>NC_143480.1:55321956-56688342 GCF_027475165.1 Benincasa hispida | reverse complement strand
TTTACGAAACCTCCTAAAAGCATCGCATGAATTCTTTCAATCTTTCAGCAATGAGGACGTTGCTACGTTTAAATTTAGAGGTGCGGTTTTATTTTTTTTAAAAAAAATCATAACATTGTGATCGGATCCTACTCATAGTTGGATGTTCGCATGACACCTGTGGGGGCAAGCCAAAACAAAGGTAGGAATCGTGATCAACGCATAAATAAAATGATCGCAATTCCGCTGCCAAATGGGCATGAGTTTAGCATGAGAAAGAGCACCTTGCTCGTAGTTGAATGTCCGCATGATACCCGTGGGGGCAAGCCAAAGCAAAGACTAGGAATTCGGATCAGTGCAAGGTCATAGAAAAAATTTCTAAACTACACAAGGATAAAAAAAAATCATTTGAAAACACCCCAGTTGATTTTTTTATTTTTTTTAAATAAATCATGCGATGCCTGGAAGTATATAAAGTCTTTTTGAAGGTTAAACTTGCGGTTCCTAAATTTTAGAAATATTTTAAGAAAAGACCATGATAGAAATTAAGGAGATTTTGGTTCATAAGATTTGAATAAGGCACCTCGAGAAATCTAGGAAAGAAAAAGGCGGCTGACTCTCTAGAGGAAATCTTTAGTTTATGCTTGAGGACAAGCATTGTTTTAAATTTAGGGGTGTGATAATGGGCAGAAACGCATGTTATTACAACACAAAGATGTAAAACAATGTAGGATTGCGATGGTAAAAATATGTAAAATCGTATTTTGTTCCTTGGAAGCATTAAAGCAGCTAATTTATGTATTTTGTGCAGGAAAATGCGTTGGTGCAAGGCAGAATTGCGATCCAAGGAATTTAGAGTCCGAGTGCATTAGAAGATTGTGACCGCAAAACTATGCGATCGTATGCGTTTGCGAAGATCTGCTCAAGAAGGTGGACGCATAGAGATGGTGCATCAATGTGAAAGCTTAATGATGGGACAGAAAGCTGATGACGGTCGAATCTGAATTTAGTTGACAAGCCGTTAACGACACACTGTAGCAAGTACACTCAATTTTTCGGTGATCGGCGCATCAGATAGAGATTTAATGACATCCCATCAGTGCAATCATTTGAGAGAAAAGCGCTTCATCTTGAAGCTCTATAAATACCGAAGGCCACCTTCGTTGAAGGAGTTCCATTCAGTTTCGCTCTAGTTTAGCAGTTTTAGAATTTTAGAGTTCTTTCCCATCATATACATAGATAGCCGTAGTATGTAATTTCATATAGTTAGAAGGCGGAGGCGAAGGAAGAGAGACGATGCTGGAAGATCATTCCTGGTGAGCTTGAGAGAGTGCCGGGAAGTGTTGAGAACAGAGAGAGGACCAACTCTTGCGAAAACAAGAATATTCTTTTGGGCAAAGTAGAGAAAGATACAGTGTAAAAGCCTTGGGAAGTAAGACATTGCTATCAGGCTCCCTATCCTTACTTTCCATTGTCATTCCATATTCCGATTTCATTTATAAAATTGAAATTGAATCTCTACATCTGTTCACTCTCTTTACATTATGCATGAGTAACTAAACTTCTGAATGGGTTGAGAAGTACTTAGCTAGCATGACCTAAGATCTTCATTTTATGCGATCATTTTGACTTTGTATGCGTCCATCACCCCTTTAGAACTACTCGAGAGAGAGTCTAAAGAAAGAACCTAGACTTGAGAAAGCTAGGTTAGAATATAGGCTTGAGAAAGTCAGATTAGAACTGCATAAGCAAGAGATAGAAACTTAGAGATAAGTTATGTTTGCTAACATCCATCGCATGCACCCTATAAATAGGTTATGGTAGTATATGGTCGCCTTGTGTATGTGTGTGTCATTCATCATCGAATAGACAAGAATAAAGGTTTAGACGTAAGTCCTATAGACATCATCGTATACATCACATGCGTCCTAAAACTAGGAGCTATAGCATTTGCATTGAGAGATGACCTGTTGTTGTATGTGTGTATCCTGATCGCATAACTTGAACGCAATCTTAGGAAGTGTTAGCTAAATCCCTTCTCAACCCTTCCCAATATACTCATTGTAACTTTCGTTATATTAACTCTTTTCTCAATTCTACCGCATAGGATTTATATTTTAAACAAACATACCAACCAACTCATTGTTTTATTTGTCTCCATACACTAGAAGAATTTCAGGCTTTAATGACGGTTTTAAACCGCCATTAAAGACAGTGTTATGAAAGCCCATTAATGTCGATTGTCTTTAATGTCGGTTTTAAACCGACATTAAAGGGCTTTAATAACACTGTCTTTAATGTTAGTTGCAACTGACATTAAAGCCCTTTAATGTTGGTTGCAACTGACATTAAAGCCCTTTAATAAAATTATCAACCTACATTAAAGCCCTTTAATGTCAGTTCCGACTGACATTAAAGCTCAGAATCTGTCTGTTTTATCAATTACCGTCCGTTTTTTTTAATTTCGTTGCCAATCCATTTTTGTTGTCAAAAAGTATAACATGACACGTCATCATCGAAAGTTGTGGCTATGACATATTATTTATGTATGGATTGCAAATCTATTACATTTAATCCACAAATTCTACTATAAAATTATAATTTAAAAGGTCGTACAATAATATTCAGCCCTTGAAAACACAAATTACAAGTAATACAAACATTATGAGTTTACTGTCCTTCTCAACTTGGTAAGTATGGATCCCTTCATAATTCTTCTTAAACAGACCCCTCCAGCTTCACCAGTGTCTGGTTATAAGCATCTTTGTCTGACCACTGTTGTTCAAAGGATCACAAACAAAAAAGGTTTAAGGCAAAGGATTGAAAGTGAAAATGTGATTAGAATTCATATTCAACTAACCGTGTTTATTAGGAATGTGTATAAATAGTACATTCAAGGCAAAATTCTTTACTAGAGTTCCCCAAGAAAAAGCATAAAGAGGTTGCGATCCCAAATTTTTGCTCCTTTGTTGCACCTGCAAAACAAGAAAATTTAATAGTTGAATAAATGAGATAATCTTCTTTTTAAAACTGTGATTCATCAACTAAAACTTATTAAAACTATGAGTCAAACATTCTTTTAGTGTATTTAATTAGCATAATGTATATGTTCTCAAGCTAATCAATCGTTTAGTTCCGCATTTATCATTTAGCTCCAGCGGCCCATCGTGTAGCCCAATCATTTAGTAAACGATCTCGCGCATAGGCTATCATTTAGCTGCCGCGCCCATCGTTTAGCGCTAATGCCTTATCGTCTAACACATTTGCCTATCGCTTAATATCATCGCCTATTGCTTAGCATTCACCCTATCGTGTAGCGTGTCTGCTCATCGTCTAGCGCAGCACGGCTATCGCCTAGCACTCAAGCCCATCGCATAGCGCCATCATGTAGTATATTGCTTAGCACCCGTGCATCTGATATACGATCGTCTACCTCATAGTTTAGCTCCCTGCATTGCTACACGATCGTCCAGCGCCAGCCTACACGATCGCCTACCTCATCATGTAGCGCTACCCATTTGCTACGTGATCGTCTACCCAGCACCTTGCGCTCAACATTTCACTTTCACTGCTCTTGCTCACGCATACCCAACGCAGGAGCAACTCTTGGCAATGCCTCTTGTCAATACTTCAACAAATGTATCATATACAAAAAAACCATTAATAAAATCGAATTTTAAAGGCCATAGACACATAAAAAGTAGGCCTAAATCTAGGAGCAGAGAGACATATTAAAGTGAAAACGCAGGTGGCTTTCATTGAGACATTTACACAAACAGTTGAAAGGCGTAACATAAAAACAATAATTTTTGTGAGTTTAAGAGAGGAAAGAGAAGAAGAGCATATTAATCTAGACGAACGACGAACGGCAAACTTTAGATCTTCAGATCTGGACTTCAGATCAAACGGCGAACGGCAGCACACGGATCAGTGCATCTACTCATCGTCTAGCACAGCATGGCTATCGTCTAGTGCTCATGCTTATCGCATAGTGCCATCATGTAGTCTATCGCTTAGCGCCCGCACATCTGCTATATGATCGTCCAGCGCCCGCCTACACGATCGTCCAGCGTCCGCGCATCTGTCATACGATCGTCCAGTGCCCGTGCATATCTACACGACCATCTAGCACATCGCTTAGCTCCGCGCATCTGCTATACGATCGCCTTCCTCATCGTTTAGCTCCCCGCATTGCTACACGATCATCCAGCACCCGCCTACACGATCACCTACCTCATTGTGTAGCACTACCCATTTGCTACACGATCGTCTACCCAGTGCCTTGCGCTCAACATTTTGCTTTCACTGCTTTTGCTCACGCATACCCAACGTAGGAGCAACTTTTGGCAACGCCTCTTGCCAATACTTCAATAAATGTATCAAATACAACAAAACCATTAATCCAATCGAATTTCAAAGACCATAGGCACATAAAATGGCCCAAATCTAGGAGCAGAGAGACATATTGAAGTGAAACCGCAGCTGGCTTTCATTGAGACATTTACACAAACACTTGAGAGGCGTATAAGAACAAAAATTGTTGTGAGCTTAAAAGAGGAAAGAGAAGAAGAGCATATTGATCTGGACGAATGACGAACAACGAACTTCAGATCGAACGACAAACGACGGCACACGGATCCGAGCAACTTCAGATCTGCGTGATTGGGTGTGGCGGCGCGGGTTGCACGACGAACAGACCTGTACGGAATCCAGATCTACACCACGATAAACGTGCACGGGTTGCACGACGACGTAAGTTACACTACCCATTGGCAAGGGTTTGGAAGAGAGAAGTGAGAAAGAAGAGGGTCTGAAGAGGAAAGTGTAAGAATAAGAGGAAAAGAAAATAAGGGGAGAGTAAAGAAGGAAAAAGGAAAAAAATGGGGGAGAGGGGAATAGAAAATAGGGGGAGAGTGAAGAGGGAAAAATTAAGTGGGTCTTTAATGTTGTTTTTAAACCGACATTAAAGGTACCCTTACAATGTCGGTTTAAAACTAACATTAAAGATCCGCTTTCTAAAAACAAAAAACAAAACCGACATTATACATACGACTTCACTTTTTTCAACCGACATTAAAGCCCAAAATTCTTGTAGTGATAGTCCCTATGTTTGACCCTGGGCTTACCAAGCAACCTAATAGAATTTATACTCGGATTTTGCTAGGAAAACTTGCATGTACAACGCATACACCACTATTGCAATATACACTATTATTTCATCATATTCACAATGCATCAGTAAACGATCTCGCTCTCAGCGATCTTGCGCATAGCCTATCGCTTTGCTGTCGCATCCATCGTTTAGCTCCATCGTATAGCGATGATGCCTTATCGTTTAACGCCCGCTCATTACTTAGCATCATCGCCCAGCACCTACGTCTATCACGCAATGCCCATCACTTAGCATTCTGCCTATTGTGTAGCACTAATGCTCATTATGTAGTGGCATCATGTAGACTATCGCTTAGTGTCCGTGCGTCGTCTAGCGTCTAAGCTCATCGTCTAGCGCCCACTCAATGCTTAATGCTATCGTGTAGTGCTATCGTTTAGCGTTATCGCCCAGCTTCCACGCATATCGTCTAGCGCTTACACTGATCATGTAGTTCTTAATGCCTATCCTATAGCCCGATCGTTTAGCGCATCACTTCAAATCGTTTTACGATGTGCGCATTTTCATGATCGTCTAGCGCATCGCTGAGCTCCGCGCATTTGCTACACAATCGCCTACCTCATCAGGTAGCGCCACTCATTTACTACACGGTTGCCTACCTCATCGTATAGCACCGCTCACTGCTATACAATCGTCTGCCTAGCGTCTTGCGCTCAACATCTCGCTCTTTCCACTCTCGCTCACATGAACTCAACGCATGAGCAACTTGGGCAATGTCTCGATCAATCATGTGTTCGACCTCACAAGCCCACGCATCGTTGCCTTCGGCTTCATACTACACTTAGCCTCATCTCATGTGTTAAAACCAAACGCATGCTTCCTTTTGACTTTATACTTAGCCAAATTTCACTAGTAAAGGCTTATCTCCAAACTACTCAAGGAAAATCTATTCAACACTTAGAAAACTTCTTTCCCTTCATCATGGGATTTAACTTTCACTTAGTTAATTCCTTTAATTACCTGCTTAAGTAGGAAAACTGAAATATGAGTTTCACAATAGAGAAGAGGAATACAGAGAAATTGGAGATTAGGGAATGAAGAGGCATACGAAAAGAAGAAATGGGGAAGGATTTTGTGAGCCAAAATATCGAAACAACCCCATATTTAAAGCCAAAAGATTAAATGTGAGCGAAAAATTGAGATCTAAACTAGAAAGAAAAGTTATTAATAGGAGTATTTGTTGTAGTGCCTCAATCTAAAACACCTCAAATGAAGCCTAAACTACAACAAGGAGTACCCATGAGTTAAAGACTAAATTACTTCATCTAAATTTAATTCAAAAGGGTTTAAACAGAGTTCTAAAGCCTAAAACTCACCAGAATATACTTGGATTTCGTTAGGAGGTTTCAAATATTTCAAAAACTATTCCGAATCCTTACTAGTTGGTGTCCGAATAGACTTAATCCTACATATTTGGTGGTGTTAGGAAGTGGGTAACTCACATCTAGTGCCAAAAATAATGGGTAAGTGTCGAGTCGTTAAAAGATGTATGGGTTAGTATCTGCTCTATGCCCGAGTGTGGGTGTGTTAGCCAATTGAAGCAAATCGCAAGGAAGGTAGGTGCACGTGAAGAGAGAAAGAGGGGGAGGCTAAACCAGATGGGGGCTAGGGCTTTTCTTTTAAAAAAAACAAACACTCCTTTCTGTTTTTTTCTTTTTAAAACAAAAGCCAACAAATTAAAGGGAAAAATGAAATAAAATTTAGCATCTTCCTTTAGCTCCAAATACAGTTTCTAAAATTGGCATTCCATTTTAAAAGTGCAAAAGATTTGGAAAACTTTCACATAAAATATTTTTTCCAACATTTTAATAAATTTAATTTGGCAACTTTAAAAATTTAACAAAAATTAAAATTTTTCAATTTAGAAAACTCAACAAAGAGGCTCTATTAATTTAGAATTAACCGACTGAAGGAACTTCAGATACCTAGTTTATTCCAAATTAACCTTAATTTTATAATGTGGGGCATTACAGTATTCATATCTTTGATTTGTGGTATGTTTTTCCTTACTTTTCTCCTTTGTTAAATTCAAATATATTTTAGTTTTATGGTTTAATAATTATATATGCATTGAAAATATATTATAAAAAACAATAATCAAAAGTATAGAACATAAATAAATGCAAAATTAACAACAATAATAAAATTATTTCTATCTTTGAATTGTTGCTAAAATTTAATTTCCAATGTTATTTCTCACTCACATCATCTATACTATCTAATGTAAGAGTATGGGAAAGTAACATTTGATTTCTGTTTTGTTCCTTTTAGTGGATGATTATATAGATATATTAGATAATTTCAGATTTAAAATCATCAAATAAATTATTTTGCCCCTATTTTTTAGCATCACATAAAAAATAATAACTTTTTTCCTATGTTTAGCATCAAACATGAATGTATTACATATTTTTAAAAAATTGGTTTCATCCTAACATGAATAGTATCCTAGATTCATTTAATAAAACAGTTTAAATTTTGATTTATCATCAACATTTGATTTAAAACCAAATCAAATTTTTTCTATAAATTCAATAATTAGGCTCCGAATGTTCTTCCGTTATCTCTTTCTCTCTTCCTTTCTCATGTTTCTTTTCTCCTTTTCTATTTCTTTCTCATGTTTTTTTTTTATCATTTTCAATTTCGTTAATAATTTTTTGTTTACTTTTTGAAGCGTTATACCTAGGTCTTTAACTCCAACTCCAACTATTCCTTCATAATTAGTAAGGTGTTATTTTTCTTCTGTAATCTATTTATTTTCATATGCTAAAATAATTGAGTAGTAAATATTTATGAGTTTTGTCATTGAAAAAGAATCTCAATCCTCCGCTCACGTTTACCTTCCTCTCTCAGCCTTTTATTTTAAAGATTTGATTTAAGATCAAATCAAATTTTCTCTGTAAATTCAATCCTTACACTCAAAATTTTTATCGATTATCTCTCTTTTTCTTTCTCATGCTATTTTTCTCTTTTTTATTTTGTTAATAATCTTTTGTTTTCTTTTTGCCACATTATCAACTCCAATTATTCTTCCATAATTAGTCCGGTGTTTTTTCTTTTGTAATCTATTTCTTTTTATATGCTAAGACAATCGAGTATTAAATATTTATGAGCTTTGTCATTAAAAAGGAATCTCAACCCTCCACCCACGTTTACCTTCCTCTCTCATCATTCTTTACCTTTTATAATTATGGTGTGAAATTAAATTTGATTAGTTGTGTACATTGAGTTTTGATTTTAGATTTAGACTAAGTTGAATAATAAATTGTGAATTTTCCAAACCAAATAAATTAAGGTGTTAATCAAATCATCTAAAAAAATAATATTTGTTTGAAATATATTTTAAAATTAAGAAAAACATTGTAAGTAAGTTTTAAGGTTTTTGTCTAACGGTGTAAAATTAAGAAAAACTTTGCATTTGTATGCCATCTATATATTGTTTCCATCACATTAATGGTATAAAGTTGCCATTATACTGCCCGATATATAATAAACAAACAACATCATGGGAGGATGAGTCAACTTAAACATGTCTCAATTGATTTTGGCATAAATCCTCGATCAAGAAGTCATAAATTTCAATCCACCCACTCCAACTTGTTAAAATAAATAAATAATAATATAATTGAAAAGTTGTACACTCAAAGTGATTCATTAATGTTATCATTATATTCTTAACATATATAGGAGCTATATTTTTTCAACAATCAAATGAATTTCTTATTTTCACTATCAACTATATATGTCATTCAAAATTTAGAAAAAGTTATCATGAATACAAATATCTTGAAGAAAAAATGATTTTAGTAATTTATTTTATTAATATATAATCATTCAACAACGATTCGTTAAGAAAGCCAAAAAAATTCCAAGGTATTACAATTGAAAAATATGATACTAAAATACACTCATTTATTGTAATTTATAACCTTTATTTCTTTATTCTTAATAGATGAAGAAACCATAATTATTTCGTCATAGCATATGAATTATAAAACATTAAAAGGAGATACAATTAAAATAGAAAAAAATACGATTATTGAAATTACTCCTTTCACAATATTTTTTTTTCATCAACTTATAGACCCTCGTTTTTCATATTGGTTAAATTGAAGGAGGGTGACTTAAAATATATCGTCAAAATAATTGTAGTAAAAGTAGTAACAAGAACTCTAAATTGAGGAGTATTGCGACAATATGGCTGATGACATACTCATAATGGCACTCGTCCATTTGCAGTAAATGGTGGAATAGGCATTTTAGGATACATGACAAAATTAAACTTAGATTCTTTATTTAAAATAATAGAAGGAGAATGAGGTGGAGGTGGTGGGTAGTCTGAAGTTTTTTTACTCGGCCCAGATGTAGGAATATGCACGCCTTTTGGTAATATTCCAAAGTTGATTCTAGATTCCTTATGTAAAATGACTGGTGGGAAATGTGGTGAAGGAGGTAGATTGTCTGAAGCTCTTTGACTCGGTGCAGATGGAGGAATTTGTACCTCTTTTGATAGTATTCCTAAGCTGAAAGGTGGAGCTACATAGTCTTGATCGACTACAACAACATTTCTATCATCTGCTTGATAGTATGTAGAATGCAT
Organism: Benincasa hispida; assembly: GCF_027475165.1. Lineage (NCBI taxonomy): Eukaryota > Viridiplantae > Streptophyta > Magnoliopsida > Cucurbitales > Cucurbitaceae > Benincasa > Benincasa hispida. The sequence goes on along the minus strand of NC_143480.1, from coordinate 56,678,593 downwards.
CCCAAGGAGTATGAGAGCACAAGCTCCGAAAAACACATTTGAAGGATTAATCAACATCATTTTTGTTGTATGTTTGCCCATCTTCTTCTATTGCTTCCTCTTTATATAGCATTTTTTATGAAGGTAACATTTTAGCGTACAAGCTAAAAATAACATTTTTAGTTTTAGAGAAACAACAAAAATACGGAATTTGTTAGAAATCCTTTTAGTAAAAAGCTTTACAATAAAACTAACAACTCAAAATTGACATTTTATTTTTGAAGTTTCTAAATGATGTTTTCTTTTGTGTTTTCCATTATTTTTTATTTAAAAAATCAAATATGTTAACCACTTGTTGAATGCTTGTATGATTGAATTTAATATGTGTGAGAATCAACGTGTGTTTGACAAGTGATTTTTAATGCATTCATTCATAATCAACTTTATCAAACCCATAAAGTGACTAACTTTTTTTCGTAATCAATTCTAGCACTGTTAAAAGTCATCTAAAATGAAGCCTAAAATAATTATATTATATTTGCATTCGATGACGGTTTAGAATAGCCATTAAATGTCTTTTGAATACATTTTTCAATAGTCATGGTTTATTACTTATCCGTAAATTTTGGCAATTTTCTTTCAACATATTAGTATTTTCTCCAAACTATCATAATTTTGCAATTGGGCATCAATTAGAGCTTCAAGTAAAAAGAAGAGGTGTTGCAGTCATTGAAGACCCGGGAGGAAAACATTAAGGCACTACCTACGGTGCCTAAATGAACTAAATGCAATTAAAAATCATTTGAGCTATTTATTACTTATTCAAATTATTTTTGTATTTACTTATTAAAATTGTTATATTTAAGAATTAATACATAAATTAAAATTAAAAAATGTATAATTTTAAAAGGAAGATTTTTAAGTATAAAACACTGAACCAAAATAATTACAATCTGTAGCAAAAAAAACCTACCGATAGTTGCAGCCCAACCAAAGACCAAAAATGGTGTGAAATATGAAAAAAGTCTCGCCTGATTTTTCTTCTTCAACTGATTTTTCCCTCCAACATTTCATCCCCATCTTCAGATCGACTTCGTTCACTCTTGTTGTTGTTGTTCTTCTTCTTCTTATTCCATCATGCTGCTTCATGATGCTTCTTCGATCGAAGTTGATTCATCTTCCCTAACATTTTTTTATTTAGGTCCATTTCATGTTACTTTAGGTTGTTAAAGTTGCAAGAAAAGGAAATTGTACAAAGTTTAGACAAAATATATATTCAATGTAATTCTATTAGATACATCAAGAATTCTGTCGTTGATAGACAATGATAGAAGTCTATAAAGTCTGTTAGTGATGGTCTATTAAAAAAGAACATGATTGAAAGCTCCATCTCACTATGATCATCACGTTCACAATCACAAAACACTCAAATTTAACGGTCAACAACAATTCAATAGTTAGGGGAGGTAGTATGTTAAGGCTTGAAATTCTTCTGTCGTTTACCAAATAGCAGCTCAATCGTATTGTCCCACCCCGCACCAGATTACCCTCCTAACCTGGACAGAATGGTGACTGCAGCAGTTACCAACCCTTTTGCTGGCACTTACTGTGTAACTTACCTAAAAATAATATTCAAACCCTGAATACATATATAATAACACAGAACTTAACACATTTATATTACAGGTTTTCACATAGATAATACAACCTAGTGGGCCCCATCAAGAATTCTAGTCACTAGACAGACACATGTATACTAACTAATACAGGTCTTCAATTACGCTTCCTTCAACCTGTTTCTTTGAGTGGCAGAGCAACAACATAATAGTCCTTTGGGAACTGACCGCTACCTGAAAGAAAACATTTGAAACGTGGGCTAGAAGCCCAGTGAGTGACTTAATAAAACATATGTCTCATGCTCTAAAACCTTAAGCTTGAAAACATAATACTGAAACTAGAATAAACCAAGCAAACGTATACATAAAAGCTTTAAAACCATCGTATCTGGAACCTGAATCTTAATTGAGAATGAACACTCACTGTTCTAATTCCCAACGTCAAGCCATGGCCGGATGAGACCACTACCTCGACCTGTTCACATTAAACTATGGCTAAAAGAGATCCCTACATCGATCTCTTTAAATATTCCGATGGCATCTCAACAACATCCTTACGACATAAACGTTGATAACAACTCTTATACATCAATAATCATCATTACATCTTAGTTGAGAACGAGCATACACCGATCTAGCTCCCAACGACTATTATCGGCCAAGAGACCTATATTTCAGCCTCCTTTTGCTGTTGTGTGGCCTAGGAGATCCATACTTGGCCTCTTCTTCAAAACTACCCACGTGTACGTAGATGTTTCTATGTACCGTCAACACCTTAGGTACATTTATTTATATACATTTCTTACCTTCAATACTCATCTTTATTGTGTTTAGGAATATCAACGCATGTACTTTAGCAATCTTAGGTATATAAACATAGCACACCAAACTATGTTTTAACCCTAATGCATGCTTCATACTCTATAAAATAAGTTGGCTTAAAACATATTTAACCAACTTGTAAAACCACTAATCATGCGTTAGACATGGAAAACATACTTGAAAAACTCACACATTAGTATACATCAAGAATTGATAAACATTCACAAGCATTAGAAACTTCAAGCTATCCTTCTAGCCTAGAAGAATGTATGATTGCCTTTATCCTTAGTTGGGAGTGAACTAATAGTTCTAACCCTCAACATCAACCTTAGTCGAGGAGAACTCTTTTGCTCGATCCCTCGACGTCGTATTACCTACGTGCATGTGGTTATAACTGAGTATCGTCGTACCTTATGTACCTGACTAGGATACCTTCTCATTGTCCTTCAGTATCCTCAGGTACTTCTGCTCAGATAACTTCCTAAACGTCCTTCAGTATCGAGCTGCTAAGATACCTTCTCATATGTCCTTCGGTATCAATTTGGCCGAATACCTTCTCAAAAGTCCTTAGTTATCAAATTGACCAGGTACCTTCTCAAGTGTCCTTCAGTACCCAAATTGGTTAGATACATTCTCAACGTCCTTCGGTATCAAATTGGCCGGATACCTTCTCAAAAGTCCTTCGGTATCAAATTGGCCAGGTACCTTCTCAAGTGTCCTTCGGTACCAAATTGGTTAGATACCTTCTCAACATCTTTTGGTATCAAATTGGCTAGTTACCTTCTCAAAAGTCATTCGGTATCAAATTGGCCAGGTACCTTTTCAAGTGTCCTTTGGTACCTCGTTTTAAGTAAAACTAGTCACAAACATTTAGTTGATAGGATACCTTCTCATTGTCCTTCAGTATCCGTCATGTAAATAGTCACAACATTCAGTTGAACACTAAAGATTAGTGTTCAAATCATCATCATCATACTAGTTCATCATAAAAATGGTGTTACTTAAACCTACTGAAAGCATTTGGACAAGGTAACATATCTACCCAAATCCCATAGAAAACATGCTTTACTTAACATGAGAAACCGTTCCACAAATATGTTGCTTGGCATATCATTTAAACACTTAGCATGAGACTAACTTCACAAAAATCATAGTTTCTAAAACATAGCATGAGAAATAGCTTCAATGGAACCATAGTTTCTAAATTATTAAAAAAATTAATTCGTCACATAGTCACTCACAGCTTGTTGGCCTCTTAACGGGTCACATGCTTCTCCTAGCTTTTCGTGGCTAGCGAGATCCCCATGAGCAAGGTCAGCGAGATCCCCTAGAGCGACACCAGTGAGATCACCATGAGCGACACCCACGAGATCACCATGAGCGACACCAGCGAGATCACCACGAGTGACACCAGCGAGATCATTATGAGCGATACCAACGAGATCTTATTACCAGCGACACCGGTGATACTCAGCCCCCCAGCGATACTAGTGATACTCAGCAACCAGCGACACTAGCGACACCAGTGATACCTGCCCAATTTCTAGCGAGATTCCCCTCTAAAGCGAGATCCTCCTCACAATTTTTAGTGAGATCTCCATCATTAGCGAGATCCTCTTCACAAAATTAGCGAGATCTCCTTCATTAGCGAGATTCTCTTCACAAAATCTCGCTATAATCTCTTTTGTGGGCTGTTTGCTTATTTTTCCCAAGTAGCTATCTGCTTATACACAGGTTCTTTTAAAATTTCAGCCACAAATTTATTATAGTTTGGCCTAAAGATCCCAATCTTCACCTCGGGCCCTGATTAACCCAAGTTTCTGTCTCTCCTGTAATTTCATCACCTTCCATTCTTTTTCTCCTGCCCTCTTTCTCCGGCAAGACAACTTTGAAAATTAGATTCTCTCAGATTTTAAATGGCACCGATTTCACTAAATTTGCTCATGTAAATTACCCAAACCAAACTTTCGAAGTTTCTTTTCCCTTTCAATCTTCCTGCCGCCTCTCAAATTCAAGGATAATTCGCCACGTCAACTCATATCTAATGACTCAGCCCAAGCCAATAAGTGAGTTTCTTTATTTAATACGTTTTTCTTTTCCTTTCTTCTCAACCTCTATAATTTGCATGGATTTTCATTTATATGATATTTAATATATCATTCCTTTAGCGAAACATACTTGTTTAGGAACTTAGATTTCGGGGTTTACACTTAGCTTACACAAGCTTATTTCTTCATGCTTCCACCCTCTATCCTTCCTAAGTCATGGCTTCATTCAACTCATTAAGAAACATCTCATTACTTACTCTTACTTAAAAAATAATTAGGGTTCGAGCTTTACACGTATAGATGAAGCTCCGAGAACTAAACAATAGTTCAATTGTGTAAATGATTGGATGAAAAGCAAGACGATCATGTAGACGACAGTTAACTCTAGCTAGATGATCATGTAGATGACAGTTGATGAGCTAAATGATCGTATAGACGATTGGACATAGAGCTAAATGATATATCAAGCACTGTCTATCATTGTCTAACAAGCTAGCGCCTATGCGATCATGCAACCAGCGCCACACGATCGTGTAAAAAACTCTACACGATCGCGTAGTATTAGCTAAACAATCGTTTAGCAAATGCTATACGATTGTATAGTAAACTCTACATGATCGCATAATAAAAGCTATCGATCGTTTAACTTTGTGAAATTTAAAGAAAGCCTGAAAACAAGAATTCTATCATGAAACATCCATCAACAATTCATCCACAAATATTTATCACATAAACGCAATGCAGATAAGAAAAAAAACCCGTAGTTTATTAATAAATATATTTAAACTACTATCAGTGTCTATCAATATTTAAATATATATTATATATTTTTGAAGTCTATCAATTTCAAGTTTATTGATAGACATTAATAGACTTTTATCAGTTGCTATCAACTCTCAACTCAATTACTATAGTGCTATAATGCTCCTAGTTTTGATGCCAAAAAAATGAATCAACCATGGATAATCCTAATATTGCAACAACTTTTACATAAAAAATGAAATCAATATATAAATTTTAATAACCAAAACTGATATACGGTATCAGATGGTAAGAAATAAAACATTGACTTTAAAATTGACCATTAGACAAGTTCAATATCAATATCCATGATCAGTTCATCAAGTATCTTCATTTTCAGAATAGTTGCGATATACACAGATTGAAAGATATCAATGGATATGAACACAATGGGATATCAGTGTGTATAGATGATAGACACTGATAGAAATTTATCAGTGTCTATCAGTATATATCAGTATTTGTATAAATGGGTATATCACATGCTTCAATCTAGAAAAGGAATATAAACAAAGAAATATTGTTAGTGATGGTAAGCTCAATGAATTCTATCATGTTATCATGAATTCTATCATTGATAGAATATGATAGAAGTCTATAAATGTCTATTAAAAAAGAACATGATTGTAAGAGCTCAATCAATCATAGTATATCAAGCATGGTATATCACTAGTGATAGAGCTCACTCAATGTTATAGAGAATGATAGAGCTCAATCAATGTGATAGACAGTGATAGAACTCTATCACTTTGTATAACTTATAGACGGTGATATATGTATATCATTGTCTATCAAAGGTAGAGAAATGTTCACATCCATACATAGTCCCACAAAAAACTATCTATTTGTGGGGAAGAAGCCATAGATGGATGGTGCTATTGTCTATCAGTGGATATCAACACAATGGTATATCAGTGTGTATAAATGATAGACACTAATAGAAATCTATAGTGTCTATCAATATATATCAGTGTTTGTATAAATGGTTATATCACATGTTTCAATCTAAAAAAGGAATATAAACAAAGAAATATTGTTAGTGATGGTAAGCTCAATTAATTAATGTTATCATGAATTCTATCAGTGACAGACAATGATAAAAGTCTATAAATTGAAATTCTTCACATTCACATTCACAAATTCTTCATTGTAAACTATGATCTTCATGTTCACAATCACAAAACACTTATATTTAACGATAAATAACAATTCAAGAGTCAGGGGAGGTAGTATGTTAAGGCTTGAAATTCTTTTGTCGTTTACCAAATGGCAACTCAATCGTGTAGACGAAACTCCAAGAACTAAACGATAGTTAAATTATGTAAATGATTGAATGAAACACTAGATGATCGTGTAGACGACAGTTGACTGCAGTTAGACGATCCTGTAGACGACAGTTGATTTGCTAAACGATTGTATAAATGATGGACATAGAGTTAAACGATATATCAAGCGCTGTCTATCACCGTCTATCAGTGATAGACAATGATAGAGCTCAGTCATAGTATATCAAGCACGATATATCACTAGTGATAGAGCTCAATCACTGTTATAGAGAATGACAAAGTTCTATCACTTTCTATTAGTGATAGATAGTGATTGAACTATATCACTGTCTATCACTAATAAAAAGTGATAAAACTCTATCACTTTGTATAACTTATAAATAGTGATATATGTGTACCATTGTCTATCAGAGGTAGAGAAATGTTTACATCCATACATAGTCCCACCAAAAACTATCTATCTGCGGGGAAGAAGCCATAGATGGCGGTGCTATTGTCTACCAGTGGATATCAACACAATGGTATATCAGTGTGTATAAATGATAGACACTGATAGAAATCTATTAATGTCTATCAGTATATATCAGTGTTTGTATAAATGATTATATCACATGTTTCAATCTAGAAAAGGAATATAAACAAAGAAATATTGTTAGTGATGGTAAGCTCAATGATAAAACTCTTGTTCATGAATTCTATTCTTGATAGAGAATGATAGAAGTCTATAAATTGAATTTTTTTACGTTCACGTTCACAAATTCTTCATTGTGAAATATGATCTTCACGTTCACAATCATAAAACACACAGATTTAACGGTAAATAACAATTCAAGAGTAATAAGAGGTAGTATGATGAGGCTTGAAATTCTTCTGTGGTTTAACAAAACTATACGATCGCATAATAGATATCTCAACGATCGTATAACAAAAACTGAATGATCGCCTGATAGCTAGCCAAACGATCACATAATGAACATCTAAATGATCATGTAACAGTTAGCTAAACGATCTCTTAGTATTCTCTAAACGATCATTTAACAAAAACTATACAATCGCATAATAGATATCTTAACGATCGTATAACAAAACTAAACGATCGCGTAATAGTTAGCCAAACGATCGCATAATAGATATCTAAACGATCGCGTAATAGTTAGCTAAACGATCGCGTAATAGTTAGCTAAACGATCGCTTAGTATTCTCTAAACGATCGTTTAATAAAAACTATATGATAGCATAATAGATATCTCAACGATCGTATAGTGGATAGCTTAACGATCCCTTAGTATTCTCTATACGATCGCGTAACAATTAGTCAAATAATTGAGATTAATTTTTAAACTAAGACATGATTATCATGATTTAAAAAAAAAAGAATGGATAAAATATTTTTATTTAAATTAAAGTTTAAAATTAAGAGGATATTTTTTTCTTTTTATTCTAAATCAAAGTAAAAGATATCTTTTTTCAAAAAATAAAAGAGGGTTATCATGAAATTTTGAAAATATATATATTTGGATTTAAATTAAAATTTGAAATTAAGAGATAATCAAATCATTCAAATAAAAAAAGAAACATTTAAAAGACACTTATCACCAACTTTTAAAAGACTTAATTTGGTACATATTCGAGTATTTTTTTTCTACCTCAAAAACACGTGCAATGCACATCGTATTCAACTAGTTAGCATTGAATGATATCAACTGATGTTCTACTCAATTATATTGTTCTGTTCAGCCAACAAGAGTGTAGCACAACTGACATAATGTTCATACTATCAACCTCGTAGTTTGAGGTTCGATTCCCCCACCCCACACTTTAATTACAATACATCTTCAAAAAAATATATATATTATTAGGTATAAATGTGATCGTAAAAATTAAAATGGAGCAAATCCATATTTATGAAATAATAAATTTAAACATATGTTTTTGTAAGATCATAATTAAAAAAAATGCAAATTCGGTGGAACACAATAAATACTATAGTATCGTTTAAAATTTAGAAAAAGTTATCATGATATAAATATCACGAAGAAAAAATGATTTTAGTAATTTATTTGATTAATATATAATCATTCAATAAGTTATTACGAAAGTAAGAAAAAATCCAAGGTATTACAATCGAAAAATATGATACTAAAATACACTCATTTATTGTGATTTATTACCTTTATCTCTATATTCTTAATAGATGAAGAAACCTTAATTATTTCGTCATAATCTAAGAATTATAAAATATTAAAAGGAGATACAATTTAAATAGATAAAAAAATTGCAATTATTGAAATTACCCCTTTCACAACATATTTTATTCATAAACTTGTAGACCCCAATTTTTCATATTAGTTAAGTTGAAGGAGGGTGACTTTAAATATATTGTCACAACATTTGTAGTAAAAGCAGTAACAAAGACTCTGAATTGAGAGGTATTGCGACAAATATCAAGGTTGATGACGTACTTATAAAGGCACCCGTCCATTTGCAGTAGATGGTAGAATAGGTGTTCTAAGATACATGATGAAGTGGAGGTGGTAAATAGTTTGAAGGTTTTTTACATAGCCCAAATGGAGGAATATGCATGCCTTTTGGTAATATTCCAAAGTTGATCCTAGATTCCTTATGTAAAATGATGGGTGGGAAAAACACATTTGAAGGATTAATCAACATCATTTTTGTTGTATTTTTGCCCATCTTCTTCTATTGCTTCCTCTTTATATAGCATTTTTTTTTCAATTGAAATGAAGGTAACATTTTAGCGTACAAGCTAAAAATAACATTTTTAGTTTTAGAGAAACAACAAAAATACGGAATTTGTTAGAAATATTTTTAGTAAAAAGCTTTACAATAAAACTAACAACTCAAAATTGACATTTTATTTTTGAAGTTCTAAATGATGTTTTCTTTTCTGTTTTCCATTATTTTTTATTTAAAAATCAAATATGTTAACCACTTGTTGAGTGCTTGTATGATTGAATTTAATAAGTGTAGAATAAACGTGTGTTTTAAAAGTGATTTTTAACGCATTCATTCATAATCAACTTTATCAAACCCATAAAGCGACTAACTTTTTTTCGTAATCAATTATAGCACTCTTAAAAGTGATCTAGAATGAAGCCTAAAAAAATCCTATTATATTTCAATTCGATGATGGTTTAGAACAGCCATTAAATGTGCCTTTTGAATATATTTTAAAATTGTCATGGTTTATCTTTTATCTATAAATTTTGGCAATTTTTTTTCACCATGGTAGTGTTTTCTCCAAACTATCATAATTTTTCCATTAGGCATAAATTTGAGCTTCAAGTAAAAAGAAGAGGTGTTGTAGTTGTTCGCTCGAGGTTTCCAGAGAAACTTAATTCGTGGGATTTGAACTATGTATTTGTATTAATTTTTTGGAAAGTGAATACCATCTCTAATACATAATTTTTTGATGCTTTCAAAATAAACTATAGTCTTTAAGCTGGTTGATCTTCTTGAATGATTGACCGTTGGGCTTGTTGATTTTCTTGGATGATCGACCTTTGGGCTTGTTCATCTTCTTAGATGATCGGCCTTTGGGCTTGATGATCTTCTTCAACAATCGGCCTTTGGGCTTGTAGAACTTCTTGGATGATCGACCTTTGGGCTTGATGATCTTCTTGGATGATCAACCTTTCGGCTTCTTGGATAATTGGAGTTTGGGCTTGATGATCTTCTTGCACGATCGGGCTTTGGGCTTGTTGATCTTCTTAGATGATCGGCCTTTGGGCTTTTTGATCTTCTTGGATGATCGGCCTTTGGGCTTGATAATCTTTTTTGAGGATTAGTGTTCGAATGAGGCTTCCGGAGAAACTTGTTTCGTGGAGTTGAACTTGAGTTGGTATTGATGTTGATGTTGATTTGATGCGATGTGGTTTTTGATGGAACATAAAGAACGTATGCACAGCGAAAGCGATGAAATCGACAACATTCTAATTGCATTAAAAAGAAGAATAAGCATGCAAAGGGTTAGAGAATACAACCTTCAAAGACTCCTGAGCTCGATCGATACCAGGAACAGTAAGTTCTGCTATTCTATTATTGAAGAACACGGTTTTGGGACCGTTATGTTAGTGAAAATAAGGGAATTTCACTATATTAAGTAGGAGAGTAAAGAGAATTTGGTGGAAGAATTAAAGTTATTTGTAAGGGAAGCATTAGTTTTTTAAAATTTCAAAAACAAAGCCTTTTGTAGAGAAAACACATGAAAAATCTCATTTTGCATATCTTCCACCTCAAACTCCTCTAGCTTGAGAAATGTCACTCCAAAGTCCACGTAGTTAGTGGAAAAATCCAAGAATTGGATTTTTCCACTAACTAATTTTTTAATATAAAAAAATGAAAAATATTTTTCAAAATTTGGAAATTATTTAATCAAAACAATTTCAATTAAATAAAATAAACAAATTTAATATCACATATTAAATTGTTTAAGACACATAACTTTGATTAATCACATTAATCAAGTTTAAAAGATACTTTCATGCTAACGATCAAGTATACTCTAAAAAATAACTAATTAATAAATTAAATATATAATTGTAAATTATATCTCATATAAAATACAATTTTTCCTAAAACCCGAATTTGAACATTTCAAATTCTTATTTCACCTAGTTCTTCAATGTTGTACATATTGAGCTAGCAAGGAAATCCGATGAACCTACATATCATGGGCTCCAATGATCTGAGACTAACCGATCAAACTCTTTAACCTAGTTAAACAACATTCGTTAACTAACAGAATTATCCACTCTAGCCTGTAGTTGTACTCCCATCACTGTAGATATATTATGTGTTCATTTGATATAACCGTCATCAATAAGTTGATCCTTCACAGATTGTTCGTGACCTCAGCTTGGTTAAATACCGAAATAGCCCTGAGTTACATCTTTTCTCCTTAAGTACCACTGTCCCTCTAATGAATAATTTATTTAGGATCATAATCACTAAATCCATTCCCTCTCAGGCCAACGAGAGGATGGGATTCCTTGCTCAAGACTTGGGATCAACTGGGAACAACCTTTATACTATCCCTAAAATGGGTAGGAGCGAATTCCATTTTGCAAATTCTATGTCCCTAACCATCTACCCGGTCTTATCCCTAAAATGGGAGACATATTGAGCAGCAATGTTGGGTTTAACCTCACCTATGCAGATCAAGGGACAATCTCGAATAAACAGGAGTTCATAGATAGCCCAGGATTCAGATCAAGTTATCTAGGTCATCAAGAAGTGAAATTAATCAATGTTAATAGCAAACGGTGTTAATACGTAAAAGTGATTATTTCGTGGTCTGTCTTACACAATCTCATTATTTAGAACACCCTCGCTCACATTTCTCTACATGAACAAACTGATCACATCATTTATGACACTTTACAACATTTGTAACAATCATAGAGCGGGTCGTATTTGATAGTATCTTCAGAAATAGGTACCCAACTTAATCCAAATAATATAGACGATTTAGGCTATTTTACTCGAATTTCATCTAGTTTATGTCTCCACATAAAGTCCAAATATTCATAACAATAGCCAAAAGTTTGTAGTTTATTGGATTTAGAATTATTAAACAATTAACAACACTTGTCTGAATAAACTTCATATATGTGTACTATTTACAAAACTACGAGTTTTAGGACATACAACCCAACAACTAAAACTCCAAGTGGGTTACAACAAAGTTGAGTGCTGTGAGAGAAAACTAAATACAATAAACTAGGGTGACCTACAATTTCTCCCACTTGCCCTATTTATTTTACCCGTAGTCCTAAACTCTTAAGGTGACCTACGAAAATCTTAGCTGGGAGGGCCTTAGTAAATGGATCAACAATATTGTCCTCAGATGCTATTTTTCTCACAATAACGTCTACTCTTAGCATGATCTCTCTAATGAGATGATATTTGTGCTCAATATGTTTTCTGCGCTTATGGCTTCTAGGTTCTTTAGAGTTCACTACTGCCCTATTGTTATCGCAATACATAATGATTGGCAGTATGTCTGGAACAACTTCCAGATCATTTAGGAACTTTCTAAGCCATACTACTTCCTTGGCTGCTTCACAAGCAGCAACATACTTTGTTTCCATTGTGGAGTCTGCATTGCAGCTCTGATTAATACTTCTCCATACTACTGCTCCTCCATTTAGAGTGAACACCGATCGTGAAGTAGATCTCCTATAGTCTATATTGGTTTGAAAATCGGAGTCAGTATATCCCATAAGGATCAAATCCTTATTTCAATATACGAGCACGTAGTTCCTCATTCTCATGAGATACTTGAGGATATTCTTAATAGCAGTCCAATGTTCATAACCAGGATTAGACTGATACCTACTGAAAATCCCTATTGCAAAGCATATATCTGGACGAGTACATAGCATTGCATACATCAGACTTCTGACTGTTGATGCATAGAGAACCCGTCTCATATCCTCAAATTCTTGAGGTGTCTTAGGACATTGTTCCTTTTACAAGTGTATTCCATTCCTAAAAGTTAAAAGATCTCTTTTAGAATCCTGCATATTTGAATCCCAAGAACATATTGTGCTTCTCCCAGATCTTTCATCTGAAATTGGGTTGCTAGCCAATTTTTAATGAAAGTTAGGTATCCTACATTATTTCCAATAAGTAGAATATCATCTACATACAAAACTAGAAATGCTACAGTGGAGTTGATGATCTTTTTGTATACACACGGTTCATTAACATTCTATTCAAAACAATAAGATTTGACCACAGTATCAAATATTATATTCTAAAATCCGGATGCCTGTTTCAATCCATAAATAGATCTTTTCAGTTTTCAAACCTTTTGCTCCTGACCCTGTTCAATGAACCCTTCTGGTTGGACCATAAAGATCTCCATTTAGAAAGGCAGTCTTGACATCCATTTGTCAAATTTCATAATTATAAAAAGTGGCAATGGACAAGAGTATACTAATTGGATTGATCATAGCCTCAGGTGAGAAGGTTTCTTCATAGTCCACACCCTCAACCTGGGTCTAACCCTTTGCTACTGATCGTGCTTTATAGGTCTATACCTTCCTTAAATGGTCTCTTTTACGCTTGTAGATCTATTTACAATTGATAGGTCTTACCTCATCAGGTTTATCTATAAGTTCCCAGACTAAATTAAAGTATATAGACTCTATTTCAAGGTCCATGACTTTGATCCATTGATTTCGATCAACATCGTCCATTGCCTATTTATATGTTAATGGATTCTTTAAGCCATAATCAAATATGTTGACTTCGCTTTCAATTAAACCCATATGGCGGTCAGGCTGTCTCACAACCCTCCCACTACGTCGAGGCTCTCTCAACTCTTGAGTAGGATGTGATGGATCAAATGTACTTGGTCTATCTACAACTTTCGTTGATGAGCAAGGCTGATCAACAACTTTTGTTAATTCATCTGTAGCATTATTTGAAATCTCTTCCAATACTAGTTTGCTGCAGGGTTTATGACCTCGACTGTGGTCTTCCTCTAGATGTGGCATTTGTCGATACAATTACCTTATCATCTGGAGGATCATGAAACTGACCATCTCTCGTTCCTTTAGAGTAACCTACAAACAGGCATAATTTTGAACGATGTTCCAATTTCTTAGAATTTTGCACCAACATGTGTGCCGAGCAACCCCAGATCTAGAAATGACGTAAACTAGCTTTACGTTCTGTCCATAACTCATAAGGTGTTTCTGAAAATCTTATAGAGAATGTTATTCAAAATGTAAGCTGCAGTTTCTACAGCATATTCGCATAATGAGTTAAGCAATCAAACATAACTCATCATGGACCAAACCATGTCCAACAAGATTCTATTTCTCCGTTTAGATACATCGTTCTACTGAGGCATTCCTAGTGTAGAGAGTTGTGACTAAATCCCGTGTTCTATCATATAGTCCTGGAATTTCAAGTCCAAATAATCACACCTCGATCTGATCCAAGTGTATTAATAGATTTACCTAATTGGTTTTGTCACACCCCACCCCGAGCCCGCATCCTGAGCCCAAGGGGAGGCATGAAAGACCACAAATACAAATCTTTTGTGATACCTACTACCCATCTGAACCTCTTAACTCTAAGTAAATTTTAAACTAAGGATGTAAACAACAACTCATTTTATTATAGCTAGTACAACATTTATACAACTCTCAGGCTTACTACAAAGTTTACAGTAACAATTCTAAAACCCAGATGTGTGATTGTGGCTGTGGCAAACGTTCACCTTAGCTGTACCCTAGAATTCCACACCTTTCGCTACTTGGTAAGAAAAACATGAAAGAAAAGAATGAGCTTTACAAAGCACAGTGAGTGGTAAACAACTTCTAGAGTCTATTTCAACTCATAAATAATACAAGCATATCCCAAATACGAGGTTAATACTCAAACCTCAGCCTTGAATGAGTCTTATCTCAAACTCTACCTACACTCACGGTAGATAGTCCACTGATACTAATCATAAATGCTTAGTCTCTTGCATTCCATTTGTTTCCTATGTGCACATAGCTCCCCACTTATGGGCTCAAAAATTAGGCCTACCAGCCCTCTGACCATCCTATACAAGGTTCCTCCTGTAGGCTCAGGAACTAGACCTCTCGATCCCCTGACCATCCCGTGAGGTTCCACTTAGGGCTCAGAAACTAGGTCTATTGACCCCATGATCATCCCAAACACATAATCTCATTCTTATGCTAATTACTCATTCATAACATATACAATTTACTCTAATAGTTATGCTTATTACTTAAAGGAAAGTACCACTTACCTTGGTAAAATAGGAACCTTTCTTTTAAAAGTTCCTTGGTTTTCTCGGCTCCCTTTTGAACCTTAAATTCCACATTCAAATTCAAGCTTAGATTACTTATAGTTACAAGCCTTATCTAGAGATACTTCCTTCTACAAACATGTTTTAAAATGTCTCAGAAATCTTACATTAAAATATTAGCTTAGAATTCTACATGGTTTGGCCGGAATCCTCAAAACATCAAGACTGGCCGAAGCTTACTCAAAAGCTCAACCCTACTATTTTTTCTACACTCTCCAGCCCGATTCCTTGGGGCTTTTTCTCCAAAAGCCCTATACTAAAAACTAGAATCTCAGAGCTTTCAGGTGGCTTTGAAATCACTCAAAACTCACGAGTATTCTGGAAGAACTTCTCGTCCTAAGTTTATGCTACTTTCATACCTCACTGTCTGCCAGCATCTCTTCCTTTTGGAACTTCTTGATCAACGCATGGTCTTGCTACCAACGCAGCCCTTCATGATCAATGTATAGTGTCCTCCAAATCTACCCTCTAATAATCTTTCTAATGTTCTTTAATGAGGATTTCGAGTTATGAATTGAAGAAACACCTTGTGGTGGTATTTATAGGCCAAAGGAACCGGTCCTTCTCAACTTTACTAAGCCTCAACGCAAGACACCTCCTAATTTGGAGTGTTTGCACCATGCTTTTCTACCGTCTACTCCTTTGCCATTTACCTACTTTAGTTGTCTTCCTCATGCATAAGTCTTCTTTGCATGAAACTCTATTCGTCCAGCTCTTACTAACTAAAGCCCAACCACATCTCAGTATAGCCATTTTTTTGGGTGAGCTCATCAGCCTTGCGTAATGCAAGCCTTAGCATCACCTAAACACTTGGCCTATCGTTTAGTCCATCGTGTAGCTCTTGCACTTCATCGCACAACTCCATCGTCTAATGAATCTCTCACTGTAGCTTAACATCTAGCCTTCTCGCTGTCCTTCATCATCCAACTCTCTTGTCGTTGCCAATTGTCTAGTGCATGTGTCCCATCGCATAGTGATCTCTCGCTCTTAATGATCTTGCTATCGCGTATCTCTCGCTGTTAACGATCTCGCTGACTCTCATCATTTAGTGCATAGCCTATCACATAGCTCCTGTGTCTATCGTTTAGCTCCATCATGTAACGCTGATGCCTATCGTCTAATGCATCACACCCTTCATCTAACGTGTATGTTTATCGTGTAACGCCATCACCCAGCGTCTGTATCTATTGCCCAGCGCCCTCTTAATGCTTCGTCTAACGTCTAAGCTTATCGTCTAGTCCCCGCTCATCGTTTAGAGCTATCGTCTAGTGCTATCGTCTAACGATATCGTTTATCTTCTATGCTTATCTTCTAGTGTATCACTTCACATCGTTTAGCGCCACCTGTAGCTACACAATCATCTGGCGCATCACTCAGTGCCGCCCACATTGCTATGCGATCATCCGCCTAGTGCCTTATGCTCAAGCTTCTTTCGCTCCCGCTCATGCAGCTTCAACGTATGAGCAACTTTTGGCAATGCCTCTTGCCAACGCTTCGACCAACATGCGTCCAACATTATAATCTCTGCGTATGGTTGGCCTTCGCTTCAATGCTTAACTCCTTTAAACCTCTACCTCATCCTCATGCATTTCATGTTTCCTGACACCACACGCATTGTTTCTTTTTGACTTCATACTTAGCCAAATTTTCACTAGTCAAGGCTTAACTTCAAGCTACTCAAAGCAAATCTATTCAACATTTAGAAATTTTCCTTCTCTTTAACATAGGATTTAACTTATACTTAAATCAATTCCCTTAGTTACTTGCTTCAGTAGGGAAATTGAGATCTTGGTTTCACAGTTTCTCAACCTCGGTCTTAAATTCCTTGAACTTTTCAAGAGCTTCAGACTTAAAATGAATTAGGTAAATGTAAACAGACCTTGAATAATCATCTATAAAGCTAATGAAATATTCATAACCTCCCTATGCTTTAACACTCATCGGTCTACAGAGATCTGAATGCACGAGCTGTAAGGTTTCTTTGGCTTGAAGACATGTTCCAGAAAAGATCTTTTTGTCATTTTTCCTTCGAGACATGACTCACATGGCGGTAAAGAGACATCTTCTAACTTGTATAGAAGACCACTTTTAGCCAGTCTCTCAATCCTATTGAGATTAATATGGTCATGTCTCAAGTCCAAAAGATAGGTACTCTGAGAAATTTGTTGCCTTTTTCTTTAAGTTTTGGTTGTTTTAAATATTTTTGTGTTATATACAACTTCAACTTTAGGTAGTTTTAACTTATATAAGTTACTTTTTAAGTTTGTAGAACAGATTTGGATACCTCTTTTTTGTAATGAACGCTTCATTAAGACAAAAATTTACTTTGTACAAATCTTCCAACAAATAGAAAATAGATATAAAATTTCTTTTACAATAAGGTACATCAAGAACATTTTCTAAATGCAGATATCTATTTCCAAAAGTTAACTTAACAACTCCCACTGTTTTTGCTGAGATACACTCCCCTAATCCAACCCGGAAAGTAATCTCATCTTCTTCAAGTTGCCTCTAAGAACTAGTTTCCTGAAAAGAAAAATAAACATGATTAGTGGCCCCTGAATCAAATATCTAAGTAGAATCTTCATTCTCTACTATAAATATTTCAATAACCAGTAAATCTAATTTACTTGGTTTTTCTTTTTCAGCTTTCTGTGCAGTTGGAGCCTTCCCCTACCCAGTTTTCTTCTTTTTCTTTTGAATACCTCTATTCTTGGAGAAAGAAGGGACTAGATTTACTCCCAGAAGACGATTCTTTCTGAGGTTTCCCCTTTAAGGTGGAAGTAACATTTTTTTCTGCCTTTGAAACTTTATTTTTCAATAAAGATTTGTAAATCTAGAGTCCGTTGACAGATGTGGACTATTGTCCAAAAAAGCCTTGCAAAGAGTCTGTGATCTTTTTTGCAGTAGCTAACTTCTCGTGTTTCTTAGACAATACATCAGATATACTGGTTAAGATATAAACTCGAGCCTTCTCATTAGCTTTGACCCATCTGTCATACACATCCCAAACTATTCGGTTTTCATTGGGATTAGGGGATGGAGGACACTTCTCCATTAAAATGAATTGGGGATCATCTATTACTAGTATCTTGTTGATATTCGATTTCCAAGTTCCATAATTATCGCCATTAAGTTTTTGAAAAGCTAGCAGTTGTGTAATGTATGATAACATTGCTGAAAAAGTAAACAAATTTATAGAGAATTTCTTTTTAATCCAATTTATTTAGGAAAAATAATGTACCCATTCTCATTATTATTTTGCTACGATACTTCAGTAAGTCTGAATAGTCCCCATCGATGGGCAGTTGACTACTCCTTCATTGAATCAAGACATTCTTGACTAAATACTAATACCAGAATAACTCTTATCCTTATAATACTTAGCTACTGTTTATTTGCTCGAGAACTTTACTAACACTTAGTAAGTCTTGTAAGTGTATACCGACCACTTTCGAATTGCAGAGATCAGAATCAAACAAACCCTTGAAGGAGAAACAATTGTTTGAAAATGGACCTCAGTAACCCTATCCACTTATGGAGCTCACGGTGTTTTGAATCCTATGTTACAACCCTCCGAAGGGATAGCCGTTGCCAAATGACTAGCAAAGGGTTTTATAAAGCCAACCAGCACGTGCAACATAGGAATCTCACGGTGTGACATAATGGAAGAGACTATAGGACGTGTTGCCACACACCCTTCACCCATTTACTATGAACTGCTTCCCCTATTCACCTTGTTGTTGACACATGCAAATACTTTTCGAAGGGAGGTTGCCGCTAATATGTAGCGACCGGATCCTTACATACTATGGTCTGACCGCATAAAGCCAATCAGCACGACATCATGCTTAGACTTTTCTATTATGAGATGAGTTTTGTTAAAAATCTCAAAAGAACATATCTAAGATTCTATTAATTAGGTAGAAAACTATATAAAAAGTTTATTTTACAAAACGCCAGGATCCATAAAACACTAGCATAGTCATACAAAAATGCATATGCCTATAATAGTGAGTTTGATGGTTGGCCATTTGAGCGACGTCCACTTCTGCCACCTACGCTGTGTCCTTACCTACAAAGTTTGTAAAAATAGGAGGAGTATATAATATACCCAGTAAGTAGTTCTCACATAAGGTAGTAACCAAATGTACAATCACATGCAACGTGTCCTGAAAACATATGATTGGGATCGAAAACATATAATAACATGTGGTGGTCTATTATGCTTCTAACGTAAATTTCTCCGCCCTGATAGGAAGATGAGGACTTAGGCGGAAACTAGCCCATCTGATGATTAGCGGGTTATGCAGCTAGTAGGGCTAGAGTCGCATCCAACATCAACCATTAACATAAACGTAAGATTGGACCAGAAGGGTGTAACCATACATACCCTGTTAGTCCTTAGCATAATCGTGACATAGAATTGGGTCTAGAGGGGTGCAACCATACATGCCCTGCTAGCCCTAGAATAATCTTGACATTTAATTTACTGTATGCGTACAAATCTGGGTCGTTACATAATAGCAACTTGAAGTCAAGCACGGATCTCACGATGTGAACTTTTAGGGACGTGAGAGCTAGAAATAATATATCTCATATAATATTAATCTGCCACTGAAATATTCTATATTATAAAAGATTGGGTATTTACTTGGTTATTAATCGGATAATATTTAACAACCTAAGTCTAGGTGATTTTTCCTAGTATAACTCTTATATCGGGATTAATCTATGATGTCTATGTGATAAACCAATTTTATTACCTTATACCACTCATGCATGCTCATAAAACAAGGGTTATTGACTTAGACGCCAGTTTGATCTCCAGGTAGGAGGTGTTCCATAAACCGTCAACTTAAGTACCTCCAACCTTAGACAAGATCTCCCCGGGTAAGTAAACAACTCTTGTTTTACAAGTAATCGATCTATTCTAACTCTTGAAAAGGTGACTGAATTGCACTGGTTAACCCAAGGTGAGCATGCATCTTATCTTTGTTTGAGATTTTAAAAGTTTAGGTTATTTTATAACAATTATAAAACAAATTATAACATTTATAACCCTAGAAAATTCATCTATAACATGCTTCCGTAAACAAACATGCTTTAACATAACACTTATATTAAAACCTAGCATGCATACTATTTACATTATAACAGTTATAACATATAACAAATGCATGACACAAGTTTATCCTACGATGGGGTTTTTAAAGAACTATTTGGCATACTTTATGCACACATAATCAAACAAAGTTATACATCACATGCATAATAAGTAAACAACACTAAGGTGGATTGGTTTTGGCATTAAAAGCAAACAAACAGCTAAACTATTACATAAAGCAACAAACAGCTTCCTCAAACCGGCTTCAAACACTTTGAACCAATCCAAACCAGCCAAAAATCACTCGAACGGGCTTGAAAACACCAAAAACTAGGTTGAACCCGAATTTTCCTAAAAATATTATATAATTGTAAATGATATCTCATATAAATACAATTTTCCTAAAACACGAATTTGAACATTTCAAATTCTTACTTCACCTAGTTCTTCAATTTTGTTGGTATTGAGCTAGCAAGGAGAACCGATGGACATACAGATCATGGGCTCCAACGATTTGAGACTAACCGGTCAAACTCTTTAACCTAGTTAATCAACATTCATTAACTAACAAGACTCTCCACTATAGCCTGTAGTTGTACTTCCCTCATTGTAGATATATCATGTGTTCATTTGATCTAACCATCATAAAGTCTGGGAACGGAAAGTGAGTACCATCTCTAATACATAAAATTTTGATGCTTTCAAAATAAACTATAGTCTTTAAGCTGGTTAATCTTCTTGAATGATCGGCCTTTGGGCTTGTTCATCTTCTTGAATGATCGGCCTTTGGGCTTGTTGATTTTCTTGGATGGTCGGCCTTTGGGCTTGATGATCTTCTTAGATGATTGGCCTTTGGGCTCGATGATCTTCTTAGATAATCGGCCTTTGGGCTTGAAGATTTTCTTGGATGATTGGCCTTTGGGCTTGATGATCTTCTTGGATGATCGACCTTTGGGCTTGTTGATCTTCTTGGATGATTGGCCTTTGGGCTTGATGATGGACGATCGGCCTTTGAGCTTGTTGATCTTCTTAGATGATCGGCCTTTGGGATTTTTATCTTCTTGGACGATCGAACTTTGGGCTTGTTGAACTTATTGGATGATTGTCATTTGGGCTTGATGATATTCTTGGACCATCGGCCTTTGGGCTTGTTGATCTTTTTAGATGATCGGCCTTTCGGCTTCTTGATCTTCTTGTATGATCAACCTTTGGGATTGATGATCTTCTTAGAGGATTAGTATTCGTATGAGGCTTTCGAAGAAACTTGTTCCGTGGAGTTGAACTTGAGTTGGCATTGATGTTGATGTTGATGTTGATTTGATATGATGTGGTTCATGATGGAACATAAAGAACGCATGCCTAACGAAAGCGATGAAATAGACAACATTCTAATTGCATTAAAAAGAATAATAAGCATGCAAAGGGTTAGAGAATACAACATTTAAAGACTCCACCGCAATCTTCCTCTCCAAAGCTCGATTGACACCACGAATGGTAAATCCCGCTATTCTTTTGTTAAAGAACACGATTTTGGGACCATTATGTCAGTGAAAATAAGGGAATTTCACTATATTAAGTAGGAGAGTAAAGAGAATTTGGTGGAAGAATTAAAGTTAATTGTCAACAAAGCATTAGTTTTTTAAAATTTCGAAAACAAACGCTTTTGTAGAGAAAACACATGAAAAATCTCATTTTGCATGTCTTCTACCTCAAACTCCATTAGCATATAATCTTTAGGTGTCAAGCTTGGAAAATGCCACTCCAAAGTCCACTTAGTTAGTGGGAAAATCCAGCAATTGGATTTTTGCACAAACTAATTTTTTAATAATAAAAAATGAAAAATAATTTTAAAAATTTGGAAATTATTTAATCAAAACAATTTCAATTAAATAAAAATAAACAAATTTAATATCATATATTAAATTGTTTAAGACACATAACTTTGATTAACCATATTAATCATGTTTAAAAAATACTTTCATGCTAATGATCAAGTATACTCAAAAAAATAACTAATTAATAAATTAATTATATAATTGTAAATTATATCTCATATAAAATACAATTTTCCCTAAAACCCGAATTTGAACATTTCAAATTCTTATTTCACCTAGTTCTTCAAATTGTTTAAGCTCAATGAGTTATAAGTAACTTCTAGAGTCTATTTTAACTCATAAATAATACAAGCATATCATATATACGAGGTTAATACTCAAACCTCAGCCTTGAATGAGTCTGATCTCAAACTCTATCTACACTCACGGTAGATAGTCAACTAATACTAATCATAAATGCTTACTCTCTTGCATTCCCTTTGTTTCCTATGTGCACATAGCTCCCCACTTATGGGCTCAGAAGCTAGGCCTGCCGGCCCTCTGACCATCCCATACAAGGTTCCTCCCACAGGCTCAGGAACTAGACCACTCGGTCCCCTGACCATCCCATACAAGGTTCCACTTGTCTATTGACCCCCTGTCCATCCCGAACACATAAATCCATTCTCATACTAATTACTCATTCATAGCATATACAATTTACTCTAATAGATGTGCTTAAGACTTAAAGGAAAGTACCACTCACCTTGGTAAGATAGGAACCTTTCTCTGAGAAGTTCCTTGGTTTTCTTGGCTCCCTTTTGAACCCTAAATTTCACATTCAATTTCAAGCTTAGATTACTCACAGTTACAAGCCTTATCTCAAGATACTTCCTTCTACAAACATGTTTTAAAATGTCTCAGGAAGCATACGTTAAAATCTTAGTTCATAAGTCTTTTCGGTTTGACTGAAATCTTCAAAATATCAAGACTGGCCCAAGCTTTCCCGATAGCTCGACCCTTCTGCTGTTTCATCATTCTCCAACCTGATTTCTTGAAGATTCTTCTCCGACAGCCCTACCCTTATACCTAGACTCTTAGAGCTTTCAGGTGGTTTCAGAATCACTCAAAATGTACGAGTATTCTGGGAGAATTCCTCGTCCCAAGTTGATGCTACTTCTAGACCTCATGCATGCTCATAAACAAAGGGTTATTGACTTAGACGACAGTTTGATCTCCAGGTAGGAGATATTCCGTAAACCATCAACTTAAGTATCCCCAATATTAGACAAGATCTCCCCGGGTAAGTAATAAACTCTTGTTTTACAAGTAATCGACCTATTCTAACTCTTAAAAAGGCGATTGAATTGCACGGGTTAACCCTAGGTGAACATGCATCTCATCTTTGTTATAGATTTTAATAGTCTAGGTTATTTTATAACAATTATAAAAGAAATTATAACATTTATAACCCTAGAAAATTCATCTATAACATGCTTCCTTAAACAAACATGCTTTAATATAACACTTATATTAAAACCTAGCATGCATACTATATATATTATAACACTTATAACATATAATAAATGCATGACACATGTTTATCCTATGGTGGGGTTTTTTAAAAAAACTATATGCATATTTTAGGCACACATAATCAAACAATATTATACATCACATGCATAATAAATAAACAACACTAAAGTGGGCCGGTTTTGGCACTAAAAGAAAAAAAACTACTAAATTATTACATAAAACTTCAAGAAGCTTCCTCGAACCGGCTTCAAATACTTTGAAGCAATCCGAACCGTCCAAAAACCACTCGAACCAGCTCAAAAACATCAAAAACTAGGTTGAACCAGTCAACCTGGCTCATCCAAGTCAACTGAACCTATCCAGACCATCTGGACTGGCTGGTCAACGCACACATGGGTCGGTGGGGCACGAACCGGGTCTCGAATCGGGCGCACGGGTTGGTCGGGTTGACGAGACAGCTAACTTGCGGGGACTACTGATGGAACCGGGTCGGATGGGTCATAAAGGGGTCGAACACGAGTCTGGACGAGGCGTGCATAGGGGAGCACAACGAACCCGATTGGAAGGGCGCTGCGGATCCGATCTTCGGGTCTGGACTGGGTCTGGGAGTAACTTATGGGTCTGTGAGCTTTTCTTTACCAAAGAGAAGCTCTCCTCTTTCCCAAAATTGAGCAATTAAAACCTAAAAATGACTCTAACGACTCTAGAAAATTTATAGACTCTTTGCCACACATTAAAGCTCATATACATGTGAGCAATTACAAATTTTAACAAGAAATTAAATGAAAACTAATGCCAAAACCGTAATGTATCCACTTTAGTCAACCAAACATTCATCACATGAATAACACCAACCAAAATGCAATAGAACGTTCTAAGCATGCATTGATACCATTTGATGGAACATAAAGAATGCATGCACAATGGAAGCGATGAAATTGACAACATTCTAATTGTATTAAAAAGAAAAATAAGCATGCAAAGGGTTAGATAATACAACCTTTGAAGATTCCACCGCAATCTTCCTCGCTTGATCGACACCACCAATGGTAAATCTCGCTATTCTCAGGTTGAAAAACATGGTTGTGGGACCGTTATGTTAGTGAAAATAAGGGAATTTCACTATATTAAGTAGGAGAGGAAATAGAATTTGGTGGAAGAATTTAAGTTAATTGTCAATGAAGCATTAGTTTTTTAAAATTTCAAAAACAAAGCCTTTTGTAGAGAAAACACATGTAAAATCTCATTTCGAATGTCTTCCACCTCAAATCCATTAGCATGTAATCTCTAAGTGCCAAGCTTGGAAAATGTCACTCCAAAATCCACTAAGTTAGTGGGAAAATCCAAGGATTTTTCCACTCACTAATTTTTTAGTAATAAAAAAATGAAAAATAATTTTCAAATTTTGGAAATTATTTAATCAAAACAATTTCAATAAAATAAAAAATAAATAAATTTAAAATCATATATTAAATTGCTTAAGACACCTAGCTTTGATTAATCACCTTAATCAATGTTTAAAAATACTTTCATGCTAATGGTCATGTATACTCTAAAAAATAATTAATTAATTAATTAATTATATAATTGTAAATTATATCTCATATAAATACAATTTTTCCTAAAATCCGAATTTGAAATTTTCAAATTCTTACTTCACCTAGTTCTTCAATTTTGTCCGTATTGAGCTAGCAAGGAGACCCGATGGACATACAAATCATGGACTCCAATGATCTGAGACTAACCAATCAAACTCTTTAACCTAGTTAATCAACTTTCGTTAACTAACAGGACTGTCCACTATAGCCTGTAGTTGCACTCCCCACAATTTAGATATATTATGTGTTCATTTGATACAACTGTCATCAATAAGTTGATCCTTCACATGTTGTTCGTAACCTCAGCTAGGTCAAATACAGAAATACCCCTAAGTTACATCTTTTCTCCTTAAGTACCACTGTACCTCTAATGAACAATTGATTTAGGATCATAATCATTGAATCCATTCTCTTTCAGGCCAATGAGAGGATGGGGTCCCTTGTTCAAGACTCGAGATCAACCCTTAAGGGAACAACATTTCTACTATCCCTAAAATGGGTAAGAGTGAATTCCATCTTACAAATTCTATGTCTCAAGCCATCTACCTGGTCTTATCCATGAAATGGGAGGCATATTAATTAGCGATGTTGGGCCTACTCTCACCTATGTAGACCAAGAGACAATCGCGAATAAGCAGGAGTTCGTAGACAGCTTAGGATTCAGATCATGTTATCTAGGTCATCAAGAAATGAAATTAATCAATGTTAACAGTAAACGTTGTTAATACGTAACCGTGATTATTTCGTGGTCTGTCTTACACAATTTCATCGTGTAGAACACTCCCGCTCTTATGTCTCTATATGAACGAACTGATCACATCGTTTATGACACTTTACAACATTTGTAACAATCATAAAGCGAGTCGTATTCGATAGTATCTCCAAAAATAGGTACCCAACCTAATCCAAGTAATTACGATGCCTAAGTGCACGAAATGCAATTAAAAATCATTTGAATTATTTATTACTTATTCAAATTATTTTTGTAATTAAAATTGTTCTATTTTAAAATTTATACATGTCTAAGCGAAAATAAATAATATTAAAAAATAAATAAATATTTTAGTTTAAAATAAAGTTTGAAATTAGAAGACAAAAATTGTGTTTTTTCTTTAATTCATAGAGGATTATCATGAAATTAGAAAAATAAATAATTACTAAATATTTTTTAAACTAAGAGATAATTATCATAATTTTTTTAAAAAGTAATGGATAAAATATTTTTATTTAAATTAAAGTTTAAAATTAAGAGGATATATATATTTTCTTTTGTTCTAAATCAAACTAAAAGATATCCCTTTTCAAAAAATAAAAGAGGATTACCATGAAATTTTGAAAATAGTTTTTTTTTTAATTTAAATTAAAATTTAAAATTAAGAAATAATCAAATCGTTCACATAAAAATAAAAAATTTTGAAAGACAATTATCACAAACTTTTAAAAGATTTAATTTGATACATATTCAAGTATTTGTTTTCTTCCTATAAAACACGTACAATGCACATCGTATTCGACTAGTTAGCATTAAATGATATCAATTGATGTTCAACTGAATTATATTGTTTTGTATAAATGTGACCGTAAATATTAAAATGGAGCAAATACATATTTAATAAACAAAATTTATATACTACAAATTCTTACTAATTTCAAGTCTACTAAAAATTATAATTAAATGTTCAAAATTAATAAAATATAGAAATATTACACATAAAAAATATCAATTCAAAATTAAACTAATATATAAGTTTACATATTGAAATATTAAAAATTTTAATATTCAAAATTCAAATTCAAAATAATTTATAAATATACATATTACAAATTTAAGAAATAATAAATTTAAACATATGTTTTTGTATGATCATAATAAGAAAAATGTAAATTCGGTGGAACACAATAAATACTATAGTATCGTTTACTGATACAAACTTTATATTCGTATTTCATCTATATATTGTGTCCATCACATTAATGGTATAAAGTTGCCATTATATTACCCAATATATAATAAACGAACAATATCATGGGACAATGATAGTCAACTTAAACATGCCTCAATTGATTTTGGCATAAATCCTCAATCAAGAAGTCATAAATTTCAATTCATCCCCTCCAACTTGCTAAAATAAATAAATAATAATATAATGAAAAAGTTGTACACTCAAGGTGAATCATAAATGTTATCATTATATTATTAAAATATACAGGAGTTATATTTTTTCAACAATCAAATGAATTTCTTATTTTTATTATCAACTACATATGTTTTTTAAAAATTAGCAAAAGTTATTACGATATCAATATCTTGAAAAAAATATGATTTTAGTAATTTATTTTATTAATATATGATCATTCAATGACAAGTAATTAAGAAAGCATGAAAAATTCCAAGGTATTACAATTGAAAATGTGATACTAAAATACACTCATTTATTTTTTATTATCTTTATCTCTATATTCTTAATAGATGAAGAAATCATAATTATTTTGTCACAGCCTAATAATTATAAAATATTAAAAGGAGATACAATTAAAATAGATAAAAGTTATAATTATTGAAACTAAGGAGATACAATTAAAATAGATAAAATTTACAATTATTGAAATTACCCCTTTCACAAGATATTTTTATTCATAAACTTGTAGACCCCCATTTTTCATATTGGTTAAATTTAAGGAGCGTGACTTTAAATATATTGTCACAACACTTGTAGTAAAATCAGTAACAAGAACTCTGAATTGAGGGGTATTGCGGCAAATATCAGGGCTGATGACGTACTTATAAAGGCACCCGTCCATTTGCAGTAGATGGTAGAATAGGTGTTCTAGGATACATGATGAGGTGGAGGTGCATGATCGTCTGAAGTTTTTTTACTCGGCCCAGATGGAGGAATACGCTTGCCTTTTGGTAATATTCCAAAATTGATCCTAGATTCCTTATGTAAAATGATGGGTGGGAAATGTGGTGAGGGAGGTGGATTGTCTGAAGCACTTTGACCCGATTCAGATGGTGGAATCTGTACCTCTTTTGATAGTATTCCCAAGCTGAAAGGCGGAGCTACGTAGTCTTCATCGACTACAATAACATTTCTAGCATCTGCTTGATAGATTGTATAATGCATCCCAAAGAGTATGAGAGCACAAGCTCCAAAAAATACATTTGAAGGATTAATCAACATCATTTTTGTTGTATGTTTGCCCATCTTCATCTATTGCTTCCTCTTTATATAGCATTTGTTTTTCAATTGAAATGAAGGTAACATTTTCGCGTAAAAGCTAAAAATAACATTTTTAGTTTTAGAGAAACAATAAAAACACGGAATTTGTTAGAAATATTTTTAGTAAAAAGCTTTACAATAAAACTAACAACTCAAAATTGACATTTTATTTTTGAAGTTTCTAAATGATGTTTTCTTTTCAGTTTTTCATTATTTTTTATTTAAAAATCAAATATGTTAACCACTTGTTGAGTGCTTGTGTGATTGAATTTATTAAATGTAAAATCAACGTGTGTTTTAAAAGTGATTTTTAATGCATTCATTCATAATCAACTTTATCAAATCCATAAAAGCGACTAACTTTTTTTCATAATCAATTATATCACTCTTAAAAGTGATCTAAAATGAAGCCTAGAACAATTCTATTATATTTGCATTCGATGATGGTTTAGAATAGCACATAAATGTGCCTTTTGAATATATTTTAAAATTGTCATGGTTTATCATTTATCTGTAAATTTTGGCAATTTTTTTTTCACCAGGGGAGTGTTTTCTCCAACTATCATAATTTTGCCATTAGGCATAAATTGGAGTTTCAAGTAAAAAGAAGAGATGTTGCAGTTGTTCGCACAAGGTTTCGAGAGAAACTTAATTCGTGGAATTTGAACTTTGTATTTGTATTAATTTTGTAGAAAGTGAATATCATCTCTAACACATAATATTTTGATGCTTTCAAAATAAACTATAGTCTTTAATCTAGTTGATCTTTTTAAATGATCGGCCTTTGGGCTTGTTGATTTTCTTGGATGATCGACCTTCGGGCTTGTTGATCTTCTTGGACGATCAGCCTTTGGGCTTGTTAATCTTCTTGGATGATCGGCCTTTGGGCTTAATAATCTTCTTGGATGATCGACAGTTGTGCTTGATGAACTTTTTGGACGATCAACCTTTGGGCTTGTTGATCTTCTTGGATGATTGGCCTTTGGGCTTGATGATCTTGTTGGACAATCGACCTTTGGGCTTGTTAATCTTCTTGGATGATCGACTTTTGGGCTTTTTAATCTTTTTAGATGATCAATCTTTGGACTTGATGATCTTCTTGGAGGATTAGTGTTCACACGAGGCTTCAAGAGAAACTTTTTTCGTGGAGTTGAACTTGAGTTGGTATTGATGTTGATATTGATTTGATGTGATCTGGTGCATGATGGAACATAAAGAATGCATGCACAACGAAAGAAATGAAATTGATAACATTGTAATTGCATTAAAAAGAAGAATAAGCATACAAAGGGTTAGAGAATACAACCTTTAAAGACTCCACCGCAATCTTCCTCTCCCGAGCTCGATCAACACCACGAATGGTAAATCCCGCTATTCTCTGATTGAAGAACACGATTTTGGGACCGTTATGTTAGTGAAAATAAGCGAATTTCCCTATATTAAGTTGAAGAATAAAGAGAATTTGGTGGAAGAATTAAAGTTAATTTTCTAGGAAGCATTAGTTTTCTAAAATTTCAAGCTTGGGAAATGCCACTCCAAAGTCCACTTAATTAGTGGGAAAATCCAATAATTTGATTTTTCCGCTAACTAATTTTTTTAATAATAAAAAAATGAAAAATAATTTTCAAATTTTGGAAATTATTTAATGAAAACAATTTCAATTAAATAGAAATAAACAAATTTAATATCATATATTAAATTTTTTTACACACAAAACTTTGATTAATCATATTAATCAAGTTTCAAAAATACTTTCATGCGAATGATCAAGTGTACTCTAAAAAATAACTAATTAATAAATTAATTATATGATTGTAAATGATATCTCATATAAAATACAATTTTCCCTAAAACCCGAATTTCAACATTTGAAATTCTTATTTCACCTGGTTCTTCAATTTCGTCCGTATTTAGCTAGCAAGGAGACCCAATGGATCTACAGATCATGGGCTCCAATGATCTGAGAGTAACCGGTCAAACTCGTTAACTAACAGAATTGTCCACTATGGCCTGTAGTTGTACTCCTCTCACTGTAGATATATTTTATGTCCATTTGATATAACCATCATCAATAAGTTGATCCTTCATAGCTTGTTCGTAACCTCAGCTAGGTCAAATACGAAATACCTTTAAGTTACATCTTTTCTCCTTAAGTACCACTGTCCCTTTAATGAACAATTTATTTAGGATCATAATCACCAAATCCATTTACTATCAGGCCAACGAGAGGATGGGGTCCCTTGCTCAAGACTCGAGATCAGCTCTTAAGGGAACAACCTTTATATTATCCCTATAATGGGTAGGAGTGAATTCAATTTTGCAAATTCAATGTCCCTAGCCATCTACCCGGTCTTATCCTTGAAATAGAAGACATATTGAGCAGCAATGTTGGGCTTACCCTCACCTATACAGATCAAGGGACAATTGCGAATAAATAGGAGTTCAGAGACAGCTCAGAATTCAGATCAAGCTATCTAGGTCATCAAGAAGTGAAATTATCAATATTAACACTAAACGGTGTTCATACGTACCAGTGATTATTTCGTGGTATGTCTTACACAATCTTATTGTGTAAAACACCCTCGCTCATATTTCTCTACATGAACGAACTGATCACATCATTTATGAGACTTTACAACAATTGTAAAAATCATAGAGCGGGCCGTATTCGATAGTATCTCCAGAAATAGGTACCTAACATAATCCAAGTACTATAGACGGTTTAGGCTATTTTACTCGAACTTCATCTAGTTTATGTCTCCACATAAAGTCCAAGTATTCATAACAATAGCCTAGGGTTTGTAGTTTATTGGATTTAGAGTTATTAAACAATCAACAACACTTATCTGAATAAGCTTCATATATGTTTACTGTTTACAAAACTACGAGTTTTAGGACATACAACCCAACAAACTCCCACTTAAATTAGAACTCCTAGTGGGTTACAACAAAGTTGAGTGTTGTGAGAGAAAACTAAATACAATAAACTAGGGCATCCCATACCCACAATTTCTCCCACTTGCCCTATTTATTCTACACGTAGTCCTAAACTCCTAAGGTGACCCACGAAAATCTTAGCTGGGAGGGCCTTAGTAAACGGATGATTAGCAATATTGTCCTCGGACACTATTTGTCTCACAATAATGTCTCTTCTTAGCACG
Organism: Benincasa hispida; assembly: GCF_027475165.1. Taxonomy (NCBI): domain Eukaryota; kingdom Viridiplantae; phylum Streptophyta; class Magnoliopsida; order Cucurbitales; family Cucurbitaceae; genus Benincasa; species Benincasa hispida. The sequence continues at coordinate 56,646,747 of NC_143480.1, read as the reverse complement.
ATCTTTCTGATGAGATGATATTTCCACTCAATATGTTTTCTACGCTTATGGCTTCTAGGTTCTTTGGAGTTCGCTACTGCCCTACTATTATCACAATACATAGTGATTGGCAGTCGCATTTCTGGAACAACTTCCAGATCATTTAGGAACTTCCGAAGCCATACTGCCTTCTTGGTTGTTTCACAAGCAGCAACATATTCTGCTTCTATTGTGGAGTTTGCAATGTAGCTCTGCTTAGTACTTCTTCATACTACTACTCCTCTATTCTGAGTGAACATCGATCCCGAAGTAGATCTTCTAGAGTCTATATTGGTCTGAAAATCAGAGTCAGTATATCTTGTAAGGATCAAATCCTTATTTCCATATACGAGCACATAGTTCCTCGTTCTCCTGAGATACTTGAGGATATTCTTAACAGCACTCCAATGTTCATAACCAGGATTGGACTACCTACTGGCAATCCCTACTGCAAAGCATATGTTTGGACGAGTACATAGCATTGCATACATCAGACTTTCGAGGTGTCTTAGGACATTGCTCCTTTCACAAGTGTATTCCATTCCTAAAAGGTAAAATACCTCATTTGTAATCCCGTATATTAAACATAGACAACAACTTATCTATATAAGATGTTTGAGACATGGCTAGCTTTATTCTTTTGGTTTCAAACTATTTGAATCCCAAGAACATATTGCTCTTCTCCTAGATCTTTCATCTGAAATTGGGTTGCTAGCCAATTTTTAATGTCAGCTAGGTACCCCACATTATTTCCAATAAGTAAGATATCATCTACATACAAAACTAGAAATGCTACAGTGGAGTTGATGATCTTTTTGTATACACACGGTTCATCAACGTTCTGTTCAAAGCCATAAGATTTGACCACAGTATGAAATTTTATATTCCATAATTTGGATGCCTGTTTAAATCCATAAATAGATCTCTTCAGTTAGCAAACCTTTTACTCCTGACCCTGTTCAACGAACACTTCTGGCTAGACCATATAAATACTCTCTTCAAGATCTCCATTTAGAAAAGCAGTCTTGACATCTATTTTCCAAATTTCATAATTATAAAAAGTGACAATGGACAAGAGTATCCTGATTGATTTGATCATAGCAATAGGGGAGAAGGTTTCTTCATAGTCCACCCCCTCAACCTGGGTCGAACCCTTTGTTACTAAACGGGCTTTATAGGTCTATACCTTCCCCATATGGTCTCTTTTAGGCTTGTAGATCCACTTACAATCGATAGGTCTTACCTCATCTAGTTTATCAACAAGTTCCCAGAAAGAATTAAAGTACATAGACTCTATTTCAAGGTCCATGGCTTTGCTCCACTACTTTCGATCAACATCATCCATTACCTATTTATATGTTAATAGATCCTATAAGCCATCATCAGGTATGTTGACTTCGCTTTCAGTTAAACCCATATAGTGGTCAGGATGTCTCACAACCTTCCATCTAGGATCTCTCAACTCTTGAGTAGGATGTGATGGATTAGACGTCCTTGATCTATCTATAACTATTGTTGATGAGCAAGGTTGATCAACAAATATTGTTGATTCGTCTGTAACATTATTTGAAATCTCTTCCAATACTAGTTTACTGTGGGGTTTATGATCTCGAATGTGGTCTTTCTCTAGGAATGTGGCATTTATCGATACAATTACCTTATCATCCTGATGATCATAAAACTGACCACCTCCCGTTCCTTTAGGGTAACCTACAAACATGCACAATTTTGAACGATGTTCCGATTTCTTATGATTTTGCACCAACATATGTGCCAGGTGTCACAATCGCTCTTTCGAAAGCTTCTCTTAGCGATTGTGCGGCACTTGTTCCCGCTCACAAACAAGTCAACCAACTCGAATACGGACTGCCGATGGCACACCGAGTGCCTCTCGCAACCTCCACCCCCGTTTTAGGGAAAACGGTTTTAGAAAACGGGTTTAGAGAAAAGGTTTTCGTAAGAAGTTTTGTGAGTGTGAATAAAGAAAGAAAGATTGTAGTAGACTAGAAAGCAATAAGCAACAACAACAGCTTTCTAGAGTACTATTTCGGGTATGAGGAAGTGATGGTTAGTTTTATCCTTATATAGTGCATTCTGAACAAAAAGCCAACTGGCGCCCTTGCATATGCAAAAGGGCGAGTGGTCACTTACAATGAAAATGTAAAGAAAGCAAGCTAACTAAGCTAATACAATACAAGATATGAAAGTATGCTAGAAGGGGGTTGGATTGGGCATGCAGCCATGGGCAACAGGCCCTGGACAAGCATGACCGTTACATTCTCCCCCACTTAATTGGTTGACGTCCCCGTCAACTGACCTTGTTCAAAACCTGCGATGGCTGGAGCTGCATTCTTCAAATCTTCGGCCCGCTCCCAACTGATCTCTTCGTCGGGGAGATCCTTCCATTTCACTAAGAACTCTGTCAGTTCTCGTCTGGATCTTCCAATACGGCGCGTACGTTTATCCAGGATTTCTGCAACTTCTTTCTCAGCAGAACTCTTCATCGTGACCGGTGGGCGCCTTAGCATGTTTCGCTGTTCATCCTCGATATCGGGATGATAGGGCTTCAGGATACTCACATGGATGACAGGATGAATCTTCATCCATGAGGGTAACTGAACCCTATATGAGGTTCTCCCGATTTTCTCAATTACCTCCACTGGACCTTCATATTTCCTTACTAGCTGTTGGTCTCTCTGGCCTCGGAAACGAAACTGTTCCGGTCGTAGCTTGATCAGGACCTTGTCCCCAGCTTGAAACTCAAGGGCCCTCCGCTTCTTATCAGCCCACTTCTTCATCCTCCTTGATGCTCTTTCTAGGTAGGCGCGAGCTATCTCAGAGGTTTTGCTCCACTCTTTAGTGAAGTTATGTGCCTGAGGACTTTTGCCTGCATAAGGGTGGTCCACCAAGTGTGGCATGAGTGGCTGTCTGCCGCACACCACTTCGTAGGGCATTTTTCCGGTCGCGAAACTCTGCTGGCTATTGAAGCTAAACTGAGCCTCATCTAACAACTGGACCCAGTTCTTCTGCCTAGCGTCGATAAAGTGACGCAGATATTCCTCGAGCATACTGTTGAAGCGTTCCGTCTGGCCGTCAGTTTGGGGATGATAGCTAGAGGAGATATTCAGTGTTGACCCCAATATTTTGAATAATTCTTTCCAGAATGTCCCAGTGAATCTTCCGTCCCGATCGCTAACAATGCTCGCGGGGACACCCCATAATTTCACGATGTGTTTGAAGAACAGCTGAGCAGTCATCACAGCTGTGCACATTTTCTACGTTGGGACGAAAGTGGCATATTTTGAGAACCGGTCGATGATAACAAAGATCGATTCAAACTCTCCCACCTTGGGAAAATGTGGTATGAAGTCGAGAGACACGCTCTCCCATGGTCTAGAGGGCACAGGTAGGAGTTCCAACAGACCCGCTAATTTCGCCCTTTCGACCTTATCTTGTTGGCAGACAAGGCAGGTCTTGGTAAATTGCATGACATCGTCTCGAAGGCTTGGCCAATAGTAGCCTTGTTTCAGAAGGGCATAAGTCCTCTGCCAACCATTATGTCCTGCCCACGGTGTGTCGTGACACTCCTTCATCAGCGACCTACGTAACTCCCCGGATCTAGGGATGTAGAGGCGATTGCCTTTGGTGTATAGTAGATCATCTTCCACCCAGAACTGGCGTGTCTTCCCCTCTCTGGCCAACTGTAGGATGGCCTGCGCCGCTGTGTCATTTGTCAAGTGAGTTTTGACAGTTTCTCGTACTGTTGCACTCAATGTACTTGCTTGTAGGCGGGCGAACATGCACAGGGCCGCATGTTCGCTCTTTCGGCTAAGAGCATCAGCCGCTTGGTTACTTTTCCCCGGTCTATGTTCGAATTGGAAGTCGAACTCCGCTAGACACTCCTGCCACGATGTTCCGATTTCTTATGATTTTGCACCAACATGTGTGCCAGGCAACCACATATCCGGAAATGATGTAAACTAGCTTTACATTCTATCCATAACTCATAAAGTGTTTCTGAAACACTCTTAGAGGGAACGTTATTCAAAATGTAAGTTGCAGTCTCTACTACATATCCCCAGAACGAGTTAGGCAACTGGACATAACTCATCATGGACCGAACCATGTCCAACAAGGTTTTGTTTCTTCGTTCAATACACCGTTCTGTTGAGGCATTCCTGGTGTAGAGAGTTGTGACTGAATCCCGTGTTCTACCTATAGTCCTGGAATTTCAAGCCCAAATACTCCCACCTCGATCTGATCGAAGTGTCTTAATAGATTTACCTAATTGGTTTAGTCACACCCCACCCCAAGCCCGCCTCTTGAGCCTAAGGGGAGGCGTGAAGGACCACAAATACAACCCTTTTGTGATACCTACTACTCATCTGAACCTCTTAACTCCAACTAAAATTTAAACCAAGGATGTAAATAACAACTCATTTTATTACAACCAGTACAACGATTATACAACTCTCAGTCTTACAAAGAGTACAATAACAATTCTAAAACCCGGAAGAGTGACTGTGTAGAGATTTATGACTGAATCCCGTGTTCCATCATATAGTCCTTGAACAATTATATATAAAGCTAATGAAATATTCATAACCACCCCGTGCTTTAACACTCATCTATCCACAGAGATCCAAATGCATGAGCTGTAAGGATTTTTTGGCTCAAGACCTTTTCCAGAAAAAGATCTTTTTGTCATTTTTCCTTCGAGACATGACTCACAAGGCAGTAAAGAGACATCTTCTAACTTGTATAGAAGATCACTTTTAGCTAGTCTCTCAATCCTATTGAGATTAATATGGCCAAGTTTCAAGTGCCAAAAATAGGTACTCTGAGAAATGTGTTGCCTTTTTCTTTGAGTTTCAACTATTTTAAACATTTATGTGTTATATACAACTTCAACTTTAAGTGGTTTTAACTTATAGAAGTTACTTTCTAACAGATTTGTATACATCTTTTTGTAATGAACGCTTCATTAAGAAAAAAAATTTACTTTGTATAAATCTTCCAACAAACAGGAAATAGATATCAAATTTATTTTACAATAAGGTGCATAAAAAACATTTTCTAAATGTAGATATCTATTTCCAAAAGTTAACTTAACAGCTCCCACTGCTTTTACGGAGATACAATCCTCTGATCCAACCCGAAGAGTAATCTCATCTTTTTCAAGCTGCCTCTAGGAACTAGTTTTGACCCATCTGTCATACACATCCCAAACTATTCGATTTCCATTGAGATTAGGGATGGAGGACACTCCTCCATTAAAGCGAATCGGGAATCATCTATTACTAGTATCGTGTTGATATTTGATTTCCAAGTTTCGTAATTATTGCTGTTAAGTTTTTCAGAACCTAGCAGTTGTATAATGAATGATGACATTGCTGAAAAAGTAAACAAATTTATTAGAGAATTGCTTTCAACTCTTTTTAACCCAATTTATTTGCAAAAATAATGTACCCATTCTCATTATTATTTTACTACGATACTTCATTAAGTCATAATAGCCCCCACTAAAGGGCAGTTGACTACTCTTTCATTGAATCAAGACATTCTTCACTAAATACTAATACCAGAATAACTCTTATCCTTATAGTACTTAGCTACCATTTATTTGGTCAAGAACTTTACTAACACTTAGTAAGTGTTGTAAGTGTGTACTCGCCACTTTCGAATTGCAGAGATCAGAATCAAACAAGCCCTTGAAGGAGAAACAATTGTTTGAAAATGGACCTAAGCAACCCTATCCATTTTTGGAGCTCACGGTGTTTCGAATCGTATGTTACAACCCTCCAAAGGGATAGTCGTCGTTAAACGACTAGCAAATGGTCGCATGATGCCAACCAGCACGGGTAACATAGTAATCTCACGGTGTCACTTAATGGAAGAAACTGTAGGACGTGTTGCCACACATCCTTCACCCACTTACTATGAACTACTTTCCCTATTCACCTTACTATTGACCCATGCAAACACTTTTTGAAGGGAGGTTGCCGCTAATAGCAACTCGAAGCCGAGCATGGATCTCACGGTGTGAACTCTTAGGGATGTGAGAGCTAGAAATAATATATCTCATATACTATTCGTCTCCCACTGAAGTGTTCTATTTTATAAAAGATTGGGTATTTACTTGGTTATTAACCGGATAACATTTAACAACCTAAGTCTAGGTTATTTTTCCTAGTATAACTCTTATATTGGGATTAACCTATGATGTCTAGGTGATAAACAATTTTATTACCATACACCACTCGTGCATGCTCATAAAACAAGGGTTATTTACTTAGATGCCCGTTTGATCTTAAGGTAAGAGGTGTTCTGTAAACTGTCAACTTAAGTACCCCCAACCTTAGACAAGATATCCCCAGGTAAGTAAACAACTCTTGTTTTACAAGTAATCGACCTATTCTAACTCTTAGAAAGGCGATTAAATTGTACTATTAACCCTAGGTGAGCATGCATCTTATCTTTGTTACAGGTTTTAAAAGTCTAGGTTATTTTATCACATTTATAACCCTAGAAAATTCATCTATAACATGCTTCCTTAAACAAACATGCTTCCTTAAACAAACATGCTTTAATATAACACTTATATTAAAACCTAGCATGCATACTATATACATTATAACACTTATAACATATAACAAATGCATGACACATGTTTATCCTACGGTGGGATTTTTTAGAAAACTATATGGCATACTTTATGCACACATAATCAAACAATATTATATGTAACATGCATAATAAATAAACAATACTAAAGTGGACTGGTTTTGCCATTAAAAGCAAACAAACAACTAAACTATTACATAAAACAGTAAGCAGCTCCCTCGAACCGGCTTCAAACACTTTGAACCAATTCGAACCAGCCAAAAACCACTCGAACCCTTTTGAAAACTAATGCCAAAACCATAATGTATCCACTTTGGTGAACATTCATTGCATGAATAACACCCACAAAAATGCAATAGAACGTTATAAGCATGCACTGATACCATTTGATGGAACATAAAGAATGCATGCACAGCGGAAGTGATGAAATCAGCAACATTCTAATTGTATTAAAAAGAAGAATAAGCATGCAAAGGGTTAGAGAATACAACGTTTGAAGACTCCACCGAGCTTGATCGATACCACCAACGGTAAATCTCGCTATTCTCAGGTTGAAGAACACGGTTGTTGGACAATTATGTTAGTAAAGAAAGTTTGGGAATTTCACTATATTAAGTAGGATAGTAAAGAAAGTTTGGTGAAAGAATTTAAGTTAATTGTCAAGGAAGCATTAGTTTTTTAAAATTTCAAAAAGCCTTTTGTAGAGAAAACACATGCAAAATCTCATTTCACATGTCTTCCAATTCGAACTCCATTAGCATGTAATCTCTAGGTATCAAGCTTGGGAAATGTCACTCCAAAGTCCACTTAGTCAGTGGGACAATCCAAGGATTTTTCCACTCACTAATTTTATAATAAAAAAAAAATGAAAAAAAAATTTTAAAAATTGGAAATTATTTAATCAAAACAATTTCAATTAAATAAAAATAAACAAATTTAATATCATATATTAAATTGTTTAAGACACCTAGCTTTAATTAATCACATTAATCAAGTTTAAAAAATACTTTCATGCTAATGGTCAAGTATACTCTAAAAAATAATTAATTAATAAATTAATTATATAATTGTAAATTATATCTCATATAAATAAAATTTTCCTTAAAACCCGAATTTGGACATTTTAAATTCTTACTTCACCTAGTTCTTCAATTTTGTCCGTATTGAGCTAGCAAGAAGATCCGATGGACATACAGATCACGGGTTCCAATAATCTGAGACTAACCGGTCAAACTCTTTAACCTAGTTAATCAATATTCGTTAATTAACAGAACTGTCCACTATAGCCTATAGTTGCACTCCTCTCACTGTAGATATATTATGTGTTCGTTTGATATAACCGTCATCAAGAAGTTGATCCTTCACAGGTTGTTCGTAACCTCAACTAGGTCAAATAGCGAAATACACTTGAGTTACATCTTTTCTCCTTAAGTGCCATTGTCCCTCTAACGAACAATTGATTTAGGATCATAATCACTAAATCCATTCCCATTCAGACCAATGAGAGGATGGGGCCCCTTGTTCAAGACCTGGGATCAACCCTTAAGGGAACAACATTTCTACTATCCCTAAAATAGGTAGGAGTGAATTCCATCTTGCAAATTCTATGTCCCCAACAATCTACTTGGTCTTGTCCCTAAAATAGAGACATATTGGTTAGCGATGCTGGGCTTACTCTCACCTATGAAAATCAATGGACAATCGCGAATAAGCAGGAGTCCATAGACAGCTCAGGATTCAGTTCAAGTTATCTAAGTCATCGAGAAGTGATATTAATAAGTGTTAACAGTAAATGGTGTTAATACGTAACCGTGATTATTTCGTGATCTGACTTACACAATCTCATAGTGTGTAACACTCTCGCTCCCATGTCTCTACATGAACGAACTGAGCACATCATTTATGACACTTTACAACATTTATAACAATCATAAAGCGGGTCATATTCGATAGTATCTCCAGAAATAGATACTCAACCTAATCCAATTAACTACGGTGCCTAAATGCACAAAATGCAATTAAAAATCATTTGAATTATTTATTACTTATTCAAGTTATTTTTGTATTTACTTATTAAAATTGTTCTAAAAATTGTACATGTCTAACCGAAAATAAATAATATTAAAAAAATATATTTTAGTTTAAAATAAAGTTTGAAATTAGAAGACAAAAATTTTGTTTTTTCTTTAATTCATAGAGGATTATCATGAAATTAGGAAAATAAATAATGAATAAATATTTTTTAAACTAAGAGATGATTATCATAATTAAAAAAAAATGGATAAAATATTTTTATCTAAATTAAAGTTTAAAATTAAGAGGATATCTTTTTTTTTTTTTTTTTTTTTTTTTTTTGGTTCTAAATCAAAGTAAAAGATACCCCTTTTTCAAAAAATAAAAGAGGGTTATCCTGAAATTTTGAAAATAGTTTTTTTATTTAAATTAAAATTTGAAATTAAGAGATAGTCAAATCGTTCAAATAAAAATAAAAACTTTTAAAAGACAATTATCACAAATTTTTAAAAGACTTAATTTGATACATATTCAAGCATTTGTTTTCTTCCTATAAAACACGTGCAATGCACATCATATTTGACTAATTCACATTAAATGATATCAATTGATGTTCAACTAAGTTATATTGTTCTGTATAAATGTGACATAAATATTAAAAGGGAGCAAATACATATTTAATAAAAAAAATTGATTACAAAATTCTTACTAATTTCAAGTCTACTAAAAATTATAATTAAATGTTCAAAATTAATAAAATATAGAAATATTACACATAAAAAATATCAATTCAAAATTAAATTAATATATAAGTTTACATATTGAAATATTGAAAATTTTAATATTCAAAATTCAATGAAAATAATTTATAAATATACATATTACAAATTTAAGAAATAATAAATTTAAACATATGTTTTTGTAAGATCATAATAAAAAAAATTGCAAATTAGGTGGGACACAATAAATAATATAGTATCGTTTACTGATACAAACTTTGCATTCATATGCCATCTATATATTGTTTCCATCATATTAATGGTATAAAGTTTCCATCACATCAACTAATATGATCTCTTGATCTCGTTAGTATTATGAATGTATATTAGTATGTTTGAATGTATATGTGGTAATTCTGTCACAATGAATTGGAATGATCCACATTCGCTCGTATGTACTCTTGAATAAGAGTTCCTTCACCAAGGAATCACAAATGTGGAAAACATATTGAAAGAAAGTAGCATCTCATCAAAGAGACAGTACATCGAGGAGATGTGATCGTCATGAAGATAGCCTATGAACACAGCTTTGTTGAACCATCTATGAAGGCCCTCTCGGCTAAAGTGTTCGCACCTGGTTGGACTAGGACTCCGAGCAACGTAATCTAGGGAAAGTAGGAGAATATCTATGGTATTAGAGATGCCTTAGTTTATTGTATTTTCCCTCCATGTTTCTCAACATTATATTGTATATATTTATTCTCACTGGAGTTTTAGTCCAAGTGGGAGATTGTTGGGAATGTCCTAGAACTTGCAGTTCGTAAAATTCATGTTAAACATTATATTTATCAATAAAATAATATTGATTATCTTATTCGATATTGATGTTGCATTCTATTATGAAAATCCAATAAACATATCCATGGCTACAGTGTGAATACTTTAACTCTATGTAGTGATGTAAACAGGATCAAGTTAATAGTATCTCATCCTGGTAACATTATTGGATGCGGCCCATTTTGTATAGGTAATACAAATGATGTGATCCACAGAGCATTCATGTAGAGACATATGAGTGGGGGCATCCTATGCAATGAGTTTACATAAAGACTAGACCACAAAATAGTCACTTTTCTTTATAACGACAGTTTACTGTTAAAATTGACTATTTCATACTAAAGTAGCTTAGGATAACTCGATCTTAATACTAAGCTAGCTATGAACTCCTGTTTATTGGAGATTGTTTTTTGATCTGCATGGGTGAGAGTAATCCAACAACACTGCTCAATAAGCCTTCCATTTTGGGGATAAGACCGGATAGATAGTTGGGGACATAGCCCTGCGAAATAGAATTCACTCCTACCCGTTTTAGGGTTAGCAGATAGGTTGTTCTCTTAAATGCTAATTCTAGGTCTTGAATAATCGGGGTCCCGCCTTCTCATGATAGAGAGGGACATGGTTCATTAAGTAGTATTATGAATCAATTGTTCATTAGAGGGTCAGTGGGAGCTTAAGGAACAAAAAGTATTTATAGGGGTAAAATGATAATTTTGATCCAACTTTAAATACGAACGACCTGTGAATGATCGATTTACTTATTATGGTTTACATGGACATAAATACATCTACAATGAGGAGAGTGCAACTATCGAGCTATAGTAGTATGTCTTGACGGTTAACGAAAAGTAATTAATTCGATTTAAAAAGTTTAACCAATTGATTACAAATCTTTGGAGCTCATGATCTGTATGTCCAATAGGTCCCTCTACTAGCTCATAACTTGGAATAATGAATTGAGTAATTGACTGAATGAATTTTGAATTTAGGGTTATGAATTTGAAATGTTCAAATTCATTTTTAGGGTTTTTCAATTGATTGTATATGGTGGATTAAAATCGTTTAATTTAATCGAAATTAAAATGAGATTGGAGAATCAATTAATATTTAAATTATGATTTAAATATTGATTTTGAATCATATTGGTGGAATTGATGTTTTATTAATTTAATATTAAGATATTAAATTAATTAAATTAGTTTTATTTAAATTAATTATAAAAAACTAAAATTTCAATAAAATAGTTTTATCTAAATGGAAAAAAAAAACAATTTTTGAAATTGTTTTTGAGATAGTGGATTTTTCCCTAAAATTGGAGAAATCCAGTAAACTTCAATCAAGGTGTTTTATCATCAAAATCCACCATGAGTTCTTCAATTAATACAAAGTAGGAGCTGCCTTACATGCAACCATCTTCTAATGCATGAAATCAAGCTATATAATGAAGCTTCATGCATGGAATTTGAAAAAAGACTGAGTTCTTTATCCAAGTTGCTATAAAACTGAAACCCTACTACACCCTCACTAGTTCATCTTCAATTTAGCTTGATTAGAGTGTTCTCACCACACATTCCTTCTTGAGCATAGTTGAGAAGATCTTGTTGGTGGTCTATCTGAAGAATCCAGCTCAAATTTGTGGAAATTTTGTTGAAATTTAAAGAGAACTACAAAGGTATTGTCATGTTCAAACCCTCTTTTGAAAACTTCATGAGTAGAATGTTTATAACTCAAATTAAATGTAGTTTAAGTGCTTATTGATTCTGAATTTTTCCATTGCACGTTTTATTACTCCTTCACCAACTCCCTAGTTCTCAATGCTAAGATAATGACATTAGTGGTGACTGACTCCCTGCCATATTTCAATGCATTTTTTTACCTTCTCATAGGCTTTGGGTAGAGAGTTCAACAAAACAAAGGCTTCATTTTCATCACTAATCTTTTCACCAAGGCTTCTAAACTCAGAAACTATCTTCTTAAACTCATCCAAATTGTCAGATAGTGTTTTAGCAGAATCCATCTTGAATGTGAAGAATTTCTCTCTTAAAAACATCTCATTAGGAAGATCTCTTATGGCAAAAAGATCTTCAAACTTAGTCCACATCTTTTATGTTGTGTCTTGGTCGATTACCTGTTTCAAAGTGTTGTCACTGAGGTTGAGGACTAAGGTTCTATAAACTTTAAGTTCTGTATCTTCCCTTTCTTGAGTTGTTATCATAGGTGGCAGAGTAAATGGATCTAAGAGGGCTTTATGAGCTTTTTGTTGTCCAAGAATTGCCTTAATTTTGGATTTCCACAAGTCGAAGTCACCCTTCCCATTAAACTTCTCTATTTTGAATCTTGCAACAACCATTGCTAATCTGAAAACTAGACTTAGAACACCAAGAAGTGTTTTCTTGAAAACCTTGATGCTTTAGGAAAGATTAACTTGATGGTCTTCAAGCTCTGATACAAATTTTTTTGGGCCTATTTCTCTATTTCTATAGGCCCACGAAATGAATCTTGACGGAAAAACCCAAGTATGATGTTTAGCTGAAGGCTTTTGTTAGGTGAAAAGCTTGGTTCTACATGAGCCACGTAGTAAACCTAATTTCCACTTACGTGTACGGCTAAAACTCTCTCTTCAGCTGATCAGATTATTGCACTTGGGAAAAAGAATTCATTTTCAGGTAAAACTTTCTTTTCTCTCTCGATTTTCTCTCAATTAGTTATAGAGTTCCTCTTTAATAATGAGGATTGTTTTTTTTAGAGACAAAGAACAACATGCACAGTTCAAAAGATGAAAGGAAGAAGATAAAGAACACATACAAGTACGTGGTTTAGAAAGGATGCGTACATCCACGGGAAGAACTTCTTTTCTTTCTTGAGATTTCCTTTGTACAATAGTTTTTTTTTTTTTTTTATAAGAGATGTGTGATTATTTCTATCCGATGTATGTAATAGATCTGATCTTTAGGTATTTATAGTACATACCTTTTGTCAGTTTTTGTCAGTTACAGTAAGAAAAGAAACGTTGTTAAGTAAAACTCTAAACTAGCTGTTTTATGTATTGGAGTCATCTTTATAATATGTTTTTATTAGAGAATAAAATTTGTGCTTAATGTCATTTTCTCTTGGTACTTAACAAGAATTTGGTTAATGAGAAATATTTTTATGAAGGAAGAAGTAGATGTTTGACGAATTTCAATTTTTTGTTCCATTTCAATTAAGGTGGGTGTTTGATCTTAGGTGTTTCTGTGAATCTCTAAATCAGTTTGTGTTTGTATGTTTATCTTCATCATTCTAGAATCAATTATTATTATTTCTATTTTCAAGTTCAAGCTAAGATCTCTCTAGAATTGTTATGTTCATCTTGAGTGCTTGTTAATTCTTAAAGAAGATAAAAATCTGATTAAGTTATTCTTTAAATATTCAAGGCAAAAGTAGAAAGATGCTTAAGTTTCAGTTGGATGTGATGAAGCCAACTAGAAAAAAGCTCGGTATGGTGAAACTGACAATGGAGCTTCATGAAGTATTCATGCTAAAAAAGAGAACTATTTAGGGTAAACAAGTAATTTTAAGGTTTAGAGTCTTGTACTTATTATACTTACTAATTTCGTTTATTTTTACTGAAACTGACAATGGAGGATGAATAATTATATCACTTTTGTTGAAATGAATTAGTTAATTGTTATATTTGTTGAAAGTTAAGTTGCATATATAAATATCATATTCATTTTATTATATCCATATAAATATCATTAGTTATCCTTCTTCGATGCCAGTCAATACCCCTATAATATCAGTTTTCAATCGAAATTATAGTCTAATTTTGTACCAGAGATAACAAGTTTATGTATTAAATTGAAAATTATTTTTCTAATTAATGAAATACTTTTATCAACGGTTACATATGTTGCAAAAGATATTTTCAATGACCATTGATCTACCTTTAACAACAGTCTTATATGTTGCTAAATCTTAACTTTCAATAACAAACTTGCAACGTCACTATATAAGACAAATAGTGATAGATAACGTTAGGCTAAAAGTGAGTTTAATAGATCTCGACGAATTAACTCAACTATCAATGCTAGGAACTTAACTCATAATATTATTGACGATAGGAACACACAATTGTCTTAAACATTTTGAAAGCATGCATTCGGAAGTCCAATAAGTGACAGTTCAATAGATAGAAGACAACTTTACAAACATACTTTCACAGAACATAGCTTTGAAACATACTTTACTGAAACATAAGACATAAAACTTCTAAGATTAGTAACACTGTAATCCATAAAACCATGTTAAATGCATACTTCGGTTTACCCCAACAAGATATACTAACAAGGTCGCGACGTATAAAACAGTTTTATCACTTTTCCACCTATGGAAAGAAAACATCATAAGAATAAGAACAAATATTTCACATATAGTTTCACTAAAATTCACTTCACGAGTGGTGTTCATAAGTAAATCCACTTCAAGCATGGCCATTCGCAATCGAATCAGAGTTCAAATGCAGAGTTCACAACAAAACCCTTTTAACGCATGACTTATAGTACACCACATTTCAACTAAATCCAAGAAAATCACACAAAAACCTATACCCATTACCTCTTGTATATACATACTCCATGTCAAGATATCACATCTTGTGTGCACATATCAACATTTTCCCTTAGATGTACACAAGGTACACTGACATTTCCCAAGTACATAATTTAGTGATTTAACATCTATTTCCATCGACCACAAAACCACATTTCCATAAAAATCCACCATATAACATGCTTCCTTGTAAAACTTATTTATCTAAAACAAGTAGTCAAGCTCGTATTCAAACATACATAAAATAGATCAGGCCAAGTTTTGCCATAAACCATTCTAACATCATATTTTCAATACTTCTTAAATCAAAGCTCAACGCATCAAATTATAAATGTCACTATGAACCTCTACCAGCAGCTGTCAACCCATGAAGCATGCGTTGAGTACCCAACTCCCATGTGTCCAACTTTCCCTTTCGTTCTACCTAGCTCCCTAATTTCCCTCTCCACTCTTTTTAGTCCTAGACTTTTAATTGAAAAATATTCTTTAAATTTTTTTTAAAATAATGTCTTACTTTACCCCTTATTACTCAAATATTTCAAGTAAAGATCCTACAAAATCAATGAAAAAAATTCCATCAATTGGGCTATGCTAAAATTTAGGGAAAATTCCCCACCTCAAAATGTGAGAAAGATTATTACAATGTCATAAATTTCGTCATAGGATAGCTTTTTAATAAATGTTTTTTCAATATTTTAATTAAATTTATTTTATCTGTGTTCAAAATCTCGTACTCCCAAAATTTATGAATCTTCATCTTGAATCTAGAAGATCGAACTCCCAAATACTTCTAGATTCTGTTCTAGTAGGAAATTTTTTTAATAAAAACA
This sequence comes from Benincasa hispida, assembly GCF_027475165.1. Lineage (NCBI taxonomy): Eukaryota > Viridiplantae > Streptophyta > Magnoliopsida > Cucurbitales > Cucurbitaceae > Benincasa > Benincasa hispida. The sequence goes on along the minus strand of NC_143480.1, from coordinate 56,631,116 downwards.
TCATTGAAAAAAAAAATTAAAATGTTGTTAACAAAACACAAAAGGAATTAATTTAAGGATTTGAAAATTAACTTAAAGTCATTGAAATATTACCACGAAACATTTAACGTCAATTTAATGTGTAAGATTCCATTGGCAAAATATACAATTTTAAATACATTTAAAACAATAAACTAATAAACTAATAAACAAATATATTTACAGAGATAATAAAAATTTAACAAATCATATTTGAATGACTCTACTGAATTCGTATAATACATTTTTAATGCAAAAATGAGATATTTATCAACCCAGAAGAAAATGCATGAACAAACACTTCACAACAAAGGAAAAATTTTATAGATAAAAAAATGTCAAACTATTTATAGAAATAAAAAAAAAAAAAGACACTAATAGATTTCTATCAACGTCTATCATATAATATCAATGATAGACTTCTATCAATTTCTACACTAATAGACAATGATGACTTTTATCAGCCTCTATCATAGAAGATTAAATTTTTCTATTTTATGTAAATAATTTCCATTAGTTCTATATTTTTTGAAACCCCTCTTATAAAAATGACATTTAAGAACATTACTCGATAAGTTCCATGCCACAAATATTTCCAAGAGTAATAAGTTCCATGCCACAAATATTTCCAATATATGTAAATGACCATAAATTCAAATTTTTTTCATAAAATAAACCTACTTTACAAAATGAAATCATTTTATTTCTCTCATTACTTTAATTAAAAAAGAAAAATATTTAAATATTAATTACTCAAAACTTTATTTATTTATTTATTTGTTTTTTAAAAAAAAAACTATCCTCAAATTTGAAATTAACATAAATAAGTAAACAAGTTAGACGGAAAAAAAATAGGTGGAACAATGATCATAAAATATTTAAGTCAAGCAAATATAGATTTAACAAAGGGCTGACAAGAGAAATAAAAAAATTTTAAATTTTCATTTGAAAAAATAGCAAAAATGTTTCAAAATTATAAACAAATTAAAGTAATATAAAATAATAATTAGTAAATGACCGAACTACCCTATAAACAACTAAATTGAGTGCAAACGAGAATTTAAAGCTACAATGGTTCAAAAATAACTCCAATACCACAAATATATTGTATGTAAACAATTCACAAGCACTAATTAAAAATCACCTTATATGGTCCTTCACGCTTCTGGCAGGCAATAGGACATGTGCGAAGGAAGCCTACAACCAAGTGGCAATGGTCGTCAAAAGCTTATGGATGTCCACAACGATGGACTTCTTTCAAGGTGAGTATAGAATTGATTGTGGCAGTGAAGTTGTTGTTGACAAGTGAATATTTGATAAAATTGTAACCTTTGGACTATGTGACTAGCTAGAAAATGAGAATCCATCAAAGACAAGCTTAGAAACCCTATTAGATTTTGGATTGTGTTTGACATCAATCCTAAAACATCATTGTTGAAAACGGTGTTCAAAGCATAAAAAAAAGTAAGAAAACACACGTGCAAGCAGCCAAGGCCAGCGATCTAAAGGGAATGGTTATCAAAAGCTAGTTGAGATGATAGAATGCAAGGGAGGGTTGCTGAACCAACGGTGGTAGACATGAGATTGAGGAGGAGAGAGAGATTTGGGGAAGGGGACAGTGGCTAACTAAAAGAGAAAAAGAAGAAAAAAAAGATGAGATTTGTGGGTTTTTGTTATTTTATTTTAATTAGATTGTTGAGTATTGTATATATTATTGTAAGAAATTGGAAGCAACCAATATTCGATCTTGAAGATGTATCATTTACATTTTCTTTAAACTTTTATACTGACTTTAAAAAGAAATCTAGAATTTAAAAGTATATTAAAATATAGATTTTAAAAAGAAATCTAGAATTTAAAAGTATATTAAAATTTATTCTGATGCATGGGTTTCAAAAAAAAAAAAATCTAATAATAATATATGTATCTCAAAAATCTTTCTCTTAGAAAATAATAATAATATATCATGAAATAAAACGTGAAAATTTTGGAAATATGAACAAATTTACAATTATTTGATAAAAATATGTTTAGAATAATGAAAAAAGATTAAGATACAATTAAAAGTGGTCACACGAATTTGAAATAATTCTTGATTATTAAGATAAAATAAAAGTTGATATTAAAAGATAAATTTAAATTTAAAATTGAAGAAAAATAAGAAAGATATTGGTTTATTTTGAATCAATTTGAAAAGTTAGTTATCAAAATCTAATTTGATAATAAACTATAAATTTGAATTTCAAATGGGCCAAAAAATTTGAAATGATGCTCATTTTCTGTTTTGGCAAATCTATTAGGTTATAAATATGTTACGACCAATTACACTATATTTCTATCTTGGTTATTAATCAATCTCTCACAATAATTTTATCTCGATTATTAATATTCATGGAATTGATTTCCCACCAAATCTAAAGATATATTATAAATTAAAATAAAAATAGTGATAAACATATTAAAAATGGATCAATTCTTAATATTTTTTAAAGGTGGTTAAATCAAATCAAATCCGATGTGAAACCGCCAATTCAAATTTCAAAGCGTCCTTCTTAAATTAATTGAAAGGCTCCTAAAATAATGAGAACAAGAATCCAAGGTTTCATGTTTATTCAAAACCGTAATCAAAATCTAAATTAGTGTTAGATCGAGCAAACTTACCCAAAGAGACCCTAAACCTCAGTACAAGAAATATCACTTACAATGGCATTAAAAAAACTCTAACATAGACTTTACATAGCATTTAGAAATGCTGTCTCAGCCCATGTTATTGAAAGTCCATGACTTTCCATAACGTTATTTCAACGCTATAAAGAACACTATAAAAAGTCTATTTTGATAGCACGTATATGATGCTATAAAAACTTTTCATAACATAAAAAAATGCTATTGAAACGTTTTGATAGTGTTTTTTATAGCGTTAGAAAAGTGTTGCGTTTGTCCAATGTTTAAAAAATACTATTGAAACGTCTTGATATCGCTTTTCCAACGCTATAAAAAATGTTATCAAAATGTTTCAATAGCATTTTTAATAACATTGTAAAAACGCTATAAAAGAGTTTTCATAACGTTTTATAAATGCTGTCGTTGCCGATGTTATTAAAAGTTCTCGACTTTCTATAGCATTTTTGTATAGTTATTAATATCACTATAAAAAGTTGACATATGATAGCTTTAATTCAATGTTACGGAAATGTTCTAATGTATTGGAAAAAGTACCATCAAAAGTTTTCATAGGAATAAAAAAAATGTAACAAAAGACATTTTAGAGTGATTTTAGACACACTATTAAAAATCTCTTATTTTTATTGGCATTTTTTCATTGTAATGGAAAAAAGTTATAAATACCCCATCTTAAAAACAATGCTACAATTAATATTTAATACACTTGTCAATAAATTTTTTCTTAGATTTTACAATTTGTTTCACAAATATTATTGTAGAATTAATTCTAAACATATATTTATAAAAGTTGCTTACCCATATTATTGTCTAGACGAAGAAAGATGCAGTTCATATTTTGTCAAATCTACAATCATAATTGTAACCAAAATCTTCAAATTTATAGCATACAAAAAAAATAATAAAACACTACATTCCTCTAAAAGGTTTGATATAGACATTAAAAACATGTTCCGAAAAGTTCTTACCTAATAGAATAAGTTGTAAATTCTTAACCCAAACAAAATGACTACATATATAATCCCAAAATGTTGATACAATCAAAAGAGATGTTTCGGATTATAGTGATACCAAAATTCTCCCACAAAAAATATGTAGCTCCGATGTTTGTCATCATATCAATCACCTAATAAAAAATAAAACAAAATAGCTTTTTATAAATCATCATGATCTAACTCTAACAACAGATTAGCTAATGAACTAATAAATACTTAAATCACAAAGTAGTAAAAAATTTTCTTACATAATTTGACTTTATCCATTGACCATACAACAGTAATGTATGTCTTGTACATGGTCATGATCAGGACCGAAAACTGTATTAATTGCATCATCAATTATACTACCTGAAGGAGATGTTCCTACACGATTTTGTTCAATACACTCCAAGCAAAAAAAATCACGGTAAAACCACTTAAATGCCAATAAGCCAAGAAGCCAATTGGAGAGAGGGGATGCTTTATAACCAACACAAATTCACAAACATTTAGAAATTCTTACATCAACTAAATCACTACTAAAATACTAACAAGGCAGATCACTTAAATAAAACCCAACAAAGCTCATTTTTTCAATGACATGAAAAGTTCAGACCACAACTACAAATAAACGAGCAGACAATAAGACCACAACCTAATCCTTGAATACTCCATCAACATGATTAGTCAAGGCACTTGTATGCATAGTAAGGAGGAAAACTGAGAAGTTGAGTGCAAAATTACATAGAGAGTTGAGCACTAGTATAAAGGCGACAATTGATACTGCAAATGATATTTGAGAATCCATTCAAATGGTATCAAGATAAATATAAAATGAAGTAAATAAATATTAGGAAATAGTATAAAGCCGACAATTACATAGCACGATGCTTATTGTTTAGGAGACACTACACGATCGTGTAAGTTTTACTAAACAATCATTTAGGGAATGATACACGATCGTTTAGCAAAATCGACACACTATACGATCGTTTAGATAAGCTATCCGATCGTGTAAGAACAAGTGTGGGATCGTGTAGACGCGAGGTGGACGATCATCTAGACGAAGAGCGACTATCATATAGGCTCTTGATTCTTCTAAGCGATCGTTAACGATTCATCAACGCAATCTTCTATCTTTTCTGGACTAGCGATTCAAAATGAAAATTATTTTCATTTTAATTCATCGGTTACAATAACTGATGCTGCCCCACTAATCCACGCCCAAACGTGATTTTTGGATTAATTATCATATGATTAACCAACTAAAATATTAATAAACATAATCATATTATATTTTTAACCTATAGTTTCATATAACATATCTACTATGGTATTTTCTCCTCTACTTGATATAAATAATATTTATATCTAATTTTCTCCAAAATAATGTATCTCATATATTTAGCCAATTATATCATATATAATTAACCAGTCCAATTGTATATGATATAATTGACTAAATTTTACCAAATTTTGGCAATTTTCTTTCAACATATGAGTGTTTTCTCCAAGCCATCATAATTTTGCCATTAGGCATAAATTGGACCTTCAAGTAAAAAGAAGAGATGTTGCAGTCATTCAGGACCCGAGAGGAAAACATTAAGCCGCTACCTATGGTGCCTAAATGCACAAAATGCAATTAAAAATCATTTGAGTTATTTATTACTTATTCAAACTATTTTTTAATTTACTTAGTAAAATTTTTATATTTAAAAACTAATACATAAAATTAAAAGTAAAAATTGTATAATTAAAAAAATAGTAATTATCTTAAATCATACACATCTAATTAAAATTTTTAATTTGGGAAAACACATAATTTTGATATACATACATTAAAAAAACATAACAATTTTTAAACAAAACTATAGTTATTCAATTTAACAAGAAAATATTTTTTAAATTTATTTTAAAATTCCAGTTTTATTACAGTTAAAGCAAAGGAGCTATACTTTCTGCCGAGGGGGAGTTTCTGCTTCTTCTAATTGTTCTGGTTGCTAAAACCACGATTCTAACCTTTCATCTTAATTACCTTAAATTTTTAGTCAGGTTTTATCATAGTAGAGGTAGATTTCCCAAGAACAACGTTCACTTCCTCCCTTTAGTTCTGCTACCGGGCTTCCTTCTCAATCCTAAGGCGGGTGATTAGACTTTTGAAGAAAAACTCATTGGTCTTGTGCCTTAAGATGTTCTTCAAATCCTTCCACAAGAGAGGCAGCTTATCAATAATAACAGCAATTTAGAACTGCTCGTTCAGGGGCATACCTTCACTTATTATTTTGTGGGCTATCTTCTGCAGCTCGTGGGACTGGGCCTCCACATATTTGTCATCTACCATCTGGAACTTAAGGTAACGATTGATGGCATACTTTTTTGACCTGGCCTTCTCGGTATCATACTTCTTTTGTAGGACATCCCAAACTTCCATTATTGTCTTCATTAAGCTGTAATAATCATATAGATCATCAGTCAAACCATTTAATATGAAATTTTCACACGAAAAATCTTTTTCTTCCCAATCAGCAGCTTCTTTGATTTGTTTTTCAGTGGAATCATCTTTTGAGACAGTTGGTGTCTCCGTAGTGCAAACGTCGACAACCTTCTTAACGTGAGAAAAACCAGCATCTTCTGCTTCCACTGTTTGAAGTTCGCTCCTTAGAATTGAAACAGACGGTTGAGGTCAAAGGTCATAATTTCGTTCTAAATTGAAAAGGTTGTCACAACAGTGGTAGATGGATCATCTTAAAATTGTTGGAACTATCTACCCTTCGATGGATAGGATTTGACGGTAGAAAACAGTCACAAACGACAGTCGTCAAGCAAATATAGCCTACAAAATAGAAACTTGTTACAAGCTGAGTCGCGAATATCGCTCTCTTTAAGACGTTTCGCGACTCTACTAAATTGTGCAAGCAGTTCTACAGAATTGCCACATTGTCCCAAGAATAAAACAGCCCAAAATAGATGATATGGTCTCGATCGGAGTAACACTGTGACCGATCAAAAACTCAAACCCTTTAAACTGACTTGCTCAAAAAACGAGAACGGAAGAAAGAGAAGAGACAAGAGAGAATATGGATAATTGACCAACACCATCTGCTTGCAACTTGTGGAGTTGTTAAATAAATAATAATAATAATAATTTTTCTTTTTGCCATGCTCGATTAGACGATGATGCATGTGTGTTGGATGTCCACCATATTCGCATTTGCCTATTTCCTCACCCCCTCTAAAACATGGATACCACTTGGAGCCTTAAGATGTTCTTAAAACCCTTCCAAAAAGGAGGCAAGTTGTCAATAATAACAACAATTTAGAATTGCTCGTTCAGGGGCATACCTTCACTTATCGTTTTGTGGGATATATTATGCTGCTCGTGGGACTGGCCCTCCACAGATTTGTCATCTGTTATCTGAAACTTAAGGTAACGGTTGATGGCATACTTTTTTTTACATGGCCTCCTTGATATCGTACTTCTTTTGTAGGACATCCTAAACTTCCATTGTTGTCTTCGTTGAGCTGTAGTAATCATACAGATGATCAGTCAAATCATTTAATATAAAATTTTCACACAAAAAATCTTTTTCTTCCCAATCAGCAGCTTCTTTGATTTATTGTTCAGTAGGATCTTCTTTTAGGACAGTTGGTTTCTCCGTAGTGCAAATGTCAACAACCTTCTTAACTGTGAGAAAAAATAGCATCTTCTACTTCTATCATCTGAAGTTTGCTCCTTAGAATTGAAACAGATGGTTGAGGTCGAAGGTCATAATTTCAATCTGATTTGAAAGGGTCGTCACAACAGTAGCAGATGGATCCTCTTAAAATTGTTGGAACCGGTTACCCTTCGACGGACAGGATTTAACAGTAGAAAACAGTCACAAACGATAGTCATTAAGTAAATATAACCTGCAAAACATAAACTCGTTACAGGCTAGGTTAGAATCTAGGCTTGAGAAAGCCAAATTAGAACCGCATAAGCAAGACTTAGAAACTTAGAGATAAGTTCTGTTTGCTAACATGCATCGCATACACCCTAGAAATAGGTTATGGTAGTATGCGGTCACCTTGTGTATGTGTGTGTCATTCATCATTGTATAGACAAGAATAGAGGCTTAGACGTAAGTCATATAGACATCATCGTATACATCGCATGCGTCCTAAAACTAGGAGCTATAGCATTTGCATTGAGAGAGGACCTGTTGTTGTATGTGTGTAGCCTGATCGCATAACTTGAACGCAATGTTAGGAAATGTTAGCTAAATCCCTTCTCAACCCGTTCCCTGCATACTCATTGTAACTTTCGTTGTTATTAACTCCTTTCTCAATTCCGCCGCATAGGATTTATATTTTAAACAAACATACCAATCAACTCATTATTTTATTTGTCACCGCAAAGGAATCATGAATAACCATCGCATACTGTCTCCATAGTCCCTGTGTTGGACCTTAGGCTTACTAGGCAACCTAGTAGAATTTATACTTGGATTTTGTTAGGAAAACTTGCATGTACAACGCATACACCACCATCGCAATATACACTATTATTTCATCATATTCACAACGCATCAAGTTTTTGGCGCCGTTGTCGGGGACTACGATAGTACATATTGTGCTAACAGTAATTTTTTTATTTTCTTTGCAGACTTTCCATCTTTGTGCAGTGCCTCTCCTTTGGTAAGGGAAGAAGCGGACGTTGTATGAGCAAAGGACAAGTTTCGGAGCCCAACTACGACCCAGATATTGAAAGAACTTTACAAAGAAGAAGAAGAAACAACCGCCAATGAAAAAAAGAGAGAAATCCCATCATGGCGGAGCAACCGGAAGACAGAGCACCCAATGCAAATAATATCATGGCGAACCCTATTCTCTTGGCGAACGATCGCTATAGGCCCATCCGGGACTATGCATCGCCCAACATTTATGATTTCTCACTAGGAATTATGAGGCCAGCCTTGGACGGATCAAGGTTCGAGATGAAGTCGGTGATGTTGCAGATGGTTCAAACTGCCAGAAAGTTTAGCGGTAGACGTGGCGAGGATCTGCACGCTTACCTCCTGAGTTTTATTGAAATCTACAATACGTTTGTATTCCCAAACATCTTTGTTGAGGAGGTTCAACTAACTTTGTTCCCATTTTCATTGTGTGACCAAGCAGGGAAATGGGCTTACTTTCTCGAACCAGGGGAGATCACATCGTGGAAACAGCTAGTTGAAAAGTTCATGAAGAAGTACTTCCCCCTGATAGAGAATGCAAGATGGAGGAAGCTGATCACTAACTTTGAACAAGATATTGATGAATCGCTCAGTGACACCTGAGCGAGGTTTAAAAGACTGATGCGAGATTGTCCATACAATGGCTTACCAGATTGTCTACAAATGGAAATTTTTTACCACGGTTTGAACCCTGCATTGCAGAAGGCTGCCAATGCGGCAGCAGTTGGTGGTCTACTCGACAAGACATATGACGAGGCGAAAAATATACTTTCAAAGAATATTTTTGAAGACTGGACAGAAAGCGATCAACGATTGAGAATTAAAGATAGCCACACAAACAATGGGCTCATCGCATTCCTACAAAACCAAATGAATGCTATGATGAATATAATACAAGGCATCACAATCAATAGCACGGGAACACATAAAGGGAAGGTCAACACAATCGCTCAAATGACCACGAGTTGTGTCACCTTTGGAGAAGCACATCCGATTGAAGAATGCCCAAGGAATCCATAGTCATTATGCTTCATAAAAGAATAACCCTTTCTCTGATACGTATAACCCTGGGTGGAGAAACCACCCCAATTTCGTGTGAAAGAATCAACAACAAAGCTATCAACCTATGGCGTAAAAGGAAGGGCCGCTAGGATTTTTTCCACGAATGAATGGTCAACTGCAAAATCAAGCCAGTAGTTCGCAGGCGTTGCAATCTTCATCACTGGAGAGTTTACTGAAGCAATATATTGAGAAAAATGAAACAATACTCCAGAATCAAGCGACTTCAATCTGCAATCTCGAAATTCAGATAGTATAGATTGCAGGTGAGATCAAAAGTAAACCGCAAGAGCGTTGCCAAGCTCAACAGAGCTCCCTCGTAACTCTAGGGATACAAGAAAGGAATAAGCCTAGCAGTCTCCTTGCTAAGCGAAAAAACGACAGTAGAAGAAGGGGAAGAGCCCATCATGACCAACCCGAATGCGGTGAAAGCCAAGAACCCGTTGACATATGATGCAGAATAGCCCAAGAAGATGAACCCAGAAGTTGCGTTCACCTACAAGTCTCTAGAATACGAGACAGAAGAAGTACAACTACCACCATTGCCGCAAAGATTGAAAAAGAAACCGAATGATGAAGAAAAGATCGCCATAGTGGCAGTAACGCAAAGGTTAAATACTATGATCCCACCAAAAATGTGCGACCCAGAAAGCTTCACGATACCCTACTCAATTGGAGGGGTCTACATTGGTCAAGCTCTATGCGATCTTAAGGCAAGTATAAACTTAATGCCGCTATTAATTTTCAAACGAATATGGGAAAATTAACGCCCATAACAGAGACTCTCCTGCTTGCGGACAGATCCCGAGTACACCCCGAGGGAGAGTTAAAGGATGTCGCGGGCTCAATTGACAAATTCATTTTACCGACAGACTTCATCATTCTGGACCATAAAGCAGACAAAGATGTGCCAATCATATTGAGACGACCATTCCTATCGACCAGTCGCATTCAAATTGATGTACACAAGGGAGAAATCGTGATGAACGTTAATGGGAAAAAGCTCCGGATTGAGGCAATCAAGATTCCGGAAGATCGAGAAAAGAAGAGATAGTCTCCTTGGACGTAAAGAGCCTAGATTGAAAGGAATAAGTAGTCCATATGTTATTATGTGACTCAAATCTATCAGGGATGCAATATTTTTGAAGTATCCTTGAAATCTTCAGTTCATGAACTCGAATCTACCTTTTTACATACCCGTTATCATTTCTATATCTTTTTTACTCCAGGCATTCTAAAAAAAAAGAGAGAGAGAGAGAGAAATTTTTTTTGTTAACTCTGTCATTTATATTTTTGACCCTCTCAATGTTTTTTGCAACGATCATGGTGCACGATTGCGGGAGAGCTACACGATAACCGAAAGACGCGACTAGTTCGGTCAACCACCGCAATCGAAGAAATCGGCTCGCTGTAAAGAAGGATGCGATCATAAATGATGTGGGAAACAGAGCAAATTTGGGGGTTGTATCTATCCTTGACTTTGTTTATTCCAAATTTTGCACTCTAGCATCTTATTTTTAACTTTGATAATTTAATCATCGCATCCTCTTTAGTCGGTAAAATCATTAAATATTGATTACTTTAGTAAGTCATCGCATTGTTTTTCTATGTCAATTAGGATTTCAATGATGAAATGCATGCCGTTATTTCTCATCGCATGTACTAAAATCAATTTAATTTTAGGATAGTCAATTCATGAAATATTTCTAAAAGTCAGTGGTCTACCAGCTTCCTTTCAAACTGACTTTTACGAAACCTCCTAAAAGCATCGCATGAATTCATTCAATCTTTCAGCAATGAGGACGTTGCTACGTTTAAATTTGGAGGTCCGATATTTATTTTCAAAAAAAAAATCATAACGTTGTGATCGGATCCTACTCGTAGTTGGATGTTGGCATGACACCCGTGGGGACAAGCCAAAAAAAAGGTAGGAATCGTGATCAACGCATAAATAAAATAATCGCAACTCCATTGCCAAAAAGGCACGAGTTTAGTCTAAGGAAGAGCACCTTGCTCGTAATTGGATGTCCGCATTATACTCGTGGGGGCAAGCAAAAGCGAAGACTAGGAACTCGGATCAGCGCAAGGTCATAGAAAAAATTTCTAAACTACACAAGGATAAAAGAAATCATTTGAAAACACCCTAGTTGAAAAAAAAAAGTTTTTTTTTTTTGAAATAAATCATGCGATGCCTGGAAGTATGTAAAGTCTTTTTGAAGGTTAAACTTGCAGTTCCTAAATTTTAGAAATATTTTAAGAAAAAATTAGGATAGGAATTAAGGAGATTTTGGTTCATAAGATTTGAATAAGGCACTTCGAGAAATCTAGGAAAGAAAAAGGTGGCTGACTCTCTAGAGGAAATCTTTAGTTTATGCTTGAGGACAAGAATTTTTTAAATTTAGGGGTGTGATAATGGGCAGAAACGTACATTATTACAACACAAAGATGTAAAACAATGTAGGATTGCGACGGTAAAAATATGTAAAATCGTATTTTGTGCCCTTGAAGCATTAAAGCAGCTAATTTATTTATTTTGTGTAGGAAAATGCGTTGGCGCAAGACAGAATTGCGAACCAAGGAATTTAGAGTCCGAGCGCATTAGAAGATTGTGACCGCAAAACTATGCGATCATATGCGTTTGCGAAGATATGCTCAAGAAGGTGCCGCATGGAAAAGGCGCATCAATGTGAAAGCTTAATAAATCATGATGGGACAAAAAGCTGATGATGGTCGAATCCGAATTTAGTTGACAAGCCGTTAACGACACACTGTAGCAAGTACACTCAATTTTTCGATGATCGGTGCATCAGATAGAGATTTAATGACATCCCATCAGTGCAATCATTTGAGAGAAAAACCCATTCATCTTGAAGCTCTATAAATACCGAAGGTCACCTTCGTTGAAGGAGTTCCATTCAGTTTCGCTCTAGTTTAGTAGTTTTAGAATTTTAGAGTTCTTTACCGTCATATACATAAATAGTCATAGTCTGTAATTTCTATATAGTTAGAAGGCGGAGGCGAAGGAAGAGAGACGACGCTGGAAGATCATTCCTGGTGAGCTCGAGAGAGTGCCGGGATGTGTTGAGAACAGAGAGAGAACCGACTCTTGCGAAAGCAAGAATATTCTTTTCGGCAGAGTAGAGAAAGATACAGTGTAAAAGCCTTGGGAAGTAAGACATTGCTACCAGGCTCCCTATCCTTACTTTCCATTGTCATTCCATATTCTGATTTCATTTATAAAATGGAAATTGCATCTCTACATCTGTTCACTCTCTTTACATTACGCATGAGTAACTAAACTTCTGAATGGGTTGAGAAGAACTTAGCTAGCATGACCTAAGATCTTTATTTTATGCGATCATCTTGACTTTGTATGCATCCATCACCCCTTTAGAGCTATCGAGAGAGAGTCTAAAGAAAGAATCTAGACATGAGAAAGCTAGGTTAGAATATAGGCTTAAGAAAGTCAGATTAGAACTACATAAGCAAGAGATAGAAACTTAGAGATGAGTTCTGTTTGCTAACATGCATCGCATGCACCCTATAAATAGGTTATGGTAGTATATGGTCGCCTTGTGTATATGTGGGTCATTCATCATCGCATAGACAAGAATAGAGGTTTAGACGTAAGTCCTATAGACATCATCGTATACATCGCATGCGTCCTAAAACTAGGAGCTATAGCATTTACATTGAGAGATGACCTGCTGTTGTATGTGTGTATCTTGATCGCATAACTTGAACGCAATCTTAGGAAGTGTTAGCTAAATCCCTTCTCAACCCGTTCCCTGCATACTCATTGTAACTTTCGTTGTTATTAACTTTTTTCTCAATTCCACCGCATAGGATTTATATTTTAAACAAACATACCAACCAACTCATTGTTTTATTTGTCTTCATCCACTAGAAGAATTTCGGGCTTTAATGTCGGTTTTAAACCCCCATTAAAGGGCTTTAATGTCGGTTTTAAACCGACATTAAAGGGCTTTAATAACACTGTCTTTAATGTCGATTGCAACCAACATTAAATCCCTTTAATGAAATTATCAACCGACATTAAAGCCCTTTAATGTTGGTTCCGACTGACATTAAAGCTTAGAATCTGTCCGTTTTATCAATTATTGTCCGTTTTTTTAAATTCTATTGCCGTATCCATTTTTTTGGTAAAAAAGTATAACATGATACGTCATCATCGAACGTTGTGGCTATGACATATTATTTATGTATGGATTGCAAATCTATTACATTTAATCCACAAATTCTGCTATAAAATTATAATTTAAAAGGTCGTACAATAATATTCAGCCCTTGAAAACACAAATTACAAGTAATACAAACATTATGATTTTACTGTCCTTCTCAACTTGATAAGTATGGATCCCTTCATAATTCTTCTTAAACAGACCCCTCCAACTTCAGCAGTATCTTGTTATAGGTATCTTTGTCTGACCACTGTTGTTCAAAAGATCACAAATAAAAAAGCTTTAAGGCAAAGGATTGAAAATGAAAATGTGATTAGAATTCATATTCAACTAATCGTGTTTATTAGGAATGTGTATAAATGGTACATTCAAGGCAAAATTCATTACTAGAGTTCCCCAAGAAAAAGCATAAAGAGGTTGCGATCCCAAATTTTTGCTCCTTTGTTGTACCTGCAAAACAAGAAAACTCAATAGTTGAATAAATAAGATAATCTTCTTTTTAAAATTGTGATTCATCAACTAAAACTTATTAAAACTATGAGTCAAACATTCTTTTAGTGTATTTAATTAGCATAATGCACATGTTCTCAAGCCAATCAATCGTTTAGTTCCATATCTATCACTTAGCTCTAGCGGCCCATCATGTAGCTCAATCATTTAGTAAACGATCTCGTGCATAGGCTATGATTTAGCTGCCACGCCCATCGTTTAGCGCTAACGCCTTATCGTCTAACACATTCGCCTATCGCTTAACGTCATCGCCTATCGCTTAGCATTCTGCCTATCGTGTAGCGTGTCTGCTCATCGTCTAATGCAACACGACTGTCATCTAGCGCTCATGCCCATCGTGTATCGCCATCGTGTAGTATATTGCTTAGCACCCGCGCATCTGTTATACAATCGTCCAGCGCCCGCTACACGATTGTCTAGTGCCCGCGCATATCTATACGTTCGTCTAGCGCAACGCTTAGCTCCGTGCATCTGATATACAATCGTCTACCTCATAGTTTAACTCCGTGCATTGCTACACGATCGACCAGCGCACGCTACACGATCGCCTACCTCATCATGTAATGCTACCCATTTGCTATGTGATCATCTACCCAGCACCTTGCGCTCAACATTTCACTGTCACTGCTCTTGCTCACACATACCCGACACAGGAACAACTCTGTAACGACCGGATCCTTACATACTATGGTCCGACCGCTACGACATGCATGCTTAGACTTTTCTATTATGAGATGAGTTTTGGTAAAAATCTCAAAAGAACATATCTATGATTTTATTAATTAGGTAGAAAACTATATAAAAAGTTTATTTTACAAAACATCAGCATCCATAAAACACTAGCGTAGTGATACAAAAATGCATATGCCTATAATAGTGAGTTTGATGGTTGGCTATTTGAGTGACGTCCAGTTCTGCCACCTACGCTGTATCCTTACCTACCAAGTCTATAAAAATAGGATGAGTATATAATATACCCAATAAGTAGTTCTCATATAGAGTAGTGACCAAATACACAATCACATGCAACATGTTCTGAAAACATATGATTGAGACCGAAAACATATAATAACATGTGGTGTTCGGTTATGCTTCTAGCATAAATTTCTCCGCCCTGATAAAAAGATGAGGACTTAGGCGGAAACTAACCCATCTGATGATTAGCGGGTCATGCAGTCAGTAGGGCCAGAGTCGCATCCAACATCTCTAACGTAAATTTCTCCGCCCTGATAGAAAGATAAGGACTTAGGCGGAAACTAGCCCATCTGATGATTAGTGGGTTATGCAGTCAGTAGGGCAAGAGTCGCATCCAACATCAACCATTAACATAAACATAAGATTGGACTAGAGGGGTGCAACCATACATCCCCTGCTAGCCCTAGCATAATCTTGACATAGAATTGGGTCTAGAGGGGTGCAACCATATATGCCCTGCTAGCCCTAGAAGCATAACCTTTATCTAATTAAAATTTAATCTTATGAACAAACAAAATGCATGGGGTTCCTTGTCGACAAACATATTTTAAACATGTAATGCAACATAACAATCACATAATTATGCAATATATTAAAGGTACACTACCATGAAACACTTGTGAGATAACTACTTACCTTGACTGCGATCCTAGTTATTCCTTATTATTCCTTATGATTTGGTCAGTAGAGCTTTCCCTCTTAAACTAGAAGGAAATTTGGGCAGCACCTCACCCGAGCTTTTATCTCTTCTAACCTCATAGAACTTCCTCACTCACACTTACTTTCACACGATTCTTTGTTACTGAGATTTGTTTGAGAATGGGTTAAATCTTCCGGCAAAGGGTCATATTTATAGTGGTTTTCGGCTCTTCTTAGTGTGACAACTCATCCTACAAATGGCTTCTTTAAAATTACTCAGGTTTAAGAATTTCTCTTAATAAGACACCTAATTTTGGCTAACATTTGCCCTTACATCTCCAACCTTTGTTTGTATTCAATTTTAGGGTTCTCCATGTATAATCTATAAGATCGTGGCCAAATTCAACGCATAATCCACGCTTCTATCCAAATCTCACTCTCTTTGTTCTCAGAATCTCTCTCTCTCCAGCTTTCTCGCTGGTTTAGCTCTCACGACTCTTGCTCTCGCTCTCGCTCTCACTATCGCTCTCGCCCTCGCTCTCTATACTCTCGCTAGTTTTCACCCGTGGTTGCCTTCACTGCTTGTGGATTCCACTTCCTCTTTTTAACTCTTTCAAATTTTAAAAGTATATGGGCAATTAATTCACCTTCAATTCTTCAATGAGCAGTGCCCAAACAAAAAGTTATCTACTGCTCATTGTCTCTTGAATTAGCTAGCGTCCAACTTCTAATTAATCCTCACTGATTCTGCTCCCTTATTCATTATTTTTGGATAATGAATAAATTTCCTATTTTTTCTCATTCTAAATTTCCACCTGATTTTCCTATTAAATTATATATTTTTCATTCTTAATTATATATTTTATCCGTTTTTATGCTTTCTAAATTAGGGTTAGGGTATTACATTTAACACCCCTTTAAATAAAATTTCGTCCTGCTTAATATTTGACATTTAATTTCCTGTATGCATACAAATCTGGGTCGTTACAAACTCTTGGCAATGCCTCTTGCCAATACTTCAACAAATGTATCATATACAAAAAAACCATTAATCAAATCGAATTTCGAAGGCCATAGACACATAAAAAGTAGGCCCAAATCTATGAGCAGAGAGACATATTGAAGTGAAAACGCAGGTGGCTTTCATTGAGACATTTACACAAAAACTTGAAAGGCGTAACATAAGCACAAAAATTTCTGTGAGTTTAAGAGAGGAAAGAGAAGAAGAGCATACTAATCTGGACGAACGACGAACGAAGAACTTCAGATCTTAAGATCTGGACTTCAGATCGAACGACGAATGGCAGCACACGGATCAGCTCATCTACTCATCGTCTAGTGCTCATGCTCATTGCGTAGCGCCATCATGTAGTCTATCGCTTAGCGCCCGTGCATCTGTTATACGATCGTCCAACACCCATCTACACGATCGTCCAGCGTCCGCGCATCTACTATACAATCGTCTAGTGCCCGCACATATCTACACGATCATCTAGCACATCGCTTAGCTCTGCACATCTGCTATACGATCGCCTACCTCATCGTTTAGCTCCCCATATTGCTACACGATCATCCAGCACCCGCATACACGATCACCTACCTCATTGTGTAGCGCTGCCCATTTACTACACAATCGTCTACCCAGCGTCTTGCGCTCAACATTTTGCTTTCACTGCTCTTGCTCACGCATACCCAATGCAGTTGCAACTCTTGGCAATGCCTCTTGCCAATACTTCAATAAATGTATCATATACAACAAAACCATTAATCAAATCGAATTTCAAAGGCCATAGACACATAAAAAGGCCCAAATTTAGAAGCAGAGAGGCATATTGAAGTGAAACTGCAGCTGGCTTTCATTGAGACATTTACACAAACAGTTGAGAGGCGTAACATAAGAACAAAAATTGTTGTGAGCTTAAGAAAGGAAAGATAAGAAAAGCATACAGATCTGAACAAATGACGAACAACGAACTTCAGATCGAACGCTAAACGGTGGCACACGGATTCGAGCGACTTTAGATCTGCGTGATTGACTGTGGCGGTGCGGGTTGCACGGCGAACAGACCTGTATGGAATCCAGATCTACACCACGACAGACCTGCATGGGTTGCACGACGGCGCAGGTTACGTTACCCACTAGCAAGGGTTTGGAAGAGAGAAGTGAGAAAGAAGAGGGTCTGAAAAGGAAAGTGTGAGAATAAGAGGAAAAGAAAATAGGGGGAGAGTAAAGAAGGAAAAATGAAAAAAATGGGGGAGGGGGGAATAGAAAATAGGGGGAGAGTGAAGAGGGAAAAATTAAGCGGTAATGTTGTTTTTAAACCGACATTAAGGGTACCCTTACAATGTCGGTTTAAAACCGACATTAAAGATCCGCTTTCTAAAAACAAAAAACAAAACCGACATTATACATCCGATTTCACTTTTTTCAACCGACATTAAAGCCCAAAATTCTTATAGAGACAGTCCCTATGTTCGACCCTGGGCTTACCAAGCAACCTAGTAGAATTTATACTTGGATTTTACTAGGAAAACTTGTATGTACAACACATACACCACCATTGCAATATACACTATTATTTCATCATATTCATAACGCATCAGTAAACGATCTCGCGTATAGCCTATCGCTTAGCTGTTGCATCCATCGTTTAGCTCCATCGTATAGCGCTGACGCCTTATCGTCTAACGCTCGTTCATCACTTAGCATCATCGCCCAGCACCTGCATCTATCACGCAACGCCTATCGCTTAGTATTCTGCCTATTGTGTAGCGCTAATGCTCATCGTGTAGACTATCGCTTAGTGCCCGTGCATCGTCTAGTGTCTAAGCTCATTGTCTAGCGCCCACTCAATGCTTAATGTTATCGTGTAATGCTATCGTTTAGCGCTATCGCCTAGCTTCCACGCTTATCGTCTAGCACTTACACTGATCATGTAGTTCTTAACGCCTATCGTCTAACGCGTCACTTCACATCGTTTTACGTCGTGCGCATTTTCATGATCATCTAGCGCATCGCTGAGCTCTGTACATTTGCTACATGATCGCCTATCTCATCACGTAGCGCCGCTCATTTACTACACGGTCGCCTACCTCATCGTATAGCACCGCTCACTACTATACAATCGCCCGCCTAGCGTCTTGTGCTCCACATCTCGCTCATTCCACTCTCGCTCACATGAACTCAACACATGAGCAACTTGGGCAATGTCTCTTGCCAATGCCTCATTCAGTCATGCGTTCGACCTCACAAGCCGACGCATCGTTGCCTCATCTCATGTGTTAACACCAAACGCATGCTTCCTTTTGACTTTATACTTAGCCAAATTTCATTAGTAAAGGCTTATCTCCAAACTACTCAAGGAAAATCTATTCAACACTTAGAAAACTTCCTTCCCTTCATCATAGGATTTAACTTTTACTTAGTTAATTCCTTTAATTACCTGCTTAAGTAGGAAAATTGAAATCCGAGTTTCACAATAGAGAAGAGGAATACAGAGAAATTGGAGATTAGGGAATGAAGAGGCATACGAAAAGAAGAAATGCGGAAGGATTTTTTTAGCCAAAATATGGAAACAACCCCATGTTTAAAGCGAAAAGATTAAATGTGAGTGGAAAATCGAGATCTAAACTAGAAATAAGCCACAAAACAACTCACCATGTTGCTGAAAAGAAGAACCATGGTTTTGACATACGAACAAGTGGGTTGGACAAAGTGCACAGCAGGCCGGCAAGGAAATTGCACAGGTTTGTGAACAAAACTATATGGCAGCGGTGCTCAACGGATGAAGATGCATAGGCGTCAACTATTGCGGCTGATGGGAGAAATGGAAGTGTCCATGAGAGAGGTTAGGGGAAAGGTGGGTTCATACCGAAAATTTTAGCACACACACTAAAGGAAATTGAGCTTTCCGCCCATTTTTTTTGCTTTTTCATTTTCTCTCTCTTTTTTTTATAGGCATTTCAATAAACGCCATAAAGAAAAGTTATTAATAGGAGTATTTGTTGTAGTGTCTCAATTTTAAAGACCTCAAATGAAGCCTAAACTACAACAAGGAGTACCCATGAGTTAAAGACTAAATTACTTCATCTAAATTTAATTCAAAAGGGTTTAAACAGAGTTCTAAAGCCTAAAACTCACTAGAATATGCTTGGATTTCGTTAGGAGGTTTCAAATATTTCAAAAACTATTTCGAATCCTTACTAGTTGGTGTCCAAATAGACTTAATCCTACATATTTGGTGGTGTTAGGAAGTGGGTAACTCACATCTAGTGCCAAAAAATAATGGGTAAGTGTCGAGTCGTTAAAAGATGTGTGGGTTAGTATCTGCTCTACGTCCGAGTGTGGGTGTGTTAGCCAATTGAAGCAAATCTCAAGGAAGGTATTACAATTGAAAAATATGATACTAAAATACACTCATTTATTGTGATTTATTACCTTTATTTCTTTATTCTTAATAGATGAAGAAACCATAATTATTTCGTTATAGCCTAAGAATTATAAAATATTACAAGAAGATACAATTAAAATAGATAAAAATTACCATTATTGAAATTACCCATTTTACAATATATATTTTTTTTTAATAAACTTGTAGACCCCCATTTTTCATATTGATTAAATTGAAGGAGGGTGACTTAAAATATATCATCACAACTTTGTAGTAAAAGCAGTAACAAGAACTCTGAATTGAGGGGTACTGCAACAACAGGGATGATGACATAGTCATAATGGCACTCGTCCATTTCCAGTAGATGGTGGAACAGGTGTTCGAGGATATATGACAAAATTAAACTTATATTCTTTCTTTAAAATAATAGAAGGAGAATGAGGTGGAGGCGGTGGATACTCTGAAGTTTCTTTACTCGGCCCAGATGGAGGAATATGCACACCTTTTGGTAATATTCCAAAATTGATCCTAGATTCCTTATGTAAAATGACGGGTGGGAAATGTGGTAAGGGAGGTGGATTGTCTGAAGTTCTTTGACTTGGTCCAGACGGAGGAATCCGTCCCTCTTTTGATAGTATTACCAAGCTGAAAGGTGGAGCTACATAGTCTTGATTGACTACAACAATATTTCTAGCATCTGCTCGATAGTATGTACAATGCATCCCAAGGAGTATGAGAGCACAAGCTCCGAAAAATACATTTGAAGGATTAAGCAACATCATTTTTATTATATGTTTGTCCATCTTCTTCTATTGCTTCCTCTTTATATAGCATTTTTTTTTTCAATTGAAATGAAGGTAACATTTTGGCGTAAAAGCTAAAAATAACATTTTTAATTTTAGAGAAACAACAAAAACACGGAATTTGTTAGAAATCTTGTTAGTAAAAAGCTTTACAATAAAACTAAAAACTCAAAATTGACATTTTATTTTTGAAGTTTCTAAATGATGTTTTCTTTTCTATTTTCCATTATTTTTTATTTAAAAAATCAAATATGTTAACCACTTGCTGAATGCTTGTGTGATTGAATTTACTAAGTGTGAGAATCAAAGTATGTTTGAAAGGTGATTTTTAATACATTCATTCATAATCAACTTTATCAAACCTATAAAGCGACTAATTGTTTTTCATAACCAATCTAGGACTCTTAAAAGTGGTCTAAATTGAAGCCAAAACGATTTTGTTATATTTGCATTCAATGACGGTTTAGAATAGCCAGTAGATGTGTCTTTTGAATACGTTTTAAAATTGTCATGGCTTATCACTTATCTGTAAATTTTGGCAATTTTCTTTCATTATTGGATTGTTTTCTCCAGACTATTAGAATTTTGCCATTAGGCATAAATTGGAGCTTCAAGTGAAAAGAAGAGGTGTTGCAGTCATTGAGGACGCGAGAGGAAAACATTAAGACGCTACTTGTGGGTCCTAAATGCACAAAATGCACTTAAAAATCATTTAAGTTATTTATTACTTATTCAAATTATTATTGTATTTACTTATTAAAATTGTTATATTTAAAAATTAATACATAAAATTAAAACTAAAAAATGTATAATTAGAAAAATAGTAATTATCTTAAATCATACACATCTAATTTAAATTTTTAATTTTGGAAAAGACATAATGTTGATAAATATATATTAAAAAAAACATAACAATTTTTAAACAAAATTTATAGTTATTCGATTTAACAAGAACATTTTTTTAAATTTATTTTAAAATTTCAGGTTTATTACAGTTAAAGCAAGGAACTATACTTTCTCCTGAGGAGGGGTTTCTACTTTTTCTAATTGTTTTGGCAGCTAAAACCACAGTTCTGACCTTTTCTATTAGTTTTCTTGGACTTTTGGTCCAGATTTATCATAGTAGAGGCAGATTTCCCAAGAACAATGTTCACCTCCTCCCTTTAGTTTTGCTTCCAGGCTTCCTCTTCAATCGTCAGGCGGGTGATTAGACTTTCCAAGGAAAACTCCTTAGTCTTGTGTCTGATGATGTTCTTAAAATCCTTCCACAACGGAGCAATTCGTCAATAATAACAACAATTTAGAATTGCTCGTTTAGGGGTATACCTTTACTTATTATTTCATGGGCTATCTTTTGTAGCTCGTGGGGCTAGGCCTCCAAGATTTGTCACCTGTCATCTAGAACTTAAAGTAACGGTTGATGGCATACTTTTTTTACCTGACCTCCTTGGTATCATACTTCTTTTGTAGTGTTGGGATTGGTGTTCTAAATCTCCTAATAATCTTATAGTTTGTAACTGTAAACTTATTGTTATTAGTAAAATAAGTGTTATTTTATAAACATTTACTATGATCCGTAAACTAAGATTTGTGGTTATTTTATGTAACTTAAGCATGCATGTGGAGATATACAAGTGGATCATGCATTAAGTAATAACCTATGGTCTGTAGTAGATGGATAAAGGAGGGATACCTTATCCTCGTGACACTATAGATTTGGCCCGCTTTGTATATGTTACAAGTGTTGTAAAGTGCTACAAATGGTCTGATCCTAACCATTCATGTGGAGACATACGAGCAGGGGTATCCTATACAAAGAGTTTGTATATGACCAGACCACGAAATGATTAGTCTCTTTATATAACGTCGTTGATAATTGAGACTTACTTTTCCCTAGAATGACCAGAGGTGATATGACTTTAATCCTGAGTGAGTTGGGAACTCCTGCTCATGAGGGTGGTCCTTTGATTTTTATAGGTGAGAATGGCCAGATTGCCAACTCAACAAACCTACCATATTGGAGATTCGTCTGATTGGGGAGCTGGGAACTCAGCTACACAAGACGGAAGTCATTCCTTCCCTGAAGCAAGGGTAAGTAGATAAATTACTCCCTTAAGGACTGGTTCTGGGTCTTGAACATAGTGTCCACACCCTCTATTAGAACGAGAGGACTCAGTCATAGTGGGACTATGACTTATTATTCATTAGAGGAATCAGTGGTACCTAAGGAGTTAGATGTAACTACAGGGGCAAAACAGTAAATTGGTCAAGCTGTACTTACGAGCGATTTGTGAAGGGTCATTGCACTGTTGATTGGTTATGTGGACACAGAAATATATCTATAGTGCGAGGAATGCAACTCTCGGTCTTTAGTGGAGTGTCCGACAGTTAACAGATGGTGGATCTCGTGACTAAAAAGTTTAGTTAATCATTCATGTACCATTGGAGCTTCAAGCTACAGGTCTATAAGGTCCCCTTGGTAGCACAATAGGTTTAAGTTGAGAACCAGATTTTGGGTTAGTTTGAAGTGTTCAAATTAACAAGAGAAAATTTGATTATATATTATATAATTAAATTAATTCAATTATATGTGATATAGTTGATATGATGTATTTGATACATTATATGATTGGAGGAATTAATATAAATATGATTTATATTAAATGCCATAAAATAGAAAAATAATTATGGTTTATATGTTGCAGGTGATGAAATATTAAAACTATAGGTTATAAATATAATATGATAAGTTAGTTGTTATATTTATTTATAATATATTAAGTATGTCATAATTAATAATTCTTTTTCTCAATAACCGTCTTGAGTGGGAGGTTATTTATGGTTTATGGTTTATAGTAACTGTGAGATAGAAAGGAAAATAGTTTTCCAAAATCAAATGATTCATCATTTCAATCGTTTCATAAAAACATCACTATCAAGTAAAAGATTTTTACTAAACGATAGTATCTCATAGTCTAAACGATCAAGTATCAAGTTTACTATACGATAGTTACTCGTTGCTACACGATCAAGTAGTAAGTCTATATAATAGGCTTCTTCTTCTACACGATCGAGTATCAAGTCTATATGATAGAATTCCTTCTTCTGTCGCATACTCGATCGTTTACTTCCTTCATTCTTCTATCCAAAGTCATATAGAGCCCACAACTCTTGGATTCTCACACCGAAAAAACCAAGGTAACTTTTGTGGTGGTGTTCTTGTTCTATTCGAGGGTCGACGATTGAGTTGTACTCGATTGTGATCGAGATTCATCCAGTTGCTCATTGAGTTCGAGTTCTGATAGTTGTGTTCGAGTTCATCTTGTTGGACGCATTGTTGAACGATCTAGGGATACTAGAAGAAAGAGTTCTTCAAATGTATTGCATACTCTATCTCTTGTTTGTTTGTAAAAGAAGCATGTTATAATTTAATCGTTATGCATAATTTGTTCTTCTTGACTGTAAATGTTTGTGTTCTTTCTCAATGGCATTTGGAACGATCCGCATCCGCTCACTGGTTCTCTATTTAGAATTCCTTCATGCAGGACGTCTCAAACATCCTTTATTGTCTTCATTGAGCTGTAGTAATCATATAGATCATCAGTCAAACTATTTAATATTAAATTTTTACATAGAAAATATTTTTCTTCCTAAACAACAGCTTCTTTAATTTGTTGTTCAATAGGATCTTCTTTTCGGACAGTTGGCTTCTCCATAGTGCAAACGTCAGCAACCTTCTTAACTGTGAGAAAAAATAGCATCTTCTGCTTTCACCGTTTGAAGTTCGCTCCTTCGAATCGAAACAGACGATTGAGGTCGAAGGTCATAATTTCGTTCTGATTTGAAAGGGTCGTCATAGTAGTGGTAGGTGGATCGTCTTAAAATTTTTGGAACCTTCTACCTTTTGACGGACAGGATTTGACGGTAGCAAATAGTCACAAATCACAGTCGTTAAGGAAATATAACCTAGAAAATAGAAACTCGTTACAGACTGAGTTGTGGATCTTGCTCGTGGCTTTACTAAAGTGTGCAAGCAGTTCTACAAAATTGCCACGTCATCTTTAGGATAAAACAACCCAGAATAGATGATATTGTCTCGATCGGAGTAACACCGTGAAGGTACTAAAGAGGTTTAATCTAAGTGATGCAAACCCTACCTATTACTCAGCACATTAAGCTATCCTCAGCTAACTCTCCTAAGGAAACTGACCTAGAACATCAAAATAAGATGTTTATAGTACCCTATAGCCAAGCAATTGGCAGTCTAATGTATTTGACGAACTCTATTAGATCCGATCTCTCTTACTCAACTAGCCTTGTTAGTAGATACATGTCAAACCCAGGTAAGAGACACTTGGAGGCTACTAAATGGATCCTAAGATACTTAATTTGGTTCAAGAACTCTAACCTAGCCTATCAGAGATCACATGATACAAAATTAGAGTTATATGGGTATGTAGATGCTGACTATGCACGAGATTTGGACAAGAGAAGATCTTTAACAGGTTATTTATTTCTCTATGATCTTAATCTAATCAGCTGGAAGGCAACATTATAACCTATTGTGGCTCTATCTATTACAGAGGTTGAATACATGGCACTGACAGAAGAAATATAGGAAGCATTGTGGCTTAAAGGATTAATGAAGGACTTTGGTTTAGATTAAACAAAGATAAACTCTATTGTGATAACCAAAGTGCAATTCACCTCTCCAAAAATCCACAATACCATACAAGAACAAAGCATATTGATATTAAATACTATTTTGTATGAGATAAAATTGGAACAAGGAAAATAAAGATTTTGAAGGTCCATATCTCGGAGAATGTTGTTGATGTGCTGATGAAGGCATTTCAAAACACAAGCTTCTAGAGTTCCTTGTGCAGATAAGCCTTGGTCGTGGTCTCCTCTCATCCAAGTTTTCCACCTACTAGCATTGCACTTAGGCCTTGCATCCTTTGCCATTATTTTTGGGCCTGAAATCAGAAGACGGCCCAACACATTCTCTACCAACATCCTTCACCTCTTAATTCTTGTAGGGCAACAAGGACATAGAAAATCCCTCTAACTTTAGTGTAAAGCTGCAAATCAAATTGCCTCAATGTCTATACTTGTTGGATCTAGACAAAGTGTCTATACTTGTTGGATCTTGAACAATTCATGTATTTCAAAGTCTTATGTAATGTTCGGGATTAATTTGGAGCAATTAAGAATATTACCACACATCAAAGCTTTTAGGGACGAGAAATAGAAAAAAAATGCCTCAATGAGGCATGGCATGGATCGCATTGGTACCTTCAGGTAAGCGTTGTTGTACTGCCCTATGGTGCTGCAGTGCCCATCAAGCTTCAGGAATCATCAACAAGGTGTGGGCCCAACACGCAAGGCAGAGGCATAGCACGGGCAGTGCCACAACCAATCATATTTCTAGAAACACACGCAGGAGGGGAGGGAGGGTAGTGCCATTTGTTGGAAATGCGACCAAAGTTCCACATTGGTTAGATAAGAGGAGGATCATGGGTATATAAGCGAGGATGACTATCTCCATTGATATGAGGCCTTTTGGGATGAAACCAAAAACAAAGCCATGAGGGTTTATGCCAAAAGTGGACAATATCATACCATTGTGGAGATAGTTTGAGGGTCTTGTCCCTATCACCATTTCGTTGCGCATAAAGTTGTGGCAACTTGGCCGTAGAACTGCAACACCACCTACGTCGCTGCAACACTACTTCATATTCTTTAAATATGAATTTTGTTTTCTAGGGTTTTTCATGAAGGGAGATCTATGAAGGCTGAGGAGAGAGCTTCTCATCTTCTATTCTTTTTCCTTTCTCTTAGTTTAAGCTTTTATTTTAGTTGTAAATTAACATTGAATGTTTCAAACCTTGTTTTCATCGTCACGACGTGCTATTGAGGTTAGCTTTCTAGTTTAGGAGTAAGAATTCATTGTATATTTTGTGCGACTGAAGTTTGAAGCTTAATTCCTTTAGATTGCTTGTATCTTTGAGCTTGTGGTTTATTTTGATATGTATTTGTGAATGAATTGACGTTTCGGACCTTTATGTATGTCTTTGGGTATAGATTTTGGCTTGAACATTTCCCCCATGTTTCGTCTCGCTTTAATTGCCTAAATAGCAAAGGTTGAAT
The DNA here is from genome assembly GCF_027475165.1 of Benincasa hispida. Taxonomy (NCBI): domain Eukaryota; kingdom Viridiplantae; phylum Streptophyta; class Magnoliopsida; order Cucurbitales; family Cucurbitaceae; genus Benincasa; species Benincasa hispida. Next base: position 56,603,995 of record NC_143480.1, on the reverse strand, counting down.
CTATGTATGTTTGAACTATAGGCTACCCATATATCCTTCATGCATGTTCAACTAATGCTCAAAGAATAAACTGGTTAGTTAATTTGGCTACCCAATTCATTAATCATTGCAATGGATCCCTAGACCTTAATGCAGATGTGTTAAACCTATATGGACGCAATTGAACCGAGTAGGACAAGAACATTTGGTTTAGTTAGGTTATTAGCTTTAGTTAATAGTTAGGACATTTTCTTGTCTTTTCTAATGGGTTGGTTGTTTGTTACTTAAACGAGTTGGTTGAGTTTAGTAAGTTGATGTTCGCTTTCTAATCAATTGTATGTTTTAGTATGAGATATAATGATCAAATTGCATCAAACTACCTCCTACTTCTAAACTAGATTACACAAATCTTATATTACATTTACTCTTTGTCCTTTATTTTCCAAAATTTATTTCTATATCTACATACAACTCCCCCATTTCCTTTAACTAGAAAATTGACTTAATTCAACATATCTCGCGCTTTCTTGTGTATCATCTCAATTGATAGCTCACTAAATGAGCTATCTTAGTACCTTTAATCTCGCTCGTTTATAATAATTAATGTGTTTTAAATATCTATATTTATTGGAACTCGAGCAATACATACATTCTAAAGTATTACGAGGTGTTCGAAACTAATTGTGAGCAATTAGAAGCATTGCCAACATCCTGTTCTGTTGCAAAGCCCATCAAGCATAGGCACGTGCAGCAATTTCTATAAATATGACCATTTCTTTCCTGGATCAAAGGATAGGAGTAGTCGATCGATTTAATGAGCATTAGGCTCGGTTTTGGCCACTCTTGCCCAAACATCAATTTTGAGATTTGTTGGACATTTTTTTATGGGATTCATGAGATTCTGAAGAACGTTTTTGTGCTTTTCTGATTCTTTATTGTTTACTATTTTTTCAATGAATCCATATTCAATGTATGCTTGATTAATGTGACAGATTTGCCATATCAAAGTGTACATTGTTGATGTATGCAATGTATGATGAGATTGATACGTAATGAAAGCACACTTAATTTGAATAGCGAATAGATTGAGTTATAGTCATGATTCAACTTCTAGCATAACTAAGGTCATGGGTAAGGAAAGATAATGAAACCTAAGTGAAATAAAGGTTATCTAAATAAAGGTTACCTAACACACTACAAAATTTATTACACATGATGTTACAACATTTTCATAAACATCCTAGATAAATGTAGAAAACTAAAGCCAGAACAAAACACAAAGTTTGGTAAGCCAGTTCGGTACAATACCACCTACATCTGAGGGGCATTGTGCCCGTGGAAAGATATATTCGATAATAAAAAGTCAATCAAGAGACATAATTGACTGCATTAATTTCGGTCGCTACGCCCCCCACGGGGGAGGGAAGTGGGACAAATGGCCGAGACTACTGGAAGGATTCCTCTTTGGATAATAGGTACCACCGGAAATTCCCTCTGCCCCTACCGTACTCCAGCTTGGTAGTTTCCACCGCTTGTCCAGGGTTGAGCCCTGGGATTTGACTCCATCCGACGATTTTTAAAGTCGACGGATTTTCCTCTTACTATAAATTTCATTTTTGTCGGTGTTGCTGATACTTTCTTCTCGGTTCCTTCTTCCATAATGTATTTATATATAAATAAACAGCCATTATAGTGACGTACGAATAGCCCAACTTAGAGAATGATCACTTAGGCTGCTCCTAAGTGTGAGACTCCTTCTCAATGAAACTTAGACTCCCCGTAAGTGTAAGATCCTGTTACCTCCAACGTACTTAGGCGCTCCTCCTAAGCATAAGAATATTAGTGAATGATCACTTAGCCTCTCCCTAAGTGTGAGACTCCTGCTCACCAAGACTTTATTTATTTTCACCTTCAAATGAATACCTCTCCACTTAATGAACTTAGGCTCCCCAGATATTTGAAAATCCCTTGTCAAGTTATTGAAGAATAAACTAACATATGTAAATGTATAACCAATGCTACCAGAGAGAGAACACAATCTTGATATTACAATTAGATGAAAGTTGATAAAATAGAGATGCAAATGTGGAATATTTAAGGTTTTCATGATGATTACGAAGATAATGTACGTACAATGATGAAGGGAAGAGCAAGAACCAAAAGAACAACACAAGTTTGAATTTTCTATATGGTAAATTGAGTACGTGATTATCAAACTGAGGATTGGTTTGTTGGTTGGTTAACTATTGTAGATACCAATTGTTTGTTTTATCTTGGGAAACCTAATAAATGAAGTTGAACTTATCTACAACAATCCTCAGATCGACATCGGTGGAGACGATATTTGAGAAGAAACTTTAGATTAGACCTCATGCATGTGGTGGAATGATATTCGACTAGTTTAATAAATCAAACAAAATTTTCGTGAATTTTGGACAGTTCGACACCATAGGTAGCTTCTGAATGTTGTTTTCTCTTATTCTAAACGCCCTCAACACCATTTCTTTTTCCTTCAAATCTCTGATTTATGCATAATCATCACAAGCATTATTGCGATAGAAAAGATAATTCGTTCCAAATTATGACGAAAATAAAAACCGTCGCAAGATTTTAGTGACAAAAATACAATTTGTCGTCCGAATTGCAACGAATTGATATTTAGTCCTAGAAATTGCGACCAAGTGTTTCTCATCGCTTAATTTCGTCATTTTTTGTTGTAGTGGGTCCACCTAGATCATATTACCATCCAAATCACTGATATTGTTCCAATATCTAAAATCGAGTAAACCAATAACTTATATATGTGTGAGAACCAAAATACAATGAAAATTGGAAAATTATGATACAAATGTGAAAACATGCTTGGGTTGAAAGCAATATGCCAAAGTTTATAGATAAGAGATAAACGATGACGGTTTTAAAATGTCATCAAAAGGCATAATTGATTATGGTCTTTGTAGCCATTATTTTGTCCGGTCTAATTACTTATTTATGTTAATTTTAAATTTGAGACGAGTTTTAAAAATAAATAAAAACAAATAAATACAAATCTTAGTAATTAATATTTAAATACTTCTATTTTTCATTAAAAAAGGGTGAAATAAAATGTTTTTATTGGGAGAATAAAATTTGAGTATTGACATCTTTTATTTATGAAAAAATCGTATAAAAACATTTTGAAAAAAAAAATTAATCGTATAATATATATTTTTTTAAAAAAAACAAATCAATCACAAAATTATTTTTATTCTTTCCTTTTAACGGTAATTTGATTGATTATTTTCCAAAATTAAACGGTTTGAATTTTTCTATAAATTAGGTGATCATTTGTCATTCGAAGGACACGTTCTTTACACCTAGAAATCTAGAGAGAGCCACCATACTCATTACTTTTCTCAACCAAAAAATAATACAGTAGCTCCACGTCTCCAATCTCTTCTTCTCTTAAAAAAAACCAAAACAATACATTTTCATAGAAAAAGTTCAAATAGAGAGAACTACACAGAGAGTTTTTACATGCAAACATCCCCTACTAAAATTCAGAATCTAAGACACAATGAGACCCATACTTAGTTAGACCCATACACAGAGAGTTTTTACATGCAAACATCCTCCATTTTTATAGGGTTTGATCCAAGGATTCGCACCTCAAACTGAGTGATTGTATTCTTTACCTTTCTTTTATTAATTATTTTAATTAAAACAATATTTTTTTAAATGTTTATTAAAAAGACTATCCTATGACAGACTTTGAGAAATTGTAGTAATTTCTCATATTCTTGAGGAGGGAAATTTTGCATCAATTCTAACATAGCCTAGTTGATGGATTTTTTTTTTTTTTTCACTTATTGTATAGGATCATTACTTCTAATATTGGAGTAATGAGGGGCAAAATAAGACATTTTTTTTAAAAAAAAAATCCTAAAGAATATTTTCAATTCAAAATTTAAATTTGGTGGTTATTGATGGGTTTTAACACCTTTCCCATATACAAATGACTCCCAAATCCAACTGTAGTTATCGCAGATTTTTTTTAAAAATTGTTTTAATTAAATTTTGTTTATATTATTTTCGTGTCAATCATACAATAAAAAAGATCGCTGGTGATTCCTTTTTATTTTTTTTTTAATTAACACATTTTGAGGATGTTGGACACTTTACATCATCTCGGAAACGTGACGACAGTTCTTAACCATTGTCAAATGCAAATATTATGAAATTATTTTATTTTTAGCCTGCTTTTTGAATTGCTTTTAAGAGCTAAAAATCAATTATTAAACGCACTTATTAAATGCCAATATTAGGTTGTTAGTTTTATTGTGAAAGCTCCTTAACAAAAAGATTTCTAACAAATTTTGTGTTTTATTTGATTCTCTAAGACGAAAATGTTATTTTTAGCTTCTATGTCAAAAATTTACCTTAATTTCAATTGAGAAAGAAATGCTATATAAAAAGGAGGCAATACTAAAAGATGGCAAACACAAAGTAAAAATGGCATCAATTAATTCTTCTAATGTGTTTTTCGGAACTTGTGCTCTCATACTCTTTGGGTTGTACATTACAATCTATCAAGCAGATGTTAAAAATATTTTTGCAGTCGATGGAAGCAACCCTATTGTAGAAGACGAAATGAGCGATGAGAATATAAAGCATCCAAAAAGACACATCCCTTTCTCACTAGGAAAATCCAAGAGAATGCTTGACTTAGCTCCACCTTTCAGCCTGAGAATACTATTGAAACAAGAACTTATTCCTCTGTCTGGACCGAGTCAAAGAACTTCAGACAATCAACCTCCCTCACCGCATGTCCCGTCCGTTTTTTTACACAATGAATCTAGGATCAACTTTGGAATATTACCAAAAGGCGTGCGTGTTCCTCCATCTGGGCCGAGTAATAGATTTTCGTACTATCCACCTCCTCCACCGCGTGCCACCTCCGTTGTTGTAAAGAGGGTTATAAGTTTCATTTTGTGATGTATCCAAGGAATACACCTACTCCACCATCAACTCCAAGTGGACGAGTACTATTATGAGTACGTCATCAGTCTCGATTTTCGTCACAATCCCCTCCTATTAAAAAATCTTGTTACTGATTTTATTCAAGGGTCCTGACGACATTTTAAGTCACCCTCCTTCAATTTAACAAATATGAAAATCGGGGGCTACAAGTTCATGAAAAATATATATATATATTGTGAAAGGTATTTGAAATGATTGTAGTATTTATCTATTTTAATAAATGTAATAAAGCACATGAATGAGTGTGTTTTGTCATCAATTTCTATTGTATTCTGTTCAAATCTCTCTTGCTCTTTTTTATACGATCTCTAATTCAATTAGCATATATCATTAATATAAAATGCTAAACTCGGTTTTTCTTAACGATATATTTATATAGATTGTGACGAGTTTTGCTAATTTTTTTCAATAACAATTATAGTATATTGCAAAAATAAGAAAATAATTTGTGTTGAGAAGAGAAAAGTTCCATCATATGGTAATATTATAATGATAACAATAGTAAATTAAATCACATGAGTGTACAATGACAAGTTTTAATCTATATAGTGAATTAAGTACGTGATTATCATACTAAGGATTGGCTTGTTAGTTGGGTAAATATTTTGGATAGCAATTGTTTTTCTTATGTTGGGAACCTAAAAGATGAAGTTGAATTTATCTACAATAATCCTAAGATATACATCAGTGGAGACAACAATTGGAAAAGACAATGTAGATTAGATCTATGCATGTCATGGAATAATATTCGACCAATCTAATAACCCAAACAAAATTTTCGTGAATTTATGATACGCGAGAATGCGTCTGTGTTGAAACCAAATTACCAAAATTGATAGTAAGTAATAAACCATGACGGTTTTAAAAAGTCACTAAAGGAACATTTGATGATGGTTCTTAACTGTCATCAAATGCAATTATTATGCAATTGTTTTAGCCTGCATTTTGGATTGCTTTTAAGAGAGCTTCAACTTTTTAAGGAAGTAAACTTAGATGCTTTATGGATATGATAAAGTTGATTATGAATTAATCTTTTAAAAGACACTTATTAAACACATGTTGATTCTCACAATTATTAAATTTAGTCACATGAGAATTGAACAAGTCATTAACATATTTGAATGATTTTAGTAAACTAAAATAGAAAGAAGAAAGAAAATAAACCCAAAACGTGGCTTTTGGAAACTTTGAAAATATCGTCTAGAAACTTCACAAACAAAATGTCCATATTATGTAGTTAGTTTTATTATGAAAGCTCCTTAGCAAAAAGATTTCTAACAAATTCTGTGTTTTATTTGTTTCTCTAAAACAAAAATATTATTTTTAGCTTCTATGCCAAAATTGTACTTTAGTTTCAACTGAGAAATAAATTCTATAAAAAATGAAGTAATAGAAGACGATGGGCAAACACACAGTCAAAATGGTGTCAATTAGTTCTTGTAATATGTTTTTTGGAGCTTGTGCTCTCATACTCCTTGGATAACATAGAACAACCTATCAAGCAGATGCTAAAAATATTTTTGTAATAGACGGAGGTGATCCTATTCTAGAAAATGGAATGAGCAACAAGAATATCAAGCATCCAAAAAGGCACATCCATTTCTCACTAGGGAAGCCCAAGAGAATACTTGACTTAGCTCCACCTTTCAGCCTAGGAATACAATCGAAACAAGAATGCGTTCCTTCGTCTGGACTGAGTCAATGAACTTTAGATAATCCACCTCCCCCATCGCTTGTCCCATCCATCGTTTTACATAATGTATCTTGGATCAACTTCGGAATATTATTAAAAGGTGTGCGTATTAATCCTTCTAAGCCGAGTAAAATATTTCCGGACTATCCACCTCCTCCACCACATGAAAGAAGGATTATAAGTTTCATTTTTTTATGTATCCAAGGAATAGGCCTACTCTACCATCAACTCCAAGCGAACGGGTACCATTATGAATATGTCATCAGTCCCGATTTTCATTGCAATCCCCTCCTATTAAGAAATCTTGTTACTGCTCGCGTCCTTATGATATTTTAAGTCACCTTCCTTTAATTTAACCAATATGAAAATCGTTGGCCTACAAATTCATCAAAAAAGAATATATTGTGAGAGATGATCGTAATAGTTGTAACTTTTATCTATTTTAATTGTCTCTCTTTCTAATATTTTATAATTATTAGGTGTTCTCTCTCCAGCTTCTTTGCTAGAGCTTTATTGTGTTGTGTTATGTAATCATGTTCCAAAAAGCATATTATTTTAACTGATTGCACAATTTTTACTTCTAACAACCCAAGTATAAACTAGTTAAGAGGTAGACTCGGTAGGAACCGAGGTCTAACACGGGGATTGTAGTTAGAATGCAAACAAATTCAGTCAATGTACCTCTTCTTTTAAGCGTAGGGTGGTGTACATGTTGATAGATCGTAGCTTGTTTGTTAAACGCATGAACTCAATAAAATGCAAAGAAACATGTTGTAAGAAATCTCGGATGAAAATGGTTTCACGAACGCATAGTATAGAATAAGGAAAAAGGAATTGATGTAAGATGGATGAGTCGGAATGAACACTCTTCAAACCTTTGAACTCAATAAGGAAAACTCGTGTTTGTGTTCATAACCTTTTGGACTCCACCTCTAAGTTTGCCACATTAATCTTGTTTTCATGATGCATGCATGGGTTACTTTGAATACAAGGAAATATTTATCTCTAAACATTCCACATGCTCTGACTAATGAAATCCACAATCACTTGCTCTCTCGAGTAGTTAACTATTATTTTATGAATCCAATGGTTAAGAAGATTGACAAGTTGGATTTAAAGTTCCATTATCTGAATGAACACTTTTTTAACCATTAAGCTCTACGAAATGAAGATTAACTCATTCCAACTCATGTGAGAATTAGCTACTAATGGTTGAGAAAATACAGATGGAAGAAATAGAAGATGAAGTCATGATATGATATTGAAGTATGAAATAGTTCATACAATCATGAAGGGAAAAAATGTTTAGAAGACAATGTAAAATAATGAAAGATAAAGTAAACTTAGAAAGTAAGAAGTAGATGATGAGTATCTCTGGTGGCTTTCTCAAACTCTTGCTCTGTGTTTGGTGGAGGAGAAGTAGATTTTTCTTTTGTCGTCAGAGAATGTATGCATTTGCTCTCGCAGATTGAAGAGAATGTATGCATTTGCTCATGCAGATTGAAACAAAAGCAAAGATGAAAAGTATAGAAATTGATTTACCTCACAAATTGCTCAAATCAGTGCACTAACACGCAAAGATGCTTGAATTGATGCACAAAACATTCCAATGAAGAAAAAGTTAGAATTTTGGAGCCAAACTGGTAGAAGATGCTCGAACAAAGAGAAGACTGAGAGTGAACAATGATAGATGGAGCTAGAGATAGATAGAGTGACGACGACTGGAGAGAACGAATGAGAAGACAGAGAGAATCATAGTGAAGATTGAAGAGAGCGAAAGATGATGCTAGGATAAGATCTGGGAAGAAGAGAGAACGTGAAGACACAAAGAACGCGTGAAAAGTGAAGACTTTTTGTGTGAAGGTAAAAATGAAAACATAATGAGGTATTTTCATGTTTTGGGGATATGATTCTTCGTGCGCTCCATAATTTTGCACTCCCACTTTTTTCTTTCTTTTTTTTTTTTCTAGCCATTTATAAGAAACGCTATGCTAAGATGCTATTAAAAGGCTAATTTGTTGTAGTGATAATATGTATATAATACTTAGTTATCTCCTGGTTGCTACCATTATATTTTTTATAGTCGAAGAGGAAGAAGATAACGAGAGAAGAGAGATTTTAATCCCTTTTTGACAATATACAAATAGTTGACAATCTTTTAACAATAAGGATGATACAATCACCCGTAAACTATATCAACAGTTATTACAGTAGTTAATCTCAACATAACTTAACTATTAAAGCATGAATTGTATCATGCACCAAAATATTAAAGATTCAAATTCTAACTCCATGCTGATGAAACTAAAAAGAAAATTAGGGCAATGGGCACAATTTTTATTTTCCTTTTCTAATGTGAGAAATGTGAATTAAGAAAATTAGGGCAATGGGCACAATAAAGAAATTTGCCTAAACAAAAATATCCACGAAGGAGAAGAGAAGTGGGTATATAAAAATAACAAAAATTTAAAAATAATAATAATAATTTTCACAGATAAAAAAGAAAAACAAAAATACCTCAGGCCACTCAATATCCACGATACTTATTTTTACACTTAGGCCGTAAAGAATAAAACAAAAGACAAATTTAAGCACTAGACATACCAGATCTCTCTCCAACTCACATTCTTTTGTTTGCTAAATTTGAAGATAATATGTTTATGGGACATTTTCCCTAAACATAGTTCCAAATAAAATAGAGAACACAATTTCTATATTGTCAGGAAAAGAAAGAAACGAAGTTTACATGCCACACAAGTAGCTTAGCTTGAGAGAAATGAGTAAAGAGAAGTCTTTGCCATGAGGGATTTGAAGGAACTCGATTTACAAGATCCATGAGCGAAAGTAGATTGTCCAAATCCCATTTCGATTGAAAACAAATGTTTACAGCAAAACATACAGATTATGCATCTTAATAAAAATTACAGCATGATTTTAAACTAGAAAAAGGGTTCAAGTGATTATACCTTTGAAAAACTCTTCTTCATGTAAATTTCTCGAACTATCAGGAACTCCTCGAACGGTCATGAACTCCTCGAATAAACAACAATAGAACTCGAACCAAAAGGGAAGGACACAACTACTTGGTTTCCTTAGTATTCTCAGGGTAAGAACCCAGGAGTGGTGGGCTCTGACTATTTTGGTTAGGAGGGAGTTTGTGAGATTGGAGGAAGAAGACGATTGAAGAAGAAGGACTATCGTATAGCTTTTGCTTCAATCGTGTAGTTCTCAAAGTCTATCGTATAGACTCTGTTGAAATCGTGAAGATATGACACAAGTCGTGTAACTTGGATTTGGAATAATAAAATCATATTTTATTAATTTCATTTTGCAATAAAAACCAACTAACCTCTCACTAAGGTGGTTAGAGAGAAAATGGATTAATTATCCAAATAATTAATAATATAAATAAATATGATAACCAACTTATCATATTATATTTATGACCTATCGTTTTAATATTGCATCATATACAATATAAACTATAGTTCTTTTTCTCTATTTTATGGCATATAATATAAATCATATTTATTTAAATTTAACAACTATGAATCTCCTCCAATTAAACTATAATGTAACAAATACATTACATCAATTATATCGTATATAATTGAAATAATTTAATTATATCCTATATAATTAAAATCTCTCTTATTAATTTGAACAATTCAAATTAACCCAAAAACTGATTCTCAACTAAATTCTTTTGAGCTACCAATGAGACCTTATGGACCTGTAGCTTGAAGATTGAATGGTACGTGAATAATTAGTTAAGCCCTTTAATTACAATATCCACCATCTGTTAACTGTCGGTCACTCCACTAAAGACCGACAACTACACTTTTCGCACTACAGATATATTTTTGTGTCCATTGGATATAACCAATCAACAGTACGATGACATTTCACAAATTGCTTGTAAGTACAGTTGGGCCAAATTACCGTGCTCTTGTAGTTACATCTAACTCCTTAAGTACCACTAATCCCTCTAATGAACAATAGATCAGAGTCTCACTATGACTGAACCCCTCTCAGGCCAGGAGAGGGTGTGGCGCCACATTGTTCAAGACCTGGAATCAACCCTTAAGGGAGCAATTTATCTACTTACCCCTGCTTCAGGCAAGGAGTGAATTTGATCTTGTGTGGCTGAGTTCCTAGCTCGTCAATCAGAAGAATCCCCAAAATGACAGACTTGTTGAGTCGGCGATCTAGTCACTCTCATCCATATGAATAAAAGGACCATCTTCATAGGCAGGAGATCACAACTCACTCAGGATTAAGGTCATGTTACCTATGGTCATCCTAGTGAAATGAAAATCTCTATTATGAACGGTGTTGTATAATGAGACTAAGCATTTCGTGGTCCAGTCTTATACAAACTCCTTTGTATAAAATGTCCCTGCTCACATGTCTAATATATGAATAATCAGGACTAGATCATTTGTAGCACTTTACAACATTTGTAACATCTACAAAGCAGGTCATACTCGTAGTGTTACCAGGATAAGGTACCCAACCTTATCTATATACTACAGACCATTTAGGTTATCACTTAAACATGATTCATTTGTATGTCTCCACATACATGTTTAAGTTACAATGATAAACATGGATGTTAGTCTATTGGTTTGTGGTTAATAGAACTAAAATATCAAAGTTCATAAAAAAGTGAGTAAAATATCAAATATTATTAATTACATACAAGTTTCTTCATACAAGGTTTACAAACTATAGAATCCTACTAGATTTAGGGCATCAACTCCAACAGGATTGAGACCGTAAAAAATTATTTTTTAACAGAAAACCACAACAATTTTTTTTAAAAAAAAATAGAACTAGAGGGGAATTAGGGCCATGGTGAAGAGGAATACAGAGAAATTGGAGATTAGGGTACGAAGAGGCATATGAAAAGACGAAATGGGGAAGGATTTTTGGAGCCAAAATATTGAAACAACCCCATGTTTAAAGCCAAAAGATTGAATGTGAGCGAAAAAATGAGATCTAAACTAAAAATAAGCCACAAAACAACTCACCATGTTGCTGAAAAGAATAACCACGGTTTTCACTTGCGAACAGGTGGGCTGGACAAAGTGCATAGCAGGCCGGCAGGGAAATTGCACAAGTTGGTGAATAGAACGTATGGCAGCAGTGCTCAACGGATGAAGATGCACAGGCTTCAACTATTGGGGCTGATGGGAGAAATGGAAGTGTCAATGAGAGAGGTTGAGGGAAAGGTGGGTTCAGACCTAAAATCTTAGCACACACACTAAAGGGAATTGAGCTTTCCACCCTTTTTTTTTTTTTTTTTGGCTTTTTCGTTTTCCCTCTCTTTTTCTTTTTTTATAGGGAATTTCAATAAACGCCATAAAGAAAAGTTATTAATAGGAGTATTTGTTGTAGTGCCTCAATCTGAAACACCTGAAATGAAGCCTAAACTCCAACAAGGAGTACCCATGAGTTAAAGACTAAATTACATTATCTAAATTTAATTTGAAAGGGTCTAAACAGATTCTAAAACCTAAAATTCACTCGAACAGACTTGGATTTCGCTACGAGGTTTCAAATATTTCCAAAACTATTCCGAATTCTTACTAATTGGTGTATGAATAGACTTAATCCTACATATTTGGTGGTGTTAGGAAGTGGGTAACTCACATCTAGTGCCAAAAAATAATGAGTAAGTGTCAAGTCATTAAAAGATGTGTGGGTTAGTATCTACTCTATGCCCGAGTGTGGGTGTGTTAGCCAATTGAAGCAAATCGCAAGGAAGGTAGGTTCACGTGAAGAGAGAAAGAGGGAGAAGGGGAACCAGGTGGGGCTAGGACTTTTCTTAAAAAATAAAAAATAATAAAATAATAAAATAATAAAAAAAAAAACTACTTTCTTTTTATCTTTTTAAAACAAAAGCCAGCAAATTAAAGGGATAAATAAAATAAAATTTAGCATCTTCCTTTAGCTCCAAATATAGTTTCTCTTTTACCAAAAATTGGCATTCCAATTTAAGAGTGCAAAAGATTTGGAAAACTTTCTAATAATAAATTTCAAAATCTCGAAAATAAAGGTTTTAATTGAAATCTTTTTTCCAACATTTTAATAAATTTAATTTGGCAACTTTAAACATTTAACAAAAATTGAAAATTTTCAATTTAGAAAACCCAACAAAGAGGCTCCATTAATTTCGAATTAACCGACTGAAGGGACTTCAAATACCTAATTTATGCCAAATTAGCCTTAATTTTATAATGTCGGGCATTACACTATTCATCTATCTTATTTGTGGTATGTTTATCCTTACTTTTCTCCTTTGTTAAATTTAAATATAATTTAGTTTTATGGTATAATAATTATATATGCATTGAAAATATATTAAAAAAACAATAATCAAAAGTATAGAAAATAAATAAATTCAATATTAACAAAAATAATAAAATTATTCCTACCTTCGAATTGTTGCTCAAATTTAACCTCCAATGCTAAAGTAAATAAATTCAAAATTAACAACAATAATAAAATTATACTATCTAACACAGGGACTATGGGAGAGTAACATTTGATTTCCTTTTTGTTACTTTTAGTGGATGATTATATAGATATATTAGATAATTTCAGGTTTAAAATCATAAAAAAAAAATTATTTTGCCCCTATTTTTTAGCATCACACATAAAAAATAATAATAATAACTTTTTTCCCATGTTTAGTATCAAATGTGGTATTACATATTTTTAAAAAAATAGTTTCATCTTAACATGAATGGTATCCTAGATTCATTTAAGAAAACCGTTTAAATTTTTATTTATCTTCAACATTTGATTTAAAATCAAATCAAATTTTATCTATAAATTCAATAATTACATTCCGAATTTTCTTCGTTTATATATTTCTCTCTTCCTTTCTCATGTTTATTTTCTCCTTTTCTATTTCTTTCTCATTTTTTTTCCTCTTTTATAATTTCATTGATAATTTTTTGTTTTCTTTTTGTAGCGTTATACTTGGGTAACTCCAACTCCAACTATTCCTTCATAATTAGTAATGTGTTCTTTTTCTTCTGTAATCTACTTATTTTCATATGCTAAAACAATTGAGTAGTAAATATTTATGAGTTTTGTCATTGAAAAAGAATCTCAATCCTCCGCTCACATTTACCTTCCTCTCTTAGCCTTTTATTTTCAAGATTTGATTTAAGATCAAATCAAATTTTCTCTGTAAATTCAATCCCTACACTCCAAATTTTCATCGATTATCTCTCTTTTTCTTTCTCATGCTATTTTTCTCTTTTTTATTTTGTTAATAATCTTTTGTTTTCTTGTTGTTGTGTTATCAACTCCAATTATTCTTCCATAATTAGTCCGGTGTTTTTTTTCTTTTGTAATCTATTTCTTTTTATATGCTAAAATAATCGAGTATTAAATATTTATGAGCTTTGTCATTAAAAAGGAATCTCAATCCTCCACCCACGTTTACCTACCTCTCTTATCATTCTTTACTTTTTATAATTATGGTGTGAAATTAAATTTGATTAGTTGTGTACATTGAATTTTGATTTTAGAATTTAGACTAAGTTGAATAACAAATTATGAATTTTCCAAACCAAATAAATTAAGGTATTAACCAAATCATCTAAAAAAAATATTTGTTTGAAATATAGTTAAAATTAAGAACATTGTAAATACGTTTGAGAGTTTTTGTCTAAGGTGTGAAATTTAGAAGAACTTTGCATTTAATAGTATAAAGTTGTTCATTATATTAACCAATATATAATAAACAAACAACATCATACAAGGATGATAGTCAACTAAAATAAATAAATAATAATATAATTGAAAAATTGTACTGATTCATTAATGTTATCATTATATTCTTAACATATATAGGAGCTATATTTTTTCAAGAATCAAATGAATTTCTTATTTTCACAATCAACTATATATGTTATTCAAAATTTAGAAAAAGTTATCACGATATAAATATCTTGAAGAAAAAATCATTTTAGTAATTTATTTTATTAATATATAATCATTCAACAACGATTCATTAAGAAAGCCAAAAAAGTTCCAAGGTATTACAATTGAAAAATATGATACTAAAATACACTCATTTATTGTGATTTATTACCTTTATTTCTTTATTCTTAATAGATAAAGAAACCATAATTATTTCGTCATAATCTAAGAATTATAAAACATTAAACGGAGATACAATTAAAATAGATAAAAATTACGATTATTGAAATTACTCCTTTCACAATATTTTTTTTCATAAACTTGTAGACCCCCGTTTTTCATATTGGTTAAACTGAAGGAGGGTGACTTAAAATATATCGTGTAAAAGTGTAACAAAAACTCTAAATTGAGGGGTATTGCGACAACAGGGCTGATGACATACTCATAATGGCACTCGTCCATTTGCAGTTGATGGTGGAATAGGTGTTCTAGGATACATGACAAAATTAAACTTAGATTCTTTATTTAAAATAATAGAAGGCGAATGAGGTGGAGGTGGTGGATAGTCTGAAGTTTTTTTACTCGGCCCAGATGGAGGAATATGTACGCGTTTTGGTAATATTCCAAAATTGATCCTAGATTCCTTATGTAAAATGACTGGTAGAAAATGTGGTGAAGGAGGTGGATTGTGTGAAGCTCTTCGATTCGGTCCAGATGGTGGAATTCGTACCTCTTTTGACAGTATTCCTAAGCTGAAAGGTGGAGCTACATAGTCTTGATCGACTACAACAATATTTCTAGCATCTGATCGATAGTATGTAGAATGCATCCCAAAGAGTATGAGAGCACAAGCTCCGAAAAACACATTTGAAGGATTAATCAACATCATTTTTGTTGTATGTTTGCCCATCTTCTTCTATTGCTTCCTCTTTATATAACATTTTTTTAAAAAAAATTGAAATAAAGGTAACATTTTAGCGTACAAGCTAAAAATAATATTTTTAGTTTTAGAGAAACAACAAAAATACGGAATTTGTTAGAAATCCTTTTAGTAAAAAGCTTTACGATAAAACTAACAACTCAAAATTGACATTTTATTTTTGAAGTTTCTAAATGATGTTTTCTTTTGTGTTTTCCATTATTTTTTATTTAAAAAATCAAATATGTTAACCACTTGTTGAATGCTTGTATGATTGAATTTAATAAGTGTGAGAATCAACGTGTGTTTGACAAGTGATTTTTAATGCATTCATTCATAATCAACTTTATCAAACCCATAAAGCGACTAACTTTTTTTTGTAATCAATTCTAGCACGGTTAAAAGTCATCTAAAATGAAGCCTAAAATAATTCTATTATATTTGCATTCGATGACGGTTTAGAATAGCCATTAAATGTGCATTTTGAATACATTTTTCAATTGTCATGGTTTATTACTTATCCGTAAATTTTGGCAATTTTCTTTCAACATATGAGTGTTTTCTCCAAACTATCATAATTTTGCCATTGGGCATAAATTAGAGCTTCAAGTAAAAAGAAGAGGTGTTGCAGTCATTGAGGACCCGAGAGGGAAACATTATGCCACCTACGGTGCCTAAATGCACAAAATACAATTAAAATTCATTTGAAATATTTATTACTTATTCAAATTATTTTTATATTTACTTATTAAAATTGTTATATTTAAGAATTAATACATAAATTAAAATTAAAAAATGTATAATTTAAAAAGGGGATTTTTAATTATAAAAAACTGGGCCAAAATAATTACAATCTGTAGCAAAAAAAAAAAAAAAAAAACTATCGAAATTTGTAGCACAATCGAAGCCCAAAAATGGTGTGAAATATCAAAAAAGTCTCGCCTGATTTTTCTTCTTCAGCCGATTTTTCCCTCCAACATTTCATCCCCCTCTTCAGATCAACTTCGTTCACTCTTCTTGTTCCTCTTCTTTTTCTTCCATCACGCTGCTTCACGTCAACTTGGTTATTTTCCATCACGCTGCTTCATGACACTTCTTCGATCGAAGTTGATTCATTTTTCACAACATTTTTCTATTTAGGTCCATTTCATGTTACTATTATTTTAGGTTATTGAAGTTGTAGGAAAAGGAAAACGTACAAAGTTTAGACAAAATATATGTTTAATGTAATTCTATTAGATACATCAGGAATTCTATCATTGATAAACAATGATAGAAGTCTATAAAAGTCTGTTAGTGATGGTACATTAAAAAAGAACATGATTGTAGGCTCCATCTCATTATGATCTTCACGTTAACAATCACAAAACACTCAGATTTAACGGTCAATAACAATTCAAAAGAAAAGGGTATATCACATGTTTCAATGTAAAAAATGAATATAAACAAAGAAATATTGTTAGTGATGGTAAGCTCAATGATAGAATTCATGTTATCATGAATTCTGTCATTGCTAGAATATGATAGAAGTCTATAAATGTCTGTTAGTGATGGTCTATTAAAAAAGAACATGATTGTAAGAGCTCAATTAATCATACTATATCACGCATAGTATATCACTAGTGATAGAGCTTAATCAATGTTATAGAGAATGATAGAGCTCAATCAATGTGATAGACAGTGATAGAACTATATCACTGTCTATCACTGATAGAAAGTGATAAAACTCTATCACTTTGTATAACTTATAGACAGTGATATATGTGTATAATTGTCTATCAGAGGTAGAGAAATGTTCACATCCATACATAGTCCCACCAAAAACTATCTATCTGTGGGGAAGAAGCCATAGATGGACAGTGCTATTGTCTATCAGTGGATATCAACACAATGGTATATCAGTGTGTATAAATGATAAACACTGATAGAAATCTATAGTGTCTATCAATATATATCAGTGTTTGTATAAATGGTTATATCACATGTTTCAATCTAGAAAAGGAATATAAACAAAGAAATATTGTTAGTGATAGTAAGCTCAATTAATTCATGTTGTCATGAATTCTATCATTGATAGACAATGATAAAAGTCTATAAATTGAAATTCTTCACATTCACGTTCACAAATTCTTCATTGTAAACTATGATCTTCACGTTCACAATCACAAAACATTCAGATTTAACGGTCAATAAAAATTCAAGAGTCGGGGGACGTAGTATGTTGAGGCTTGAAATTCTTCTGTCGTTTACCAAATGGTAGCTCGATCGTGTAGACGGAACTCCAAGAACTAAACAATAGTTAAATTGTGTAAATGATTGGATGAAACGCTAGACGGTCGTCTAGACGACAGTTGACGACAGCTAGATGATCGTGTAGATGACAGCTGATGAGCTAAACGATCGTATAAATGATTGAACGCAGAGCTAAACGATATATCAAGCACTGTCTATCATTATTTATCAGTGAGACAATGATAGAGCTCAATCATAGTATATCAAGCACGGTATATCACTAGTGATAAAGAGCAATCACTGTTATAGAGAATGACAGAGTTCTATCACTTTCTATCATTGATAGACAGTGATAGAACTATATCACTATCTATCACTGATAGAAAGTGATAAAACTCTATCACTTTGTATAACTTATAAACAGTGATATATGTGTATCATTGTCTATCAGAGGTAGAGAAATGTTCACATCCATATATAGTCCCACCAAAAACTATCTATATATGGGGAAGAAGCCATAGATGGACGGTGCTATTGTCTACTAGGGGATATCAACACAATGATATATCGATGTGTATAAATGATAGACACTGATAGAAATCTATCAATGTCTATCAGTATATATCAGTGTTTGTATAAATGGATATATCACATGTTTCAATATAGAAAAGGAATAAAACAAAGAAATATTGTTAGTGATGGTAAGCTCAATGATAGAAGTCTATAAATTGAAATTTTTCACGTTCACGTTCACAAATTCTTCATTGTGAACTATGATCTTCACGTTCACAATCATAAAACACGAAGATTTAACGGTCAATAACAATTCAAGAGTCAGATGAGGTTACTATCGCATAATAGATATCTCAACGATCGTATAACAAAAACTAAACGATCGCGTAATAGTTAGCCAAACGATCACAAAATGAATATCTAAACGATCGCGTAACAGTTAGCTAAACGATCTCTTAGTATTCTCTAAACGATCGTTTAACAAAAACTATACGATCACATAATAAATATCTCAACGATCGTATAACAAAAAATAAACGATCGCGTAATAGTTAGCCAAACAATCGCATAATGGATATCTAAACGATCGCGTAATAGTTAGCTAAACGATCGCTTAATATTCTCTAAACGATCATTTAACAAAAACTATATGATAGCATAATAGATATCTCAACGATCATATAGTGGATAGCTAAACGATCCCTTGGTATTCTCTATACGACCGCGTAACAGTTAACCAAACGATTGCATAATAGATATCTAAACGATCGTGTAACATTTAGCTAAACGATCGCTTAGTAATATCTATCTGATCGCTTAATAATATCTAAATGCTCATTTAAAGTATTTGTAGAGATACGTTCATCGTGCAATCGCGTACACGATGGGATAGGAACTACACAATCGTGTAAATGATACTTTAGTAAATTCTAAACGATCGTAGTTCTATCAATGTTTAGATACAATTTGTAGCAAAAAAACTAAGGAATGTTGTAGCCCAATCAAAGCCCAACTCTTACATAAAAAAATGAAATGAAAAGGGGATTTTCCATAAAAAATTTCATCTCCTTTTTCAACCAAACTTCTTCACTGTTATTCTTCTTTTTTTCTTCTTCTTCCATCACGTTGCTTCATGTCGACTTGTTTATTTTCCATCACGCTGCTTCACGACGCTTCTTCAATCAAAATTGATTGATATTCTCCAACATTTTTCTATTTAGGTCATTTTCTTCAATCGATTTCGTTCACAAGTTTTCTTATTCTTCTTCTTCCTAATCTTTCTGTTGCTTCTTGTACCACTATATCAACAACAAAAGATATAACTCTTTTCTTTTCGTGATTATAGTTATTAAGTCTGATTTTGTTTACTGGTAATATTTTTTAGCCGTTAATAGTTATTAACCCTAAATTTTGTGTACAAATGGTAAGCAACATCAAAAGGAAGACTATTAAAGAAGAAGGAACATCAAATAAACAAAAGAAGACAAAAACCCAAACAGAAGAAAAAGGGAAACTAAAACTAAAGGTACAAATAAACTATGATGGATATTGATAGGGGTATATCACTGTCTATCAGTGATATGAACATTTTCTCATGTATTTTATATTATCTATCATTCATACCATGTTTAGTTGGGGCCACTTACAGTTGATAATCTAATATTTCTTTTATAGATAGACATTGTTTTTATCATTCATAGGCTACTTACAACTGTCATGCTAATACTTGTATGTTTAAGATAATAGTGAGTGATAGTTTATGATGGAATATAGACATATATCACTTGTTTATTGCTGATACTTGTATGTTTAAATAGGTGGAACAAGAACATGAACATCAAACAATAATGTAAGACCAGAGCAAGAATTTGAAGATAACAATATGCATCTCATTACAAATTATTAATAAAATTTAGTTAAAGAAATGACAATAATCGATCAAAAAATTTAAAACTCTGTGCCACAAAGTTTCAATGAAGTTATACATGTTCCTATTTTAGTGAAAGGAATAAAAATAGTTAATAAAACAACAAAGATAAACCAAGATGTTCAAATGATGTGTAACTACATGATAACTCTCGAAAGAAACTATTTTAATGCCTCTAATATGACTCATTTATTATCATTAGTGTGTTTAAATGTCTATATTTGTTGGATCTTGAGCAATTCATGTATTTTGAAGACTTATATAACGTTTAGGATTAATTTGGAGCAATTAAGAACATTACTGCACATCCAAGCTTTTAGGGACGAGAAATGGACAAAAATGCCTCAATGAGGCATGGCATGCATTGCATTGGTACCTTCAAGCAAGCGTTGAGGTACTGCCCTGTGGTGCTGCAGTGCCCATCAAGCATCATGAATCATCAACAAGGTGTGGGCCCAATGCGTAAGGCAGAGGCATCATATGGGCAGTGCCACAACCCATCATATTTCTAGAAACGCGTGCAGGAAGGGAGGATGGATAGTGCCATTTGTTGGGAATGAGACCAAAGTCCCACATTGGTTAGATAAGAGGAGGATCATGGCTATATAACTGAGGATGACTATCTCCATTGGAATGAGGCTTTTTGTGGTGAAACCAAAAACAAAACCATGAGGGTTTATGCCCAAAGTGGACAATATCATACCATTGTGGAGATAGTTTGAGGTTCCTTTCCCTATCAAGTGGTATCAGAGTCATGCTCCTGAATTAACCATGCTCGATAGAATCCTTGGTGCCGAACAGAGATGTATAGTGGAGCCTTGGAAGTAGTCATGGTGTGATCTGTGGTTGAACTCAATTGGATAGGTGGTATGCTCGGGTGAAAAGGAGTTAGCAGATATGAGTTAGACGAATGGATGACTTTTTTAGGGAGGCTCGGTGGTCCTTTGTTCAAGGGGAAGATTGATGGGATAGTTTGAGGTTCCTGTCCCTATCAAGTGGTATCAGAGCCATGCTCCTGAATTAACCATGCTCGATAGAATCCTCGGTGCCAAACAGAGATGTATAGTGGAGCCTTGGAAGTAGTCATGGTGTGATCTGTGGTTGAACTCAATTGGATAGGTGGTATGCTCGGGTGAAAAGGAGTTAGCCTAGATATGAGTTATACGAATGGATGACTTTTTAAGGGAGGCTCGGTGGTTCTTTGTTCAAGGGGAGGATTGATGGGAATGCGCACATTGGTTAGATAAGAGACGAATCATGGGTATATAAGTGAGGATGACTATCTCCATTGGTATGAGGCCTTTTGAGGTGAAACCAAAAACAAAGTCATGAGGGTTTATGCCCAAAGTGGACAATATCATACCAATGTAGAGATAGTTTGAGGGTCTTTTCCCTATCACCATTGCGTTGCGCGTAAAGTTGAGGCATCTTGGCCGTAGAACTGCAACACCACCTACATCGCTGTAGCACTACTTCATGTTCTCTAAATATGCTTTTTGTTTTCTAGGGTTTTTCATGAAGGGAGATCTTTAGAGGTTGAGGAGAGAGCTTCTCATCTTTTATTCTTCTTCCTTTCTCTTAGTTTAAGCTTTTATTTTAGTTGTAATTTAACATTGAATGTTTCAAACCTCGTTTTCATCGTCACGACGTGCTGTTGATTTTAGCTTTCTAGTTTAGGAGTAAGAATTCATTGTATATTTTGTGAGACTGGAGTTTTAAGCTTAATTCATTTAGATTGCTTGTATCTTTGAGCTTGTGGTTTATTTTGATATGTATTTGTGAAAGAATTGACGTCTCGGACCTTTATGTATGTCTTTAGGTATAGATTTTGGCTTGAACATTTTCCCCATGTTTCGTCTCGCTTTAATTGCCTAAATAGCAAAGGTTGAATCCATGTATGTTTGAACTATAGGCTACCCATATATCCTTCATGCATGTTCAACTAATGATCGAAGAATAAATTGGTTAGTTAATTAGGCTACCCAATTGATTCATCATTGCAATGGATCCCTATCCTTAATGCAAATATCTTAAACCTATATGGACACAATTGAATCCAATAGGATAAAAACATTTGGTTTAGTTAGGGTATTAACTTTAGTTAATAGTTAGGAAATTTGCTTGTCTTTTCCAATGGGTTGGTTGTTTGTTACTTAAACGAGTTGGTTGAGTTTAGTAAGTTGATGTTTGCTTTCTAATCAATTGTATGTTTTAGTATGAGATATATAATGATCAAATTCGATCAAACTACTCAAATCCTATATTACATTTACTCTTTATCCTTTATTTTCCTCAATTTATTTCTATATCCACATACAACTTCCCCATTTGCTTTAACGAGAAAATTGAGTTAATGGAACATATCTCGCACTTCCTTGTGTATCTTCTTGATTGATAGCTCAATAAATGAGCTATCTTAGTACCTTTAATCTCGCTCGTTTATAATAATTAATGTGTTTTAAATATCTATATTTATTGGAACTCGAGCAATACATACATTCTAGAGCATTACGAGGCGTTCGAAACTAATTGTGAGCAATTAGAAGCATTGCCAACATCCTGTTGTGTTGCAAAGCCCATCAAGCATAGGCACGTGCGGCAAACACCACACTACATGCGTGCAGACATCACAATTTCTATAAACATTACCCTATCATTCCTGGGTTAAAGGATAGGAGTAGTCGATCGATTTTGGTTTTTGCCACTCTTGCCCAAACATCAATTTTGAGATTTGTTGGACATTTGTTTATGGGGTTCATGAGATTCTGAAGAACAATTTTGTGCTTTTCTGATTCTTTATTGTTTACTATTTTTTCAATGAATCCATATTCAATGTATGTTTGATTAATGTGACAGATTTGCCATATCAAAGTATACATTGTTGATGTATGCAATGTATGATGAGTTATAGCGAATAGGTTGAGTTATAGTCATGGTTCAATTTCTAGCATAACTAAGGTCATGAGTAAGGAAAGATAATGAAACCTAAGTGAAATAAAGGTTATCTAAATAAAGGTTACCTAACACACTACAAAATTTGTTCCACATGATGTTACAATATTTTCATAAACATCCTAGATAAATGTAGAAAACTAAAGCCAGAACAAAACACAAAGTTTGGTAAGCCAATTCGGTGCAATACCACCTACATCTTAGGGGCATTGTGCCCGTGGAAAGATATATTCGGTAATAAAAAGTCAATCAATTACAACAATGTATTTATATGTAAATAAACAGCCATTATAGTGACGTACGAATAGCCCAACTTAGAGAATGATCACTTAGGCTGCTCCTAAGTGTGAGACTCCTTCTCAATGAAACTTAGACTCCTTGTAAGTGTAAGATCCCGTTACCTTCAACATACTTAGGCGCTCCTCCTGAGCATAAGAATATTAGTGAATGATCACTTAGCCTCCCCCTAACTGTGAGAATCCTGCTCACCAAGACTTTATTTATTTTCACCTTCAAATGAATACCTCTACACTTGATGAATTTAGGCTCCCCAGATGTTTGAGAATCCCTTGTCAAGTTATTGAATAATAAACCAACATGTGTAAATGTACAACCAATGCTACCAGAGAGAGAACATAATCTTGATATTACAATTAGATGAAAGTTCATAAAAGAGAGATGCAAATGTGGAATATTTAAGGTTTTCATGATGATTACGAAGATAATGTACGTACAATGATGAAGTCCAGAGCAACAACCAAAAGAACAACACAAGTTTTAATTTTCTATATGGTAAATTGAGTACGTGATTATCAAACTGAGGATTGGTTTGTTAGTTGGTTAACTGTTGTAGATACCAATTGTTTGTTTTATCTTGGGAAACCTAATAAATGAAGTTGGAACTTATCTACAACAATCCTCAGTTCTACATCGGTGGAGACGATAATTGAGAAGAAACTTTAGATCAGACCTCATGCATGTGGTGGACTGATATTTGACCAGTGACATAAATCAAATAAAATTTTGGTGAATTTTGGACATTTTGACCCCATAGGTAGCTTCTTAATGTTGTTTTCTATTATTCTAAACACCCTCAACACCATTTCTTTTTCCTTTGAATCTCCAATTTATGCATGATCATCGCAATCATTATTTCGATAGAAAAGATAATTCGTTCCAAATTGTGACGAAAATAAAAAATCGTCGCAAGATTTTATTGACAAAAATACAACTCGTCACAGGAATTGCAACGAATTGATATTTCGTCGCAGAAATTGCGACCAAGTATTTCTCATCACTGTAATTTCATCGTTTTTGTTGTAGTGGGTCCACCTAATCGTATAATATATATATATATTTAAAAAAATCAATCACAAAATTAATTTTATTTTTTTTCTTTTAATGGTAATTTGATTGATTATTTTCCAAAATTAAAGGGTTTGAATTTTTCTATAAATTGGGTGATCAATGGTCATTCGGAGGACACATTCTTCACACCTAGAAACCTAGAGAGAACCACCACATTCATTACTTTTCTCAACCAAAAAATAAAACACTAGTTCTACATCTCCAATCTCTTCTTCTCTTACATAAAACCAAAACAATACATTCTCATAGAAAAGGTCCAAATATCAAACTACGAGTTTGATATTTTGTGTTTTTACGTAGAGAGTTTTTACATGCAAACATCTTCCACCAAAATTCATAATCTAAAATACAATGAAGACCCATACTTAGTTAGAACTAGCATTTTGTAGGGTTTGATCCAAGGATTCATACCTCAAACTACGAGTGATTGTATTCTTTACCTTTCTTTTTGTATATATATGTTTTATTTTATTTTTAATTTTTTTCTTCTGTTTGTTTAATTCTAAAATATGTTACTTTTTATATTATAATGGTCCTTTTTGCTGGTAAATTTTAGTTGATTTGTGTTTTTTTTTCTTTCTACTTACTTTTTTTCATATCTTATCTAATTAGTTTGTTTTTTACAATAATTTATTTACTTTATATATGTTGATTATTACATTTACTGTTGTTTATTAACATTTTATGATCATTACCTCTGTATAATTTTTTTTTTCTTATTTCATTGTTATCAACTTCTTGTTTATGTTGATTTAATTTGTGTTGTGCAATTTTTTGGTTTACAACGTCATTTGCAAAAATCATTATCCAACGAAAAATTCTAAAAATATTCGGGAGTCCGATCTTTTAGAATCTTGAGATTAAGAGGTTGATTCTTGAGAATTTAAGATCGATTTCTAATATGTTTAGTTAAATTTTTAATATCATTGTAAATATTATTTCTTGTTCGTTTATTGCTATAAATGCATTATTAAATTGTATATTTTACCCATGGAAATTTACATATTAAATTGATGTTAACTTTTTAAGTAATATTTCTCTAATAGTTTCAATACTTTTAAGTTTATTTTAAAATCTTTAAAATTCAATGGTTTTTAGTTTTGTTAAAAAAAATTTCTTAATCTTTTTCTTTTAAAATTTTGTTTTCAGTGACACTTTTTAAAAAAACATTCATTTTTGGGAGTCAGATATTTGAATCCAAGGTAAAATTATTAAAGTTATAACTGATAACAACTATCATCGATAGCAATTGATAGCAACTATCTATGATAGCAACTATCACTGATAGCAGCTATCAATGATAGCTTTCAATTTGAGAAAATCGAGAAGAAGTGGGCAAAATGGTAGCTATGTATGGGTCTTTTAGTCTTTTACCATTTTTTGATCTATATATGCAATTATTTTATCCTTGTACTATATATTCTATTATTTTAGGCTTGAATTCTATTTGTGCAACTATCTCCGGAATTTTTTTAAATTGTTTTAATTAAAATTTGTTTAATTATTTTCGTGTCAATCACACCATAAAAAAGATTGTTGGTGATTTCTTTTTATTTTTTTTTTAAATTAACACATTTTGAGGATGTTGGATACTCCGCATCATCTCGGAAACGTGGCCACAGTTCTTAACCATTATCAAATGCAAATATTATGCAATTATTTTATTTTTAGCCCGCGTTTTGAATTGCTTTTAAGAGCTAAAAATCACTTATTAAACACATTTATTAAATTCAGTGGTTAACATATTTCATTGTTTTTAATAAAGCAAAATAGTAAGCGGAAAAGAAAATAAAGCCAATACGTTACTTTTGGAAACTTTGAAAAATATCGTTTAGAAACTTCGAAAACAAAATGCCAATATTGGGTTGTTAGTTTTATGTGAAAGCTCCTTAACAAAAAGATTTCTAACAAATTTTGTATTTTATTTGTTTCTCTAAAACGAAAAAGGTTATTTTTAGCTTCTATGTCAAAATTTTACCTTAATTTCAATTGAGAAAAAAATGCTATATAAAAAGGAAGCAATAGTAAAAGATGGCAAACACAAAGTAAAAATGGCATCAATTAGTTCTTCTAATGTGTTTTTCGGAGTTTGTGCTCTCATACTCTTTGGGTTGCACATTACAATCTATCAAGTAGATGCTAAAAATATTATATATAACATTTTGGCTTAAGAAATTAATACATTTTGTGATCAATGCATTTCTATATTTCCTCCGATTCCATCTCCATCTTCATTTGCTTAGTATCCTTTACTTTCATTGCATCACTGAGTAAGATTGCTAGAGTATCGCATACTTAATCATGTGACATAGGAATATGAAGTATGTAGCAAACCACCGGGAGATTGTGTTGTACGCATGTTATGAGAAAACCTTATTTTCTTAGTGTAAAGTTGTAGCAACGCTTGTCTATAAGTGGATGCAATACTTGTCTATGAGTAAAATCAACAGCAACTAACTGCTTGGGAGGGTAAGTGGTTGGTCGCATTAAGCAATATAAGCAAGTGTTCACTAGGGATAGGAATAATCTTACGTCAGCGAAGTTCATGCGATTACCTTGTCTTATGAGCGCATCATTCATCATTTAGGCATACTTGGGAGAGTAGTCTAAAAACCAAATCTAAGTCTCGGGAGAGTGGATTGGATCGCATAAGCAAGAATGGGGAACTTAGGAATAAGCTCAGTTTGCTACTACACAGCGTATGCACCCTTTAAGTAGGATATGGTGGTATGCGGTCATCTCGTTTATGTGTGAGAGCATGCGAGTGGGATATAGAGGCTTAGAAATAGGCTTCTCGACACTATTGCATATACATCGCATGCGTCTATGTCAAGTGTGTATAGCATGATTGCATAGCTTGCGCTGGCTGGGGTTGCTCTTACGATCAAGCTTATTGTTACAGTGAAAACCTCCTCGCCTTTTCATCTATTTTTTCATGCATTTTACTATGTCATACTTCTACCGCTTAATCTGTTAGTTAGGAGTAGGAGTAGTGCTTAGCTTATCACCCTCAACATTCTTTTATTCTTCGCCGCAGACACATCACCGCATAACATTTAGCTACAAGTCCTTGAGTTCGACCTCAGATCACCCGAGAAACTTGCGTTCTCGTTATACTTGGCGAGAGCGTAAGAAAACTTATGATAGGAACGCATGGTCATTGCATAAGAGATTAACGCATACATTCCATCCCATCGCATGACAACCAACGCATGACAACCAACGTATAACCTAAGACATGTATCGCATATATTGCGTTCTCTAATTTTAGTCATCAGATAACTCACTGCCTCTTAAAGATAACTGTTTCTTGGTCATTTAAAGCTACTGTAGCATTTAAAACTAAGTTCATATAATTTGTTTCATTATACTTAGTTGGATGAACAATTACCCTTCTCTGTCTGTCCTTAGCTAATGAGTATTGACTCAAATTAGGTTGAGCTTTGACATGTTCAAATAGCTCACCTGTGATTTCCTCTTCTTCTTCTAAATCATACTAGTGGATATCTCCTTAGGTTTCTCCGCCTCAATTCTATTGGTAGGGCTCTTAAGAACTTCAACCGTAGTCTTCTACATTTACATAAACATTTCCTTTTCTCTAAAGGTAACATCCATGCTAACAACAAATATCTTCTCAACAAGATTCAACATCTTGAAACCCTTTACTCCTTCTGTAACCCCCACAAACATTAATTTTACAGCTCTAGACTTAAGTTTACCCTGGTTTTGATGTATGTATCCAACACATCCAAATACCCTTACGTTATCTAGATTAAGAGGATGTTTGAACCACTTTTCCTTAGGTGTTAAGAAGTCTAGAGATGTGTATAGGCACCTGTTTAGGGTATAGACAGTATAGGTTGTAGCCTTAGTCCAATATTTCTCACTAAAAATGGCATAAGATAGTAGGCATCTGACGTTTTTCATAATGGTTCTGTTTAGCCTTCTGCTACCCATTCTGTTGAGGTGTATATCTAAATGTCTTGTGCCTAGTAATTCTTGTCTCTTTACAAAACTTGTTAAATTTTTCACTACAAAATTCCAGCCCATTGTTAGTCCGTAGGTATATAATATCCTTAGAAGTTTTCTTCTTAATCATGAGTTTCCATTCTTTAAATTTATAAAAAAAAAAAAAACTTGATCTTTAGATTTAGGAAAGAAAACCCAACTTTTCCTTTCGAAGTCATTAGTAAAGGAAAGTAAGTACTTTGAGCCACTTTGGCTAGGTGTCGGGGCTAGCCCTAAAGATATGAGTTAATGTGGTCAAGAATGGCCTTTCTTGAGTTGAGTCTTAGTAAAACTGTGCCTAGTAGCTTTCCCCAATACACAATGTTCACAAAAGGTAAGCTGGCTAGAAATTCGCTAGGGTAAAATAATCTGTTTAGATAGAACTTCCAGCCCTTTAGCACTGATATGAAATAACCTCTTATGTCATATGTCACCTTCTGTAAGTTCTTTAGGAGTAACAACATATGCCCCTATCATCATCTCTACTTCTCTGACAACAAATAAGTCATTAACATTCTTTCCAACAAGGACCACTTTGGAATCTTTGATAACCTCTAGAGTTCCACCTTTTCCTCTGTATTCAACCCAACAGCATCAAGCCTTCCCAGAAAATTAGATTTCTCTTAAGAAGTAGTACATGTCTGATATTTCTATGAAGTTTCACCGTCCCATCCTTGAGTTTTAGAGACACTGATCCAATCCCTTCAATTTTGCAACCTTGGTTGTTTCCCATGTAAACCCTTTCTCCATCAATTTCATTGTAGATGTTGAACCAGGGCCTCTTAGGGGTCATGTGGTAGGTGCATCCGGAGTCCAAGACCCAATCTTGTTTCTCAAGGGGGTTTACATGATTGGTCTTGTCTAGTGTTGAGACTAGTGCATCAGAGTAGATAAAAGAGCCTTCTACAAAAGAGGCTGCAGGCTGCTTGCCTTTGGCCTCTTTCTCTTTTTCTAGATTCTTCCTTTTTAGAATGAAGCAATCTTTGATCAAATGGCCTTTCTTTTTGCAGTATTTGCAATTGATTTTCTGTTCAGGTTTATTCTCATCAATTTGCTGTTGTTGCCCTCCGTTAGAATATTTGGTTTAAAATTTCCCTTCACAAATAGGCCTTCACCACTTGGTTATTCCTTATTTACAGTCTGTAGCTCAAGTTATCTGGTTCTTAAGGATGAGATAATTGTATAAGTAGTTATGGTGTCGCTTTCATACTTCAAAGCATTTTTAATCTTCCTGTAGGAATCTGGTAAGGAGTTTAGAAGTGCATAGGCTTCATTTTCATCTCCAATTTTCTCCCCAAGGTTCTTAAACTCAACCACAATTTTCTTCAATTCATCAAGATTTTCAGAAAGAGATCTTCATGTATCCATTTTGAAAGTAACGCACCTCTCCCTATAATACATCTTATTTGGAAGATCCTTAGTTGCATATAAATCTTCTAGCTTAGTCCAAATCCTATAGGTTGTCTCTTGATCAAGGACTTGCCTCAAAACATTAACACTTAGATTTAGAACTAAGGTACCATAGGGTGCCAGTTCCCAATCTTCTTTCTCTTGAGTTGTGACTGTACTTGGTAAGGAGATGGATCAAGAAGGGCATTGTGAGCCTTCTGTTGGCCATGAATTGCTTTGATTTTGGCTTTTCACAAGCCAAAATCACCCTTTCCATCAAACTTCTTCATTTCAAACCTTGCTAACGCCATTACTTCTCTTAATCTTGAATCTTGATTCTCCAAGAACTGAAATCTTTGATTGTCTTTTGCTTTGATACCAAATTTGTTGGGCTTGATGTTTTTAATTTCCAGGTCCAAATAAGATAAAGAATGTTGATCCAAGAAAAATGGTAGGTGAAACGAAAGGTAGAGGATGGACCACGTTGAGATGTTTAATTAAGGACACGCGTGAGGCTTTTTCTTCTTCCTTCAGTTGAGTAAGTGGGAAGTAGAGATGAAGAAAATTATCTCCTGAAAAACCCCTTTTTTCTCTCACTAACAATCGTCTGAAACTCTCTCAACTCTCTCAACATTTCTTTGATTGTTAATGGTGATTTCATAAGATTTGTTAACTGTTTCAAACATGCAGTTGAAGAAAATGGAAGAGGAAAAGAAGCTAAAGACAGAGATATACATGGTTTTGTCGATGGAGCCTACATCCACGGGAGGGGAAGAACTCACTTTATTGAAGGCTTTACAAGAAGATACGACTTCTAACTTTTTATTGATTTTTTTTTTAAAATGAAGTTGTGTGAGCTTGTTTGATTATAGATATATTTATATTACATGTAGAGTTATTACAAGTTTGTTTTAAAGACTATTGTAATATTTAAAACTAGTCGTTGAGATCATTTTTGCATCAATGCGTAATTGGTCCACTTAGATCATATTACCATCCAAATCACCGATATCATTCCAATTGCTAAAATCGAGTAAATCAATAACATATATTCGTGAGAGCACTAAAATACAATACAAAACTGGAAAAATTATGATACACGTGTGAAAATGAGCCTGTGTTGAAGCAATATGCCAATGTTTATAAATAAGAGATAAGCCATGCCAGTTATAAAATATCATCGAAAGGCACATTTGATTGTTCTTCTTGTAGTCACTATTTTGTCTGGTTTAATTTGATTACCTATTTATGTTAATTTTAAGTTTGAGACTAGTTCTCAAAATAAATAAATAAAGTTTTTAGTAATTAATATTTAAATATTTAATTTTTTTCATTTAAAAGGGTGAAGTAAAATGTTTTTATTGGTGGAGAAAAAAAATTGAGTGCTGAGATCTTTTATTTATGGGAAAATCATATAAAAACATTTTGGGAAATATTTATCATCTAATATTAAAAAAAAAAAAAAAAAACAAAAAACAAAAAACACACAATTAATTTTATTTTTCCTTAAGGATAATTTAATTGATTATTTTCCTAAAACAAAAGGTTTGAATTTTTCTATAAATTGGATGATCATTGGTCACGTGGAGTACAGGTTCTTTAAACCAACAAACTTAGAGAGAGCTGCTACATTCATTACTTTTCTCAAACAAAAAACAAAGCCCTAGCTATCTTCAATCTCTTCTTTTTTTTAAGGAAAACCAAAACAATACATTCTCATAGAAAAAATTCAAATGCACGGAACTACACAGAGAGTTTTTCCATGCAAACATTTTCCATTAAAATTCAAAATTTAGAGCACAATCAAGACCATACTTAGTTAGAGCTAGCATTTAGTAGAATTTGGTCCTAGGGATCTGCACCTCGAACAATAAGTGGATTTTGTGCTCTTGATTTTATTCTTTACCATTCTTTTTTATATTTATGTTTTATTCCATTTTTAATTTATTCTTATTTTTGTTTAATTCTAAAATATGTTTCTTTTAATATTATAATTATCCTTTTTTGCACGTAAATTTTAGTTTTAGTTGATTTGTGTTGTTTCTTTTGTTTCTACTTATTTTTTTCACACTTTATCTAATTAATTTGCTTTTTTACATTAATTTATGTGCTTTCTATATGTTAATTATTATATTTAATGTTGTTTATTAACATTTTATGATCATTACCTGTGTAATTTTTTTTTTTATTTCATCGTTATGAACTTCTTGTTCATCTTGATTTAGTTTGTGTTGAGCAATTTTTCAGTTGATAATATCTTTTGTAAAAATAATTATCCAACGACGAATTCTAAAAATATTTGAGAATCCGAGTTTTTAC
Source organism: Benincasa hispida (assembly GCF_027475165.1). NCBI lineage: Eukaryota > Viridiplantae > Streptophyta > Magnoliopsida > Cucurbitales > Cucurbitaceae > Benincasa > Benincasa hispida. Next base: position 56,571,736 of record NC_143480.1, on the reverse strand, counting down.
AATCTTTAGATGAGGAGGTCGATTCTTTGGGAGTTCGATATCGATTTCTAATACGTTTAGTTAAATTTTTAATAACCTTAAAAATATTATTGTTTGTTTGTTTATTGCTATAAATGCATAAAATTATATATTTTTTCGTATAAAATTGATGTTAACTTGTTGTAATATTTTTCTATTAGTATCAATACTTTTTTAGATTATTTTAAAATCTTTAAAATTCAATCTTTTTGAGTTTTGTTATTTTTCTTTTAAATTTTGTTTTTACAGACAATTTTTTCTAAAATTTTGTACAATGGAATCTATAAATATTTGGGAGTCGGACTTTTTGGATTGTTGAGGTGAAGGTTCATAATCTTTAGGTGTCTGAGATTTTAATCCAAGATCAAATAAATTTAATTTAAATAATTTTTTTTAAAAAAAATGTTTTATTCATAGGCTATCATATGACAGATTTTGTTAAATTATAATAATTGTTAACATTCTTGAAATGCAAAATTTTTGCTCAACTCTACAATAGCCAAATTGATGGATCTTTTTTCACTTATTTAATGGGATCATTACTTCTAATATTTGAGTAATGAGGGGTAGAATAAAATATTATTTTATAAAAAACTTAAAGAATATTTTAAATTCATCTAATTTGGCCAATGTTTTTTAAATAGGTGTTGTTGGGTGATAATACTTTTTCCATATACAAATCACCCCGAACCTAACTTTAGTTTTCACAAACCTTTTTTTTTAATTAATATTTGTACACATTATTCCGGTATCAATCATACCATAAAAAGATTGTTGGCGACTCCTTTTTATTATCTTTTAAAATTAACACATTTCGAGGACATTGGTGATATTTCTTAACCATTATTGAATGCGCATATTATGCAATTGTTTTAGCGCAAGTTTTGGATTTCTTTTAAGAGGGCTAGAACTTGTTATGGAACTAAACTTAGTCGCTTTATGGATATGATAAAGTTGATTATGATTGAAACTATTAGAAATCACTTATTAAACACAGTTATTAAATTCGGTCACACGAGCATCCAACATGTGGTTAAAATATTTGATATAAACTAAAACATAAAGCGAAAAAGAAAATAAAGCATTGGAAACAAAATGTCAATATTAGGATAGTTTTTTTGTGAAAGCTCCTTACCAAAAAGATTTCTAACAAATCCCGTATTTTATTTGTTTCTTTAAAACGAAAATGTTAATTTTATCTTCTATGCCAAAATATTACTTTAATTTCAATTGAGAAAGAAATTCTATATAAAAAGGAAGCAATAGAAGAAGATAGACAAACACATAACAAAAATGGTGTCAACTACTTTTTCTAATATGTTTCTCAGAGCTTGTGTTCTCATACTCTTTGGGTTACACAAAACAATCTATCAAGTAGATGCTAAAAATATTTTTATAGTCAACAAAGGCGATCCTATTGAAGAAATCGAAATGAGCGAAGAGAATATAAAACATCCAAAAAAGCACATTCATTTATCTCTAGGGAAACCCAAAAGAATACCTGACTTAGCTCCACCTTTTAGCCTGGGTATACTATCGAAAGAAGAACGCATTCCTCCGTTTAGACCCAGTCAAAGAACTTCAAACAATCCACCTCCTCCACCGCATATCCCATCCATCGTTTTACACAAGAAATCTGTGATCAACTTTGGAATATTACCAAAAGAGATGCGCATTCCTCCGTCTGGGCCAAGTAAAAAATTATCGAACTATCCACCGCCTCCACCGCATGCCACTTCCATTGTTGTAAAGAAAGATTATAAGTTTCATTTTGTGATGTATCCAAGGAATACACCTACTCCACTATCAGCTCCAAGCGGACGGGTACCATTATGAGTCATCAGTCTTGATTTTCGTTGCAACCCCCTCCTATTCAGAAATCTTGTTACTACTTTTAATACAAGTGTCCTTACGATATTTTAAGTCACCTTCTTTCAATTTAACCTGTATGAAAATCGATGGGTTGCAAGTTCATGAAAGAAGAATATATTGTGAGAGGTATTTGTAATAATTGTAGTTTTTATCTATTTTAATTGTCTCACCGTCTAATATTTTATAATTCTTAGGCTGTGTCGAATAATCATCATGTCTTCATCTGTTAATAATATTGGGATAACGGTAATAAATCACATAAATGAGTGTGTTTTCTCGTCATTTTTCAATTGTATTCCCTTCAAATCTTATTTGTTCTTTTTTAACGACATATAGTTCAATTAGCATATATCATTAAAATAAGATGTAAAACCAATTTTTCTTAGATATATTCGTGACGAGTTTTGCTAATTTTTTTTACAATAACAATTATAGTTTATTGCGAAAATAAGAAAATAATTTGAGTGGTGAGAAGAAAAAAGTTCCTTCATATGGTAATGTTATAATGATAACAATAATAAATTAAATCACATGAGTGTACAATGCCAACTTTTAATCTATCTAATGAATTGAGTACATAACTATCGTACTGAGGATTTGCTTGTGAGTTGGTTAAATATTGTAGATAGCAATTGTTTGTCTTATATTGGGAACCTAAAAGATGAAGTTCAATTTATGTACAATAACCCTAACAATTGGACGAGACAATTTAGATTTGAAAACAAATTTATATACACGAGAGCACCAAAAGCAATAACCTATATACACGAGAGCACAAAATAAAGTGCATAATTGGAAAAATTATGATGCACGTGCGAGAACGTGCCTGTGTTGAAAACAAATTTAAAAAATTATAGATAAGTGACAAACGATGACAATTTTAAAATGTCATTAAAGCAACATTCGATTGTGGTTCTTAACCGTCATGGAATGCAATTATTATGCAATTGTTTTAGCATGCATTTTTTATTGTTTTTAAGAGCTCTAGAACTTGTTATGGAAGTAAACTTAACCACTTTATGGAAATGTTGATTATCAATTTATCTTTTAAAAATCAATTATTAAACACATGTTGATTCTCACACATAAAATACAGGTGATTAACATATTTGGTTGGTTTTAATAAACAAAACAAATTGCTTTTGGATGCTTTGAAAATATATTTTAGAAACTTCGATGACAAAATGTCAATATTAGGTTGTTAGTTTTATTGTGAATGCTCCTTACAAAAAAAAAAATATATATATATTTCTAACAAATTCCTGTTTTATTAGTTTCTCTAAAACGAAAGTGTTATTTTTAGCTTCCATGCCAAAATTTTACTTAATTCAATTGAGAAAGAAGTGCTATATAAAAAGGAAACAATAGAAGAAGATGGGCAAACACACACCAAAAATTGTGTAGTTCTTCTAATGTGTTTTTTCGGAGCTTGTCCTCTCATACTCCTTGGTTTTCAAAGTACCATCTATCGAGCGAATGCTAAATATATTTTTGTCAATTGAAGTGACCCTATTGTAGAAAACAAAATGAGCGATCAGAATATGAAGCAACCAAAAAGTCACATCCATTTCTCACTAGGGAAGCCCAAGAGAATACGTAACTTAGCTCCACCTTCCAGTCTCGAAATACTATTGAAAGAAGAATGTGTTCCTTTGTTTGGACCGAGTCAAAGAACTTCAAAAAATTCACATCCCCACCACATGTTCCATCCATCATTTTACACAAGGAATTTGGGGTCAACTTTGGAATATTACCAAAAGGCATGCATATTTCTCCATCTAGGCCGAGTAAATAATTTTCGGAATATCCACATCCTCCACCGCATGCCACTTCCATTGTTGTAAGGAAGGATTGTAAGTTTCATTTTGTGATGTGTCCAAGGAATACACCTACTCGACCATCAGAAGCGGACGGGTACTGTCATGAGTACATCATTAGCCCTAAATTTCGTCGCAATCCCCTCCTATCAAGAAATCTTGTTACCGCTCTTAATACAGTTGTCCTTATGATAATTTAAGTCACCATCCTTCAACTTAACAAGTATGAATATCGAAGGTGTACAAATTCATGAAAAAATAATATATTGTGGGAGGCAATTATAATAATTGTAGCTTTTATCTATTTTAGTTGTGTCTTCGTCTAATATTATAATCCGTAGGTGTTAGCTCTAAAAAAGAGCTAATTTTATAGACATAATTTTCTATATCTTGATAATTCTTGGATTCTATTATCTCATTTTGAAGGAGAATTAATCCCATGGAGCCGACATGTGGAAAAGCCAAAGAATCGAGCCAAAAGAGCGAAAAAACTGGAGTGCAAACGCACTAAATCAAGTTGAGTTGAAAAAGGGAGATTTTGTCCTGCGTCAGCATCATAACTCTCATCCCAAACCTTAGTCCAATGCTCATTCGACGCTAAAGGCAGGAGCTCCAAGAACAGGGCAGCATCGCAACACTGCTCAGGGTGTCGCGACGCTTCGGATTTGAATCATCGCCACCGTTGCAATGCCCCTTGACGTTGAAGCCTAACGCTAGAAGATAGTAGCACGGCGTCACAATGTTACGAACTTTGATGGAAGACCTAAGGCCTGTGCGGCGTGTTATGATTACACGACGTGTTGTTAAAAAAACCTTTGTCGATCACAAACTCATGTACAAATCAACGATGGAAATGGTTTGAGGTATAACGCAATTACACAAACATTAGTCGGCATGACTTATTTGTTAGGCGAACGTATGCGTATGAATTTTTTTTATTTTGTTCCACCATAGAATTGTCTGGTTGTATTAGATGGCATGTGCATCAAAGTAAATGTCAGTGCAACTAATCGCCTAAGGTATAGGATGAGGAAGGGTGAAATTGCAACAAATGTACTCGGTGTGTGTGATACAAATGGCGACTTTGTATTTGTCTTATTAGGGTGGGAAGGATCCATAGCTGATTCTTGAGTTCTCAGAGATGCAATATCACGATCTAATGGACTGAAGGTTCTGAAGGGTAACTAACTACACATACTATCTCTCCCTACTCATTGTATTTCTAATATAATGTATGAAACAATTGGACGTTCAACAGTGTATTATTGTCTATGGTTCCATAAGAGGCAAAAGATATCATCTTTCAGAGTGGCGTGAAGAAGGTAATGCATCAAAAACTCCATGAGAATTATTTAACATGAAGCATTATTCTTTGCGGAATGTCATCGAGAAAATGTTCATGTTGTTGAAGGGTAGATGGGCAACCTTGCAAGAAAGATCATACTACCCAGTACAAATCCAATGTCGAACCATCATGGCATGTTTCCTTTTGCACAATCTTATTAGTAGGGAGATAACTAACACTGAACTGACCGAGGATTTGGATGAGGTGGATTCAAGCTTTGCTATAACGAGGGGGGAGGGGGGAGGGCGGGGATGAGATCAATTATACTAAGAGTTCAAATGAATGGACCCAATGGAGGGATGAATTAGTGCAACAGATGTTTACTGAATGGGAGTTGCGTAGCGTGTAGTGCCTTTATGCTTCTTTCATAAATTAAAACACTTATTTTCTTTGTCGTGTGTTGTTAAATGACTTCATTCGGAACTCTCTCATTATGTTTATTATGTTTTGTACTTTACTTCACCCATTAATTATGTTTCGTATTTTTGTTTATTGTTTAATTGTATTAAAATGTGTACGTGTATACATTAGAATGTCAAGTTCCTCGAGAGCCCTGAAGCACATTTGGAATAAAGAAGAAGAAGCGAAGCTGGTCAAGTGCTTGATGTCGTTGGTCACATCTGGTGGATGGAGATCAGACAATGGGATGTTTCGACCTGGGTACTTGGCACAACTACAACGTTTTATGGCTGTGAGGTTACCCAACTGTAATATCCAAGGATCACCAACTATAGATTGTCGAGTCAAATCCATTAAAAAAAACTTGTAGTGCATTCGGCTAAAATGAGGAATTCCAATACATCACTGCAGAGCAGAAGTTATTCGATGGATGGGTGAAGGTGCAAATTTTTCTAAATTGATTTATGAATATTGGTAACATAATCATAACATCCACTTCACCCTTCATGCAGAGTCATCTTGCAACAAAGGACCTTCTACACAAGTCATTCCTATACTATAATGATCTGGCCTACGTCTTTGGAAAGGATTAGGTTATGGGAGGATGGTCAGAGACCTTTGCGGACGTCGGGTATAATGTGCGAAACCATATGAATGATGATGTTCCCATTCATGAATCACAGGCTACGAACATTCCCATGATGTCTAGTCAGGGAATGGACATGTCACAAGGTGACATGCATGGAACACCAACTGGTCTAGCACGGAAGGAGGAAATGCTTCGATAGAAAGTAAGAGGAAGTAAAGTTGGAATCAATATGAAACGGCAGAGATTGTAAATGACCAATTAAAGGCGATTGCAAAATGGTCGAAAGAGAAGCGTTCAACTGAAGTTGAATTACGTGCGGAAGTCATAAACCAACTTCAAGATATTCCTGAATTGCATAACCAATAGAGGGTGAAGATATTCCGTAGAGAGTTTCTTATCCGTTCCCACAGCCTTACAGTTGGACTATTGCAACGTCTTCTTTGAAGGGAATATTTGATCAACCTGTGTTTTGGACTGCTCTTCAATAATGAACAATGATTTTGTTTCAATTATGTATTTAAGTTTGTAGTACATTTCGTATGAAATTTTCCTGGTCATATTTTAATCATGCAATCATGAGTTAGTTATTTTGTCTTACATTTTTTTGTACCTCCAAAAAAGAGAGGTTTATATATGAAACACATGAATTGCATCTGAAAGTAATATATTTCTTTCCTTTTTGGCCATGTTAACCAAGGTACCTCTCAAAATGAAAAAAAAAATGGTGGTTGGCTTTTAGCATAAATTACAATCAAATTAATTTTGTGTAAATTGATGGAATATATAGTCTTAATTATATTTTCAAAATATGATATTTCTTATGCATAATTATTAGTATTATAAAATATGGTAGTAAAAAAAGTTACACACAGTCTAACATAATTTACATTCAAATTAGATGTTGTTATAATTCAGACAATAATAACCTGTACTCCAAACACAAACTATATAAGACAACTACAATATTTTGTACCCAAACAAAGACTATTATAAATCAAACTATAATAGTCTGTACCCCAAACACAGACTATAAAAATAAATAGTTTATTATAACCAACAAATTATAATGACCACAAACTATAATAACCTACTATGCACACCAAATGCCCCCTTCCTCTCCATGTTTTAGATTGAGAGAGAAAGTGTGGGTGATGGGCCACGAATGGGAGGAGGAGAGAGAGAAAAGGGTAAAATTAGAATAAGAAAGAGATTGAAAAATGAAGGGGTAAAAATGTCATGTCAATCTTCGCTAACAACCATGACAAAAAATATTGACGACAAAGGTGACCAAATAAACCATTTTTCAAAAATTGAGAGGTTAAAATGTCAACTTTGAATATTTAGAGACATAAACATTGCCAAACCAAAAATCTGGAAACTAAAAGTGTATTCTTTCTAATTTTTAATAGGTCGTTTTTCTTAATCCCAATCTGTATGTGTTTGCTCTATTATACGATGTCACAAGTTTGTGCTTGATTGAGGAAATATTTATTTGGATGAATTTCGTAGTTGGTTTTAGTTGTAGTTTACTTTATATGTATAATAAACCTCATCTAATCGTTTTTCTTATCTTATCATATTTTGATTATTCTTTTGTTCTGAAAAGTGCACGAAGAAAATCCAAAATCTTGGAAGCTATTGTTAATTTCCATGTTGTTGCTTGTTGATTTATGATGGAAATATTGGGGGGAAGCACTTGAAATATATTTGTTTATATAATTCCAATTCTTTACCATGCACTACTAAATGACCAATAAAATTAGCTAGTTCAATGTACTGGCACTTTTCTTTCATTGTCTTGATCTTACTCAAAGTATTTGTTTTTATTGACTTTTAAGTAAAATGTGAGTGTTTTAGAATTTTATTCTTTACTCCAATGATCTTTATCAGTTGGCAACGTGTAAAAATATAGAGAGGGTCTAAAGCACTGAGTTTATTATTATATATATCGACTGTTATAGTCAGTGATTATTATACCATGGGAGTTATAATAGTTTGTAGGTTGTAATAGTTTGTGCTTTTAGGAACGGTAAAAACTATTTTATTTTGAATTATAATAATTTTTGTTTGGGGTATAGACTATATTAGTTTGAGTAGGAAATGGTAAACGCTATAAAAAAGAGAGATTTAAAATAATAATACTATTGTTAATTGTAGGTTATAGTAGTTGATCAAGATACAACCTATTATAATTGGAGCCCAAACATGGTGTATCCATTTGATGTTTGTGGCCCAAACACCCCATAGAGATAGAATAAGTATGTGAGGTTAAGTATGAGCCCGAGCTTCATCTCGAGGTGTCCAACCTAGGTGATAGAGTTAGAGGTTGCAAAGCTTCAATTGTGTTCTTCCCTCAAGCATCTCTCTTTTTTTCTTTTTTCCTTTTTTAATATTGTTCATCTCATCCTCAAGAGTCCAATGAGTCTTTTTTTTCGTAGAGTCAGTCGAGTCTGCATTTTATTTTCCAAAATCGAAAAAAATAAAAAAAATATTTCCATCTTTGGAGTATTTGAATGCTTTAAATGCTCAATTCCCTGACCCATATTCATGGATTTAAGGAAGAAAGTGTTGGGGTTGATGCCCTAAATCTCGTGGGTTCCATAGTTTTTAATTGTAATGTACAAATAATTTATTTAGTTAATATAATAAATAGTATTTATTAAGATATTCAAGCCTAGGTGTTATATATTAAGATATTCAAAGCTCAACTTAGTAATGCATGCTTAGATTTTTGTCCAAACTCTTGTTTCTGTTGTAAAAACTTGTTATAAAGTAAAAGAAAGTTGTAAAAGGCAAAACATGTTGTAAAGTAAAATAAAGTTTTGTATGATATTTTTGAAGGGGATTACTTCTATTTCTTTGTGACATGATTAACTTGGGGCAGCTATGACACTGGTAGCTTCATTTTGAGCTAGAGTATCCCTGAAGAATGAGTAAGGTTCGACATCTTCTACTGAGACGTTGCTCATAGTTGGATGTCTCTCATGTAACCCGTGTGGGCAAGCCAAAATGAAGGTAGCAAGTCTAGATAAGGTTTCATCATTTACATGCTATAAAAAAGTGTGGAAAAAAATGAAAGTGATGTACTCTTAAGTGTTTCATTGCCATTTTGAGCATAGAAAACTTAACTCTTTAGCCTTCAAGCGAAAATGTGGGTAAAAGGAGATGAAGGTTGAATAAAACCTTTTCAAGCTTGTAAATACCTAGGTAGGATGGCTAGGGGCGTGCGCACGCACACACACGTAAAGGATAAGGAATTAGTTTTAAATCCGCTATTGATTGTGTTCGTTCAAGTGATTCTATCTTTGTCAATCTTGATGTTATCTTTAGCTTTGAGATTAGAGTCACTCATTTGAAGTAGTTGATTTATTTTTATCTTATTTATTTTTGTCCTGATCTAGAACAAGCAAGTTTAGGTTGGGGGTATTTGAAAGGACCTGAAATGTGCTATCTTTGTGCCTTTAATCTCCCTCGTTTATGACAATTAATGTGCTTAAATGCCTATATTTTGTAATTTCTTCAGCAAAAATCATACATTCCTGATAAGAACGCAAGTGCATGTGTTGGGTAATAATATAGTTAAAACGGTCTTAGTCGAGTATCGTCCTTAGAAAATCAGTTTGATTAATCTTTTAGCCATTGAAAGATCATTCTAATTTTATTTAAGGGACCGATGTATGGAGATACTTAAGATAAAATAATCCAAGGAAGCAAATAAAAGTGATCGAATATGAAGATTATGAACAAAGAGACGTTCTAGCGAATAGATTTCATCAAAGGCATCATTAAACATAATTACTTGACTTTTGAAGTAATTAACACCAACACCTAGATCTAGAAGTCTTTTATCTAGATTGAATCTTTTGCAAACAATATTTTACTTCACTTAAACCCTAATAACTAATGACTTGAAATTTGATGATTAAGTAAAGAATTAAGAGCCTTTATTAACAATCTCTGCTGTTATCCAGCTACATCTCGTATTTCGAAACGATAGTTTAACATGCATGATCTATCTAAAGCCTACTCACAAAAGTAAGATTTAAATCATGGAATTATTCAAACATTGATCAAACATTCAAAAGCCTTAAGAACGGTCATGCTAGAAGGCAAAAATGCAAACTATCATTTAAGAAGCAAAGTATTCGACAATTAAACCTAAGAATTCATCTACCCGTAAAAATATGAGAAGTTTAGCCTAAAATGGCTTCCACGGACAAAACCATATCAAGAATACCAAAATACATAAAACAATTCTAGAAAAAAAAAAGGGAAAAGAAGAGTTATTGGTCTTTTAGTTGCATCCCAAGGATGGAATTGGCCCTCCAACAATCTTTGATCTCTCCGGTATCAAGAAGACTCTAAACCCTATTTCTATGTCTAAAAAACTTCCCAAATTTGATGTGGTTGTCGGCAAAAAACCCTAGGTTAAATAGGAAATGTTTTCCTAAAATGCATATTTTTTTTCCCAAAAATAACCTAGCGATGCGACGCTCTAACGGAGTTTTGTTGTGTTGCCTCTTTTTTCTTGAAGTGTAGGACTGCCCTAAGGAGCATAGCTGCACTACATTAAAAATACCTCATCTCAGGTCTGAAGCACCTAGGACAGTGCCACTACGCTCCACGTTACACCGTCCTATTTTTTTACAACTTGTAATTTCTTCACTTTTTCTTCCCTCTCTTCGATGTATAGCTTGGAGTTGACTGCTTTGGACATATGTAGGCTATTTTTGACTCATTTTGACTTTGAATCAATATCTTGAACATAACTCTGAAATCACTAACAAATACATCAAAACTAACAAAATTATCTTAAAACCTATCGTAAATCAAGAGTAATAAATGCACATTTTAGGGCGTTTCACCACCCCAAACTTAGAATTTTGTTAGGACCGCCCTTAGGTTCAAAATTTCGTTCAAAATACCTATAACCCACGATTTTATTTAAATTTTGAAATGCAGCAACTTTGTGTTGTATAATTTTTCCTCTTCATATGTATGTTCTTAGTGCTGTAGATTCTGGAAATGTTTTGTGGAAAAACTTATGGAGAAGACTTACACTATAATTAATTTTTTATGCCAACCAATGTTACATTGTAATTGAGGGTTTCTTCAAATTTGGAGTTTGAATTGAGTTTTTGTGTTTGAATCTTGAACAATTACATTCTTTTAGTTTTTTTATGATCTCAATTGTCAAATATTTTTTGTGTTGTTAGGCCAGTCTTTTATTTTGAAATGTTTATGTCACAATTTAGTTTGTTAGCAGGTTAGATAATATCTTACTTTCTTTTAGTCTATTTTAAATACCAATAAAATCTAAGTTGTTATGATTTTAAAGAATCTGTATTTATAGAATAAATTAATTGTAGATACTATTTGGGATATTTTTGTATCTAATAATTAGTAATTAATTAAATCTAAATTAATTTTGATAATTTTTATAACCTAAAAGCATCTTGCTATTTGCAAAATGAAACTTTAAAAAAATGCAATTTCTTTTGTTAGCCTAAGAATAATAAACCAAACCCACGGGTATGGTAGAGGGTTTTTTTAATGAATGCATAGTTATAAAAAAAATCTGAATTCATCTTCTACCTCTTGTAATTAATTGTCAGTGATCGGTGACAATCGTTGATAGTTAAACCCCCGTAAGTATCGTCATCAATAGCCATTTATCGACCATCATGATTGTAATGGACGATAGTCGTTGGTCAACCATTGTGATGGTTGTCGACGGTCACGATGATTATTGCTAGCCAACCTTTATAATCATCATCATACATATACATTCGCATTAGTGGAATGTATTGGGCGGTCTTTGTGGGTTGTTCGGAGTGAGGTTGGAGGTCTTAGTGCTTGAGGGCTATCTTGCGTAGTAGATATAGATTCAAGCATCTGGTTCATTTGATGGTCGGCGATGGTCGATCTTGTTTTGTTTGGTGGGATCCTTGGCTACCGAGGGGTGCGATTTTGGATTCATACGGATCAACGGTGGTTTATAATGCAGGGAGTAGTTTAGAGGTGCGGTTATCGAAGTTCATGGATGGTGAGGGATGTTGGAGGTGGCCCATATTGTCTTGGGAGCTGCTTGAGATCTGGGGTCTTCTTCAAACAGTGGGGTCTAGGGTAAGGGGGGAGGATTATTGGGTTTGGGTGCCGGATGCTAGTGGTCGGCTTTCTATCGCTAGTGGATAGGAGAATTTGCATCCTCGTCGTCCTAGGGTGGCTTGGCCTAATATTTTGTGGGCGGGGGGTGGTATTCCGCACTTCTGTGCGTGGTTAGCTGTGAGGGACAGGTTCAGTACACGGATTGGTTGAGGAGTTAGAAAGTGTTGTTAGAGGGGGCGGGGGTGTCTTCTTTGTGAGGAAGGTATGGAGTCGCGAGATCATTTATTTTTTGAGTGTCAGTTTGGGAGAGAGGTGTGGTCTGGGGTGTTGCGTCAGTTGGGTTCATCGCATCGTGGGGGGTTGGGATGTAAAGCTGAGTTGGTTGTGCCGAGTGGGGTCGAGTAAAGGGGTGTATAGTAAGTTGTTACGTGTTTTCTGATGTGCTTCCATCTACTACATCTATCAGGAGCGTAATCGACGACTACATGGAGGTCGACCAAGGTCGATGTCAGCTCTGTTACACCTTATGATCTCTACGGTTCATGCTCGTGCTGCTTCCTGGTGGGTCGACCTTCTTGGTCTTATCTAATGTGTTCACAGATGTTTTTTCTTTTTGATCTTTATGTTGTTTTTTGTTTTGCTGCTATCCTTAGTTTGTGGGGTTTTTGGTTATTTTCTCTGGCTTTTTCCCTGGTAGTCTGCGACTTTATTTTTATGTGTTTGCCCTGTCTTTGCTTGTGTTTTATTGCTTTGATGCCTTTATCCCGGGCTATGGGATCCCCCTTCTTGTTGTATAGTAATATCACCTATTATAAAAAAAATGTATGAGTACAATATGCACAAAAAAGGAAAGAAAAAAAAGCCATCAATGGGTTTAGTGCTTTTTGTTTAGAACATCTTATGTGAAATTGTATGTTATAATTTATTATGCATGTATGTTAGTGTTCGAAATGTAAGCAGAATCCAACATTGGCTAGATAAGGAAATAGCCATGGGTATTATAAGAGAGGATAACTATCTCCACGCTTAGATTGCTTTTGGGTGAATCCAAAAGTAACATTATGAAGATTTATGCCTATAGTGGACAATATCATACTTTCACTTGCCAAGCTTTCTTTTTTTCTTTTTTTTTTTCTCGTTTGAGTACAAGATTAGTTAGGTAGGTTATTAGAGTTAGTCATTGAAGATGGTTGATAGAAATGGTGGTTGAAGTTGGGTCACCAATTAGGAACATCAAAGTTTTCACTACTAGAGGTGGTAGTTGTGCGAAGTTAGATGTTGGAAATGAAGAATGCATGAACACCCATGCAGAAGAGGATTGTGGCTCAATTTTATTTTTTATGCAAAAACATAAAATTGTAAAGACGGAAACGATGATATGCATTCAAATTACAACATGTTATTTTGTAGAGAACAGAGGAAATTAGAAATTGGAATTTACTTACCCTTGAGAATAAATCACTTCACGAAGTCCACTTCTGTCAAGAACTGTTCAAACGAACACCTTCTTCCACGAACTCACAAATACCAAAAAAAATGTAGCAACCAAAATTGGACACCACCACCAGATTACCTCAGGATTCTCTATAAAGTGCAAAACCATGAGATGTGGGCTTCGTGATAATTTTGGCAGAGATGTATCTAATATAACATATAACCTATAGTTATGATCTTTGCATGAATAAAGGAAGAAGATGTATCTCTCCAAAAGCTATCCACTTCCACGATATCTTGAGCGAATAAAGGTGTGGAAGTTATTTCCATAACTCTCTCCCTTTAATTAATTTAAATTTAAAAACTTAAAAACAAAATTTTAATTTAATTTGTTTATAAATATATATATATATATATATATAATAACTAACTTATTATATATAGCATATACTATACTACATGTTATATCTAATATAACATATAACCTATAGTTTATATTATATATAATATAATCTATAATTTGATATTCTCTCGTTTAACCTATAATATTTAATAGAAATCAAATTCATATTAAATTCAACCTATAGCGTTTACATGGGTCAAATTCAAATATCGTATATAATTAATTTTATATTAATTATATCATATATAATTAATTCACTCGATTAATTTGAACTGTTCAAATTAATCCAAAATCAATTGGATTCTTATTAATCCCAGTTGAGTTACCGATGAAACCTTATGGACCTATAGATTGAAGTCCAATGGTACTTGATTAATTAATTAAACTCTTGAATTAAATTAATTAACTCCCATTAACTGTCCGTCACTCTAATAAAGATCGATAGTTAATTGGATATAACCATTTAGTCGTGCATTGACCTTTCACAAGTTGCTTCTATCACAGTTAAGCCAAAATTATTGTTTTGCCCCTGTAGTTAGATCTAACTCCTTAAGTACCATTGATGAATAATATGCATTAATAAGTGGTTGAAGTCTTTTACATCGATGATTGTCACTGGAGTTTGTCGTTGGCAGTGGCTGAAAGGTAGAGTCTATTGAAAATATTGGAGGAATGGAGAGAGGGAGAAAGAGGAACGGATGAAATTCCTAGCTTAATTCCTAGCATATTTTTATTCATCGATGGAGTGATAGTGTCACACCCCACCCTAGACCACCTTCTTAGCCTAGAGAAAGGCGTGACTGCAGCAGTTACCAACCCTTGGGCTGACACTTACTGCCTAATAACTCTTGCTGAATAACTCTGATACCAATTATAATTCATATGCAATGGGACGTCTTTAGGCCCACAATTTATTAACTTAGAAACTTAATATGTTTAGAGTATTTACATCATTAGATTTACAAGTTCAAAACCCACAAACCCTAGTCCCTATATGAACAATAGTAACATGTGTACAATATTAACAGTAACCACCTAGCAAACGGTTACAAGTCTTTTCGTCCTTTAGTGGCAGAGCAGATACTGAGCTGTCTTCAGAGGATTTGACCGCTACCTGTAGGGGGAAAAAATAAAAACATTTGAAAATGGGGTGAGCTTACGCCTAGTGAGTGACCGAAAAAACATAGTAAATTCTCATGCATAATTTCAGAAAATAGTTTTATCTGAAATATAAACTTTTGCAGCATAAATATTTTCCAAGCGTAAATTATATAAAACTGTTTTAAACATAAAACAGTAAAATCATTTCTCAAATCAAAGTACTATATAACTGGTAAAATAATCCCAACACCAACTACTAGTCCAGAGAGAACCCTTTTGCTCAATCTCTGACTTTATTCACCTGTGGCCACATTAAGTACCTTCACACATTAGGTACTACTGCTCAGATACCTTCTCCTTGTACTTCAGTATCGAGCTACTAGGATACCTTCTCCAACGTACTTCAGTATCTCGTTGGCTTGGTACCTTCTCAAACGTACTTTAGTACCAATAGATATCTTCTCCTTGTACTTCAGTATCTAGTTGGGTGGATACCTTCTCCTTGTACTTCGGCATCGCATTTTACCAAAACTATTTATAAACAACTTTTCTCTATAAAGCATGTACAATATAACACATATACAACATGGCTTTAAAGATGGTAACGCATGCTGGATAAAATCAATACATATACATATGTAAATAGTTTTTCAACAATAAGCATGCGTTCAAATCACAATTCAAACTTGCTTGGAAACCACTTTAGAAAACTAGTAGGCATGAGAATTATTTTCGCAAACATGCTTTCTGTAAAATGTTTGTAATCAAAACAGTTTAAAAACGTTTTAGTTCGAAAACATTTTAGCCACTCACCTCGAACTCTTAGGAACTTTTCACTCTAGTAGCTCATCGGGTCCCTTTTTCACCCCTAGAATCCAGATTCAACTTAAATTATTCAAGGAAAATCTACTTAACACTTAGAAATTTCCTTCCCCTTAACTTAGGATTTAACTTTCACTTAGTTAATTCCTTTTATCACTTGCTTAAGTAAGGAAAATAGAAATCCGAGTTTCACATTTACATCCCCCTTAAGAAAATTTCGTCCTCAAAATTTACTCGAACTAACTCTGGTTTAAGGTTTCACAACAACCACTGTTGTAACCTCCTATAACCTTGTCTATTACCACGCTTTCATTGTGCAACTCTAATATCAATTCCTTAGTTTATCCAATGATACTTCACCTAGCTATCTCTAAGCTAGATGTTGAACTAAACTATCTACCACATAACAATTCTATCTCAAACTTTAAATGAGAATAACTCAAATTCACACTTACCTTCCTGGGTAGATTTTTAGGTACGCATATTCTACTCTTCTTTAGTAGCACTTTGTCTGCTCTTACTTGATAGTCTGTCCTCAATCCTTTATCCACTTCTTCAACTAACTTCTTCAGACCAGAATCCTTTAACTGCTCACGTAAAATATTTTCTACAAGAGTAGGACGCACTTGAAATAAGGCTAGTAATCTTCCTTTTCGACCGATTGATAATGTTGCCCTAGCATTATACAACTCATGGATCAATCTACCTTTCATTGAATTAATACTAGCTCCAGCTGATCTAGTTTTTCGACTTAAAGCATTAGCTACCACATTTGCTTTACCTGGGTGATAGTCAATTGTACAGTCATAATTTTTAATCAATTCAAGCCATCTTCTCTGTCTTAGGTTTAGTTTCTTTTGATCAAAGATATGCTTTAGACTCGCATGGTCTGTAAATATATCACATCGGTCACCAAACAAGTAATGTCTCCACAATTTTAGAGCTAACACAACTGCTGCTAATTCTAAGTCGTGCGTAGGGTAGTTACATTCATGCTTCTTTAACTGTCGCGAAGCATAGGCTACTACTTTTCCCTCCTACATCAGCACACATCCTAATCCTTGTCGGGATGCATCACAATAAACTTCAAACCCCTTATCTGGTGTAGATAGAGTTAATACTGGTGATGATGCTAACCTTTGTTTCAGCACTTGGAAATTATGCTCGCATTCTGGCGACCATTCAAACTTCGCATCTTTTTTAGTCAGGTTTGTCAATGGAAGGGCTATCTTAGAGAAACCCTCCACGAATCTCCTATAATAACCTGCTAAACCCAGAAAGCTACGTACTTCAGCTACATTCAGGGGTTGTTCCCAGTTAACTATTGCTTCTATCTTTTGGGAATCAACACTAACTCCGTCAGCTGAAACTATATGCCCAAGAAATATGACTTGATTTAACCAAAAATCACACTTACTAAATTTGGCATATAACTTCTTTTCTCTTAAAGTTTGTAAAACCATCCTTAGATGTTCTTTGTGTTTTTCTGCACTATTGGAATACACTAGTTTGTCATCTATGAATACTATTACAAACTGATCCAGATAAGAATGGAATATCCTATTCATCAAGTCCATAAATACTGCAGGAGCATTTGTCAATCCAAATGGCATTACCAGGAACTCAAAATGTCCATATCTAGTTCTGAATGCAGTTTTAGGAACATTTGTGTCTTTCACCTTCAACTGGTGATAGCCTGACCTCAAATCTATCTTAGAGAACACCGTTGCTCCCTTTAACTGATCGAAGAGATCATCTATACGAGGCAATGGGTACTTATTTTTAATGGTCACTTTATTCAACTGTCTATAGTCTATGCATAATCTAAGAGTACCGTCTTTCTTCTTAACAAACGAGACTAGCGCTCCCCAAGGTGATACACTGGATCTAATGTACCCCTTATCCACAAGTTCCTGTTATTGAACTTTTAACTCTTTCAACTCCATTGGGGCCATCCTATATGGTGCTTGAGATATAGGTGCAGTATCAGGAATTAACTCAATAGTAAATTCCACTTCCCTATCAGGCGGTAAGCCTAGTGATTCTTCAGGGAACACATCTAAGAATTCTTGTACTACAGGTACATCCTCAGGTTTTAGTTTCTTATTTTGGGAAACTACTACATATGCTAAATAAGCTTCACATCCTTTACTCAACAGTTTTCTAGCTTTTACCACTGATATTAAACTTCCTGGGAGTATTCTTTTACTTCCTACTAGAGTTATTTCTTTTTTCCCAGGTTTCCTAAACACTATTTCTCTTCTAAAGCAATCCATAGTGGAATAGTGTTTACTTAGGAAATTCACCTAAGATAACATCAAATTCACACATACTAGATATGAATAAGTGTGTAACACCAAGATCAAATAATGCATAAGCAGATTGATTACATAAAGTTATCGTACCAATTATGACATCTGGAGCTTCTTCCGCTTCCTGGTGTGTCATAGCGTACATTCTACTCTACTGCTGCTGCGGTGGTCGTCCAACTACCCATTTCTGCTTAGCCACATCGAATCCTTCTCTCCTAGTTCTGGTCGTTCTAGGTTAGTTTACAGTCTGGGTAACTCCTCTTTTCTCATTCTGTGCTTCATGACCTAGCTGAGGACAATCTCTTTTGAAATGCCCAGCTTGTCCGCACTGGAAACACACATTCCTATTACCATAACATACTCTTGTATGAGGTCTACCACAGTTTACACAAAGTGGTTTCCTTCCCGTACTAGCTACTGACTCACTAGCACGACCTGATACTGATCTACCACTTTGTTTAGCTACAGGTCTGGACTTCTTTCGACTCAAACTTTGTTGGCTCGTGCCCCCAAAACTACTTATCCTCGATTGTCCAGAGAACGAGGGACTAAATTTTTTACTTCTTTTTTCTCCAGGAACTCTAAACTATCCTTCTCCTGGTTGAAGTTCATCCTTCTTCGCTACACTCCGCTCTACTCGGATAGCGGTCTCAACTAACTGAGTGAAATTCACCCAATTGGATGTAGACGTAACGGGTGTACGTATTTTTCTTCTTAGGCCACTCTTAAATCTCCTACATTTCTCCTTCTCTTCCGCAATGATCAGAACGGCATACTGAGATAACTCAGTAAATATTTGCTCATACTTAGCAACTGTCATCACTCTTTGAGTTAGCCTAAAGAATTCCTCCCTCTTCGCATCTCTATAAGAGCTAGGGTAGTATTTATCCTCAAATACTTGCCTAAACTCAGACCAATTCATAGTTTCTGAACTACTCTTTCTAGCCTCTATCACTTTCCACCATTTCTCAGCCTCTTTTTGCAGCAAGAATGCCGCTAACTCGACCTTACGATCCTCAGGGCATCTCATAACTTTAAAACACTTTTCAATCAAATCCAACAAGATTTCAGCATCTAATGGATCTGTGGTTCCATCGAACGTGGCTCCTAAAGCTTTCAGCCTCTCGATGCCGAACTTCTTTTCTGGATCGTTTTGAATCGATCCTACACTCGTCGCTAATCTTTAAGTGATTCTATCAAACACTCAATCCTCCATCTTAGGATCTACACCTACCTTTGGTGTACTAGACTCGTTTTCAGAAGTTGCTTCTTGTTCTACTGAGTTTCTAACTCTTTTCCCCTTCGGATCTAGGTCCCGTCTAACTTCAGGACCTCTGCTGGTAGGGTCAACATTCCTCTCCGCAGTCTGCTTACTCCGTTTGCCACTTCTTCTCAGCATCTTTGCCTAGTTATTAAGTACACATGGGAGGGACTTATCTATGGGACTTTAATCTAATGCATGAACTCTCTCTTTCATCCAAAGTCTTATGTTTTAGTACTAAGCTAGCTTAAATATTTCCCAAACTTAGTATAACCCATCCTTTGATACCAAGTTGGTATCAACTAATTTCTCAATTGTCCTAAAAACTTATGCACTGATACCAAACTGCCACACCCCGCCCCAACAAGAATGATGAGGATAAGACCATCTGTGGCAAGTCACAACACTTGGACCATTCAACAAAGCACGTAGCGTCCGTAGCATTACCAGGATAAGGTTTTCCTCCTATATCCATATACTATAGACCATTTTGGTTATCACTCAAGACATGATCCACTTGTATGTCACCATATACATGTTTGAGTCACATACAGATAACCAGAGATTTTATGTTTATTGGTTTGTGGTAAAGCAAATAAAACAAATAACCGAGAAAAAACAACAAGATGTGAAGAAATTTCATATATTAACAATCACTAGTGTTCGTATATACTATTTACAAACTATAGGACACGAGACTTTAGGGTATCAATCCCAACAGGAAGGTCACCTGAATTGATGCATGGTAGTCCTAAAGAAATAACAACTTGTATTTGAAAGATTAAAATATTTTAATGCATTACTAGTTTAGAAAAATTAAAATATTTTAGAAAATAAAAAGAGTTTTTGACAAAAGGGCCTACCCAATAAGAGATCAAGTAGATATTTCTAGAGGTAAGGGTCAAACCTGTATTTTTCAAATGCCAACCTTAAACATTTATAAGTTAGACATGACGAGAGGTAGAGCCAATGTATTAAGATGATGAAAGTATGATAAGTAATTATTTTTTGAATGCTCAAGGATGAGAATTGTTCAAAATTTAGGGGTGTGATAACTTGTAGAAATATAAGTTATTGTTGCCTAAAAGTGTTGGGTTTTATGTCCTAAACCTCGTGGATTGTAAACAATAAACTTATTCTAGAATTCAATAAAGTTGTTATTGAATGTATGAATTGCTTCTTTCGTTTTAAGAAATAAATCTAATAAATTAAAAGATCCATGACTATTATATGAGGACTTAAACTTTATGTGGAGACATAAAAGTTGACCAGGTTCGAGTAAATAGTATATGAATAAGGTTGGGTGCCTTATTCTAGTAACACTATTGGATGTGGCCCACTCTGTAGTTGTTATAAGGAGATGTAAAGCCCTACAAACGAAGTGATCCTAATTCGTACATGAAGTGACATGAGAAGTAGGGGCGTCTGTGCAATGAGTTTGTACAGATCGGACCCAAAAATAAGTCACTCTGACATTATAAAGCTGTTTACTGTTTAAGACTGAGTATTTCAAAACAATGACCTGGGTAACTTGACCTTAATCCTGAGCTAACCATGAACTTTTGTTTATTCGAAATTATCCTTAGATTTGCATAGGTAAGGGTTGACTCAACAGCGCCGACTTAATAAGCCTCCCATTTCAGGGGTAAGACTGGGTATATAGCTGGGGACATACGGTGCAAGAAGGAATTTACTCTTACCCATTTTTCGGGATATTAGAGAGGTTGTTCCCTAAAGTGTTGACTCTAGGTCTTGAACAAGGGGCCACACACTCTTCTTTGCTCGATAGGGACTTGGTTTGATGATCGGATCCCAAACCAATTCTTCATTAGAGGATCAATGGGACTTAACGAACAAGAGGTAATCTCGAGGATAAAACAGTATTTTGACCCAGCCGTTATTACGAAGAACCTGTGAAGGGTTAACTTATTAATCGTCGTTTTATCGAGTGGATACAATATATCTACAGTGAGGAGAGTGCAACTCTAGACCATAGAGAAGTGACCCAATAGTTAACGAATGGGGGTTAATTCGGTGTAAAAAGTTTAAACAATTAATCTCGGACCATTGGAGCCCATGATTTATAGGTCCACTAGGACCTCCTATTAGCTCATAAACGGATTAGCCTTAGGGTAGTGTGATAAACATTTATAAGTTAGACATGACGAGAGGTAGAGCCAATGTATTAAGATGATGAAAGTATGATAAGTAATTATTTTTTGAATGCTCGAGGATGAGAATTGTTCAAAATTTAGGGGTGTGATTTTTTGTAGAAATATAAGTTATTGTTGCCTAAAAGTGTTGGGTTTTATGTCCTAAAACTCGTGGATTGTAAACAATAAACTTATTCTAGAATTCAATAAAGTTGTTATTGAATGTATGAATTGCTTCTTTCGTTTTAAGAAATAAATCTAATAAACTAAAAGATCCATGACTATTATATGAGGACTTAAACTTTATGTGGAGACATAAAAGTTGACCAGGTTCGAGTAAATAGTATATGAATAAGGTTGGGTGCCTTATTCTAGTAACACTATTGGATGTGGCCCACTCTGTAGTTGTTATAAGGAGATGTAAAGCCCTACAAATGAAGTGATCCTAATTCGTACATGAAGTGACATGAGGAGTAGGGGAGTCTGTGTAATGAGTTTGTACAGATCGGATCCAAAAATAAGTCACTCTGACATTATAAAGTTGTTTACTGTTTAAGACTGAGTATTTCAAAACAATGACCTGGGTAACTTGACCTTAATCCTGAGCTAACTATGAACTTTTGTTTATTCGGAATTATCCTTAGATTTGCATAGGTAAGGGTTGACTCAACAGCGCCGACTTAATAAGCCTCCCATTTCAGGGGTAAGACTGGGTATATAGCTGGGGACATACGGTGCAAGAAGGAATTTACTCTTACCCATTTTTCGGGATATTAGAGAGGTTGTTCCCTAAAGTGTTAACTCTAGGTCTTGAACAATGGGCCACACACTCTTCTTTGCTCGATAAAGACTTGGTTTGATGATCGGATCACAAACCAATTGTTCATTAGAGGATCAATGGGACTTAACGAACAAGAGGTAATCTCGAGGATAAAACAGTATTTTGACCCAGCCGTTATTACGAAGAACCTGTGAAAGGTTAACTTATTAATCGTCGTTTTATCGAGTGGATACAATATATCTACAGTGAGGAGAGTGTAACTCTAGACCGTAGTGGAATGACCCAATAGTTAACGAATGGGGGTTAATTCGGTGTAAAAAGTTTAAACAATTAATCTCGGATCATTGGAGCCCATGATTTGTAGGTCCACTAGGACCTTCTATTAGCTCATAAACGGATTAGCCTTAGGGTAGTGTAATAAGTTGATTTGAGATGTTCAAATTATAATTAAGGGAATTAGTAATTATATGTTATATAATTATACGATTAATTTTGGAATTAAACGGAATTGGAGAATCAATTAATATTTAAATATGATCTAAATATTAAATTCATGAATAAGAACTAATGGTGGTGGAATTGGTCTTAAATTAATTTAATATTTGATAATAAATTAATTAAATTATTTAATTAATATTTAATAATTATTCTATTTGAAAAATTAACTTTGAATTATTTTTTTGTAAAATTAATAAAATTTCAATTTTTTTAATTAAAAACTTTAATTAAGTTTTAATTTGAAAATAAATTTCAAATTAAAAAGAAAAAGAAGAAATTTGGAAATGTAAAAAGTGGGGTCTTCCCACTTTAGCTGCTAGCACCTTAGTCACTAAACCACCAAGCTTTTCAGCTCAAATTCACAAGCATGAGTTGTGATTCATGCAATGCTGTTAGTTGCATGAAAGTCATGGAATATAAAGCTGAAATTTTGAGTGGAATGGGCATGCATCAGAGTTGTTTCAGCTGTAAGTCTCAAGAGTTGAAAACTGGGTTTTGAGCTTAAAAACCAAAGCCTCCTCTCCTTTATTCCCTAATTCAAGCTTATTTTGAGTCCCACAATTTATTCTAAGGCACTAAGAGGATAGTAGGGAAGACCTTGTGGTGGTTCACATCCATTGCAACTGGAGTTCGTTATTCAAGGGTATCTTCAAAGATTAGTGTTGAAACCCTCTTTTTAGTTTATGTGCATGCTGCTTTTGGAGCCAAAATTAATGAATTAGAATGCTTATGTTCAACTGTCCTGCGGTCTCCTCCATTTGTTTCAACCGTGAGATTTCTATGTTGCTTCTGCTTATCGTCTTTAAGTCGGTTTTGCTAGTCGCTTAACAATGGCTATCCCCTTGAAGGGCTGTAACATAGGATTCGAAACAACTCAAACTCCAGAAATGGATAGGATTTTATAGGTCGTTTTCCAAATTTGGCTTTCAATTCGGTAGCATCGTTGGGGCCAACCTCTAAGGTCTGAAAACGAAGGGTTACACTTACCGAGTTACTAAAGTGTTAGTAAGTTCTAACAAAAAATGATAGCTAAATGACTATCGAAATATGAGTTATTCTATAGATAGTATTTAGTCAAGAATGTCTTGCTTTAATGAAGGAGTATTTGTCTGCCCCTCGGTAGCATTTATTCTGACACAATACTATCGTTGCAAAAATAATGAATCATTTGGTACATAATTACTTTGCTAAAACATGATTGAGTTTAAAAGTAGTTCACTGATAAAAATTTGTTTATATTTTTAGAATGACGAGTTATTTAGTACAACTATTGGCTTCTAATAAACTTACTGGGGATAACTATGCTATAAGGAAATCAAATTTAGATAAAATACTAGTGATAGATGACCTGAGGTTCGTTTTAACAGAGAAGTGTCCTCTCGTTCCTGGCTCAAATGTAAACTTGAGTGTCCTCCCGTTCCACATCAGTGAAGAAGGGCACTGGAAGAGAAACTGCTCACAAGACCTTGCAGAGAAAAGAGCAGAGAAAGCAAGACAAGGAAACTAGTTCCTTGTAAACTCCAAGTTTTGAACAGAGGAGTATTTCTCATAACAACAAGTGGGAGATGTAGTTGCTATTAGAAGATAGATTTGTTTACTTTTATTAATGTAATGAAAGTTCTTGAAACATATTGTGTATAAACCTTTGTTATAAATGAAATGTTCATTAGCAAAAGTTATATTTGTTCTACTGTAAAGCAACTTCTGTTAGAACAAACCAAGTTAAAAGCCATTTGCAAAAATTCTTATATGTAAATGGCTACAAATGTATAAGGGAAAGAGTTATTTAATCCGAGTAATAAGTTTAGAACACTTGAAGAGTTCAAGGTGTATAAAACTTGTTAGGTAAAATAAATCCAAAATATTTCGATTAGATCAAAGTAAAGAGTATGGAGAGTTTGAGATTTCTAGGGCTAGTTTGATAGAATATGAAATTCAGTGAAAACGATCTACTCCTCATTGCCTTAATTGTTTTGAACATCCTTCCAATTTTATGTTTTTTTTCTCTGAAACTCCATATGAGATGTGGAGAGCTCATAAAGATATGTAAAAGTTGTTTATATAGCCCAGAAATTTGAAAGAGATCGACACATATGTTGTGTCGAAACCTTAAGTATTGAAATACCGTTCAAATAGCATGCCTATTTGTAGGCAATCCAAAAGTAGTATACTTTTCATGTAAAAGAAAATCAAGTGTTTTTGTTGACAAATACTAAATTTTTTCTAGAAAAGTAGACGAGATCACCATGTATTATTTAGTTTTCATAAAAGCAAGTGTATATCAATAAGAGTTATTGACTAAAGTTGATACTGTAAAAAAAGTTGTTTAGACAGATCAGATGCATCTTACTCAAAGAGTCGAGAGTACCTCGATGTAGTGGGAGGGATGTATGACAACCTAGCCACATTTTTTAGTTTAATATTTACTCAAGTCACCAAATCTTGGTGACAGCAGCGAGAAACAAAGAGTTGTGAAAATAATATACATTCCCTATATAGTTTAATAAGAATTCCATTGTATACTAACGTGTTTACAGCGATTCACTCGACTAAAGTGTTTGAGAATCTCCTAGTAAGACTAGAAGTATGAGGTATATAACCTAGGGCAAATGGGAGAAAAACTCATGGGTATGTGATACCTAAAGGCAAACAATGGGTATGTGTTGCCTTAATTTATTGTATTTCTCTGTAAATCTCAACAACTCAGTATCATATATTCATATGTATGTTACTACCTGAGTTTTAGTAGAAGTGGGAGTTTGTTGGTTTTATGTCCTAAAACTCATGAATTGTAAACAATAAACATAATCTGAAATTCAGTAAAGTGGTTATTGAATATATGAATTGCTTATGTCGTTTTCAGAAATAAATCCAATAAACTAAAAGATCTATGACTATTATATGAGTACTTGAACTTTACGTGGAGGCATAAAAGCGGACCAAGTTCACGTAAATAATCAAAATGGTCTATAGTATATGAATAAGGATGGGTGCCTTATTCTGGTAACACTATTGGATGCGACCCACTTTGTAGTTGTTACAAGGGGTTGTAAAGTGCTACAAACGAAGTGATCCTGATTCATACATTTAGTGACATGAGGAGTAAGGGTGTCCCGTGCAATGAGTTTGTGCAAGATCGGACCAAGAAATAAGACACTCTTACTTTATAATGCTATTTAATGTTTAAGATTGACTATTTCAAAATCAGGACCTATGTAACTTGACCTTAATCCTTAGCTAACTAACAACTCCTGTTTATTCCGGATTATCCTTAGATTGGCATAGGTGAGGGTTGGATCAATAGCACCAGCTCAATAAACCTCACATTTCAGGGGTAAGATCGGGTAGATAGCTAGGGACATAGGGTGCAAGAAGGAATTCACTCCTACTCGTTTTTAGGGATAGTAGAGAGATTGTTCCCTAAAGTGTTGACTTCGGGTCTTGAACAAGGGACCCCATCCTCTCATTGGCCCGAGAGGGACCCAGTTTGATGATCAGATCACAAACCAATTGTTCATTAGAGAATTAGTGGGACTTAAGAAACAAGAGGTCATCTCGGGGGTAAAACAACCTTTTGACCTAGCCGTTATTACGAACCTGTGAAGAGTTAACTTACTAATTATGGTTATATTGAGTGGCCACAATATATCTACAGTGAAGGGAGTGAAACTCTAGGCTTCAGTAGAGTGACCCAGTAATTAACAAATGGGGATTAATTTGGTATAAAGAGTTTAGCCAATTAATCTCGGATTGTTGGAGTCCATGATCTGTAGGTCCACTAGGTCCTCCTACTAGCTCACAAACGAATTAGCCTTAGAATAGTGTGATAAGTTGATTTGAAAAATTCAAATTAGAATTAAAGGAATTAGTACTTATATGTGATATAATTACACGTTTAATTTTGGAATTAAATGAAATTAGAGAATCAATTAGTATTTAAATATGATCTAAATATTAAATTCATGAATAAAGATTTATGGTGGTGGAATTGGTATTAAATTAATTTAATATTTGATATTAAATTATTTAAATAATTAAATAATTAAATTAATAATTAATTATTAATTTTATTTGAAAAAATAATTTTGAATGAATTTTTGTAAAATTACCAAATTTTCAGTTTTGTTTTTTTGCTGCAATTTGTAATTGGTCCACTTAGATCATATTACCATCCAAATCTTCGATATCATTCCAATTGCTAAAATCAATAAATCAAAGCACTAAAATACAATGCAAAATTTGGAAAATTATGATACACGTGTGAAAACGCCCATGTGTTGAAGCAATATGCCAAAGTTTATAGATAAAAGATAAACGACGACAGTTTTAAAATATCATCAAAAGGCACATTTGATTGTGGTTCTTGTAGCCACTATTTTTTCCGGTTTAATTTGGTTATCTATTTATGTTAGTTTTATGTTTGAGGATAGTTCTCAAAATAAATAAATAAATAAATAAAGTTTTTAGTAATCAATATTTAAATATTTTTCTATAAATTGGCTGATCATTGATCATGTGGAGAACACATTCTTTACACTAAGAAACCTAGAGAGAACCACCACACTCATTATTTTTCTCAAACAAAAAATAAAGCCGTAGCTCTACATCTTCAATCTCTTCTTTTCTTAAAGAAAACCAAAACAACACATTCTCAAAGAAAAGATTCAAATGGACGAAACTACCCAGAGAGTTTTTTCATGTAAACATCCACCACCAAAATTCAAATTTAGAGCACAATCAAGACCCATACTTAGTTAGAGTTAGCATTTGGTAGGATTTGGATCTAAGGATCTACATCTCAAACAACAAGTGGATTTCGTGCTCTTGATTTTATTCTTCACCTTTCTTTTTTATATTTATGTTTTATTTCATTTTTAATTTGTTATTATTTTTGTTTAATTCTAAAATATTTTAATATTATATTTATCCTTTTTTTGCACGTAAATTTTAGTTTTAGTTGATTTGGGTTTTTTTTTCTTTCTACTTATTTTTTTTCACACTTTATCTAATTAAACTTTTTTTTACATTAATTTATTTACTTTATATATGTTGATTATTATATTTACGGTTGTTATTAGCATTATATGATCATTACCTGTGTAATTTTTTTTCTTATTTCATTGTTATCGACTTTTTGTTCATCTTGATTTAGTTTGTGTTGTGCAATTTTTCGGTTAACAATATCTTTTGTAAAAAATAATTATCCAACCATATTTTGGATTGATTTTAAGAGTGCTAGAACTTGTTATGAAACTAAACTTAGCTATTTTATGGGTATGATAAAGTTGATTATGATTGAAACTTTTTTAAATTACTTATTAAACACATTTATCAAATTCGGTCACACGAACATTGAACAAATGGTTAACATATTTGATTGTCTTAAATAAACAAAAACAGAAAGCAGAAAAGAAAATAAAGCCAAAACGTTGCTTTTGGAAACTACGAAAATATCGCTTAGAAACATTGAAAACAAGATGTCAATATTAGGATGTTAGTTTTTTTGTGAAGGCTCCTTACCAAAAAGATTTCTAACAAATCCCGTGTTTTATTTGTTTTTCTAAAATGAAAATGTTATTTTTAGCTTCTATACAAAAATATTACTTTCATTTCAATTGAGAAAGAAATGCTATATAAAAAGGAAGCAATAGAAGAAGATTGACAAACACACAACAAAAATGGTGTCAACTAATTTTTCTAATGTGTTTCTCGGAGCTTGTACTCTTATACTCCTTGGGCTACAAAATACAATCTATCAAGCAGACGCTAGAAATATTTTGGTAGACAACAAAAGCGACCCTATTGGAGAAAACGAAATGAGCGACGAGAATATAAAATATCCAAAAAGGCACATTCATTTCTCACTAGGGAAACCCAAGAGAATGCCTGACTTAGCTCCACCTTTCAGCTTGGGAATACTATCAAAAGAAGAACGCATTCCTCTGTCTAGACTGAGTCAAAGAACTTCAAGCAATCCACCTCCCCCACCACATGTCCCGCCCATCGTTTTACACAAGGAATCTGGGATTAACTTTGGAATATTACCAAAAGGCATGCGCATTCCTCCATCTGGGCCAAGTAAAAAATTATCGGACTATCCACCTCCTCCACCGCATGCTACTTCCGTTGTTGTAAATAGGGATTATAAGTTTCATTTTGTGATGCATCCAAGGAATACACCTACTCCACCATCAGCTCCAAGCGGACGGGTACCGTTATGAGTCATCAGTCCTGATTTTCGTTGCAACCCCCTCCTATTAAGAAATCTTGTTACTACTTTTAATACAAGCGTCCTTACGATATTTTAAGTCACCTTCTTTCAATTTAACCTGTATGAAAATCGATGGGTTGCAAGTTCATGAAAAATAATATATTGTGAGAGATATTTGTAATAATTGTGTCAAAATAATCATCATGTCTTCATCTGTTAATAATATTGGGATATGGGTAATAAATCACATAAATGAGTGTGTTTTCTCGTCATTTTTCAATTATATTCCCTTCAAATCTCTTTTGCTCTTTTTGATCGACGTATAGTTCAATTAGCATATATCATTAAAATAAAATGCTAAAATCGATTTTTCTTAACGAGATATATATATATATATATATTGTGACGAGTTTTACTAATTTTTTTTACAATAACAATTATAGTTTATTGCAAAAATAGGAAAATAGGAAAATGTCAATAAAGCAACATTCGATTGTGGTTCTTAACCGTCATCGAATGCAATTATTATGCAATTGTTTTAGCATGCATTTTTTTTTATTGTTTTTAAGAGCTCTAGAACTTGTTATAGAAGTAAGCTTAGCCACTTTATGAAAATGTTGAGCATCCATTAATCTTTTAAAAATCACTTATTAAATACATGCTGATTCTCACACATAAAATTCAGTTAGACAAGCAAATTCAATTAGACAAGCATTGAACAAGTTATTAACATATTTGG
This sequence comes from Benincasa hispida, assembly GCF_027475165.1. Classification (NCBI taxonomy): domain Eukaryota; kingdom Viridiplantae; phylum Streptophyta; class Magnoliopsida; order Cucurbitales; family Cucurbitaceae; genus Benincasa; species Benincasa hispida. The sequence continues at coordinate 56,541,873 of NC_143480.1, read as the reverse complement.
TTGGTTTTAATAAACAAAACAAATTGATTTTGGATGCATTGAAAATATATTTTAGAAACTTAGATGACAAAATGTCAATATTGTGAATGCTCCTTACAAAAAAAAAAAAATAATAATAATAAATAAATAAATAAATAAAAAAGATTTCTAACAAATTTCTGTTTTATTAGTTTCTCTAAAACGAAAGTGTTATTTTTAGCTTCCATGCCAAAATTTTACTTAATTTCAATTGAGAAAGAAGTGCTATAAAAAGGAAGCAATAGAAGAAGATGGGCAAACACAGACCAAAAATGGTGTAATTCTTCTAATGTGTTTTTCGGAGCTTATCCTCTCATACTCTTTGGTTTTCAAAGTACCATCAAAATGACCCTGTTATAGAAAACAAAATGAGCGACCATAATATGAAGCATCCAAAAAGTCACATCCATTTCTCACTAGGAAACACTCCAAGAGAATACCTAACTTAGTTCCACCTTCCAGCCTCGAAATACTATTGAAAGAAGAATGTGTTCCTCTATTTGGACCGAGTCAAAGAACTTCAAAAAATCCACTTCCACCACCACATGTTCCATCTGTCGTTTTACACAAGGAATCTGGGTCAACTTTGGAATATTACCAAAAGGCATGCGTATTTCTCCATCTAGATCGAGTAAAAAATTATCAGACTATCCACGTCCTCCACCGCATGCCACTTCCGTTGTTGTAAGAAAGGATTGTAAGTTTCATTTTGTGATGTATCCAAGGAATACACCTACTAGACCATCAGAAGTGGACAGTTACTGTTATGAATACATCATTAGCCCTAATTTTCGTCGCAATCCCCTGCTATTAAAAAAATCTTGTTACCGCTCTTAATACAGTTGTAATTTAAGTCACCATCCTTCAACTTAACAAGTATGAATAATGGAGGTGTACAAATTCATGAAAAAATAATATATTATGGGAGGCAATTATAATAATTGTAGCTTCTATCTATTTTAGTTGTGTCTTCGTTTAATATTTTATAATCCGTAGGTGTTAGCTTTCAAAAAGAATTAATTTTATAGACATAATTTTCTATATTTGGATAATTCTTGGATTCTATTGTCTCATTTTGTAGGAGAATTAATCCCATGGTGCCGACACGTGAAAAATACAAAGAATGGAGCCAAAAGAGCGGAAAAACTGGAGATCAAACACACTAAATCAAGTTGAGTTGAAAAAGGGAGATTTTGCCTTGCGTTAACATCATAACGCTCATCCCAAACCTTAGTCCAATGCTCATTCGATGCTGAAAGGCAATAGCTCCAGGAACAAGGCAGCATCGCAACGCTACTCAGGGTGTCACGATGCTTCGGATTTGAATCATCGCCACCATTGCAACGCCCCCTGACGTTGAAGCTTGACGCTAGAAGATAGTAGCACGGCGTCACTGCGAACTTTGACGGAAGACCTAAGGCCCGTGCAGCGTGTTATGATTACACGACGTGTTGTTAAAAAAACCTTTGTCGGTCACAATCTCATGTACAGATCAACAATGGAAATGGTATGAGGTACAATGCAACTACGCCAACATTAGTCGGCGTGACTTATTTGTTAGGTGAACGTATTCATATGAATATTTCTTATTTTGTTCCACCGAAGAATTGTGTGGTTCTATTAGATGTTTTGTTCCAACACGCACCAAAGAGACGTTTTAGCGAATAGATTTCATCAAAGGCATCATTAAACCCTAATAACTAATGACTTGAAATTTGATGATTAAGTAAAGCATTAAGACCCTTTATTAACAATCTCTACTGTTATCCAACTACATCTCGTGTTTTAGAACGATAGTCTAACATGCATTATCTATCTAGCCTACTCACAAAAGCAAGATTTAAATCATGGAATTATTCAAACATTGATCAAACATTCAAAACCCTTAAGAACGGTCATGCTAGAAAGCATAAATGCAGACTATCATTTAAGAAGCAAAGTGTTCGATAATTAAAACTAAGAATTCATCTACCCATAAAAATATGAGAATTTTAGCCTAAAATGGCTTCCATGGACAAAACCATATCAAGAAAACCAAAATACATAAAACAATTCTAGAAAAAAAAGGGAAAAGAAAAGTTATTGGTCTTTTAGTTGCATCCCAAGGATGGAATTGGCCCTCCAACAATCTTTGATCTCTCCGGCATCAAGAAGACTCTATACTCTGCTCTAAACCCTATTTCTATGCCTAAAACACTTCCAAAATTCGATGTGGTCGTCGACAAAAAATCCTGGGTTAAATAGGAAATGTTTTTCTAAAATGCATATTTTTTTCCCAAAAATAACCTAGCGACGCGACGCTCTAATGGAGCATTGTTGTGCTGCCTCTTTTTCCTGAAGTGTAGGGCTTCGCTAAGGAGTATAGTTGTGCTGCACTATAAATACCCCTCTCGGGTCTAAAGCACTTGGGACAGTGCCACTACGCTGTCCTATTTTTTTGCAACTTGTAGTTTCTTCACTTTTTCTTCCCTGTTCTCGATGTATAGCTTGGAGTTGACTGTTTTGGACATATGTAGGCTATTTTTGACTCATTTTGACTTTGAATCTATATCTTGAACATAAGTCACTAACAAATACATCAAATCTAACAAAATTATCTTAAAACCTATCGTAAATCAAGAGTAATAAAAGCACATTCTTAGAATTTTGTTAGGACTGCCCTTAGGTTCGAAATTTCGTTCAAAATACGTATAGCCCACGATTTTGTTTAAATTTTGCAATGCTGCAACTTTGTGTTGTACAATTGTACCTCTTTATATTTTTGTATGATCTTAGTGCTTTAGATTCTGGAAAAGTTATTGGGAAAAACTTATGGAGAAGACTTACACTGTAATTAATTTTTTATGCCAACTAATGTTACATTGCAATTCTTCAAATTTGGAGTTTGAATTGGGTTTTTGTGTTTGAATCTTGAACAATTACATTCTATTGAGTTTTTTTATGATCTCAATCACCAAATATTTTTGGTGTTGTTAGGTCAATCTTTTATTTTAAAATGTTTATGTTAGTTTAGTTTGTTAGGAGGTTAAATAATATCTTACATTCTTTTAGTCTATTTTAAATACCAATAAAATATAGGTTGTTATGATTTTAAAAAATATGTATTTTTGGAATAAATTAATTGTACATACTATTTGGGATAATTAGTAATTAATTAAATCTAAATTAATTTTTACAATTTTTATAACCTAAAAGCATTTTGCTATTTTCAAAATGAACCTTTAAAAAAATGCATTTTCTTTTGTTAGCCTAAGAATAATAAACCAAACCCATGGGTATGGTACGAGGGTTTTTTTAATGAATGCATGGCTATAAAAAATATCTCAATTCATCTTCTACCTCTTATAATTAATTGTCAGTGATTGGTGACAATCGCTGATAGTTAAACTCTCATAAGTATCATCATCGATAGCCATTTATCGACCATCATGATTGTAATGGACAATAGTCGTTGGTCAACCATTGTGATGGTTGTCAGCGGTCGACTACCCTGATATTTTTTGTGGCAATAATCACGATGATTATTGCTAGCTAACCTTTATAATCATCATCATACATCTACATTCACATTAGTGGAATGTATGGGTACAATATACACAAAAAAGGAAAGAAAAAAAATAAGTCATCAATGGATTTATTGCTTTTCTTTATGACATCTTATGAGAAATTGTAGGTTATAGTTTATTATACATGTATGTTGGTGTTCGAAATGCGAGTAGAATCCAACACTGGCAAGATAAGGGAATAGCCATGGGTATTATAAGAGAGGATAACTATCTCCAGGCTTGATTACTTTTGGGTGAATCCAAAAGTAACATTATGAAGATTTATGCCTGTAGTGGACAATATCATACTTTCACTTGCCAAGTTTTTTTTTTTTTTTTTTTTTTTTTTTTTTCGGTTTGAGTACATGATTAGTTCGGTAGGTTATTAGAGTTAGTCTTTGGAGATGGTTGATGGAAATAGTGGTTGAAGTTGGGTCACCAATTGGGAACATAAAACTTTCACTACTGGAGGTGGTAGTTGTGTGAAGTTAGATGTCGGAAGTGAAGGATGTGTGAACACCCACGCGAAAGAGGATTGTGGCTCGATTTTATTTTTTATACAGAAACATAAAATTCTAATGACGGAAACGATGATATGCATTCAAATTACAACATATTATTTTGCAGAGAAGAGAGGAAATTAGAAATTGGAATTTACTTACCCTTGAGGATCAATCACTTTATGAAATCCTCTTCTATCATGAATTGTTCAAACGAACTCCTTCCATGAACTCACAAATACCCAATAAATGTAGCAACCAAAATTGGACACCACCACCAGATTACCTCGGGATTCTCTATAAGGTGCAAAACCATTAGATGTGGGCTTCGTGATAATTTTGGCAGAGATGGAGGAGAGAATTTTTTAGAGAAAATTTGCAGTGCAATCTAAAAAAATAATGAGGAAAACCCTTATGATTTTTGTGTGAACAAAGGAAGAAGACGTATCTCTCCAAAAGCTATCCATTTCCACGATATCTTGAGCGAATAAGGGTATGGAAGTTATTTCCATAACTCTCTCTCTTTAATTAATTTAAATTTAAAACTTAAAAACAAAATTTTAATTTAATTTCTTTATATATATATATAATAACTAACTTATTATATATAGTATATATTATACTACATGTTATATCTAATATAACATATAACCTATAGTTTATATTATATATAATATAATCTATAGTTTGATAATCTATCATTTAACCTGTAATATTTAATAAGAATCAAATTCATATTAAATTCAACTTATAGTGTTTACATGGGTCAAATTCAAATATCATATATAATTAATTTTATATTCATTATACCTCATATAATGAATTTTATATTAATTATATCATATATAATTAATTCACTCAATTAATTTGAATGGTTCAAATTAATCCAAAATCAATTGGATTCTCATTAATCCTAGTTGAGTTACCGATGGAACCTTATGAACCTATAGATTGAAGTCCAATGGTACTTGATTAATTAATTAAAATCTTGAATTAAATTAATTAACTCCCATTAACTGTCAGTCACTCTACTAAAGATCGATAGCTGATTGGATATAACTAATCAATCGTGCATTGACCCTTCACAAATTGCTTTTAGCACAGTTGAGCCAAAACTATTGTTTTGCCCCTATAGTTAGATCTAACTCCTTAAGTACCACTGATAAATAATATGCATTCAGAACTGGTTGAAGTCTTTCACCATCGATGATCGTCACTAGAGTTTGACGTTGGTAGTAGCTGAAGGGTAGAGTCTATTGAAAATATTGGAGGAATAGAGACAGGGAGAAAGAGGAATGGATGAAATTCCTAGCTTAATTCCTAGCATATTTTTTATTCATCCATGGAGTGATAGCTCTCAAAAAGAGCTATAATTTCTAGCTTAATTTAGGCTCCTTAATGATGTTACAGTAATTATCCTATTTTGTAGGTATCAAGCAATCAAGAGGTATAATTGACCAATTGATGAGAAATAGGGTTAATTTGAAGCAATTTGGAGGTAATTTGAGCATCCAGATTTCAAAGGAGAGAAATGATCAAATTACCCTTGATCGAAGCATTGCAACCCTTGCTCAATGCTCTAACGAAACGCTGTAAGGCAGTATACACGTATACAAAGTAGTGTGGCAACGTTGCAAAGATTAGTGGAACGCTAAAGCATTGGCAGGCGCGCACCTGTCACAAGCAAGCGTCACAATAACATTGGAATGCCACTCCAATGCTTGAGGGATAGATTGACAAGAGCGTTTCAATGCTACGACTGTAATTTAAATATGTTCTTTCCAAATTAGGTTAAGGGTGGAGGAGAGTTAGGTCGTCTTAGAGAACATGTTGCTCGATTTTGGCCATTCCAGGGAAAAACTCATAAAATTTCTATTCCTTTTGAGTTGTATTTGTAAATCTTAGTATTATGAGTCTGATTCGATGAAGGATTGAAGGTCATGACGTCAGTTTTATGGATTTTTGATTGGATGTTTCCGTTTCTTTGTGATTTACTTTCTTTGAATCAACTTCTAGTACACAAGCATATAAGATTGATGAACTAACGACTCGATTTCTTGTACGTTTGTCTTTGCTATTGTTGGATTTTATTTCCTAAAACTCGTGGTTTGTAAACAATAGAACTTATTCTGAAAATTCAGTAAGATTTTATTGAATATATTATTTTTTAGAAATCTAATAAACCTAAGTCTCTTGACTATTACATGAGTACTTGAACTTTATGTGGAGACATAGAAATCCATCAGGTTTGAGTAAATAGTCAAAATGATCTATAGTATATGAATAAGGTTGGGTGCCTTATTCTGGTAACACTATTGAATGCGGCCTACTCTGTAATTGTTACAAAGAGTTGTAAAGTGCTACGTATGAAGTGATCCTAATTCGTGCATGTTGTGACATGAGAAGTGGGGGCGTCCTGTTCAAATGAGTTTTGTGCAATATCAGACCACGAAACCAGTCATTTTTACTTTATAACGTTGTTTACTATTTAAGACTGACTATTTCAAAGTGATGACCTAGGTAACTTGACTTTAATCCTGAGCTAACTATGAACTTTTGTTTGTTCGGGATTATCCTTTGATCTGCAAATGGTGAGAGTCGACCAATTGCCTCCGCTTAATAAGCTTCTTATTTTAGGGATAAGACCAGATAAATAGCTGGGGACATAGGGTGCAAGATGGAATTCACTCCTACCCAATTAGAGATAGTAGAGAGATTGTTCCCTTCAAGTTCTAGTTCTGGGTCATGAACAAGAGGCCTCACCCTCTCATTGGCCCGAGAGGGATTCGATTTGTTGATTGGATCACAAATCAATTGTTTATTAGGGGATCAGTGGGACTTAAAGAATAAGAGGTAATTTCGGGGGTAAAACAGAGATTCAACCCAGTCGTTATTACGAACAAGTTGTGAAGGGTTAGCTTACTAATCATGGTTATATCAAGTGGACATAATATATCTACAGGGGAGTTCAGTTATGGAGTTTAGTGGAATCACCCATTAGTTAACGATTGGGGGTTAGATCGGTCTAATGAGTTTAGCTGATTAATCTCGGATCGTTGGAGCCCATGATCTGTAGGTCCATGAGGAACCCCTACTAACTCGTAAATGGATTAGCTTTAGAGTAGCGTGATCAGTTAATTTGAAGTGTGCAAAATATAATTAAACGGGATTGGAGAAATAATATTTAAATATTCGAAGATGGAATTGTGTAAAAATTAATTTAATATTTGATATTAAATTAATTAGAATTATTTAAATTGTTTAAATAATTATTTATTAATTTTATTAAAGAAAATTAATTTTGTAAAATTAATAATATTTTCAATTTTATTAAAAGAATTGATTTATGAAATCAATATTTATCAATATTAAAAAAGAAGAAAGAAAAATACACAAAATGTAAAGAAAAATACACAAATGTAAAACAAGCATTTTCCATTCTCTTTATGAAGTAGCTCACGAACAACCCACTCTTCAAACTTAATTAACTCCAAGCATGAGCTGTATCTCATGCAACAAATCTCTTTACATGATGGCATGCAATATATTGAAGAGATTGAGTGTTTTGAAGTAAAGCAACCGAAATAATTTCTCTGAAAAATTCGAGAGAAGAAGGGTATTCTTCACGCTGGGTTGCTGCAGTGAGTTAGTCTCCAAATTCCTTTAATTCAGGTTTATTTTTTGTCCCACTACTCAATCTAGAGCACCAAGAGAATAGTAGGGAAGATCTTGGGGTGGTCTACAACAAGATTTAGAGGAGATTAATAGCTGGTTTCAAACTTAAAGGAAGTTCTTCAAAGGTATGTCTTGAAACCCATTTATTTCTGTTGAAGCATGCTTTCTTTTCTGTCGAAATTAATGAATTAGAGTACTTATGGATCCTAGTCACTTCCGCTACGGATTGGTACATTCCAATAGCTATGTGTGTTTTTATGATCTCAATCGCCAAGTATTTTTGGTGTTGTTAGGTCAGTCTTTTATTTTGAAATGTTTATGTCACAGTTTAGTTTGTTAGGAGGTTAGATAATATCTTACTTTCTTTTAGTCTATTTTAAATACCAATAAAATCTAGGCTGTTATGATTTTAAATAATATGTATTTTTGAAATAAATTAATTGTAGATGCTATTGGGGTATTTTTGTAATCTAATAATTAGTAATTAATTAAATCCAAATTAATTTTACTAATTTTAATAACCTAAAAGCATCTTGCTATTTTTAATAATGAAACTTAAGAAAAAAATGCAATTTATTTTGTTAGCTTAAGAATAATAAGCCAAACCCATGGGTTTGAAAGAGGGTTTTTTTTTTTTTTTTTTAATTTAATGAATGCATGGGTATAAAAAAAATCTCAATTCATTTTCTACCTCTTGTAATTAATTGTCAGTGATCGACGACAATCGCTGATAGTTAAACCCTCGTAAGTGTCATCATCGATAATCGTTTATCGACCATCATGATTGTTATGGACAATAGTTGTTGGTCGACCATCGTAATGGTTGTCGACGGTCGACTACTCTGATATTGTTGGTGGCAACAATCACGGTGATTATTGCTAGCTTGCCTTTATAATCATCGTCATACTTATACATTCACATTAGTGGAATGTGTGGGTACAATATGCACAAAAAAGGAAAGAAAACAAAAGCCATTAATAGGTTTAGTGCTTTTTGTATGACATGTTATGTGAAATTGTAGGTTATAATTTATTATGTATGTATGTTGGTGTTCGAAATGCGAGCAGAGTCCAACATTGGCTAGATAAGATAATAGCCAAGGGTATTATAAAAGAGGATAACTATCTCCAATGGTAGAAGGTCTTAGCTAGCTTTTGGGTGAATTCAAAAATAACATTAGGAAGATTTAAGCCTGCAGTGGACAATATCATACTTTCACTTGCCAAGTTTTTTTTTTTTTTTTTTTTTTTTTTTGTTTGAGTATATGATCAGTTAAGTAAGTTATTAGAGTAGGTCGTTTGAGATGATTGATGGAAATGGTGGTCGAAGTTGGGTGGCCAATTGGGAACATCAAAGTTTTTGCTGCTGGAGGTGGTAGTTGTGTGAAGTTAGATGTCGGAAGTGAAGGGTGTTTGAACTCTCATGCAGAAGCGAACTGTGACTCAATTTTATTTTCTATGCAGAAGCGTAAAATTCTAAGGACGGAATAATGATATGCATTCAAATTTCAACATGCTATTTTACAGAGAAGAGGAAATTAGAAATTTGAATTTACTTACCCTTGAGGACCAATCACTTACGAAATCCTTTCTTGTTATAAACTGTTCGAACGAACTCCTTCTTCCACGAACTCACAAATACCCAGAAAACGTAACAACTAAAATTGGACACCATCATCAGATTAGCTCGGTATTCTCTATAAGATGGAAAGTCATGAGATGTGGGCTTTATGTTAATTTTGGCAGAGATGGAGGAGAGAATTTTTTAGAGAAAAATAGTAGAACAGTCTAAAAAAAATTGAGGAAAACCCTGATGATCTTTGGGTGAAGGAGGAAGAAGACGTATCTCTCCAAATATTGTCCAGTTCCACGATATCTTCAGAGAATAAAGGAAAATGAAGTTATTTCCATAACTTTCTCCCTTTAATTAATTTAAATTTAAAAACATAAATTTTTTTAATTTGATATATATATATATATATATATATATATAATAACTAACTTATTATATATAACATATATTATACTACATGTTATATCTAATATAACATATAACCTATAGTTTATATGATATACAATATAATCTATAGTTTGATATTCTATCATTTAACCTATAGTATTTAATATGAATCAAATTCATATTGAATTTAACCTATAGTATTTATATGAATCATATTCATATAATTTATATTTTAATCAAATTCAAATATCATATATAATTAATTCCCTCAATTAATTTGAACGGCTTAAATTAATCCAAAATCAATTGGATTCTCATTAATCGAGAGAACCTTATGAACCTATAGATTGAAGTCCAATGATACTTGATTAGTTAATTAAACTCTTTAATTAAATTAATCAACTTTCATTAACTGTCAGTTACTCTACTAAAGACCGACAACTAATTGGATATAACCAATCAATCGTGCATTAACCCTTCACAAATTGGTTCTAGTTCAGTTGAGCCAAAATTACTATTTTGTCTTTGAAGTTAGATCTAACTCCTCAAGTACCATTGATCTCTCTAATGATTATCAATGATTATCAATGGAGTTTGTCATTGGCAGTGGCTGAAGGGTATAGTTTATCCAAAATATTGGAGGAATGTCATTGAAATTCCTCGATAAATGAGTAAATATCAATAGTGACGATATTTACTCATTTATCTAAATTCTAATTTCACTTTCTTTAGACCTTCCACTACTTGAAATTGCAAATTAGACATTCAATTCGTTAAATTTATATTTTTATGAAGAATTTCAAGTGGCCACTACGGACTGTGGGTGCTATTGATTTTATTTTTAGTTGAAATATTTATTATTTTTCATTTTCTCTCATATGATACATTGTTATTCTTTGTTCATTTAAGTTAACTTTCGAAAGTTTATTTGGTTTTCTTTACATGATTAATCTCAGTTTACTTTGTTAGAAATTTAAGAATGGACCAAGTTTAATGAAAAAGTTGAGACTAAAATGATCATATTGACCATTGCCAAGTTAGGAAGATCATCAGATGTATAAATTTTAATTAATTCATTATAGAAAAATTTTTCTATGAAAATTGAGGATTACACATTCTCAGATTATACAAGATTTTCGAACATATCAATTCAAACAATATTGAACTACAAATAAGTAATACATTGACTTCAAAAGTTATCATGAAAAATGATAAATAAATAGATGATGAAGCAAAAACCTTGCCGGCAATCTTTTATAAGGGTTTCTTACCAAACATTTTCTCACGAAATCAATTACCATCGATGATAACTCATTTTGAATTTCCGAGAATTTGTTGCTATGATCAATATACGTGAGCATATCAAGATCAAACTTTTTAGACCTCCACACTTATTTTCCGGTCAACATCTCCAATACCACGCATCCAAGTGCCCATATATCAACGGACCAATCTAAGTAACCATCTCTTAAAGACTCTAGTGCTATGTATGACTCAGTTCCTCTAGTACTGTTATCGTTGTCAATATTTACTACATTGGTCATCTCTATTGCCAATCCAAAATCAGCTATTTTCGCAACCAAAAAGCCCCCATGATCAAAACTTGGAATCAAAAGTATGTTTTCTGGTTTAATATCACAATGAATATATCCAAGCTCATGAATAGAATAAATTCCATAGACAATGTCTCTGGTATATCGACGAACTTCCAATTCCGACAAGCCATTGGGTCCGAATTTAGTAATACGATCGTACAAACTACCTCCAGAACAATACTCGAGAAGTAAATTGTAAATGTAATTGCCAGATACAATATTTGTAATTTTATATCCATAACATTGCACTACATTAGAGCAAGATTTCAAAGCATCAAGTACCTTCTTCTCAAATCGAAGCGAGGGGGAATCTTTCAAGAAGGAAGATTTGACAGTAATATAGTTACCAAGAACAAGTTTACCATAATGTGAAATAACAAAAAAGTCTGTGTTAATTTGGGCTAAGAAAACAGAGCCGAAGCTACCTTTGCCGAGAAGACGACCACGAAACCAAAAGGAACCATGAGAGTTGTCGAAATCCTCGATTTGCGTTTGACTTTGGACTCCGTTGCTGTTGTTAGTGTTTGGGAATTTCGTAATCATCCTCTTCGGCCTAAGAGATTGGTCACAATCTGGAGATAAAGATGTATTTATAAAGGGATTCTTCAGGGCTCAAAAATAAGAGAATTGTTTCTTAAAGAATTTTCCTTCTCTGAATTTCTTAGGGCAATCGACAGAAATATTACTAAATTTTCTTCGATTTTAAATGCTACCATTCACCTAGAACCATAAACAAAAAGGAAAGTTAAAAAGAATTTTTTTTTTTTTCTTTATGTTTTGGCGGCACCACCATATATATATATATATTTTGAAGATACAAACAATTAAGTAATAAGTATAAAACCGAATCCCAAATATTTTGGATGGTTTAATTTAAAATCAATTTCAGTACACTTTTACGAATTTATTTAATACTAAAGGGTAATTAATCAAGAGAAGTACGTAAAAGTCATATCCCATATGTTTGAATATAATCCTTCAAGGTTCATATATACTAGTCAAGATATTAAAATCATCTGTTCAAAAAATCTTAAAAAAAAAAAAGAAAAATTGAAATCTCTTATGTCAAAATGACCAATTTATTTATCAATATAACAAAATGTCAAAAAAATTCTATTCTATCATTATATCATTATGCTATATTTAGAAATATTTTCAATAGTTTTATTTAAAGTAACTTCTAAAATCAAAATTTTAAAATCGAAACTAAAAAAAAAACTGGAAATAGTTACCATATCCTAAGCTTCATTACGAAATCCTAAGCCTGAAATATTTTAAAACTTTTTTAAAAAAAAAAATTAGAATTGAATTTTCATTACGAAATCCTAAGCTTCAAATGTAGGTAAATCGATATTTTCACGTTTTCATGGATTCGATGTCGACGTGATAAGTGAATCGATATTTTCATTATATTGTAGAAAATCTACGAAACATAACAATTAAGCAACAAAATATCACTAATGTAATTATAATATAAATAATAGACATTGTTAACGTGTTTAAATATCATAAATGTTTTACTAATTTAAATTTATTTTTTGAATTTTTTATTTTTATAATTTTTCCAAAAGTACCAATCGAAATCAAAATAGAAGAAATTTTCAATAGTTTTATTTAAAGTATACTAGAAGAAATTCAGGCTTTAATGTCGGTTTTAAACCGACATTAAAGATAGTGTTATTAAAGCCCTTTAATGTTGGTTGCCTTTAATGTCGGTTTTAAACCGACATTAAAGGGCTTGAACCAACATTAAAGGTTTTAATGTCGGTTGCAACTAATATTAAAGGTCTTCAGTGAAATTTTCAACCGACATTAAAGCCTGTTTTTTTTTTTTTTTTAATTCTTAACGAACATTGAAGCCCAAATCTGTCCTTTTTTAAAAAATTTCGTCGTCAAATCCATTTTTTTGGTCAAAAAGTATAACATGAGACATTATCATCGAACGTTGTGGCTATGACATATTATTTATGTATGGATTGCAAATCTATTATATTTAATCCATAAATTATGCTATAAAATTATAATTTAAAAGGTCGTACAATAATTCAGCCATTGAAAAACACAAATTACAAGTAATACAAACATTATGAGTTTACTGTCCCTCTCCACTTGGTAAGTATGGATCCCTTCATAATTCTTCTTGAACAGACCCTCTAGCTTCAGTAGTGTTTGGTTATAGGCATCTTTGTTTGACCACTATTGTTCAAACGATTACAAACAAAAAACGTTTAAGACAAAGGATTGAAAGTGAAAATGTGATCAGTATTCATATTCAACTAACCGTGTTTATTGGGAATGTGTATAAATGGTACATTCAAGGTAATATTCTTTACTAGAGTTCCCCAAGAAAAAACATAATGAGGTTGCGATACCAAATCTTTATTCCTTTGTTGCACCTGCAAAACAAGAAAACTCAATAGTTGAATAAATGAGAGAATCTTCTTTTTAAAACTGTGAGTCATCAACTAAAACTTATTAAAACTGTGAGACAAACATTCTTTTAGTATATTTAATTAGCATAATGCACATGTTCTCAAGTCAATCAATCGTTTAGTTCCTGCATCTATCGCTTAGCTCCCGCGGCCCATCGTGTAGCTCAATCGTTTAGTACACAATCTCGCGCATAGGCTATCGTTTAGCTACCGCGCCCATACTTCCATCGTTTAGCCCTGACGCCTTATCGTCTAACGCATTTGCCTATCACTTAGCATTCCACCTATCGTGTAGCGCGTCCGCTGACCGTCTAGCACAGCATGGGTATCGTCTAGCGCTCATGCCCATCGCGTAGTGCCAACATGTCTATCGCTTAGCGCCTGCACATCTGCTACACGATCATCCAGCGTTCGCCTACATGATCGTCCAGCGCCCACCTACACGATCGTCCAACGTTCGCACATTTGCTATACAATCGTCCAGCATCTGCCTACACGATCGTCCAGCGTCCGCACATCTGTTATACGATTGTCCAACGCCCGCCTACATGATCGATAATCGTCCAGTGCCCGCCTACACGATTGTCCAGCGCTCGCGCATATCTACACGATCTTCTAGCGCATCGCTTAGCTCCGTGCATCTGCTATACGATCGTCTACCTCATCGTTTAGTTCCCCGCATTGCTACACGATCGTCCAGCGCCCGCCTACACAATTGCCTATCACATCGTGTAGCGCTACCCATTTGCTACACGATCGTCTACCCAACGCCTTGCGCTCAACATTTCGCTTTCACTGCTCTTACTCACGCATACCCAAAGTAGGAGCAACTCTTGGAAACGCCTCTTTCCAGTACTTCAACAAATGTATCATATACAACAAAACCATTAATCAAATCGAATTCTAAAGGCCATAGACACATAAAAAGTAGGCCCAAATCTACGAGCAGAGAGACATATTGAAGTGAAACCGCAGCTGGCTTTCATTGAGACATTTACACAAACAGTTGAGAGGCGTAATTGTGAAACTCGAATTTCTATTTTCCTTACTTAAGCAAGTGATAAAAGGAATTAACTAATTGAAAGTTAAATCCTAAGTTAAGGGGAAGGAAATTTCTAAGTGTTAAGTAGATTTTCCTTGAATAATTTAAGTTGAGCTTTAATTGGTAAAATTGTAATGAAATTTGTATAATAAGTAGGTTGATGAGAAAGTTAGTGTGAAATGGTGAAGAAGGAATAGGGATTTGAAAAAGAATAATATGGAAAGTGAGTTTGGGAAATTTCGACTAAGTATAGAGAAGTTATGTGAAATGCGTTATGGATGAAGAAAGGATTGAAGAGCTGAGAAAAATATGGGAAATTATTTTGGGGAAAATATGGAAAAAATGTGTAGAAGTTGCACAGAGACAAACAATTCGCAGTAGCTTAGAGCGAGATCATTGAGATTGAGACCAGTAAGATCATTGAGAGCAAGATTTTGAGCAAGAAAGATTGGAGAGAGCGAGATTAGAGAGAGCGAGACCAGCGAGAAAGTGAGAGAGGGCGAGATTTTGAGCTAGAAAGTTGGAGAGAGCGAGAGCGGGAGTTTAAGCGAGAAAGTTGGAGAGAGCGAGATTTTGAGCGAGAAAGTGGGAGAGAGCGAGAGTGAAGAGAGCGAGACCAGCGAGAAAGTAGAAGAGAGCGAGATCAGCCTGTGCATCAGCCACGCCTTGTCCGGTGCTGCAATCGAATGTCACGCCCACGCGATCAAAGGGCCTTGCCTATGTATCGAACGGCCGGGCAAGTGTATATGAGTTCAATTTAGCTGTGTTCTTGTGGATTATGCATTTAAAAACCATAATTTAAATACAAACAAAACTTGAAGATGTAAAGGCAAACGTCAATTAAAATCTAGGTGTCCGATTAAGAGAAATTCTTAAACCCTAAGAAATTGTGTTGGATGCGTTTGGGAAGAACACATTGAACCAAGGTGAAGTCAGCTTACGTTGATAAAGGGAGGATTAAACATTTGGCCATGCAGCCAAGTAGGTGCTATCAATCCCACGAGCAATTTGAACGCCTATAAATAGGGAGTTGGGATTTCATTTTCAAATCACACAAAAATCATAAATTTCAAGAGAAAGTAGAGGGCATTGAGGGTTTAGAGGAATGTGTTAACTTTGGACGAGGAGATCTTCCAATCTACTCGTGCGTTTGGAGTGATTCTAAAGCTATGAAAGAAAGAAAAAAAGAAAGGCTATTTTGGTAATAAGCTCTCTGAAAGCTCTAGAAGTCTAATTTTCAGAGTAGGGCTACCGGAGGAGAAAGCTCAAAGGAACTGGGCTGGAGGTTTAGAAGAAGGCATAAGGCTCAGACTGTGGGATCAATCTGGGTCAGTCTTGAAGATTTTGAGATTCCGGCCAAACCACAAGGAACTATGAGCTGAAAGTTTAGGGTAAGATTCCTAAGACATTTTAGAATAAGTTTGTAGAATGAAGTATTTCAAAATAAGGTTCAAAACTATGAGTAATCTAAGTTGTAAATTGAATATGGATTCTAGGGGTGAAAAGGAGCCCGAGGAGCTACTAGAGTGAAAAGCTCCTAAGAAATCGAGGTGAATGGCTAAAATGTTTTCGAACTAAAATGTTTTTAAACTGTTTTGATTACAAACGTTTTACAGAAAGCATGTTTGCGAAAATAATTCTCATGCCTACTAGTTTTATAAAGTGGTTTCCAAGCAAGATCTGAATTGTGATTTGAATGCATGCATATTGTTGAAAAACTATTTACACATGTTGATTTTATCCAGCATGCGTTATCATCTTTAAAGCCATGTTGTATATGTGTTATACTGTACATGCTTTAAAGAGAAAAGTTGTTTATAAATAGTTTTGGAAAAATGTGATGCCGAAGTACAAGGAGAAGGCATCCACCCAACTAGATGTTGAAGTACAAGGAGAAGGTATCTATTGGTACTGAAGTACATTTGAGAAAGTACCAAGCCAACGAGATATTGAACTACGTTGGAGAAGGTATCTTAGTAGCTCGATACTGAAGTACAAGGAGAAGGTATCTGAGCAGTAGTACCTAAGATGGCCACAGGTGAATAAAGTCAGAGATTGAGTAAAAGGGTTCTCTCTGGACTAGTAGTTGGTGTTGGGATTATTTTACCAGTTATACAGTACTTTGATTTGAGAAATGATTTTACTGTTTTATGTTTAAAACAGTTTTATATAATTTACGCTTGGAAAATATTTATGCTGCAAAAGTTTATATTTCAGATAAAACTATTTTCTGAAATTATGCATGAGAATTTACTATGTTTTCTCGGTCACTCACTGGGCGTAAGCTCACCCCGTTTTCAAATGTTTTTGTTCCCCCCCCCCCCCTCCCCCATTTAGAAATACCAAAACGCACGTCGATGCCATGCCAGTGTCTCTTCTTCCAATTTTTTACCGTTGGAGATTGATATTTCTATTTTCCTTTTTACCCATTTCTTTTGCCATTTTCTCAATTCAATCTCTACTTAATTCTTAATTTATTTACGTAGATTTAATTGTTGAAAGCTACTTTTTTATTATTATTATTATTATTCATAACATTTGGCTTAGTTTTTTAAATTATTAGTGAAAAGTAGATAACAAATGATGAAATTTAGAGGCAGCAATAGTGTCCATAGGATTAATTTTTAAAAACAAAATGGTACCAAACGAGGCCTTAGTTTTTGGTTTTTTATTTCTGAAAATTAAATCTATAGACATTACTTCTATCTCCAAATTTCTTCATTTGTTACACTACCAGAAATTTGAGTTTTGATGGAGGTTGAAAAAAATTAGAAATAGATGTATAATGTCAATTTTGTTAACAAAATGTGGATCTTTAATGTCAGTTTTAAATTGATGTTGTAAGTGTACCAATAATGTCGGTTTAAATACGACATTGTAGAACACCCTCTCTTTTGAATCCCAAACAATTTTTTATATTTATTTTACCACCTTATCTTCTCTCTCTCACGAAATGCAGCCCACCAAAGCCCCTTCTTCTGTGTGTTGCTACAGCCCGAATAGCATACCCACGACCTGCAGCGACCGACGACAGTACAACAAGCACCGTCGAGCGATGGCGACGAAACTTCTCCGACGACGCTGGAGAAGGAAGTACAAACTGATCTAGATATGTGAGAAGGATTGGCAGTGATTCTGTGAAAAGGGAACAAATCTTCAAAGAATAGGACATCTCGAGAGAAAAAGAACTCTTCTTAACAATGTCATATGATTTGTATCCTTTTACACTCCCATAAAGACACATGGATGAGCTCTTGGATCAAACTTAGATCTCTTAATTGATAAGGTGGAAGCATATGTCAAGCAACCAAAGATCTTTAAAAGAAAGAAGTCAGCATCTTTTCCATTTAACACAGAAAAAGGAGTTTTTTGAGATAATAATGACATTGGAATTCTGCTTATCAAGTAGGCTGCAGCGAGAATACACTCTACCTAGAAAATAATAGGAATTGTGGACTGAAACATCAAAATTCGTGCTACATTTAAGAGATGTTGTTGCTTCTGTTCAACAACTGAATTTTGTTGAGGTGTGTAAGGACAAGAAAATTGATGAATTGTTCCAGTTCTGGCAAAAAATTCTTTAAAGTTGAATGCAGGTGTATTGTTGGATCGAAAGATTTTAATGGTTTTAGAGAACCGTCTTTCAACAAGTTTAAAGAAACGAGGAATAATATGCAAAACATCATTCTTGTGTTTCAAAAGATAAACCCATGTATAACAAGATTTATCATCAACTAATGTCAGAAAGTAAGAAATCCAGCATATGTGGGGTTTTGAAAAGGTCCATGTCAAAATGAATAAGATAAAAAATTTCATCAACTTTATTCAATGCAGAAAATGAAAGTCTACGTTGTTTTGCTAACGAACAAACATGACAATGATCACGATTTGATATAGAATCAGAGAATGACAAGATATTTGACAACTCCTTCATTGTAGCAGTTGAAGGGTGTCCCAAATGTTGATGCCATATAGAGGTAGTTGCTTTACAAGGCATGAAATGTTGCATATTACCTTTATCTCTATCAGTGAGTGTTGCTAACAAGTAAAGGCCATCAATGTGATCATCCTTCCCATTCATTTTCAAGTTTAACTTGTCCTAAATTGAACAATGATCTTTAGAAAAATTTAATAGAATAATGCCGAACTTTAAGTAAGGCACTGACAGACAGCATATTATATGCAAATTCTGGGACAAAGAGGACATCATGAAGCAAAAAATCCTTCTGTACAATAATATCACCAATGAATTCAACAATGAATCTAGTTTGGTTAGGCAAGACAAATGATATATTATGGGTAGCTCTCATATTTGCAAATAGTGATCGATTATGGGATATATGACTTGAAGCTCCTGAGTCTAAAACCCAAAGAATTCTATCACTATATGTAATTGTAAATGGAGAATGGAATGTACTTACTACATGAGTTGTTTCAGTTTTGATGATACCTTCATTATGTGAAATGGAAAGATGAAACTACAGCCTAGTCATTAGTTGTGAATACTGATCATTAGCGAGGCTTACAAAGAATGTCGACTGCTTGGATCTTCCTACAATCTTGTTTTTCTCTGATGCTATTACAGTGGAAGAAGATGAGTTGGAGACAACATTTTTCTGATAAATAGAAGAATTGTATAATTTGTGGCCTGGTGGATATCTGTGAAGTTTGTAACATTTATCCACAATATGTCCATTTATTCCACAGCTGGAAGATATCAACGTTGTCCATCTTTCCTTTTAAATTTTTCAGATTCACTCCTTTTGTTTCCATCAATATTTTCCATTAAAGTGATACATTCAGTTGATGAATAATTCTGACCAATTGATCTTTGTCTTTCTTCTTGAATTATCAGTGAAAAAACTTTGTTGGTAGCCGGCAAAGGATCAATTAAGAGGATTTGAGATTGAATTTGATTGTGTGATTCATTCAATCCCATAAGAAATATCATGCCAAATTCGGGATTAAGAAATTCAAGCATTTTCTTTGACCTCCACAATGGCAATCATCAAAAGGGCGATATTCAACAAGATTTTGCCATATTGTAGCGATTTTATCATAATATGTTTCAATAGATGAATTACCTTGTATCGTTGTTATAAGATCTTTCCTTAACTGATAGACTTGAGGGCCATTGGACTAAAGATATCTTTCCTTCCATTCATCCCAGATTTCTTTCACATTTTCAGTGTATACGAGGCTTGCAACAATTTCATTTGATATCTAATTGATAATCCATGACATAATTACATCATTGTTACATTGCCAAGCAGACATTAGACTTCCTTCTATCGATGATTTCTGAATTGTTCCAATGATAAACCCTAATTTGTTCTTACCTGAAAGTGCCAGACGCATTGCTTTACTCCATGATGAGTAGTTGTTTGATCCAGCAAGTGGTTGAGATACAAGATTAGCAGTAGGAACATTCGAATGATATAGGAGATATGGATTTAACTGCACTTCCAGATCAATATTCATGAGAGGTGGAATCCTCGAGTTTTCAGGTGTTAAATCTTCTCCTGTAGTAATGGCGAGGATGAGTTCACAAACGAGGACGATCTGAGAGTGTGTCAAGAGATGATCAATCGAAAGAGTAAATCAATGTGAAAAAAAATGCTATGATACAATATTACCACATTGAATAAAACAATTTATTGACATATTGATCAAATAAATACAGTGAGCTCTGTTCTTTAAATACAGAGAAAACAAAACAAAATAAATGGAAGAGAAAGGGAATGGGCTTAACAAAACAAAGCCCAACTTCCTTATTAACAAACTAAACAGAATGTATAATGGAAAAGATGACAAAAATTTTGTTTTTATTTCTTAATATTCATCTATAATTGATTGAGTTAGTTTTAGACTTACAATTGAGTAGTAGCCTTCTTCTACTTATATTTATGATGCTCGTTTTCCCCGTCTTGGAATGCAACATTTGGCGTTAATATATTACACACTATAGGCTACATTTGGCGTTAATGCAACATTTATTCAAGACAAGCAGCACAAGAGCTTGGAAAGAGAGTCATTTATATTGGCATGCATACCATTTGTGGCTGAATGGTTTCGCAACAAGGGACTGTTGAAGGGTAAATTTTTGGTCAAATCACGAGTTGTCACATCATTTCTTAAATTAACTACGAAATTTCAAAATATTGAATTCGTGACTAATTAGGAGTTGATGTGTGTCGTAAATTAAAATTGAAAACATAAATTGATAAATTCCGATGATGCCATGTGTTCTTTTCATCATGATTTTTGGATGAATAAAATTAGTTCAATCTAATTTTATTATTTGGGCTAAAGTTCAATTGAACAAAAAAAATCCAAATCCAAATTAGGTCCAAGTCCAATTAATTGGGTCCAAAGGGTAGTCCGTGGACTAATCAAGCCTAAGTCCAACTAATTGGGTTTGAGGATCAGGCGCATGGACCAATCAAACTCAAGTCAACCTAATTAGGCTTAAGGGCGATGCACATGATCAACTAAGTCCAAGCCCATGATGCCCACCAGAAAGCTAAGCTCTTCTCATTTGTGGGGAAGAAATTCTATATTTTTAGAGAGTCCAAGAAAATTCACCAACAACCAGAAGACTTCTAGACTCTTGAAGCTGCACACTTCCTTCAAGACACAAGTCTCCTATAGATACAAAAAGACTTTGTTCTTTGCTTCTTCAAGTTAAGCCACACATTCAACAGAGAGAGAATAAGAGGATCAAGTGTTAGAGATTGAACCACAATACATCAAATCAAAATCTACACCAACACATACTCAAGTTCAATTTCATGAAAGAAGTTTCTCCATAAACCTCGTGCAAACAGAGACATACATTTTTGGAAGGCACGTATAAAAGCTGCAGAAGGCATGAAGATCTCAAGCTTACACTTTTTCTTCTTTTCCTCATCGATGATTGAGTATTCTACTTTGATATTTTGCTACTCAATTATATCAACTATTTGTATGTATCCACAGGCTTTTCAATTATTACAACTTCAAGATGATATTTTCCTATAGTTTAAATGGATGGCAGTGGCCCTGGAAATGATATTGAATCACAACAATGGACATTTTTGGTGAGCTCTCTTTTTCTCTCTTTTTTGGGGAACTTATCAAAATATCCAGGTAAATTAGTTGCAATTTATATCTTCCTCTACACTACAAGAAAAATCACCTTTCTTGACGTTTGCAATTTTAAATACTTGATATTTTTATGAAGAAAAATGTCAAGAAATAGATGATTTTAAAGAAAAAAAGGTCAAGAATTGTTTTAAAAAAGTGGAGGTTTCCGAAAAATATTGTACTTTACGTTTTAAAAATGTCAAGTTCAATTAATGGTTTCTTGACGTTTTTAAAACGTCAAGAATATTATAATATATACGACAGTGTTGCAACGCTGAAAGTAGTATTGCAACGCTAAAAAGTTGCGTTGCAACACTAGGATTTTAACAAAAAAAATGAAAAACATGCGTGCCTCACGCAAACAGCGTTGCAACGCTCTCAATAACGTTGCGACGCTATGGGTTTTGACAGGAAAATAGCACGCCTCACAAACAGCATTATAAGACAGATTTAAAAGAAATTTTTCAGCCGAACTGCTCATTTTTCTTTCTTCTCCTTGCAAAATTTCTGCAATTTTTCTTTGTTTTTCACTTCCCTTTAATGCATGTTTGTTATTCCATCAATCTTGAAGAGATTCTTCATTGAGGTAAATAGATTTAGTTTAGATTAGGTTTAGTTCTTGATTTTCTTGGTTTAAGGCATGAAACTTCAAAGTCAGGGCTTGATTTTTTTTTTTTTTTTTTTTAGGCTTGAACTTTCAAAGTCAGTGCTTAATCTCTCATGCATATTTTTGAATGACATAATAAATTCTTCTTTCATATTGTTCTTGATTTGAGGCATGAACTTTCAACGTCAGGGCTTTATTTATTCTATCAATCTTGAGGAGATTCTTCATTGAGGTAAGTAGATTTAGTTTAGATTAGGTTTAATTCTTGATTTTCTTAGTTCGAGGCATGAACTTTCAAAGTTAAAGTTGGATTTTCTTGGTTTGAGGCTTTAACTTCCAAAGTTAGGGCTTAATCTATCATGTATATTCTTGAATGTACATGTGATATTATAACTTCCAAAGTTATTAGCATTGTATTATGGTGCATGTGGCAGAACATCTTAATTTAGCTGAGAAATTTGGTTTGAAGATACTATGTGCTATTGGTATGTTGCATTTCTTCCATTTTTCATTACCTCTAGTTATACATTTTGTCTAGAAAGTCACACATTTAAATATGGTTTGATTACCATTTCAAGAGTTGATTACTTCCTTGGTTTAAATGCAAATTTGGCTGGGAACCTCTATAAAATTAGAGGGAGCAAGGGAAAAAGGAATAAAAAAGAAGATAAAATGGAGACTTTTGCTTGCATATTTTTAAATTATTATTTTGATCTTTCTTGCTTTATTTGAAGTCATTTGCATTTTCACTTTTGTATTGTAGTTGAGTAGCAGCGACTTGCAAGTGTAGTTCCTTTTTTTTTTTTTTTTTTTATAGAAATAAACTCCTTCTTCATTCTTTTTGTGGTAACTTATTACATAGTTATATTTATGGTGGATATATTTGTTTGAAGCTCTATGTCTACAAGATTTGTAGGATATTTTACATTGATCTTGATGTGTTGACCAAAGTTGGGGATATTTGTTTAAAATTTTGTGTTTGTATCATTTGTAGGATATTTGATACGAAGTGGTTCTTTATCGATAAGGTGCTGCTATGAGAAAGTTATAGCTCCGTAAAAAGTAATTTGTGGATGTTTGAGTTGTTGGGCTTTATTTTATTATGTCTAGTTGCTTTTCCGTCAAGATGTATGGTCTAAAATTATTATACAGCTTTCTTGTCCTGAGTTATATACATTCGACAAGTTTCATAGTTAGATACCATAATACAATGTCAAAGATAGTTTTGAATTGGTACATGTGCTAGTTGTTATGTGGGTAGATGGATAGTTTTGATAGAAGTTTTGGAAATGTATTATTTAAAACTATTCATATTTGGTTGACTGTAAGGATTACGTTCCTTATATTTTTTTTGGAAGTGCCCATATGGATCTGTCAATATTCTTCTAATTAATATAAAAAATCCTTCATGGAGTTGTAAAGTTTTATAGAACTTTGTAGGTTGTAGTGCTTAAGTTTAGTAATTTTAAGTTGTTTCAATCTATATGTTATAGTTTTGGTATATTATTTCATTGATGTAGGTGCTCAAAGCGACGAGTTCAAGGTAGGCTATGTTATTCTTGTGGAGGCAGGAGCATAGTGAGCGAGATTTGGCTAGGATTATTTCATACGGGATTGATAGGTGTAATTTTTTTTTATTGTTCTTAGATGGATGGGGTTGTTGATTGTACAATAGGAAATGTGTTCATACGGGGTTGATAGTTGTTATATTTTTGAAATTATTCATATGGGGTTGACTATAATGTTGGAATTGTTCATATGAGATTTTCCATATTCTTTTAACTTAGAAATACTTTATGAAGTTGTAATATTGACAATGTTAAAAAGAAGTGAAGTTTTTATAAAGAGATATTGGTGGAAATTTGGTCGATAGATAACATTGAAATACGTGTATTATTTATTTGATTGGTGAATGTATGCCTTATATATACCAAATGTGGTTGTTGGTCAAAATACAGGAGTAATTATAGGGAAAAATGTCAACATGACAAATTTTTCTAAAAAAATCACAAGCAAATTTCTTAACGTTTTTTCCTCGTCAAGATTATAGATATTCTTAACATATTTAACAGGTCAAGAACTCCCATACTCTTGACATTTCTAACATGTCAAGTAGGATATAATTTGACGTTTTTTCATTGTCAAGTTAACAAATTTCTTGACTTTTTTTTCCTTGTCAAGGACGCCCATATTCTTGACATTTCAAACATGTCAATTTTTAGTGTTTCTTGACATTTTAGAAATATCAAGTTTCGCTTTTCTTGACATTTTTAAAACGTCAAGAAAATCGACATTCTTGACACTGGCTTGTATTTTATTTTTCATTTGAACTCTTTTGTACGCGTTGTGATTATTTTTGAATTTCCATGTATTCTTCTTTAAGTAATGCATGAAATTTATCAATTTTGATCTTTGTGTTTCTGTTTAAGAATTCCTTTCATGATTTCTTATCTTATTTCCTTCTTATCTTGCATCCGACTTTGATATCTCAATCATAATACTTATGTTAACAACCTATAAGTCTAAGTTAGGCGTTAGAAACCTCAAGTTTATAACTTTTAAAATAAAACATATATTTCATTTCCAACGCAGTTTTACAGTTCTCATTTTTATGCAAGTCTGAACTCAAACCTCTTTTTGAAAAATTCTAAGGCATTTTTATAGTTCTCTTTCAGGAATGAGAACCTTGTTGATCTCCAAAATTTTGGGGTGGAAGAGGTCCGAGTTGATGCGTCTTCTTGTTTATGAAAACCGGCTTTGACCTAATCACTTAAAAAAGAAAAAAAAAATTGAAAAAACTAATAGTTTTGGATGTAATAAACAAAACTCCATTATCAACACAAAGGGGAGAACTCTAGTTCATAAGAATTAAGATTGGGAATGGCACTTAGCCGTAGTTGGATGCTCGCATGACACCCGTGGAGCATGCCAAAACAAAGTCTAGTAACCAAGACCAATGCATCCCAACTCCACTATCTAAGCCCAAGAAAAGTTTCTTTTTAAGTGCATAGATGCTTAGATATGAATTTAGTCGTAAAGGATACTTGTTCGTAGTTGGATGCTCATATGACACCCGTGGGGACAAGCCAAAACAAAGGAAGGTCACCTGAATCGATGCATGGTAGTCCTAAAGAAATAACAACTTGTATTTGAATAAGTTTTAAAAAAGAAAAAACCTTCTAATGCATTACTAGTTTAGAAAGATTAAAATATTTTAGCAAATAAAAAGAGTTTTTGACAAAAGTGCTTGCCCCATAAGAGATCAAGTAGATATTTCTTTAGGTAAGGGTCAAACCTGTATTTTTCAAATGCCAACCTTAAACATTTATAAGTTAGACATTGAGAGGTAGAGCCAATGTGTTAAGATGATGAAAGTATGATAAGCAATTATTTTTGGAATGCTCGAGGACGAGAATTGTTCAAAATTTGGGGGTGTGATAACTTGTAGAAATATAATTTATTGTCGCTTAAAAGTGTTGGTTTTATGTCCTAAAACTCGTGGATCGTAAACAATAAACTTATTCTGGAATTCAATAAAGTTGTTATTGAATATATGAATTGCTTCTTTCGTTTTAAGAAATAAATCTAATAAATTAAAAGATCCATGACTATTATATGAGAACTTAAACTTTATATGGAGACATAAAAGTTGACCAGGTTTGAGTAAATAGTATATGAATAAGGTTGGGTGCCTTATTCTAGTAACACTATTGGATGTTGCCCACTCTGTAGTTGTTACAAAGAGTTGTAAAGCCCTACAAACGAAGTGATCCTAATTCGTACATGAAGTGACATGAGAAGTAGGGCATCTTGTGTAATGAGTTTGTGTAAGATCGGACCAGAAATAAGTCACTCTGACATTATAAAGTTGTTTACTGTTTAAGACTGAGTATTTCAAAATAATGACCTAGGTAACTTGACCTTAATCCTGAGCTAACTACGAACTTCTGTTTATTCGGGATTATCCTTAGATTTGCATAGGTGAGGGTTGGCTCAACAACGTCAACTTAATAAGCCTCTCATTTCAGGGGTAAGACCGATATATAGCTGGGGACATAGGGTGGAAGAAGGAATTCACTCTTACTCATTTTTAGGAATAGTAGAGAGGTTGTTTCCTAAAGTGCTGACTCTGGGTCTTGAACAAGGGGCCGCACACTCTACTTGGCCTGATAGAGACTTGGTTTGATGATCGGATTACAAACCAATTATTCATTAGATGATCAGCGGGATTTAACGAACAAAAGGTAATCTCGACGGTAAAATAGTCTTTTGACCCAGCCGTTATTACGAACAACCTATGAAGGGTTAACTTACTAATCATCGTTTTATCGAGTGGACACAATATATCTATAGTGAGGGGAGTGCAATTCTGGGTTGTAGTGGAGTGGTCCAATAGTTAACCAATGGGGGTTAATTTGGTGTAAAAAGTTTAAACAATTAATCTCGGATTGTTGGAGCCTATGATTTTTAGGTCCACCAGGACCTCCTATTAGCTCACAAACGGATTAGCCTTAGGGTAGCGTGATAAGTTGATTTGAAATGTTCAAATTATAATTAAGGGAATTAGTAATTATATGTGATATAATTACACGATTAATTTTGGAATTAAATGGAATTGGAGAATCAATTAATACTTAAATATGATTTAAATATTAAATTCATGAATAAGGACTCATGCTGGTGGAATTGGTCTTAAATTAATTTAATATTTGATATTAAATTAATTAAAATTAATTAAATTATTTAATTAATTATAATTTTTATTTTTATTTGAAAAATTAACATTGAATTAATTTTTGTAAAATTAATAAAATTTCAGTTTTTTTTTTATTAAAAACTTAAATTAAGTTTTTTTCAAATTAAAAAGAAAAAGAAGAAATTTGGAAATATAAAAAGTGTGGTTTTCCCACTTTAGGTGCTAGCACCTTAATCACTAAACCATCAAGCTTTTTAGCTCAAATTCACAAGCATGAGTTGTGATTCATATAAGGTTGTTGGTTGCATGAAAGTCATTGAATATAAGCTAGAATTTTGAGTGGAATGGGCATGCATCAGAGGTGTTTCAACTGAAAGTTTCAAGAGTTAAAAACTGGGTTTTGAGCTGAAAAACCAGAACCTCCTCTCATTTGTTCCCTAATTCAAGCTTATTTTGAGCCCCACAATTCATTCTAAGGCACCAAGAGGATAGTAGGGAAGAGCTTGTAGTGGTTCACATCCAAAGGAAGGGAGGATTGTAGCTGAAGTTTGTGATTCAAGCGTAACTTCAAAGGATAGTATTGAAACCCTCTTTTTAGTTTATGTGCATGCTATTTATGGAACCAAAATTAATGAATTAGAATGCTTATATGTCAACGTGTCCTGCGGTCTCCTCCGTTTGTTTCAACCGTGAGATTCCTATGTTGCATCTGCTTGTCGTCTTTAAGTCAGCTTTGCTAGTCGCTTAACAATGGCTATCCCTTTGGAGAGTTGTAACATAGGATTCAAAACAACTCAAACTCCAGAGTGGATAGGATTTCTTAGGTTGGTTTCCAAATTTGGCTTTCCAATTCGGTAGCATCGTTGGGGCCAACCTCTGAGGTCTGAAAATGAAGGGTTACACTTACCGAGTTACTAAAGTGTTAGTAAGTTCTAACAAAAAATGATAGCTAAATGACTATCGAAATATGAGTTATTTTGAGAGATAGTATTTAGTCAAGAATGCCTTGCTTTAATGAAGGAGTATTTGCCTGCCCCACGGTAGAATTTATTCTGATGCACTAGTATGGTTGCAAAAATAATGAATCATTGGATACATAATTACTTTGCTAAAACATGATTGAGTTTAAAAGTAGTTCACTGATAAAAATTTGTTTATATTTTTAGAATGACAAGTTATTTAGTACAACTATTGGCTTCTAACGAACTTACTGAGGATATGGAAATCAAATTTAAATACAATACTGGTGATAGATGACTTGAGGTTCGTTTTAACAGAGGAGCGTCCTCCCGTTCCTGGCTCAAATGTAAACCGGAATGTTCAAGATGCATATGACAGATGGATCCGAGCTAACGAGAAAGCCCGTGCATATATTCTTGCCAGCATATCTGATGTATTGACTAAGAAACATGAGAGCATGAGTACTGCCAGGAAGATTATGGAATCTTTGCATGGGATATTTGGACAACTGCCCTTCTCCCTGAGGCATGATGCTATCAAATACGTTTACAACTACCGTATGAAAGAAGGGACCTCTATTAGAGAACAAGTCCAAGAAATTATGGTCCATTTCAATGTAGCAGAAGGAAATTGTGATGTCGTTGATGAGAAGAATCAAGTTGGTTTTATTCTTGAATCTCTTCCGAAGAGTTTCTTGTATTTCTGTACGAACGAGTTGATGAATAAAATAGAGTATAACTTGACTATGCTTTTCAATGAGCTACATGCTTACTAGACCATGATGAGGGCTAAAGGACTGGAACAAGAAGTAAATATTACTAGTGCTACGAAAAGAGGATCGTTCTCTAAGAAGCTTGATATTGCTTCTTCTTCAAAGAATAAGAGTATTTCGGTAAAGAAGAATAAGGGAAAAGGGAAGACGAAACCTACTAGTAGAAAGGGCAAGGAAAATGCTACAGATAAAGGAAAATGTTTCCACTGCAGTAAAGAAAAGCACCGGAAGAGAAACTGCCCACAAGACCTTGTAGAGAAAAGAGCTGAGAAAGCAAGACAAGGAAACTAGTTCCTTGTAAACTCCAAGTTTTGAACAGGGGAGTATTTCTCAGAACAATAAGTGGGAGATGCAGTTGTTATTAGAAGATAAATTTGTTTACTTTTATTACTGTAATGAAAGTTCTTGAAACATATTGTGTATAAACCTTTGTTATAAATGAAATGATCATTAGCAAAAGTTATATTTGTTCTACTGTAAAGCAACTTCCGTTAGAACAAGCCAAGTTAAAAGCCATTTGCAAAAATTCTTATATTTAAATGGCTACAAATGAATAAAGGAAAGAGTTATTTAACCTGAGTAATAAGTTTAGAACACTTGAAGAGTTCAAAGTGTATAAAACTTGTTAGGTAAAATAAATCCAAAATATTTCGATTAGATCAAAGTAAAGAGTATGGACAGTTTGAGATTTTTAGGGCTAGTTTGATAGAATATGAAATTCAGTGAAAACGATCTACACCTCGTTGCCTTAATTGTTTTGAACATCCTTCCAATTTTAAGTTTTTTTTTTTTTTCCTGAAACTCCATATGAGATGTGGAGAGCTCATAAAAGCTATTGATGATATGTAAAAGATATTTATATAGCCCAAAAATCTGAAAGAGATCGACACATATGTTGTGTCGAAACCTTAAGTATTAAAATACCATTCAAATAGCATGCCTATCTGTAGGCAATCCAAAAGTAGTATACTTTTTATGTAAAAGAAAATCAAGTGATTTTGTTGACAAATACTAAATTTTTTCCTAGAAAAGTACACGAGATCACCATGTATTATTTAGTTTTCATAAAAACAAGTGTATATCAATAAGAGTTATTGATTAAAGTTCATACTATAACAAAAGTTGTTTAGACAGATCAGATGCGTCTTACTCAAAGAGTTGAGAGTACCTTGATGTAGTAGGAAGGATGTATGACAACCTAGCCACATTTTTTAGTTTAATATTTACTCAAGTCATCAAATCTCGGTGACAACAGCGAGAAACAAAGAGTTGTGAAAATAATATGCATTCCCTATATAGTTTAATAAGAAGTCCATTGTATACTAACGTGTTTACAGCGATTCACTCGACTAAAGTGTTTGAGAATCTCCTAGTAAGATTAGGACTATGAGGTATATAACCTAGGGCAAGTGGGAGAAAAACCCATGGGTATGTGATACCTAAAGGTAAATAATGGGTATGTATTGCCCTAGTTTATTGTATTTCTCTGTAAAACTCAAAAACTCAGTATTATATATTCATATGTATGTTACTACTTGAGTTTTAGTACAAGTGGGAGTTTGTTGGTTTTATGTCCTAAAACTAATGGATTGTAAACAATAAACATAATCTGAAATTCAGTAAAGTTGTTATTGAATATATGAATTGCTTATGTCGTTTTCAGAAATAAATCCAATAAACTAAAAGATCCATGACTATTATATGAGTACTTGAACTTTACGTGGAGACATAAAAGCGGATCAAGTTCACATAAATAGTCAAAATGGTTTATATTATATAAATAAGGATGGGTGCTTTATTCTGGTAACACTATTGGATGCAGCCCACTTTGTAGTTGTTACAAGGGGTTGTAAAGTGCTACAAACAAAGTGATCCTAATTCATACATTTAGTGACATGAGGAGTAGGGGCGTCCCATGCAATGAGTTTGTGCAAGATCAGACCAAGAAATAAGTCACTCTTACTTTATAACGTTGTTTATTGTTTAAGACTGACTATTTCAAAACGAGGACCTAGGTAACTTGACCTTAATCCTGAGCTAACTAAGAACTCCTGTTTATTCCGGATTATCCTTAGATTTGCATAGGTAATGGTTGGATCAATTGTGCCGGCTCAATAAGCCTCACATTTTAGGGATAAGATCGGATAGATAGCTAGGGATATAGGATGCAAGAAGGAATTCACTCCTACCCGTTTCTAGAGATAGCTAGGGACGTACAATGACAACTTTTAATCTATCTAATGAATTGAGTACATAATTATCGTACCGAGGATTTGCTTGTGAGTTTGTTAAATATTGTAAATAGCAATTGTTTGTCTTATATTGGGAACCTAAAAGATGTTCAATTTATCTTCAATAAACCTAAGATCTACGTCGGTGGAGACAATAATTGTAGGAGACAATTTAGATTTGACCGCAGGCATGTTGTAAGTGCAATGAAATTCAACCAATCTAATAACTCAATAAAAATTTTCGTGAATTTTGGACATTTAGACACCATAGGTAGCTTCTAAATGTTATTTTTTCTTATTCTAAACGCCTTCAACAACACTTCAAGCTCAAATTCATGTGTCATTGGCCCACTTAGATCATTTTAAAAATTCATTAATATGAGCATTGAACAAGTGATTAACATATTTGACTGATTTTAATAAACAAAAGCAAAAAGCAGAAAAAGAAAATAAAGCCAACAAATTGTTTTTGGAAGCTTTGAAAATATCTGTAGAAACTTTGAGAACAAAATGTCAATATTATTCGTTTTATTGTGAATTCTCCTTAAAAAAAAAAAAAAATTTCTAACAAATTCGATGTTTTATTTGTTTCTCTAGAACCAAAATGTTATTTTTAGCTTCTATGTCAAAATTTTACTTAATTTTAATTGAGAAAAAAGTGTTATATAAAAAGAAAGCAATAGGAGAAGATGGGCAAACACACACCAAAAATGGTGTCAATTTCTTCTAATGTGTTTTTCCAGAGCTTGTCCTCAAATACTCCTTCATTTTCAAAGTAGCATTTATCGAGTGAATGCTAAAAATATTTTTGTCAATTGATGCAACCCTGTTGTAGAAACAAAATGAGTGACCAGAATATAAAGCATCCAATAAGTCACATCCATTTCTCATTAGGGATGTCTAAGAGAATACCTAACTTAGCTCTCATTTCAACCTGAGAATACTATTGAAAGAAGAATGTGTTCCTCTGTCTGGACCAAGTCAAAGAACATCAAACAATCCACCTCTCCCATCGCATGTCCCCTCCGTCGTTTTACACAAGGAATCTGGGATCAACATTAGAATATTACCAAAAGGCATGCATATTTCTCCATCTAGGAGGAGTAAATGATTTTCGGATTATCCACCTCCTCCACCACATGCCATTCCCATTGTCCTAAAGAAGGATTATAAGTTTCATTTTGTGATTTATCCAAGGATACACCGACTCCACCACCAGCTCCAAGCAGACGGGTACCATTATGAGTACATCGTCAGTTCAGATTTTCGTCGCAATCCCCTCCCATTAAGAAATCTTGTTGTTTCTCTTAATACAAGCGTCCTTACGATAATTTAAGTCACCATCCTTCAATTTAACATGTATGAAAAACGGGGGCATACAAGTTCGTGAACAAACAATATATTGTGAGAGGCAATTATACTAATTGTAGCTTTTATCTATTCTAATTGTGCCTTCATCTAATATTTTATAATCCGTAGGCTATGTCAAATAATCATTGTGTCTTCATCTGTTAATATTATGGAGATAAATGTAATAAATCACATAATGATTATGTTTTCTCGCCATTTTTCAATTATATTCCAATTGAATCTTTGGTTGGAGTGGATTTTGTTGCCCAAACTCGAACAAAATAATTTAACGGTATCCACTCAAAAGTAATGTACAGGTGGTAGCACGAGTCATACTCATGGATCCCTCGAGTTTCTCATTTAAACAGTTTGCAGTCTGAGGGTAATCAAAGGGGGGGTTTGAAATTGTTTGTTGCAAATGAAATTTAATTGCATAAAACAAAAGCAGAAAGTAAAGTGTTGATAGTCTATGTGAGAAAGCCTAGCTTGGGTTATGTAATGCCCCAGGCCCGAAATTTGGAATCTGGGCCCGAATACTAAAATTTGGGCATTACAAATGGTATCATAGTGAAACCTCTCCCAGAAAGATGTGGTTCGGGGACGAACCAAGCAGAAGCTGGTGGAAATGTAACGACGTGGGTTTAAGAGGGAGACATGAATGAATAGAGACCACATCCGAATGAGAGGGATCCTGAGGACATGAAAGTATAGTTAAGAAAGGCTGAAAAGAATCGAAAGGTACTACCTATACCAACAAGGTGCACCTTTCTCTTCAGTGGCTCAATCATAGGAACTCTAAAGTTAAGCGTGCTTAGCTTGGAGTAATCCTAGTTGGGTGACCTCTTAGGAATTTTGCAAGGATGCGTGTGAGTCAGAATAAAGCCTGTGGAAATGTCCTGTATTGGTTTATAAAGATAGTCTTCAGTCTTAGAAGCACAAGAGTATAACGTATCAGATGTAGGGGACGAATAAGAGAATAAAAAGAAAAGTGGAGAGAAATCATGTAGAAGTCGGCTGAAATCGGCAGAATTTCTAACCTAGGCAACAAAAATTGCTATTTATAAAATCATAATAGCACCTGGAACTACTAACAATGGCATTTTGGTCATTTTGGCTTTCTCTTTCTCGATTGATGCAATTAAACTCCATTCTGGCATGTTTTAGATCTATTTTGTCACTAATGCCCCATTCTATCTTTCAAGTGCTCGATACCTAAAATATAGCCAATTAACACGTCAAATCTAATAAGGAACCCAAATTAAGCGGAATCAAATAGCACATTTTTGGTGCTATCAAACACCCCTGATGTAGAGGAAAGTTGTCGAGGTTTTCTACAGATCAAATAGTATTTATTTTCACAATCTAGCACTTCAACTAACAAGTAGTCTTAGTGGAAAGATCAGGTCGAACCACATGGAGCCTAAGATGAAACTTCTTTGAGTTAAATAAATCTTTGGAAAGCAGTAAAAATCGGGGGGGGGGAGGTATAGAGGGTTTCAGATTGAGTTGAGAGGAAAACTAAATTGCATGAATTAAAAGTGCGAAAAATAAAATAGGTTGAGAGAGATACATGAGATTACCTTTGTCAATTTAGAGGTTGTTGAACTTTCTATGGATTAATTCATTGATTTATTATGCAAGGTTCATAAGTTATCTAATTATCAAGCCTAATTAAATGTCTAGAAAAGGCAAACAAACTTCCTAAGGAAAATCAACGCGGATGTCGATTCCTAAATTAACTAAGCATAGTCACGAAGCCTATTCACTTAGCTAATTACATTGAGCACTTTGATTGATTAGAACATTGGATTAAATTGACCAAATCTAATCTAGCACGTTTCTATTTGCTAGGTTATGTTATCTTTCGTTATTGAGTGATCCTAGAAAAGCTAGCCATCAAAACCATAATTATTTTCTACTAAAATTAAGCATATTATCGATAGAATTACGGATACCTACAACATGCATAGTGTGGGTGAACGAACAAAAAAGTATTTGTAATTTAGTTGTCAATTAAATCTACAAGCATGCTCGTCCTAGAAATTATATTAAGGAATAGAAAACAAGTATTCAAGCCTCGACAATTTTCTAGTATTCAACTTGCACTCAATAATGAAATCAATTCATAATAAATCAATAAAGCACAAACTAACACTAAATCTAGACTTATTCATGCAAGAATAAGTTTTAAAGCCCTTGTAATTATTGTAGGGAACTATACTCACTCTTTTCTCATGTGTGTCCTAAATAATCACAGCAATGTAGTTCTTTCTACCCCAGTCATGCATAACATTGGAAGTTAATTTTTTTCATTTTCAGCACAAATATATATCAGTTTTTTTTTAGAAAGTAAGCACATAAATCATTTTTCTTCCTCAGTATTACATTATAACCCTTCACGCAAGACAGTCTTTGATCAGTGGAGCCTATCACAATGACAACAAAACTACAAACTAAGCAATACAATTCTAAGCATGCAAGACCTAACGTAGGTAGACAAAGAACTTAAGCATGCATGAAAAGTAAAATTTCTTTTAAAAATGGCTTAAGTCATGATGACTCATACTAAATATCATGTCATACAAAT
Organism: Benincasa hispida; assembly: GCF_027475165.1. Taxonomy (NCBI): domain Eukaryota; kingdom Viridiplantae; phylum Streptophyta; class Magnoliopsida; order Cucurbitales; family Cucurbitaceae; genus Benincasa; species Benincasa hispida. The sequence continues at coordinate 56,506,778 of NC_143480.1, read as the reverse complement.
TAAAATCACAAGGGAGTGCGTCATAGACTAGTCATTGTAACGAACTACTAACATGAACAAACATGCATATAAGCACACAAAATAAAGTATCCCGAGCTCAGATGCTCAAGGACTCCAGCTAGAGGACAAATATACTCCACCCCAAACATAAATTCTATCATTGTCGCCAATGTAATAAAGAATTAAAAACAAGGGAAAAATGAAAACGAAAACATAAATCTTCCGTGAAAATTTTGGCACACTTAATGTCGGTGATATTTGGCTCATGAAAAATTAATTCTCTCCATCTTCTCATTGAACTATAAAAACCTCAAGATCGATAAATATAGAAAGAATTATGCTAAAATAAAAATAAAAATAACAGAAAGAAAACATATACTAAGAAAACAAATAAAAGGTAAATCCTGACTGCCTCTATATAGCGCAAAAGTCGGTCTGCTCGACCCAACTAGGCTTCATCATCCATATTCATCAAAGACTAGTGGGTCTCCATCTCCACCCCCAACTTGGGAGGTTGACCACTATCTTGAAAAAGATAAATACGAAAATACGAAGGACTAGTAGGGGAAGAAGAATAAATCATTATTTTTTTTTTCAATTTTACCTTTTTTTATCAATTTACAGAATCCCATTGTCCACATCGATGACAGCCTTAGTTGGTTTAAGAAAGGATCTCTCTGACAAAATAGATAAATCTGAGGGATGAGAAGAAGCATTCACATCTAACACATAAAAATCAGAAGGAAATGTTAGACCGTTAACTATAATCAACATATCTTTTATAAATCCTAATGGCATATGAATAGAGTGGCCAGTTAAAGGAAAACATAAGCAACCCTAACAATCATCCACTTGTCCTAAAGCTAGTGGGGTGTACAATATACAAGTACACAAATGTTGGGAATGTCCTAAAACTCGTAGTTCGTAATCATGAAAACATATTCTATTTATAAAAGTATTGTTGAATAAAATAAAAGTGTTATTGAATTTCATTATGTAATAAAATCCAATAAATGAATCCATGGCTATAGTATGAAAGCTTTAACTTTATGTACAGACACAAAAGAGGATCAAGTTATCGTATATAGTCAAAAAGGTCTATAAGTATATGGATAAGATTGGGTACGTCATCCTGGGGACACTATGGATGTGGCCTATTTTGTATACTGATACAAAAAATGTGATCCCAAAATCATTCATATGAAGATATACGAGTGGGGGCATCCTATGCAAAAGAGTTTTGTATAAGACCAAACCACAAAATAGTCACTTTTCTTTATAACGACCATTTACTGTTAAAACTGATTGTTTCAATTCGATGACCTACGGTAACTCATTCTTAATCCTGAGTTAATTATGAACTCTTGTTTATTCGGAATTATCCTTTAATCTACATAGGTGAGAGTAGTTCAACAAAACTGCTCAATAAGCCTCCCATTTTAGGGATAAGACCAAATAGATAGCTCTGGACATAGTCCTACAAGATGGAATCCACTTACATCTATTTAAGAGTTAGCAGATAGGTTGTTTCCTTAAGTACTGATTCATGGTCTTAAACAAAGAGGCCCTGCCCTTTGATGGCTGAGAGGGACATAGTTTATTAGTTGGACTATAAACTAATTGTTCAATAGAAGATCAGTGGGAGCTTAAGGAGCAAGATGTATTTACAGGGATAAAATGGTAATTTTTACCTAGCTTTAAATACAGAGACCTGTGAAGGATCGACTTATTAATCATGGTTAAATCAAGTGGATAGAAATATATCTACAGTGAGGAGAGTATAACCATTAAGCTATAATGGTATGTCTCGATGGTTAATAAATATTGATTAATTCAGTTTAAAGAGTTTAACCAGTTAATCTTTAATCGTTGGAGCTCATGATCTGTAGGTCCATAAGGTCTCTCTACTAACTTGTAAAACATTATACCTTGGATTAGAATACTGAGCGAATTTGAAGTGTTCAAATTTGAAATTAGGGTTTAAATTTGAAATATTCAAATTCAATTTAGGGTTTGAATAATTATATTTGATATAATCAACGTTTAAATTTATTGAAATTAAACGTAATTGGAGAGTCTAAAATATTTAAATATTGATTAAATATTGTTTACATGAATAGAATCCATGATTAAATTAGATGTTTTATTAATTGAATATTTTGATATTAAATTATTAATTAATTATTTAAATTAAATCAATTTCAATTTAGGAAATTTAATTTTAGAAATTAAATTTTAATTTAATTTAATTAAGTTGGAAAAATTGAATTAAGTTAAAATTGAAATTGTATTTAGTGGATTTATCAAAGTTTTCCAACTACTCAGTGGATTTCTCCACATATTCAACACCTTGCCCAATCTCTTAGTGCTAATTGAAGTCTCAATTAATCGAATGCATGAGTGCTTGCATACTAGAACTTGTTAAATCTTCATTATTCCTAATTTTGAAGTCCATGCAATCTGAATTTTGAAAAGTTTCAACAAAACTGTTTTGCTCTCAAACCTGTCCATTTTCAACCTTAATCCATCTCAATTTAGAGTTTTCATCACTCAATCCAAGGTTGAGAATAGCAGAGAAGTTCCTCTTGGTGGTCTACTAGAGATTTGGAGATCAAATTTTTGGAGTTCGGCACGGATCAAGAGGGACTCTACAAAGGTATACATTCTAGACAACCTTTTTTTGAAAAATTGTTTTTAGCATACTTTAAACTCAAATTAAGTGTAATTAGAGTGCTTAAGGATTCTATTAGCTTTCACATTTTGCATCTTTACTCTTTCAACAAAACAATAAACTAAGACATAAAACACGTCTAGTACAAAATCTCCCACTTGTCGTAGAATAAATGTGGTCTGTCCTATAGACTCATACTCTGTAGGTGACTCTCAAACACCTTAGCTGTGAGGGCCTTTGTAAATGGATCAGCAATGTTGTGCTCTGAAGCTATCTGCATGACGATCATGTCCCTTTGATGCACAATTTCTCGTATGTGAGGATACTTCTGCTCAATGTGCTTCATGCGCTTGTGACTTTGAGGCTCTCAAAAATTAGCCAAAGCACCACTATTATCATAATAAAGGGTGGTGGGCTTTGACATGTCTGGAACTACTTCTATATCTATCAGAAATTTCATGAGCCACAGTGCTTTCTTATCAGCTTCACAAGTCGCTACATACTCAGCCTCCATGGTAGAATCAGCAATGCACCCCTGATTGGTGCTCCTCCGGACTACTACTCCTCTATTAAGAGTGAACATTGATCCTGATGTGGATTTCCTAGAATCCTTTTAAGTCTAAAAATCAGAGTTCCTATATCTTGTAAGGATCAAATCATTTGAACCATACACGAGCATGTACTACCTCATTCTCCGTAGATATTCTAGGATTTTCTTAGCAACGGTCCAATGATCAAATCATGGATTAGACTGATATCTACTGACTACCCATCGCATAACAGATGTCAGGTCTAGTACATAACATTGCAAAAATCAGGCTGCCAACAACTGATACATAAGAGATCCATCTCATTTCCTCAACCTCTTGAGGTATCTTAGGACACTGTTCCGTTGAAAGAGAGTAAACCCCTCTTGGAGTTTTGCATCGAAAATTTGACAAGAATCTTGTCAATTTAAGCAACCTAAGACAGAGCTAGTGTTTTATTCTTTCAATCTCTAAAGATCTGAATGACTAGAACAAACTGCACCTCTCCCAAATCTTTCATTTGGAATTGCGTCACTAACTAAATCATAATTTCAGTCAGTAGACCCACATCATTTCCAATGAGTAGAATATCATCTACATACAACACTAGAAAAGCTACTGAACTGTTGATGATTCTCTTGTATACACACGGCTCATAAACATTCTGATCAAAGCCATAAGATTTGATCATAGTATCAAATCTTATGTTCCAATATCGAGAAACTTGCTTCAATCCATAAATGGACTGATTTATACTTATGTACCAAGGATACTTGCTTCAATCCATTTTGAGGTAAAGGATAAGTTTAAAGAAGGAAAATATTTAAGTATGGGAACTTAATTCTCAGTTACTTATTAATCTAGCCCAAGAAAGAGAATTTCTAGCTAAGTGTTGGTCGTGTTGAGGGATGCTTGAGCATCGAGTGGGCACAAGGCAGAAATTGAGTAAATGCTATCGAGCGTCAAGTACAATTGATTAAGAAAGGGTCGAGCATCGAGTATAAGGAATCGAGGAAGGGTCGAGTGTCGAGTATAAGTTATCGAGGAAGGGTTGAGCGTCAAAGGTAAGGGAGGAAGGGTTACGCATCGAGTACAAGCGATCGAGTAAAGGGTGTGCATCGAGCAAGCTCCCAACACCGAGTTTCCTATCGAGCATCGAGTCCTTCCATCGAGTATTTAACAGAGAGCCGCGGAATCTTTCGTTGAGTAAGAACTTTACTCCATCGAGTATTCCCGATGAGAATCGAATTGCTTGAGCTGCTCAGTTTTAAACTTCTCTTTTAGTTACCTAGACATATGGCTTAATCTCGGCTCTTAATCCACTAATGTGTGAGGTGGCTTAAGGAGATTTCATGCGAAGAATTGGATGGTAGTATAAAAAGGGAGGAGAATTTCTAGGGCTTATTTCGAGACGATTTGCTAGGGTAAACCAGGCGAACTTGGTACCATCAAAAAGCTCTGTGGGTATAGTTTCTGAAATCAATCCTTTGGAAGGTAGTTCTCATAAGAGAGGGGGCTAGAGAAGGAAGGAAGAGTCGAATGTTCATTTTTCGGGCATTTTTAGGCACTCGAAGAAGAAACGTAGATCTAGACCGAACCACATGGAATTTCAAGCTAAAAATTTAAGGTAATATTGTTACCACCTTTATGAGTAAATTTGTAGAAGGAACTTTTGCAAGATAAGGTTTGTTGTTTGAGTTACATATTTTGGAATCTAAACCTAGAAAGTGTTGAACAAGCAGGCAACTTCGTGGTCTATGGCCACTAGGGAATATTTAAAGCTCCAGATCAAACCACGAAGAGTTCTAACATAATTCTAAGCATGTTTGAAGATGGAATTTTCTTAAAATGAGTTCTGGATTTCGAGTTATTGACATTATAAGTTGAATCTGGAATTTGTTGGGCAAACAGTAAACTACATGCTAAATGTGGGCTTGGCACCCAAAAACCCTACTAAGTACTGGGTGTGGGCGTCAGAAAGGGAGGCAACCCGCTGAAGTTTAAGCCATTTTAAATTTTAATAAATACCCGACGCCCTAAGGTAAGTTACATAGATTTATAAGCGAAATGTATAAATGTAAGCTTAATTCTAAAAGCAAGTCTAAAAAGGGAAACCATGACTAGTAACTAAAGTAAATTGATACGTTCGCAGGGTTGACATTAGTAGGATAAGCTCATCAATCTTAAATGGATTCCTCAAAGACTATGAGTGACTCTAATGTTTACAAACATTTATGAATGATTTGACAAGTCATGCTTTTATGAAAAGTTACTTATTGATAGCCAGCCTCAAACATTTACCTAGCTATTTACTTTATTGATGTTTACGAGTGCTTGGTAGATTAATAACTTATAGAGTATGGATAGTTATGGTCCAAGCATTATATTCTTAAGTAATTAATGTCTAGTGCTTATGAAGTATGTTGCCCTAGACAAAATTTGAATGGTTAGCATATGCTAATAGGGAAAGCTAGGTCTATAAGACAAGCTAAGTGTGAGGTCTAGGTGAAGAACTCCTAGTAAAGTATGTTTAGCTCAATACCTTGATGTGGTAACCGAGCTTAGAGATGGTTGATGATAGGATCCTAGCTACGTACAGGTAGGGTCAGTATGATGGACATAGGACCCACATCCGAAGAGATGAATTCAAGTCTCAGTAAGACTTGTTAATGAAGAATGCTATGGTTGAGTTGGTTCCGTATTAGCAAGAACAATAAAGAGGGATAAACTATGTCATTTAATGATAATTGTTGATATGTTTATACGTTTTCAAGTAATTAAGCTTCATGAGAGTGCTTAGCATTTTCCTCAAGTATGTACTTGTTTGATCGCATGCCAAGGTAACCTTAAAGCATTCTATGTTGAAGCATGCATTCTAAAGACTGTAGTTAAGTTTCGAAAAAAGCTAAGCTTAAATCTTCATTCTGAAAGATTCATAATATATATGATGTTAAAGCATGATATAATTTTAGTAAGTTGAATACTGAAAGAATGGAAGTTTTTCAGGAAGTACCTAAGGTGTTGATGATACTTAGTAACTCCACATGCACGTAGAAAGTTCTGAAGAAGAGGCCAAAGTATGGGTCACTTAGGCCATATTTGAGAGGCCGATGTATGGGTCTCCTAGGCCATATTTCAGTAATCGAGGCTGAAGTATGGGTCTCTTGGTGTGATACAGACATTGGGAGCTTGAGTGATGAATGCTCATTCTGAACAAAGATTGAGCAAGTATTCACAGAACGTTATTATGTTTTATGCTTCAATTGTTATGAAGTTGTTCGATGAGTTACAGTTAAAGACACAAATAATGGTCAGAAGTGACACACCTCGACTAAAGTGATAGTGGAAGTTGGGCCGAAGGGTCCCTCCCCCAACCAAGCTGATGTTCAGTAAGTTTTGCTAAAGATCAGACCAGAGGAGTCGCTCTTTTATAAAAATATTTAATGCGGAAGCTGAGGCTAAAGGGCCTCCCAGAGCTGATGTCTATGATGCCTATGTCATGTTTAAATTCTAGTAGAGAAGTTTTATGTAATTACTTGCTTGACTAATTTCTCAGTTTTTAGCTATGCTTTTCAGTTCATGATCTCTTTGTTAAGCACGATTGATTTGTATGTATTTTATGTTTCAAAGGTTAGTCACTCACTGGGCTTATAGCTCACTCTGTTTAATGTCTTCTCCATAGGTAGTAGTCACTCCCCAGAAGATGACTCTGTTGTTACTTTGCCACTCAAGACCAAAATGTTAGAAAGTCTAAGTGAGGGTTATGTATAAAGTAGTATGCATGTATTATGTCATGTAGGGACTCGTTGAGTGTGTTGGGCTTACTACTTATGTAAAGTGTATAAGTTGTATTATTGAAGAGCAATGTAGAACTCTATTAATGATTGTCATTTGTCTTAAGTTGATGATACTGAAGTATGGTTAGAATTAAACCATTTTAAATATCTACAAAAAGAAACATGCACACTAGTTAGTTGTACAACTAATTTGAAGGATCTCACCCAATTAGTAGAGAAAACCATTCGCGTAAGGGAAGTTTGGCTAAAGAAGAGTAGCGGTGGGTAGGTAAAGGAAACCACTAGGAATTTCCAGTAGAATCAAATGATGAGAATTTTAGACTTCCATTTGTTGGATAGTCAGATATGGAAGGACAAGGAGTTGCGAGCCAACAAGGCTTGTGTAGAAGACTGAGACCTACAGCTGGTTCAGCTATTAGAATAGCAAAAGGACATACTGGCTAGCTAGTGGCTCGTACAGCTAGGAAACTTTTCGGTGTTAACTAAGGCACCCAACATTCAAGTATATATTATCGTGAAAGGGAGGACAACTCCCATTGTGGGTAGATAAATCCTACTGAGAAAGGAATGTTCACAGTGAGTTCGTGTAGCTTAATTAGAGCGAATGATGACTTATTAGACAAGAAAAATAGCTAAATGCCACTAAAGCCAAAGACGGGGTTTTAGTGGAGTTTAATAGTTGAATGACCTCCCTTTTTCAGATGAAAGTTTGTGTAACGATCCGACCTCCAAGGACTCGAGCTAGGTTGTTACTAACGCATGCATGCATGTAAGTTAAAACGACATTCTTTTCATAATGAAATAAATGCTAAATAAATGAGATAACTAAAAATATTTTCATTAAATTCAAATACTTAAAGTCAAAGAATATGGTACCCATAAATCATGAAAAGAAACAAATAAGTCAGAAAACAAAAATTAAACAGTAGTCTCAAATCTCAAAACTAAAGATGTAAAACATAATAGGAATATATTAAAATATGAGCGGAAGCATGTAAACTAGTCACTGGTGGCTGGATCAAAGATTCCTCTTGTCAGTTGCTGGTACATCTCTACCCTTATCTAAAACAACAACATGAGAAATGATGAATATAAAATACTCAGTAAGTAACCCCACTACAGGGGTCAGGCTAGGCATCTATGTCCTCTAGATGCCTACCTCTGGTGGAACATACATACTCCTCTACTTCTCATGGGATTCATAAATGAGTAACTGATTTTGATCCGACTGTCGTTAAGTATACCCACTACTTCTAGTAAGTCTTGTCGGACCCACAACCTCTAGTGAATCCCGAAGGAAAGCACCACCTCTAATGAATCCCGAAGGAAACACAACCTCTAGTGGATCCCGAAGGAAACCACCACCTCTAGTGAATCCCCAAGAAAACAAAACCTCTGGTGAATCCTGAAGGGTAATATAACACTAAAATTTTAATTCCTTGTTATACATGCACTGTGATGATAGATAATGTGCTACAAGCTCATGTCCCCGGCAATGGCGCCATAAACTTGATGACATAATTTTAGTCTTTAAGCATGTGGACAAATACGAATGTGAATGAATGAGCAATTCTTTTACGTTGTTAATGATATGCTCGTAGTATGCAATATAGTAATGCGTGTCACAAGTTTTCTTGCGCTGAAACCAAGTATAATTCCAACGCAAGTTTCTCAGAATAATCCGAGGTCAAACACAGGGATTGTTTTCGTTAATGCATTACTTTTGTGATACATGCGACCGATTTAACAATGAATAAAGAATTGGGTTTATACAGGAATATAAATTTCGATGAAATAAAATTGTGTTGATAAAATAAAATCCTAAACTAATATGATACAAGATACAAGATACATGATACATGATACTGAGGTCGAGACTAACTGTGAAGTTATACAAAGAATCGTGGTATGCGATGGCAAGTCTTTATGAATGAAGTAGAAGGGGAAAGAGCAATTACTAAAAACAATGCAAGTTTGCCATTTACGTTAAAGATACAACTAAGGTTCCGCTTTCCCTTGGCGTACATCTCTCGGTGATCGGCCACGTTCCCATATCTCTATGGTGAAACAGGGATGAACATGATGAACACAAGGTTTTTTCCATCTCTAGAAATACTTCTTGCTTTAGTTAATGCATTCTTCCAGCCCTCTCTCGATAGGCGAAATAACATCTTCACTTCTGCTCTCACAGGTGAAGATGTCGTTGAGCATGCTTTAGCTAAACTTAATTATTTCCTTAACACAAATTAACTTACTCGCTTAATTCTTGATAATTACCTAGGGAATTAGGAAAACATCATGGAGAAAATGGATTATGGATGAACAGAAAGAGATAGAGAGATGATAATGGTAATGATCATAACATTTAATACTAAGGTTAAGCATTCGATACATGGTGTGAATGAAAGATTAAGGAAGGTGAATACAAATGATGAAATAAAGATTAGAAACAAATACAGAAAGAGTGTCAATGTCTTGACACAGATCTTGAACGGAGATAGTGCTTGCCGACATGTGGAAGTAATGGAGAGGAAAGCTTCCCTCTCAGGCTTGCTTTCCCAGTAGAATTGACCATCGCACAGATCTTCAGCTATGGGGATTGGAAGGATTCTTTGCTCGAAGACTCACCTCTCGACCTTGTCTCGTGGTTCTGCCCGGATCTACTCTTGAAGTCGCTTCAGACCAGACTCTCTCTCACAATCAGTATATGCACATCTTTATGTTTTAATGTATATTTTTTTCAGTGAATTTGCAGAAGCTATTTATAGGCGAAGCTTGACTCTTTGAATGTGTGGTCTCCACTATATGGTTATGGCAGTTCCTGAAATGGTGGAATGAGAAATTCCTTCTGTTATACAATCAGCCCATCAGAAATGCACAACTGAAAGCTGTAAACGTGTCAGAATCCTCCGCAATTGCGTTGCTGTTTACATCTTCGATCCATGGCCGCATGTGGTGTTGTTTTTTATTACCGCATGCGGTTGAAATTTCGTTGATCACTAAGCTCTTGATCGATTGTCGCATGCGCCATCATTTCATTGATCATCTCTTCGTTCTCTATTGATGGGTGCAATACGACATAGATGCATTGTTCTTTTTATCTTTGAGCCATGAACGCATGCGGTGACTGATTTCCTGCAAAACAGAAATTGAAACACTCTATTCTACCATCGCAATGGTGTTAGTGGGTGTATTGACGACATTTTATAAATTTTGCATTTCTTAACCAATTTCTATACTATCGACGCAACTTTTCTTTCTTTTTACCGCAATATCTAAATAAAACAGTATTAATAACTTGTATTTCTACAAGTTATCACACCCCCAAATTTAGATATATGCTTGTCCTCAAGCATATCTTCACTAAGGCAATATTGTTCAATTCCTATCCTTATTTTGCATCGATTGGTTGCTCCGAATGCTCCACCTAGGCAACATTACTTAACAATGCAATTTCCTTCTATCCTTGATAATTCATAAACAATCCCTACTTTATTCTTTTATACAGCAAATCTCTACTAAAAAATTCCTTTCTTTTTTTGAAAAGAATGTTTACCTCTTCATGAAAAAATAACTTGGTGCATCTTTATGCGGTGGTCTAATTTGCATCATTTTATTAGAGACTGTTGATCATGGTTACACACTTCGTTTTGGCTTGTTCCCACGGTTGTCATGCGAACATCTAACTAATCAGTAAGGATAACCTCTGGTGGATCTCGAAGGAAACCACCATCTCTAGTGAATCCCGAAGGAAACACAACATATAGTGGGCATCTAATTAATCAGTGAGGACACTATCACAATTTTAATATCACAAGTATCATAACATGGTTCTATAACATACATATATATCTCAACATCATAGTTCTATAACATACATATACATCTCAACATCATGGCTCTATAACATATATATATGTCTCAACATCCTCAGATCAAATACAATCTCATGGAATCAAATATCATCTCATGCTAGCATTCAAGTATCTATATGCACATCTAATCTTTTGAATCCTTATACGAAAACATACATCGATTATTCTATACTATCAGTCTATCATGCTATCATTCTGTAATAATACCAATATGTCATGCTAGCATACATCTAGTCCCTGGCCCGTGGGAAGTTTCCAGTAGTAAGATTACATACCTCAAATCGCAAGTCCAAATATTTCCCTCAAAGTAACTAGTCGATAATGAAACTTAAATTAAACCTACAACATAAACCCAACATTTAATTCATACTAAGGCTTGATTTCACCTATCAATTCATACAATCAACCCCAAAATAATTTACCTAAAGTGTGGCTTAATCAATGGTCACTTCCAAATTTCGGCTCCAAAATCTCCATTAAATTCCATAAAGAAAAACAACCACTAATTCTGATGGACAACGATCTTAAACCTTCTAAATACAATAGTCAAGTCAACACTTAATCCAATCATTAATGGGCGTCCGATGATCAACCTCAAGAACCACAAATGTTACCAAATTTCTTGTCGGAAACGAACTCGAACTCGCTGAACAGCATATTGTGCACTTCAAACTACTCCAATCTTGGCACTAAATTCCAGATATAATAGGTCCCAGAAAAAAGGAAATCCAAAATTTAATGGACAAACAAGAACCTTCCAAACTCAGCCGATCTTACCCAAAAATTTAACCTTACTCCAAATTTCAGAGAGATCACGTGGTAGCGACTCATCGAATAGAGGCACGAATTTTAGATCTACAACATCGGGTACGGAAAAGCATCAACGACTACGTGTAGCTTCCTGTCCGACATTGAAGGGGTGACGCGGTGTACAACTTCATGAGTGGGAGTGACTAGTCTTTGAACCCGTGCTCGACACGAAAAATGGCGGCGACACTTGTGCTAATGGACAAACAGAGCTAAGCTTCGCAGCGAGATGAGGCGTTTAAGACATCAACGACGAGGAATTTCAGTTGACCAAAGGTGCGAGGCTTGGTGACTCACGACAATTTGGTTGAAGCCGATTCTGGTGACAGCGAATGGCGGGTGGGCGGCGAAGCTAGGGTTAGGGAGGGGTCTCGGGCAGCGCTAAAGAAAAGAAAACTAGAGGGTGTATGCGTGAGGGAAAGGGGTTGAGGGAGGGATAAATAAAATATATTATTAATAAAATATAATAAAGTAAAGTAAAATAAAATAAAATAAAATTTTATTTTATTCTATGTTACTAAATCCTTCTCCCCAACACTTCCAATTCAAAAAGAATTTAATTAACCCCCTTAAAAATCAAATTAATTCCTGATATTAATTTCAAACATAAATTTCCAACTTTAATTAAATAAATTCCAACAGTGACACTAAAATGTCCAAAATTCCAAAAACGCCCTCAATTAGGGGAATTACTAAAATTACATTACTAACAAAATTTGGAGTGTTACATTCTTCCCTACTTACATAACTTTTGTCCTCGAAAGTTAGTTTTGGAACAGCTCCAGGTACTAGGCCTTCATCTCATCCTCTTGCTCCAAAGTGGCTTCCTTGAATTGGTGATCTGCCACAAGACTTTCACAAATGTTATCTCCCTGTGGCGTAATGTCTTTACCTCTCGGGCGAGAATCTCTACAAGTTTCTCCTCATAGCTCAAGTTATCATTCAACTGCAAGGGCTCAAAGTTAACTACATGGGACGCGTCTGTCACATACTTTCTCAGCATTGAAACATGGAAGACATTATGAACTGAAGACAGTGCGGGAGGTAATGCCAAACGATAAGCTATGAGGCCAATTCGCTCCAAGATCTCGAATGGTCCAATGAATCTCGGACTCAATTTCCCTTTCGTTCCAAACCTCAGAATACCTTTCATAGGTGCCACCTTTAAGAACACTTTATCACCAGTCTCAAATTCCAGGTCCTTACGTCTCACATCGACATAGGTCTTCTATCAACTTTGTGTTGTTTGCATACGAGCCCTGATCTTCTGTATTGCCTCATTTGTGGTCTGCAATAGCTCAGGTACTAGCAATTTCCTCTCTCCTACCTCATCCTAACACATAGGAGATTGGGTACTCGAACGTTTATTAATGAGTGTCTATCATATAGCAAACTCTATGCACGGCCATTTATGCTATCAAGCTATCATATATCTATTTTCTTTTGTGCGTCCTATTATAAAATGTTCATCGAAAAAATGAAAAAGATTTTCATTTTATCCATCAGTTACCATAACTGATCACAACTTCCCACTAAGTTGGTTATTAGGAGAAAAAATCGAAACCAATTATCCCATAATTGATATAATTACAAATAAATAATATATTCATAACCTATAGTTTTAACATCACATCTCATGCAATATATAAATCATAGTTCTTTTTCTCCTTTATGGTATTTTATAATAATTCCTCCAATTAATGTATCTAATACATCAAATCAATTATATCACATTTAATTGAAGGAATTTAATTATATCATATATAATCAAATTTCCTCTTGTTAATTTAAACACTTCAAACTAACCCAAAAACTTATTCTCAACATGAATCTATTGAGCTACAAAGGGAACCTTATGAACCTGTTGCTTGAAGCTCCAACGGTGTGTGAATAATTGACTAAATTCTTTAATCATGATATCCCCAATCTGTTAACTTTCGGGCATTCCACTAAAGACCGACAGTTGCACTCTTCACACTACAGATATATTTCTGTGTCCATTGGATATAACCAATCAACAGTACGATGACTAATGCGTTATTTTATGTGATGAAATAATGGAATAAAATGCAGTGATGGAAATACATTGAGCAAAAAATTTTCTCAGTGGAATCAAAGTATAAACCCCACTAAGTTTCCTGGTAAGTCCAAGGTCGAACTCAAGGACTAAGGAAAACAGTATGCAGTGATAATTTCTAAGAAGACATTGCGGTAACCAAATAATCAAATAGTTCTTTGGCATTGTTGTTTGGGTATAAAATAAATGTATGCGGCAGTTTGAGAAAAGATCGATTACGCAGTAGATACACTGAGTATGCGGAGGAACGAGTTCAGAAGGTCTTTAGCTAGCGTTTCCTGAGAATGCGTCAAACTATGCGATCATGCTACACTCATGCGACAACAAATCATTTTCCAATGCAAATCAAGTGCTCCTAGTTCTAGGACGCATGTGTTGAATTCAATAATGTCCATAGAGCTTATTCCTAAGTCTCTACTCTTTGCCTTTGTGATAATGCAAGATGCACAAACAGAAAAGGTGACCGCACACAATCATATCCTATCTCTAGGATGCATGTGATGCGTTAATAGCAAACAGTGCTTATTCCTAAGCTTCTATCTCTTGATTATGCGTTCTAATCTGACTCTCTCGAGCCTAGATTCTAACCTGACTTTACCAAGCCTAGATTCTGCCCTTAGACTACCATCTCGAGTATCTCTAACTGGCGAATGATGCATACATAATACAAGATAATCACATAGAATGAAGATCCCCAGTTATGCTAGCTAAGTGCTTCTCAACACATTCGACAAATTTAGCTACTCATGTTTAATAAACAGAGAGTGAACAAATATAAAAAAGTAAATTCCATTTCTATAGATAAGTTTAAGTACAAAATGACACTGGAAGATAAGGATAGAGAGCCTGGTAGCAATCCCTTGCTTCCCAAGGCTTTTACACCTTCAACTCTATTCTATTCAAAAGAATTCCTGCTTCCGCAGGAGCTGGCCCTCTCTCTGATCTCGACGCTTCCGGCACTCTTCCAAGTTCACCAGAACGATTTCTCGGCACAATCTCGCTTCTTTCGCTTCCGCCTTAAATAAACGAAAAACTAAGAACAAGGCTATTCTATCTAAGGGAAAATTCTCTAACTATCCGAACTTCTTTTCTGAAGATTGCCTTTGGTATTTATAGAGCTTTGGGGTTAAAGGCGTCTTCTCTCTTATGATTGCACTAATGGGATGACTTTAATTCTCTATCTGATGCACCGAATATTTGTCACCGAAAAGCTGAGTGTACTTGGTATAGTAAATCGTTAACAGCTTGTCAACTTAATTCGGACTCGACTATCATCAGCTTTCTGTCCCATCGTGATTAAGTATGCTTTTCACCCAGATGCGCCCACCAAGTTGCACCGGCTCTATGCGGCAATCCTTCTTGAGCAGATGTTTGCGAGCATAAATCACCGCAAAGCCTCGCGGTAACACTGCGCTCGACCGTTGATTTTTTGTGATCGCATTTCACGCTTTGGTCAACGCATATTCTGCATAAAAATACAAAAGTTAACTGTTTTTATGCGATAAACGCATGCGACCACAAAGTTATAAACTTAATGCTTTTTGGACGCAGTCTTATATATTTTATCAACGCAAACCTACATTGTTTAATTTAGCACTGTAATAACGTGTATTTCTATCCATTATCAATGACCCTTCACAAATCACTCGTAAGTACAATTGGGCCAATTTACCGTTTTGCCCCTGTAGTTATATCTAACTCCTTAAGTGCCATTGATTCCTCTAATGAACAATACATCATAGTCCTGCTATCAGTGAACATTTTTCGAGCCATGAGAAGGTGTGGCGCCACATTGTTCAAACCCCAGAATCAGCCATTAAGGGAGTAATCTATCTACTTACCCCTACATCAGCGAAGGAGTGAACTCCGTCTTGTGTAGCTGAGTTTCCAGCTCCCCAAAAGGGGTAGGTTTAAGTCAATGATCTGGCAACTTGCACTCATGAAAATCAAAGGATCACCCTCATAGGAAAGAGTTCCCAACTCACTCATGATTAAGGTCATGTTACCTATTGCCATCCTAGTGAAATGAAAGTCTCTATCATGAATGGCATTATATAATGAGACTAAACATTTTGTGGTCCAGTCTTATACAAATTTCTTTGTATAGGATACTCCCACTTGCATGTCTCCACATGAATGACCATGATCAAATCATTTATAGCACTTTACAACACTTGTAACAATAATGTCACCAAGATAAGGTTTCCCTCCTTTATCCATATACTACAGACCATTTAGGTTATCACTTAAGGCACGATCCACTTGTATGTCTCTACATACATGCTTAAGTTACAACGATAACTAGGGATCTTAGTTTATTCGTTTGTTGTTAATGCAACTAAAATATCTCATATTTCATAGACAATAGTGAATAAAATATCTCATATTATTATATCACAAATGTTTGTTCATACATGTGTTTACAAACTACAGGACCCTACGAGATTTAGGGCATCGATCTCAAAATTCTAAACATCTGTAAAAGCTTCTTGTCCTTGTAAATCATCGGTTCTTTTGGCCTTGCAAGTCTGGAAGGAAAGGGCACATTAGGCACATATGCATCTAAAGGAGGATAAGGGTGAGAAGA
Organism: Benincasa hispida; assembly: GCF_027475165.1. NCBI lineage: Eukaryota > Viridiplantae > Streptophyta > Magnoliopsida > Cucurbitales > Cucurbitaceae > Benincasa > Benincasa hispida. The sequence continues at coordinate 56,490,437 of NC_143480.1, read as the reverse complement.
TACTCCCTATTTTTTTTGTGGTGGTAAGACGGTTGAATTTGAAGAAGAAGTTCCATGGCTTTTCAGTTCTGGCTCCTTTGACTTAGTAGGTGGCTCTAACTCCTTGCCACTCCTCAACGTGATTTCACTTACATTTTCTCTAGGGTTTGATTCTGGCTGAGATAGAAGTTTGCCAGACTGTCTCTCCAATTTACTCATCGAGTGGTTGGTTGAGAGACTTGGTTCCCCAAAGCATCAATGGCACCATGAACTTTAAAATGATTATCAACAAGACCTTTAACCATATCTTCTAAGGACATACCTGAACAGACGGAGCTCCATGACTAGTCTGAGCTTGCTTCTTCTATTGTCCCCATTTGAAGTTTGGTTGGTCTCTCTATTGGGGATGATGCCCTAAAGTCTCATGTCGTGTAGTTTGTAAACAGTTTGTACAAACGCTTGTGATGTATAATATATGATATTTACTTTACTTCTTAATTTTTCTCATATTGAATGTTTTATTTCCTTTACCACAAACTAATAAACTAAAATCCCTAGTTGTCTTTATGTAACTTAAGCATGTAATGATGACATACAAGTGGATCATTAAGTTATAACCAAAATAGTCTGTAGTATATAGATATAGGAAGGAAACCTTATCCTGGTAATGTTACGGATGCATCCCACTTTATGGAATAGTTACAAGTGTTGTGACTTGCCACAGATGGTTTGGTCCTGATCATTCGTGTAGAGGACATGCGAGCAGGAACGTCCTATACAAAGAGTTTGTATAAAACATGACCACGAAGTGTTAACATCTCATTATATAACGTCATTCATGACAGAGACTTCACTAAGACGACCATAGGTAACATGACCTCAATCTTGAGTGAATTAGAAACTCTTGCAATTAAGGGTGGTCCTTTAATTTGCATGGGTGGAAGTGGCCAGGTCACTGACTCAAACCTACCACTTTGGGAGCTGGGAACTCAGCTACGCAGGACAGAATTCACTTCTTCTTCGAAGTAGAGACAAGTAGATAGATAGCTCTCTTAAGGGCTGATCTTGGGGCTTGAATGATATGGCACCACACACTTTCTCATGGACCGAGAGGTGTTCACACATAGTTGGACTATGTTGTATTCTTCATTAGAGGGATCAGTTGTACTTAAGAAGTGAGATGTAACTACAGGGACAAAACGGTAAATTGGCCGTATTGTACTTATGAACATATATGAAGGGTTATCGTACTCATGATTGGTTATATCCGATGGACACATAAATATATCTATGGTAAGAAGAGTTCAGTTGTCGGTTTTTAGAAGAATGTCTGGCAGTTAACAGATGGTGGATCTTATGGCTAAAGAGTTTAGTTAGCTATTCACGTACCATTGGAGCTTCGAGCCATAGGTCTATAAGGTCCCCTTGGTAACTTGGATACAAGTTGAGAATCAATTTTTGGGTCAATTTGAAATGTTCAAATTGACAAGAGGGAGCTCAATTATATATTATATGATTGACTAAATGTACGAGATACATTAATTTGGAGGAAATTAGTTATCAATATGATTTATATCAATTAGAGGAGAAAATACTATGATTGATATATAATATCAAACTATAGGTTATGAATATAATATGATTATATTTATTATTTTATTAATTGGACGGTTATGAGATAGTTGCCCACTGTTTTCTTTGAAATCATGCATTAGTGGGAAGTTCAATTCGATTTTCATAACTGAAGAGTAATATGAAAATGGTTTTCATTTTGCAAAATATACACATAATTGCTCACAGTGTGATTAGCATTCAATCACATAGTACTTGGGAGCCTATATGATAGCGCATCACGTTTACTAAACGATCGCACACTCGCACGTACATTCTCTAAATGACTGCTTACCATTTCCTAAACGATCACTTAGCGCCTGAGCCTAACTAAATGATCATATAGAAAGTTGCTTTGCTTTTCCTACACGATCGTGTAACTCGACTAAACGATCAAGCACCACGACTATACGATAGTCTTTCATTTCTCCCACTTGCTTGATCTTTTGTACACGATAGTTTTTCCTCCTCACCTCTACCAAATCCGAACAAATCCCACCCTTTGAATTCTCACTCTGAGAATATTGAGGGCTCCGAGTGGTGGTGTCATCCCCATTTCCTGGTGTTCGTGCGAAATCGTTCAAGATAGACGACGGGAGAGTTGCTGAGTGATTGCCTGACGTTCTAGCGAGAGGAGTTCGTTTGCGGAGAGAGCGAGGTTTCAAGTGAAGAAAGTCTTCAAGTGGTATGTTTTCTCAATCTCTTGTTTAGTCATCCTTTAAGCATGCTAGTAATTTAGTGTTGTTAATGCATATCTGTATGTTTGAATGTAGATATGGAAAGATCCACTTCCACTCATAGGTACTTGTATTAGAGTTCCTTCACTCTTGACCCAGGATTGTAAGTCTGACTGAAGGGGTCCTGTCTTCTTCTTTGCCCATTGAAATTATAGCTTCCAATGGCATTTACCTCAAGGCAGAGCACTTGGGCAAACGTTAGCTATATGACCAGTTCTTATGGCAAACTTGGCAAACAGTAGTGGGCTGCCCAATCTTCACCTTTGCTAGCTGATTTAGAACAGAAACTAAGTCAATATTTCTTTCTTAAGTTTACTTACTTCATTGGTGGATTTAACACTGATTGCAGCTCTAATTCTAAATTGTTGAGAATTTACTGCAATCGTAGCTATCAGGTTCATTGCCTTAGTCGGGGTTTTATTGACCAAGGCTCCTCCTGCAACTGCATCTATGTTACTTTTTTCGGTTTACATCAGTCCCTCGTAAAAGTACTGAATCGAGAGCTAGTCTGAGATCTGATGATGGGGAAACTTGGCACGGGTCTTTTTGAATCATTCCCAATACTCATGAAGGATCTCCCAGTTTAATTGTATGATGCTGTAAATCTCCTTTCTGTTACTAGCAACTCGGGATGTTGGAAATAACTTCTCCAAGAACTTCCTCAGCAACTATTCCCAGGACATGATGCTCCCAGGCAGTAGAATGTAGAGCAAATTCTTGGCATCTCCCTTTAATGAAAAGGGGAATGCTCTCATATTTATCTACTTCTGGATCACCTCATTAGGTCTCATTCCATTGCACACCACATAGAATTCCTTCAAATGTTTGTGTGGATCCTCGCCATGTGGCTTGATGCTCGAAATTATGTGGTGGAAATATGGATGATATGCGTTGATGGATTTTCGTTGTGTACTCAAGTTTCCCTAGTGGAATCCAAGTGTAAATTCCTCTGAGTTTCTTAGTAAGTCTAGGGTCGAACACATGGACTTGTGAAAATAGATTGCGTTGGTAATTTTTACAAAAACTTTGTGGTAACCAAGTAAATAAATAAAGTGTTGGGTGTGTTGTTGAGCTGATGAAAAAGAAATAAATAAAGGCGGCGGATTTAAGGAAGACAGTTGCATTGATAGATGCAATAAGTATGCGATGAACGGGTTGACAAGATCTTTAGCTAGTGTTACTCGGGAATACGTCAGACTATGTGATCATGTTACAACCATGCACAGTAAGTCATTTTCCAATCTAAATTTGATGCTCCTAAGTTTAGGACGCATGTGTTGAATGCAAAGTGTCCATAGAACTTATCCCTAAGTCTCTACTCTTGTCCTATGCGTTGATGCAAATTGCATGAAAGCAAGGTGACCGCATACAAGCATATCTTATCGCTAAGATGCATGTGATGCGTTAATAACAAATAGTGCTCATTCCTAAGCGCCTATCTCTCGTTTATGTGTTCTAATCCGATTCTTCCAAACTTAGATTCTAACTTGACCTTCTCAAGTGTAGATCCTGTCCTTAGACTACCCTCCCGAGTATCTCTAATAGACGAATGAAGCATTCATAAACAAGATAATCGCAAAGAATGAAGATTCCCTCGTTATGCTAGCTAATTACTTCTCAACCCATTCAACTAATTTAGCTACTCATCCGTGAATAACAGCGAGTGAACAGATATGGAGAAAGAAATTCCATTCTAATAAATGAGTTGAGTACAAAATGACAATGGAAAGTAAAGATAGAGAGCCTGGTAGCAATTCCTTTCTGACCGAGGCTTTTTACACTGAATCTTTATTCTGATCTAAAGATGTCCCTGCTTCTGTAGGCGTCAGCCTTCTCTTTGTCTTGGAGCTTCCAGCGATTTTCCAAGCTTACCGGAACGATCTACCGCACGACCTTTTTCCTCGCGTCTGCCTTAAAATGAAAGAAAACTATGGACTGAGGTGTGAACTTGTGGAACAAAAGATTATAAAAGTCGTGAACCTCTCTTCTTAAGAATGCACTTGGTATTTATAGAGCTTCCAGGGTGAAAGGTGGCTTCTCTCTCCTGGTTGTATAGATGGAACATCTTTAATTCCTAACTGATGCGCCGGATAATTATCACTGATAAAGCTGAATGTACTTCATGACCGTTAACGGCTTTCAACTTAATTTGGATCCAATTGTCATCAGTTTTCTGTCCCATCGCCCTTAATTATCCTTTCACCCGGATGCGCCCACCATGTTGCGCTGACCAAGTTGCGGCGATCCTTCTCGGGCGAATGTGTGCGAGCACGATCAACGCAAAGCCTTATGGTGAAGTTGCGCTTGACCAATGAATTCCTATGATCTCAAACTTTGCATTGCATTAACGCATATTTTGCACAAAAATATAAAGATCAACTGTTCTAATGCGTTGGACATATGCGACCGCAATATTATAGAATTTATGCTTAATGGACGCAATTTAACATATTTCATGAACACAATCCAGCATTATTTAAGAACTTAACGCTATGATAACGTGCATTTCTGCCCGTTATCATACCCCCAAATTTAAACAATGTTTGTCCTCAAGCATAAGCTAAAGATTCCTTTAACAAGTCAACCACAAAGTTCTTTCTTAGATTTCTCAAAAATACTTCGTTCAAATCCTATATACCTGAATTTCCTTAAGTCTTATTCAAGTCTCTTCCTAAAATATTTTTAAGACCTAGGGACTGCAAGCTTAACTTTCAAAAGGACTTTACTAAATTCTGGAACATTGCATGATTTATTTCAAAAAGAAAATTTTCCACCGGGGTGTCAAATGATTTATCCTTGCACAAAAATTTTCTTCATTGCTATTTTTTTTTCTGACCTTGCTCTGATCTGAATGCCTTGCCTTCATTTTGGCTTGCCCCCACGTGTGCATGCAGACATCCAACTATGAGCAATGCACTCTTTCTCATACTAAACTCATGCCGATTGGGCAGTGGAGTTGTGGTCACTGATTTATGTGTTGATCTTGGTGACTTACTTTCGTTTTGGCTTGCCCCCACGTGTGTCACGCGGACATCCAACTACGGGTAAGTGCCTTTCACAACTTAACTCTTATCAACATGGGTTTCCCATTGTGCTGATAGTGGAGTTGTAATTCTTAAATTTTTTTTTTTTAGAGAAAGAAGCAAGGTCGGAAACAAATACCCCACCCCCAAATTTAAAATGCGGCAATGTCCTTGTTGCCAAAAGATTAAAATAAGTCATGTGACGATCATAGAATGCATTGTAAAGAGAGTTTGAAAGAAAGCTGGCAAACCCCTAACTTCTAGAAATATTTTGTGAGGTGACTATCTTAAGGCTAAGTTGACTCTAATATATACGAAAGAGATAGAAGCATATTTGTCGTCGTTGAAATCATACTTGGCAAAGAAACAGATTGCGGTAACTCACTAAATTTTTCTACTTGTTAAATGATTGCGGTAATCAAGAAGGATGCGGTGATAAAACTTTGAAAAGTAAAATGCAACGTGATAGTGCAAAATTTAAAATAAAGATAAGGAAGAGTACACCCCCAAATTTTGCGTTGTTCGCCCCCATTGTGTATTGATGCATCCATCCTTGCAGCGATCTTTACTTCTGTGGATTGCAATGATGGAATGAAATCATTTGCTTCTTCTTGTAATATCTTCGCAATCATGTGCCTTAATCATTGTAAACAGACAAAGAGAGGGTCAAATGATTTTAAAAAAAACAACAAGTTTTTTTTTTTATTTAGAGAAGGAAATTATAAGAATGAGTAAGATGCAGATAGCTTGAATAAAAGTAAACTGACGAACGGAAGAGAGTTCAAAAGTCATGTAAAAGGGTAGTCCGGATTTTTCAACTTTGCAGAGGCTGTTTCTGGCTGGAAATCCCTCCGCAATATTCCTTGATCCGTTGTCCATTAACTTTAAATGTTCGACTGCCATCCTCGGTGATCAGTTCCACCGCACCATGTGGAAATATTTCTTTGATGATGAAGGGATTGGACCAGCGTGATTTTAATTTTCACAGGAAGAGCCGCAATCTTGAATTGAAGAGTAAGACCTTTTGCCCGACTTGGAGGCTTTTAGTGCATATGCGTTTGTCATGCCAACGCTTGGTGTGCTTCTTATAAATCTTTGCATTTTCATATGTGTTGATCCTCCATTCTTCTAGCTCGACCAGCTGCATTTTTCGTGCTTCCCCTGCCTTCTTCAAATCAAAATTCAGCTTCTTGACCGCCCACAATGCTTTATACTTCAGCTTCAAAGGAAAATGACACGCCTTGCCAAATACCAATGCATAGGGAGACATACCTATTTGTGTTTTAAATGCTATCTGGTATGCCCACAACGCATCATCAAGCTTCATTGCCCAATCTTTCCACGAAGGTTTTACTACCATCTCAAGTATCAACTTAATTTCTCAATTGGACACTTCAGCCTGGCCATTCGTTTGTGGATGGTATGTGGTGGCCACTTTGTGAAGGATATTGTACTTGTGCAACAGCTCCTTGATATTGTGATTGACAAAGTGTGATCTTTCATCACTTATGATGCACGGGGAGTGCCAAAACGAGTGAAAATATTTCTCTTGAGGAACTGGGAGACTATCGTCGCATCACTTGCGACGCATGCTATTGCCTCTACCCACTTGGAGACATAATCGACGTCCAATAAAATATACTGCTTGCCATGCGAAGGAGGGAATGGCCCTATGAAATCAATCCCCTCATACGTCAAATAATTCCAGCTCTAAGATAGTGTTCATTGCCATTGCGTTCTTCCATGAAATGTTGCCTGCACGTTGACACCGATCATATTTCATTGCGTAGTTAGCCGCATCCTTGAATAATAAAGGCCAGAAGAATCCACTTTGCAAAACATTGGCTGCAGTGTGTTGCCCTCCAAAGTGCCCACTATATGGCGAGTTGTGGCATTGTGACAATATGTGTTGTTGAGCAGCATTTGGTACGCATAATCGAATGATTTGGTCTGCATATCTTTTATACACATTTGGCTCATCCCAATAATAATGTTTGCATTCATGTTTGAGCTTCTTCAATTGGTGGTATGTGTAATCTTCCGAAAATTGTTCACAAACCAAATAATTAACGATGTCTGCATACCAGGGGCAATTATTCTATGTGGAATAGCTGCTCATCTGAAAACACGACACTCACCTCAGATTCATTGCAGTCAACCTCGGGATTCTCTAGTCTGGACAAGTGATCCGCAACTTGATTCTCCGTCCCCTTCCGATCAATTATCTTAATATCAAATTATTGAAGAAGGATAACCCATCTGATCAACCTCGACTTTGCGTCCTTCTTTGTCATTAAATATTTGATTGCCCAGTGATCAGTGTGAATAAGTACCTTGGTTCCCAACAAATATGCCTTGAATGTCTCCAACGCAAAAATCACAGCAAGAAGTTCTTTCTCTGTGGTGGTATAATTTATCTGAGCAGGGTTTAAAGTTTTACTCGCATATGGAATACAAAATTGTTTTCTCTTTTGCGCTAAGGATGCCCCCATCGCATACTCGCTTGCGTCACACATGATTTCAAATGGCATTGTCCAATCCGACGCAATTAGTATGGGTGCGGTAATCAGCGTATCTTTTAAAACTCTGAATGCATTGAGGCCGTTGTTGTCAAACTAAAATTTTCTGTCAACCTCTAGCAATGAACTCAGTGGTTATGCAATCTTAGAAAAGTCCTTGATAAACCGTCTATAGAATCCAACATGCCTTAAAAAGCTTCGCACAGACTTCACGTTGGTTGGTGGTGGATGTTTTTCAATTGCTTCTATCTTTGCTTTGTCCACCACCAACCCTTCCCGGGAGACCTTATCTCCCAACACTATACCCTCTTTTACCATGAAATGACCATTTTCCTAGTTGAGCACCAAGTTCGTCTCTTCACATCTCTTCAGAATTTTCTCCAAATTGGCTAGGCAAACTTCATAAGTGTTCCCATAAACGGAGAAGTCGTCCATAAATATTTCCACTGAGTCCTCGAGATAATCTGAAAAGATCGCCATCATGCACCTTTGGAACGTACTCGGCGCATTGCAGAGGCCAAACTGCATGCGGTGAATATGGTCTTGTTTTGATCTTCAGGAGCTATCATGATTTGATTGTATCCGGCATACCCATCCAAGAAGTAGTACAAATTATTCCCTACTAATCCGTCTAGCATTCGATCAATAAATGGCAGAGGAAAATGATCTTTCTTTGTGGCCGCATTCAACTTATGGTAATCCATGAATATGCGCCATCCAGTGATGGTTCTTTGCGGTATTAATTCATTGTTCTCATTTGGGACTACGGTCATTCCGCCCTTCTTCGACACATATTGCACGGGGCTAACCCACGTGCTATCTGGTATGGGATAGATAATGCCCACATCCAGCCACTTGATAATCTCTTTTTTGACAACCTTCTTCATCGCAGGGTTAAGTCTGCGTTGATTTTAAATTCTTGCCTTGTGGTCATCCTCAAGACGAATGTGGTGCATGCAATACGCAGGGTTAATTCCTCTGATGTTAGTGAGCGTCTAGCCAATTGCTCGCACATATTTCTTGAGAATGCTCATCAACGCATTCTCTTGATCTTTGTTGAGCGCAGAGGAAATTATCACTGGTAGCTTCTCATTCTGCCCCAGAAATGCGTACTTCAAATGGGTTGGTAGGGTCTTCAGTTCAAGTGTTGGTAGTTCCACCAAGGAAGGTTGCGTTGTTTTTCTTTTCTTCTTTTGACTCTTCTTATTGCGTTGTGGTCATTTCTTCTTCTTTATTTTTTATTTTTTATTTTTTTTTTTGCTATGATCGCATTGCAGGCAGCAAGGGATGCGTTGGCATCCTCTTCTCCACACTCTTCATTAGACTTTTCTTCTTCAATCACATTTAGGTCATCATAAGAATCTTGCAGGTCTTCTTCATCCGGAAATCTCATGGCACAAATTATATTAAATTTGAGCTTCTGTCCATTTGTACTCAAAGTGATTTCTCCCTTGTGCACATTAATTTGAGCACGACCCATTGATAGAAAAGGTCGCCCCAAAATGATGGTCACATCTTTGTCGGCCTCATAGTCTAGAATGATGAAGTTAGCTGGCAAAATAAATTTATCAATCGTGATCAACATATCCTTCACCTTACCTTTTGGATGAACTAGAGATCTGTCAGCCAATTGGAGAGTCACTGCCACAAGTTGCCCCACATTTAGTTGCCTAAAAATTGACAACAACATCAAATTTATGTTGGCCCCCAAGTCACATAGGGCTTGCCCAATATAAAGTCATCCTATGGAGTAAGGAATAGTGAAGCTCCAGGATCGCTCATCTTCGGTGGGATAATAGATTTCAAACTTTGCGTTAATGCCACCGTGGCAAAGTTTCCAATGCCTCTCTTCTTAGTTACCATGTCCTTCAGAAACTTGGCATAGGCAGGCATTTCCTCAATCGTTTCATTGAAAGGAATGTTAACATGTAATTACTTTAATATAGATAAGAAGCGTTGGTACTGTACCTTTTTGTTTTTCTTCTTCCTTAGCCTCTGAGGAAAAGGTGGTAACTGAACTTTCACGGTTCCCGTTTCATTTGACTTCGAGGTTGACGCAACCTCAGGTTCTACTGCTTCATGTTCTCTTTCTTCTTCTTGCGTTATCGCAATCTCAGGCTCGGTTGCGATGGAAGTTGTTCTACTTTGTTCCTTCTTTTCAGCCTCCACAGTCTTTCCACTACGCAATGTCACAACTTGACATTGCTTCTTACCTTATCCCCCTGGGTTATGTGGGAGCTCGGTTGAACTTGGCAACGCCCATTGCGGTATACATTTCAGCTCCCTCGTAATTTGGTCCATTTGCAATTCGAGGTTGTGGATGGACGTAGCCTAACTTTGAAGTACTGTCTTGTTTTTCTCTATATATTATTTCAATAGGCTCTCCAGAGAAGAGGATTGCGGTGGTTGTTGTGAGCTACTTGCTTGATTGCTCTATTGACCGTTGTTGCGTTGGAGGAATCTTAGTGGCCCTTCTTTTTGCGCCACAGGTTGAAAATTTTGTTGTGTATTCTTCCAGGCAAAATTAGGGTGGTTTCTCCACCTGGGGTTGTAGGTGTTTAAAAAGGGGTTATTTTTCACAAAATATACATATTGTGGATTTTGCGGGCAATCTTCCATCGCATGCCCATCACTGCAAGTCGCACACCTTGCGGTGTTTTGATTTATTGTGTTGATTTGCCCACCTTGCGGTGTTGGGCTGCTGATCACCATTCCTTGATCAAATTCATCATTGCGGTCATTTTGTTTTGTAATAAAATAATAGCACCATTGTTTTCGTTAGAATCTTTTAAGTCTCAATCTCTGGTCACTCTCTCTACAGTCTCCATGGTTCTTGGAGATGCAGTCCAGGATATTTTTTGCCTCATGGTAAGTTTTATCAAGCCGAGCACCAGGGGCTGCCGCATTGGCAGCGATTTACGAAGCGGGGTTCAAACCATGATAGAAAATTTCCATTTGAAGGCAGTCTGGTAACCCATTATGTAGAAAATGCCGGACTAACCTTTTAAACCTCGCCCAAGCATCGCTGAGCGATTCGTCCATGTCTTGTTCAAAATTAGTAATAAGCTTCCTTCACCTTGTGTTCTCGGTAGATGGAAAATACTTCTTCATGAATTTTTCCACCACCTGCTCCCAAGAAGTGATCTCTCCTGGTTCGAGCGAATATGCCCATTTCCTAGCCTGATCACAGAGAGATGTTGTCGAACTTCTTCAGCAGAGATGTTCGGGAACAAAAAAGTATTGCAGAATTCAATAAAACTTCAAAGGTGGGCGTGCGGATCCTCTCCACGCCTTCCTCCGAATTGACTTGCAGTCTGAATCATCTGCAGCACCGGTTTCATTTCGAATCTACTTCCATCGAGGGCAGGCCTCATTGTCACACCTCACCCCAAATCACCCTCTTAGGCTAAAGATGGGCGTGACTGCAGCAGTTATCAACCCTTGGGCTGACACTTACTACCTAAAAACTCTTGCGGAATAACTCTGATATCAAATACAAATTATATGCAACGGGATGGCCAATTTATTAACTTAGAAACTTAATATGTTTAGAGTATTTACAACATTAGATTTACAAGTCCCAAAACCCACAACCCTAGTCCCTATATGAACAATAGTAACATGTGTACAATATTAACAGTAACCACCTAGCAAACGGTTACAAGTCTTTTTGTCCTTTAGTGGCAGAGCAGATACTGAGCTGTCTTCAGAGGATTTGACCGCTACCTGTGGGGGGGACAAAAACATTTGAAAACGGGGTGAGTTTACGCCCAGTGAGTGACCGAGAAACCATAGTAAATTCTCATACATAATTTCAGAAAATAGTTTTATCTGAAATATAAACTTTTGCAGCATAAATATTTTCCAAGCATAATGCATATAAAACTGTTTTAAACATAAAACAGTAAAATCATTTCGCAAATCAAAGTACTGTATAGCTGGTAAAATAATCCCAACACCAACTACTAGTCTAGAGAGAACCCTTTTGCTCAATCTCTAACTTTATTCACCTATGGCCACACTAAGTACCTTCACACATTAGGTACTACTGCTCAGATACCTTCTCCTTATACTTCAGTATCGAGCTACTAGGATACTTTCTCCAACGTACTTTAGTATCCCGTTGGCTTGGTACCTTCTCAAACGTACTTTAGTACCAATAGATACATTCTCCTTGTACTTCAGTATCTAGTTGGGTGGATGCCTTCTCCTTGTACTTCGGCATCGCATTTTACCAAAACTATTTATAAATAACTTTTCTCTTTAATGCATGTACAGTATAACACATATACAACATGACTTTAAATATGGTAACGCATGCTGGATAAAATCAATACATATACATATGTAAATAGTTTTTCAACAATATGCATGCGTTCAAATCACAATTCAAACTTGCTTGGAAACTAGTTTAGAAAACTAGTAGGCTTGAGAATTATATTTGCAAACATGCTTTCTATAAAACGTTTGCAATCAAAACAGTTTAAAAACATTTTAGCCATTCACCTCAAACTCTTAGGAACTTTTCACTCTAGTAGCTCCTCGGGTCCCTTTTTCACCCCTAGAATCCAGATTCAAATTACAACTTAGATTACTCATAGTTCCGTACCTTATTTGGAAATATTTTCTTCTACAAACATATTCTAAAATATCTTAGGAATCTTACCCTAAACTTTCAGCTCATAATTCCTTGTGGTTTGGCCGGAATCTCAAAATCTTCAAAACTGGCCCAGACTGATTCGACAGTCTGACCCTTCTGCCTTCTTCTCAACCTCTAGCCCAGTTCCTTTGAGCGTTTTCCTCCGGCACCCTATTCTAAAAACTAGACTTTCAGAGCTTTCAGATGGCTTTGGAATTACATCAAACGCTCGAGTAGATTGGAAGATCTCCTCATCCAAATTTGACACATTCCTCTGAACCCTCACTGCCCTCTACTTTCTCTACGAAATTTATGATTTTTGTGTGATTTGAAAATGAAATCCCAACTCCCTATTTATAGGCGTTCAAATTGCTCGTGGGATTGACAGCACCTACTCGGCTGCATGGCCAAATGTTTAATCTTCCCTTTATCAACGTAAGCTGACTTCACCTTGGTTCAATGTGTTCTTCCCAAACGCATCCAACAAAATTTCTTAGGATTTAAGAATTTCTCTTAATCAGACACCTAGATTTTAATTGACGTTTGCCCTTACGTCTTCAAGCTTTGTTTGTATTCAAATTAGGGTTTTTACATGCATAATCCACCCCAACGCGTCCAAATACATCGCCTAAAAATCTTGCTCGGCCGTTCAATGCATAGGCGAGGCGTGGGCGTGATGTTCGAATCGGACAAAGCAAGGCTAGCATAGGCGCTCTCGCTCTTTCCGCTCTCAGCAGTGTCGCTCTCTCCACTCTCGGCAGTGTCGCTCTCTCCCACTTTCTCACTAGTCTCGCTCTCTTCACTCTTGCTCTCTCCAGCAATCTCGCTGGTCTTGCTCACTCCAATCTCGATCTCTCTCTCGCTCTCTCCAGCTTTAACTTTTCTCTCCACTCTCGCTCTCTCCAGCTTTAAATTTTCTCTCCACTCTCGCTCTTTACAGCTTTAACTTTTCTCTCCACTCATGCTCTCTCCAACTTTCTCGCTGGTCTCGCCTCTCCCATCTTCTATCTAGTCTCGCTCTCTCCCATTTCCTCTCCAATCTCGCTGGTCTCGATCTCAATGATCTCGCTCTCAACGATCTCGCTCTTAGCTACTGCGAATGTTGTTCTCGTACACGTTTGCTCACCACTTTGATGATACTTTTACACGGATTTTCCAAATTTTTCGCATTTCACATAAATTCCTTTTTTTTTTTCTCAGTCCTTCAACCATAACGCATTTCACATAAATTCTTTATACTTAGCCGAAATTTCACAAACTCAATTTCCATATTATTCCACACTAGCTCAACCTACTTATTATTTTTCCCCAACTTTCCCAACTCAATTCCACACTAACTTTCTCATCAACATACTTATTATACAAATTTCATTACAAGTATACCAATTAAAGCTCAATTTAATTTATTCAAAAAAAATCTACTTAACACTTAGAAATTTCCTTCCCCTCAACTTAGGATTTAACTTTCACTTAGTTAATTCCTTTTATCACTTGCTTAAGTAAGGAAAATAGAAATCCGGGTTTCACACTCATGATTTCTTGAGAGAAATCATAGAGGTTTAGCGATGCATAGTCTCTAATGGGTCTATTGCGATCTTTTACCAACAGAATCGGGGTCGCCATGACATTATTATCGTTTGGTGCTCCATTTTCAGGCTACTCCGCTATCTCTTCTTTGTCTGATTGTAGTTGCTGATGGCGGTCTCTCAGTATTCTTCGAAACGTTCTCTCAATCTTTGGGTCATAGTTTTCCAGAGATTGAGAGTCTGCAAACAAATCACAAAAATTACCGTAACAAACTATTTTGCCGAAATCCCTGGCAATGACGTCAAAAACTTGATGCTCGAAATTATGTGGTGGAAATATGGATGATATGCATTGATGGATTTGCGTTGTGCACTCAAGTTTCCTTAGTGGAATCCAAGTGTAAATTCCTCTGAGTTTCTTGGTAAGTCCAGGGTCGAACATAGGCACTTATGAAAATAGATTGCGTTGGTAAATTTTACGAAAACTTTGTGGTAACCAAGTAAATAAATAAAGTGTTGGTTGTGTTGTTACGTTGATGAAAAAGAAATAAATAAAGGCGGCGGATTTGAGAAAGACAGTTGCGTTAATAGATGCAATGAGTATGCGATGAACGGGTTAAAAAGATCTTTAGCTAGTGTTACTCGAAAATGCGTCAGACTATGCGATCATGTTACAACCGTGCACAGCAAGTCATTTTCCGATGTAAATGCGATGCTCCTAAGTCTAGGACGGATGTGTTGAATGCAAAGTGTCCATAGAGCTTATCCCTAAGTCTCTAATCTTGTCCTATGCATTGATGCAAAATGTATGAATGCAAGATGACCGCATACAATAATATCTTATCGCTCAGATGCATGCAATGCGTTAATAACAAATAGTGCTCATTCCTAAGCGCCTGTCTCTCGTTTATGCGTTCTAATCTGGTTTTTCCAAACCTAGATTCTAACCTGGCCTTCCCAAGTCTAGATCCAATTCTTAGACTACCCTCTCGAGTATCTCTAATAGACAAATGAAGCATTCATAAATAAGATAATCGCAAAGAATGAAGATTCCCTCGTTATGCTAGCTAATTACTTCTCAACCCATTCAACTAATTTAGCTACTCATGCGTGAATAATAGCGAGTGAACAAATATAGAGAAAGAAATTCCATTCCTATAAATGAGTTGAGTACAAAATGACAATGGAAAGTAAAGGTAGAGAGCCTGTAGCAATTCCTTGCTGACTGAGGCTTTTTACACTGAATCTCTATTCTAATCTAAAGATGTTCCTGCTTCCGCAGGTGTTGGCCTTCCTCTGTCTTGGAGCTTCCGACACTTTCCTAAGCTTACCGGAACGATCTACCGGCATAACTTTCTTCCTCGCGTCCGCCTTAAAATGAAAGAAAACTATGGACTGAGGTGTGAACTTGTGGAACAAAAGATTGTAGAAGTCGTGAACCTCTCTTCTGAAGAATGCACTTGGTATTATATAGATTCCATGGTAAAAGGCGGCTTCTCTCTCCTGGTTGTACAGATGGGACAGCTTTAATTCCTGACTGATGCGCTGAATAATTGTCACCGATAAAGTTGAATGTACTTCGTGATCATTATCGGCTGTCAACTTACTTTGGATCCGACTGTCATCGGCTTTCTATCCCATCGCTCTTAATTATCCTTTCACCCAAATGCACCCACCATGTTGAACTGAACAAGTTGCGGCGGTCCTTTTTGGGTGAATGTGTGCGAGCACGATCAACGAAAAGCCTTACAGTGAAGTTGCACTCGACCAATGAATGCCTATGATTGCAATCTTTGCATTGCGTTAACGTATATTTTGCATAAAAATATAAAGATCAACTATTCTAATGCGTTGGACGTATGCAACCGCAATATTATATAATTTATGCTTAATTGACGCAATTTAACATATTTCATCAACGCAATCCAACATTGTTTAAGAACTTAACGGTATGATAACGTGCATTTCTACCCGTTATCATGGCCAAGAAATGTAGGAAGTAAGTGAATTAAGCCAGATTTATGTTCAAAGTTACTTGTCATCTCAGGATAGGCAATGCACAGTGGCTTCTTAGTGAAGTCAGGTGTTGCAAGCTCTTTGAGAGTGTTTTCTCATTTGGCCATTACTGGAAAGTTCTAAGAAACGCTTTCTTCTTAGGATGTGGCCTCAATATGAATATCTCTATCAAGTGTAGCTTGCTGTCTCCTCTCTCTTTTGATTCTCTGCTCCTCCTTGGAAATCTCTACAAAATACAACTGTCTACAACATTTGGCAGTGTAGGTCATGCACCAAAAGAGAAAATCAATTAGCAAGGATAAACACTACAAGTTTCAAAAATCAAGGATTCCGTTGCTCCACATCAACGACGCCAATTTCAGATTCACCATTTCCCATGAACCTGCGCCTACATAAATAAAATTTATATGCACCGAACTAACCCTTTATACTAACTAGAGGTACAAGTAGCAAGTCTGGGGTCGAATCACAAAGAGCCGATTAGGATTCCTCAAAACTTGGAACTTGTAGGAATTAACCAGGGGAGGTTTTTTGTGAAAAAAAAATGTGAAATAAAATTGTGAAATCAAATAGTGTGAATGCAAACGAATTTGTAAATAATCAATCAAACAAAATACTTAACTTGGGTATTTATAGTTTAATTTAATCCTCATCAATTCTATCATAGACTATTCAAAAGATGCGTGAGAATATTCAAATTAAAACATAGCCTATTCCATTAGAATCCTAACCGATAGTCCATAAAATCGAGTTAATTAATAGGAAAAGTGAGATCCTCAACCAATCAATCAATTAACAGACATTAAGATTCAAGGAAAAGCTAAACCAGTTAATCAATTTCCATCATGTAATGAATTAATTGAGCGAGATTTAAGTTAGAAAGTAAATGCTTGCTAAATGGAATCTCAATTTAATACAACAAACTAACTTAACCCATGCTTTTAGGTGACGACTACCTAACGATTAAAAATTAGGGTCATTCAAAGAAATCAATTAAACATGTATAGCTAATTTGTCAGATTATCCCATACACGAAAACTGAAGAATATGCTCAAGATAAAATCTCATAAATTCATAATAAACTCATGGAATTACAATAAAAGTCTCAAGAATCAAACTGGAACGAAATTAAACTAACTAACACAAACTAAGTTCTTACCTTTTAGCCATGAAACATGTTCAAAACTGATACAATGTTCAAAGGGGAAGAAATTATTACAGAATCTGGTGAAAAGGGGGCTAAAACCGAACTGAAACAAAGCGGTAGCGCTCAAAATTTAGTGTACTTCGTATGATGTAATTGGCTTACCCAAATTTTCCTTTTGTAAAACTACCACAGTGTCGCAACGTTAGGAAGAGCGTTGTAATGCTGCGGTGCGAATTGGTTGAGCATCATGGTGCTGCCTTGATGCTATGCTGCGTGCGCGCTGAGGTTGAATGTCTGTAAAATCATGTAGCGTTGCAATGCTCTGAGGGAGCATTGCAATGCTGCCTATTCTATCCTAGAGCATTGGAGATGCAACATTGATGGGCGGTGCGATGATGTCGTTGATGCATCTCTGGAGCATTGCAATGCTTGGGGTAACGTTGCAATGCTGCCTTGCATCTGAGTGTTCTATTCAATAGTGTTGAGCTAGCATTGGACTTAGGTTTAACCAGAGTGTTGCGACGCTCAGCAGGGCAACATCCTTCATTCCTTCGTCATTTGATCAATTTAGCTCATAACTTTATCATTTTAGTGCCTTTTTGTCCCGAATGCTTAACCCGACTGCTTGTACACTCGAGTCCTACAAGATAATCAATTTAACAAAATTAAGTAGCTAAACAACCCTGAGTTAAGCGAAAAAAGATAGCACATTTTCAATGCTAACACTAGGTCATCGAATTGAAATAGTTAGTCTTATCAGTAAATGACATTATAAAGTAAAAGTGAATATTTTGTGGTCCAATCTTATGTAAATTCATTGCATAGGATTCCCCACTTGCATGTCTCCATATGAACGATTTAGGATCACATCGTTTGTATCAAATATAAAGTGGACCATGTCCATAGTGTCCCCAGGTTATGGTACCCAACCTTATCCCTATACTATAGATTGTTTTGGCTATATACTCGAATTTGATCAACTTTTATGTCTCCACATAAAGCTCAAGTATTCATGTTGTAGCAAAGGGTTCTTAGTTTATTGAATTTAGGGTAAAATGGGCAATTCACATATTCAATAACATTTTTACTGAATAACCTTAATAACAACTTTATTATAAAATAGAATATGTTTAATGTTTAAAAATCACGAGTTTTAGCATATACAATCCAACAAACTCCCACTCGAACTAAAACTCTAGTGGGTTTACATACATAAAATTTTTACTATGAGAGAACAAACATAAATACAATGAACTAGGGCATCACATATCCATGACATCTCCCACTTGCCCTAGATTTACATAACTCATGGATCTAGACTTACTAAGTGACCCTCAAGCACTTTAGCCGTAAGGGCCTTTGTAAATGGATCAACAATGCTGTCGTATGAAGCTATCTACGTGACGATTACGTCTCTTCGATGTATAATCTCTCTGATGAGATGGTATTTGCGGTGAATGTGCTTTCTGCACTTATGGCTTCTAGGTTCTTTAGAATTGGCAACTGCTTAATTATTATCACAATAGAGTGTAATAGGCAGATGCAGATTTGGAACTACTTCCAAATCTGTTCAGGAATTTCTAAGCTATACTACCTTCTTTGTTGCTTCGCATGCAACCACGTACTTTGTTTCCATGGTGGAGTTAGCAATATATCTTTGCTTTATACTCCTCCAACTATAGCTCCCCCATTTAGAGTTAATACTGATCCCGAAGTTCATTTTCTCGAATCTATTTCGGTTTGGAAATTAGAGTCAATGATCATATATAGGATTTCCTTAATGCCATAAACGAGCATATAGTCCCTCGTTCTCTGAAGAAACTTGACGATATTTTTAATGGCAGTCCAATGATCATAGATAGGATTGCACTAAAACTTGTTGACGATTCCTACTGCATATCATATGTCAGGTCATGTACACAACATGACATACATTAGACTACAACGTACTAATGCATAGGGAATATGTTTTATATCCTCAACTTCATAAGGTGTCTTGGGACACTATTTTTTGGATAGATAATTTTCATGCCTAAATGGTAACAAACCCTTCTTGGAATTTTGCGTCTTATATCTAGACAACATCTTGTCTATATAACATGCTTGAGACAGGACTAATGTTTTGTCCTTGCGATTCTGAATAATTTGTATTCCAAGAACAAACTGAGCTTCTCCCAAATCTTTTGTTTGGAATTGCGTTACTAGCCACTGCTTAACATCAGTCAGGTATCCTACATCATTCCCAATGAGTAGGATGTCATCAACATACAACACTAAGAATGCTGTAGTGTTGAAAATCTTCTTGTAGACATAAGGTTCATCAACATTCTACTCAATGACACAATATTTGGTCGTAGTGTCAAAGCTTATATTCCAGGATCTAGATGCTTGTTTTAACCCATAAATGGATCGTTTTAGCTTGCAAATCTTTTGCTCTTCACCCTGTACAATGAATCTCTCTGGTTGAGCAATGTCGATACTCTCTTCAAGATTGCCATTTAAAAAAGTTGTATTGACATTCATTTGACATATCTCATAATCATAAAAGGTCGGTTATGGACAAAACTATTCTAATAGACTTTATCATGGCAATAGTGGAGAAGGTTTCTTCATAGTTGACCTTGTCTCTTTGGGTATAACCTTTTACCACCAGTCGAGCCTTAAAGGTTTGCACCTTACCAGCTTGGTCTTTTTTCCTCTTATAAATCCATTTACAGACAATAGGTTTTACCCTATCCTACTTATCTACAAGTTCCCAAACCGAATTGAAGTACATAGACTCCATTTTAAGGTTCATGGCTATGATCCACTAGTCTTAGTCTACATCATTCATTGCTTGATTATAGGTCAATGGATGCTCAATGCCATTATCAAGTATGATGACCTGCGTTTCTGTTAAACCTATGTAATGGTCGGCCTGTTGAATGACCCTCTTTATACTGAGGCCCTCTCAACTCTTGAGAAGGACGTGACTTGCCAGTTCTATCAACAACTCTTCTCGAAGGACCTCCCTGATTAACAACTCTTGCTAATTTATTTGTAGTGTCTTTGGAAATTTCATTCAATACTAGTTTACTCCGAGGTTGATGATCGCTCATGTGGTCTTTCTCTAAGAATGTAGTGTTTGTCGATACAGACACTTTGTAATCTTGAAGGTCGTAAAACTGACCACCTTTCGTGACTTTGGAGTATCCTATGAATAGGCATAATTTTGAATGATGTTCTAACTTCTTTGGACGTGTGTTGGGCATTCCCAAATCATAAAGTGACGTAAACTACCTTTACGCCATCTCCATAACTCATGAGTCATAACGTGTTTCAAAAAAAAACTTTTGAAGGAACCATGTATGAAATGTATAATACAGTCTCTACCGCATATCCCCAAAACGAATTAGAGGATATGCAGTAGAGTTACACGTTGGAATGAAAATTGAGCTAAAATGGTGAAGAAGTAATATACCATGCAACTGAAGACTTCAGAATCAATAAGCACTTATACTGCATTTAATTTGAGTTTTAAACATATTGTTCATATGACATTCATAAAAGGCTTTAAAATACATATTACCTTTGAAGATCTCTTCCACGAATTCAAAAGAGTTTCACTAAGATTGTGCTTTAATCTACAAGAAGACCACCACCAAGATCTTCTCCACTATGCTGAAGTTGGAATTTGTGGTGCAAACACTTAAATCAAGTTGAATTGAGGATGAACAAGTGAGGGTTGAGTAATTCATAATTTTTTTACTTTAGCAAGTAAACTCATATCTCTTTATAATCTTTCTGCATGGGGCTTCTATATATAGATAGAAATCATGCAAAATCAATAGGTCGCATGGAAGGCACCACTTACTTGGTGATTATCACATAATTCAATTGGATTTTGGTGATAATCCATTAAAAGTAGTCAGTGGATTTTTCCCAAAATTTTGAAAAATCCACTAACTAAAACATGATTTCAAAAATAATTTTATTTTATTTTTGAAATTAGTTTTATAGAATTAATTCAAAAAATAATTAATTTAAACAAAACTAATTTTACTTAATTTTTAATTAATCATTTTAATTAAAATAATATTAATTTAATATATTGATATTAAATTAATAAAATACAAATTTCTCCAATATAAATCAATTTCATATTTAAATCATAATTTAAATATTAATTGATTTTTCAATTTTTTTAAAATTTCAATTAAATTAAACGTTTTTAGTATCATATACAATCAATTGAAAACCCTAAAATCGAATTTGAATATTTCAAATTCATAACCCTAATTTCATATATCAATACTCAATTTGTTATTCCAATTTAAGAGCTAATAGAGGGACCTAGTGGACCTACAGATCATCAGCTCTAACGATTTGTAATTAATTCGTTAAACTCTTTAATCGAATTATTTACTATTCGTTAATTATCAAGGCACACCACTATAGCTCGATAGTTGCACTTTGCTCATTGTAGATATATTTCTATCCATGTAAATCATAATCAATTAGTCGATCTTTCACAGGTTGTTCCTAATTACAGTTGGGTCAAAATTACCATTTTACCCCTGTAAATACTTGTTCCTTAAGTTCCCACTGACCCTCTATTGAACAATTTGATTCATAATACTACTTATGAATCAAATCTCTCTCTATTATGAGAAAGCGGGACCCCGATTGTTTAAGACCTGGAATCAGCACTTAAGAAAACAACCCATCTGCTAACCATAAAATGGGTAGGAGTGAATTTCATCTTGCAGGGCTATATCCCACTATCCATTCGATCTTATCCCGAAAATGGAAGGATTATTAAGCAGTGTTGTTGGACTACTCTCACCCATGCAGATCAAAGAATAATCCCGAATAAACATGAGTTCATAACTAGCTCAGGAATAAGATCAAGTTATTCTAGGTTACTTTAGTATGAAATAGGCAATTTTATCAGTAAACGGTCGTTATAAAGGAAAGTGGCTATTTCGTGGTCCAGTCTATATGCAAACTCATTGCATAGGATGCCCCCACTTACATGTCTCTACATGAATCATCTGTGGATCACATCATTTGTATTGCCTATATAAAATGGGTCGCATCCAATAGTGTTACAAGTATGAGATACCCAAGTTTCATTCATATACTTATAGACCATTTAGGCTATATATTATTAACTTCATCCTATTTATGTCACAACATAAAATTAAAGTATTCATACTATAGCCATGGATATGTTTATTGGATTTTCATAATAGAATGCAAAATCAACAACTTTATTGAATAAGATACTCAATAATATTTTATTGTTAAATAGAATGTTTAACATAAAATTTACGAACTGCGAGTTCTAGGAAATTTCCAACAATCTTCCACTTAGACTAAAACTCCAGTGAGAATAAATATGTACAATACAATGTTGAGAAACATAAAGGGAAAATGCAATAAACTAGGTCATCTAAAATACCATAGATATTTTCACACTTGCCCTAGATTACGTTGCTCGAAGTTCAATTCGAACCAGGTAGACCTCGACACTTTAGCCGAGAGGGCCTTCGTAAATGGATTAGCAAGGTTGTCTTCAGAGGCTATCTTCGTGACGATCATGTCTCCTCGGTGTACTCTAATATGATGGTACTTTCTCTCAATATTTTTTCCACGTTTTTGACTCCTTGGTTCATTCGAGTTGGCAATAGTACCACTATTGTCACAATACTGTGTGATAGGTAGGTGCATATCTAGAACTACTTCCAAGTCAGTCAAGAATTTGAGCAGGCAGACTGCTTATCTAGCGGTTTCACATGCGGCTACGTATTCTACTTCCATTGTGGAGTCAATGATAAAACTTTTTTTTAATGCTTCTCCAAACTATAGCTCCTCCATTGAGAGTGAAAACTGATCCTGAAGTAGATTTCCTTGAATCTACACCAATCTGAAATCAGAATCAGTGTATCCAGTAAGGATCAAATCCTTAAGTCCATACACAAGTATTTGGTCCCTCGTTCTTCTTAGATACTTGAGGATATTTTTGACAGCAGTCCAATGACTGTGTCCTGGACTGGATTGGAACCAGCTGACAATTTCAACTGCAAAGCATATGCCAGGACGTGTACATAAAATTACGTACATCAAACTCCTAACTGCAGATGCATATGGAATTCTTGTAATTTCCTCAACATCTTGAGATGTCTTAGGACACTGTTCCTTTGACAAATGAATTCCATGTCGAAAAAGGTAACATACATTTTTTTGGAATTTTTCATATTATATCTTGACAACATCTTGTCAATATAAGATGCTTGAGATAGTGCTAGGGTTCTATTCTTTCAATTTTGAAAAATCTGTATCCCTAGAATGTATTGAGCATCAACAAAATCTTTCATTTGAAAATGTGTTGGTAACCATCTCTTTACGTCAGCAAGGAAGCTTGTCTCATTCCCAATGAGCATGATATCATCGACATAAAGTATTAAGAATGCTACAGTTTTGTTGACTATTTTCTTGTACACATAAGGTTTGTCAACATTATGTTCAAAGCCATAAGATTTGATCGCAATATCAAATCTTATATTCCAGGATCCAGAAGCTTGTTTTAACCCATAAATGGATCGTTTAAGCTTACATATTTTCTGTTCCTGTCCTTGTTCGATGAACCCTTTTGGTTGGGACATAAAAATACTTTCATCAAGATGGCCGTTCAGAAAAGCTGTCTTGATATCCATTTCCATAGTCATAATATGTAGCAATGGATAGAAATATTCTTATAGATTTTATCATGGCAACAGGAGAAAAGATTTCTTCATAATTAACCCCTTCTCTTTGGGTAAAACCTTCTGCTACGAGTCTGGCTTTGTAGGTTTGCATCTTGCCAATTTGGTCTCGTTTTCTTTTGTAGATCCATTTTCAACCTATAGGTTTAACCCATGTTGTTGATATATAAGTTCCTAGATAGAGTTGAAGTACATAGACTCTATTTCAATGTCCATGGCTTTTATCCACTATTCCCTGTAAACATCTTCTATTTCCTTTTTAATGGTTAATGGATCCTTTAATCCATCATCATGTATGATGTTTTGAGTTTCTGTTAAACTCATATAGCATTCAGGTTGTTGAATAACCCCCCATAGGATAATGTTGACGCATTTCCTCTACCCACTTACTATGAGCTACTTCCCTCATTCACCTTGTTATTAACCCATGCAAACACTTTCCGAATGAAGTAGTCACGGTAAAAACGACACGAAGCCGAACATGGATCTCACGATGTGAACTCTTGAGGACGCGAGAGCTAATAACTATATATCGAATATATTGTTAATCTCCCACTAAAGTGTTCTAAATATTTGTGTATCTAGTCACTTATGTTTAAATAATTGCTAACTTTAAACAGCCTAAGTCTATTTTATTTTTATCCAAGTATAACATTTATATTTTGATATAACCCTACGATATCTAAGTGTTTAAACCAATTTTAAACCTTACACCGCTCACGCAAGCTCATAAAATCAATTAACAACACTCAATAATTTGGTCATAATCCCTAGGTAAGAGGTGTTACGTAAACCGTCAACTTAAGTACTACTAGCCTTAGATAGGTTTATGAACCGATTTGAGTTTTTAACCAAATTTTATAAGGTAACCATCGATTTTAATAGTTAAAATTAGTTGTTAACCTAAGTGAACATGTTCTGTATCTTTGTTATGGATTTTAAAGTCTAATATCATTTTATAACAACATACAAAATTTTAGACATGTTGAACATCCACAGCATATCAAAAGCATTCAATATAACATTTATATTAAAAGAAACCCTATACATGTATACTATATATTATAACAATTTATAACATACTTTTAATGCATGTAACATGCTTCCTAAAGTGGGATTTTAAATCTACATGGCATATTGTATGCATATACAAGATTTATTTAAATATAACATATATCACATGCATAAATAATTAAACACATATTGATATGGTTTTAGTTTTAGCATTTTTAAGCAAACAAAAGCCTAATTATTACAAAAACAACAAGAAACAGCTCCAAACCGCTTCCAGGCCGCTAAAACAGCTCCAAATTGAACCCAAATATCTTGAACCAGACCAGTATTACCTGAACCAAACCAGGCAAAAACCATTTGAGGCTGAACCAGACAAGAACCAAAGAAAAATCGATCGAACCGGCTGATTTCGCTGGATCTCGCTTGCTGAACTGGTTCAATCTTGCCGCACCATTAAATCTCACTCGCTCTCGCTGATAAGGGAAATCTCGCTCGAAGCTGAAAAGAAAATCTCGCTCTCGCTTGAACTTCGAATGAAAATCTCGCTCAAACCATTAGAATCTCGCTCCTTGCTTGAAATCTCACTCGAACTTGATTCAAAATCTCGCTTGACCTTGAAATCTCCCTCAAAATTCCATCAGAATCTTGCCCGAACAAGAAATCTCGCTCAAACATGTTTCAAAATCTCGCTTGAACTCGAAATCTCGCTCGAAATTCCTAGAATCTCGCTCGAACTAGCAAGCTCGCTCAAACATTATTCAAAATCTCTCTTGAGCTCGAAATCTCACTCGAAATTTAAACAGAAGTTGTTGAACTGGAAATCTGCAGCTCGACCTTCTTCACTTCTTTCTTCAATTACATCCTAATTTCAACATCTACTGACTACATATGAATTACAAACTCTTAAACACACATTAAGGCCTATCAAACAAGAGCCAATTACAAGAGAAAGAACATAATTGAAAGGATTCAAATCCCAAAACATTGAAAAAAAACCATATTAGTATACTTTTTTTATACAGTTCATGAAGAACACCCACCAAACTCAAATTAACAATAGTTAAGCACTTAAATCATGCTCTAATACCAATTGAAGGAGTAATATAACATGTAACGGAAGACTTCAGAATCAATATGAACTTAAACTACGTTTAATTTGAGTTTTAAACATGTTGTTCATATGACATTCATAAGAGGGTTTGAAACATATATTACCTTTGAAGATCTCTTCCACGAATTCAGCAGAGTTTCACCAAGATTGAGCTTGAATCTACAAGAATACCACCACCACGATCTTCTCCACTATGCTCAAGGGAATGTGTGGTGGAAACACTTAAATCAGGCTTAATTGAGGGTGAACAAGTGAGAGTTGTGTAGGGTTTTCAAAATTTTTCACTCCAGCAAGTAAAACTCAGATCTCTTTATAATATTTTTGCATGGAGCGGAACTTCTATATATAGATAGAAATCATGCAAAATCAATAGGCTGCATGGAAGGCACCACCTACTTGGTGATTATCACACAATTCAATTTGATTTCAAAAATAATTTTATTTTATTTTTTAAATTAGTTTTATAAAATTAATTAAAAAATAATTAATTTAAATAAAACTAATTTTACTTGATTTTTAATTAAAATAATATTAATCTAATATTTTAATATTAATTAATAAAATATCAATTTCACCAATATAAATCAATTTCATACTTAAATCATAATTTAAATATTAATTGATTTTCCAATTTCATTTAATTTCAATTAAATTAAACGTTTTTAGTTCTATCATATACAATCAATTGAAAACCCTAAAATCGAATTTGAACATTTCAAATTCATAAACCTAATTTCATATATCAATACTCAATTTATTATTCCTATTTAAGAGCTAGTAGAAGGACTTAATGGACCTACAGATCATGAGCTCCAACGATTTGTAATTAATTAGTTAAACTCTTTAATCGAATTCATTACTATTCGTTAATTATCAAGGCACACCACTATAGCTCGATAGTTGCACTCTCCTCACTATAGATATATTTCTATCCATGATTAGTAAGTCGATCCTTCACAGGTCGTTCGTAATTACAGTTGGGTCAAAATTACCGTTTTACCCCTGTAAATACATCTTGTCCTTAAGTTCCCATTGATTCTCTAATGAACAATTTGATTCATAATACTACTTACACTACTACAGAAATTGGATTACATGACGTTTTTCCAATGTCAAGTAAAGGGCTAATAAGTAGAACATGCATCAATGATACCAAGAATTCATATGGAAAAGTGAGCTTGTGTCGACCAGCACCGAAAATCCTCACTAACCCTATATCGTGTGTTATTCTTCATCAAAGCATCTATTTTTGCAGCTATTGCAGAATTGATCGCATGCGTTGATTCCAGACTGCTGCAAGGTTTACTGCATGTGTCGATCTTCATGAAGACTAGCTCGTCACATGAATGTTGCATCCAAAGAGTTATAATCGTGATAGAAGATTGATCGCAAGGTGGGTGTAATGCATTGATACTTCAAGAGAAACAAGCATGAACACATACCTTAGGAGTATCAACAAGATAAGGTGATGCTAACATTTCCCATACTGCGACAGAAGTAACAGTGAGTCAGAATGGGGTATCGGAGCTGTCGACGTTTGAACTCTATAAATAGAGCCTTGGAGCTTACCTTCAAACCATCCGAGTTTCTGCCTCAGGCAGTTTTTGTGATCACAGGTGAGAGCATGAGCAAGACATACTTTGAGAGTTTTCATCTCCACAAGCCCTTTCAAGTGACAACCAGAGTTTCGCCTGCGATAGAGTTCGAGAGAGACTTCTCCACCATCCATCCATGGAATCACCAGTAGCTTTGACGCATTATGGATGAAAAGCAAGGGATTGCTTAAATCTGGCCCTCCACCTCTCCTCTTATCTCTGTATTGTATTAAATTTTTGCTTAAGACATTAATACATTTTGTAATTAATGCATCTCTTAGTTCCTTCAGCACCATCTTCATCGTCTTCCTCTTCTTTATCATCGTTTAGTTAAGTGTTAAATACAGGTCGCATACTCAATCATGCGGCCTAGAGATATGATGCATGTAGCAAACTACCGAGAGGTGTGCATTGTACGAGTATAGTGAGTTACTCCTCTTTGCTTGGTGTGAGGCTATTGCAATGCTTGTTTATAAGCTGACTAGCTACAACCAACTTCCCGAGAAGGTAGGTAGTGGAACACACTAAAGCAAAGTAAGTAGTGTTCCTAGAGATAGAAACGATCTTATGCTCAATGCAACCATGCGTTATAGAGATATAAGCATGTGGCCGATCATCGAGAGTTGTGCAATGCGTTAGTGTGGTGAGCTAGGATTACTCTAGCGACCAAGCATAATGATGCGGTGAATTGATTCCATCCATAATTTTGTTTCTTTATTCACCTTATTACACGTTAATAGTTGTTGCATCTCTACCAATTCTCATACTTAAACTTCCATTGCTCAAATCTGTTTAGTTAGCAGTAGGAGTAGCGCATAATCCATTAACTTCTGTTTTCTTACTTTCATTCATCGCCTCAAACACATCGCTTCAGAAGCATTATGTGAAACCCGGAATCCATTTTCCCTTTCGTAGCAGGAAATAAAAGGAATTAACTAAGAATGAGTTAAATCCTAAGACAAGAGTAGGAAAATTTCTAAGTGATAAAAAGAATTTTTTAAATACTTTGGAAATAAGCCATAACTAGTGAAGATTTGGCTAAGTATAACCATGCAGTGGAAGCTAAGGTGAAAGTAACTAAGTGTTGGACTATACGTTGATGTAGTGCCATGCGTTGGTCGTAAAGTTTTGAAAGGTTACTTGAGCATGGAGAGAGATTGAAGTAGAGCCAAGAATAACGCATGCGGCAGCCACTACTTTTGGAGGTTAGATCAATGCATGGGGTGCGACAGCTGCGATGGATGCGTTGGACACGATGGTATGCATCTATGCAGCTAAAGGCATGCGGCTGAAAGAGATGCGTTGGTAGGTTGCAGTGGTGGGGGGGCATGCGGTGCAAGGGCATGCGGTGATGTGAGGGCATGCGATGGAGCAGCCTACGGTATGCAACTAATGGTGTGCGCATATGCTGCCGAGGGAATGCATTAGTAGTAAGCAGTGGTGTTCAGCGATAGATGCGATAGATACGGTGGATGCGGCGGCCTTGATAAGGTATAAACTATGCGATGTAACGAGCTAGGATGGACGCATATTGATTTGCCCTTGCATTGTTAAGGCTTGCTGTAACAAGGTAAATGAGGTGGGTTGCGTTGGTTATAAGAGATGCGATGGTGTTGAGTTGAGAACCAAGTTGACCCAAGGGTTGCTATACATTGGTGATATGCTATGCGTTGGATATCCGAGGCTAGTAGTATGCGTTGAAAGGGTTGCGTTGAGTTGGACGCATATTGAGTTGGATGGACACATATGAAGGATGAACGCATATGAAGGACGTCATCCAGACATGTGGCTTTCTAGGAGGGAGTCTTAGGCCTTAAGGAAATGAGGTGGATGCACAAGTAGGCATGCAAAGTTAAGCTTCAAGCATTGACTATGGAGGAGGAAGACACTTAAGATTTTGTTGATGCAAGGGTTGCGTTAATGGTGTGAGGTGAAGACACCTCAAGCAGGAGGTGGAGAAGGCTAAAAGTTGGCAGATGCTTAGGAAAACACTTGGATGTGGCAAAGGGAGGAGGTGTCGGGCAAAGGAGAAGTGTTGAACGCCTATAAAAGGGGGAGAATGCCTCACTTTGACCCACACACCAGTTACGTACTTAAAAACAACAAAGGCAGCGAAAATAAGAGATACTCAGAGAAGGGAAAACAGTGCTCGGTCGGAGGTGCAAGCAAAGGCGCAAAGGGAGCAGGGTCATACGGGCAGACGCATAGGCTAACTTCAAACAAGAAATTTTTCCAAACTACTCGTGCAAATCGAGGGATTTTTTAACCAAAAGTTTCTAGATTAAGTGTAGTTTTAGTGTGAGGGCTGCCTCAATACAATTCTAAATTTAAGGCTGTCAAATTCAAGGAAAATTGTGAGGTGCTCACCAGTGAGAAGATAGTCGGGCTAGAAGGAATAAATTTGGGACTCGAAACTTTCACCAAGAAATTTCAAGGCGAAACTTTAAGGTATTATAGAAGACATTTTCAAACATTTTTTAAGAAGGGAATGTCTTGAGATAAGGCCCGAAAGCATTAGTAATCTAAGCTTAAAGTTAAACCTGAAATAGGGTCCAACGGTGGAACAAGGGAAACTAAGTGAACTGCGAAGAAAGTTCTCAACAAATCACTGTGAGCGGTTTCTTCCATTGTTCTTTTAAGCATATTGTTAATTAATATGTTGTAGGTTATGCTATGAGGTATGTATGATGTTGGGATAGTTAGGGGGTCTAAGGACCTAGAACCTGAGCCCATAATAGATCCTTACAGGATGGTCAGGGGACCGAGGAGTTTAGTGTCTGAGCATGTGGAATAGAGAAACCTTGAAATGGGATGGTCAGAGGGTCAATGGGCCTAGCTTCTGAGCCCATGAAAGGGAGAACTATATGCACATAGGTTGATATTTTAGTTATGATATGTAACCATCTACCGTGTGTGTAGGTGGGTTTGTGAAAGCTTCATGATATGGTGGGGGTTCGCCTAAGAACCTCGTGATAGTGTTTGTGGAAGACGTGTATTTGTTTTACCACTCACTGAGCTTTGTAAAGCTCATGGTTTGTCTCTGTGTTTATCTTGCAGATAGCTGACGTGTCTAGGTTGTGGTGTTGGTTAAGGTCTGCCACAAGTTTAGAAAAACTAATAAATGAGATTGGTTGTCGGGATAGGGTTTTTCATGTAAATGTAACTTAAGTTTGTAAACTAATTTCTAATAAAACCATGTAATATTTTCCGCTGCTGTTATAAGTAAGGTTATTGAAAGAAGCTAGTAGGTTAACCAAAGTAGAATCAGTTAATATCATGCCTCACCTCGGGTTCAGGAGCGTAGGCTCAGGGTAGAGTGTGACACATTATCTAATTACAAGTCCCTGTGTTCGACCTTAGATCATCCCGAGAAACTAGCGTGCTCGTTATTCTTGGCGAGAAAGTAAGAAAACTTGTGACAGGAACGCATGGTCATCGCATACGTGCTTAACGCATATTACATATTCTTCAGTCCAACGCATGACCATCGACGCATAGAGATTAACACATATCAAAAGACGAGTGCATTTTTCCTATTCCTTTTTCCTCGAATAAGGGTATACCTCATGCTTATAAAAGTGTTGAGTATTCGATTGTCAAGTATAGTATGATAACTTGACTCCGAAAAAAGGTCAAGTAAAATGTTTCTTGATAAAATTTTTGTGTCAAGAAAGATAATACATTTGACATTGGTGGTATGTCAAGTTTATTGATTCTTCACATTGATTACATATCATATATGATAACTTTGGACGTTTTTTATGTGTCAAGTATATGTATTTTTTTTTCAAATTACATGACCCAGTCGATATTCTCATTTTTTGCCTTGTATTCCAGCAATACAATCACATCAACTAAATAAAGATTATACATTTAAGATCTATCAACTCAATATACTCACTAAAAATTCCATATGTTCAACTATGACCTTTCATATGAACATTCCTCACAAATTACAACAATATTTTTCTTTCACATGTACATGCACAAAATAAAATCTCAATTATTGATTTTGTATACAAAACTCAACTTTGAACAAACAAAAAAGTGATAAATTGTTTAATAAGTAACCTCTCAACAAAGTACATTATTTAATGTATACATTGAGCTTTGAAGTCTAAAGATCGAGAATTAAGGGCCAAGCAAGCTATATTTAAACAAGTCAACCTACAAAATAGAATAAAGGGCGATAACATCGAATTTCAAAATATAGAAATAAGTGTTAAGATACAACAATGACAAAAAGTCACGCACAAGGACAAATGTACATGATTGGCTTACTTTATGCAATGGAAAAATATCATACTCGAGACTTAAAAAATATCTACGACTTAAAGTTAGGGACTTACTAGGAATTCATTCATTCTCTTTTGACCATATCCAGCCTCAAGAGGAACAATTACCTTTCGCTGCAAAACAAATGAAAATGGGAGAGATTTGAGAAAATATAATAAAAAGAGGAAGAAGATTATCAACAACTCAAGCATATGCTAAAATTTAAAATAGAAGTATACAGATACCTTTCGTCCAACTTTCACAACTTCTACAACTTATCTTATCTACAAGCAATAAAAAATAGAGAATATTGGAAGCCCAATCTTGTCTACAAAATTTCATTCAAAACTACAAAATATTGGAAGCCCAATTCTTCAAATTTTCATTCACCAAAATAACCGAATAACTCCAAGTAGATTACCCAAAGTGTGGCTTGATTCGAATGCCACTTCAAAACTACAATGAAGTAATCCAACCTACGAAAAGTTCAATAATAATGGTTACAAAACACAAATTCCAGCAACTATGTAAGAATTCCAAAAAAGCTTCAAGGCCTTAATACCTATCAAAACGTGCGGACATCGTTAACTTTGCTGGACAGTAGCTCCAATCCCTTGAAATCTTTTAATTGAACATCAAAAATTGAAATTAATTAAATTATTAGACCAATCCTTCAATGGGTAACAAATAACTATTAATACTAACCTCTAAAGTTACCAAAACCTTGCTATGATCGGTCTCAAACCTATTGGACAACAACTTAACTCCTTCCAACACTTCAAAATCAACCTCATCATCAAACATTCAAACAAGAAAATCATATAGAAGATGCTACATTATAACCCAAATCATAAATTCATTCTAATACATCCAAAACACTTACCCGAAGTGTCTGCTCAAATCGATGCTTCACTCGAGCCTTGACCAACTTGCCTGAAAATAAAAACAAAATAGGAACAAGAACACTCATAAAACTATAAGAAGCTCTTACTTGACAGGGGAAGCATGACTATACGGAGAATCCAGTGGAAGACTGACCAGATCTAGTGGAGGACTGATCGGATTTAGTGCATAGCTAGGTTAGGTGATTGGCACGGATCCGGTGGAGGACTGATCGGTGGGCGTCTGGCGTGGATCTGTTGGTGTCTGGCATGGATCTAGTGGGTATTTATGATTTTCCAAGAAAACCATACAAGACACCAAAAACTTACCCAAAACGTTGACGACAGGTCTGAGATTGGGCGGCAGTAAGATAGAACCACACGATGATTCTGAAAGAGAAAGATCGGATGGAGATGGAGAGATCGGCAACAATGGGTGCACACAAAAGCCGAATCCAAGATGTTCGTAGTCGATCATTTATTGGAGGTGCGGCGCATTGATAACGGGTAGAAATACACGTTATTACAACTCAAATAAGTAAAATAATGAGAGAATGCGATGGTAAAAATAAGCAATATCATGTCCAAAAGCGCTAAACTAAAGAAATTGCGATAGCATGTGCCCATCGCATAAAAGCAGTTAATTTACTTATTTTGTGTAGGAAAAATGTGATGGTGCAAGTAAAATTGAGATCCAAAGGAATTAAGCGTCAATGTGCTTGAAGATTGCGATCGCAAGGCATGCGATCGTATGCGATCGTGAGAAGCTTCTTAAAGAGGTGGCCACATAAAGACTACACATCAAGGTGAGAGCATAATAAATCATGATGGGATGGAAAGCAGATGACGGTCGAATCCAAACTTACTGACAAGCCATTAAAGCCACACTGTAGCAAGTACACTCAACTTTCAGTGACTATTAATCGGTACATCAGAGTAGGGGATTTAGCCAATCATTGCAATCATTAGAAGGAAGGCTGCTTCACCTTGAGCTCTATAAATACTGAAGGCCACTAGCATAAAACACATCATGATCAATATATACAAGTTAGAGAGTCGTTAGTTTGTTCACGTACATACTCATACTTAGAAGACGAAGACGAACAAGGAGACGAAGAAGTCGAGAGATCATTCTCGGATAGATCGAGAGATTGCCGGAAAGCGCTACAAAGAAGAGAGGGCCAACACTTGCGAGAGCAAGAATATATATCTGGACAGAGTTAGAGTGAAAAAGAACAGTGTAAAAGGCCACGGGAAGTAAGACATTGCTTACCGGGCTTCTTATCTCTAAATTCCATTTGTCATTTTGTATTCAGTACTTTATTTATAGAAAATGGAAATCTCATTTCAATCTATGTCCAATCTCTCCATACTTCGCATGAGTAGCTAAATTTCTGAATAGGTTGAGAAGTACTTAGCTAGCATGATTTAAGATTTACACTTTATGCGATCATCTTGTCTTATGTATTTGTCTTTCACCCTTTAGAGATACTTGAGAGAGTAGTCTAAAGATAGAATTAGACTTAAGAGAGTCAGATTAGAATCTAGGCTTGAGAGAGTCAGATTAGAACCGCATAAGCAGGATATAGAAACTTAGACATAAGTTCTATTGCTATTACATATCGCATGCACCCTAGAAATAGGATATGATAATATACGGTCACCTTGTTTTATGTGTGCATCATTCATCATCACATAAACAAGAATAAAGGCTTAGACATAAGTTCTATTGACTTTTTCGTATACATCGCATGTGTCCTAGAAATAGGAATTATGGCATTATGCATTGAGAGATGACGTGCTATTATTTGTGTGTAGCATGATCACATAATCTGTACATAATCTTAGGAAATGCTAGCTAAACCCCTTCTCAACCCGTTCATCGCATACTAATTCTAACTCTCGATTTCATTAACTCTTCGTTCAGACTCTGTCGCATAGGAAATATTGTTAATCAAAACATCATCCAACTTATTTGTTTTCACCACCGCAAGAGAATCAAAGTAATTGTCGCATATTTACTCAGTAGTCCCTATGTTCGACCCTGGACTTACCAAGAAAACTAGTGAGGTTTATACTTGGGTCTTATTAGGAAAACTTGCATGTTCACCGCATAACACATCACCGCAAACTCATATCATAATCGCATCAAAATTCACAACGCATCAAGTTCGACGCCGAACACTGAGCGATGGTCGGAGGAATTGGAAGTGGTGGCTGAAATCAACGGCAGTGGGCTGGGTTACGAGAAAGAAATGAAACATAAAGGAGGGAGAACGAGTTATGGTGGGGGGGGGGTGCGACGTGAGAGGGAGAAGAAAGGGGATTTTTGATAATTTTGATCATTTTGGTAGGGATAATTTTTATTTGATAATTTTGATAAGAGGGAAACCAAATTCGAGAGGGAAATGAAAATGGGGGAGGGAGGAAAACAAAAAAATAAAGATTACAAAAAAATTATTTTTTATATTTTACTTGACATGAAAAATATGTCAAGTAAGAGATTCTTATACTTGACACGGAAAACATGTCAAGTAATGGTTCGCGTAAAAATATCTTAAACATTCCATCAATCTCCAGTTTTTTCACCCTTTTACTTGACATTTTCTTTCCTAAAAGATCATTACTTGACGTTTTTCCAAAGAAACATCAAGTAATTAAAAACTACAAGCGTCAAGTAATGTATATTTTGTAGTAGTGTTATGAATCATGTCCCTTTCTATTATGAGAAGGCGGGGCCCCGATTGTTAAAGACCTGGAATCAGCATTTAAGAGAACAACCTATCTGCTGACCCTAAAACGGGTAGGAGTGAATTCTATCTTGCAGGGCTTTTTCCCCAACTGTCCATCCGGTTTTATCTCAAAATGAAAGGCTTATTGAGCAACGCTGTTGGACTACTCTCACCCATGCAGATCAAAAGATAATCCCGAATAAACAAGAGTTCATAGCTAGCTCAGGATTAAGATCAAGTTATCCTAAGTTACTTTAGTATGAAATAGGCAGTTTTATCAGTAAACAGTCGTTATAAAGAAAAGTGACTATTTCATGGTCTAGTCTATATGCAAACTCATTGCATAGGATGCCCCCACTCACATGTCTCTACATAAATGATCTGTGGATCACATCATTTATATTACATATACAAAATGGGCCACATCCAATAGTGTTACCAAGATGAGATACCTAATTTCATTCATATACTTATAGACCATTTAGTCTATATACGAATGCAAAATCAACAACTTTATTGAATAAGATATTCAATAATATTTTATTGAAAAATAAAATGTTTAACACAAAAGTCGAATTGTGACTTCTAGGACATTCCCAACAAATAGAGCATTTGAAGCCCAAATAAAGTGTCTAGGTCAAAATGGATGTAGAATTACGAAAGCATTCTTAGAGTTCTAGCGTCGCAGTGCTGGATGATGGCACCGTTTCACAGTAACATCACAAAGGAACTAGGCCACAACATGGTCTTGTGGTTCCACTGCGCCAGTGCAAATAAAGAAAGAAGGGTTACTGAAGAGAGAGCCATACAAGAGCTCGCATATCGAACTACTATGAGTTCTCAGCCATCATGGACATTAGGGTTTTGGCCACAGTAGAAGTTTTGTTCACTACGGCTCCACCACTAACTGCATCAATAATGCTACGATCATTAGGAATCAATCTTCATAGAAAAAAAAAAGAAAAAAGAAAAAACTTAGATTAGAAGCTTTGAGGATCTGATGGTGTGAGAAACGACTCTTGGAACACTCCTAGTACTCGTATATAGAGGCTCTCTCATAGTCTAAGTGATCCCATAAATTTCTTTTTTGATGCTTGCAGCTCTCAAGGTAAGGAGGAACTTCTCCAAGAATTGCTTCTTGAGATCGTTCTATATGGTGATCGATCTAGAGGGGTGATATATAACAGAGTCAATCCTTCACATTATCCTTAAGAAGGGAAACACTCGCATATTCAGCTACTTTTCCATCACTCCATGTGACCTCATCCCATCATAAACTATATAGAATATTTTTCAGGTGTTTGTGGGGGGGATCTTCATCTGTAGTACCACAAAAAACAAGGAGTAAGTGAATAAGACCAAGTTTTAGTTCATATGTATATGTCGTTTCGAGGTACGTGATGCATAGAGGGTTGTTGGGTCATGTCCGGCTCAGCCAACTATCTTAATGTTCTTCTTGTGATAATTGTCTGAGCATGGGCTTCAATTTCAATGTCAAATAGCTCAGCTTGCCTTCCTACTTCAAGGTTAATATCTACAACAAAGTGCCGATTAAAATCCTCCATGAGAACAGACCATACAATCACAAGAGAAAACAAGTGCATACGAAGAAAATTGAAACTAATCTGAAGAAAAGCAACCGACTCTCCGGCAACTTCGTCAGTTCTACGCATGTTGGCTCTATAATGGTTAATATAAGTTTTTAATTAATATTACTTAATTTAGATATTAAAAATCAATTAGTTAATTGTACTAAAAAGTTTTAACATTAGCTAATCTAAATATTGTATACACAAATACATCTAAAATTATATTTACCTGAATGTTAAATTATAGCTTTCATCCCTAAACTTATATATTTGCATCGAATATATCTTTAAACTTTAAAAAAATATCAAATAGATAACTAATAACAAATCTAGGGGTAAAAATCGGATTTTGTTGCTTTTGGGGCCAATAAATAACCAAACCAAAGCGGATTGATTTTATAAGGAAGTGAACAAAACCAATGTCCAGTAAACAACGAAATCGATAGATTGTTTTTTCTTCGATTCATTTATTTTATTATATGTTTGTTTTTTAGTTTTGGCCTTTTCTTTGGTTTCTTTCAATTTTTTATTTGGGCTGTTTTTAAATATAAAAAGAAAAAAGAGCTAAAATATTTATAACATATAGTAAAATTTGAGAACTATCAATGATAGATACTTTTTTTAGAATAGATATCAATGATAAATACTTATAGATATTGATATACTTCTATTAGTGTCTATCAGTAACATTTATAGACACTGGTAGAAGTCTATTAGTGTCTATCAGTGACTATGATTAATAGTTCTAAAATTTTGTTATATCTTATAAATATTTTCAACAGTTTACCCTCTGAAATAATTTTCCTTTTTATTTTTATTCCTGATTTTTTTTTTAATTTTGTGATTTTAAGTCTATTTCTTCTTTTACAGCCAAATTAGACATTTTTATTTTTTCTCTTTGCGTTTTTGTAAATAACAAAATACTTAGCCTTTTTTTATTTTTTACCTACAACAACATAGCTCAACTGATTTGTATGTATTGAGAATCCGTAATTCAAATTCCCACCCCCAATTTGTACAAAAAAAAAAAAGAACAATAATAATAATTTGTTCCTCTTTGTAAATAACAAATATACATGCACTAATAATAATTAAAATACTAAAACGGGCTTAGGGTTATAGTTTATTTTTAAGGAAATATGTATACTCTCAGTTTTGTTCGATTTTGACTCACTTTTTTAAATAAAAAAAAATCCAAAACCAATAAATTTTGTTATCTAAATAAATCAAACAAGGGGATTGATTTATTTCGTTGCAGTCCTACAATCACGATGTCCGATTTAGAAATCTACTCTATATCTACATTTATGATACAAAATTATCACTCAATATCAAATAGTTAAGCGAGATCAGTGGGAAGATCGATTTGAATCCAAATTTATTTGAATACAATTATAGCTTAATTAGTTAATAACAGGGTGATTACCATTTCAAAATTCGATATTTGAACTCCATACTCACCATGATTGAATCGAAGAAAAGAAACGGTTGGGTTCTACCATATAGAGCAGTGAGAAAAAAAAGGAAGAAAATACTCCCAGAATTTAATGGCTAATAAATTGAGAAAATATCAAATAGAAGCAAATGCTATATATAAAGGGAGCATTGGAGAATGGTAAAACGCAAGAAAATGGCCTCAATGAAAATGTTTTTAGGAGGCTGGTTGCTTGTTCTTCTAGGGTTTCATCATGCCAGCAATGTGGTGGTAGCCAACTTCGGAATGTACCCGAAAGGGATACCGATTCCTCCGTCTGGGCCGAGCCGGCCACCTTCGAAGTTGAACTTCAAAATGTATCCAAAGGGCATACCTATTCCACCCTCTGGGCCGAGCCAAAGGACATCAGACTCTGCTCCGCCGCCTCCATCCAATTTCGATTTCGTGATGTATCCAAGAACACCTGTTCCACCGTCTGGGCCGAGTCAGAGGACATCGGATTCTTCTCCGCCTCCTCCGTCCACTCGACTCAACTTCTAGTTTATGTCTAAACGATATCAGTTTCTTTGTCACATCAGAATATATCAATAATTGCTATAACCCAATGATGCCCCCACTCTCCTTTTCTTTTCATTTCTTCGGGATAGTTGCAAATATAAACATTAAATCAGGTGTAACCAAATTTAAATAGTCTATCAATAATATACCATTTTATTGGTAGCAGTCTATCAATGATAAGATCATATCGGACTTGTAGTCTATCAACATAGAAGTTCATAGAAGTTTATGGCTGGAAAGTCTATAGACTTGTCTTATTTGTAATTTTTTTAAATGATGTTACACACTTTTTTTTTTTTTAATTTTTACAAAACAAAATATAATAGTAATTGGGTTGTTTTCAGAAAAACAAATCAAAATATTTACAAAATTTAACCAAATTTTAGATCTAGTCTATCAGTGTCTATCATAATTTTTCATAATAATCAAGTTTAAACTATCCATTATGAGTCGGCCGATAAATAATGTCACGAATTTGATAAATTGCTAAGAGAGAATGAATTTAGTTTAGTGTAGCCGATAAGATATTATCTTATTGAATATCCTTGACCATCGAATATTATAGAATTAGACAAAATGTCTCATTAGATTAATTGAGACGTAAGCTAGTTCGCACACTACATTGAATATTTTCTTGTAAACTTGAATGAAATGTTAAAAAAATAACAGGATTTAATTCTGCAGTTATATAAATGACATAATATACAAGTTGATTATTCTGCAAACAATTTTCTTATTTTTGAAAAATAGAAATGGTTTGATTTTTATTCTCCAATTTGGATGATTACTAAAATCCTATACATTTTGCATGCCAACACTCAGATCATTTTGAATATTGGCAAAATCTCATTGGTCTATACTAATTATTACTTATCTCATTGATCCTATTAATAACTATTTTGTTTTTATTTATCATTTTAAAAATTTATATGTTGTTTCCTCAAATTTTTTTAAAGGTTATTTTTAAATATAGAAAAATAAATCAAAATATTTACAAAATGTAGCAAAATTTTAGAACTAATAGATGCTGATAGACTATCATTTTCTATCAGTGACATTTGTGTATCATTGATAGTTCTAAAATTTAAAATTTTTCTATATATTATAATTATTTTCAACAGTTTTACCATTTGAAATAATTTTTCATTTTGTAATGGTCGTTTTCACTTTTTTGTTTTTTTTTTCTTTTTTTAAAGAAACACTCCAATTTATCGTCAAGTTCTAAAGAAACAAAAACAAATCTTTTGAAACTAGCACTTAGTTTGACCATCATTTTATTTTATTTTATTTAAAATTAAATTTATAAACACTATTTTCTCCTATAAGTTTGTTATTATGTTTTATTATACGTTCTCAACGATCAATTCATGTTTTTATAAGCAAAGGTAATAGTTTTGAATAATTTGTTTATGTTTTTAGAATTTGATTATAAATCCAAATGTTTATTTAACAAATGTGAAACCATAAATAGAAAATTGGGAGCAAACAAGCATAAATTTAAAAAACAAAAACTAAAAATAATAAAATTCTTATCAAACCGACCTAATTTTTATAGTCACTACCATAAAAATAGGTTAAAGTAGTATTTCTAAACTTAATTTTAATAAAAGAAAAGTCAAATAATTATCTAATAGAGTATCAATTTTGTCCAATAGCTAATATGTCCTATGTATTAATAATGTTCTTCAGTATATGACAACTGCCCATTCAAAAAATGATTTTAAATAGGGAAGAAAGTTGTTTACATATTTAATGTGTGAAAATCTTTACAAGTCAAAATGGAAATTCCCATGTATATCCACACTTTTCTTCTCTTTCTAATTTCCATGTGAAATTCACAAAAATTTTCTCAATTTCCTTCCCTGAAAAATTTTCATTTCAATTTAATGAACAAAAATCTTCCCAAATTCAATTTACATAAATTGTTCATTTGTGCTTCACACTTTTCTTATGTGTGAAATTTTGAGTCTACATTTCTGTAATTTTTTAGGTTAATTAAATTACAAATTTAGTCTCTAAATTTTTAATTTTTGTATTTATTTAATCTTTAAACTTTCAAAATTATAAATTTTGTCTCTGATGTTTGAATTTTGTATCTCTTTCTCTAAACTTTAAAAAATTATAAATTTAGACACTTAAACTTGGATATTTTTTAAAATTTAAGAATCTTGACACAAAAATTGAAAAAAAAAAAATCAAAAATCAAATCTATATCTACTAAAATCAATTAATTATTAAAAATTTCAGAATTTTGTGAAGAACCTATTGGAAGTTTATGAATTTATTATACAATTATTATGAGCTTTATTTAGCAGTATACATTGTGCCAAAATATATGTCGTTTGCCATTTCACCTTAGTTTTTCAAGTTTATGGTGTTAAATGCTTTATCAACTTTAGAAGTTTTCAATAGTAATATATAATTTAAGGTATGGTTAGATGTGATTCTGAAATAGTCAAATTTACTTTTGACATTTTCAAAATTACTTTAGAATATACTTTTATTCATTTAAAATCAATTTTGATGATAAAAAAATTGTATTTCAAAATGTAGAATAAATATTAAATTAACTTTTAATGATTAAATATATGTTTCAAAATGATTTTGAAAAAGACAAAAAGTGAGTTTTACAATTTTAAAATCACACACAAGTGGATTTTTATTGAAATTCATTTAGGACATGTCCTTTCGTTCATAAGCATCTTTAAAGGTATTTTCGAATTATTTGAACTTTTTTCTTAGTTTTAATGCACGGCAAGATTTCTGAAATTTTGATTGAATTTTGGCCTAAAAAAACTATTGTAAATTAATTATCCAATTGATATTATTGACTATATATATATATATTTAAAATCCAGAGAAGGAAATGTACATGACCTTCAGATGACACCAACAATGAAATAATTTGAAGAGGAGAAGAACATGACCTACAAAAGAGAAAACCTACACATTGATGTGGTACTTGCCACACACACTCCGATGCTTAAATAAGAGAGTGAAAGAATGTTGAAGAGTTAAGAAAGTTTTCGAGTCAAATTCAAGATATTTTATATAGTGCTATAATGACAAATTTAGAGAAGAGTTTGACCTATGTCTTCTTCTGTTCCCTCTCAAAATGCAGTTATCTGAAAATCTAATAGAATCCTACGTGGAGTTGTTAGGCTCAGGGCGTGCCTATATGAAAATTGAGCTTCTCGACCTTGGAGGTGGAGGCCAAAGAGGTAGAGTTGGCCTTAGCTTCAAAGATGAAGGCCAAGGAAAGGTTGAGTCGAGGACCCAACTGAAGCCCAATGGCCAAGTAGGCCTCTTCGGAGGCCTACAAGAAGTTTGGTCATTCCCCTTTCTTATCTAGTCATCACCTTATTTTGGTTCTAATCTCGTTTTCTTTTACTTGATTGGATTTATTCTTTGGATCCAAAATCATCCATTTTTCAAACCATCATGTAATTTTATATTAATTATTTTCAATTATTTGGGCTAAAATTGAATTGATATTATAAGATAACTAATTCCATTAATATGTGATATCATTTAAAATTTTAGATCTAATTTTGTAGAAAATTGAGAATTTAAGGAAAAGGAAATATATATAGGGAAAAAAAGAGAAGGCGGGAGGCTTTAGCAGCCACCCCATCCTCATCTCGAACTTTGTATTTAGGTTTCGTAGAACCTTTTCCATGACACAAACATCGGTGATTTCTTCACCATTCCGTCTCAATTGGTTCACAACAACTATTACTTTTGTGGATATTCCGCTATCACCTCTGTCTCCTTCATTTGTAAAGATTCAGACTCACCACGTAAGGTTTGAAACCGTACCTTTTTCACACGATCGGTTTCTCTATGAGTCGATTGGAGCTTGTCTCATGCTGCCTTTGACGTCTCCGCATTGGCGATGGTCTCAAACGTATCTTCGTCCACCAATTGATACAAGATATAAAGGGCCTTCTTGTCTTTCTTTCTTGTCTCCTTTAACTCATCTCTTAGCGCTTGATTGGCTCCAGCTTCTGCCTCTTGGAAACCGTTCTCCACAATCTCCCGCACTCTTGTGCTCCTAGTAACGCTTTTATCTTGATGCTCCAATTTTCATAGTTGAGCTTTGTAAGCATTGGTAGTTGAAGTGAACCTATCCCACCGTTGGTCATTTTTCTCTCAATATTTTCTACTAGCTCTGATACCACTATGTTAGAAAAAAAACGTGGAGGACAAATATGAAAAATGAGAGAGATATTTTCCATTCAACTAAGCATGCCTTTATATAGGCTTACAAACATAATCATAGGAATGCCAATGGTTACAAAAAATCTCATAACTCAAATAACTCTTATAATTTAAAAATATCATCAA
This sequence comes from Benincasa hispida, assembly GCF_027475165.1. NCBI lineage: Eukaryota > Viridiplantae > Streptophyta > Magnoliopsida > Cucurbitales > Cucurbitaceae > Benincasa > Benincasa hispida. The sequence continues at coordinate 56,446,957 of NC_143480.1, read as the reverse complement.
ATGCTCATAACTCACATAACTCCTATAACTTAAAAATCATTATTGATTAAAAAAAACTAAAAGTTATAAAACCCAAAAGTCACACTAAATGTCATAAATAAAGTTTAATAATGACAAACGTTTCAACATCCAGCACCACCACTCTATCGTGCACCGTGCCGTAAACTGCAGTGCCTCATCAAATTTTGGCCGTGGTTAAGATTTTAGACGTTTCCTTGAACGTTCTTGAATAAATCTTGAATGTCCATAGAGTTGGTCTAATTTAATGTTCACCCATTACGTTTAGATTTCAAGTTGTAGAAGCTGGTGAACAAGCTGTTTAGCAGTATTAATGGTTTATTTAGGTGGTTTTGGTTAGTGTTGAAGATTTCAAAACCCTTCTGGACTGATTAATGATGTTGTAATTTCAGATTCTAATCCTCAAATGTTCATGTTGAATTAGAATTGTGTTGTTTGGAGAGTTGGATGTGGTTTCAAATCAAGCTAGATTTTGGTATAAGTTATTTGGAGGATTTTGAGTTTGAGTTTTTTTGTTTGGTTTTTAACTTCCAAATTATGTGAGAGGATTCTCATTTATGTTTAGGGTGACTTTAGAAGTTTGCTTAAGATAAAGTGGAGGTTTCTTTGCTAACTCGTTCGATTTTAGGAGCATGATATAAGATTTCGAGAAATTGCCATCACTTACAAAGTAACGTATGTTATGAGCATATTTGAATTATGTGATATATTATGATTTATGACGTGGGTTCCATAGATGATATGTTGCATATTAGTTAAGTAGGTGATGACCTACCCTTCTAACAGTACCACAATATGACTATGAGCCGATGAGTTGACTATCCTGATATGACCGTGAGTCGATAGGTTCACTACCACGTTATGACTGTGAGCTGACAGGTTCATTATTATGTATGATTTTGTGCCTCTATGCCACTTATTATGTGTGATAGGATGTGATATATTAATCACTTAGATAATCATCCCAAATCAATTATCGCATGCATGTCCCACTAATTATGAAACATTCATTATATGTGACTGCATAGCCTAATCCTAATAGTAGAGTCATTTACTGGTCTTTTATATAGTCACCCTTTTTTACATTATGATTTCAGATAAAGGAAAGGACATACAAGCGCATGACAAAAAGAATCTATGAATATGCTAATGAGACAAGTTAGAAGCTTCCACTCATGATTTCATGATTTAGTTGCGAGTCTAAAAATGTTTATTCTTGTAGATTCATTATTTACATTCTTAAAACTTTCTTATTTTGAATTTATATTTTAGGGGACCCTAAGAAGAGGTTTTATGTTTGTTTGATCAATTACTTTTAATAAATTTACTCGTTTTAATAAATTTGTTTCCTTTCATTTTGGAAACAATTAAAAAGTTGTGTTTTGAGATATGTATTGTGAAACCTGGATTTTCATTTTCCATACTTAAGCAGGAAATAAAAGGGATTAACTAAATATAAGTTAAATCCTATGTTAAAGAGTATGAAAATTCTAAGTGTTCAAATAGATTTGTTAAGTAGCTTTGAAATAAGCTTTAACGGGTGAAAATTTGGTTAAGTATAACCATGCGTTGGAAGACAAGAAAAAAAAAATTGTTAAGTATTTGACAATGCGTTGACCTTGTGCTAAGCGTTGGTGTGGTGCCATGCATTGGTCAAGAGGTTCCAAGAGGGAAAGATGTTGTCGGACAGGAAGGTCTAGAAGTAGCATCAACTTGGGACGAAGAGTTCTACCAGAATACTCGTGCGTTTGGAGTGATTTCAAAGTCACCTGAAAGCTCTAAGAGTCTAGTTTTCAGGGTAGGGCTGCTGGAGAGAAGCTCTAAGGAATCATGCTGGAGAATGAGGAAAAGATAGAAGGGTCGAGCTATCGGGTAAGCTTCGGCCAGCCTTGATGTTTTGATGTTTCTGGCCAAACCACGAAAAGTTTTAAACTAATATTTTAGGTTAAGCTTCTTGAGACATTGTAGAACATGTTTTCAGAAGGAAGTATCTTAGAATAAGTTCTGAAACTATAAGTAATCTAAGTTGATAATTGAATCTGGATCTTAGGGTTCAGAAAGGGAGCCCGAGGTGATCAAGGAACTTCTTGAAAGAAAGATTCCTACCTTACCAAGGTGAGTGGTACTTTCCTTTAAGTCCTAAGCATATGTTTTAGAGTAAATTGTATATGCTTATGTTATGAATGAGTACCTAGCATGATAATGAGATTATGTGATCGGGATGGTCAAAGGGTCAATAGACCTAGTTCCTGAGCCCGAAAGCAAAACCTCACGGGATGGTCAGGGGACTGAGAGGTCTAGTTCTTGAGCCTGTGGGAGGATCCTCGTATGGGATGGTCAGGGGCCTAGCTTCTAAGCCTATGAGCAGGGAACTATGTGTACATAGGAGACATAGGAAACAAAGGGAACGCGAAAAGAGTAAGTGTTGTAATTAATAACGGTTAACTATCTACCGGGTTTACAGGTAGATAATAGACCCATTCTTAATAGTTATCAATTTAGCTATCTACCGTGCGTGTAGATAAAGTTGAGAACAGACCCATTCGAAGCTAAGGTTTGAATGTAACCTCGTATTTATGATATGTTAGTTATTTATGAGTTGAAATAGACTCTAGAAGTTGTTTACCACTCACTGAATTTTGTGAAACTCATTCTGTTATTTCATGTTTTCTTCTCAAGCAGCGAAAGGTGGGGAGGTCCAGGGTGCTGCTAAGGTTAAGGTCTGCCACAAGCTATAGTTACACTTCTGGGGTTTTACAGTTGTTGTTGTAAACTTTGTAATTAAGTCTTGGAATTGTATAAATGTTATATTATTGTAATATAAAATGGGCCTACTTAATCAGTTGTGGTTATCTCCTTGACTTAAAAGTTTATTGAGTGTCGTAAAGAGGTTCAGTTGGACAGTAGGTATCACTAAAGGGTGGTATCTATGGTCCCTCATGCCTCTCCTCGAGCTCGGGGCAGGGTGTGACATGTATGCATGTAGTAATGGGTTGTTAGTACTCTTAGAAAAGTCAGGTTCTTACAGTTGGTATCTGAGCCAAAGTTATAGGTATGGTAAACTAACTTACAATGTAAGTCCATAATATTCCTATGGCCTATTAATAGATTCTTTATCATCGCTAAGTATGTCTTCCAAGTAAATATTTTTAGTATGTTATGCAATTAATCTAGTTTGGTTTAATGTCATAGTAGACATGTTGCCCTTGATAGAGAATCTAATAGAATCTGGTTACGAATGATTGTTAGGATATGACATAAAGATCAGAGGAAGGTCAGTCAAGAGAAAGGTTAGAGGGGAACTACTCATAGATAATAAATGTTATTAATTAATCATCATCAATAAAGAGTTATAGATGTTAAATCGATAAATGTTATTATTTGTATTGTTGTCTTTTTTTGTCTTAATAACCCTAAATCCAACAAACTAACATCTAAGATTGTCATAAGAGTCTTCAACTATATGTGGACATACAGAGATGAATGTTTAAGATACAGCCTAAAGGGTCTATAGTATAGGGATTAGGCTGGGTTCCTTATCTTGGTAACATTATGGATATAACCCACTTTGTATTTGATACAAAGGTAATGATCTAACTCGTTCGTGTAGGTGACACAATCGAGAGTATCCTATACTATGAGTTTGCAAAAGACTGGACTACGAAATAGTAACCACTAGATGTAACACCGTTGACTAGTTAACTATTTCATTAGGATGACCTAGGCGACTTAGTCTTATTCCTGAGTATATTATGAACTCTTTTTCACGAGGGATTGTCCTTTGATTTGTATGGGTGTGAGGGTGACCTGATCGCCAACAAAATAAGCCTACCATTTTAAGGACAAGAACGATGGGAAGCTGAAAACATAATAATACAAGATGGAATTCACTTCTTCCCACCTTAAAGGTATGAGTGTTTCCTTAAGTGGTGTCTCCAATACTTGAACCAAGGGCCCTACCCTCTCGTTGACCTGAGAGAGGTTTCTATTTATTGGTTAGACCATAAATAGATTGTTCATTAGAGAAACACTGGGATTTAAGAAGTCAGAGGTAACCCAAGAATAAAACGGTAATTTAACCCAGTTGGAGTTACGGATACTTGTGAAGGACTAACTTGTTGGTATTGCTCTATATCCGTGGATACATAAATATATCTCTAGTCAGAAGACTGCAGTTGTAGGTCTTTAGTGGAGTGTACCCAAAATTAACGAATATTGATTGATTTGGTTAATGAGTTTAGCTAATTAATCTCATATAATTGGACCTTCTGATATACATGTCCACTAAGAGGGATAATTTAAATTGTTCAAATTACTTTGAGGAAACTATATATTAATATGATTAATATATAATTGATTATGGATATGATCTATAATTAAATTGGAAAGTAATATTTGAATAAAATTTAAATTAATTAATTTAAGTGAATTAGATTCCCAAAGAATTAATTAGTAGAGTGGTTTTGCACATATACTAGAAGAAATTTGGGCTTTAATGTCGGTTTTAAACCGACATTAAAGATAGTGTTATTAAAGGCCTTTAATGTCAGTAGCCTTTAATGTCGATTAGGACTTCAATAATACCAATAACACAGCCTTCAATGTCGGTTGCAACCAACATTAAAGGTCTCGACATTGAAGGTCTTTAATGTTGGTTGCAACTGACATCAAAGCCTGTTTTTTTTTTTTTTTATTCTTAACTGACATTGAAGCCCGAATCTATCGTTTTTTTTTTAAATTCCATTGCTGAATCCATTTTTTTGGTCAAATAAGTTAAAAACGACAATATATGTCTCGTGTTGGGTCAGGAAATATCCGTCATTGTTTTATATTAAAAATTATAAAAAAATTTGAATGGCGAGCCCATCAATATTTTTCTTCCACCTATGAATTTATCCACAAACAAGAATCAATATTTCCAAACCATTACATATACTCATCAATATTTGTCTTCCACCTATGAATTTATCCACCATAATTTGCAAAACAATACTAGAACTAGACTTCATAGAATACAGCTTACACCAAAGCCATCATTTCTCTCATTCACAAATATCAATTAGTACTAATTCCATGAATAAACAAGAATCACAATACCATGAATACAACTTCCAATAATAAACAGATCATGTCTTCTACCTATGAATTTATCCACAAACAAAAATCAATATTTACAATCCATTACATATACTCATCAATATTTGTCTTCCACCTATGAATTTATCCACCAAAATTTGAAAAACAATACCAGAACCAGACTTTAATAAAATACAGCTTACACCAAAGCCATCATTTCTCTCATTCACAAATATCAATTAGTACTAATTCCATGAATAAACAAGAATCACAATACCATGAATACAGCTTCCAATAATAAACAGATCATGTCTTCCACCTATGAATTTATCCACAATACCAGAACCAGACTTTCATAAAATACTTACTCCAAGCCATCATTTCTCTCATTCACAAATATCATATTCGTAATAATTCCATTAACAAAGATCATGGTTAGATAAATTTACATGCATTCTAAGCTAGCATTTACATCCTATTGAGACAAAAAACAAGAATTACATCCTTACACTAATCGGCCAACAAAACTTGTCCATTGGGTTCGAATTACGTCGATCTCTCCTTGTGTATATGTATCTTTTGTATTGAACTACGAAAAGGAAAAAAAAAAGATAAATTCAACATAAGTTTACGTCCATTTATTAAATTAAAGCTAGTACTAGATAAAAAAAATAATTTACGTACGAGGCTAGTAATGGGAGTAGTAGGATTATGCACTATTTCGTATATATACTTTTGCACATAGTACCCGCATCCTACAGAATCTAATTGACGAGGGCACTGCATATAAAGAAGTTTAACATTTGTTAAATTATTATAAAGAAGTCGAATGAACATAAGTTGTTAAAAAATTAATACAAATTTATCTTTACAGGTTTCCATTTTGGAGAAGACCGATAGTGTTGGAGATCGTGCTTGGCTTGCCATGTTTTCAATCCACTAAATAGTTTAAAAACATTAGTTAAACATAAATACGTCAATTAAGAACTAAGAAAGTTCAATTACACTTACATATTTATAACTCCATGAAAATCCTCTTGAACCTTGCTTCGAAGAGAGTCCAAAACATAAACACAATTTTCTTATAGATTGATTACAATCAATATCCAATGATAACTATAATAAGCAACAATTTTGAAATATTAGTATGTATATAATGAAAATTAAAAATAACTTAAGAACTTGTATCTACTTACCCTGTGTTATATGGAATGAGGACTAATTGGTCTAAATTATCCAATTCTAGTTGATTGGCTAAATTTCTGGATCGGATATCTTGAAACTTCACGTGTGGCGATATTCTTGCTTGATCAATTATAAAAAATTTCTTCGTAATCTCACGACCACATTCATCCCAAAGATACCTAAACAAAGTAAAAGTTATTATTTATCAACATGAAACAAAGTATACATGAGTGAATCTAGATGAGTAATACTTACACAATGTATGTCAAAATACACATGTAGCCTATTTCAACCATATTGCAATATTGGAGCAGATCATTGCGGCCTAAATAAATAAATTTGTCTCTTCCAAATATATGCTCGTCTAAAGTGATACGGATCATGTCTACATCGTTCATGTTATGCATGGCATGTCCGTTCAATAATTTGATAGTACCATTAGCGTTAGTATATTTGGAGGACTGGCTGAAGCTCTTAATTGGTGAATGATCCTACCATAACCAAAGTTACAAAATTCAATGTAGGAAAAATAATAAATAACCAAACTCATATATTGAAAAGGAAACATACTTTTTTCTCGTCAACCATAACTACAAGTTCACGAGGCCATTTTACGAAGTTGCCCATTGTTTCCTTTAATAAATCTATTTTACCCTTCATAAGAATTGGTATAGGCAAATCTTCTCCAATGACAATGTCAATCAGAACTTTAACAATTAAGCATGACACATCATCATCAAATGTTGTGGCTATTACAACAATATTATCTACAGTTCCTATAGCCAAGTGGCATGGTGTCCCCTTAACAAATTTAAAAGAACTTATATCATGCATAGTTAAGCACGTACAATATGATTAAAATTTAAAAGTCACAATAAATAAATTACCTCCAAATCTTGTTTAGAAATATTCTTAATATCTTCTTTAGACATCTTCTCAATATCTTCTTCAGATGCACTTAGTGCAACAGTTTCAACAGATGATTTGGTCTGATGAGATTGTCTGCTGTGAGTTCTTTCTATTGACACTTTACCATGTCGAACATTTTTTTTACTAGAGCCTCCTTCAATTTCTTGGCTCATAGAGGACTTTGGTTTTACTAATTTGAAATATTGAGAATGGGAAACAAAATCACCCATTCCTCTAACACGTCCCCAATGTTCTTCCATACCCAATGCTTCAGTGAGAACATCTTCACCTTCATGAACTTCAGCCAATTTATCCTGTAAAACATATTACAATTTTCACACAATATCTATATCATCTTAAACTTATATATATATCATCTTAAATTTTGCATAATATATACTTACAATCCGATTGACATATTTTGGAGTAACTTCATCAAAGTATTCATTATTCTTTCCTTTTCTTGCTTCTTTCCATAAAGTCGCCCGATAAGAAGGGTCATTCGATAGGTTCTACATGAACATACATATTTAATTAGCATAAACATATTAGAATAAAATATTTAATTTAAGTCGAATAACTCACTAATTCTTGCGCAATATTCGCATAGCCCTTCCGAGAAATGTGGTGATTATATACACATTTCGCACGTTTTTCTTTTTGAACACGACTGATTTTCTGTACAACAAATCTAGTTGAAGTTACTTATCAAAACAATGATAATGTTGACATGTAATTTATTGTGAATGACTTACCTCCTATTCTTCACTCAATCGTTCATTGACGAATGATGTCCAATTATCTTGCTCTATATGAGAATATTATTGCGGTGGAAATTGCAAGACCGAGGGTTCATCCTTAAATGGAAGTATGAACTTTTGAGTCAACGTTGTCTTGAAAGTCTGAGACTTCCTAGATGCAAACATTAGTATACAATGTTTGGACTTAGAGTCCACATTGAACGACATCTGCACAATGAAAAAAGTAGTTAAACAAGAAACTAATAAACTACTATGCACATGAATTAAAAGTTTAGAAAACATACCGCTACACAATAAAAAATTTTGTCTTTTAAATGGTTTGGAACTTTTTTCCAAGAATCATACGTTATAGGAATTTGTTGTCGAACACAAACTCCTATATAACTCTGCATCTTCTTTGCTCCAGATCCAACTTGTTGTCCATGTTCATTATAATCGATGGTCAACTATTCCCCAGATGTTCTTATTTGTGCCAACTCAGACATTGTAGTTGGGCCATGTGGTATACTTATCCTGCTATGTTTTTTGGGATCATATTTCTATCATCCTCGCTGCTACTTGTTGAAGTTTCCATGTCAATCTGCAAAAATAAAAAATAAAAAATAAAAAATAAAAAATAAAAAAATAAAAAATAACATTACTCACGCAAAAAACATATAATCTTAATATTTAAATACATATAACCATAGTAAATGACATACCATGTTTAATACATTATTTATCAACCCATCGACCCTCACAATCATGTCTAATGTATGTGGATGTTGTATCATCAATCTCAGTAAATGTATCAACATTGGGCATTCTTTGCATACCTCCATAACCACACTCTTGTTGCATATCTCCTATTTCATCTTCATAAAAATCATCTTCAATTGTTCATTGTGGAGATGTTAAAATAATTGACCAACCCGAATTTGCAGGGTCTTTTACATAGAACACTTGTTTTGCTTGAGAGGCTAAAATAAATGGGTCTAATTTATGTCCAATACGATTGAGGTCCACAATAGTAAACTCAAACTCGTGTGTTTTGACTCCAGTTCTATTCTCAACCCAATTACATTTGAATAAAATCAATGATAGTCCATGATAGTCAATGATAAGCGCCCGCGATGCTTGTTGGATGTAAAGTTAGAGGTCGTTCTAGGATCCTTGCAAACACTCACAAAGAAAGCTACTTAGATCCAACTTAGAATCTACGATGGTCACTCTTAGATCCTAAGACAACTCACTCCAAAATTAGTTTGATCAAGACTAATCCAATGAATTGATTTAAATATCAAATCTAAAACAAGATTTGAAAGAAAAAGTCGACACCAAAAGGTTGAATAAGCACAAGTTTTTTACTATTGATAATCTGAGTTTTGAAGAACATTACAAGCAATTTTATAGGCCAAATGGTCGTGGATGCAAGAAACTCAAAATTCATTCAAATACAATTAATTGCAAATTGTAGAAAATAACACCTAGAAACTTGAAACTTAATTGCATACTAAATTATAAGTCCAAATGCAAAACTAGGAATGTAGAAAGTCTTCCAATTGCCTTAAATATCTTATCTAGAAGATGAAAAAGTAGATATGCACGTTTGACAAGGTTTGACATCACATTTCCCATGCAGTGCACACTCGACAACATTTTCTTCACAAAATCTGCACACTTTTTTTGACCACAATGTCATCTTCCAAAATTATAAAACTTTTCCCATGCCATCTTCATGCCATTCTCTTCTTGACTCATTGAACTAAAATTATATATAACTTTGGTCTCAAAATTATTTGTCGGTTCTTGTGAATTTGCTAGTTTTTGAAGATGTAGTGTGAATACCTCTTGAATCTTCGTTGCCTTGCTTCTTGTAATTAGTCCTTTAGGTACATGCAATGGTTCAATGGTTGAATTCATATCAGTCAAGCTCCCATATTTCTTGTATTATACCATAAAAGGTCATATCTGACATGACGGGCCTTTTATCCTTAGCACTAGAGACTTACATTGTGGTAGCCGTTATACTAACTCCACTATTTTGAACCCTCCTTACATCATCGCGATTCATTGTGTGATGGTAATAACTATTTTGAACCCTCCTTACAAAAGCTTACTTTCCAAAAATGACTTTAAAATTTTGTATCTCTATCACTAACAATGGTCTTAGGAATTTTATGCAATCTAACCACTTCCCTAAAGAAAAGATTAGCTATGTTAGTAGCATCATCTATTTTATTACATGATATGAAATGTGCCATTTTACTAAACCTATCAACTACCACAAAAATGCTATCATGATGTCTCCTAGTCTTTGGTAGTTCTAAAACAAAATCCATGCTAATGTCAACCCAAGGTTCACTAGAAACATCTGAAGGTGTGTAAAGACCACGTGGTTGTGTCTTAGACTTAGTCTCCTTACATTTGAAACAATGTTTGCACACTTTATGCACATCCTTTCTCATTTTTAACCAATAAAGATGTTCAGCCAACATATTATATGTTTTAAATTTCCCAAAATGCCCCATTAATCCTCCCCCATAAGCTTCCTTCACAAGCAACTCTCAAATGGAACACTTAGGAATACAAAGTTTTCCTTTCCTAAAAAGCATTTCATCAAACACAATATAATCATGCACGTTTTTCCCTTCTAAACACTGAATATAAACATCATAAAATTTAGATGTCTCTACTTTGTACAAATCAATCATGTATTTAAAATCAAGAATTTTTGCACTAAGAGAAGAAAACAATGCATACCTTCTTGATAATGCATCAGCCACCATATTATCCTTACCTTTCTTGTAATGAATGACATATGGAAATGTCTCAATGAACTCTACCCATTTAGCATGCCTCTTGTTCAACTTTGTTTGGCTTTTGAGGTGCTTCAAGCTTTCATGATCCGTGTGGATGACAAACTCTTTTGGCCACAAGTAATGTTGCCAAACTTGCAAAGCCCTTACAAGTGCATGTAATTCCTTATCATATGTGGGGTAGCTAAGTTGTGCTCCATTTAGCTTCTCACTAAAGAACATGATTGGCCTCTTTTCTTGCATCAAAACAGCTCCAATCCCTATCCCACTTGCATCACATTCAATTTCAAAAGATTGGTCAAAGTTAGGTAAAGCAAGACAAGGTGCATTAGTCAATTTATCTTTCAATTCATTGAATGCATTTTCTTTCTTTTCATTCAAATTTCACATTCTTTTTAATAAGTTCATTCAATGGTGAGGCTATGCTACTGAAATCCTTAATAAACCTTCTATAAAAACTAGCCAAACCATGAAAAGATCTCACCTCGGTTGCATTGGTGGGTGTTGGCCACTCTCGAATAGCCTTGACCTTTTCTTCATCAACTTTCACTCCATCCTTTCCAACAATGAATCCTAAGAAATTGACTTGGTCTAGACAAAAGCTACACTTTTTGAAATTGGCATAAAGCTTTTCTTCTCTAAGTTTAAGCAAAGTTGTCTTGACATGCAACATATGTTCATTCAAATTTTTAGAGTAAACAAGAATATCATCAAAGTATACCACAACAAATTTTCCAATGTATTCTCTCAAAACATGATTCATTAGCCTCATAAAAGTACTTGGTGCATTGGTAAGACCAAATGGCATAACAAGCCACTCATAAAGACCAAATTTTGTTTTGAAAGCCGTTTTCCACTCATCTCCCACATGCATTCGAATTTGATGGTAACCACTTTTAAGATCAATTTTTGAAAACAATTTTGCACCATGTAATTCATCTAGCATGTCGTCCAATCTAGGAATAGGATGTCGATACTTTACCGTTATTTTGTTGATGGCTCGACAATCAACACACATCCTCCATGTTCCATCTTTCTTGGGCACTAAAATGACTGGAACCGAACAAGGACTCATGCTTTCTCGAACATAACCTTTATCCATGAGTTCTTCCACTTGCCTTTGAATTTCCTTGGCCTCGATTGGATTGGTCCTGTATGCCGCCATATTTGGAAGCGTTGCCCCGGGTATGAAGTCAATTTTGTGCTCAATTCCTCTTAAAGGAGGTAGACCCGTAGGTGCATCTTCATGTGGAAACATGTCATTAAATTCCTGCAAAAGAGATTTAAAAGCACTAGGCAAACCATCATTAGAGTTAGGTTCAGTTACTAAACACATTCCTTTGCACATAAGTACAAAGTTTGGTGCTTCGAATGAAAACATATTCCTCTCTTCCCCCTTTCTCATAACCAAACTCACACTCTTTCTTTTTTCCTCAAAATCACTCTTTTTTCTCTCTTGGTTTTCACTCATCTTTTGCCCCTCACTTTTCTCTTTTTTTTCGCTCTTCTCCTTTAACTTACTTTCTTCTCTCCTCTCTTGATCCTCAAATTCTTTTCTTTTCTTTTCTAATTTCACTTGATCGCATTGTACTTCATATGGAGATAATGGAAGCAAAGTAAACTTCTTCCCATTCAAAGTAAATGTGTACTTGTTCAACAAACCATCATATGTGACTTCTCTATCATATTGCCAAGGTCGGCCCAATAACATATCACCCGCATGCATAGGTACTACATCGCAAAGAACCTCATCCTTATATCTTCCCAAAGTAAAAGAAATAAGAACTTGGGAGTTTACCTTCAATTCTCCTTTGTTTGTTAACCATTGAAGTTTATATGGTTTTGGATGTGGACGAGTAGTGAGCTGGAGTCTTTTTACAAGAAAACTACTTACAACATTTGTGCAACTTCCACTATCAATCACCAAGCTACATGGGGTTCCTTCAATCAAGCACCTTGTGTGAAATAAGTTCTCCCTTTGATCTTCAACTTTCTCCTCCTTGATTTGCACATTAAGTACTCTTCTTGCAACTAAGGATATGGAGTTACCTTCTTCAATGTACTCATCATCAAAGGCTTCAGATTCTTCCTCAAGGCTGCCACCTTGTTCATCACATTCATCTTCTGAATCAATAATTCCATTTCTTATGACCATGACTTTTTTATTGACACAATCTTTGCTCATGTGCCCAAATCCTTTGCACTTCCAACATTGAATGGAACTAGATTTCTCTCTTTCCTCCTTTGAAGCTTCATTCTTTTTAGTATAGGTGCTCCCGGCTTCCACTCTTTTAGGAGCCACAAACTTCCCTTTTGCTTCACCCCTATTCACAAAACCATCCTTGTTCCAAACATTAGAATTTGAAAAGGTATTAGCTTTAGAATTATACCTCTTGGAATGTTCCTTTTCTTCTCTCAATTGTTCTTCAATTTTGATTGCATAATGATACATATCTTCCAAGTATAGTTGTGGATATCTATCAACGATATGAGCAATTTCTCGATTTAAACCTCCAAGGAATCTAGACATGGTGTCTTCTTCTTCTTCTTGAATATTTGCTCTTTCTATCAAAGTTTCCATCTCTTGATAATATTCAGCTACACTTTTTGTTCCCTGCCTCAAAACTTGCAATTTAGTTCTCAAATCTCTTTCATAATGTTTTGGAACATACCTCTTTCTCATGGCTTCTTTAAGTTCTTCCCAAGTTTCAATGGGATCCTCCTCTTTCCTCCTTCTCTCGGATTTGAGATGTTGATACCAATTTCCCGCATGGTTAGTGAATTCGGCAATGGCAAGTCTCATCTTCTTATTCTCACTGAATGTGTTGCAATCAAACACATGTTCTATCTTCCTTTCCCATTCCAAGTATGCCTCCACATCCGACGTTCCACAAAATGGTGGAATTTTGAGCTTGACTCCACTATCTCTATCTTCATGGATTCTTTCTCCTCGTCTAGGGTGCATATTATTTCTTCCTCTTCCTCTCATGTTTCCTCTTCCTCCAATTTGTCTTTCTTGTTCAACTAAGTCAATTACTCCCTCATCTTCTTGTAAGACTCTTTGTTGTTGTGCCCTTCTTTCTTGCCTATCTTCCCTCATCATTTCCATCATGCCTTGAATGGCTTGAAGAATAGCCATATTAGTATCTTGTACTTGTGGTACTCCTTCACCCTGTGACATTTTAAAGTTAGTAATAAAAGGACCTCACCACACTTCTCACCAATTTCACTCAAGAACACTCGTGTTTATCACTCAAGGTAGGGTTTTGGTACTAGGTCAAAGATGTAAGAGTTGGCTTATATTTTTGGAACAATCTCATTGAAAATTTTGATAAAAGCCAATTTAAAATGATTAACTCTCACAAACCAAGACTAGAGTAACTAAAATTAGGCTTAAAAAAAAAAACAAATCTGGATTTTTTTTTATTTTTCAAATGAATTGAGAAACTTTCATGTGCCTTAGATCTTTGATTTCTTTTCTTCTTCTTTTTTGTTTTGTTAGTGTTTTTTTTTCTCTTTTTTTGTTGACTTTTCTTTTAATTTTTTTTTTATAATGATCCAAGAGCTGATTTGAAGAAGTTTTCAAGATAAGTTGTAGTATTCTTGTTACAAGATGCAATTGTTATGGAGAAAAAAATTGAAATAAAGTAAATATAACACCTCTAAAGTCGACCAAGAACGATGAACAAATGCTCTGATACCAAATGATAAGCGCCCGCTATGCTTATTGGATGCAAACCTAGAGGTCCTTCTAGGATCCTTGTAAACACTCACAAAGGAAACTACTTAGATCGAACTTAGAATCTATGATGGTCAGTCTTATATCCTAAGACAACTCACTCCAGAATTAGTTGAATAAGCACAAGCTTTTTACTATCGATAATTTGAGTTTTGAAAAACATTACAAGCCATTTTATAGGTCAAATGGTCGTGGGTAGACCAAGAAACTCAGAAGTCATTCAAATACAATTAATTGCAAATTGTAGAAAATAACACCTAGAAACTTGAAACTTAATTGCATACTAAATTATAAGTCCAAATGCAAAACTAGGATTGTAGAAAGTCTTCCAATTGCCTTAAATATCTTATCTAGAAGATGAAAAAGTAGATATGCACGTTTGACAAGGTTTGACATCACATTTCCCATGCAGTGCACACTCGACAACATTTTCTTCACAAAATCTGCACACTTTTTTTTACCACCATGTCATCTTCCAAATTATAGGACTTTTCCCATGTCATCTTCATTCCATTCTCTTCTTAACTCATTGAACTAACATTATATATAACTTTGGTCTCAAAATTATTTGTCGGTTCTTGTGAATTTGCTAGTTTTTGAAGATGTAGTGTGAATGCCTTTTGAATCTTCTTTGCCTTGCTTCTTGTAATTGGTCCTTTAGGTACATGCAATGGTTCAATGGTTGAATTCATATCAGCCAAGCTCCCATATTTCTTGTATTACACCATAAAAGGTCATATCTGACATGACGGGCCTTTTATCCTTAGCACTAGAGACTTACATTGTGGTAGCCGTTATACTAACTCCACTATTTTGAACCCTCCTTACATCATCGCGATTCATTGTGTGATGGTAATAACTATTTTGAACCCTCCTTACATATTTTTCCACAGTTGGACAAGGTCCATTAGCTATCCATCTCAAAGAAGGCGATATGGAATTTTTGGGAACTTCGAGAGCTAGTGCAACCTACGATATATTTCATAATATTTTAGTAGTTAACATTTAATTATACATCAAATAGTAGGTCTCTAGAGATTACCCGTGTGGACAACCACCGACTAAATGTACGATTATGCTCTTCTTGAAGCCACTTTCTACTTTTATTTTTACCAGAATTGAGCTTAGACAAAATATCCATATGTTGCCTATTATAAATGATAAAGTTAGTAGGTTATTGAATAATCGAGTAACCTAAAATGAGAATAAGATGAAGATCTACATACTCGACGTAAGGAAGCACATCATTTACATTTTGAATGACATAAAGATGAGCTATATCCAACTCATCCTTATTCAATCTGATAAAAGAAGAAGCTGACAATGCTCTATCAATGTTTGTATTCGCTTTCTTTGTTGATGAGTTTAGCCCAATAGAATTAACACCAGATACGAATTCAGAACAAAACTCTATAGTCTCTTCAACAATATAATTTTCTCCAACACATCCTTTTGGTCGATTTATATTTCGTACATAAGTTTTTAACACTTTCATGTATCGTTCAAAAAGATACATCAACCTCAAATAAACAGGTCTACAAAACTTAATTTCTCTTACAAGATGCACTACAAGGTGTACCATTATTGTGAAGAATGATGGAGGAAAATAATTCTCTAAAAGGCATAGAGTGACAACGATATCCTCTTGTATACCCTTTAACTGAGATGAATCGACCATCTTGCAACATATAGTATTAAAGAAGAAGCATAGGCAAGTAATTGCAAGTCTTACATGTTTGGGTAAAATATCACGAATAGCTACCGGTAATAATTGTTGCATAAGAACGTGATGGTCATGCGACTTAAGTCCATAAAGTTTCAAATCTGTGAGCGACACTAAACTTTGAATGTTCGATGAATAGCCTTCAGGTACTTTAATTTCTGATAGTACCTTACAAAAGCTCAATTTCTCAACTCGTGTTAATGTATAACATGCGAGAGGTAAAAAGACTTTTTTCTCTCCTACTTGAGGGGCTAACTCTGATCTAATGTTCAGTTCCACCAAATCTAGTTGAGTCTTTATTCCATCTTTTGTTTTACCAGGAATATCAAGCAATGTGCCAATAAGATTTGCACATACATTCTTTTCAATATGCATCACGTCTAAACAATATCGTACGTCAAGATACTTCCAGTATTCTAACTCGAAAAGAATAGATTTTTTCTTCTAATAAGTTGAAGTGCTATCTCCACTCTTCTTTTCTTTGATACTTTTCTTACCAAATGAATATTGATACTTACTTGTTTTTACAAGAATTTCTTCCCTACTCAATGGTTCTGGACCAAATTCTAATTCTTATGTGTCATTTCTATTCCTATATGGATAATGGCGGAGTAGAAACTTGCGATGCCCGAGATATGCCATCCTCTTCCCTTTTAGTAAATAAGTGGATGAAGTATTCTCTCCACAAATTGGACATGCATGATATCCTTTAACCGTACAACCACACAAGTTACCATACGCAGGAAAATCATTAATGGTCCATAATAAAATGGCTTTAAGCATGAATCATTGTTCTTCATATGCATCGTAACATTCTACCCCATCTTTCCAAAGTTTTTTCAAGTCATCTACTAACGGAGTTAAATAAACATCTATGTCATTTCCCGATTGTTTAGGACCAGATATTAGTGCAGTCAACATAAAAAAATTTCGCTTCATGCACAACCATGGAGGTAGATTGTACATCACTAACATCACTGGTCAACAACTATATCTACTACTAAGATCTCCATGTGGATTTACCCCATTTGTCGAAAGAGCAAAACGAAGATTTCTAGGTTCTGACCCAAACTCTGGCCACAAATTGTCTATTTTTTTCCACGATAGGGCATCTTTGGGATGTTTTAATAAACCATCTGTATCTTTTTTTTTAGCATGCCACGTCAATAAACTTGTTGTTTCTTTACTTCGAAACATTCTTTTAAATCTTGGAATAGGGGGAAAATACCACATGACTTTTGCTGGGATATTCTTAGCCCTTTCGTTTAAATGTTTTTTAAGCTTCCATCTTGACGTACCACAAATGGGGCATACATTTGCATTAGAGAGTTCTTTTCTAAACAAGAAACAATCATTTCTACATGCATGAATCTTCTCGTACTTCATTCCAAGAGTACCCCACATCTTTTTTGCTTCATAAGTAGAAGTTGGAATTTCATTAGGACTAGGTAATATGTCATGAATTAATTCCAACAACTCAGTGAAACTCTTATCGCTCCATCTAAATTTAGCTTTTAAATTATATAACTTTACCAATGTAGATATTTTGGAAAAAGTTTTACAATTTGGGTACAATGATTTCTTCGCATCATCTAATAATTCTTCAAAATTATCAGATTTTCCACTAAAATAGTTATTGTATGCAACCTCAAACATTCCAATTGTGTCATCAACATCAACATCATCCTCATCAACTTCGTCTCTTTCACTAGTAGACACATTTTCATTGTTTCTCTTAATCAGTAATGATTCATCGTGAAAAATCCATGTCTAATAACTTTGATCTATACCATTAAAAAATAAGTGTTCTCTTATTTTGTTCACATCTAGAGTCTTCACTTCAAACATGGACAACTCATGATATTTGGTATATTTGAATGTTGTAGATCATTTTTAATAAACACCTCGACCCCTAAACCATACTCAGCTGATATTCTATTCATTTTCATTCATGACTTATCCATGATTGTAAAATATACAACTTAATCTACAAAATAATAATAATAATAATAAATAACAAGGAAAAATTTAAAAGCATGAAATTATGATTGTAAAATATGCAACATTAACAAATTTAGAACAACTAGACATTTAAGATAAGCATCTTATAAATATTACCTTGTCCTTGTTATTAATATTGTTATGAAGTTCTTTTTGTGTTGGGTGCACCTTCTCTACTTGTCAACCTTCTTAAAACACGTCCAATGCAATCTTCCTATCTTGCTTCCAAATCCCCAAGAATCAAAATTTAGCCTTACACGTCAAACTTGAACCTAACAAATGAAAAACTTCACTCAAAATCGAGTATTGAATCAAAACAAATATCAATCCAAACAAATATTACAATAAACCGTGTCCTTAGATCGTATTTTGTATGAGTCAATATCAAGGACTCAGTTCCTATTGATGAAAAGAAAAGCCAAAAAACAAAATTCCAGGGTTATTTTGAATAATAAAGTAAGAAGTTGTGTTCAGAAAATACAAGTAATATCTAACTAAAAGCAACAAATGTTTACTTCTAAATATGTAGTTGAACAAGCAAACTCAAAGGCTAAAATACTTCACTAACAATCCAAAGTTTGCACTCATTAATTTCAAGCGAAATAATCATAGAGAAAACGAGATAGTGAAACCAATATCCAATTAGTTCACACATCTATTGAGCAAAATAAAAAAGACATACTAATTAAGAGCTACATTGATAACTGCTGCATAATACATCACCTCATTTTCCATGTTTTATGAAAAGGAAAAAGAAAAAGAAACTTTCATCTTTCTTACTTGTTTGGCCCTTTCAATCTCTAGAAGCTCAAACCTGATAATGACTCACAAAAACCAAACAAAGATTTAGAGTCTGCTGAATTCAAGCCTCAATATAATCAGAGTTCTCCATCATTTAGCAAAAGGAATCAAAATTATCCTACTAGTTTTGAACCATCTTATCTATAAGAACCATTAACATAATACAATTATGCCAATAAAAACTCAAATAAATAAAACCACGACTTCCCAATGAGGTGGAGGAGAATCCAATTCTCAACACACCACCAGCTTGACACTGAAAAAAGTTATGGAGAGAGAGAGAGAATTGGATGTCAATTTATGGATTTGATTGGGTGGTTTGCAAAACATCCCAATAGGAGAGGATTAAACCAGAAAGTAAACTTAAAAAAAAAAACATGAAAGGAGAGAAGAAGAAGTAAAAACACGAAACAATTACAACTTAGAAGTAAAAGCTTGAACATGTCTCAAGGACCAGAGGGCCTAATCTATAAGTTTAGGAGATGTCATTTCCTCAAGTGGGCAAGCTAAAAATGACTTCAATTATCAGCCCTAACTATCCAACAATCTCACACTCTCTACTAAAACTATTGGGTTTTATTCATTCAGGCATTATCACAAACAACAATTGAGAAGTCAAATTAATATCATTAACATAATCTATAGAAATTGCGAATTTATATAAGAAAAAGTAAAATATACATCATCTGTTGAGTAATTAACACTCGTAATAAAATTTCCCCTTCCCCTTTGGTTCTATCCTTGAAAAACTGTAGCAACCAAAATCAAATGAACAAAATATCTTCAACATAATAAACTCATTTTACAAGCTAAACGATGAATTCAAAAGAAATTTTCTTACAAACATGTATATAGTTTACATTGTATCGAAATTTTCATTTGTTGCTTTATCATTTAAAATCAAAGATTATTCAAAATAACCCTGTAAATGGTTTTTTGAAAGAATGTGTATGGAAAGGAAAAAAGAAATTAAACACTGCTCAATTTCCAACGCTGCTTAGAGGTTGCAAATAACACTGCTCAAACATGAAAGAAGTTGCAAATGATCAGAGGTTTAAATAATCACCTCTCACGGAAGAGAAGGAGATCGACGGACACGGGCGAGCGATGGTGTGAAGGAGATCGACGGACGAGCGACGACGCGAGCGAGGTAGGGTTTGGGCATAAAGAAATCGAGAAAGAGGCGGTGATATTAGGGATATATTATTTAATAAAATAAGGAAAAAACACATTACACCTTTAATGTCGGTTTTAAACCGTCATTAAAGCCCATTTTCAATGTCGGTTTAAAACCGACATTAAAGATCTTTTTTTTAAAAAAAAAAAACTGACATTATACATCCGATTTCACTTTTTCCAACTGACATTAAAGCCCGAATTTCTTCTAGTGATATACATGTGATCTATATGATAATTAAATATATACATTAAATTAGGTTTAATGTATATATAAATTGTGCAAAATAAAATTAAATAAGTGTTGTTTAATTAGGCTAATTAATTAAATAACTATTATTTAATTAAAATTTCTAATTAATTAATAAATTTAATTTAATTATTTATAAAAAAGAAAAATATTAGAAAGGTTTGGCCCTTCTCTATATATAGACCTCCCTATGACCTTTTGAGAACACACTAAAATACATATATTTTCACCAAAGAGAAAGACTGACAATACACAACACCCTAGTATTATTGTGTAGAATTTTCTCTAAGAGAATCCTATCTACTCTCTAAACCTTTTCTCCTCAACCTCTCCCAATAGTTAGATATCACCTATCTCTCTATTGGAATCGCAGAGAATAACAAGATTACTCTCGTGGTAATGTTTGAGATTATTCAAGAAATTGTTCGTGATCAAGATCATTTGAGATCCGTTCTTGGAACTAGGAGAGGATTGTTCGTGGCATTTGGGAATCTACAAAGATTAGAATCGTTCCAATCTTTTCCTAACGCATGGTAATTTACATGTGTTTTATTCTATTATGTATAATAATTTTGTTTAATGTAAAAATCAGATTGTGGGATACAAGATGTTCTTACAAAACGCTTCTACTACGGGAATCGACCCTTTTGAATCGGTATCAGAGCCAATTTCTTGCATCTTTGTTCTTCGTATTTTTCAAAACAAAATCGTTTAGAGGTGGGTTTTCATATTCTGCATTATGAATGTTTGAATGTTGGTTTGCAAAATTGAATGTTTTCAATTTTAGCCCTAGATTTCTTTTTAATTTGATTAAATTGTAAAGGCCTGTTGTATTTTTGGGTGATTTATTTCTTGCTCCGAGCCTGTAAGTCTGTGTCGATCGATAGAGCAATGGTTGCTGAAGAGATCGAGCAATGGTTGCTGAAGAGATAGGGAAGAAACAAAAGTGTTTGAGGTGAGTTTGAAGCAAAAATCGTGCAGAACGGGAGTGTTCTGTCGTTTAACGTCGCGATGCTGCTATTGTAGCATTGCAACGCTGAAAGTAAGAAGCGATGCGTTGTGCTCGCAGTGTTGCAATGTTGCCCTTAGCATTGCAATGCTCCGAGTTATGACAAAGACCTAGCAGCGCACTCGAGAAGAAGGCTGCGCATTTTTAACCTAATTGCTATCGTAATTTTAATTTATTCATTCATTAATTAAATTAATACTATAGTTATATTAATTTAATAAATTAATTTTGCATTAGGTTGCTAAAATGGGTCCATTTTTTACTGTTTAATTTAATTATGTATTGGATGGATGTTTTAAATTATTTTTTTAATTCATATTACATATTGTATGTTATATAGATTCAAAAATACCCACCTTAGGAGAAACATGTACATGCATCATAATTAAATATAAAGGGTTATATATCTTATAGATGCATGATTCATTTAGCATACTCATGCATCATAATATAAGTGTTATGTTAGTGTTTTATGATTAACCTAAGCATGTCCATGCATCATACTATATATTAAAATTGTTATAATAAATAGTGGAATGATGTATGTGAATACTTGATGTTTTATAGTTTCTAATAATTCATTAAAATATAAAGTGCTATAGTCTTGATGAGATAAATTAAAATCTATAAACAAGATTGCATGAAAACATAGGTCCAAATTAATTTTAAATGGTTTAAATTTTATCTATGTCATTTCTAATGGGATTAGAAATAGGTTAATCTTTTTTAATTTGTTTTAATAAAATTAAAATGAATTTCAATAAAAGATTAAATTTATAAAATAATTGCGCATAAGGGACCTTTGTCTAAGGAAGGTTCTGTCTAGGAGGGGATATTATGCTGATGAAACGGAACACCTCCACCTAAAAATGGACTGGGAAGGTGAATTGGGTAAATATTTGATAAGCATGCAATAAATGATTGATTTTATTAAAAGAGTTTAATAAATGAAATCAAGTATGGTTAAATTATTCAATACAAGTGTTATATTAAGAAAATTTAAATGACTTAGATAAATTCATTAGTCACGCTATAACTAAATATTATAAAATCGTAATAAAATATTAGAATATTTTGGTAGGAGGAAATTGGTATACATGATATATCGAATTTCAGCTCTCACATCCCCAAGGGTTCACACTGTGAGATCCATGCTCGGTTTGGTGTTGCCCTAGGTGCAGCCTCTCTTTGGAAAGTGTTTGAGTGGGTCAATAACAAGGTGAATAGGGAAAGTGTTTTTAGTGAGTGGGAGAGGGATGTGTGTCAACATATCATATGGTCTCCTCCATTACACCATGAGATTCCTATGGTCCGCCTACGTGTTGTCTTAGAGCAACCATCCCTCTGAAAAGCCTCATCATAGGGGTTGGAGCAACACAAACTCCAACAATGGATAGGGTTTCTTAGTTTAAGCATCAACAATTGTCTTTCAATTTGGTAGCTTGTTGAAGCGTACCTCTTGGATCCGAAAATGAGAGGGTCACACTTATGGGATAAATTAAGTTAGTTAATGAATCCTTGACCAAAAGCTAAAAACTATAGGAATAAGAGTTATTTTGGTATTATTGATTGACTGAGATTGTCTTAATTCAGGGGAAGAGTAGCTAATCACCCTTCGGTGGCTGTTGCTCTAAATCTCTGAAGTATCGTTGCAAAAACTAAAATGAATAGTTTAATTAGGATTCTTTAATTATATGTGTTTTTGCTAAATTGATTGGATAATTAAGTAATGGGTTATGATAAAGATAACTAATAAGGTCAATTGATTGTTATATGTTCCAGCATGTCTTCCACAATCATTTCTTTGCTTAAAAATGAGAAATTAACTGGTGAAAACTAAGCGAAGTGGAAATCTAACCTGAATATGATTCTGGTTATTGATGATCTATGGTTTATCATGACGAAGGAATGTACTCCAATCTCCGCTCGAAATTCATCTCAAGCATTGAAAGGATGCTTATGATCGTTGGACGAAGGCTAATTATAAGGCCCGAGTCTACATTTTGGCAAGTCTATTTGACGTTCTTACCGAGAAGCATGAGGCCATGATGAATGCAAGTTAAATCATGGAGTCCCTCTGGTAGATGTTTAGACAACCGTCCACTCAGACCCGGAATGAGGCTCTCAAGTACATTTACAATGTGTGCATGAAAGAGAGCCAATCAATGAGAGAACATATTCTCGATCTGATGGTCCATTTCAGTGTCGCTGAAATGAATGGTGCGGTCATAGACGAGCAGAGTCAGGTGTCATTTATTTTGGAATCTCTTTCGAAGAGTTTTCTTCAATTCCGTAGTAATGCAGTAATGAACAAAATAAAGTACAATCTGACTACCCTTCTGAATGAGTTACAGACTTTTCAATCCTTTATGAAAGGTAAGGGACCAATAGAAGGAGAGGCAAATGTTGCCCATTCAAAAAAGTTCCATAAGGGTTCATCCTCTGGAACTAAGTTTGTTCCTTCAACTTTTGGTACTAAGAAAATCTAGAAAAAGAAAGGATGGAAGGGGAAGGCTCCTGCAGCTTGCAAAGGCAAGGGTAAAGCTAAGGCTGACAAGGGTAAATGCTTCCATTATAATGTGGATGGTCATTCGAAACAAAATTGCCCCACATACCTTGCTGAGAAGAAGAAAGAGAAGGAAGGTATATATGATTTAGTAGTCGTAGAAACTTGTTTAATGGAAAATGACCATGATGCCTTCATACATGATTCAGAAGCAACTAATCATGTTTGTTCTTCTTTACAGGGAATTAGTTCCTTCTAGTAGCTAGAAGAGTGTGAAATGACACTCAAGGTCAGCATGGGAAATGCCATTTTAGCTCGTGCAGTGGGAGATGCTAAGTTGTCTTTTGGAAATAGATTTTTTATTTTTAGAAAACTTGTTTCTATTTCTTATTTAATTGAACAATCATACTCTGTTTCTTTTAATTTAAATGAAGCATTCATTATAAAAAAAAAGGGTGTGATTATTTGTTCAGCTAAACTAGAAGACAACTTATATATGTTAAGACCAACTGAATCAAAAGCACTTTTAAATCATGAGATGTTTAAAATTGCTAATACTCAAACTAAAAGGTGAATAATTTCTCCAACTAACAATGATACATACCTTTGGCATTTTAGATTAGGCCACATAAATCTTAGTATTATCAGAATATTGGTAAAGAATGGAATTCTAAACAAGTTAGAAGATGATTCATTACCTCCATGTGAAACTTGTCTCGAAGGAAAACTGACTAAAAGACCTATTAGCGGGAAATGTTATAGAACCAAATAGCCCTTAGAGCTCATACATTCGGATCTTTTTGGTCCGATGAATGTAAAGGCTATAGGAGGGTATGAATATTTTATCTCTTTTATAGATGATATTTGAGGTATGGTTACTTATATCTAATGGAACATAAATCTGAAGCTTTTTAAAAGTTCAAAGAGTATAAGGCTGAAGTTGAAAACCTATTAAGTAAAACAATTAAAATACTTCGATCTGATCGGGGTGGAGAGTACACAGATTTAGAATTCTAGGACTATTTGATAGAACATAGAATTCAATCCCAACTTTTAGCACCTGGTACACCTTAGTAGAATGATGTATCAGAAAGGAGACATAGACCCTTGTTAGATATGGTTCATTCTATGATGTGCTATAACCTAACTTGTTTTAGGGGTATGCAGTACAGACTACAGTTCACATCTTTAACAATGTTCCCTCGAAGAGTGTTTCTAAAACACCTTTCGAGCTATGGAGAAGACGCAAACCGAGTTTACGTTACTTCAGAATATGGGATTGTTCAACACATGCGTTAGTGAAAAATCCTAAGAAGTATGATCTTTGTTCAAGATTGTGCCAATTTGTTGGCTACTCTAAGGAGACGAGAGGTGGTCTGTTCTATAACCCTCAAGAAAATAAATTGTTTCTATCGAAAAATGCTAATTTTTTAGAGGAAGACATCATGAGGGATCATAAACCACGTTGCAAAGTAGTATTAACTGAAGCTACTAAAGAATCTACAAGGGTTGTTGATGAAGCTTGTCCTTTATCAAGAATTAATGAAGGAGCTAACACTTCAAGTCAGACTCTGATTTGATCCTTACAGGATACATAGACTTCGATTTCCAAGCTAAAAAGGATTCTAGTAAATCCACGTCATGATTAGTGTTTATCCTTAACAAGGGAGTTGTAATATGGAGGAATATCAAGCAAGGATGCGTTGCAAATTTCTCTATGGAAGCTAGGTATGTAGTTGTTTGTAGTAGCAAAGGAAGACGTTTGGCTAAGAGAGTTCCTAAGTGATTTGGAAGTGGTTTCAAATATGGACTTACCCATCACATTATATTGTGACAACAGTGGGGTAGTAGCCAACTGTAAAGAATCTCGCAGTCAAAAACGAGGAAAGCATATTCGGAGGAAGTATTACTTGATATGGAAGATTGTGCAAAGGTGAGATGTGATCGTCACAAAGATTTACTCATAACAAAACATTGTTGATCCATTTAGGAAGGCTCTCTGGCTAAAGTGTTCGAGGGTAATCTAGAGAATCTGTCTTCGAGACATGTACATTGTATAATCTAGGGCAAGTGGAAGATGTGTAATGGGTATATGGATGCCCTAGTTTATTGTATTTAGCATTATCCGACCTTTTGGATTGTGTACAACCGAGTGACTAGAATTTTAGTTCAAGTGGGAGTTTGTTGGGTTTTTACCCTAAAACTCATAGATAGTAAATATTATTCACTGACCGTCATCAATGAAGAGTTATAGATGTTAAATAAAAAAATTTCATTGTTTGTATTATTGTCTATTTTGTCTTAATAACCCTAAATCCAATGAACTAATATCTAAGGCTGTCTTATGAGTCTCGAACTGTATATAGAGACATACAGGGATGAATGTTGAAGATACAACCTAAAGAGTCTATAGTATAGGGATAAGGCTGGGTACCTTATCCCGGTAACACTATGGATACGACCCACTTTGTATTTGATACAAACATAATGATTCAATGCGTTCGTGTAGGTGACACAGGAGTGGGGGTATCCAATGCAATGAGTTTGCATAAGACTGGACCACGAAATAGTAATCACTATATGGAACACCATTGACTAGTTAGGTTCCTATTTCATTAGGATGACTTAGGTAACTTAGTCTTAATCCTAAGTATATTATGAACTCCTGTTCATGAGGGATTGTCCTTTGAATTGTAGGGGTGAGGGTGGCTAGTTCGCCAACTCAATAAGCCTACCATTTAAGGGACAAGACCGAGTGGAGAGCTGGGATCATAATAATACAAGATCAAATTCACTCATTCCCGTCTTAACAGTAAGCAAATGAGTGTTCCCTTAAGTGATGTCTCCAATACTTGAACAAAAGGCCCTACCCTCTCATTGGCTTGAGAGGGGTTTCCATTTATTGGTTAGACCATAAATAGGTTGTTCATTGGAGAAGCATTGGTACTTAAAGAGTCAGAGGTAACCTAAGGGTAAAATTATTATTTGACCCAGTTGAAATTACGAACACTCGTGAATGACTAACTTGCTAGTATTGGTCTATATCTGTGAATACATAAATATATCTATAGTGAGAAGAGTGCAGCTGTGGGTCTTCAGTGGAGTGTACCCACTGTTAACGAATATTGATTAATTTGGTTAATGAGTTTAGCCAATTAATCTCGTATCGTTGGAGCTTCTAATCTACAGGTCCACCAAGTCCCCTCGTTTGCTCATTAGAGGATACTTAAGAGGGACAATTTGAATTATTCAAATTAATTCAAGGAGACTATTTATTAATGTGATTAATATATAATTAATTATGGATATGATCTATATTAAATTAGAAAGTAGTATTTGAATAAGATTCAAATATATTTAATTCAAGTGAACTAGATTCACAAAGAATTAATTAATAGAGAGGTTTTGCACATATACATGGGATGTATATGATAATTAAATATGTACATTAAATTGGGTTTAATGTATATATAGTTATGTAATTATTGTACAAATTAAAATTAAACAAGTATTATATATTGGGCTAATTAATTAAATAAGTGTTAATTAATTAAACAGACTAATTAATTAAATAAATATTATTTAATCATGTAAGGCCCTTTTACTTTTGGGCATTCAATTCAGTAATCAATTCTGTAAGCTTGAGTCTCAAGTTTTTCAAGTGATGCAAATGGTTGGGACAAAAAACGGAGGATTTCGATGCAATTTCGAAGCAAATTGCTGCATTTTATGAGGCAGTGTTGCAACGCTGTACCCTAGCACTGCAACTTTCTGATGTAAAGCGAAATGCAAGGATTTTCTATGGCATCGCAATAATAAGGTACAGCATCGGGACGCTCTAAGGCGAGGCGTGTGGCAATCGCACCCTCGTAAGAGACTCGTGACAATTGTGTGGCACTTGTTCTCACCCTCGAACAAGTCAACCAATCCAAATTCGAATAGTTGTTGCCACAATGGACGTTTCTCGCAAACATTTGAAAGCATGATTAAGCAATGAAGATTTGTCATATAACTAGAAAGCAATAAGCAACAACAATGAATTTATAGCATACAACTCTCGGGAATAAGGATATGATGATTACCACTTAGTGACCTTTGCATTCTTGGTGTGAGAATCCAGGAGTGGTAGGCTCTGGCTAATTTTTGTTAGACGGGAAGTTTGGAGTTAGAGGAAGAAGACAATTGAGGAAGCAAAGCTATTGTATAGCAAGGCACTCTTGATGTTTAGAGAATTGAGTCTATCGCATAGGCTCTCAAGGTAATCGTATAGTAATTCTCTATCAAGTAACACTTATCTTTTTGGAATCATGAAATCATATTTCATATATCCGAGTTTGCCATAAAAAACTAAATAACAACCCACTAAAGGTGGTTAGAAAGAAAAATGGATAATTATCAAATAATTAATAATTATAAATAAATATGATAACTAACTTATCATATTATATTTATAACCTATAGTTTTAATACTGCATCATATACAATATATAAATCATAGTTCTTTTTCTCTATTTTATGTCATTTAATATATATCAGATATAATTTAATTAAATTAATTATATCATATATAATTAAATTCCCTCTTATTAATTTGAACATTTCAAATTAACCCAAAAACTGATTCTTAAGTTAAATCCATTGAGTTAACAAGGGGACCTTATGGACCTATAACTTGAACCTCCAATGGTACGTGAATAACTGATTAAACTTTTTAATCACATTATCCACCATTCGTTAACTGTCAGGCACTCCACTAAAGATCGATAGTTGCACTCTTCGTACTACAGATATATTTCTTTGTCCATTGGATATAACCAATCAACGATACGATGGCCCTTCACAAATCGCTCGTAAGTACAGCTAGGCCAAATTACCATTTTGCCCCTATGGTTACATCTAACTTCTTAAGTACCACTGATCTCTCTAATGAACAATAGATCATAGTCCCACTATGACTAAACCTCTCTCGCGTAACATTGTTCAATACCCGGAATCAGCCTTTAAGGGAGAAATTTATGTACTTACCACTACTTAGGGGACGGAGTGAATTCCATCTTGTGTAGCTGAGTTCCTAACTCCCCAATCAGACGAATCCTCAAAATGGTAGGCTTATTGAGTTGGCGTTCTGGCACTCCCACCCATGCAAATCAAAGGACCGCCCTCTTAGATAGAAGTTCACAACTTACTCAGGATTAAGGTCATGTCACCTATGATCATCCTAATGAAATGAAAGTCTTAATTATGAACGACGTTATATGACGAGACTAAACATTTCGTGGTCTGGTCTTTTACAAACTCCTTTGTATAGAATATCTCCGCTCGTATGTCTAATACATGAATGATCATGATCAGATCATTTGTAGCACTTTACAACATTTGTAACACCTACAAAATGGGTCATACTCGTAGTGTTACCAGGATAAGGTATCCATCCTTATCCATTTACTACGGACCATTTAGGTTATCACTTAAACAAGATCCACCTATATGTCTCCATATTCATGTTTAAGTTACAACGATAACCATGGATGTTAGTTTATTGGTTTGTGGTTAATGCAACTAAAATATCATATATGTTATAGATAGTGTGAATAAATTATCAAAAATTATTAATCACATAAATGTTTGTTCATACAATGTTTACAAACTCCTGTTTCAGACTCTCCAACGTGTTGATGGTGCACCGACCCTTTTGGATGTCCATGGAATGGACCTCCACCAAAACTTGGCATCCTCTGCTAGATGCATCTTCACTAGAGTGATATTTGACTCTTCACGAGCCGTGTTCGTAGCTCTGAAATATTGGTCCATATCAAAGATAAAATTTTCTAGCACTTTTGCATCACGAGCCCCACAGAAGTGCTTAGGCTTGGGTACTTTTACCCTGTTAAATTGGACTGCACCCCCAGTTGGGGCTTCGTTTCCCATCGCTCTCATGGTGAGATTAACTCTTGCATTGATGTCTGCAATCTCTGCTCAGGTGACATCGAGGGTAGCTGGAAAGTCTTTGGATAACTCAATCACCATCTGAATTATTACTTCTGCGAGCATCTAGTTCTATGACACGTTGTTCCACATGGGTAATAGAGCCCAACGAGCCATCCCCATGCTCGAAATTACCAATTCTCATAGCTTTTGCCTTTAGAGCCTCAACCTTTGTTATCAATTCCCTGACGAGCATCTTGTCTAAGCAGCCAGCCATCCCGTCAGTTTGATCGGACTTCTCAAAAACTTTTTGTAACCGAGTTTTCAGGAACCAAACTTGATTAGAGACTTTTATTAAATAGAGTATTTTCTCTTCTATCTCGACCAACCGATCAACATGAGACTTGCCCCACTATTTCATAGTAGACATTATCACAGCTTCTCAACTTCATGAACCGACTTGGGTCTGATACCAACTATCACAATCTCACCCTTGTAAAAGACTCAAGGTGATTGTGCGACACTTGTTCTCACCCTCGAATAAGTCAATAAATCCAAATTCGAATAGCCAGTGCTTTCCGTTTGAATGAGGGAATGGTCCCATGAAATCAATACCCCATACGTCGAATAGATCCAGCTCCAAGATAGTATTCATCGGCATTACGTTCTTCCATGAAATGTTGCCAGTGTGCTGACACCGATCACATTTCATTGTGTGGTCAGCAGCATCCTTAAATAACGAAGGCCAGAAGAATCCACTTTGTAAAACTTTGGTTGCAGTTCATTGTCCTCAAAAGTGCCCTCCATAAGGTGAATCGTGGCATTGTGATAATATGCGTTGTTGAGCAGCATCTGGTATGCATAATCGAATGATTTGGTCTGCACCTCTTTTATACAGATTTGGCTCATCCCAATAGTAGTGTTTGCATTCATTCTTGAGCTTCTTCCGTTAATGGTAGGTGTAATCTTCAAGAAATTATTCACAGACCAAATAATTAACGATGTCCATATACCAGGGCAGTTCTTCTATGCAAAATAGCTGCTCATCCGAAAACACGACACTCACTTCAGATTCATTGCGATCAACCTCGGGATTTTTCAGTCTACACAAGTAATCTGCAACTTGATTCTCTGTCCTCTTTTGATCAATTATCTCGATATCAAATTCTTGAAGGAGGAGAACCCATCTGATCAATCTCGGCTTTGTGTCCCTCTTTGTCATCAAATATTTGATTGCCGAGTGATGAGAATGAATGAGTACCTTGGTTCCCAACAAGTATGCCCAGAATTTTTCCAACGCAAAAATCACAGCCAGAAGCTCTTTTTCAGTGGTGGTGTATATAATTTGAACAGGGTTCAGAGTTTTACTCGCATATACGATGGGGTGCAAAATTGTTTCTTTTTTTGCACTAGTGCGGCTCCCATCGCATACCCGCTTGCTCGCACATGATTTTGAATGGCAGTGTCCAATCCAACGCAATTAAGATGGGTGCAGTAATCAACACATCCTTTAAAATTCGAAATGTGTTGAGGCAATTGTTGTCAAATTTAATCTTTCTATCTGCCTCTAGTAATGCACTCAATGATCTTGCTATCTTAGTGTCTTTAACGAATTGTCTGTAGAATCCAGCATGCCCCAAGAAGCTTCGCACTGCCTTCATGTTGGTTGGAGGTAGAAGCTTTTCAATTGCATCAATCTTTGCTTTGTCCATCTCCAACCCTCCTCGAGAGACCTTGTGTCCCAACACTATACCCTCTGTCACCATGAAGTTACATTTTTCCCAGTTGAGCGGCAAGTTCGTCTCTTCACATATTTTCATAATTTTCTTCAAATTAGTGAGGTAGACTCCATAAGTGTCCACATAAACGGAGAAGTCATCAATAAATATTTTTTACTAAGTCCTCAAGATAATCTAAAAAGATCACCCTCATGCACCTATAGAATGTGCTTGGCGCATTGCAGAGGCCGAACGGCATGCGGCGAAAAGCGAATGTCCCATATGGGTGTGGTATTGTCTTGGTCTTCAGGAGCTATCATGATCTGGTTGTACCCGGCGTATCCATCCAAGAAACAGTAAATCCCTGCTAATCTGTCCAGTATTTGATCGATGAATGGCAGGGGAAAGTGATCTTTCTTTGTGGCCGCATTCAATTTGCGGTAATCCATACATATGCGCCATCTAGTGATGGTTCTTTGCGGTATTAATTCATTATTCTCATTGGGGACTACCATCATTTCTCCCTTCTTTGGCACACATTGCATGGGGCTGACCCCCGTGCTATCTGCAATGGGATAGATAATGCACGCACCAGCCATTTGATAATCTCTTTTTTTACGACTTCTTTCATCGTAGGGTTAAGTCTGCATTGATTCTCAATGGTTTCTTTGTGTTCGTCCTCAAGACGAATGTGGTGCATGTAGTACGTGGGACTAATTCCTCTGATATCAGCAAGCGTCCAGCTAATTGCTCGCATATGCTTTTTGAGAATGCTCATCAACGCATTCTCTTGATCTGCATTAAGCGCAGAGGAAATTATTACTGGCAGCTCCTCATTCTTCCCTAGAAATGCGTACTTCAGATGTGTTGGTAGGGTTTTTAGTTCAAGGGTTGGTCGCTCCATGAGAAAAGGTTGCGTTATTTTTCTTTCTTCCTTTGGCTCTTCTTTTTGCAGTGCGATCGGTCCCGCTTCCTTGTTTGTTTTTGCTACGATTGCATTACAGGTAGCTACGGATGCGTCAACATCCTCTTTTTCATACTCTTCATCAGACTTTTCTTCTTCAATCAAATTCATGTCATCATCAGAATCTTGCAGGTCTTCCTCATCAGGAAATTTCATGGCATGAATTATATTAAATTTGAGCTTCTGTCCGTTTATGCTCAAAGTGATCTCGCCCTTGTGCACATCAATTTGAGCATGACTCGTTGATAGGAAAGGTTGCCCCAAAATGATAGGCACATAATTATCAGCATCATAATCCAGGATGATGAAGTCAGCTTGCAAAATAAATTTATCGATCGTGATCAGCACGTCCTTCACCTTACCTTCTTGATGAAACAGAGATCTGTCGGCCAGTTGGAGAGTCACGAATGTGGGCACAAGTTGCCCCACATTTAGTTGTCGAAAGATTGACAGCGGCATCAAATTTATGCTGGCCCTCAAGTCACACAGGGCTTACCCAATATAGAGTCCTCCTATGGAGCAAAGAATAGTGAAGCTCCCCGGATCGCTCATCTTCGGTGGGATAATAGATTTGAAACTTTGCGTTAATGCCACCGTGGCAAATTTTCCAGCGCCTCTTTTCTTGGTTACCATGTCCTTCAGAAACTTGGCATAGGCAGGCATTTCCTCAATTGCTTCACTGTAAGAAATATTAACATGTAATTGTTTCAGCATAGACATGAAGCGTTGGTACTGTACCTTTTCGCTTTTCTTCTTCTTTAGCCTTTGAGGGAAAGGTGGTAACTAGACTTTCACGGTTCCCGTTTCATTTTACTTTGAGGTTGACGCAACCTCAGGTTCTACTACTTCATTTTCTTTTTCTTCTTCTTGCGTTGCTGCAATCTCAGTTTCAGCTGCAATGGAGGTTAATCTGTTCTGCTTCTTCTTTTCTCCCTCCACAGTCATTCCATTGCGCAATGCCACAACCTGACATTGCTCCTTACCTGAACCCCCTGGGTTGCATGGAAGCTCGGTTGAACTTGGTAGCGGCCCTTGCGGTCTACTTTTGAGCTCATTTGCAATCTGGCCCATTTGCAATTCAAGGTTGCGGATGGACGTAACCTGACTTTGAAGCACCGTCTCATTTTTCTCTATATATTACTTCAATAAGCTTTCTAGGGAAGAAGATTGTGGTGGTTGTTGTGATCTACTTGCTTGGTTGCTCTGTTGACCGTTGTTGTGTTGAAAGAACCCTGGTGGCCCTTCTTTTTGTGCTAAAGATTGAAAATTTTGTTGTTGATTCTCCAAGCAATGTTTGGGTGGTTTTTCCACTCGGGGTTGTAGGTATGAGAAAAAGGGTTGTTCTTTACAAAATATACAGACTATGGGTTTTGTGGACAATCCTCCATCGTATGCCCATCGCCGCAAGTCACACACCTTGCGGTGTTTTGACTTAGTGCTTTGATTTGTCCACCTTGCGGTGTTGGGCTGTTGATCATCATTCCTTGAATCGAATTCATCATTGCGGTCAATTGGTTTTGCAATGAAACAATAGCACCGTTATTTGCATCCGAATCCTTGAGTTTTAATCTCTGGTCGCTCTCCCTCCAGTCTGCATGATTCTTGGAGATGCGATTTAAGATATTCTTCGCCTCATCATAAGTCTTGTCAAGTAGACCACCAGCTGCTGCCATCTATAGAAAGTCACAACACTTAATGGTTCAATCTTATAGAAACTCCTTTGTATAGGATGCCTGCACTCACATGTCTTCACATGAATGAT
This sequence comes from Benincasa hispida, assembly GCF_027475165.1. NCBI lineage: Eukaryota > Viridiplantae > Streptophyta > Magnoliopsida > Cucurbitales > Cucurbitaceae > Benincasa > Benincasa hispida. The sequence continues at coordinate 56,412,636 of NC_143480.1, read as the reverse complement.
CAGGATCAAACCATCCATAGCAAATCACAACACTTGTAACTATTCTACAAAGCGGGCCGCATCCGTAGTGTTACCACGATAAGATTGCCCTCCTATATCCATATACTACAGACCATTTTGGTTATCACTTATGACATGATCCACTTGTATGTCTCCACATACATGATCAAGTTACAACGACAACCAGAGATCTTAGTTTATTTTTTTGTGGTAAAGTGATTAAAACATCCAATGTTCCATAGACAAAAGTGAAGAAAATTATTACATCACGAACGTTTGTTCAAAACCATGTTTACAATCTACATGACCCAACTAGAGTTTAGGGCATCATCCCAACAATCTCCCACTTTTCCTAAAGCAAGTGGGGTTTACAAACAACTAGTACAAAACAATAAACTATGGCACTAAGGCCTACACAAAAATATCTCCCACTTGCTCTAGTCCAGCCATAGGCGATCCCATAGACCCATGCTCTGAAGGTGACCTTAAAAAACTGTAGCCATGAGAGCCTTCATAAATAGGTCAACAATATTGTGCTCCGAAGCAATCTTCATGACTATGACGTCCCCTCGATGCATTATCTCACAGATGAGATGATACTTCCGCTCTATATCTTTGTCGTGCTTGTGACTTCTGGGCTCCTTGGAGTTCGCCATGGCACCACTATTGTCACAATAGAAGGTGATGGGCTAAGACATGTCTAGAACAACTTTCAGATCTATCAGGAACTTCCTGAGCCAAACAACCTCTTTAGCAGCTTCACAAGCAGCTACTTAATCGACCTTCATCATGGAGTCGACGATGCACCCCTTCTTAGGGCTAGTATAGAGCATCACATACATCAAACTGCAACGAAAGATGCATATAGGACTTGTATCATCTCCTCAACCTCTTGAGGCGTCTTAAGACACATTTTTTTAGACAAAGTAACTTCCTGCCTGAATGCCAGTAGGCCTCTCTTGGAGTTATGCATCGAGTACTTGAGCAACATCTTGTCAATGTATGATGCTTGAGACAACACTAGCACTTTGTTCTTACGATCCCGAAAGATCTGTATACCAAGAACAAACTGAGCCTCTCCCAAATCTTTCATTTGGAATTGGGTCGCTAACTAGTTCTTAACTGCAGTCAGTAGTCCTACATCATTCCCAGTGAGTAGGATATCATCTACATACAACACTAGGAAAACTACTGAACTGCTGATGATTTTCTTGTAGACACAAGGCTCATCAATGTTTTGGTCAAGGCCATACGATTTGATCACAGTATAAAACCGAATATTCCTAGATCGAGACACCTATTTCAGCCCATAAATGGACCAATTCAGTTTGCAAACTTTTTTACCTTGACCTTGGGCTATGAATCCCTCGGGCTGCACCATATAAATGGTCTTCTCAAGATTTTCATTCAGAAAGGCAGTCTTGACGTCCATTTGTCAAATCTCATAATCATAATAAGCGAAAATGGATAGGAGGATGTGGATCAACTTCAACATGGCAACAAGCGAGAAATTCTCATCATAGTCGACTCCCTCCACTTAGGTATAACCCTTTTACACAAGTCGAACCTTGAAGGTTTGCACCTTCCCATCAACACCCTGTTTCCTCTTTAGATCCATTTGCAGTCTATAGGTCTTACCCCATCAGGCTGATCTACAAGATGCCATACTGAGTTGAAGTACATCAACTCCATCTCGAGATCCATGGCTTTGACCCATTCATCCCAGTCTACATCCTTAATTTCCTTTGATAAGACAACGGATCCTGAACGTCGCCATCGGCTACCATAGCTAGGATTTCTGTGAAACTCAAATAGTGAACGGGCAGGTTCACAACCTTGCCACTGCGTCAAGGTTCTCTCAATTCTTGAGGTGGAACCCACCTACGAGAGATGAACTATCATCAATAACTCTTGCTGATGAAGCAAGCCCTTTCAACAACTCTTCTTGAAGTTTCAGTAGTTTCGTTGGAAAGCTCACGTAACACGATCTTACTACGTAGACTTTGCTCCCTAATATGATCCTCCTCTACGAAGCCATCGTTCATGGAAACAAACACTCTGTTTTCCGTCGGATCATAAAAGTAGCCGCCTCATATACCTTTGGGGTAGTCTACAAAGAGGCACAACCAAGACCATGGTTCCAATTTCTTTGGATTAGCCTCAAGAACATGTGCTAGGCAACCCCATATAAGGAAGTAAGGCAAACTAGCCTTACGCCCATTCCACAACTCTAGAGGTGTTCTCCCTCACAACACTCTTGGAAGCAACATAGGTGAGTATATACACTGCAGTCTCCACTGCAAAACCCCAAAACAAGTCCGGTAAGGAAGCTAACTCATCATCGACGGAACCATATCCAACAAGGTTTTGTTTCTCCTCTCCGCTACAACATTCTACTGAGGTGTACCCGGCGTTGAAAGTTAGGAAATTATTCCATGTTCTATCAAATAGTCTTGGAACCCCGAATCCAAAATCTTTCCACCTGAATTTTATCGAAGTGTCTTAATCCGTCCATCTAATGCATTTTCAACGTCAGCCTTGGACTCTCTGAACTTTTTAAAGGATTCAGGCTTCCGTTGAATCAAATAAACATACCCATACCTAGAGTAATCATTAGCAGTGATGAAATACTCATAGCCTCCCTTGGCTCGCACATTCATTGGACCACAAAGGTTAGAATGCATTTACTGTAGAGGCTCTTTGGCTCGATAACCTTTTCCAATAAAAGGTATTTTAGTAATATTACCCTCAAGGAAAGATTCACACACCGGTAAAGAGTTTTCCTCTAACCCACTTAGAAGGCCATTTTCCACCAACCTCTCAATCCTATTGAGATTGATGTGCCCTAATCGAAGATGCCAAAGTTGGGCATTTTCTTTTGGAGAAACTCAATGACGTTTATTTTTAGTTACGGCAGTTTTAAACATCTCTACGTTATGGAGGGAACTCGTTGTTAATGGCCTTAGCATATATAAGTTATTTTCCAGATTTGTTGTACATATTTCAACTCCATCTTTATGAATAAAGACCTTAACAAGCACTTTACAGAAATTAAGTTCCTTTTCAACTCAGGAACTACAAATACATCATGTAAAAAAAACAAATTTCTTCTGTAAAGTCAACTGGACTCCTCCCACTGCCACAGTTGAGATGACGTGCGATGCCTACTTGAATCATCATCTTATCAGCCTCCAGCTGTCGTCAACGGCAATCACCTGAAAAGAAAAACAAACATGAATAGTGGTGCCCGAAGCAATAATCCAGGTAGAATCATCATTCTCCACTATGCAAGTTTCCAAAACTAGTAAATCATAATTACCTTGTTTTGATCTAGCTTTGGCCTTAGCCTTGGCCGCTTTCTTCTCCTTAAGCTAGCGAGGACAATTCCACTTTCAGTGCCCGTCCTGATTGTAGTGGAATCACTTTACCTTGTCAACCGGCGCTGGACGCCTACCCCACCGGGCGACGGGCTGTGGGTTAGCAAGTGCCTTCCCTTTCCCCTTACCACCCTTCTTCTTCTTCCATTTAGTAGTGTTAGAAGTATAAAGTGGAAACTTAGTCCCAGAGGTCGAAACTCGATGGAACTTCTTTGATGACGAGGCAACATTTGCCTCACCAACCCTCTTCTCCTTACTTTTTACTAAGGTTTCGAATGTCTGCAACTCGTTGAGGAGAGTAGTAAGGGTATAGTCCACTTTGTTAAGAATCTCATTGCTAACAAAGTGAAGGAAGCTATCCGGTAATGAATGAATGATAATGCTAACCTTGTTACCCTCATCGATCCTATACCCATTCATCTCTGCCACATTGAAGTGGACCATCATGTTAAGCATGTGTTCACGAACAGAGGTGTTTTTCTCCATTTTGGAGTTGAAGATGCATTTAAGAGCCTCGTGCTTCAGTTGTCCAATCGATTGTTCAAACATCCCGAGCAGGGACTCCATGATCTCACGTGCTGAGACCATGGGCTCATGCTTCTTGGCCAAGACATCATTAAGACTGGCCAATAAATAGGCTCGAGCCTTCTCATTCGTCTGTGTCCAATGCTCATAAGACTCCCGAACATTTCAAGCAACGTTAAGGGGTGGAATATGAGGACACTCCTCCGTAAGGATGAATTTGAGATCATCGATGATCAGTACTATTGTGATTGTGTGTTTCTAACTAGCATAATTCTTACCAGTCAATTTGACGCGAAGTAGAGCTAAGGTGGTGGTGGCCATTACTACGTTGCTAAAAACAGAACAAACTTAATAAGTCTATGCTTTAACAACATTTTAACACCAATTTTAGTTTTAGCAAAATAGTTTCCAAGTACCCTAAGTGATAAGGTTTCTATTTTGCAATGATGCCGCAGTGAGGCAGGACAAACATCACCGGTGGGGTGATCAGATGCCTCTTCAGTAGGATGAGACACTCTCAACCATTAGGCAGAACAAACTCTTGGAACTGCACCTAACAGTCACCATTCGTTCGGTCAAGAACTATTAACACTTAACAATTCTGCGTAAGTGTAACCCCTGATTTTCGGCCCCAGAGTCCCGCCCTAATGCGCCCACCATAGGGGAAAAAGAAAATTAGGACAAGAGACTAAACAACCTTATCCTATACAGGAGAAAAAATAAAGAAATGTGCAAAACTGCCATCCTATAGGGGACATTCCCAGGGTGCCTGGAGGCGATGCATAAAAACTTTATCCAACCTAACAAGAGAGACCGTGGGATATGCTGACGCACATCCCACTCCCACTTACTATGAACATTCTCTCCATCCACCTTGATATTTACCTACCCAAACACCATCCTTGAGGGGGACACTCCCAAGGCTCCATGAGGTCGAGGATAGATCTCACGGTTTGGACTACAAAAGGAAAAACGCGAAGATGTTTAAATGAAGTATCAAATACCCCAAGTACCTCCCACTGAATTTTCTACCTAAGAGTTCATTAACTTAGAACATCTGGCTACTGATTTTAAACTAAGTTAGTTTAATCTGCTAAAAAACAACTATTATCTTTAAAATTAAACAAGTTCAAGTAGTCACATTAAACTCTTTAATGGACTGTCCTCAAATTTGCATGCATGCATCAAATCTATCTTATTCCCCTTTCTAGGTAGGTTTCCAGGTAGGGGTGTTCCGTTTTCGTCACCTTAAATACCCCAGCCTAGACAAAATCTGCCTTAGATAAAAGGTCCCTTATAGATAGATTTGCTACACTTTAACCTTTTATTAGTCAATTTAATCCTATTAAACTGATAAAAAAATTAAAGCCTAGGTTGCTAACCATATTAGAACAGTGATCGTAGGTCTATCTCCACCAAGTTTTAAAGCTCTTTTAAAACCATGATTCAAGCCTAAGTTTGCATGCATGTCTTTTTTTTTATAGATTTTAGTTCTAATTTCCTTATAACCTTTATAAAAGAAAGAACTAAAACCATACACATTGCCACACAACTAGGTATTTAGAACGCTCATAAATTGAACCTATGTGTCATGCTTCATGCAATGTCCGTTCATTATTATACATAACTTTTATATACATGTAATGAACCAAACAAATATACTTCCATACACCCTTGTACTATAACATTTATAATATAAAGATGATGCATGTCTATGCTTTATGCATCATAAATATAACTCTTATATTATACGATGCATGATCATGCTCTTATATAATTTAAATCATGCTTATCTAAATCATAACACTTATAATAAAGAGAGGATGCATGACCAATGCATAACCTTAGGTGGGATTTCTTCTATATTGCATATCATATGACATATAAATAAACATACATCTTATGTACATTCCAAAAGATTCCTGGACCGAGATGAACCGCCTCAAAACTGAAAATTAAAATTCTATCTATTACATTTTCCATCTAGCAAACCGGTTCATAGGAAAACCAGGTCTTGAACCACTCGGGCGAAGATCCCATCATTTAGTAAATGTGGTCGGGTATACATGATCATTTAGCTACGATCGAGTACCAATAACTATGCGATGAAGCATGAGGTACCCGATCGTTTAGCGCACAAGACATTACACGCGCAAGTCTAAACGATCATTTAGACGATGACATTACTGTGAAGCACGATCGTCTAGACGATCACATAACAAGCACTTAAGTAAACATTTTACTCCACAATCATGTAGTCAGGAACTGAGCGATGAAGCTTCCTCAGCTACACGATCATCTAGTGCACGTGCGTCAACCTGCTTTCGAGTATCCAATACTCAACGATCGTATACCCCATCATTTACACAACCCAACCAATACTTGGTCGTTTTCATCCTCGAAGAACAAAAACTCCTTGCCTCAAAGCTTCATCATGAACGACTCATAGAGACTCAAACACTTTGAATTTATAGACTCGATAGCAAGTTAATACGCCCAACGCAGGGGTCCTTACAATTAACTTCGAATGTAAAAGAAATGAAATAACCAGAGGCTTCATCCTAGAAAACTCCATTAATCAACATCCACAAACACATATTTAATGTGTAAACAGAATGTAGACATGCCTTACCCACTGAGAAAGTAAATGTTATTCTTTGCATCAATGAATTTGGAATATCAGAACCTAACTCTGATACCAATTGAAGGAACTCTTATCAAAAAAAGTACCTCTGAGCGAAACAATATCGTTCAAAACTCATTCTGACAGAATTACCGCATTTACAATCAAACAGACAAGTTATGCATTAATGACAAATTACAGGCATGCTTTGAACTTTAAACAACAAAGAGAAGAAGATACATTCCAGTTGAAGAACCCTTCTTCATTTCAAATCTCGTTCTCGTCCAGGAACCCAATCTTTCTCTCAGTGAGATCATCCAAACCAGTCGTCCACCAAATCTTTGTTGCCTACTCATGAACGGACTCCTCACGAACTCGACGACAAGGAAGACACCACCATTTGGAACCCTCGGTATTCTCGGAGTGAGAATCTAGGAAGTGTGGGCTCTGTCGGATTTGGTAGAGGGAATGAGGAAGAGACAATCGTTTACCACAACCATGCAAGCGGGAGATATCGGGTGTCTATCATATTGACGGATGCTTGATCGTTTAGGTAAAGGTACACGATCTTGTAGTAATAGTGGCGAGATGTATAGAGGATCATTTAATGAGACGATCGGACGGGCGATCGCGTAGGAAAAAGCTAGACGATCATTTAGTAAAACCTATGTGATCATTAAATAAATTGAGCGCGTGTACATAATCGTTTAGAATCTTTGAGCTATCGTTTATGCTCTCGGTTTGCTATGCGATAGGCAGTGTATTACTCGGTGAGCGAATATCTGATCCTTTGAAAAATTAGAATAATTTTCATTTTATCCTTCAGTTACGAAAACTGAATTCAACCTCCCACTAACTCATTCGATTACAGAGAAAAAACTGGCATAATTATCCCACAATTTTTAAATTAAAAAATAAATATAATCTTATTATATTTATAACCTATGGTTTAATATCACATCATATGCAATATATTAACCATAGTCCTTTTCTCCTCCACTAGATATAAATCATATCTATATCCTTTTCGTCCAAGTAACAAGTTCAATCATATCATATATAATTGAACTCCCTTTTGTCAATTTAAACACTTCAAACTAACCCAAAAACTAATTCTCAACTTGAATCCATTGAGCTACCAAGGGCACCTTATACACCTATGTCTCGATTCTCTAACGGTACGTGAATAGTTGATTAAACTTTTTAGCCATGAGATCCACCATCCGTTAACTGCCAAGCATTCCATAAAAGACTGACAGCTGCACTCTTTTCACCATAGATATTTTATGTCCATTGGATATAACCAATAAACAGTACGATAACCCTTCACAGATGCTCGTAAGTACAGCTGGGCCAATTTACTGTTTTCCCCTATAGTTACATCTAACTCCTTAAGTACTACTGATCCCTCTAATGAACAATACAACATAGTCCTACTATGTGTGGACACCTCTCGGGCCATAAGAAGGTGTGTGGTGCCACATCGTTCAAGCCCCAGAATCAATTCTTAAGGGAGCAATCTATCTACTTACCCTTGCTTCGGGGAAGGAGTGAATTCCATCTTGTGTAGCTAAGTTCCCAGCTCCCAAATCAGACGAATCCCCAAAGTGGTAGGTTTGAGGTCATGTTATCTATGGTCATCCTAGTGAAGTGAAGTCTCTGTCATGAACAATGTTATGTAACGAGACTATAACACTTCATGGTTTGGTCTTATATAAACTCTGTTGTATAGGACGCCCCTGCTCGCATGTCTCCACATGAATAATCAGGATAAGACTATCTGTAGCAAGTCACAACACTTGTAACTATTCTACAAAGCAGGCCACATCCGTAGCGTTACCAGGATAAGGTTTCCCTCCTATATCCATATACTACAGACCATTTTGGTTATCACTTAAGACATGATCCACTTGTATTTCTCCACATATATGCTCAGGTTACAACGACAACCAGTGATCTTAGTTTATTGGTTTGTGGTATAGCAATTAAAACACCCAATGCTTCATAGACAAAAGTGAAGAAAATATCATATATTATTACATCACAAGTGTTTGTTCAAAATTGTGTTTACAAACTATAGAACCCAACGAGAGTTTAGGGCATCATCCTCAACATCCATTGGGTGTGAATGCATAGGAAAAGGTGGAGTTCTTGAAGTGATCAAGGATTCCAAAGTTTTGTTGGTTGGTGAAAAGGTTAATTACCTTTACATTGTGAGAGGAGTAGAGATGATGACTAGTGCCTACACTGCTTCAACAACAAGGTCAACAGAGGTTGACTTATGGCACAAAAGACTCTCCCATATTAATGAGAAAGGGATGCAAGCTTTGTCCAAGCAAGGAATCCTACTTAATGGTATCAGTGAGCATCTTTCCTTTTGTGAGCATTGCATTCTAAGTAAAGCAACCAGACAAAGCTTCAAAAAATCTCGACACATAACCAAAGGAACTTTGGACTATGTCCATTATGACCTATGGGGACCATTTGGCTCAAGGTATTTTCTAACCTTTATAGATGATTTTTCTAGGAAAAGCTGGATATGCTTTCTTAAAACTAAGGACCAAGTATTGGGAATTTTAAAGAATGGAAAGGCATGATAGAAAATCAAATATCTAAAAGGTTAAAATACTTTAGAACCGATAATGGGCTTGAATTTTGCAATGAACACTTTGATAAATTTTGTAGTGAGAATGGTATAACTAGGCATAGAACAGTGAGGTATAAACCTCAACAAAATGGGGTTGTTGAGAGGTTAAATAGAAGCATAATGGAAAGGGTTAGGTGTTTGCTCCCTGATGCTATCTTACAGGAAAGTTTTTGGGCAGAAGCTGCTTCCTATACCATGTATACCATAAATAGGTGCCCTCACACATCTTTAGATTTGCTTACACTTGAGGAAAAGTGGTTTAATCATCCTTCTAACCTAGATAACCTCAGGGTCTTTGGATGTGTAGGTTTTGTACACAAAAATAAGGGAAAGTTAACAGCCAGAGCAATCAAGTGTATGTTTGTAGGCTTTACAGAGGATGTCAAGGGGTTCAAAATGTGGCTTCCTATTGAGAGAAAGTTCCTAGAGAGTAGAGACATCACCATTAAGGAAGAGGAGATGTTTATGCAAAAGGAGAAAAAGGTAGAGGATGAAGGAGGGTCATCTTACACCGGATTTGAGGTGGAGTTACCATCTGAGCAGCCAAATGAGAATAGCCAACCTAGTAACACAGGAGAAACTGAGGAAATTATAGAGGAACATGAGGAGACAATATGTGAGCAACCTGATTTAAGCCAGTGTGTCTTAGCAAGGGATAGTTAAAGAAGAACTATAACACCTCCTGCTAGATATACTGAAATGAATTATATGAATCTGGTTTTAAATGTTGTAGTAGCTCCTACTAGCTAAGAACCAACTACACTTGAGGAAGCAACAAGTTGTGCTAATGCAAGGTATTGGACTGAAGCAATGAATGAGAAGATGCATTCACTAAAGGTGAATGACACATGTTCCTTGGTTCCTCTACCAAAAGTGGTCTATTGCATCTAAATGGATTTTTAAACTTAAAGAAAGAGTATCCTCTTATCAAAAGGCTAAGTTTACAGCTAGATTAGTTGCAAAGAGGTTCACTCAAAGGGAAGGAATAGACTATACTGAGATTTTCTCTCTTATTATAGAATTGACTTCCATAAGATTTCTTCTATCCTTAGTTGCTCAAGATAATCTAAAATTGTATTAACTAGATGTCAAAACTGTCTTTCTTCATGGACATCTAGAGGAGACAATCTATATGACGCAACCTAAAGGATTTGAAGTTAAAGAAAATGAAAATCTCTTCCGCATATTCAATAAGTCTATATATAGGTTAAAACAGTCACCTAAATGCTGGTATAAGAGATTCAATGACTCCATTTCTAGCATTGGGTTCAAAAGAAGTTCATTTGACATATGTGCTTATGTAAACACAAGTTTTTACAAGGAAAAAGTTTACCTACTCATATATGTAGATAGCATGTTGCTAGCAGGTAGGTCTAAAGAAGATCTAACCCATGTTAAAAATATCTTCAAAAAAGAGTTTAATATGAAGGACTTGAGATAAAAAAGCAAAGTCCTAGGAATAGAGATCCATAGGAACAAAGAGAAGTCTATTCTAAGCATCAATTAGTCTAGTTATTGTGAGAATATCCTTAAAAGGTTCAACATGAATGATGCCAAACCTGTGAATTTACCTATTGCCTAGCACTTTAAGCTTTCCTCAGATAACTCTCCTAAGGATTTTGACCAAGAACACCAAAAATAGTTGGTTGTCATACCCTATAGTCAAGCTGCTAGAAGCCTAATGTATTTAATGATTTCTACTAGACTTGATCTCTCATATTAAGCTAGCTTAGCTAGTAGATTAAAACTTTATCGATATGTTGATCTCTAATCCTGGAAAGAGACAATGAGAGACTACTAAATGGATCCTAAGGTATCTAGTTTGATCTAGAAACTCTAAGTTAGTCTATTAAAGGTTAGCTGAATCAAATTAGAGCTTTATCAATATGTTGATGCTGACTATGTCAGTTGGACAAAATGAGGTCTTTAACAGGTTACCTTTTCCTTTTTTATCATAATCTAATCAGCTGGAAAGCATCACTTATCACACCCCGCCTCGAGCCTGCCTCTTGAGCCCAAAGGGAGGCATGATAGACTGTAGATACCACTCTTTTGTGATACCTACTACCCATCTAAACCTCTTTACTCTCATAAAACTTGAAGCCAAAGGTGTAAACAACAACTGTTTGATTAAGCTCATTTTATTACGAACAGTACAATATTTATACAATTCTCAGGCTTCACTACAAAGTTTACAATAACAACTCTTAAAACTAGATGTGTGACTGTGGTTGTGGTAGACCTTGACCTTAGTAGCACCCTGGAACTCTTCACCTTACACTACCTGGGAAGAAAAACATGAAAGAAAAGAATGAGCTTCAAGAAACTCAGTGAGTGGTAAGTAACTTCTAGAGTCTATTTCAACTCATAATTATACAAGCATATCACAAATACGAGGTGACATTAAAACCTTAGCCTTGAATGAGTTTATTTTAAACTCTATCTACACACACGTAGATAGTTAAACAGATACTACATATATTGAGTCTGATCTCGACTTTACCTACACACACAGTAGATAGTTAAACTGATACTAGTCATAAATGTTTACTCTCTTCCATTTGCTATGTTTCCTATGTACAAATAGATCCCCGTCTATGGGCTTAGAAGCTAGGCCTACCGTCCCTCTGACCATCCCATATGAGGTTCCTCCCACAGACTCAGAAACTAGACCTCTAAGTCCCCTGACCATCCTGTGAGGTTCCGCTTGGGTCTCAGGAACTAGGTCTATTGACCTCTTACCATGTCGAACATATAATCTCATTCTTATGCTAATTACTCATTCACAACATAATAGTATACATATACTCTAAAATGAATATACATATACTCTAAAAGATATGCTTAAGATTTAAAGGAAATTACCACTCACCTTGGTCGAGTAGGAACCTCTCTCTCTAGAAGTTCCTTGGTTTCCTCGGGCTCCTTTTTGAACCCTAAATTCTAGATTCAACTACAAGCTTAGATTACTCATAGTTCCATGCCTTATTTCGAGATACTTCATTCTACAAACATGCTTCAAAATGACACAGGAAGCTTACCATAAATTTTCAGCTCAGAACTTCTCGTGGTTTGGCTGAAAGCCTCAAATAATCAAGACTAGCCCAAGCTTAGCCGAGAGCTCGACCCTTCTTTATTTTCCTCACTCTTCAGCCTGATTCCTTGGAGCTTCTTCTTTGGCAGACCTTCCCTGAAACCTAAACTCTTAGAGCTTTCAGGTGGCTTTAGAATCGCTCAAAACGCACGAGTAATCTGGGAGAACACCTTATCCCAAGTTGATGCTACTTCCAGACCTCACTGTCCGAAAGCATCTACTTCTAGATCTTCCTCCAAAATTGCTATCTGAACTGAAGAGTCACCTTGTGGTGGTATTTATAGGGCAAATGAACCGATCCTTCTCATTCTTTAAGGCTTCTAATGCAAAATACCTCACACGTTAGCAACTTTTGGAGTGTTTGCACCAAGCCTTGCCACCACCTACTTCCATGTCATTCACCTATTTTCATGCCACTCACCTACTTGCATGAAGTTTGAGTTGTCTTCCTCATGTATAAGTCCTCCTTGTATGAAACTCTATTTGTCCACCTCCTACTAACTCAAATTCAACCTCTTCTTGGTACAGCCACTTATCCGGGTGAATTCATCAGCCTTGCGGAACGCAAGCCTTAGCACCGCATAAACACTTGGCCCATCGTCTAGTTCATTGTGTAGCTCTTACACCCATCGCACAACTACATAGTTTAGTTAATCTCTCGCTGTTGCTTAACATCTAGTCCTCTCGTTGTCGTTCATCATCCAGCCGTCACGTTGTTGCCAATCGTTAAGCGCCTATGCCCATCGCATAGCTCCATCGTTTAGTGATCTCTCGCTGTCGCTGATCACCTAACGATCTCATTGTCGCTCATCGTTCAGCGCATAGCTCCTGCGCCTATCGTGTAGTTGTAGGATTATACCAGCACGTAACAGAAGCGACGAGGATCGATAAACACTCTGAATGATTAAATTTTGGCAAAAACGAGAGTAATAGGGTTGGCAACGAGGCCAGGGCGGGGCGGGGGAGGGTCCCCCGTCCCCGGACTCGTGGGGGAAATTCCCCCCATCCCCACCCCTGTACCTGCCATTTGAAGGCAGTGATGGGGGCGGGGATTCCCCGTCAGGGAAACGGGGTCCCATTCCCTATTTCCCGCGGGGATTCCCCTATTAATGGGGTTCAAGACATACGTTTGTAGAACCTTTGAAATCTCGATTTCCAGTTGCAAATTCCTCAAAATCTTTGTGCAGACAAGATCTTCCCTACTATTCTCTTTGTGATTTAGATTGAGTTATGGGACTAAAATAAGCTGGAATCAACGGAACTTGGAGAATGCTCACACAAAAACCCAAAGAATAACACCTTCTTCAACCCGAATTTTTCAGCTAAAATCCTATCAGTTGCCTTGTCTTAAAATCACTCCAATCTTTTCAATATATTACAAACAAACAAAGAGAATAGCTTCATGAGATACAGCTCATGCTTGGAGTAATTGAAGCTTGAAGATGGTGGGTTGTTAGTGAGCTACTTGAAGATGATGTTGAAAAATCCCATTCTTCCTTTTGTGTATGTGCTACTTCCAAAATCTAATTTTGATTTAAAAATCACATTTGATTTATAAAATCAAAATTTATTAATTTTACATATTAATTTCATAAATTAATTTTATAATAAAATTAATAAATAATTATTTAAACAATTTAAATAATTCTAATTAATTTAATATCCAATATTAAATTAATTTTACCCGAATTCAACTTCATATATTTAAATCGTATTTAAATATGAATTCTCTAATTCCGTTTAATTCTAATTTTAACTTTCAAATTAATTTATCATGCTACTTTAGAGCTAGTCCATTTCCGAGCTACTAGGGGGATCTCATGGACCTACAGATCATGGACTCTAACGATTCGAGATTAATCGATTAAACTCATTAGAACAAACTAACCTCCACCCGTTAACTGAAGGGTCACTCCACTAAAGCCCATAGTTGAACTCCCCTCACTGTAGATATATTATGTCCACTTGATATAACCATAATTAGTAAGTTAACCCTTCATAGGTTGTTCGTAATAACGGCTAGGTCAAATCTCTATTTTACACCCGAAATTACCTCTTGTTCTTTAAGTCCCACTAATCCCCTAATGAACAATTGTTTTGTGATCTAATCAAAAAAATCGAGTCCCTCTGGGGCCAATGAGAGGGCGGGGCCTCTTGTTTAAGACCCAAAATCAAAACTTAAAGGAACAACATATCTACTATCCCCAAAAGCGGGTAGGAGTATATTCCGTCTTGCATTCTATGTCCCCAGCTATCTATCCAGTCTTACCGCTGAAATGGGAGGTTATTGAGCCAGTGTTATTGAGCCAAGCCTCTCCTATGTAAATCTAAGGATAATTTCAAACAAACAAGAGTTCATAGTTAGCCTAAGATTAAGGTCAAGTTACCTAGGTCATCGCTTTGAAATAGTTAGTCTTAAACAGTAATCAACATTATAAAGTAAGAGTGACTAATTTTGTAGTCCAATCTTGTACAAATCCTTTTGCACAAGGACACCCCCACTCTTCATGTCACAACATGAACGAATTAGGATTAGTTCGCTTGTAGCACTTTACAACTCTTTGTAACAACTACAAAGTAGGCCGCATCCAATAATGTTACTAGAATAAGGAACCCAATCTTATTCATACACTATAGATCATTTTGACTATTTACTCGAACTGAATCCACCTTTATGTCTTCACATAAAGTTCAAGTACTCATCTAATAGTCAAGGGACTTTCAGGTTTATTGGATTTCTATTAAGCAAAACATCTATTCAATAACACCTTACTGAATTTTTCAAAATAAATTCTATTATTTACATACCACGAATTTTAGGACATAAAACCTAACAAACTCCCACTTGGACTAAAACTTTAGTGGTAACTTATATATCCAATATACAAGACTGAGTTTCTAAGTTTTATAGAGAAATACAATAAACTAGGGCATCCCATACCCATGGTTTACCATTCGGTATTCCATACCCGATTACTCCCCCACTTGCCCTAGGTTATTAATCTGGTATTTCTAGTCCTACTAGGTCATTCTCAAATACTTTAGCCGAGAGAATCATTGTAAACATGTTAGTATACAATTGGCTTTTAATTAAACTATGTGGGATTGCATCTTATTCTAAATAATGACTAGGAAGCACACTTTCCTCCCATTACTTTGAGGTACTCTCAACTGTTTGAGTAAGACGCGTTTGACCTGTCTTAACAACTTTTGTCAATAGTCAGATCTAGAAATCTTTTAAACTTACTATACTTTGAACTAGCCGTTTTAAATATCTAAATATTTGCAAATGGCTTTTAATAGTTAAATTCTTAACAGAAGTTTCTATAAGATAGAACAAACATATTTTTCTAAAAATAAACACTTCATTTATTACAAAAATATAAATGATCTGGAACTTAGTTCTCCGTCCCCTTGCGATCAATCATTTCTATACCAAATTCCTGGAGGAGGAGAACCCATCTAATCAACCTCGGCTTTGCATCCTTTTTTGTCATCAAATATTTTATCGCCGAGTGGTCAGTGTGGATGAGTACTTTTGTTCCCAGCAAATATGCTCTAAATTTCTCAAACACAAATATTACTGCAAGCAATTCTTTTTCTGTGGTGGTGTAGTTAGTTTGAGCAGAATTCAATGTCTTACTCGCATATGCGATGGGATGTAGTATTGTGTTTCTCTTCTTCGTCAACACTACTCCCATCGCATAACCGATCGCGTCACATATTCCTGCGTTAATGCGTTCTTGAAAATCATGAATGCATTGAGGCATTTGTCATCAAAGTCACACTTTCTATCTGCCTCCATCAACACATTCAGTGGTCATGCTATCTTTGAAAAGTCCTTGACAAAACATCTGTAAAATCCGGCATGTCCTAAGAAGCTCCTGACAGCCTGTATATTTGTTGGAGGTGGGAGCTTTACAATCGCTTCAATTTTTCCCTTGTCCACCTCCAACCCGTCCTTAGAGACCTTGTGCCCAAGAACAATGCCTTCCTTCACTATAAAATGGCATTTCTCCCAATTAAGCACGAGGTTCGTCTCCTCACATCTTTTCAATATCTTCTCCAAGTTTTCAAGACAAGCTTCGTATGTGCGCCCATATACAGAGAAGTCGTCCATGAATATTTCTACAAAGTCTTCGAGATATTCCGAAAAGATGGCCATCATGCACCTTTGAAAACTGCTCAACGCATTGCAGAGGCCGAATGGCTTTCATCGAAACGCAAATGTTCCATACGAGCAGGTGAATGTGGTTTTTTCTTGATCTTTAGGAGCAATCATGATCTGGCTATAACCAGCATGCCCGTCTAATAAGCAGTAGAAGTCATTTCCAGCTAGACGATCCAACATTTGGTCAATAAAAGGTAAATGAAATGATCTTTCTTTGTTGTCGCATATAGTTCGTGGTAGTCCATGCAAATCTGCCATCCGGTGACGGTTCTTTGCGGTATCAGCTCATTATTTGCGCTAGGGACAATCGTCATTCCTCCTTTCTTCGGCACACATTGCACGGGGCTGACCTACGTGTTGTCTGCTATCGGATAGATGATGCCCACGTCCCACTTGATTATCTCATTCTTTGCGACCTCCTTCATCGCAGGGTTGAGTCTACGCTGATGTTCGAACGATCCTTTGTTATTTTCTTCGAGACGAATTCTATGCATACAGTATGCGAGGCTGATTCCTCTGATGTCTGCGAGTGTCCAGCCAATTTCTTTCACATATTTTCTTAGAATGCTTAGCAACACATTTTCTTGGTCTTCATTAAGTGCAGAGGAAATACTATCTCCAGAATAACTCATATTTCGATAGTCATTTAGGCACCGCTTTTGGTAAAAAATTAATAACACTTAATAATTCTGTAAGTGTAACCCTCTGTTCTCAGACGTCAGAGGTCGACCCCAACTATGCTACCGAAGTGGAGAGTCAAGGTTAGGAATGGACCAAAGAAATCCTATCGATTTCTGGAGCTTGAGTTATTTTGAATCCTATGTTACAACCCTCCGAGGGGATAGGCGTCGTTAAACGACTAGCAAAGAGCCGCTTAAAGCTAACCAGCAGGCGCAAGATAGGAATCTCACGATCCAAACTAATGGAGGAGACCATAGGATATGTTAACACATTTCCTTCACCCACTTACTATGAACTACTTCCCCCGTTCACCTTGATATTGAGTCATACATCCACTTTCCGAATGGAAGTCACTTCCAAGGTGACACAAAGCGTCATATGAATCTCATGGTGTGAACTATGTGGAGACGTGGCAGTTAAAATCGTACACTTGATTTCTGTTCGAAAAACTTCCCCTTATTCACCAAATTCTAGATTTAAGCTAAAAGAAATACTTTCCGAATGGAGGTCACTTCCAGGGTGACACGAAGTACTGCTTAAATCCAGACTGTGAACTGTTAGGGACGTGAGAGCTAAAAATAACGTATCGTATATGTTATTAATCTCCCACTGAAGTTTTCTAATAACTTTATCATATAGAAGTTATTAGACTACCACTGAAGTGTTCTAATTTTTGGGCAAATTTGTACTTAGGTTGTTTTCTGGCTAATAAAAACAACCCTAAGTCTATGTGGTTTATCCAAGTGTAACACTGATAAATAGACTTAAACTACGATGTCTAGGTGATAAACCATTTTATTACCTCACATCCCTCACAAATACTCATAAAATCGATTACCAACGCTCAATAATTCAGCTATAATCCCCAGGTAGGAGGTGTTCCGTAGACCGTCAATTTAGATACCCCCAGCCTTCGACATGATTATTTACCATTTGAGATTGTAACCCTGGTTTTACAAGTTTAATGACCTATTTTAACTATTAAAATAAGTGGTTAATCTATGTGAGTATGCAACAGTTCTTTGTTATGGATTTTAAATGTCTAACTCAATTTTATAACAACTTATAAAACTTGGAGAATGCTCACAAGTATCATGTTTAAACTTGGACCTACAAATCATTGTCTCCAACGACTCGAGATTATTCGACTAAACTCATTAGACCGAACTAATCCCCATTCGTTAACTAATTGAACACTCCACTAAAGCCCATAGATGAACTCTCCTCACTGTATATATATATTATGACCACTCGATATGACCATAATTAGTAAGTCAACCCATCACAGGTTGTTCATAATAACGGCTGGGATGAATCTCTGTTTTACCCCCGAAATTACCTCTTATTCCTTAAGTCCTACTGATCCTCTAATGAACAATTGTTTTTTTATTCAATCAACAAAACCGAGTCTCTCTCGAGCCAGTGAGAGGGCGGGGCCTCTTGTTCAAGACCCAGAGTTAACACTTAAGGGAACAACCTATCTACTATTCCTGAAAGCGGGTAAGAGTGAATTTCATCTTGCACCCTATGTCCCCAGCTATCTATCCAGTCTTACCACTGAAATGAGAGGTTATTGAGCCAGTGCTATTGAGCCAGCTCTCATCTATGTTATGTTATAGAGGATCTGCCCTAAGGGTAGGGTAAGAATAAATGCAAATCTGAGGATAATTCCAAATAAATAGGAGTTCATAGTTAGCCCAGGATTTAGGTCAAGTTACCTAGGTCATTGCTTTGAAATAGTCAGTCTTAAACAGTAAAAAACGTTATAAAGTAAGAGTGACTAATTTCGTGGTCCGATTTTGTACAAACCCTTTTGCACAAGGACACCCTCCCACTTCTCATGTCCCAACATGAACGAATTAGGATCACTTTGTTTGTAGCACTTTACAACTCTTTGTAACAACTACAAAGTAGGCCACATCCAATAGTGTTACCAGAATAAGGCACCCAATCTTATTCATATACTATAGATCATTTTGACTATTTACTCGAACCTGATCCACCTTTATGTCTCCACATAAAGTTCAAGTACTCATCTAATAGTCAAAGGATATTGAGGTTTAATGAATATCTATTAAGTAAAACATCTATTCAATAATACCTTATTGAATTTTCAAAATAAATTCCATTGCTTATATAACACGAGTTTTAGGACATAAAACCCAATAGTAGCTCTCGTTGTCGCTCAACGTGTAGCGCTGATGCCCATCGTCTAATGCATCATGCCCATCGTCTAACGCATCCGCTTATCGTGTAGCGCCATCGTCCAGCGTCTGTGTCTATTGCAAAACGCCCATCGTCTAGCGTTTTGCCTATCGTGTAGTGGTCACGCTTATCGTGTAGCGTCATCGTCTAGCGCTTGCGTTTATCGCCTAGTGCCCGCGTCTAACGCATCGTCTAGCGTCTATGCTTATCATCTAGTGCCAAAGCTCATCGACTAGCGCTATCGTCTAGTGCTATCATCTAGCGCTTATATTTATCGTGTAGTGCTATCACCTAGCGCATCATTTCGCATCGTTCAGCGTCGCACGTAGCTACACAATCGTTCGCCCAGTGCCTTGTGCTCATTATCTAGCGCTCTCTCTCGCTCATGGAGCCTCAACGCATGAGCAACCTTTGGGCAATGCTTCTTGCCAATGCTTCGACCAATATGCGTCCAAACCTCATAAGCTCAACGCATGGTTGTCCTTGGATTCAATGTTTAACCCCTTTTAACCTCTACAAACTTAGCCTCATCTCATGCGCTAATGTTTCCTAACACCAAACACATGGTTTCTTTTTACTTTACACTTAGCCAAATTTTTAATAGTTAAAGCTCAACTCAAAACTGCTAAAAGAAAATCTCTTCAAACACTTAGAATTTTCCTTCTCTTCAACATGGGATTTAACTTATACTTAGTTAATTTCCTTAATTACCTGCTTAAGTAGGGAAATTGAAATCTGGGTTTTACAATTACTTCCCTCTTAAGAAAATTTCGTCCTCAAAATTTACTCGGACTAACTCTGGTTTAAGGTTTCACAACAACTTTTGTTGCAAACTCTTATAACCTTGTCTACTACTACGTTTCCACTGCGCTACTCAAATATTAATTTCCTTAGTTTGTCCAACGATACTTCTCCTAGCAATCTCTACGCTAGTCATCGAATCAAACTATCTATACAATAACTTTTCTATCTCAAACTCTAAATGAGAATAATTAAATTCATTCTTACCTTCCTCAGTGAATCTTTAGGTGGCGTTGTGAGTTCTAGCTCCGGTTGCCTGCTAGGTCATACCATTTCTGCTATTCCTCTTAGTCTCACTTTGACTAATCCTAAGGTTTCTCTTTAAACCTTTATTCTACCACATTTCCCTTTGGTTTTACTAAACTCAAACCACAGGTTTTCAACCCTCCGATTTTCCTAAAACTTATGCTTTGATACCAAGTTTTATGTAAACCTTTACGTAAACCTTGTCTTTGATACCTAGCTATCACAGCCCGCCTCGAGCCCACCACCTAAGCCCAAAGGGAGGTGTGAAGGACCGTATATACCACCATTTTGTGATACCTACTGCCCATCTGAACCTCCTTACTCTCATAAAACTTTAAGCCAAAGGTGTAAACAACAACTGTTTGATTAAGCTCATTTTATTACAAACAGTACAACGTTTATACAATTCTCAGGCTTAACTACAAAGTTTATAATAACAACTCTTAAAACCGGAAGTGTGACTGTTGTTGTGGCAGACCTTGACTATAGTAGCACCCTGGAACTACTCACCTTTCGCTACCTGGGAAGAAAAACATGAAAGAAAAGAATGAGCTTCAAGAAGCTCAGTGAGTGGTAAGCAACTTCTAGTATCTCTTTCAACTCATAATAATACAAGCATATCACAAAAACGAGGTTACATTAAAACCTCAACCTTGAATGAGTTTGTTCTTAATTCTATCTACACGCACGGTAGATAGTTCAACTAATACTACTCCTAATGAGTCTGATCTCGACTCTACCTACACACACGGTAGATAGTTAAACTGATACTAGTTATAAACACTTACTATATTGCTTTTGCTATGTTTCCTATATGTTGGGTTTTATGTCCTAAAACTCGTGGTTTGTAAATAATAGAACTTATTCTGAAAATTCAATAAAGTGTTATTGGATAGACATTTTGCTTAAGAGAACTCCATGCTTAAGAGAACTCCAATAAACCTAAAAGTCCCTTGACTATTAAATGAGTACTTGAACTTTACGTGGAGACATAAAAGTAGATCAGGTTCAAGTAAATAGTCAAGATGATCTATAGTATATCAATAAGGTTGGGTGCCATATTCTGGTAATACTATTGGATGTGGCCTGCTCTGTAGTTGTTACAAAGAGTTGTAAAGTGCTATAAACAAAGTGATCCTAATTCGTTCATGTTGGGAAGTGCTACAAATGGAGTGAGGGTGTCCTTGTAAAAAAGGATTTTTACAAGATCGGACCATGAAATTAGTCACTCTTACTTTATAACATTGTTTACTATTTAAGACTATCTATTTCAAAGTGATGACCTAGGTAACTTGACCTTAATCCTAAGCTAACTATGAACTCCTGTTTATTTGGGATTATTCGTAGATTTGCATAGGTGAGGTTTGGCCCAATAGCACCGTCTCAATAACCTTCCATTTCAGGGGTAAGACCAGATACATAGCTAGGAACATAGGGTGCAAGACGAAATTCACTCCTACCCACTGTTATGGATAGTAGAGGGGTTGTTCCATTAAATGTTATATCTAGGTCTTAAACAAGGGGCCTCGCCCTCTCACTAGCCCGAGAGGGACTCAGTTTTGTTGATTGGATCACAAAACAGTTATTCATTAGGGGATCAGTGGGGACTTAAGGAACAAGAGGTAATTTCGAGGGTAAAACAGAGATTTGACCCAGCCGTTATTACGAACAACATGTGAAGGGTTAACTTACTAATCATGGTTGTATCAAGTAGACATAATATATCTACAGTGAGAGGAGTTCAACTATGGGCTTTAATGGAGTGATCCTTTAGTTAACAAGTGGGGTTAGTTTGTTCTAATGAGTTTAGTCGATTAATCTTGGATCGTTGGAGTCCATGATATGTACGTCCATAAGGTCCCCATACTAGCTCGAAAATGGATTAGCTATAAAGTAGCCTGATAAATTAATTTGAAACGTTCAAATTAGAATTAAACGAAATTGGAGAATTTAAATTTAAATATGATTTAAATATATGAAGTTGAATTTGGGTAAAATTAATTTAATATTGGATATAAAATTAATCCGAATTATTTAAATTGTTTAAATAATTATTTATTAATTTTATTAGAAAATTAATTTGTAAAATTAATAAATTTTGATTTTTAAATCAAATGTGATTTTAAAATAAAATTTTGGTTTTTTGAAATAGAAAGATACACAAATGGAAAATTGGGATTTTTCATCTTCATCTTCAAGTAGCTCACACTAAACCCATCATCTTAAGCTTCAATTACTCAAGGCATGAGTTTCATCTCATGCAGCTATCTTCATTGCATGATGGTCTACAATATATTGAAGAGATTGGAGTGAATATGAGGCAAGGCAATCCATAGAATTTTGTTGAAAATTCGGGTTGAAGAAGGAGTTCTTCATTGAGTTGTTTCTGTGAGTATTCTCCAAGTTCCGTTGATTCTAGCTTATTTTGAGTTCCACAACTCAATCTAGAGCACCAAGAGAATAGTAGGAAAGATCTTGGAGTGATCTACACAAAGATTTCGAGAGGTTTTGCCACTGGAAATCGAGGTTTCAAGTGTTCTTCAAAGGTGTGACTTGAAACCCATTAAATTCTGCTATAGCATGTTTTCGGTTTTTGCCAAACTTAATAAATTAGAGTGCTTATCGATCTCTGTTGCTTCCGCTGTGTGATGGTACAATCCAAAAATTGGTATCAGAGCATCATATAAGCATTCAATTCGGTTTAATAAGTGTGGTGGGTGTTTTATATATGTTATATGAAATTGTTGCACTGATATGGTTTTCTAAGTTTGGCTTTTCATTTCTCTTTATTCCTCAATTAAATTTGTAATTGGCTCTTGCTTGATGAGCTTATATGTTTTTCCAAGAGTCTGGCATTTATTTGGAGTCATTTAAGTTGAAATTAAGTTTAATTAAAGAAACACCTTATTGAATTTTTAGAATAAGTTCCATTTTTTACATACCATGAGTTTTAGGACATAAAACCCAACAGTAGCTCTTGTTATCGCTCACTGAAGCCTATCGTCTAATGCATCACGCCCATCATCTACCATGTCCGCTTATCGTGTAGCGTTCACGCTTGTCGTGTAGCCTCATCGTCTAGCACTTGCGCTTATCGCCCAACACCTGCACCTAGTGCATCGTCTAGTGTCTACGTTTATCGTCTAGCGCCCAAGCTCATCGTCTAGCGCTATCGTCTATTGCTATCGTCTAGCGCTTATACATATAGTGCTATCGCCTATCGTGTAATGTTATCGCTTAGCGCATCACTTCGCATCGTTTAGCACCACACGTAGCTACACGATCATCTGTCCAGCGCCTTGCGCTCATTGTCTAGCTCTCTCACTCTCGCTCACGCAGCCTCAACGCATGAGTAACCTTTAGGAAATGCCTCTTGCCAATGCTTCGGCCAACATGCATCCAAACCTCACAAGCTTAACGCATGGTTGTCCTTGGCTTCCATGCTTAACTCCTTTTAACCTCTAAAAACTTAGCCTCATCTCATGCGTTAATGTTTCCTAACACCAAACGCATGGTTTCTTTTGACTTTACACTTAGCCAAATTTTTACTAGTTAAGGCTCAACTCAACACGACTAAAAGAAAATCTCTTCAAACACTTAGAATTTTCCTTCTCTTAACCATAGTATTTAACTTATACTTACTTAATTTCCCTAATTACCTACTTAAGTAGAAAAATTAAAATTCGGGTTTCACGTCACTACAACCTGTAGTAGCCTTATCTACAACTGAAGCTGAATATATGGCTCTAACTGAAGCAATCAAAGAGGCTTTGTGGCTCAATAGAATGCTGAAAGACTTTTGAATAGATCAAACATTAGTGAAACTCTAGTGTGAAAACCACAGTGCTATCCATTTATCCCAAAATCCACATTTTCATATTAGAACAAAGCACATTGATATCAAATATCACTTCATTAGAGATAAAATTGAGACAGAGGAGATAGAAATTTTAAAAGTCCATACTTCTGACAATGCAGCTGATATGTTAACGAAACATGTTTCAAAGTTTAAATTGTTTAAATGTTTAGAACAGGTTGATTTTGAGCTTCCAGACACAGGGTAGACAAACCGGTCAGAATCAGGAAGATCATGAAGATGGCAAGGCATTGGAGTCAAGGTGGAGAATTTGAAGAAGCTTTGACTCAAATTCCTCAGATTTATGTTTGTTTATAACTAACATTTGTAACAGGCACCTGTCATATGCTTATAAATACCACTAATTTCAAATTCGAATTACAGAGTTACCATCATTTTCATAGTTTCTTGCAAACAACAAATCTGTAAGAAATCTTCATTAAATATAAAGATTATAGATTTTCTAGATGTAGGCATTCGTGTAGAATCATGTAAACACTGTGTCTATTTCTTCTCCCCTTATCTTTCTTGTTCAATCAAGTAATTCTTTACTGCAAATCGCATACCAATCATTTATATGTCAGGTCGCATCGAGTAATCAGATTATCGAGTCAATCGTGAATCGATTCATTGCTATCGAGTACCTCCAAGTACATCATTTTCACATTCGAGTTGGACCGAGTATCGTTCAAGAACCGTCGAGTACGATCGAGTATTAAGTCTGTTGTCATCAAGTTGCATCGAGGATTTAATAGAGACTAGTCAGATGAAGAAGGGAATTCTAATGAGATTGAGTAGCAAGCAGTCAAGCATCGAGTTCCGAGTATCGAGGATTTGGCAGAATTTATCTGAGCCATTTCTTCATCTCTACAACGTTGATCTTGAGTATTTGGGACTTATGAAAGGTCATCAGCCCATTGAGAAATGAAAACCTTAAACATAGTGATATAAGACACATTAAATCATTTCTAAGCCCTAAGATCAATAGTTTAGTTAATCTTCACCCACGATCGTTGTGTATAGAAAATTTGAGAGAGTGTTCTTGTAATTGGGATCATGGAGAGCGGATTATGTGTAATTGTAACAATTTTTCATTTCGGAGTTTTCTATAAAAAATTTTGTCTTTCTTGGTTTTGTTTTTGTTTTAAATTTATTTCTCAATTTGTACCTACATCAAAAGTTGGAGATTTTTCCGAAAGAAAATAACCCACATTGTTTTTCAGACACCAAAAGCATCTAAGGCTCTTTCGGTGTTTAGAAATAATCAAATTTTATTAATTGCCTCCAAACCCAGATGCTAAAGAAAGAGAGGACAAAGCCAATTCCATTCAAATAGCCAAATATAAACCTAAAGTTTAGATTTTTGGAAAGAAGAAATAAGAATGTTTATGAAACAAGTTTGCAACTTCTTAAAAATGAGAAACAAAAACGTTAACAAACAAACAAGCCCAAAATTTCTACATTTTGCAAAGTGAGGCTGCAGTTGATCGGATGGACAAAATAAATTATAAACCAAGATATTGTAATTGTTTATCAACTGATTATCCCATTTGACATTATTGTGTACCACATATTGTTATGCACATATTGTTAATCCGTGTGACATTTCCACCGATCATCCATATAAATGTTATTCCAATGCATGAACGACAATATATATTCATGTATTCAATCGTTTTCTTAGTAAATAATTATGAAAATATAGAGGATTAAATCTTCAACCTTAAGTAGGGAACTAACTTGACATTGACATGCATTATATTGATTTATTCATGAAACTGTGAGTTGACATGCTAATTCATTATATTGATTTATATTGACTTATTGACTATTAAGGACCGAGATGAGTTTTCTGGGTTTTTTCTTATTTTTTTTTTTTTTCTTTAATGTCTGTGGACTAAAATAAATCTAAAAAATTAATAGGTGAAATAATCATTGTCTTGTAATATAAATTAAGTTTCGTTGAAGCAAAATTGTTCATTGCAATAATATCATGTGACATCAAAACATTACCGCAGGGGCTCCCTCCTGGTCAAAGCCTTTTTCAGATGTGGATAATTTTCGAAATTGGTCACAAATCAAAAGAAAATTGATATACACCGAAATATAGTTATCACTACAAAGACATGGCAATAGAAGTAAGTAGGGTTCGAACCACAGAGAGGCCAAAATTTAATCTTCTCTTAAGCTCAATTTTAATATAGAAAGTGTAAAAACGGGGTTTTATTGTTTGGTTGACAAGAAAACTAAATGCGGAAATTAAAATACAGAAAAGTATGATAGATTGAGAATGAGAGAGAATGAACATAAGATTACCTTGGCCATAGGGTTTTCTATGAATCAAATCATCAATTAATTATGAAAACAATCTTGAATTAACTATTTCTTGAGCCTAATCGAATGTAGGGACAACTCGTACAAACTCCCTACGATCTCTAGGATTGATTAAGACATTAAGCAAGAATGATCAATTTTGTCCTAATACATTTCCAATCCCTAGATTTTATTATCAATTAAATGATCCTAGATAGCCTAGACATCATGTCATAAATCAAACAAAAAACTATTGCTACTAAATTAAGTATGCTTTCATTGCAATTATAGACATAAAAAGCACAAATAACGAAGAAAAACATACAAGAAATCGAGTCGTCAGTTCATCACTCCTATATGTTTGTATTAGAAATTGATTCATAGAAAGGAAATCACAAAGAAACAGAAACATCCAATAAAAAATCGATAAGACATCTCAAAGAGTTAAAAAAAAATCTTACAAACCTCGAAAACCAACGTTATGGGCCTTCAATCATTCATCGAATCAGACTCATGATGCCAAGTTTTACAAATACAACTCAAAAGGAAAGGAAATCTCATGAGTTTTGTCCTGGAATGGGAAAAATCTAGCAACATAATCTCTAAGATGACCTAACTCTCCTCTTTTACCTAATTTGGAAATAACGTATTTAAATTACAGTCGTAGCATTGCAATGCTCTTGTCGATCCAGCCCCCAAGGGTTAGAGTAGCGTTGTAACGTTAGTGTGACGCTTGCTTGCAACAGGCGTGCGTGCGCGGATGCATTGACGTTCCATTAATCTTTGCAACATTGTGATGTTGCCCCTGTATATGAGCATACTGCCTTATAATATTGCATTAGAGCATTGAACAAGGGTTGTGACGCTTTGGTCAGGGGGATTTTGGTCATTTCTCTCCTTTGAAGCCTGAATGGTCAAATTACCTTTAAACTGCTTCAAATTAATACCGTTTCTCATCAATCTATAAAATAGGATAATTAACATGTAAAATCATTAATGAACCTAAATTAAGCTAGGAATTATAGCTCTTTTTTAGAGTTATCACTCCATGGATGAATAAAAAATAAGTCAGTTTCACATAAAAAAAAATAATCAAACTCAAGAAATATAATGCATGAGAATTAAACATATATACAATGGAATCATCTATCACCAATATATTGATTTACCTTTGTGCTCACAAAAAGCAATTCCTCTCCCAATATATTCTTCCGAAAAATCAACTGAGCTCTGTACAACACCTAGCCAAAATGGTATTCACATAGAATGAATCACTATAAAAATAACACTGACATAAAAATCATTTTATATATCTACTTTTCTTTTCTTCTTTTCCAAGTAGTTTCACAAAATAAAATAGTTCACAATTTAGTTGAAAAGGAAAATCTCGTATGGAAGGCAATTCCTATAATTAAAATATAAATATTGTTCAAGGAAAGATGTGGGGAAAAGGAAGCTCTCATGAAAGAAGGATAACCTAATATCAAAGAACTAGTGTGCTGAAACTACAATATCCAAGTATATCTAATATACACAATATTTACTGGTGCCGAAAGCATATGAAGACATTGCTTAATTTTCATTGAAAAGAAAAAAAGAAAAAAAGAAAGGACAGAGAGATTGCTTCTTGAGTCTAACAAAAGCCATAAGAATAACAGTTTTAGACATAAATCGTACCAAAAATGACTTGAATCCTGATTGAGGAGTGTTGGAAGGAGCTCGATACTAATCCCAAAGTACAAACAAAAGCTTCAAGTTAGCTAACATAATAACATAACTACTTCATTGCAATTAAATTGCACGCTGACCTTCATTAGAGAGCAAAATTTTCAAAGTTCCTTACATTAGAATAAAACTTTGATAAGAGTGACACTTTGTAAACTAACGAACCCATGTACAGAAAAGAATTTTAGATGAGAATATGGAAGTTAAAATACTAGCACTACTACAAAAACAGTATTTCTTGACGTTTTTTAAATGTCAAGAATTACTTTTCTTGACGTCTTAAAAAACGTCAAGGAAGACAGTGTCCAAAATATCGATTTTCTTGACATTTTAAAGTGACACTTGATATTTAAAAAATGTCACAAACATTGACACTTGACATGTTTGAAATGTCAAGAATATGAGCGTTCATGACAAGGAAAAACCGTTAAGAAATTTGTTAACTTGACAATGAAAAAAACGTCAAGATATATCCTACTTGACATATTAGAAATGTCAAGAATATGAGAGTTCTTGACTTGTTAAACATGTTAAGAATATCTATAATCTTGACGAGGAAAAAATGTTAGTGTGATTTTTTTTAGAAAAATCTGTAATGTTGACATTTTTACCTATAATTGTTCCTCTATTTTGACCAACAAACACATTGGGTATATATACGACATACATTCACCAATCAAATAAACAATACACGCATTTTCAATGTTATATATCAACCAAATTTCCACCAATATCTCGTTATAAAAACTTCACTTCTTTAATATTGTCAATATTACAACCTCATAAAGTATTTCTAAGTTAGATTGAAACAACTTAAAATTACTAAACTTGTGCCTCCACATGAATAACGTAGCCCACCTTGAACTCGTCGCTTTGAGCACCTACATCAATGAAATAATATATCAAAACTACAACATATAGATTGTAACAACTTTAAATTACTAAACTTAAGCACCACAACCTACGAAGTCCTATAAAAGCTTACAACTCCATGAAGGATTTTGTTGGACTTGAGTTTGATTGGTCCATGCGCCTAACCTTCGAGTCCAATTAGTTGGACTTGGGCTTGATTAGTCCACGGACTGCCCTTTGGGCTCAATTAACTGGACTTGGAACTAATTTCGATTTGTGTTTTTTTTGTTCAATTGGACTTTAGCCTAAATAATAAAGTTGGATTGAACTAATTTTCTTCATCCAAAGATCATGATGAAAAGAACACGTGGCATCATCGTTTGCAAATTTATGTCTTCAATTTTAATTTAGGACACACATCAACCCCTAATTCATCACAAATTCACTATTTTGAAATTTCGTAGTTAATTTAAGAAATGACGTGGCAACTCGTGATTCGACCAAAAATTTACCCTTCAACAGCCCCTTGTTGCGAAACAATTCAGCCACAAATGACATGCATGCCAAGATAAATGACTCTTTTTCAAAGCTCTTGTGCTGCTTGTCTTGAATAAATGTAGCCTATAGTGTGTACTATATTAACGCCAAATGATGCATGTCCAAGTTGGGGAAAACGAGCATCATAAATAAAAATACAAGAAGGCTACTACTCAATTGTATGTCTAAAACTAACTCAATCAATTATAGATGAATATTAAGAAATAAAAACAAAATTTCTGTTATCTTTTCCATGATACATTCTGTTCGTTTGTTAATAAAGAAGTTAGACTCTGTTTTATTAAGCCCATTCCCTTTCTCTTCCATTATGTTTTTTTTTCTTTTGCTCTGTATATAAAGAACACGGCTCATGGTATTTATTTGATCAATCTGTCAAAAAATGGATGATCTTCTTGTTTTAGTCAATGTGGTAATATGGTATCAAAGCAATTTTTTTTTTTCACATTGATTTAGTCTTTCGATTGATCATCTCTTAACACACTCTCAGATCGTCCTCATTCGTGAACTCGTCCTCGCCATGACTACAGGAGAAGATTTAACACCTGTAAACTTGAGGATTCCACCTATCATGAATATTGATATGGAAGTGCAATTAAATCCATATCTCCTACATCATTCGATTGTTTCAACTGCTAATCTTGTATCTCAACCACTACTCATCATGGAGTAAAGCAATGCATCTGACATTTCTAGAGTTTATCAATAGAACAATTCAGAAACCATCGATGGAAGGAAGTTTAATGTCTGCCTGACAATGTAACAATGATGTCATTATGTCATGGATTATTAATTCGGTATCAAAAGAAATTGTTGCAAGCCTCGTATACACTGAAAATGTGAAAGAAATCTGGGATGAATTGAAGGAAAGATATCTTTAGTCCAATAGCCCTCATGTCTATGAGTTGAGGAAAGAACTTGTTACAACAATACAACATAATTCATCTGTTGAAACATATTATGCTAAAATCACTACAATATGGCAAAATCTTGTTGTCGCCCTATTGATGAATGCCATTGTGGAGGCTCGAAGAAAATGTTTGAATTTCTTAATATCGAATTTGTCATGATATTTCTTATTGGACTGAATGAATCATACAATCAAATTCGAGCTCAAATCCTCTTAATTGATCCTTTGTCGGCTATCAACAAAGTCTTTTCACTGATGATTCAAGAAGAAAGACAGAGATCAGTTGGTCAGAATTCTTCATCAACTGAATGTATCACTTTAATGGCAAAAATTGATGGAAACAAAAGGAGTGAATCTGACAAATCTAAAAGGAAATATGGACAGCGTCCAATATCTTCCAACTATGGAATAAAAGGACATATTGTGGATAAATGTTACAAACTTCATAGATATCCACCAGGCTAGAGATAATAGAATTCTTCTATTCATCAGAAAAATGTTGTCTCCAACTCATCTTCTTCCACTGTAACAGCATCAGAGAAAAACAACTCTGCAGGAAGATCCAATCAGTCGGCATTCTTTGCAAACCTCACTAATTATCAGTATTCACGACTGTTGACTATATTGTAATCTCATCTTTCCATTTCACATAATAAAGGTATCATCAAAATTGAAACAACTCATGTAGTAGGTACATGTCATTCTCCATTTACAACTACACATAGTGATAATATTTTTTGGGTTTTAGACTCAGAAGCTTCAAGTCATATATCCCATATCACTATTTGCAAATATGAGAGCTGCCCATAACACATCTGTTGTCTTGCCTAACAAAACTAGATTCATGGTTGAATTCATTGGTGATATCATTTTACAGAAGAATTTTTTGCTTCACGATGTCCTCTTTGTCACAAAATTTGCATATAATCTGTTGTCTATCAATTCCTTACTTAAAGATCAGCGTTATTCCATTCATTTTTTTAAAGATCATTGTTCAATTAAGGGCAAGTTAAACTTGAAAATGATTGGGAAGGCTGATCTCATTGATGACCTTTACTTGTTAGCAACACTCACTGACAAATATAAAGGTAACATGCAACATGCTATATCTTGTAAAACATCTATCTCTATATGACATCAACATTTGGAACACACTTCAACTGCCAGAATGAAGGAGTTATCAAATATCTTGTCATTCTCTTATTCTATATCAAATTATGGTCATTGTCATGCTTGTCCGTTAGCAAAATAACGTGGACTTTCATTTTCTGCATTGAATAAAGTTGTTGATGAAATTTTTTATCTTATTCATTGTGACATCTGGGGACCTTTTCAAAACCCCACATATGCTGGATTTTTTTACTTTGTGACCTTAGATGATGATAAATCTCGTTATACATGGGTTTATCTTTTGAAACATAAGAATGATGTTTTACATATTATTCCCCGTTTCTTTAAACTTTTTGAAACACAGTTTTGTAAAACAATTAAAATCTTTCGATCCCACAATGCACCTGAACTCAGCTTTAAGGAATTTTTTGCCATAACTGGAACAATTCATCAGATTTCTTGTCCTTACACATCTCAAAAAAATTTAGTTGTTGAACAGAAGCATCAACATCTCTTGAATGTAGCATGAGCTTTGATGTTTCAGTCCAAAGTTCCTATTATTTTATTGGGAGAGTGTATTCTCACTGCAACCCACTTGATAAACAAAATTCTCATGCTATTATTATCTCACAAAACTCCCTTTTCTATGTTAAATGGAAAAGATGCTGACTACTCTCTACTAAAGGTCTTTTGTTGCTTGACATATGCTTCTACCTTATCAGTTAGCAACACTATCTTGTTATAAACATGGGAAACATGGGAATATCTTGATGACCTTTACTTGTTAGCAACACTCACTGACAGATATAAAGGTAATATGCAGCATGTTATATCTATAAAACATCTATCTCTATATGACATCAACATTTGGGACACACTTCAACTGCCAGAATGAAGGAGTTATCAAATATCTTGTCATTCTCTGATTCTATATCAAATTATGGTCATTGTCATGTTTGTCCGTTAGCAAAACAACGTGGACTTTCATTTTCTGCATTGAATAAAGTTGTTGATGAAATTTTTTATCTTATTCATTGGGACATCTGGGGACCTTTTCAAAACCCCACATATGCTGGATTTTCTTACTTTATGAGCTTAGTTGATGATAAATCTGGTTACACACGGGTTTATCTTTTGAAACACAAGAATGATTGTTTTACATATTATTCCTTGTTTCTTTAAACTTGTTGAAACACAGTTCTGTAAAACCATTAAAATCTTTCGATCCCACAATGCACCTGAACTCAACTTTAAGGAATTTTTTTGCCACAACTGGAATAATTCATCAGTTTTCTTATCCTTACACATCTCAACAAAATTCAGTTGTTGAACGGAAGCATCAACATCTCTTAAATGTAGCATGAGCTTTGATGTTTTAGTCCAAAGTTCCTATTATTTTCTGGAGAGAGTGTATTCTCACTGCAGCCCACTTGATAAACAGAATTCCCATGCCATTATTATCTCACAAAACTACTTTTTCTGTGTTAAATGGAAAAGTTGCTGACTACTCTCTATTAAAGGTCTTTGGTTGCTTGACATATGCTTCCACCTTATCCGTTAAGAGATCTAAGTTCTATCCAAGAGCTCATCCATGTGTCTTTATGGGAGTGTAAAAGAATACAAATTATATGACATTGTTAAAAAGAGTTTCTTAATCTCTCGAGATGTCCTATTCTTTAAAGATTTGTTCCCTTTCCACATCATCATTGCCAATCCTTCTCACATATCTATTGATTTCTTAGATCAGTTTGTACATCCTTCTCCGATTCTTATGAATATACCTATGACAAATACAAGTACCACTAATTAACTTGAATATAACTCCACTGAATCCTAATGATAGTATATCTATTGATGTACCTGATTATATGCATACTGATCAGCTGATAGAACAAGAGGTTGCTACTTCAATACCAGATGTAACAGAAGTCGTTTCTCCTAATGAACCATCTCCAAGACGATCTAAAAGGCAACACAATCCACCTTCCTATTTGAAGGACTTCCATTGCAACATTATAACCAACACACCTACTCACTCCACATCTCCATTTTTTTTTTTTTTTTGGCAAATATCTTTCCTATGATATTTACTCATCAGCTCATAAAGCATATATGTTGAATGTAGCCACAATCTATGAACCTACTTTCTATCATCAAGTAGTCAAATTTAAGGAATGGAGAGATTCTATGGACAGTGAAATTAATGCTATCGAAAGAAACAAAACTTGGACAATTGTGTCTTTACCAAAAGGACATCACATAGTAGGTAGCAAATGGGTATATCGTGTGAAATACTCTCCTAATGGGGCAGTTGATCGTTACAAGGCCAGACTTGTGGCCAAAGGATATAACCAGCAAGAAGGTATTGATTTCTTTAATACATTTTCACTTGTAGCTAAAATTGTTACAGTGAAAATAGTCCTTGCTTTAGCCACCTCGTATAATTGGCCCTTGGCATAAATGCACATCAACAATGCGTTCTTGAATGGAGATCTATTTGAAGAAGTCTACATGGTTTTACCTTTGGGATACAAGACCTCTGAAGTACCAAAAGAGGGGGAGAACCTTGTTTGTCGGTTAAACAAATTTATTTATGGATTTAAACAGGCTTCAAGACAATGGTTCATCAAATTTTCAAGTCCTTTATCATCATATGGATTTAAACAGTCAAAATCGAATTATTCACTTTTTACTAGAAGACGTGCTGATACTTTTATTGCACTATTAGATATGTTGATGATATTATCATCAAAGTTCCCTCATCTGATGAAATTGCTATTGTAAAAAACATACTTAAGATGCACTTCTTATTGAAGGACTGGGGCAAGTGAAATACTTCTTAGGTTTAGAACTATCTTGTTCTAACCAAGGTCTGCTATTGTCTCAAAGAAAATATTGTCTTCAAATCCTTGAAGATACAGGGTTTCTTGATGCTAAACCTGCCTTATTACTTATGGATCCGAATCTTAAGCTCTCAAAGGATGAAGGAACAAAATTGTATGTTGATGATCTACTTGTTATCGAAGATTAATTGGATGTCTTTTGTATTTACAAATCTCTCGTCCGGACATCTCATTTGTTGTACATAGATTAATTCAGTTCCTACAAAGTCCCACTATACCTCACATGAATATTGTTCATCACTTACTAAAATATCTAAAACGATCACCAGGACAACGAATTCTGATTAAATCGATCACTACTTTTCACCTTTAAGCCTTTGTTGATCCTAATTGGGGAACGTGTTTAGATATAAGACGGACTATCTTTGGGTTTTGTATTTTCTTGGGAGACTCTTTGATCTCATAGAAATCCAAAAAACAGCCAACTATATCAAGATCCTCTGTTGAAGCCAAATACAGAGCTTTAGTCTCTGTGACTAGTGATCTGATGTGGATTTCCCAACTACTAATAGACTTGAAGATTCAACATTCACTTCCATTCACTCCTTTTTTGTGATAGTCAAGCTGCCATTTCAATTACTTCAAATCCAACCTTCCATGAGAGAACAAAGCAAATTGAAATAGATTGTCACTTCGTTCGAGATAAGATTGTTGATTGCTTTCTCAAGGTGCTTCCAATTTATTCTAGTCTTCAGCTAGCTGACATGTTCACAAAGGCGTTATCACACTCTATTCTATTAGATATCTTAGTCAAGTTGTGTGTCATCGATGTTCATCTTCCAACTTGAGGGGGAGTATTAAAAAATAAAAACAAAATTTCTGTTATCTTTTCCGTTATATATTCTGTTAGTTTGTTAATAAGGAAGTTGGGATCTGTTTTGTTAAGCCCATTCCCTTTCTCTTCCATCCATTATGTTTTGTTTGCTCTGTATATAAAGAACAGAACTCACTGTATTTATTTGATCAATTTGTCAATAAAAAGGATGATCTTCTTGTTTTATTCAATGTAGTAATAATGAAAAGCGTAAATTTCCCTAAACATTCAACCACTACACATTCCTCCAGAAGTCTAACGCCTCAAACTTCATTTCCATGACTCACGAATTCAACATTAACTTGAGAATTAAAAGACCAAAAGCGATATGAATCAGACACAAGAATCTCATAAGAAAAATATGAAACAAAAAGTTACAGATTGCAAACAGAAATCAAATCAGACTATCGATGATGCAAGAGAAGAAACTTACAGTCGAGACACCACCACCGACGATGATGCTACAACTAAATGTCCAATGTAGTCATCAAATAATTTACTTCCAACTAGATGGTGGAAACAATATTCCTTTCAACGAGAGAAAGTAGGAAATATCATTTTTGTTTTAAGGGGTGATGGTGAAACAGTAATAATTTCAAAGAGTAAAAGGATACTCAAGTATTAACTAACATATTCCGTGGATGTGGTTGATGTTTTTGCAGTTCCCATGGCAAACAATTTTATCAGGTGTAGAAGACAATAAGCATTATCAAATTCGCAAAATAATATCCATGAGACCAACACATAGTTAAGGTGTCTATTGATTATGATAATCACAATCATATACAGTATAAACAACCTGTAATAGTAAATAATGTGTAATTGCAGCATAAAATCTTGGGGGAAAATCCAAAAAACAAGAAAGAAAAAACTTAAAACCTATGATGTACATGTACAAAGATGGTCTGATGCCCTAGCGCGGCTTGAGAAGTGTCGTCGCCATCGCTCGATGGTGCTTGTTCTACTGCCGTCGGTCGCTGCAGGTCGTGGGTATGCTATTCGGGCTGTAGCAACACACAGAAGAGGGGGCTTTGGCGGGTTGATGCATTTCGTGAGAGAGAAGATAAGGTGGTAAAATAAATATAAAAAATTGTTTGGGATTCAAAAGAGAGGGTATTCTACAATGTCGTTCTTAAACCGACATTATTGGTACACCTACAATGTCAGTTTAAAACTGACATTAAAGATCCACATTTTGTTGACAAAATTGACATTGTACATCTATTTCTAGTTTTTTTTTTTTTTTAACCTCCATCAAAGCTCAAATTTCTGGTAGTGTAACAAATGAAGAAATTTGGACTATTTGACGACCACTCAAAATAATTCTTAAGCATATTTTAATCAATTTTTATAAAAAAAATGATTAAATAAAAATGAATTTTTGATAACTATTTTTTTCTCAAGTCAATCTGTACGATTCTATGACATGAATATGACTTAACTAACATGTATTATACTATCAATTTCGAAGTCTATTTAATTTTAAAACATTGAATTTGTCTCTATTGGTATAAATGATTTAACTAGAAATTTTAAATTTATTTTAAAATATTATCTAAATAGATTTCGAGATTAATTATTAAACATTTGTCACAATTATTGAACTAAGTCAAATATGTCAAATATCATAACATTCAACATTTGTCACAATTAGAGTTAGAAAATATTGCTTCATAATTACCGAGATTCATAATATTGATTTTGAAAAACTAATCTATCAAATATTCCAGATTTGAAATATCGATTTCCATGAAAATATTGAGGTAGGCCTTATTTTTATCAAAATTTCGATAGAACTACCGATAAAATTTTGATTTTGATTGGTACTTTTAGAAAAATTATAAAAATAAAAAATTTAAAAAATAAATTTAAATTAGTAAATAAATATTTATGATATTTAAACAAGTTAATGATGTCTATTTTTATATTATATTTACATTAGTGATATTTTGTTGCTTAATTATTATGTTTCGTAGATTTTCTACGATATAATGAAAATATCGATTCACTTATCACGTCAATATCAAATCCATGAAAACGTGAAAATATCGATTCACCTATATTTAAATATTATTTCTTTTGGCGGGAAGCAATATATTTGAAGCTTAGGATTTCGTAATGAAAATTCAATTCTAATTTTTTTTCTTTAAAAAAAGAGTTTTAAAATATTTCAAGCTTAGGATTTCGTAATGAAGTTTAGGATATTGAAAATAAAACTATTGAAAATATTTTTAAATATAGTATAATGATACAATGATAGAATAGAATTTTTTTGTCATTTTGTTATATTGATAAATAAATTGATTATTTTGCTATATATATGAAGAGATTTCGATTTTTCTTTTTTTTAAGATTTTTTGACCAGATGATTTTAATATCTTGACTAGTATATATGAATCTTGAAGGATTATATTCAAACATATGGAATACGACTTTTACGTACTTCTCTTGACTAATTACCCTTTAGTATAAAATAAATTAGTAAAAGTATACTGAAATTGATTTTAAATTAAACCATCCAAAATATTTGGGATTTGGTTTTATATTTAATAATTAATTTTTGTATCTTCAAAATATATATATAAATATATATATTCATATATATGGTGCTGCCGCCAAAACATTAAAGAAATTTATTTTTATCTTTCCTTTTTGTTTTTGGTTCATGGTGAATCGTAGTATTTATAATCCATGCTTCATATTAATATTTCTGTCGATTGCCCTAAGAAATTCAGATCAGGAAAATTCTGTAAGAAACAATTCTCTTAGTTTTGAGCCATGAAGAATCCCTTTATAAATTCATCTTTATCTCCAGATTGTGACCAATCTCTTAGGCCGAAGAGGATGATTACGAAATTCCCAAACCCTAACAACAGCAATGGAGTCCAAAGTCAAACGCAAATCGACGGTTTCGACAACTCTCATGGTTCCTTTTGGTTTCGTGGTCGTCTTCTCGGCAAAGGTAGCTTCGGCTCTGTTTTCTTAGCCCAAATTAACACAGACTTTTTTATCGATTCACATTATGGTAAACTTCCTCTTGGTAAATATATTGCTGTCAAATCTTCCTTCTTCAAAGATTCCTCCTCCCTTCGATTTGAGAAGAAGGTACTTGATGCTTTCAAGTCTTGCTCTAATGTAGTTCAATGTTATGGACATGAAATTACAAATACTGTATCTGGCAATTACATTTACAATTTACTTCTCGAGTATTGTTCTGGAGGTAGTTTGTACGATCGTATTACGAAATTCGGACCCAATGGCTTGTCGGAATTGGAAGTTCGTCGATATACCAGAGACATTGTCTATGGAATTTATTCTATTCATGGACTTGGATATATTCATTGTGATATTAAACCAGAAAAC
The DNA here is from genome assembly GCF_027475165.1 of Benincasa hispida. NCBI lineage: Eukaryota > Viridiplantae > Streptophyta > Magnoliopsida > Cucurbitales > Cucurbitaceae > Benincasa > Benincasa hispida. Next base: position 56,373,865 of record NC_143480.1, on the reverse strand, counting down.
ATACTTCTGATTCCGAGTTTTGATCATGGAGGATTTTTGGTTGCGAAAATAGCTGATTTTGGATTGGCAATGCAGATGACCAATGTAGTGAATATTGATGACGATAATAGTACTAGGGGAACTTAATCATACATAGCACCAGAGTCATTAAGAGATGGCTACTTAGATTGGCCCGTTTATATATGGGCACTTGGATGCGTGGTGTTGGAGATGTTGACCGGAAAAAAATTGTGGAGGTCTAAAAAGTTTGATCTTGATATGCTCACGTATATTGATCATAGCAACAAATTCTCAAAAATTCAAAATAAGTTATCACCGATGGCAATTGATTTCGTGAGAAGATGTTTGGTAAGAAACCCTTATAAAAGATTGCCCGCAAGATTGTTGCTTGATCATCCATTCATTTATCATGTTTCATAATCATTTTAGAAGTCAATGTATTACTTATTTGTAATTCAATATAATTCGAATTGATATAATCTGAGAATGTGTAATCCTCAATTTTCATAAAGAAATTTTTCTATAATGAATTTATTAAAATTTGTACATCTGATGATCTTTTTAACTTGGCAATGGACAATATGATTATCAAACTTTTCATTAAATTTGGTCAATTCTTAAATTTCAAGTATTCTATTTTAGTTACTCTTAACATGACTAGAGCAATAATCAATTTTAATATTGAACAATAAAATTGATCAAGTAGTAAATAAATAATATCTTCCTAAAATTAGATTTGAGAATCTTTAAAGACTAACAAAGTAAACTGAGATTAATCATGTAAAGAAAATGAAATAAACTTTCGAAAGTTAACTTAAACGAACAAAGAATAACAATATATTATATGAGAGAAAATGAAAAATCATAAATATTTGAACTAAAAATAAAATTAATAGCACCCAAAGTCCGTAGTGGCCACTTGCAATTCTTGATAAAAATATAAATTTAATGAATTGAATGTCAAATTTGCAATTTCAAGGAGATGAAGGTCTAAAGAAAGTGAAATTGGAATTTAGATGTTTATTAGCTATAAAATTGACTCTAACAACTTCAACAATGGTCACTATTAATATTTATCAAGGAATTTCATCCGTTTCTTTTTCTCCTTCTCTCCATTCCTCTAATATTTTCGAAAGACTCTACTCTTCAGCCACTGCCAACGACAAACTCCAGTGAAAATCATGGACGGTGAAAGACTCCTACAACCACTTCTTAATGCATATTATTCATCAATGGTACTTAAGGACTTAAATCTAACTACAAGGGCAAAACAATAATTTCGGCTCAACTGTGATAGAAGCAATTTGTGAAGGGTCAATGCACGTTTGATTGGTTATATCTAATCAGCTATCGAATTTTAGTAGAGTGACCGACAGTTAATGAGAATTAATTAATTTAATTCAAGAGTTTAATTAATTAATCAAATACCACTTCACTTTCAATCTATAGATCCATAAGTTTCCCTCAGTAATTCAACTGGGATTAATGAGAATCTAATTGATTTTGGATTAATTTGAACAGTTCAAATTAATTGAGTGAATTAATTATATATGATATAATTAATATAAAATTAGTTATATATGATATTTGGATTTGATTCAAATATAAATTATATGAATGTGAGTCATGTAAACACTATAGGTTGAACTTAATATGAATTTGATTCATATTAAATATTATAGGTTAAATGAGAGAATATCAAACTACAGATTATATTATATATAATATAAACTATAGGATATATGTTATATTAGATATAACATGTAGTATAATATATGTTATATATAATAAATTAGTTATATATATGTATGTATGTATGTATGTATATATGTATGTATGTATGTATGTATGTATAAATTAAATTAATTTTTTTTTAAGTTTTTAAATTTAAATTAATTAAAGGGAGAGAGTTATTGAAATAACTTTCCTGTCCTTATTCTCCCAAGATATCCCGGAAGTGTACACCTTTTGGAGAGATACGTCTTCTTCCTTGTTCACGCAAATATCACAAGGGTTTTCCTCAATTTTTTTTTAGATTGCACTGCAAATTTTCTTTAAAGAAATCTCTCCTCCATCTCTGCAAAAAATATCAAGAAGCCCACATCTCATGGTTTTGCACCTTATAGAGAATATCGAGGTAATCTAGTGGTGGTGCCCCATTTTGGTTGCTATGTTTTTTTGGGTATTTGTGAGTTCGTGGAAGAAGGAGTTCGTTTGAACAGTTAGTTACAAGAGAAGATTTTGTAAAGTGATTGGTCCTCGAGGATAAGTAAATTCCAATTTCTAATTTCCTCTCTTCTCTAGAAAATAGCATGTTGTAATTTGAATGCATATCATTATTTCCGTCCTCAGAATTTTACGCTTTTGCATAGAAAATAAAATTGGGCCACGATTCGCTTCCGTGTGGATGTTCAAACACCCTTCACTTCCAACATCTAACTTCGCACAACTACCACCTCAAGCAGCAAAAACTTTGATGTTAGGCTATTGTTAGGCTTGTTACTTTTGTTGACATGTCTTGTGTTTGTCATATTAACTGAAGCATTGTTGGTTTGATTAAAGCCTACTGTTTTCTTCTAGTTTGACTGATGTTCCGTTCCAGCTTTTTTTCATAAAGAAAGATCTCTGATTGCATATCAAGCCACGACATGTCAGCTCTCCCTTGGATTGTGGCCACAATGGCATTGTACTCTTCATCAAGTCCTAGTAGCACCTGTGAAACAAGAGCTCTTGGTGGCACTGGACTACCAGCTTGCTCGAGATTGTCAGCATTCATTTTCATGGTTTGAAGGTAATCTTCCATTTTCAAATTACCTTTTCTGGTTGTTTGAAACACGTTTAAGATAGTCTTCTTCAACCCTAGATTGAACACCAAACAGTTGTTGGATGCTGGTCCACAGATCCCTTGCACATTCACATCCCATCACTTGAACGACGACCTCTGGTGTCATGGAGTTATACAGCCAGCCGAGGAGAAGTTAATCTACAGCCATCCATGCTTCATATTGAGGATTTACCTCGGGTGTAGTTGACAAGCTGGAAGCTCCACTATCGGAACTTCCTTCTGCGCTGGGCAGAGTAGCTCCTACTCTAGTCGATCCAATCAACACACTCTCACCAACTGCAGATTGCAAGAACATTGGCGGACATACCTTTTGTCCGGTCAGGTGCCCTTCGAGTCGGTAGTTGCGAAGGATTGGAAACGCCAAGTTTTTCCATACAAGGAAGTTGCTGCAATCGAGTTTGATGGAAGTTACCTGATTAAGAAGTTGGTTTAGAGTTGGGCCGCTGAAGGTGGTTGTGCCGAGGGTGGTTCCCAGATTTCTTTGACCGACGTCGATCATTGTAGCTTTGATACCAGGTTAGAAACCGAAGCTGATGCGATATCAAGCTAACACCGGAAGCTGAAGAGTCTCAGGCTGTTAAATAGGGAGACGAAGAAAGTCGAGGGCCGTTGGTTTAGGGAGACGAAGAGACGGATGATGAAAGGAATCGGCCACCTTGGCTTTTTTCTATTTTTTCCTTATTTTATTCAATATACAGATTGTCCCATTTATACAATTGAATTCCCTATTTTGGGAATTAGGAATAAATCAACAACAAACTAGCTACACATGTGTTGTGACCTAATTGATCCTTTTGTAACTAAAACTATTTTCTTGTTGAATGGTAAGACTATAATTATAATGACTTTCCTTGATGACTGGGATGCTGAGTAGCTTTTCCTTTGATGATGTGGTTGGCTGTGTTGGCATCCTTAATACTGGTCGGGCTGTATCAACACGCAAAAGAAGTTTTCAACCATTAAATCTACGTAAATAAATTAAAAATAAAGTAGAGATTGAATCGAGAGAATGGCAAAAGAAATGGATAAAAAGGAGAATAATATCAATCTCCAAGGGTAAAAGATTGGAAGAAGAGTTACTGGCATGGCATGGCATCGGCATGCGTTTTGCTATTTCTAAATTTTTTATATTTCAATAAATATTAAATTTAATTTTAAACTTTCACAATATTTGAATTAAATTAAATCTATTAAATTATGTGTAGGTTTGAAATATATTTTCAAGTGTTTAATTTAAAAAATAAGTAAGACTTTGAAATGTTTGGCAACCACTTAAAATAGTTTTTTAAGTATATTTTAATCAATTTTTATAAAAAAAATATTTAAATAAAACTGAGTTTTTTTTAAAAATACTTTTTTCTCAAGTCAATCTGTATGACTATATGTCAACATGAATATCACTCAACAAACATATATTTGTACTATCAATCTCGAAGTCCATTTAATTTTAAACATTGAATTTCTCTCTATTGGTGTAAATGATTTAACTAGAAATTTTACATTTATTTTTAAAATATTATCTAAATAGATTTCGAGATTAATTATTAAACATTTTACCATCTCTTTATTGAACTAAATCAAATATGTCAAATATCATAACATTCAACATTTGACACAATTCGAGTTAGAAAATAGTGATTCATAATTACTGAGATTCATAATATTGATTTTTAACAACTAATCTATCAAATATTCAAGATTTGAAATGTTGATTTCCAAGAAACTATCGAGGTAGGTCTCATTTTTATCAAAATTTCGATGAAAATATCGATAAAATTTTGATTTCGATGAGTACTTTTGAAAAAAATTTAAAAAATAAATATAAATTAGTAAATAAGCATTTATGATATTTAAACAAGTTAACAATGTCTATTATTTATATTATATTTACATTGGTGATATTTTGTTGTTTAAGTATTATGTTTCATAGATTTTTCTACGATATAATAAAAGTATCGATTCACTCTTCAAGTCGATATCAAATCCATGAAAACGTGAAAATAACGGACGAAAATATTGACATGCAAATACTTACCAATAAAAAAAAAAACATGTCTATTAATTACAATCCTATAGGAGTATAAATTAAAACCCTATTCTACTAACTAACTTTAAATCCTATTTTGCTAATAAAAATGTATTGGAAATTAAAAATTTAATACATAAAATTTTGTTAAGGTTGAGAATAAATTTAAAAATTATTAAAAAATGAATAAATTGATAAAAAAAAGTCAAAACACAAATTTTCTTTTCGTGAGGAACTTGATCCCCACAAGCAATTTCACAAGAATGGTATTGAAATAGGGGGCAGGAATAGAGATAGAGAAGTCTTCCCCAACCCTGTCTTGCTTCTTGGATACTTATTGATGGATGAACAGAGACTAAGTTTTGGAATTCCTTCACAGAAATATCAATATTAAAATTATGAGCATCAATAGTATTACTCTAGGGACATATCCGAATAATTCTATTTTTTATTTGTTTTAGGGGAGCATTATATTTTAATATTATTTGTTTTGGCGGGAAGCCATATATTTGAAGCTTAGGATTTTGTAATGAAAATTCAAAATAAAATAATATCGGTTAAAGAAAAGAATGAATTTCCCTTACTTTTTTTTTTTTAATTTCTATTTCTGAAGTCTTTTTTTTAGTTTCGATTTTAAAATTTTGATTTGAGAAGTTAATTTAAATAAAACTACTGAAAATATTTCTAAATATAGCGTAATGATATAATGATAAAATAGATTTTTTTGTCATTTTGCTATATTTATAAATAAATTGGTCAATTTGTTATATATATGAAAAAGATTTAGATTTTTTTTTTTAAAAAATATTTTTTGACCAAATGATTTTAATATCTTGACTAGTAAAAAATCTTGACTAATAACTTGAACCTTGAAGGATTATATTCAAACATATGGAACACACATGCAAGTGACTTTTACATATACTGAAACTGGTTTTAAATTAAAGCTTCCAAAATATTTGGGATTTGGTTTTATATTTAATAAATAATTTTTTGTATCTCCAAAATATATATATATATATATATATATATGGTGCTGCCGCCAAAACATTAAAAAAAAAAAATCTTTTTAGCTTTCCTTCTTATTTATGGTTCTTAGTTTTTGAGCCATGAAGAATCCCTTTATAATCGAAGAAAATTTAGTAATATTTATATAGATTGCCCTAAGAAATTCAGATAAGGAAAATTCCCTAAGAAACAATTCTCTTAGTTTTTGAACTATGAAGAATTCTTTTATAAATTCATCTTTTACCCCAGATTGTGAACAATCTCTTAGGGCGAAGAGGATGAATATGAAATTCCCAAACCCTAACAACAGCAATGGAGTCGGAAGTCAAACGCAAATCAAGGGTTTCGACAACTCTCATGGTTCTTTTTGGTTTCGTGGTCGTCTTCTCGACAAAGGTAGCTTCGGCTCTGTTTTCTTAGCCCAAATTAACACAGACTTTTTTATCGATTCACATTATGGTAAACTTCCTCTTGGTAAATATATTGCTGTCAAATCTTCCTTCTTCAAAGATTCCCCCTCCCTTCGATTTGAGAAGAAGGTACTTGTTGCTTTCAAGTTTTGCTCTAATGTAGTTCAATGTTATGGACATGAAATTACAAAATCTGTATCTGGCAATTACATTATTGTTCTGGAGGTAGTTTGTATGATCGTATTACTAAATTCGGACCCAATGGCTTACCGGAATTGGAAGTTCGTCGATATACCAGAGACATTGTCTATGGAATTTATTCTATTCATGGCCTTGGATATATTCATTGCAATATTAAACCAGAAAATATACTTCTGATTCCTAGTATTGATTATGGAGGCTTTTTTTTATTGCAAAAATAGTTGATTTTGGATTAGCAATGGAGATGACAAGTGTAGTGAATATTGACGACAATAACAGTACCAAAAGAACTGAGTCATACATAGCACCAGAGTCATTAAGAGATGGTTACTTAGATTGACCTGTTGATATATGGGCACTTGGATGTGTAGTGTTGGAGATGTTGACCGGAAAACAAGTGTGGAGGTCTAAAAAGTTTGAACTTGATATTCTCACATATATTGATCATAGCAACAAATTCTCGGAAATTCAAAATGAGTTATCACCAATGGCAATTGATTTTATGAGAAGATGTTTGGTAAGAAACCCTTATAAAAGATTGCCACCAAAGTTGTTGCTTGATCATCCATTTATTTATCATTTTTCATGATCACTTTAGAAGTCAATATATTACTTATTTGTAATTTAATATAGTTTGAATTGATATGTTGGAAAATCTTGTATAATCTGAGAATGTGTAATCCTCAATTTTCATAGAAAATTTTCTCTATAATGAATTAATTAAAATTTGTACATCCGATGATCATCCTAACTTGGCAATGGACGATTCCTAAATTTCTAGTATTCTATTTTAGTTACTCTTAACATGACTAGAGCAATAATCAATTTGAATATTGAACAATAAAATTGATCAAGTAGGTAAATCAATAATATCTTCCTGAAATTAGATTTGAGAATCTTTAAAGACTAACAAAGTAAACTGAGATTAATGCTTTAAAGAAAATGAAATAAATTTTCGAAAGTTAACTTAAACGAACAAAGAATAACAATGTATTATATGAGAGAAAATGAAAAATCATAAATATTTCAACTAAAAATAAAATTAATAGCACCCACAGTCCGTAGTGGCCACTTGCAATTCTTCATAAAAATATAAATTTTACGAATTGAATGTCAAATTTGCAATTTCAAGGAGTTGAAGGTCTAAAATTTAGATGTTTATTAGCTATAAAAATGACTCTACCAACTTCAACAATGGTCACTATTGATATTTATCAAGGGATTCCATCCGTTCCTTTTTCTACTTCTCTCCATTCCTCCAATATTTTCGATAGACTCTACCCTTCGCCCATTGCCAACGAAAAACTCTAGTGACAATCATCGATGGTGAAAGACTTCGACAACCACTTCTTAATGCATATTATTCATCAGTAGTACTTAAGGAACTAGATCTAACTACAGAGGCAAAACAATAATTTTGGCTCAACTATGCTAGAAGCAATTTGTATATGATCAATGCACGTTTGATTGGTTATATCCAATCAACTATCGATCTTTAATAGAGTGACCGACAGTTAATGAGAGTTAATTAATTTAATTCAAGAGTTTAATTAATTAATCAATTACCAATGGACTTCAATCTATAGATCCATAAAGTTCCTTCAGTAACTCAACTGGGATTAATGAGAATCTAATTGATATTGGATTAATTTGAACAATTCAACTTAATTGAGTTAATTAATTATATATGATATGTGAATTTGATTCAAATATAAATTATATGAATGTGACTCATGTAAAACACTATAGGTTGAACTTAATATGAATTTGACTCATATTAAATATTATAGGTTAAATGAGAAAATATCAACTACAGATTATATTATATATAATATAAACTATAGGTTATATGTTATATTAAATATAACATGTAGTATAATATATGTTATATATAATAAATTATTTATTATATATATATAAACAAATTAAATTAAAATTTTGTTTTTAAGTTTTAAATTTAAATTAATTAAAGGGAGAGAGTTATTGAAATAACTTTCCTTCCCTTACTCTCCCAAGATATCGTGGAAGTGTACAACTTTTGGAGAGATACGTCTTCTTCCTTGTTCACACAAAGATCAGAAGGGTTTTCTCATGCCATATTTAAATAAATGCCATTTTATTCATCTAAGTTATTCCAATTTGTATTCAACTACGATTAGAATATTGACTTTGAACAAGGACCAACAAAAATTGCGTTTTCATTATGGTCTTTTGTTCTTCCTTCTTCATCTAAATAATTCTTCGCGACTTCCATAAATTATCAACACCATTAGAATATTGACTAGACCTTCAATCTCTTATATTTATCCAACTACGATCCATAACAAGTAAAAAGTGAAGTACCTAAATTAGAAATCAAACTGTTAGAATCTAAGTCTTAGGTAAAATGCAAATAGGCAATCAAATTACTTGTAACACCCCGATTTATTTTGTAATTAAGCTTTAATTTATTTTGTAATTAAGCTTGAATTTGTGTTGGACTACTTGTATAAATCAGGATTGGAGATTTATGTATTTGGCTAAAATATATACAATTTAATTATTCGGAACTAATTAAGTTTTAATTTGGCTTGCATTTGAAAATTTGATTATCTATGGAGATAATTAAATTTGTTTGTTGGAAGATTTAAAAGAAAATATATGTATTTATATTTATATTTATATATATTTTTGAAAGAGGAATGGGGAATTTGAAATTTTAAAAGGAAAAGGAAAAGGGTTAAGTTATATTTATATTTATATATGTGGGGAAGGTAGAAGGAAAAAAAGAGAGAAGAAAAATAGAATCTCTTTTCTCTCTCTCCTCAGCACAGCGACCCCCACCCCCCCCCCCCCCCTCTTCTTCTTCACCGTTTCACCACGCCCTAGCTGCCAAAGGAGCTGCTCTCATATACCCTAGCGTCATTGAAGCCAGCCACCGTCACCGCGAAGAGTTGCCGCTTTTTCAGTTCGTTCAGCACCCCAACCGGTCGCGTCTCCAACCATACCGCCGAGGATCCGCCTAGCCCGTTCAAGTCGCCCACCCTTGTGTGCCACCATTCGACCCCCCTCCCCCGGTGTTGATCCGCTTCTGCCTTCATATCCAGCCACGAGTCGACGCATCGTCGGCCACCACTGCCCCGATCTTTGCCGGAATTTTGAGAAAAACCTTGGGTAAGACTTATTTTCCTTATAATTTAGGAGGTGAAATTCACTCATTTGATTTTGGGTTAAATTAGTAACCTCTCTTTGGTTTGAAACTTAGAATTAAAGTTTGGAAGTTTTGATGCATTGACCATCAAGCTAGAGACCATTTTGTTTTGTAGAAAATTGATGAAGATTGGTAAGTGTTGGATAAGTTGTTGGATGGTTATTCTTTTAGATTAAGAGTGATAGTGGTAAAATTAAGTTATTGATTTTTGGATTTAATTCATGATCAGATTGACTAATCAAATCGAGTTTTTGAATTTGTCTTGGACCAAGCCACAACTTTAGGTTGATTCATGTGTGCTAAAGAAATTCTAATGAGATTTTGTTTTACTTGTTTTTTTTTTACCAAGTTGAGGTAAGTGGTACTATTACCGGTGCCTTCATGCTAGGCAAGCTAAATTGGATTATAAAGTTAATCAATGGACTCTAGGATCATGATTTTGTCGTTATGATATACTTGATACTTGTTGCATGACAGTTATGAGTATTATGAGCATGTTTGAAATTCTAATTAGTACTGAAATTATGTTTGTCATGATTAGACCAATAGGACAGTTTATCGTCTCACCTTGACGCATGTTTTATTTTAGAGGATCGACGAGTCTAGTTTCATGTCTGACGGTGTACCTACGGGCCGCTAGATATGCGTGAGTCGACAGGTTCACGTTCATGTTATTTTCCATGCTTGACGGTGTGCCTACGAGCTACTAGACATGCATGAGTTAATAGGTTCACGTTTATGTTATTTTCCATGTTTGATGGTGTACCTACGGGCTGCTAGACATGCGTGAGTCAACAGGTTCACGTTCATGTTATTTTTCTATGTTTGACAGTGTGTCTACACGCCGTTAGACATGCATGATTCGACAGGTTCACGTTCATGTTATTTTTCCATGTTTGTCGGTGTACCTACAAACCGCTAGACATGCGTGAATCGATAGGTTCACATTCATGTTATTTTTCCATGTTTGACGGTGTGCCATCAAGCCACTAGACATACAAGTCAAGGTAAGACAATACGTCTTTTGGTTTATTTTCATCATCTATAACTGACGTAGTTGTTTGAGCCACGGGCCATCATTCTCTACTCATGATGCATAGCCTGATCCCGGTAATAGGATCACTTACTGAGTATTTTATACTCAATCTTTATCTTTATTTTTTTTTCAGGTAAGGTCAAGGATACTCGGGTGACTGACAAGAGGAATCAGTGACAGTGTCAAAGAAACTAGAATCGCTTCCGCATTTAAATCTTTATGTTTTTTCACATTTTTATTTTATTTTATTTATGATTTTTCTTTTAATATTCACTTCATGTTAAGGGGTACCCGGCTCAAACGATTTAAATTCTTGAGTTAATGGTAGAATAGTTTCTTAAATACTTAAACAACCCAAAATCATGTCATGTCATTTTATTTTATTTTATTTTATTTTATTTTTTCTTCCTTAATGTGAATATTTATGCATGCATGCAGTAACGATTCCCTTTTTAATTGTCCTAATAAGTGGGGTTGTTACAGTTGGCATTCGAGCCCGCGTTTTGAGTTCTGTAGGTTGACTTACTATGTAAGTTCAGGTTGTTCTATTTGGCCTATAATGGATTCTTCGTCGTCTCCAGGTATGTCCCTTATGAAAAGTATCTAGGATAATATGCACCTGAGTATGTAGCATTTATGATTGCATTTGATGTGTTTTACTGGTAAGGATAGTAGCTAAGGGGTGTTGTGGACAACTGTCAAGAAATGGTACGTGTTAGGGGAAGAGAAAATCATAGGGTTACCGAAAAAGGGCGCGTTCCCGAAGAGCAAAATCCAACAGTTCAAGATCAAAATCCTCATGATAAAGATTCACAAATTCAGGATGCACAAGTTTAGGTCCCTCCGGTACCAGAGGATTCCTCACCGGCTAGGGACCCCTCAGGGTCAGGGTGGCAACGAACCCAGACAAGAAGTAGAGTCCAACACACGGCCACGCCACCACAGGTGCAGGCCACCCCAGTCATTCCATCAGAGTTTATCGATTAGGCAACCGCTATTGGGGAAGTGGTCACATCAACTGTGTTGAGTAAAATGAAGGACATGCTGGATGAACAACTGGCCCAGTTTGCCTAGTTCCAATAGACACCACCACCACAGGATCAAATGTCGGAAGTCCAGACTCAGAGCATGACCCAAAACCAAAGCATATCAGGCCTTTCGGTGGAGTGCGAGATTTCAGGAAGTACAACCCCAGCACCATCAATGGGTCACTAAAGAACCCTACCAATGCATAGCTGTGGATATCCATGATCGAAACGATCTCCCGTTATATGAAATATCCAGAAGATCAGAAAGTGCAATGTGTCGTTTTCATGTTTACTGACAAAGCACAAATTTGTTGGCAGTCGACAGAAAGGATGTTAGCGTGGGAGGGGAATCGGTGACATGGGAGCAATTCAAGGAGCGCTTTTACGCGAAGTACTTCTCTGTCAAATTGAGGTACAATAAGCAGAATAAGTTCTTAGAGCTGAGGCAGTGACACGGGTCAGTGGAGAAGTATGACCAGGAGTTTGACACCCTGTTCCATTTTGCCTCGAAGTTGGTTGCTATGGAAGCTATGAGGGCAAAAAAGTTCATTCAAGGCCTAAAGGACAGTATACGTGGTATTGTGCGAGCCTTCAAACCAACTACTCATGCTAAGGCACTTTGCTTGGCAGCTGAGGTAGACCCACAGTCAGGAGAACCCAAACCAACCAAACCAGAGAACCCACGAACCGAAGCGAAACATTACTTCACGACCCACGCACGAGTCGAACGCTGAACCGCGCTTCTTCTCCATCTTGGAGCATAACGATGTTGTGCCCTAGTACCGTGATGCTACGGAAAAAAAAACTTTGTCGGCCGCATCATATCGTCGTGACGCTAGGGCACAACATCGCGATGCTACTGTACATTCGCCTACTATACAGATCTGAATTCTTTCGTTTTTGCTCCGATTTGGGCTTTGATTTCTCTAGAAATTCACTAGGAACATCATGAGTCACTCAAAACTATAATAATACATACTTTGTCGCAAAATTCATGCCTAAACACAGGCCCTTACAAACCAAATTGTAAAAGAAAAGCGAGAAAACTAAAAAGCCAATCCTGAAAACATCCAATAATTCTAAACATTTATTATAGTATTCATCACATGAACAAATTGCATAGAATGTAAACCCACCAATTTTGTAAATATAATTCTGGAAAATAAAAGGAATTTGGGATCCAAAAACCTCTGCTCTGATACCAATTGAAAGAACCGGTGAACATTCACAATAGAAGAAGATCGGTCCCATTGTTACAATTTTCACATAATCCCAATTTTACAGAAACATAAAAATTATGCATATCAATCAAATTTACAGCATGCAAATTCATAGAAGATTTTAGGGATGAAGAACGCTTACCCTTGTAGCCAATTTTCTTCGTGAATTCCCTTAATCCGGTCATGAACACTTCGATCAGGACAAAACGATCTCCAAAATCGAAAACCCAAAATGTCCACCATCACAAATGGAACCTCCTGTATTCTCTGTTAGGGTTTGAGAATTCAAGAGTTTTGGACTCTAAATTTTGAGAAGAGAGAGGAAAGGATGAGAGTGAGAAAAAAACACAATTTTGTTCTCTATAAATTCTTGGGATTTTTCGAGAGAACTCCCACTGACCTTTGCATTAAAATTGCCAAAGATAGATAAAAATCACATTCCCCATTCAACACCACGATTAATGTGGAGGAAAAGTAGGGAGGGAGTAACTCCCTCATTTAATTTAATTCAAAATTAAATTAAACAAAAAAATATATAAATATAATAACTAACTTATGATATGTATATATAACTATATGTTATATCAAATATAACATATAATCTATAGTTTTTATATTGTATTAAATATAATATAACCTCTCTCAATTAATCATGGGTTTTAGTATAAATCACATTTATACTAAATTATATGAATCTCATTCATATAATTAGTATTTAAATCAAATTCAAATATTTAATTCCTCTAAAAAAAACTTTATATTATAATGTATCAAATACATTATATTCATTATATCACATATAATTAATTTAATTAATTATGTCACATATATAATTAATTCCCTTAATTAATTTGAACAATTCAAATTAATCCAACATTAATTTTCAATAATCCCTGTTGAGCTATAGAGGAGATCTTATGGACCTATAATTTGAAGCTTCTATGGTACTTGAATAATTAATTAAACTCTTTAATGAAGTTACCCAATATCCATTAACAGACAGTCACTACACTAAAAACTGAATCCCTCTAATGAACAATAAGTCATAGTCCATCTATGTCGAAGTCCCTTTCGAGCCAAGAGAGTGTGTGGCCACATTGTTCAAGCCCTGGAATCATCTCTTAAGGTAGCAATTTATCTACTTACTCCGATATCAGTGAAAGAGTGGATTCCGTCTTGTGTAGCTGTGTTCTCAACTCCTCAATCAGATGAATCCCCAAAATGGTACACATATTGAGTGGACGATCTGACCATTCTCGCCCATGCAAATCAAAAGATCGCCTTCATAGTCAGGAGTTCACAACTCACTCAGGATTCAGATCATGTCACCCTACTATTAACGGTGTTCATAATGAGACTAATCATTCCGTGGCTCGTCTTATCCAAACTCTTTGTATAAGATACCTCTGCTCACATATCTCCACATGAATGATTAGGCTCTGATCATATGTCGCACTTTACAATACTTGTAACATCTACAAAGCGGGTCATATCCATAATGTCACCAAAATAAGGTACCCAATTTTATCCATCTACTATAGACCGTTTAGGTTATCATTTAAACATGATCCACCTGTATGGTTCTACATACATGTTTGAATTACATAAAATAACCTAAGATCTTAGTTTATTGGATTGAGTATATGCTCATAAAATAACAATTATTTTATTAATAACAATTTGTTTATATAATATTTAGAAACTACAAGAATACAAGAGAGATTTAGTACACCAATCCCAACATTGGACACATGAAAAAATAGAGTTGGTTCGTCAAATTTCTTTGGATCAGATGCTAATGGCGACTTTCACATCAGGAGAAACGCTGACTTCTTTAAAGAAGACGACATTCATCCTCGTGGTACATATGCTTTACCATGATAGAGGTTGGGATGTTAGCAGTTCCACAAGTTTGCACATGGGCATTGACTTGACGGATATGCAAGGTGTATGGTGGTAGTTGTTTCGATGGCTAAAGGACTTCCAAGTGAGTAAGTAGGTGGAAGTTGCACCATAAATATCAACAAGGTTTATCGATATGTGATGAAAAAAGAAAATCTTTAGAGGTGGTATTTTGAGTGGTCTACTTTTCATGGTGGAGTAGGTTGTAGTTATCTAACCTGAGAATTATGATTGTTAGTGAAAACAATGGATGTTGTTGAAGCTATGGATTCTTCAAATATCTTGCCATGGTGGAATATGTTAGGTTTTGACAAAATATTAAAAATGTAGTTTGTCCCACATCGGTTAAATTGAAGAATGGGGATGGGCTCAAAGCCTATAAAAGAAGTCCATGTCTCTAGTTTCAAGTAGTCCCAGTTGAAAGCACTTTAAACTTAGATGTGTTAGTTCTAGTTAAATTTCCTTTATGTATTCTCTAGTTTGAGACTGGAAAATGGTGTAAGTAGTAAGAAAGCTTTGAAAGAGTGTTTTGATAATTGGAATCGGGGAGAGAATTGTTTTATGTGATTATAACAATTTTTCACATAGTGGATTTCTTTTTTATAGGTTAAATTTTGTATTTTCAATTTTTATTGCTTTCTTGTAATTTATCTATTATTTTTCTACTTATTCCTGCGATAAATTGGAAGGTTTTACCCAAGAAATTTTTGTGTTGGGAAGCTTTTATCTAAGAGTTGATGAATTGTGCTTATTATTAGTAAAATTTTGTGGATCGTTACACATTTTTTTACTAAAGGCAATAAACAATGGATCCAAGTATGCTGTAATTCTTTTATTCGTAGTACTACTCCATATTTTAACTCAATGAAAATAGATGAATCTAAGCATAGCTCAACTATTTAAAGATATATTTTCTCAACTAAAAAGTTAGATGTCAAAACCTTTCTACTTCACATGTAACTTTTACTTGACCTAATAGTATTTCGTAATTAAAGAAATATGATGGCATGCTAATGAACAATTAACGACCTAATCAAAGTTATTACAATTTTAAAATTTACATATTTTTCTGCAAAATGATCAACATAACTCAATTAACATAAAACTTGTATTATCACGACCTTATCATGAGAGACTTGATTCCCTCACCTGACATATTATTGTTAAAAAGAATGGTATCTATATAATCTTTTTAAGCATGCATCTCGTGATCATAGACTTAACTAAAAGAAGAAAGCATGTAAAAATTTAAAACTGAAATTTTTATAAAAATAAAGATCAAATTGAAGAATGGTCCAAACATGGGACAAAATATGTATTTAACCAACAAAATTTAATGACTAAAATAAAACATTTTAAAATCGAAAAAAAAAAAGTTTTTTTTCGCACAACAAATTTCAAGAATATATATATATATATATATGTCAATTACCCTTAAACTTTCTTATAAGATTAGAAAGTTAAATAACCTTAAACTAGGTTACTTAAGTACTAGTAGTGTACTGTTCAAGAACAAAAACATGATTTAAAACAAAATCTTTGTTTATATTATCCTTAAAATCGAATGGGGACAATATTATTCTCTAGAGAAGTTTATAACCCATTCTTGTAAGTAAACCTTCTCTAAAGAACAGTAAAAAAAGAAGAAAAATACTTCAGTGCATCTTGAGCTACACCTATCATTTTGAAGTTCATCCAATCGTCTAATCACAAGTGAATATACATACATATAGATATAAATAACTCTGTTTTAATTTTTTTTGTTGTGTAGTTGAGTCCTAAAAGGTGAATGCAACCCATGATACACTCATACATACTGCATAAAATAATTGTTGGAGAAACCTTTCATTTTTCATAGTTCATTTGATAATTTCAGTTTGACTCGAAGAAACACTTTCCATGCACCACAAATTTAGACAAATATTGCAATCTTAATTTATCTTAAACTTTAAAGGTATTTCAATTTTAACCCTTTAAAATTTTTCGCTCTAGATATCATTAAAAATGTTTCCTAATGTGTTCAATAAATTATAAAATATATGTACAATATAAAATTAAAAAAATTATAAACTAAAAAACATTAGAGCTCAACTTTTTTAAAAGAAAAAAATTATGAACTTTGGCGTAATAATTTAATAGGTAATGTGTGCATCAGTCAAAGTTACTTTTGTGCCCAACTTTGTATTATTCACTATTTTATTAAAAGACTGAACTAGCAGAAATTGAAATTGAATCCTCAAAGATTCAAATTTCAAGATTAATGGTCTAGATTGATTTTCACCCTAAATTTTTAATTAAAAAATCTTAACCAACAAAATTCAAAAATAAAATCGTTTGATTTGTCTTAAACATGTTATAAATATAAAATACAAATATGATGTTCAAGATGCTTTTTTTGCGTCGAAAAAACTCTGTATTCTTGTAGTTTTCATTCCTCTATGAAATGAATTTATTTTTATAGCCTAGATACAAGGATGTCGCTTAATCGTTCTTAAACCTTGTAATGCTAAGCGATGATTGGAGCTCTAAAGTGGGGAGATGGTGGTGGTGTGCGCAACAGGATGCAATAGCGAGGCGGATCAGGACCGTGACAAGGTACATCCCATGGAATGCGTGGGGTGGCACTTGGTCTAGACGGAGGTGGTGGAGGAGTATATTTGCCAGCCGATGATCTTCTACTCGGGCCAGATGGAGGAATAAGTACACCTTTAGGATACATCCCAAAATTAAACTTCGATTCTTTCTCTAGAATAGTGAATGAAGTAGGTGGTAGAATTGTATGTGAATGGATGGATGTTTTTTGTTTGAACCCATGTGAAGGAATAGCTACATCTTTTGGTTTTGATATTTTTCTTGCATTTGTAGGGCATGTGATAAAGTGAAAGCCTAGGACAATAAGAGCAAATGCTCTCAAAAACACTTTAGAATCTGTTGATGCCATTTATGTTTATGTTATCCATCTTCTTGATCTATTCTTCTCTTTATATAGTACTTCCCATTCCCAAAAATTAGAAGATAAAAAAAAGATTTATTTCACATTAAGTTATGGGGTTTTTTTAATCCTTTTTTCACGACTGTTTTTTTTTTTTTTTTTACCTCATTCAATTAGTTTTCAGTTCAACTCTTGCCAAGTTACCTTTTTGGTAATTTATGATACAAATACTTTGGTGCTTTTTTTTCATAAATGTGTTGAAATGACATAAAAGTGCATACTAAATGACATAAAAGATGATATTAAATTAAAATATTAGTATTAAAAGTTATATTTTAAAATTGACATATGGTAAAATCTTGTCTTATTATTATTTGATACAATGTAATAGTATATGATCAAACAAACTCTTCATCTTAATGTATTTTCAATTATACAATTTGGCCAAGTAAATTGATAATTATGGACCTGTTTGATAATATTTTAGTTTTCTTTTTTCTGTTTCTGTTTCTTATCTTTTTAGAAACTGACTTATTTGATAATTGTTTTCATTTTTTGTTTCTAAAATTTGAGAAGCGTCTTTAAAAATGGGATCAAATTTGAGAAACTATGAAAAGTAATTTCTTCTTATTTTGTTTCCATTTATACAATACTGTTACTTTTATTTACCGAATTTTATCCTTGACCTATTGGTAGCCATGCATGCTGAAATATCTTTTTCACCTCTTGGTTTAACTTCCCAGTTGGCACTTTTATTTTTTCCTTTTATATTTATTTTCATCTTTTGTATTTTAATTAATTTTCTTTACTAATTTTTCTATTTGCAAAAGTAATTCTGTTTTAATTATATCTTATTTCAATTTTGAATTTGAAAGTTCTCCGATATTTAGATTTATATATTATTTTAATTTTCAATATGTATATTAAGTTTTTTATATTTCAAATTTCAACTCCCAGTTGTGCACCTTATTTTTTGTTTATCTTTTATATTTGTTTCCATATTTTATATTTTATCTATTTTCTTTAATAATTTGGAAACAACAATAATTCTACTATATTTATATTTTATTTTAATTTTTAATTTTAAAATTATTCAATATTTAGATTTATATATTATTTTAAGTTTCAATGTACATATTTTTTTTTATATTTCAACTTTTGAGTATTGATTTTTACCATATGCATGTTTATATATTATTTTAATTCTAATATTTTTAATATACCTGAAACCGAGTAGAATTTCGTAACATATAAATCTTGCTGACTAAGATATTCATTTAACTTAACTTTATTATTTTACAACCACGAAATTTACATAATATTATAATTAAGTTGGATTTGACTCGATATCATTTAAAACAAATGGCTCGAGTTAGAGATAACGGCGTCAATCAAATTTGGGCAATATATGAAGGATAAGATACAACTTATTTAATTGTCATCTAGACTTGTATTAGATGACATAAACTTCTGATAGTATTTTTTTATGTTTGTTATATGACATATTCCTTTTTATATTATATTATTAAAAAAAAAAGAAACAATAAATAGTTATTAAACAATCTTCTGTTCCTTTTTTTTTCTCAAGAAAGAGGGAATAAGAATAGTTATCAAACATATTCCGATTTCTGGTTTCTTGTTCTAAAAAAGAAGAAACAAAAAACAAGAAACATGGAACAAAAAATAGGAAACAAGAAATAGAAATATTATCAAATAAACCCTATGTTTTCACGTCCATATTCAACTTTGAAAGATTAAATATGATTCAAAATTTTTAAATGTCAATCTTTAAAATGAGCTCTTTGTTATATAATTAATGAAATATATTTACAACAATGACAAAAAGTCTTTTCTTTTAATTGTGGTTTTTATATTTGAATAATTGAGATAAAATCTTGATAGGGCTTCCATTTTCAATGAACTAATTAATTAAATGATCTATTGGAAAAACGATTCCCCCTCCACCCACATTTATTTCTTTCCCCATTTTAATTCACTCCAAATTTAAATAATTGGGAGGTTTCATTATTTCCGGTGATGTGGAGACATTTTAAGGGTTTTTTTTTTTTTTTTTTTTTTGGGGGGGGGGGGGGGGGGGGGGGGGGGGGGGAATGGAGAAATTTTACGTTGAACGGAAGAAATTAATTCCAATATTAAATATTTGAGATGTTTCATTATTTTTTGTGATGTGGAGAAGTTTTAAGGGTTTTTTTCTTTTTGAAAAATGGAGTAGTTTTACTTTGAAGGAAAAATAACTCCATTAAGTTTCTTCGCCCATTTAATTTACCCAGCACTTATTTAATATAAAATAAGGAATATTTAATATTTAGATTTGTGTAACTCAATCCAATAAATAAGATCCTAGGTTATTTATTATAACTTAAACATGCATGTGGTCGACATACAAGAGGATCATGTTTGAGTAATAATTTAAATGGTCTGTTGTATATAAATAAGGTTAGGTGTCTTATCCTAGTGATACTCTAAATATGGTCCACTTTGTAATCATTACTATAGTTGTAAGTATTACAAACGATTTGATCCTAATCGTTTATGTGGAGACATGTGAGTGGGGATATCCTATACAAAGTGTTTATATAAGACCGAACCACGAAATGATTAGTCTTTCTTTATAACTTCATTACTTGAAAAGACTTACACTTCATTAAGATGACCATTGGTGACTTGACCTTAACCCTAGGTGAGTTGTGAACTTTTGCCTATGAGGGCAATCCTTTGATTTGTATTGGTGAGAGTGACCTGATTCGCTGACTTAATATACCTATCATTTTAGGGATTTGTCTAAGTGGAGGCGTTGGGAAACATAGCTACACAAGATGAAATTCACTCATTCCTGTTGTTAGGGAAAGTAGATGAATTGCTCTCTTAATAGCTGATTCTGGGTCTTGAACGATGAGATACCTCATCCTCTCACTGGTCAAAGAATGGTTTAGTTTATAGTTAGGCTATAACTAATTGTTCATTAGCGGGATCAGTGATACTTGAGAAGTTAGATATAACTACAGGGGAAATCCTATGAAGCACAGACACTGATACGAGATACAGATACGACAATACGTCAATACGTCAATTTCTAAAAAACTAGGATACTCATACCTTGAAGATACATTTTCTTTTCCTTAAGAAAAATCGAGGATATAGATAAATTTAGCATGCAGGTTGACGATAATAGTACAAAATACAATTCAAATACTGAAATACAATATTAAAAAAAAAAAAAAAAAAAAATCTAAGATGTTGAAGTAAGATAGTCAATAAAATGCAATAAAAAAAAAAGTGACTCGTATTGATCAGAGAAGAATAAGAAGATTAGAGGGTGAAGTATGAAGATAAACGAAGAATTTCTTCGTTAAATTGTTGAAAATATTCAAGTGGATTATATTTAGAGGACATTCTAGAGATTGAAATGTGAAGATGAAGACTAGATGAGATATTCTAAAGTTTGGTTTTTTACTTTTCTCTTTTTTCTTTTGGTTTTGGACTCGAGTTTTTTAAATAGGCTACCTAGTTTTAGTTGGGAAAGATTAGATGAGATGCTTATCTTTTTTTCTTTATAAAATGTAAGCATAAAAATAGATACGTCAAATTGCAGGTCAGATACATATCTGAGAAGTATCTAAAAGTATTAGTATTTGATAAGTGTTTGATATGGATTCTTTGCCTCACATGAAGTATCTGTGCTTCATAGATTAAATTCTATAGATACATAAATATATTTATAGTGCGAAGAGTGCAGTTTTTGGTTTTTAGTGGAGTGTCCGATAGTTAATGAATGTTGATTAATATAATTAAAGAGTTTAATTCATTAATTTTGTATCATTGGAGCTTCTAATCTGTAGATCCATAAGATCCCCTTATTAGCTCATTAAGGATAATTTGAATTATTCAAATTATTTATGGGAATTTAAATTAGTAACTATATTAATATGATTAATATAATGTATAATGTATATTAATATATTATGATATGTACTTAATTGTAAATATGATTTCTAATTAAAACTATATGCGAGAGATAAATATTTGAATGAGATTCAAATATTATTTATATAAATAAGATTTGCTTAAATACTATAGGTTAAAATTTAATATGAACATGATACATGTTAAAACTATAGTTTATAGGAGAGAAGATGCATATAACATGATTGATTAATTAAGTTCGTTAATTAATTATTTATATTATATAGTTTTTTTTTATCATAATACACCTTTATATTATGTTATTATAAAATTAATAACTCCCCATTACAAGGGAGTTAATGTAATTCTCGTCTCCTCCTTCTTCCTATGTTTCTATATTGAGAATACAGAAAGTGTGTGGTTGATGCGCGAAGATGAAAAGAAATAAAAGCGGAAATCTCTCTATCAAGTTTTTACTCTCAGTACCCATTCCCTCTGCCAAAAACCTTCTAGAGCCCACCCTTCCTATATTATTTGTTTCCCGAGAATAATAAGGAAGACTTCTTGATAGTGTTCAATGTTTTTGTTCGTGTTTATAGAATTCAATAGTAAAACCATCCGGACCAGGAGCTTTATTGTTAGTAATAGATTTGAGCACGGAGTGTACCTCAGATTTTGTGAAAGGGACGGTAAGCTTCTTATTTTGTTTTGTGTGATTGCAGCCCTATCGAGGCCTTCAATAAACCATGATTCTACTTGTACAACTGACTCCATCTATATTAATGATTTCAAAGATAAAGCTTCTTCTTTGCCTGACAGTGCAAACTTTGTGGAAGAAAGCAATATTTTCATCCCCTCTAGCAGCAATTATTTTTTGCATCTTTGCTCCCATTAGAGATTCTCTTTGAGTAGCTCATTGTTGAGGCCTGTTTTGATTGTAGTTCTTCTGAGACTATCAATATCTGATAAGTTTTTGCTCAGCTTCAAGTCTGTCAACTTCTTCAAATTCCTTAACCCATCTCTATTTTTCGACCTCATTAACAATTTTCTGATTTGAGCTCCATTTACAGACCGTGATTGCAAGTTGCTTCAGCCTCCTTATGAAGGAATAACCCAGATAGCCATCTTGATGCGTGTTATTCCATCACATAAAACCAAAACTGTCCAGCTCAACATTTTTTAATCTGAAAGGGCAGAGACCCCAAGTGAGATGCGATGATTCAAAAACGATTGAAAAATCGTTCTTGTAAGCAATTTTGAGCAGTGGGGAAGGAGCTTGTTCTCCCACTCTTGAGTGTATAGAAATCGATCTATTCTGGATAAAACAGATCATGTCCAAAGGTTTGCCAGAGGTGGGTCAAGGAGCCCAAAAGCTATCAATGAAATTATTAAATTTCTTCACGCTAAGCTTGGCCGGATTAAGAGAGAGAGTTTCATTTTGCCATAACATTAAAATCGCCACCAAAGAGCAAATTTATGAGGTAATTATTTGCCAAGGAGTTCAATTCATCCCAAAGGAATTTTCTATCCTTTCTTTTTACAGGACTATAGATGGCCGAAATCCACCAAGAGAAACCATCACAAAGCTCAAATTTTGCAGAAATGGAGTGTGTACCTTGAGTACAATCAGTGGCCTGATGCTTTAAATCATCCCATAATATAAGGATCACATCAGATCTACCAACAACATTTAAACAAATCCAATCAATGCTAATATAGAACTCTAAATGGATTTGATCAGGGATTTGTTTAGAGTGTTAAGGATGCCAACACAGCCAGCCACGTCACCAAAGGAAAAGCTACTCAGCAACCTAGTCAACAAAGAAAGTATTCATAATTACCGTCTTACCATTTAACAGAAGAATAATTTAGTTACAGAAGGACCAATTAGGTCACAACAGGACCAATTAGGTCACAACACATGTATAGCCATTCTATTATTGATTTATTCCTGAATTCCCAAATTAGGGATTCCAATTGTGTAAAGCAACACATCTGTATATTGAATATAATAAGAAAAAATAGAAAAGGAAATTTTGGCCAAATCCCTTCGTCTTCCGTCTCTTCGTCTTCTTCATCAACCGACTGCAATCTCTTCAGCTTCCATTTTTGACTTGATATCAGAGCAGCATAATGGCCAACGTCAGTTAAGGAAACCTGGGAACCACCCTCGACACAGCCAACTTCAGCAGCCCACCTTTAAACCAACTTCTCAATCAGATAACCTCCATCAAACTCAATCGCAGCAACTTCCTTCTATGGAAAAACTTAGCGCTTCCAATCCTTCGAAGTTACTGACTCAAAGGGCACCTGACCGGACAAAAGGTATGTCCCCTAATGTTTTTGCAATCTGCAGTTGGTGAGAGTATGCTGACTGGATTGACTAGAGCAAGAGTTGTTCCGTTCAGCGCAGAAGGAAGATCCGACAGTGGAGCTTCCAGCTCGTCGACACACATGAGGTAAATCCTCAATACGAAGCGTGGATGGCTGTAGATCAAGTTCTCCTCGTCTGGCTGTATAACTCCATGACACCAGAGGTCGCCGTTCAAGTGATGGGGTGTGAATGTACAAGGGATCTGTGGACCAGCATCCAACAACTGTTTGGTGTTCATTCTAGGGCTGAAGAAGACTATCTAAGACATGTATTTCAAACAACCAGAAAAGGTAATTTGAAAATGGAAGATTACCTTCAAACTATGAAAATGAATGCTGATAATCTTGAGCAGGCTAGTAGTCCAATGCCACCAAGAGCTCTTGTTTCGCAAGTACTACTGGGACTTGATGAAGAGTACAATGCCATCGTGGCCACAATCCAAGGGAGAGCAGACATATTGTGGCTTGATATGCTATCGGAGCTTATCCTGTATGAAAAAAAGCTAGAACATCAGTCAAACCAGAAGACAACAGTAGGCTTGAATCAAGTCAATAATGCTTCAGTGAATATGACAAATACAAGACATGTCAACCAAAATAACAAGCCCAACAACAACAACCAGTCTACTGAAGGAGGACAACGAGGTGGTGGTGGCCATGGTAGAGGTCAAGGTAGGGGAAGAAACAACAACAAACCTATATGTCAGATCTGTGGGAAGATTGGGCACATAGTATTTTACTGCTTCAACAGGTATAATAGAGAATTTATTCTCAATTCTCCTCAAAACAAGGGACAAACCTTCCCCAACAACCAGATCAAGAACACACAACCTCATCCAACAGCCCTAACCACTACCTATAGAAGTAACCCCTTTCTAGCAAGACAATAAAATATGACTGATACGAATTGGTATGCTGACAGTGGTGTCTCAAATCATGTCACCTCAGACTTCAACAATCTTGGCAATTCGACTAAATACTCAGGTACTGAAGCAGTCACTGTGGCTAATGGTAGTACTCTAGAAATTTCTTATGTTGGAACTGCTTGTCTATCTAGTGATGTCTGCAATTTGAAACTAAATGATATGTTATGTGTGTGTCTGCCATAGCAAAAAACCTGGTCAATATATTTAAGTTAACAAAAGACAATAACGTGTTTATTGAATTTCACATGAATTACTATCTTGTTAAGGACAAGGGTACAGGACAAACAATAATGAAGGGAGTGCTTAAAGATGAACTATACCAATTAGAAGATGCCGAAGTTAGCTCGAAGTCAGTAGAAAACAAAGTACCATCACAGCCAGTGCACAAAAATAAAAATCTGTCTGCTCTTAGCGTATCTTCTAAGCATAGGATGTCTAAGATTACATGGCATAGAAGACTTAGCCATCCATCATCAAAAACACTAGAGTTTATTATTAAAGACTTTAATCTTCCTATATCATCTAATGAAGAGCTCAAATTTTGTGATTCTTGTAGCTATGGCAAATCACACTCTTTACCATTCCCTAACTCTAACTCGAGAGCATCTGCAACTTTTAAACTTATACATATTGATTTGTGGGGTCTAGCCCCTCTCTTGTCTACAGATGGTTACAAATACTATGCTATCTTTGTTGATGATCACAGTAGGTACACATGGATCTACTCTCTAAGATTAAAAGGTGACACACTAGCAGTTTTTCAACATTTTCTCACCATGATACAAACTCAGTTTAATACCCTAATCAAGTCCCTATAGTCGGATAATGGTGAAGAATTTTTCAAAATATACAAAGTCTGTCATCAACTTGGCATTGCCTCTAGGTATACCTGTCCATATACATCAGCACAAAATGGAAGGGCTGAGCGAAAGCATAGACACATAGTGGAGATAGGGCTAACCCTACTCTCCCAAGCACATCTTCCCTTACATCACTGGTGGGATGCTTTCCTATACTCAACACTGCTGATTAATGGTCTTCCTACCCCTGTCCTAAAAGGACAATCCCCCAATGGAAGTAATGTTTAAAAAGAAGCTCAAATTTGAGGACCTTCGAATATTTAGGTGTGCATGCTTCCCCTGCTTAAGACCATACAATTCACATGAGTTGAATTATCGCACAGAAAAGTGCATCTACCTAGGCCCTATTGTGAATTACAAAGGATATAAATGTCTCAGCTCCAATGGTAGGCTATTCATTTCTTGACATGTTGTTTTTTATGAAACTGACTTTCCTTGTCAAGTGTCTCCTTTAACTTGCAGGACAGACAAGCAAGAAGTTGCAGTCCATCCGTTTCACTGGCTGCCTCTCAATCACGACACACCGCACAGTGACTCTATGCCTTCCACATCCACAACCTCACCCTCACCAATAATCAAACCAACCAAAACCCAAACAACAACTGATAATACTACAGACAACCCAACCTTATCATCTCGCTCTTCCGATCGTTTACCTTCATCGTTTACTGCCCAACCCACCGATTGTTTACCTTCATCGTTTACTACCCAACCCACCGATCGTTTACCTTCATCGTTTACTGCCCAACTCACCAATCGTTTACCCACCAATCGTTTACCTCAATCGTTTACCTTCATCGTCTACTGCCCAATCGTTTACCTCAATCGTTTACTACCCAACCCACCAATCGTTTACCTTCATCGTCTACTGCCCAATCCTCTGATCGTTTACCTTCACACTCACCATCGTCTACTGCCCAACCCACCGATCGTTTACTTTCATCATCTAATGTCCAACCCACTGATCGTTTACCTTCATCGTCTACTGCCCAATTCTTTGATCGTTTACCTTCTTACTCACCATCGTCTACTGCCCAACCCACCGATCGTTTACCTTCATTGTCTATTGCCCAATCTACACCCTATAATGTCCCAAAACCTTTACCATTACCTACTCCTCCCATGATTACCTGAGGAAAAGCAAGAATATTAATACTTAAAATCTTGTCCTCTCACACCCAAAAAGACTGGTCCTTAACCAAACCTACAAGAGTCACTGATGAGCTAAAAACCACTCAATGGAACAAAGAAATGAGTGAAGAATTTACAGTACTGATGAAAAACCAGACCTGGACTTTAGTTCCTCTGTCACCATTGATGAACATTGTAGGGAATAAATGGATATTCATAATCAAAAGGAGTCCAAACATTCTACGCTACAAGGCACGACTCGTAGCAAAAGGCTTCCATCAAAATCCGGGCATTGACTTCTTCAAGACATTTAGTCCAATGGTAAAGGTGTCAACCATCCGGATCATCATTAGCCTTGCTGTATCCAAATGGTGGCAACTGAGACAGTTAGATTTCAATAATGCTTTCCTCAATGGGGTCCTCGATGAAGAAGTTTACATGTGCCAACCGCAAGGATTTGTTCATCCCCAACTACCAAATCATGTCTGCCGCTTACACAAGGCTATATATGGCCTAAAATAAGCACCAAGGGCCTGGAACAATATACTGAAGAAAGCACTATGCAGCTAGGGATTTCAAAATGCTAAGTTTGATACATCCCTCTTCATATATCGAAACACTTCTACCTTGATACTATTACTGGTATATGTTGACGATGTTATTATTACAGGCACCGATCAGCAGGTAATCAACAAGATTGTAACAGCCTTGAACTCCAAGTTTTCTCTAAAGGATATCGGCCAACTTAGCTACTTCCTTGGACTATCATCCTCCAAGAATGAGTAGTTAGTAGATTTGCTTGTTTGGCCTTGATAGTAGGTTTTCTTTCCTTCTTTTTCTTCATGGAAGTTGAGCATGGTGAAAAAAGAGGTCCAGCCATTTTCGTCAACACCTTTAAGGACCAAGATACAACACCTTCTGCCCCTGTCATCAACTCGAAAGGTAGTGATCCTTGAATTGTTTCTCTAAAATGAAACGATTGATTTAGTGTTCTTTGTGCATTCGAATTTAGGGTTTGAAGTTTGAAGATAGTAGAAAATAATACAGAGAAGGAAGAAAAAGAAAGAGATTGGGAAAATTAGTATATGATGTAACAATGTTGGTGTATGTTCAAACAAAAGATAACTATTTAAATAATAAAAATTTGAGTGGTGATAGATTATTATTATTGCTGTTATCTATAATTGTTATTATCATTTTTTATTTCGAAGGAGTTTAATATATATAACAAAAGAATAGTAAGGAAAAAAATATGGTTTAACGACAAAAAAAAAATGTAAATATTTCAATAAATTAGTTATGTTTGTGAGTTTTGTTTCATTTTCAAATATGGTATTAAAATTAAATATGTTTTTAACTTCAATTACATATATCAAATATTTATAGTTCTCTATATATTTTTCGATCAAATTCTACGTAGGTCACACTCCGCCCCGAGCCCGCCTCTTGAGCCCGAGGGAGGCGTGAAAGACCGTAGATACCACCCTTTTATGATGCCTACTGCCCATCTGAACCTTTTTACTATCATAAAACTTTAAGGCAAAGATGTAAACAATAATTGTTTGATTAAGCTCATTTTATTACAAACAGTACACCGTTTATATAACTCTCAGGCTTAACTACAAAGTTTACAACAACAACTCTAAAACCCTGGAAGTGTGACTATGGTTGTGGTAGACCTTGACCTTAGCAGCACCTTGGAACTTCTCACCTTTTGCTACCTGGGAAGAAAAAATGAAAGAAAAGAATGAGTTTCAAGAAGCTCAGTGAGTGGTAAGCAACTTCTATAGTATATTTCAACTCATAAATAACAAGCGTATCACAAATACGAGGTTAACCTTCAATCTTCAATCTTGACTGAGTTTGTTCTCAACTTGATCTACACGCACGGTAGAAGGTTAAACTGATATTACTCAGAATGAGTTTGTTCTCAAACTCTACCTACACACACGATAGATAGTTAAACTGATGCTAGTCATAAACGCTTACTCTCTTGTGTTTGCTATGTTTCCTATGTGCACATAGATCCTAGCTCATAGACTCAGAAGCTAGGTCCGCTAGCCCTCTGGCCATCTCATACGAGGTTCTTCTCATAGACTTAGGAACTAGACCTCTTGGTCCCTTGACGATCATGTGAGGTCTGCTCCGGTCTCAGGAACTAGGTCTATTGATCCCCTGACCATCCCAATCACATAATCTCATACTCATTCTAATTACTCATTCATAACATAAGCATATACATATACTCTATAAGATATGCTTAAGACTTAAAGGAAATTACCACTCACCTTGGTAAAGTATGAACCTTTCTCTCTAGAAGTTCCTTGGTTTCCTTAGGCTCCCTTTTGAATCCTAAATTCCAGATTCAAATTTAAGCTCAAATAACTCATATTTCCAGACCTTATTTTGAGATATTTCCTTCTATAAACATGTTCCAAAATGTCTCAGGAAGCTTACCTTAAAATCTTAGCTTAGAAATCCTTGTGGTTTGACCAAAATTCTAAACTCATTAAAACTGGCCCAAGCTTACTTGAGAGCTCAACCCTTCTGTCTTTTCCTCACTCTCCAGCTTGTTTCCTTGGAGCTTCTTCTCCGGCAGCCCTTCCTTGAATGCTAGACTTTCTCATCTTCAACTGTTCGGGTGACTCCATCAGCCTTGTGTAACACTAGTCTCAGCAATGCATAAACACTTAGTCCATCGTTTAGTTCATCGTGTAACTCTTGAACCCATCACATAGCTCCATCATCTAGCTAAATCTCTCATTGTCGCTTATCATCCTCTTGCTATTGTTCATCCTCCAACTCTTTTGTTGTTGCCAATCGTCTAGCGCATGTACCCATCGCATATCACTTACGCCCCATCGCGTAGCTCCATCGTCTAATGATCTCTCACTGTCGCTAATCACCTAACGATCTCGCTCTCGCTCATCGTCTAGCTCTCGCTGTCGCTCGTCGCGTAGCTTTCGCAGTCGCCCATTGCGTAGCTCTCACTATTAACGATCTCGCTGTCACTCATCGCATAGTGCTAACGCCTATCGTCTAATGCATCATGCCCATCGTCTAGTGAGTCCACTTATCGTGTAGTGCCATCGTCTAACATGTGCATCTATCGTGCACCGCCCATCATCTAGCGCTTCGCCTATCGTGCAACGCCCATCGTCTAATGCTTTGCCTATCATCCAACGTTCATGCTTATCATCCAGCGCCCAAACTCATCGTTTAGCGATACCGTCTAGTGCTATCGTCTAGCGCTTATGCTGATCGTGTAATGCTATTGTCTATTGTGTAGTGCTATCGTCTAACGCATCATTTAGCGCCGCATGTAGCTATACGATCGTCCGCGTGCACAACATTTCAACGCCCAGTGTCTTGCACTCATTTTCTGGCCCTCTTTCTCTCGCTCACGCATCATCTCATCATCCCAATGCATGAGCAACCTTTGGGCAGCGCCTCTTGCCAATGCTTCGGCCAACATGCGTCCCTTGTCATGCCAACGATTGGGCAAACTTCATAAACTCAACGTATGGTTGTTCTTTGACTTTAAGGTTTAATTTCTTTTAACATCCACAAACTTAGTTTTATCTCATGCGTTAATGTTTCCTAACACCAAACGCATAGTTTCTTTTTGACTTCATACTCAGCCAAATTTTCACTAGTTAAGGCTCAACTCAAAGCTACTCAATGAAAATCTATTCAACACTTAGAAATTTCCTTCTCTTCAACATAGGATTTAACTTATACCTATTTAATTCCCTTAACTACCTGCTTAAGTAAGAAAACTGAGATAAGGATTTCACAACATATATAAAAAACCATGTTAAGATTAATTTTAAATGCATACTTTTTTATATTATACATAATTTGTAAATAAATACACTAAACAATTTTGAGTTCAATAAAGTAATTTAATATACCTTTTTTAAAGATAATTTAATGTGTATTTATAATAACAGTTATTGAACTATCAATTTAATCGTGTATAATTGAAAACTCTTTTGTTTTCCTGCATGAACAAATAATTTTAAAAATTGCAAAAAAAAATTACCAAATAATGTTTTTTTAGTACTTAGTACTATTTTGATGAGATGAAAATATAATCTACTTATAAAACTCTTTTAGAATGCATTATTTTCATACTTTAAAATACTACTAATAAAATTATATTTTACGTGCATGGCATGTATTTTACACTAGTATATATATAAATTGGGCTACAAGAGTCTTTTTTTCTTATTTGTCTCTATAAATGTCTATTTTATCCTTTGGAATATCTTTATTTCCATACATATTTGGTTATGAACTTTTGAGATACGATGGATTTTTTACATCAATAGAGGTATAAATTTTGTGTCGACGAGATACAACTTTTGAGTGCAAGTGATTGCACACATCAAGTGGGTGAATCCACACAATCTCTTGCAAATAAAGTAAACTTATAATTAGATTAAGTTTAAAATAATGTAAGTTATTTCAATATACTTAAATTTGTGATTAATAAAAAATACGACTAAAAATGATCAATATGATTCACAATTTTTTACCTTTTTATAAAAAAAAGATCGAGTAAAATGTAGTTTAAAAAAAAATAGAAAAACGTAGAAGGTTCAGGAAGTTCTGTCACTGAAACCTACATTTTTAAAAGGTTTCAAACTTAATTTTCATAATTTACCTGTCACATTTTAAATGTCAAGAATAATTTAATTTAATTAAATAATAAACTAAATCAAATAGGCAATGTTATCTCCGGTTATTTCTACATTTTATTCACTATCAGCGAATGGATATATTTCCCTCTCCCTTAGCATGTCTGCCCTAAAGACCATGGGTAGCAAAGAAAAGAGGGGGTGTTCTTCTTCCTCGAGGGTTGCGAAACAATGAAAGTTTGTTTTTATTTATTTATTTATTAAGTTATCTTTTCGTTTAGGACGATAGACAGAGGAAGATCACCAAATCACCCAACCTACGAAAGTAATATTTAAGTGTATTCTATGATGCTTACATATCTTTATGCACCCCTCTCATCACTCACATAAAAAAAACAATGAAAATATTTCATATAAGAAATAAGAAAAATTTGTCAAATGACAAATTATGATTAGACAACTTAATGAGATACACAAAGATGATGTTGTCGGCCGGCAAAGGCGAAGCTACATAGGGGTCAGGGACACATGTCCCTTCTTAATTTATCTATCTTTTGTCATTTTAATATAAATTATAAAGTGAATATTAATATATATATACTACAAGAATTTTGGCCTTTAATGTCGGTTGGAAAAAGTGAAACCGGATGTATAATGTCAGTTTTGTTTTTTTTAAAAAGCTGATCTTTAATGTCGGTTTTAAACCGACATTGTAGGTATACCTTTAATGTCGGTTTAAAACCGACATTAAAGATCAGCTTTTTTTTTTTAAGAAAAAAAACAAACATTAAACATCCGACTTCCCCCCATTTTTTTCATTTCCCTCTCTTCTCCTGAAAACCCCTCCCTTTCGCCGACTTCCCCTTCAATCTGTCCTCACCGATCATCCATAGCAGATCTGGATCCACCATGTTTTTCATTTTTTTCATTAATCAGATGTTGCACAGGCGTTGACCGGATCTGGAATTTCGAAGCTGGAAGGCTTGACTGGACTGGCAGGTGATTCTGCGCAGGTGAAGGTCTTTACCGGATCTGGAACAAAAGAGCGTCAAAGCTCACCAGAGGAACTCGGGTTGGGTATAGAGAACCAGATCTTGAAGCTCACCAGAGGAACTCACATGGAGAATAAAAGGTTGTGTCGAAGCTCACTGGATTTGGCGTAGCCATAGTAGATTTACAGATTTACTTCACGCGTAGCCATAGCAGATCTGGCGTTCTTCACACATAGCCATAGTAGAGCTAGTTGTCTACTTCTAGGAGATCCACCATCCATTCCGTCGAAGCCCAACCGTTTGTTCCGTTGTTAAAGGTACAAGTCGATCGTTGTAGCTCAGATCCCTTTCGTCGTAGCTCAGTCGGTCGTTGTGGCTCAGATCCTTGTTCTTTCAACTCATATCTATTTCAATCTTTAATCTCTGGGTTAGATCCGTTCAAAGGTGAAATTTTCTTTGTTCCCACTCCATATTTCAATCTGAGTAGTAGCTTTCCAAATGTTTAATGCATATTATTATCTTTTTTTTGTTGCTTAAATTTATATGTTTGAAGTTTGAAGGGCACTGGTTAATGGTTTTTATTTGTATGTTGTGCAGACGTTTAGGAGTGAAGCTTGAGGTTTTTTTTTTCTACTGGGTTTCTACTGCGGAAACAAATATTTGACAGAGAAGTTGAGAAATTTTAATTTGGGGGTTAAGAAAAAGGTTCTAGCTAAGTAATTTCTATGATTTTGATATTATTTGAGATTTATGTTAAGGTACAAGTAGGGTAATGATGAATTGGAATCCAGGACATATTGTGCAATGACTGTGAGCAGAAAGGCACATCTCGGTTCTATTGGCTATATCATAAATGTGGGTTTTATGGATCATACAACAATTTTTCAAGTTCAATTTTTCGTGCCTATATGAAAATCTTACCATCTATACCTCACTGATGTACATTTTCACTTCCCACATTTTTGCATTGTTCAATTTAAGGTAATAGAATCACATGTTCTCAACATCGTATTATTTGATTGACAGATCCTTGAGGTCTTTTACTATGCCCAAAAAGTTGTACTTCATCCAACAGGTCCACTTCTTGATCAAGAAACTCAGACTCTAAAGCCTAGGTGTGTTCAGATATTCATTCTTTGTGATCATGATAAAGACGGTGCTTTGAGTGACGCAGAGTTGAATAATTTTCAAGTCTTCCTTTCCGTCCACAATTTTTTTGGCAAACACCTTATAAAATTTTTATTGATACCTGAAAACAAAAACCCAATATTTAGTTTTGATACTTGAGTTTGCCAGCAGCCAATTACAATATTAATTATTAAGCTTCTCGAATTGTTCTCCTAGGGTGAGCTTGTGGGTGCTTTAGAAGGGGCTATAGCATCAGCTTCTCTTCTTGGAGTTCCTCTAGGACATAATTCATCATTATTCATTGTAGCAGAATAGTTCTCGCACCTCGCTCATTCGTGCACTTTCGACGGATATAAGGCCCGAAGAAATTCCAAACGTGAAGATGCTCTTTCTTCTGCATTTACTACTGCAGAGTTGAAGCGTTACATTGCATATGCAAAAACTGAAACCAAAGGTCTCTTCTGTATGCACATTTTTTCAAGTTTTCTTGGTGCCTATTCTTTATCCATTGACCTCCTTTGATGGATTTTAAATAATGCAGTTAAGTTTATAAGCCAGAAAGGTATTGGTGGACTCTTATGTTGCTCTTTGCAGAGGAGATACAACTCCTGGAAGTAGGGTTGCTTATCGCATGACAGTCAGGCAGCTTGAGGATGAAGTAATTGCTCGTAGTTATTTGGAGACTCTGGTGAGTCCTTTTCGAAAAATTTGTTTAGATTAGTCAACAGTTTTGGAACTGTTATTAAGAATGGCTTTTACAGGTTCAACCGCGCCATATGCGTTTAGCAGTGACTTTACTGAAAACGTCAATAATCAGGCAAGTAGCCAGAAAAACTTCAAAGATTTCTTGTCAATGAACATTTTTCTCCACTTCATATGGTTTTTCGTATTGTAATCCATGTTATGTCAAAAACAATTATAACCTTTAAGAAAAAACTGTCTTGCAGTGTGGAATCTATCTAAATTTCAAGAAGAAACTAATGGAGGTGGAGATGGTGATAATAATGTTGATGGGCCCAATGAGGTTGATGCTGAACCTAGCACGGTGCAACAGAGCCAGCTACTGGAAATGGTGGTGAGTTTTTTATGATCATAGTCACCTCGCTCATTTGTTGCTTCACATTTTGTTTATTTCCCTCCTATTTTGCAAGCAGACAAAAACAACTCCAAAAGATGTAGTTGCGGCTACTTCACAAAGAATGAAATCCTCATATGAGGTCAGAGAAAGAGAACATGAAGAGATTGGATTATCATTTTCTCTTGTCTTTCTTCTCTTTCTATTCCTTTCCTTTTTTATAGGAGTGCTTCAAGATCGTTTTTAGTGTTGATGTTGTAAAATTCTTATTGGTTAGTGTGGTATTGTGCTTTTAGGACATGGAAGAAATGAGAGGCAATTCCGATAGCTTATTTTATATGCAGCTACTACTGGAGAAAATGATGCTTGAGGTCAATTTTTTAGATCATCCATAATGTTCTAACTTATCAAGTTTCAATGAACAAATCTCTATTACATCTCTTATCAGCTGCTTGAATTATCTAACTGTGGTTCTTATGCCTTAAAAAAATGCAATTGCAAAGGTGCATGACTTATTTAACTATGGTTCTTATGTCTTAAAAAATTATATGTAGCATGCTAATAGAAGGAGGAATCATTACCCCCTTTATATTTTATGTTATCGTAGATTTTTTATCTCTTTGGAATACAATACTGAAAATATCATATTAATTGTTGTTTTTGTTGATGGTTGAGTTTAACTTGCCACTCTCTTTTAGTACAACTTAAAACATCTTAATTGCTAAGGAAAATGGTGCTAAGTTTTAGTTATAAGCATAAAGTAGTTCTGGAGGAACAATGGGAAGGGGAAATAGGTGTTTTTATATTAGAACCATTCTTAGTTAGTTCTTTGGATATATGTAAACACAGAAGGGGAAATAAGTGTTTATGCAAATGTCTTGTTGTGTAGACTCTGATCTTATGTCTCTTCCTGTCCATTTGCTTGTTCTGTTTGCTGTTTTAATCTTTTTTGGTGGCATTTAAAGAAGCAATATCATTTTCTTCATTGGTGTTTTAGTTTTTTTTTCTCATGGTTACATTTCGGTTTACGGAAGGGAGGCCAACTTTAATAAAAGATTCTAATGGATAACATGCAATAACAATTCAAGCCATCATGTTGATTGAAGTTGCCTCACATTTGTATTCTCTAAATCTCTTCCTCTACCATATACTTGTAATGGTGTTGTTTGTGTGTTTTTTAGGTGTTTGGAAGGGGTGGGGAGGAGATGGATTTCTTGCAACAGCAAGGAATTCACGTAAAAATTGTTCCTGGTAAGTGCATTTTTGAATGTTTACAATTTTAAACACAGTTTCTAAGTGTTTTCAAGTGACTCTAATGATATGGAAATTCCTGTTTGAGAAGTTATAGTGTGCTTATTTCTCTTTGGACCATATTGGATTAGAATGTAACACCTGTTTATGACTCATGGATACTATTTATTTGTAGTTTAGATTTGATTCAAGGTGCTTGATTTTATGGATTGCATTATGGTAGTTTATGGGTTATTCATGCACTATGGTAGTTTTTGTTACAACATTTGAGATTTGAAGTACATTGTGAGCTAAATTTGCTCATTGATGTATGTGTTCTTGAATATTCATTTTTTGGAAATTCTGATAGTTCTGTTGAGAACAAGTGGTTGTGAAATATTTTTGGGAGTGTGTTTTTTTGAACAGGTTCAAGGTAAAGTTTTGGTTTTGTTGTGGTAGCATCGTTATACTGTCGAAAATTTTAAAAAAGAAGATTCTTGAAAAATGAGTAAAGATTTTGAAAAAGAAGATTCTCTCATTTATTCAACTATTGAGTTTTCTTGTTTTGCAGGTGCAACAAAGGAGTAAAGATTTGGTATTGTAACCTCTTTAAGCTTTTTCTTGTCTAATCATATTTTCACTTTCAATCATTTGTCTTAAACCTTTTTTGTCTGTGATCTTTTGAATAACAGTGGTCAAACAAAGATGCCTATAACTAGATACTGCTAAAGCTAGAAGGGTCTGTTCAAGAAGAATTATGAAGGGATCCATACTTATCAAATGGAGAGGGACAGTAAACTCATAGTGTTTGTAAAATCATACTGTTTGTATTACTTGTAATTTGTGTTTTCAAGGCCTGAATTATTGTACGGCCTTTTAAATTATAATTTTATAGCAGAATTTGTGGATTAAATGTAATAGATTTACAATCCATACATGAATAATATGTCATAGCCACAACGTTCGATGATGATGTGTCATGTTATACTTTTTGACCAAAAAAATGGATTCGACGACAAAATTTAAAAAAAAACGAACAGATTTGGACCTCAATGTCGGTTAAGAATTAAAAATAACATAGGCTTTAATGTCGGTTGGAAATTTCACTTGAAGGTCTTTAATGTCGGTTGCAACCAACATTGAAGGCTGTGTTATTGAAGCCCTTTAATGTCGGTTTAAAACTGATATTAAAGGGTTTTAATAACACTATCTTTAATGTCGATTGTCAACCAAGATTAAAGCCAAGCTCGAATTTCTTCTAATGATATGAAAATTCAACTAAATTTACAAAATTGGTGTTGGTTCATGATCTAGATTGTTGTTTGTTTGGTGGGGCAAAAAGCCCATGGCACATGACATATGTAAATCCTACATTGGAATATTCAAGAGATCAAGGTGATATTTTCTTAACCACCTTTTATTCATTATCAATTAGATTTTATCTAACTACTAATCGAATTAATCACAATAAATAAAAACTTTATGATTTTTCTCTCCATATTTGAATTTATTTTTGTATCTAAATATTTTTCATTATTTTATACATATTGTTATCAAACTAATTTTTTTTCATATTTTCGAGGTTTTCAATTTTTCTTAAGAAACATATAAAAATGACTTGTTGTACTTAAAGAGAAACATATAAATGAAAATTAAACTTTAAATATTTGAAACATGTATATATATATATTGTTCAGTTCATTATTATTATTATTATTATTATTATTATTATTATTATTATTATTATTATTATTAAAATAAGATAACAAAAAATCCTAAATCTCATCTTCTTCATTTAGCAAACTATGTATCTTTGAATTCTCGTTTGCACTTAATTTTGTTGTTTTACTATAGTTTTTTTTATTTACTAATTAGTACTTTCTATGATATAAATTCGTTTAGCTATTTGTATAATTTCGAAACATTTTTGCCACTTTTCCAAATGAAAGTTCAAAAATTTTGTTAGGCATAAACCTTCATGGCTTTGTTTTTTGTTTCACCCTAAAAAACCTCATACCAATAGAGATAATCATCCTCACTTATATACCCATGATCCTCCTCTTATCTAATCAATGTGGGACTTTGATCGCATTCCCAACAAAGTTTTTATACTTTTAAATCTATATAATAGAATGTAATGTTATTATTATTAATATTTTTGTAGATTAGTTAACTCCAAATTAATATAGAGAGATATTATAAAAGAAAAACAACAATAGAGACTGTATAGACATCATCTTCAAAGAAGAAAAACGTTTTGGATTCTGATCGATTTTATACAGAAATCAATCTAGAAGAACTACTCGATCGTGTATATATAGTGTCCCCTATATAAAATTTCTGACTCCGTCACTGTTAGCCAGAACGCACCTAGGTATGTTGATCATCTCCAAATATATTCAAATCAAAAGGTAACTTTGTTGTTTTATGTTTCTCATTCATGACAAGAAAGAAAGAAAAGAAAAGTTTGACGACCTTCTCTTCTCCGACATTAACCCCTTAGGTTTGTATTAATTTACTAGTTTTTTGTAAGGTGGTCGGAGAATTTTTAACTTCTCTTTCGCAAACAATGTCTATGTTGTCCTCGACGTCACATCCCTTCCTTGTGTTTTGTACGTATAATTCATGCCTTCTTATTTTCTTATTTTTATTTAATTTTACATTCCTTTTTTGTCATTAGATATTTCAACGATTCTTAATTAATTTATCATCTCATATCCTTTCATACTTTATTATGTCTCTTATACACTTTTTTGTATGAAACCCCTCTTTGTTTTTTCCTTTCTTTTTATAAAGAAATGATTAGTAAATTAAAATTTAAAATCATACGTACACATTCTTTAACAAATATACATCCAATAACATATACTTTTTCTTCTGTAAGTTACATAATAAATACATTTTTTTTCCTTCCCTCTCAAACTTTATAAGAGAGTTTAAAGTCTTCCATAAAAAAAGCTTTTCTTCAGAAGAGAAATGTTGAATTGTAAAAGAAGATAATTTAAATTCATTATTTTACAGAAGGAAGAGAATTCACAAATATATTTTAGTTAATGAAGAGATACATTTAGATTTGACGAGCATTCAATTTTTTTCCAAAAAAAAATGTATTTCTAAATAATCTAAAAAAATTAATTCAAATGGTAAAATTGTTGAAAATATTTACAAAATATAGCAAAATTTTAGAACTATTAATGATAGACGTTGATATCATTGATAGTTTAAAATTTTGCTATATTTTATAAATATTTTGATTTATTTTTCTATATTTAAAAACAGTTCAATAATCTATTTGTTTCATTTTAATTTGAAGAAGATATAATTATTTATGGATAACAAATTTGAAAAAGCACGTAAATAGGAAGTTTTTCCTCTAAAAATTAGAGGCTCGTATATAATTTATCATTATTATATTTCTCACATAGCAATGAAAACCTTAATAATGGGATATGATATTAGATTTATTAGGCCTCATTGAGTAACAATCATTTCGTATTTTTTTAGTTTTCAAATAATTTATGTTTGTTTTATTATAATTTCTATATCATGATTTTCATATTTTCTATATTTATATTTGAAAAATTTTGGGAAATTTTTATCAATAGAAAATTCTCAAAAATATTTACACTTTATAGCAAAAGTTCTAAAAATGCTTTGTAATTTTTGAATTTTTGCTATAAAATTTAAATATTTTTTATTTTAAAAAAAAGGCTCCTTTTGAATTTTTTAGTCCATCTTTAACAAAAGCAAATTTTTGATAACTACTTGAATGGATGTTTATAATAATATTTTCAAAAACTAAAAACCACATGTTTACCAAATGGAACCATAAATGTATATTATATATTTAGGGGCAATTGCAATTTTAATTAAAAAAAAAACAAATTGAAAATTAAACGTGTGTCCCTAGGTTTTGCTTTTTTTGCAAACATGACAATAAACTTCCGCCTAAAAATTTGATTGTTATCTAATTTTATATGTGATTGTCACACCTGCGATTACAAAAAAATTGAAATAGTAGCTTTGGTTTCTTAAAATGT
The DNA here is from genome assembly GCF_027475165.1 of Benincasa hispida. Taxonomy (NCBI): domain Eukaryota; kingdom Viridiplantae; phylum Streptophyta; class Magnoliopsida; order Cucurbitales; family Cucurbitaceae; genus Benincasa; species Benincasa hispida. The sequence goes on along the minus strand of NC_143480.1, from coordinate 56,333,745 downwards.
ATTTGCCATACAATGTAATTTTTCATTTATTTATTTATTTTGACAACCTTCGTTTATCTCTTCAATGACCATTTTTCTTCCACTAAGAAAAGAAAACTCTAAATCTTTGTCTATTTTTATAAATGAAATTCTACCCAATTTCATAGAAGTTAAGAATAAGAATTAGAATTTTATCTTTAGATGACCCTTTTTCTTGGTCAAAACTTATGTGAATTCATTAAGAACTAGGCATGAAGTTTATCATTTGGCAATTTTGAACACTTACCTACATTGAGGGATTTAATTATAAAATGTTAAAAATATAGATGACAAAATTAGAACTCTTCAAATAACGGGTATACATTTGAAAAATAAAACCCAAACATTCGAGATTAGAACATATCATTAGGATCTATTGGACAAAAAATTAAAAATTTAAAAATTTATTAGACACTTTCGACATAATTATACCAACTCTCGAAGGGATATCATCTAAGGTAAATTGGAGGAGTAGAATATCATGTAGCATATCAAATTTTTTTTAACAACATTCAAAGGATAAAATTTATTATCATTATTATCATTTTCCCTTGGCCTAAAATTATATTAAAAACTATATAATATTTTTTTATATATGTATTTATAAATCTCATATATTTTATCTATTATATATACCAAATTTAAATTCACCTAAAAGAACAAGAAGCAAAGAAAATAGTTATTTAATACATTTCTAATTAAACTTCTATTCATAAATAAAAAAGTTGCATCCGAATATTCTCTTTTTCTTTGATAGTATTTGAGATAGGAAAATCTAAACTTTGATTGTATAAGTATTATACCAATTAAACTATATTCATCTAAATATTCTACTTGAATTTATATTTTAAAGATAGTACGTAACAAATTGTTTAAAATGACGTGTGAATTAACTTCAAAGTAGAAAACTCAAATTTTTTACCTTTTTTTGTATAAATAAATTTCTACAAATTTCTTCAAAGTTGAACATAGAAAATTTCATCTCTTTGATAAACTTTGACGGACTAAACTGAAACTTTTCAAATAATAGGAATTAAATAAAAGTAAATACAACATTAGGAACTAAAACAGATTTTTTTTTTTTTTTTTTTTTTTTTTTTTTTGCCAAAGCAGGCCTTAGTGGTATCGATATGACCTTCCTCCCTAAAGGTCGAAGGTTAAATCCTCCACCCCGAAGTTGTGTTATACTAAAATAATAGTTGTTTTTCCCTAAAATTGAAAATCATGCTTTTTAAAAAATACGAATATTCTTATAAAAATTAGGTTATTTTCAAATAAAGGAAAATGAGTCAACTTATTTACAAATATAGCAAAATGTCACTTAGTAATAGAAGTTTATAGCGGTCTATCACTGATAGACAACAACATTTTGCTATACCTGAAAATATAATATTTTCAGTAGTTTTACCATTTAAAACAATTACCCTAAAAGTTATAATATTAATATTGCAACTTTTGAAAAAATAAAAATATATTTAAAACAAATTACAAAGTTTGTGAGTATTTTTTTTATAGTTTAGTGTATTAATTTTCTCTGAAATGATATAATGAGTAAACCTATGAAGCACAAATATTTCATGAGAGACAAAGAATCAGTATCAGACACGTATCGGATATTGATACTTCCAAATACTTCCTAGATATGTATCTGACATGCGATTTGACGTATCTATACTTTCAGATACTTTCCAGATACATATCTGACACGCAATTTGATGTATCTATTTCTATGCATACTTTTTTTTAAGAAAAAAACAAGTAACTCATCTAATCTTTCTCGATCTAAAATTAGGCAACATATCTAAAAAGTTCACAACTCGAAGTCGAAACTAAAAAAAAAAATAACGGACCAAACCCTAGACTAGAATCATCTAATCTCATCTTCACATTGGAGTCCCCACAAAGTTCACCAAAATATAAACCACTTGGATATCTTCAATAATAACTTCTTCGTTTATCTTCATACTTCTCTTTCTAATATTCTTCTTCTTCTTCTTTGCCATATAAGTCACTTTTCTATTACATTTTATTAACTATTGTACTTTAACATCTTAGATGTTGCTTTTTTTGTAATGTATTTCAGTGTTTGTATTCTATTTTGTGCTATTGTTATTAACTTGTATGCTAAATTTATCTATATCCTAGATTTGTTTAAAGAAACAAAAAGTATCTCCAACGTATCAGTATCATCGTTTTTTTAGAAATATATATATTAAAAAATATATATAAAAAAATGATGTATCGTTAGACGTACGTCGTATCTGATAGTATCTATATCGTATAGTCGTATCTATGTCTGTGTTTCATAGGAGTAAACTAATCAAAGTTGAATACTTTAAAAGCTTTTGATCTTTTTTTATAAATGAAATAAAAAATTTCTCTAGTCACAACCTCAACAGACAACATTCTAGGAAAAAGAAAAACAAAGAAACAAGAACCACGGGGAAGAAAGAAAAAAAAACTCAACACTTCAAGTTCAAAATATGGGGAACTAAATTACAAATTTAAGAAACTAAAATTGCAACATGAACCCTCTACTAATCATAAATCACAAATTTACCCAAAACATTTGCTCCATTTTATTTGAGAGAATTGTGAAAAAAGAAACCTCAGCACTCTCACCAGCAGCGCCAACAATCGGAGCTTCTAACTGAGCACAGTTTGCGACGGCGGGAGTGGCGGCGATTCACACTGCAGACTATCGTAGATCATCAGAAACCGCCCCGATCGAGCGATCAAAAAGGCGGAAGCGGCGGAGGAGTAGAATGGTCGGAATTCCTTTTGCTGGGTCCAGATGGAGGAATAGGAATGTTTCTGGGATACATCCCAAAATCAAGCCGCCGCAATCGGCTAATTTCATTGGCTGCACCAACTTTTCCGGCCGCTGTTTGGGCGGCGAGAAAATGAAAGCTTAGGAGAATTAAAGCACAGGCTCCTCCCCAAATTATTCTCCAACTAAGCCACCCCATTGCTCCTCTCTTCTCTCTCTTCTCCCATTTTCTTCATATATTTATACACACACATAGTTGATGTGTTATAGGTACTTTAGGTCATTTGTTTTCTTTTTCACTTTTCCAAAAAATAAAATATATAAAAAAAAAAAAAACCTCATTAGTGACTGTGTAAGTGAGACGAAAAATTGAAGCTCGAGGTTATTAGATAGACTTTTAAGTATGTATAAAATCTCTATAATGAATATGGTTAAATTTAAATTATATATATGTGAATAATTTGATTTATATTTATTTCTTTCTATTAAAAAAATTAATTAATTTTTTTAGTTAAAATTTGAGTAATTTATCTTTAAATTTAAATTGTCATATAAAACTAACCATAATAAATAATTTAGTGATAAAGTTAATTATTTAACTTAAATTTGCTCACATTAATGAATTAAATTAATTGACTTTTTACATATAAAAAAAGTAATGGGGAAAAGTGAATTCCCCAAGGAATCCCCCGATCCCTGTGGAGATTTTCACGGAGATGGAGAATGAAATGGAGAACAGGGACGGGATGAGAAATGGCATCCCGACCCCGCCCCGTGGACATCTCTACTCGATATAAAAAAATCTAAATCTTCTAAAGTTTCTTGTTTCTAATATATTTGATAACTATTTATGTTTTTTGTTTCTTAAAAAAAATGAAATAAAAATTTATTTAATAACTATTTTTTATACCTTGTTTATTCTTTTGGTTTCTTTTTTGTTTTCTTTTTATAATTTAAATAGAATTTGGTGAGATAATATAAAAATATATAACATGCATTAAAATATATAAAAAAAAATTAAAAATTATATTATCTAATACAAATTATAAACCCGACGCAAAATTAACAACAATAATTAAAAGTTGTTCTATTCCTTAAATGTTACTCAAGTTTTTCTAAGATGATGTCGACACATATTCAACTTAAATAAAACCTAAGACTAGGATTATCATTGGAACTACATGCCACTTTGGCCATGAACGACATATGATATTTAGGTGAAACATAAAATATAAATAAATATATCAAGAATGGAACAAAGAAAATTGGCATGACCTTCAATCTAGTTGAAAACTCGATTCTCATCCTTACTATTGTTGTACTAAAAAAATATAAATTAATTTTTATAGTTTCTCGAATATGACTTTCGTTTTTTTAAAAAAAAAACGATTTTTAAAATTACAAATTTATGACCCATTTTGAGTTCATATAACGGTACTTTTCCTTCATTCCTTCCGTTTTGCTTAGGATGCTGAATTCTGTGAATTCTGCCGTCCATGAGTTAGGGTTACTACGTGTCGTTGAAATTGAAACTGCCTTAGAAAATACATATTATTTTTTTAAATTTTGTGAAGCATTTAGGATATTACCATATTTGCTTTTCTTTTTCTTTTTCCTTTTCCTTTTTCAAATTTAATATGTGAGGTTAGAGGACTCAATTTTTTTAGTTATAATATTATTTTAGTCTCTATATTTTAGAAATTCGTTAAATTTAGTCTCTATAATCGTTTAATAACTTAGTTTAAATTGGTTTTCTACGTATTATGACACATCTTACGTCTCAATAAGAGATCATATGAAAATACATTCCCCACAAAAGCACACCCTTCTAAATATTCCAGCTAAAAGAATAATTAAAGAATAAATTATCTCAAGACTCAACTCCACCATGTGAGAAGTGAGAATATTCTTGTAAGATAAATGGTTTTTTTTTAGTGTGCAATAACTTCGGAGATGGAGGATCGAACCTTCGACCTTTAGAGAGAAAGATCATACTAATTACCGTTGAACTAAGCTCATTTTAATATTAAAGATAAATAATTTGGAACCCGGTTCTTTTTTTTTTTAGAATAGATGATATTATTATACAACAACAAGGAGGATCCCATAGCCTGGGATCAAGGTATCAACGCAACAAAGCACAAGCAAAAACAAAGCAACAAAATGCAAACAAATCCAACCAGATAAAATCTGAACATAACCAAACATAAACGTAAAATAAATAAAAAAAATAAAAAAAAAACTCCAAACGCCAGGGAGAAAGCCAGAGAAGAGAGACCAAAACTCCACAACTAGGGACAACAACAAAACAGATAGCAAGTTCAAAAAGAAGAAAAACAATCATAACATGCTAGATAAGACCAAGAAGATCAACCCGTTGGGAAGCAAGCACGAACCGCAGAAACCATAAAATGAAACAAAACAGACACCAAAAAAAACTTGAAATACTACAACTCTACATATTTATTATATCATTACATTGAATATTGAAATTAAATTTGCAAATGCCGTCAATTCCAGCGAAAAACCTTCCTGTTTGTCTGCATGCTTCATGATTTTCACGATTATCTATTTCCAGCAAAGAGTTGGCAAAGAGTTAGCTGTGTTTCTAATTAACTTTTCTTTTTCTCTCTTTACATTCCCACTCCATCATTTTTAGCTTCCCAATAATAAATACTGGGTTTATTTGGTATGCAATTTGAATTTTGTTCATGTTCGATGAAAATTTAATTTTCAAAATTATAGTTGGAGTATCCCACCTTGAAAAATTTAGTGTTGGAAGTCTCCTTTATATACTCCAACCTTGTGTTTTGAGTTTGGGCCCCAAAAGGTATCTATGTTTTGGAGGAGTGAGGAGATAGACCAATATGAGTTCGATGGACGTTCTTCTAGTTAAAAACTATTTTCGAATTTTGTAATCAAATAATGGGAGTTATAATTGAATTGGCATCTAATAATTATGAGTTAGGCACTTGAATGTGACGTCTTTATTGAATAATTTTTCCTCCTCTTGAATTCTTCATTCCTTCCGTTTTGCTTCTGGTGCATGAAATATATGCCATCCATGATTAGGATTATTTACTATCCGTTTGATAATTACTTCATTTTTATTTTTAGTTTTCGAAAATTATGGTTATCTTTTTTTTTTTTTTTTTACTTCTTCTTTACCATATTTTCATCATTCGTAACTAAACAATTGAAGTTTTAGCTTTTTGAAGGAATTTTTAGCGAAATTCTATTATTTTTAGTTTTTAAAATTTGGTTTAACGAAATAAGGAAACTAATAATTGGAAATAGTCTTTATAAAAGAAAACAACAAATGGTTATCCAACGAAGATGTTATTTTCCAGGGTTGAAATTGAAACTGCCTTACCAATGAAAATGCATGGAAATTTTGAAATTATTTGAAGCCTTTAGGATCTTACCATATTTGCCTTGACCACAGCCAATTTGATGCATGATTTTAACTAAGTTATAAACGGCTTTTAAGTTGCATTAATACTATTAACCTGCTTTAAAATAAGGTTTAGAAATATCATTATGGTTAATACCTTGTCTGAATGATGTTCTTAAACCTTTCAAAAAAGCTACATCCATATTCTTAACATTAAAAATTTACCATTTGTTTATGGAAAGAAAGTGTTTATTTATACCACATAACCTTCCACTTCCATTTTTGCTCTCTCTTCTACTCCAATTTTTTGGTTCGAGTTTAATTGAATCAGGTCGTGTTACAGTCTTATTTTATTTTATTTTTTGGATTCGAATCTAATTTCGTATATCATACTACACATTCAATGATTTCTTCAAATTATGCACACTTAATTTTTATGAGATTTTCTCTCACAATGGGAAGATTCAAATGAAATTAGTGGACATAATTTGGCATAGAATACGAGACATTTTGGGTTTATAGTTGAGTGATCTTGGGTTATGAATAATATCGAGTCATAAGTTCATAATGCATCAATTATGTTGAAAGAAAAAGAAACATTTGGATTTTTCATATTCATATTTTAATGTATTAAACCAATCAAATATGAAAGAGAATAATATTATTTTTATTAATGTGTTAGATCCATAATGTATGAAAACTATATATTATTAGTATATTAGATACATTTAAAAACTATTGATTTAAGAAATTTCGTAAGGACTCGAATAATTTAAGGGAAAAAATCAATTTTGACTCAAACTTGACCCGATAAATGTTCAATAATTTCATCGAATTGCATCTCAAGTTTTGGTATCCTTCTACTTGGAGTAGACGGAGAAAGAGGTACACTGAGATACATCCCAAAATTAATTTTGGATTCTTTCTTGAAACTAACAAAAGAAACACATGTGGTAGAGTAAGTGGAGAGTCTAATGTTCTTTAGTTCAAAATTGTAATAAGATTAACAACTCATCGAACTTTTTATCTTTTCAGTCTGTGCAAGTATGGCCACTACTAGAGATTTTAATTAAGATGAAGAGTGTGTTTGGAATACATTTTCAAGTATTTAATTTTAAAAATAAATCATTTTAAAAGAAATTAAAATGTTTGATAACTACTCAAAATAGTTTTTCAAATATATTTTACTTAGTGTTTATAAAAAGAAAATGTTTAAATAAAAATTACTTTTTTTGAAAAACATTTTTTTTTCTTCAGTCGATCAAAAACAGCCCGAAGTATGGCTTGAAATTGTTTGTGAAGTTGGTCATGATGAGAAATGATAGAAAGATGCAAGTATGGATATTATCAGTAGTTAAACACACTCTTGGGCTGTTAGATAGTTATAAAAGTATAATTGATGTATTGGGCTCTGTTAGTTTGTTAAAGCCCATGTAATCTTTTTTTTTTAATCCAAGCCTCACTTTTGTGTGTATTTATGGCCATAGTCCTCTTAATAAAAATGTGAGGATAATTTTTAATTCAGCTGTTAATATGGTATCAGAAAATTTTTCACTCTAAATTTTTTTCCCACAAATTTTTCCCTCTAATTTTTTTTCCCACCCTTCCGTTCTCTTCTTCATCTTCAGCCTCCCGCCATGACTAATGAAAATCTCTCGTTCAACAGAAGAACCAGTCAACCCTGCAATTGTTCCTCCAAATAACTCCTTCATGTCTTCAATTTCAAAAAATCAATCCGAAACTTACCTCTTTCTCTATTATCTTCATCACAATGACAATACCAGTCTTGTTCTAGTATCGGAACCTTTAACTAAAGATAACTATGTTTCTTAGAGTCGAGCCATGGTGATCGGTCTCTCTGTTAAAAATAAACTTGGTTTCATCGACAGTTCTCTTCCTCATCCAACTGGTAAACTTCTTCTCGCGTGGAATCGAAATAACAATATCGTTATTTTATGGATCTTGAATTCAGTCTCGAAGCCCATATCTGCCAGCATACTCTTCTCTGATTCTGCATGGACAATCTGGCTCGATCTACAGGAACGTTTTTAGAAGAAAAACGCTCCACGAATTTTTCAACTCAAGAGGACTCTTGCAACTCTGTCTCAGAATCAAGATTCGGTGAGTATGTACTTCACCAAATTTAAAACTCTCATTGATGAACTCAATACATATCTCCCTTCTTGTAACTGTGGAACGTGTCATTGTGGAGGAATCCGTGACATGGCCAACTTCCTTTAAATTGAGTATCTGATGGATTTCTTAATGGGGTTTAATGAATCTTTCTCATGCCTGAGCTCAAATTCTTTTGATGGATCCTACTCCCTCAGGAACTCATGTCTTTTCTTTACTTCTTCAAGAAGAACAATAGAGAGCCATTGGATCCTTTCCAACTATTCCTCTTGTTGTTACCATTGCTATTTCTACCAATAACTTGAAGAATAACTCATTAAAACAACGTAAAGATCGACCTATATTCTCTCATTGCAACATTGTTGGCCATACTGTTGATTAGTGCTACAAGGTTCATGGCTATCCACTTGGATACAAAACTAAGCAGCAACAACGTAATTCCAACAATGTTGTCAGTACCAATTCTACCAATTTATTCACTGCTCAACCAATCAATTCTCGGAATACAAACACTGCTGATACAATTTTGCAGTGCCAAAATATTCTTTATCAACTACAATCTCAACTATCAACAACATCCTCGTCCGAAATTTCATCAAATCCTTCAACCACATCCTCAGCAGACTCTCATGTTATAGGTACTCATTCTACATTTCACTGGATAGTTGATTTGGGAGCATCTACCGTATATATTGTTCAAAAATTCTTTTTACTACCATGACTACTTGCTCAACTTTTGTCACATTGCCTGATAAACAGACATTCCTAGTTAAAAATGTTGGCATTGTTCCTCTTTCATCTACTTTAATCCTCATAAATTTGTTTTACTTACCTGGTTTTTCATTCAACCTTTTGTATGTAAGTGCTCTCATAAGGGATTTACCATCAGTGACTATTGAATTTGATATTAATGGCTGTATAATTCAGGACAAGTACACTTCGAGGAAAATTGGCAGTGCTAGTTTTGTGCGAGGCTTCTATCTCTTGAATACACAAAGTCTTGGTATCTCATTGAACCACATATGTGCTGCAACTGATAAAAATGCTACTCTGTTGCACAAAAGATTGGGTCATCCCTCTACTGAATGCATCATTACTTTGTTTTGAGTTTGCATCCTAGCTTACTTCAAAAGCATTCTCTATGTAATGTGTGTCCTTTAGCTAAACAAAAACACTTATAATTTGTTTCCAATATATAGGATTGTATCAATAGTAGCGGAAGCACAAGAATCATCTAAGCACTCAAATTCACTAATTTTGGCAAGATATAAAGCACGCTTTTGCAAAATTAAGTGAGTTTCAAGACATACCTCTTGTAGAACTTCTTCAAGGCTCCTTCACCAATTGCTATCTTCTCCAAATCTTATTGTAGACCACCTCAAGATCTTCCCCACTATTCTCTTGGTGCTCTACATTGAGTTGTGAGACTCAAAACAAGCTTGAATCAAGGGTAGGAGAAATGTTCACTGCAGAAAATCAGCTGAAGAAGCCCGCTCTTGTTTATGATAAAGAAATCTTTTTTTTGATTTTCGCTTTTCGCATTCTCTTTAAATTCAAAGGACTTGATTTTGATTCTTGGGATGTTTCAATTTTTCTCTCAAAATCTCTATAGATTGCATGGCCAATTTTCACTCCAATCTCTTCATTATATTGCAGATCAACTTGCAAAGAAAAGAGTTGCATGAATTGCAGCTCATGCTTGGAGAAGACAAAGTCAAAGCAAATGCTTCATGTGTGAGCAACTACAAAGATGGATAATGGAAAATCTCTATTTTCCATTTTAGCGTTTTGTTGTTGTTTTTTTCTTTTCAATTTTATTATAACATCAAAATTTTATTTTAAAAAATCTATTTTGATTTTAAAAACAAAAATTAATTAATTTCATAAATTAATTATTAAATAAAACTTAATTAATTTAATATCAAATATTAAATTAATTTTAACACATATCCATTTTTATATATTTAAATCATATTTAAATATATAAATTTTCCTATTCCGTTTAATTCTCAAATTAAACATGTAATTATATCTCATATAATTACTAATTCCCTTAATTCTAATTTGAACGATTCAAATTAACTTATCACACTATTCTAGAGCCAGTCCGTTACGAGCTAGTAGGGGGACCTCGCGGACCTACAGATCATGGGCTCCAACGATCTGACATTAATTGGCTAAACTCATTAGACCAAATTAATCTCCATTCGTTAACTAACAGGTCACTCCACTAAAGCCCATAGTTGCACTCCCTAGATATATTATGTCCACATGATTTAACCATATTCAGCAAGTCGACCATTCACAAGTTGTTCGTAATAACGGTTGGGTTAAATATCTATTTTACCTCCGAGATTACGTCTTATTCCTCAAGTCCCTACTGATCCTCTAATGAATAACTAGTTTGTGATCCAATCACTAAACCAAACTCTCTCAATCCAGTGAGAGGGTGGGGCCCCTTGTTTAAGACCTGGATTTAGTACTTGAGAGAACAACCTTTTTCCTATCCCTAAATCGGGTAGGCGTGAACTTCATCTTGCACCCTATGTCCCCAACTATCTATTCGGTCTTATCCCTGAAATGAGAGTCTTATTGAGTCGGCGCTGTTAAGCCAACCCTCAACTATGCAAATCTAAGAGTAATCCCAAATAAACAGGAGTTCATAATTAGCTAAGGATTAAGATCGAGTTACGTAGGTCATCTAGGTGAAATAGTCAGTCTTAAATAGTAAACAACGTTATAAAGTAAGAGTGACTTATTTCTTGGTCCTGATCTTATGCAAACTCATTGCATAGGACGCCCCCATTCCTCATGTCATAACATGTACGAATTAGAATCACATCGTATGTAGCACTTTACAACTCTTTGTAACAACTACAGAGTAGGCCGCATCCAATGGTGTTACTAGAATAAGGTACCCAAACTCATTCATATACCATATATCATTTTGACTATTTACTCGAACCCGATCCACTCTTATGTCTCCACATAAAGTTCAAGTACTCATACAATAGTCATGGGTCTTAGTTTATTGGATTTAGACTTTCATACAATTTATGAGATCAATAACAAGTATATTAATTATAGAAGATGTTTATTATATTACAAACTACGAGTTTTTAGGACATAAAACCCAACACAATAATCATTTGTCCCCTAATATTTTGATTTAATTCATGTGGATATTTGGGGCCCCTTTTCAACTGTTACTCATGTTGGACATTATTTTTTTTTACTATTATTGATAATGCATTTGTTGGGATTGGTGTCCTAATTCTCCCAAAGTCTCGTTGTTTTGTAAAGATACACATTGTTTAATGAATAAAATAAGTGTTATTTAATTCTAGCATTTACTCATATCCAATAAACAAACCTCCTTGGTTATCTTATGTGAACTTAAGCATGTATGTGTGATATAAAAGTGGATCATGTCTTAAGTGATAACCAAAATCGGTCTGTAGTATAAGGATTAAGGTGGGATACCTGATCCCTGTGACACTACGGATATAGCTCACTTTGTAGAGGTTTGCAAGTGTTGTAAACTACTACAGATGGTAGATCCTGACCATTCATGTGGAGACGTTGAACGGGGCTGTCCTATACAAAGAGTTTGTATAAGACCTGGACCACGAGATGACTAGACTCTGTATATAACACCGTTGATACTAGAGACTTGCATCTCACCTAAACAACCATAAGTGACACGATTTCAATCCTGAGTGTTTTGGGAACTCCTGCCTTTAAGGCCAGTCCTTTGATTAGTATGGATGAGAGTGGCCAGATTGTCAACTCAACATGCCTACCTTTTTGGGGACTTGTCTGATATGGGAGCTGGGAACTCAATCCACAAGATGGAATTCACTCCTTTCCCGAAGCAGGGATAAGTAGAGAGATTGCTCCCTTAAGGGCTGATTCCAGGGCTTGAACATAGTGGTCACAACTTCTCTTTGGAAAAGAAGACTCAGTCATAGTAGGACTATGACTTATGTTCATTAGAGGGATCAGTGGTACTTAAGAAGACAGATGTAACTACAGGGGCATAACGGTTATTGGCTCAGCTGTACTTACAAGCGATCTGTGAATGGTTGTCGCACTGTTGATTGGTTAAGATGGACACATAATATATCTGTAGTAAGGAGAGTTCAGCTGTCGGTCTTTAGTGGAGTGCCTGGTAGTTAACGGATAGTGGATCCTGTAACTAAAAAGTTTAGTTAGTTATTCACGTACCGTAGAAGTTTCGAAGCTACAAGTCCATGAGGTCCCCTTGGTAGCTTAGATACAGTTGAGGACCAGTTCTTGTTGTTGATTTGAAATGTTCAAATTGACAAGAGGTATTTTATTATATATGATATAATCAGTATGATGTATAAGATACATCTAGTGGAGGATTGATGTAAATGAGATTTACATTAAGTACCATGGAATAGAAAAAAAACTATGGTTTATATGTTTCATGAGATGAAATATTAAAATTATGTGATCGCTAGGACATGACTTGAATCCTGAGTGAGTTGTGAACTCTGGCTCATGAAGACGGTCCTCTGATTCGTATGGGTGAGAGTGGCCAGAATGTCAACTCAACAAGCCTACCATTTTGGGGATTCGTTTGAATGGGGAGCTGGTAACACAACTACACGAGATGGAATTCACTTCTTCTCCAATGTAGGGGCAAGTAGATAAATTGCTCCCTTAAGGGTAGATTCCGGAGTTTGAACATAGTGGCCACACCCTTTACTAGCTTGAGAGGGACTTGGTCATAGTTGAACTATGACGTATTGATCATTAGAGGGATTAGTGGTACTTAAGGAGTTAGATGTAACTACAAGGACAAAACAATATTTTGGCCCAACTGTACTTACGAACAATTTGTGAATGATCATCACACTGTTGATTAGTTATATCCAATGGACACAGAAATTTATCTGTAGTTCGAAGAGTGCAGTTGTCGGTCTTTAATGGAGTGACCGATAGTTAACAGATTTTGGGTAATTTATTTAAAGATTTTAATTAATTATCCAAGTACCGTTGGAGCTTCAATCTATAGGTTCATAAGGTCCTCTCTGTAGCTCAACAGGGATTTAATCGAGGATTAATTTGAAGTGTTCAAATTAATTGGGGGAATTAATTATATATGATATAATTAATTAAATTGATTATATATGTAATATAATTAATATAATCTATTTAATACATTATAATTTAAGATAATATGAGACGAATTTGAATATGATTCAAATACCTATTATATGAATGAGATTCATGTAAGTAAATATAAATATGATTTATATTGAGAGGAATTAAATATTTGGATATGATCCAAATATCAATTATATGGATGAGATTCATATAAGTAAATTTAATATAAATATGATTTATATTAAATGTCATGTATTGTGGAGAGAAAATAAAATCTATAGTTTATGTTGTATTTGATGCAATATAAAACTATAAGCTATATGTTATATTTGATATAACATATAGTGCATATATAATAGAGTAGTTATTATATATATTATATTAATATTAATTTTATTGAAATTAATTAAAGAAAAGGAGTTACAATTCCCTATTCTTATTCTCTCAATGTTTTTACATGGGTTGTAAAAAAAATATGGTTAGAGATTTTCATCTTTTTCCTCGATTGGCTCTAAGAGAAGAGTTCTCTCCAAGAAAATGTTTACAGAAGAAGAAAAGTCCTTCTCTTTCCTCTCCTCCTCTTCATCTCTTTTCCCTCTTCCAAGGATTTAAGCAAAACTCATAACTCCTGCTTGAATCCTTTATCCCAAGAGAATACAGAGGGTTCTCAAGTGGTGAGGTCTGTTCTTGAAGAAGGAGATCCGTGTGGAGAAGGAGTTCCGTTCGTGGCTTGTACGAGGGAATTCTCGAAGAAAGGATTCTTCAACGGTAAGGGTTTCTGAAGCCCTATGTAATTTATTTAAAGCATGTTGTAATTTTAAGAAAATGCATATCTTGTTCTTATTTATTGTAAAACTTATATTCAATGGAAAATGGAATTTGGATCGATCTTTTCTTCCACTCAAAATATCTTTTCTGCAAATTTCCTTCACTCACCATCTCATTAAATATCTCAAAGGCTCCTCTGGCAGAGGTATTTTTCTGTCTACAATTTCAGACTTTTCTATTCCGACTTTTGTTGATGCAGACTGGGGAGCGTGTATTGACACAAGGCGATCTATAACCGATTTTTGTGTCTTCTTGGGCACTCCATCGTATCCTGGAAGTCTAAGAAACAACAGGCAGTATCTCGTTCATCAGTTGAAGTTGAATATCGAGCATTAACAGTCGCAAGTTGTGTTGGCTCCAAAGTCTTCTTAATGAAATGAATATCACTTCACCATTGCCAGCTCTTCTTTTATGTGATAATCAGGCAGCTGTTTACATTGCAACAAATCCAATGTTCCATGTTCCATGTTACATGAAAGAACAAAACATAGAATTTGACTATCATTTTGTCCGAGATTGAGTAGCCAATAGGTCCATCAAACTACTATCGGTACGTTCTCATGATCAGCTGGCTGATGTGTTCACAAAGCCTTTGCCTACTGCTTCGTTTTTCTCGTTACTCGACAAGATGAGGTTACAGGAAATTTTTTGCCCATCTCGAGGGGGAGTACCAGAAGTTATTTAGATAGTTATAAAAGTATAACTGATGTATTAGGCTCTGTTAGTTTGTTAAAGCCCATGTAATCTTTTTTTTTATCCAAGCCTCACTTTTATGTATATATATGGCCATAGCTAGTCCTTTTAATAAAAATGTGAGGATATTTTTAAACTCAGCTGTTAATAGATATGCTTATCTTTAGCTTTTGTGGATGATTGAGATATCTTCACGCACTATGACTGGTCATCCTATATTTAACAAGACCCTCAATAGCTTGTAGAATATATTGAGGGGTATGTGAGAAACATAAAGATGATGATGCAGTAGCTTATGGTTGAAGGTTATGCAGTTATGACGGTACGTCAGGCCCTGCAGCCACAATGGTTGAAGTTGATGCGCTGGCTTCTCATCGAGAGTCAAAATGAAAGATAATTCCAAGTTTTTTTTTTTTTAAAGATTTATTCATTTCGATCCACTCATGTTTGTGAATAAATCTCGAAAATGTGTCATTTGTTGAATAAAAAAATTGTCTAATCACAAATGATGACTATTTTCAAATTAACGATGAAATTACAAATGATTAAATTTAAGACTAACTACAAGTTGACATGCGTCCTAAACTGATATTGAAGAAGAAAATTGGTGGAGTTTCAAATAATGTCATGCATCTTCATCATGACCATTTCGTTGAATAAACTAGTTTGGTCCAATTAAGTCGCGATATTTGGACTCAAGATCAATTGAGCCTAAAAGTAGGCTCTTTTAGCTCAAAGACCAACCAATCCCAAAATCTAATTGATTAGGATCAAAGGTCATCTAAGTCAAAAGCTCACATTGCCCCACATAAATTTTATAAATAGAAGAGTATTCCTTCATTTTGGAGGTTTAGAAACTAAAGATCAAAAGAGAATTTAGAGAGAATTCACCATTAAAGCTTCCTAAGCTCCTAAAGATTGAATGATATTTGAAGACTAAAGTCCTTCAAAGATATATATATATGTGTGTGTGTGTGTGTATGTGTGTGTATTCTTCCAAGACTTCAACTTCAAGAACCTTCATGCACTCTCATCTTCAACTTAAGCATATATATTAAACAAAAAGAATCAGAGGATAACGTATTAGAAATCAAATCGTAGTCCCACAAATCAACATAACCTCAGGTTCAACTCCAATTATGCTTCTCTGAAAATCTCGTGTGAACAAATAAATAAAATCAAAAGAGGCAACAAAATCTTAAAACAAAAATTAGACTAAATATATAGGTTAATCTCATATGTATTTTCATTCTTCAATTTAGTCAACCATCATTGGTGAATGTTAAATTAGTTGGTGATATATTTACATAACATAGGTGAAAATTTTATGAAAAAAAAAGAGAAAGAGGTTAAAATAGGTAGAAAAGAAACTAAAAAGATATATTTTTTTATAAACAATTCGAGTAATACTAAGGTATAGTTGGTTCCATAAATTCCTCCAATGACTACCATTAAAAGATTGTTCGGTTTAAGATTTTATATATGTTAGAGAATAAAGTATGTTTGAAAATAATATGTCTGAGAATGAGATACTCTAGAAATCAAATATGGTTGTGTTTGGTTGTACATAAGAAATGCTATCAATAATTTATGGAAAAAAAATTTGTTTGCATTTAATTTATGAAATTAAATATGATAATCTTAAATTATTTAAATTGATTAATTAATTAAACAATAAATATATGGATTGATAAAAAAAAAATCATCAATTAAGACTCAAATAATAATTTTAATTATAAATATTTGAAAATTAGAGTAATTTGTAATTAAATTAATCAATTAATATATTTTATGAATGTCTTATTAATTACAATTTACTTTTTAATTTTTTAATTAATTAAGTTTAATATTTGTTAGTATAGATTAAATTTAAGTTTAGGGAAAATGTCAATTTACATCCCTTAGACTTTGTGATTTGTATTAATTAAATCCTGAACTAATATTTGTATCAATTTTAATCCTGAACTTGTATCAATTTACATCCTCTTCTAAATTTTGTTCAAGCATTATCATATGAAACTTATAATTTAAGTTAATTAAACTCTTGAATTTTTTTTTTTTTTAGAATAGGTAATATTATTATACAACAACAAGGGGATCCCATAGCCCGGAATCAAGGCATCAAAGCATCAAAGCACAAGCAAAGACAAGGTAACAAAACCCAAAACAAAGCCTACAAGATAATATCAGAGCAAAACCAACACAAAAAGAAACAAACTCACAAACCACTAGAGAGAAAGCCAGAGAAAAGAAAAAATCCCACAAACAAGGGACAACAGCAAAAACAAAGAACAACAAAAAGTACAACAAGAAAAATATCCATAAAACACACTATATAAGATCAAGAAGATCAACCCACCAGGAAGAAGCACAAGCACGAACCATAGAGACCATAAGGTGAACCAGAGCTGACACCGACCTCAGTCGACTTCCATGCAGTTGCCGATTACGTTCTTTCCAGATGTAGTATATGGAAGCACACCAGAAAACACGGAATAACTTACTATGCACCCCCTTACTCGACCCCACTCGACACAACCAACTCAACTCCACATCCCAACTCGCCACCCGATGTGACGAACCCAATTGACACAACACACCAGACACACCTCTCTCCCAAACCTACATTCAAAAAATAAATGATCTCGCAACTCCACACCTCCTCCACACAGAAGGCACCTCCCTCTGACAACACACCCCAACTCCTCAACCAATCCTACGTACCCAACCAATCCCTCACAGCTAACCATGCATAGAAGGAGTGATGCGAAATACCACCCCTGCCCACAAAATACCAGTCCAAGACACCCTAGGACGACGAGGACGCAAACTCTCCCACGCACTAGCGATAGAAAATCGACCACTCGCATCTGGTACCCACATCCAATAATCTTACCCCCTCACCCTCGACCCTACTACCTGAATAAGACCCCAAATCTCAAGAAGCTCCTAAGACACTATAGGCCAACTCCAACTTCCCTCACCATCCATGAATTCCGATAACCGCGTCTCCAAACTACTCCCTGCATCATAAACCACCGTAGACCCATATGAATCCAAAATCGCACCCCCGGCAGCCAAGGATCCCACCAAACAAAACAAGACCGACCATCACCAACCATCAAACGATATAGTTATAACTTTCATAAGTAATTTTTCCAAATAGAACGTAATGGAGACTGCAAATTGATACACTTGCAAAAATTCAGGACTTAAACGAAACTAATTATTAGGTAATGGCTTACATTGATGTAACCCCTAAACTTTAGGGGTATAAATTGATATTTTTCCTTAAGTCTAATTAGATAATATAATAGAATATATTTTATAAAAAGTAAAAAATTGGGAAAAATTTTTATATGTCAATCAATAGTAATAGAAAAAAAAATCCTAAAAAAGGGTTTTATAATTATGATATATTTAATAATGAATGAAGTAATAACAAAAAGTAATAACAATCCTAAAAAGGTTCTATAAAGTTTTTAGACATTTTAAAGAGGAACTTTAAATTTTCATCTCTTCAATGACTTCCACTAGGGTTGTTTGGTTTATGGTTTGATAGATAATAAGTGAAAATAAGATGGAAATCAAATATAATTGTGTTTGGTTGTGAGAAATGCTATCAACAATTTATGAACAAAAAAAATTATTTGTATTTTATTTATGAAACTAAACATGATGCTCTTAAATAATTTTAATTGATTAATTGGTTAAACAATAAATATCATTTAGTATATTAAAAAATCATTAATTAAAAATCAAATAATAATTTTAATTATAAATATTTGAAAAATTGAATAATTTGTAATAAAATTAACTAATTAATATACTTTATGAATGTTTTATTGATTATAATTTAATAAAGATATTCATTAGATATATATCCCATAGATGCCTTAGAATCAAAGGTAACCATTTTTTAAAATTTGCTTAGCATCCAATGTCTTTTTTAAGGAATATGAAACACTTGTCAAAAAAAAAAAAAATTGTGTGAAAACAAAGAAGATTATGAAACCAATCCTAATGAATCTACTATGAATTCAAGACTTATTATTTGACAGAAAATTTAAAAATTCAAAATTATTAATTAAAACATCGAGTAGACTCAAATCTAAAATTTTGAAACTAAACTTACAATTTAACCGTAATATAATTAATACAAAACCTCACAAAATTAAGAAACCAAATTTGCAACACTAACCCTTAGATAATAGTAAAATTAAGAAACTAAATTTGCAACATCCTTAGTAAAATTAAGAAACCAAAATTTGCAACATCAACCCTTGATAATAGTAAACCACAATTTTGCCCCAAAAGATTCGCTCCATTCTCTTTCAAAAATTCTATAAAAAAAAATCCTCCGCTCTTTACTAAGCATTTCGCGGCGGCGGCGGAGGCGAGAACGAGTCGGAGGTCCTCGGATTGGGTTCAGACGGAGGAATCCGTACGCCTTTTCTAGAATTAGACCACCGTCGTCCAGAAAAGCACGGAGGAGAAGGATGATCCGATTTCCTTTGACTCGGTCCAGACGGAGGAATCGGTACGTCTCTCGGAAAAATTTCGGAATCGAACTGCCGAAATTCCTTCTCTTCATCGGCTATTTGGGCAGCGGAGAAATGAAGCCCTAAGAGTATTACAAGAACACAGGCTCCTAATCTCCAATTAATCGACGCCATTGTTGCTCTGTTTGCTTCAATCTTCTTGCAGTGGTTTCTTTATATATATAGCGATTGGAATTTCGATTAATCGGATTTTCCATTGTTGAATTTGAACTTCAGTTTTGGTTTGTGATGCGTGAAATCTGCTGGTGACACCATGAATTAGGGTTATTTATTGTCGTTGTTGAAATTGAAACTGCCTTACCAATGAAAATCCATGGAAATTTTGAATTTGTGTCGTGCATTTAGGATCTTACCATATATGCCTTGCCTACTAATTTGTTTCTTTTTTCTTTTTTTTTTTTTCTAAATAACCTTTTAGTCCCTTTAATCCTTAATTTTTAAAATGTAACCTTTTAGTCATCGGTCCCTAAAGTAATTTTTAATTGATTAAAATATCAGGTCGGTTCTTATACTTTTGAGTTTATTCAATTTTAGTCTCTAGACTTTCAAATGTTCAATTTTAGTTTACGTACTTTTAATAAATCTTTGATGCGTTTAAAATACTTTTTCAAGTGTTCGATTTAAAAAAGAAATCATGTTGTAAAAAATTCAAGTGTTTGACTACCACTCAAAATGGATTTTGAATTAACGAGTTTATATAAAATAGGTTGGTTTAGGATAATCACTTGAAATCAACATTTAAAAAAATGACTTTTAAGTGTTTAATTGTTAATCTCTCACTAATTTATATAATTCTTAAAGTTACCAAAATACCCTGAAAGTCATGTATCTCACTTTCACTATGTTGTTGGGCTACCATCATCCTCTATCAGCTAACTCCAGCCACTTCCACCTTTGGCAACCACCTCCGACCACCACTTATACTAAGTCCGACGACCATTATTTTAAATAATTAGTTCGTAGTATTTTATAGTTGTCTTTTATAGTAATTTGACAATAATAAAAACGTTTTTGGTATATAACAAACCAAACAAATTTATATATAAAAAAACTTTTAAGAAAATGAATTTTTGAAAACATTTTTTCCTAAGCTAAACCAAACAGACTTGTTATTTCCTACTATTAGTTTGCTGTTGATTTTTTTAAAAAAAAAATTATTATCTATTAGCATTTTTACACTAAATTTTGAAAACATATTCATATATTATATTGAACCAAATTCAATAAAAATTAACTTCAAGGGACTAATTTAAGATTTATTGATAGTATAGGGACTAAAAATTGAAGAATTTGAAAATATATGATCCAACATAGTACTTTAACATTTTTTTATTATTTCGAAAATTGATATGATGTTTTTAAATGTTTAAATACTATTATGGTCAATGCACTTTGGATTTTTCCAAAAAAAAAAAAATTAGTCCATATATCTTTAGATGTTGAATTTTAGTCCATACACTTTCAAATAATTTTAAATTTAATCTTTCAAAATTAATTTTTTTAAAAAAATTTACTGAATAGCAAAAAAAAAAATAATAAATAAGGGTATCTGCGCATCTACCGATTGTTTTCTAAATTTATAATCATACAAAAAATAATAATTTGATTTTTGTTTTTTCATTATTCCAATTTTATCTTCGTTTGTATATCAGCACGTATATCTGAAATACTTTATATATGATTTACAATTAACTGATACACTTTATATTTGGTATATCAATCCACTGATATTTTATATAAAGTATAATACCTATACAATTGATATATTATTGGATGTTGTTTATTCGATTTTTTCTTCGTTTTGATATGAGTTGTTTCCATTTCTATGTTGGTCAATGACAAACATACAACCTTGTTATGCTGACAACGTGATATACAATAACTTCTGATACATCATCTGGATGATTATCAACTATGAAGCACAGACATAGATACGGCTACACGATACGGATACGATCGGATACGGCGATTCAATTTCTAAAAACAAAGATATGGATACGTTTAAGGATGCGTCACTTTTTTAATATTTTTTTAATATATATATTTCTAAAAAACGAGGATACTTATATGTTGAAGATACATTTTTTCTTTAAAAAAATCTAGAATATAGATAAATTTAGCATACAAGTTAATAACAATAGCACAAAATAGAATACAAACATTGAAATATAATACAAAAAAAGCAACATCTAAGATTTTGAAGTACAATAGTTAATAAAAATGCAATAGAAAAGTGACTCATATTGCAAAGAAGAAGAAGAAGATTAGAGAGAGAAGTATGAAGATAAACGAAGAACTTATTGTTAAAGATATCTAAATGGTTTATATTTTGGTGGACTTTGTGGGGACTCAAATGTGAAGATAAAGATTAGATAATTCTAGTCTATGGTTTGGGCCGTTATTATTATTTTTTTTCTTTTAGTTTTAGACTCAAGTAGTGAGCTTTTTAAATAAGTTACCTAATTTTAGATTGGGAAAGATTAGATGAGTTACTTGTCTTTTTCTTAAAAAAAATATGCATAGAAATAGATACGTCAAATCGCATGTCAAATACGTATCTGGGAAGTATCTGGAAGTATCGATATTCGATACGTGTCTGATACTGATTTTTTACCTCACTTGAAGTATTTGTGCTTCATAGATTATCGAGGAAGCTTATTGGGAGAAATTCTGCCAAAGTTATTGATCGTCGAAGTTGAGAGAAGTTGTGAAACCCGGATTTCTATTTTCCTTACTTAAGCAAGTGATAAAAGGAATTAACTAAGTGAAAGTTAAATCCTAAGTTAAGGGGAGGGAAATTTCTAAGTGTTAAGTAGATTTTCCTTGAATAATTTAAGTTGAGCTTTAATTGGTAAAATTATAATGAAATTTGTATAATAAGTAGGTTGATGAGAAAGTAGTGTGGAATGGTGAAAAAGGAATGGGGATTTGAAAAAGAAAAATATGAAAATTGAGTTTAGGAAATTTCGGCTAAGTATAGGGAAGTTATGTGAAATGCGTTATGGATGAAGAAAGGATTGAAGAACTGAGAAAAATATGGGAAATTATTTTGGGAAAAAACTGGAAAAAACGTATAGAAGTTACACGGAGACAAACAATTCGCAGTAGCTAAGAGCGAGATCGTTGAGAGCGAAATCATTGAGATCGAGACCAGGGAGATTGGAGAGAAAATGGTAGAGAGCAAGATTGGATAGAAGATGGGAGAGAGCGAGACCAGCGAAAAAGTGGGAGAGAGCGAGAGTAGAGAGAGCGAGATTTTGAGCTAGAAAGTTGGAGAGAGCGAGAGTGGAGAGAGAGAGAGAGTGGGAGAGAGCGAGACCAGCGAGACAGTGGGAGAGAGCGAGACAGTAGAAGAGAGCGAGACCAGCCTATGCGTCAGCCACGCCTTGTCCGGTGCTGCATTCGAACGTCACACCCATGCCTCGCCTATGCATTCAACGGTCGAGCAAGCTTCTGGGCGATGTATTTGGACGCGTTGGGGTGGATTATGCATTTAAAAACCCTAATTTGAATACAAACGAAGCTTGAAGACGTAAGGACAAACGTCAATTAAAATTTAGGTGTCCGATTAAGAGAAATTCTTAAACCCTAAGAAATTGTGTTGGATGTGTTTGGGAAGAACACATTGAACCAAGGTGAAGTTAGCTTATATTGATAAAAGAAGGATTAAACATTTGGCCATGCAGCCAAGTAGGTGCTGTCAATCCCATGAGCAATTTGAACATCTATAAATAGGGAGTTGGGATTTCATTTTCAAATCACACAAAAATCATAAATTTCGTAGAGAAAGTAAAGGGGCAGTGAGGGTTCAGAGGAATGTGTCAAATTTGGACGAGAAGATCTTCCAATCTGCTCGTGCGTTTGGAGTGATTCTAAAGCCATCTGAAAGCTCTGGAAGTCTAGTTTTTAGAGTAGGGCTGCTAGACGAAAAGGCTCAAAGGAACTGGGCTGGAGGTTGAGAAGAAGGCAAAAGGGTCAGACTGTCGAATCAATCTGGGCCAGTCTTGAAGATTTTGAGATTCCGGCCAAACTACAAAGAATTCTGAGCTGAAAGTATAAGGTAAGATTTCTAAGACATTTTAGAATAATTTTATAGAAGAAAGTATTTCCAAATAAGGTTCTGAACTATGAGTAATCTAAGTTGAAAATTGAATCTGGATTTTAGGGGTGAAAAAGGGACCCGAAGAGCTACTAGAGTGAAAAGTTCCTAAGAATTCGAGGTGAGTGGCTAAAATGTTTCGAACTAAAAAGTTTTTAAACTTTTTTGATTACAAACGTTTTACAGAAAGCATGTTTGCGAAAATAATTCTCATGCCTACTAGTTTTATAAAGTAGTTTCTAAGCAAGTTTGAATTGTGATTTGAACGCATGCATATTGTTGAAAAACTATTTACATATGTTGATTTTATCCAGCATGTGTTATCATCTTTAAAGCCATGTTGTATATTTGTTATACTGTACATGCTTTAAAGAGAAAAGTTGTTTATCAATAGTTTTGATAAAATGCGATGCCGAAGTACAAGAAGAAGGCATCCACCCAACTAAATACTAAAGTACAAGGAGAAGGTATCTATTGGTATTGAAGTACGTTTGAGAAGGTACCAAGCCAACGAGATACTGAAGTACATTGGAGAAGGTATCCTAGTAGCTCGATACTGAAGTACAAGGAGAAGGTATCTGAGCAGTAGTACCTAATGTGGCCACAAGTGAATAAAGTCAGAGATTGAGCAAAAGAGTTCTATCTGGACTAGTAGTTGGTGTTGGGATTATTTTACCAGTTATACAGTACTTTGATTTGAGAAATGATTTTACTGTTTTATGTTTAAAACAGTTTTATATACATTACGCTTGGAAATTGTTTATGCTACATTAAATTATATTTCAGATAAAACTATCTTCTGAAATTATGCATGAGAATTTACTATGTTTTCTCGATCACTCACTAGGCGTAAGCTCACCCCGTTTTCAAATGTTTTTATTTTTCCCCCCACAGGTAGTGGTCAAAACCTCTGAAGACAGCTCAGTATCTGCTCTGCCACTAAAGGACGAAAAGATTTGTAATCGTTTGCTAGGTGGTTACTGTTAATATTGTACACATGTTACTACTATTCATATAGGGACTAGGGTTTGTGGGTTTTGGGACTTGTAAATCTAGTGTTATAATGACTCTAAACATATTATGTTTCTAAGTTAATAAATTGTGAGCCTAAAGACATCCCGTTGCATATGAATTGTATTTGGTATCAGAGTTATTTCACAAGAGTTTTTAGGCAGTAAGTGTCAGCCTAAGGGTTGATAACTACTGCAGTCACGCCCTTCTCTAGGCTAAGAGGGTGGTCTGGGGCGGGGTGTGACAGAAGTCCTCGTCTTCTTCCTTAGCAGGCTTAGGCTTCCATGCCATCCTTTTGCTTTTCTTTTTATGAGTCTTATTCTCTCTTCTATAGCTTCGAAAGGAGTACGACTCTTTTTAGATGGAATTTGGTTCTCTTCTTTTTCGAAAAGTCACAATTATCCACCCTTCATTGTCATCTTCAATAGAATCATCTTTGCTTTGAAAATCTGTTGTTAGAATCTCATGTTGGAACCGAACGACTATAGCCTCAAAGGTCTCAAATTGGATGAAGCTTTCTCTTTGATCATAAGATGTAGATAGCCTTTGAACACATGGAGTCGTCGCTACTGGAACGTGATTTGTGTGAGTTATTTCATAAGATCCAACTCAATCTTCTTTTCACGAGCCAATTTCAAAATTAGCTCCTTTAGCACGAAGCACTTTTCCACTAGGTGGCTAATAACACGATGATACTTGCAGTAATTAGGATCACCTACTTTTCCTGCTTGTTCTAGCCGCTTGCATTCTTGTAGTTGAATGAGTTATTTCTCTAATAATTGATCCAACATGTCTGCAACATCATAATCAGGGAATGGATAAACTTTTTCCTGTCTTTCTTTAAGAATTGGGTGACACTTCTCGCCCTCTTTGTATTTTCTTTCCAATTTCGTTTGTTTTCCTTTAAAGTAAAACTTCATTGGGGTTGCATGAATGACCACATATTTTCTTATGGCACTATTCACAATCTTTTCAGTACCTTTAGTTTCATTCTTATCTTTTATCCCTTTAGAGACTACGAAATCTTTAGTTCCCCTGTTGGTGATGCTCATCTTTATGTCATGAGCGCGTGTCGTAAGCTCCTCAAATGTACGTGGTTTTATTCCTTGTACGATGTAGAAAAGCTCCCAGTGCATCCCCTATGTGCACATCTCCACTTCATATAATTCAATGAGTCTATCTTTGAAATCCAGACTCAGAGCTCTCCATCAATTGATGTAGTCGATGACTCCCTTTCGCTACTGGGTGCTTATCAACTCCATCATGCTGACGATACACCTAGTGCTATAAAAATGGTTGAGGAACTCTCTTTCCAAATATTCCCTGTTGTCAATCACTTTTGACTCTAGATTAGTATACCAACCGAAAACATTTCTTTTCAAGGTATGAACAAACTGCTTAACTAGCAGGTCTTCCTTTAGTCTCTGCATTTTAGCAAGTTTCATTTTTTTTTATTCCCCTTTCCATCGAACTACTGAAACTTTGGAGGTTAGTACCCAACTGGCATTCTCAAATTGTCAATCCTCTTGGTGTACGGCTTGGAGTATATGAAAGAAGATTGTGATGGTCCTCCATGTTGAGCCCTTATGGAGTTTGTGATCATATCCTGTGACTATTGAACTGACAAGGAGGTGACAAAGGTGGATTGTTGCAGTTGATTTTCTTGAAAGACATACTTTTCTTTGTCATTGGCTTTTGCAGTTGGAGTTTGGCTCATTTCAGCTGTTTCTCGAGCTTGTATTTGACCTTTTAAGGCAACGATTTCATGATCTCACTCCTCGACAGCTTTCATTAAGAGATTTATCTTCCTCTCTATCTCTACCATGGCTGACTCAGTCGTTAAGTTAGCCATCATAACGAACACTACATCAAAGTGTGATTCTTACTACATCAAAGTGTGATTCTTTTTCTGATGGATCAGAAGTAGGAGTGGAGTCGTCGAATAAGATATTTTCTCTGATGACAATCCCGGCTTTAGGAAATTCCATCAGTTGTTCGTTGATTTTTTCCGCAACGATAGAGACTTGTTCTTGCTTATGTAGGCTCCCCTTTGAGGGACTTCGGGTGACAAGTCCCATGTAGGAGCCGCTTGTAGCAGTTGCTTTAGATGCATCTTTCTTTGGTGCCATTTGTTTATTTGTTGATTTAGATAACGAGAGAGATGAGAGGTAGAGAGGTCCCACCGAATTTTTCAATTTGTTCGCACAAGGTTTCTAGAGAAACTTGTTTTGTGGAGTTGAACTTGAGTTGATGTTGATTTGATGCGAAATGGTTTGATCTCTAGTACTTGATCCTCTGATTCTCTCAGTTGAATGTGCATGCTTCACTTGAAAAGCGGAGCACGTGATGTTCTTGAAGTCGAAGTCTTGGAAGAGTTTTTATATCTTCAAAAGACTTCAAGGAGTGTATAGCTTCCAAAGTCTAGGAGTATTCTGATTGTTGGGAGAATTCTCTCTGGACTGACCCCCACAAATAAAGGGAACTCCTCTATTTATAGAGTTTTTTAGTGGGCTTTGTGGGCTTGGTTGGTCCATGGGTCTGGCCTTTGAGTTCAATTAGTTGGACTTCACCTACTCTGGCATTTGGGCTAAATTAAGGTCATTCTTATGCTCAACTAACTTTAGCCCAAATTATAATATCAATTTGGGTTAAATTAATTTCACTCAATCTAATGATGAAAATAGTGCAATCATCGAAATTCGTCAACTTATGTCTCTAACTTCAATTTACGGACACAGTCAACTTTTAATTGGTCCCAAATTCAATTATTTGGAATTTCCTTATTAATTTAGTGAATGACGTGGCAATTTGTGATTGATCTAAAATTTCTCCTTCATTTCAAACTAAGAGTATATCCCAAAGTGCTTAGAGGTTGGACGTTCATCCCCATCTACGAAGTTGTACCCAAAAAAAGAACAAAAAGAAAAATGAGAGTATGCTTAAGGGGAGATGAACGGTTTGACACGAAATCTTTACTGAATGATAACATGTATAACCAATTTTATTCAACTTTTTTCCCTTGTTTTTGAACCTAATAGAGTTTACACCTTTTTTTCCCTTGTATTTCTCAATATATACACTACCTATATTTTATAATAATTATTACGTGTATTTTCCAATATACACTATGATGACTCAATATATACATATATTTATGTAATTTCAATGTTTTAATTTTGTCGATTCATAATTTGAATCATGGTTATTACTTAACTAAATTTTTATTTAGCTAGTCATTATATTTATCTACCTTGTTACACTTCTTGCGGTTTAAAAGTATCGATCTCTTCCTTGTTACACTTCTTTCGGTTTAAAAGTATCGATCTCTTCCAAAGGTAAAATTAGTTTTTTTTCAGAGTTGTAGGTGTTTAAATTTAGTTATTCAATCTTCTATTTCTTTTCTTTCTTTTTTTTTTTTTTTTTTTTGAAAATACGAGAGGTATGAGATAGGAGAATCAAACATCAAACCTAAAGATTATAATAATTTATGTCAATCGAGCTATGTTCACGATGTTAATTACTCTTCTAATTGGCTCTTTTTATCTATTATATCCCCTTCAAATTAGTTCTCCTTTCATACTCTTATCTACTTTTGTTATATCCAACATTCTCACTCATCTAAACATGTACATATACCAGAGAGTGATATGTATATAGTAGAATAAGGAACAATGAAATATGCTTCATATTTACATTATTTGCTTTGAACCTCTTCCCAACAAGGAAAAGAAGCTGAGCAAATTCTATAACCAACCCTATAATACAAGGAGACAGATTAGTCTCCATGGATAAAAATACAATATGCTAAGCGAATAATCAACAATGTTTGAAACCTTCGTATGGCAAAGTTTGTCTTCAATCAGATCCCTCATAATATGGGACTTCATTTCATGATGGCATCAACAAACTTTTGCCTTCTACTCTTTGTACAAACCTCATGATCAAGCCAGGACCTCCCTCGAGTAATTGTTTATTTTCTCGGCATGTTCGGCTGACACATAGACTGCATCTCGTAGAGTGCTGTGGGTTCGACCATAGACTGCGTAAACGATCACTCCGATCACTAGCCATACCGACACTCGAGCCCATGTACCAACTCTGAACGGTTTAAGAAATGGATCATCATTCAGAAACAAGGAAAATAAATATGGTTTAAAATAGTGTTTTGGTTAATGTTAGGTAATACCATTCAGTATCAAGAAAGGAATGAAAGAAACCTCAAAAAGTATGCTATGGATATTAGAAGACATATGAGCTAGGATGAAACGTTTGTTACCCGAGATTGATGAGTAAGTAGGTGTTGATGAGAATACACACAATTGGTAGCAGAGGAACAAATGGACAGGTGAAACCTGAGAAAAGAGAGAAAGAAAATGCAATAGATCAGTATCTTCATACATTAACCAAGAATATATTGTTCATCTATAGACGTAACTCTCGGGTTATGTTAGATGCCCGTGCCCAAAAAAGAATGAGCGCTAGGAGGGAGGGAGGGGGTTCGACTTGGCAATCAGTAGAAGAAACATAAGTTCATGACCAGAAGAATATGCAGGCATTGTGCTACCTTTCCTTGGACTTTAAGGTGCTAGAATCCAAGAACTAGTTAACCAATGTATGGAAAAGGTGAGTTCGGTTAACAGCAGTGGCAACCTAGTTAAGCAATTATCTTAAGGATATGTAGTCCAAAGAGGATGTTTTTTGCTAGTTAGTTCCCAAAACTCGCATATGAAGTTAATACCAACTTGCAATGTGATGTGTGATACTAACCCGAGCACTATTCGGCTAAGAAAAAGTAAAACGCTAAATGCTTAAATAGGATGCAAGAGAAAAGGAGTGCTGTTCTCACCTCCTGTGTGTCCAAAGCTGTGCCTTGCATCATCTTGGTCTATGCAGGACAGTACAATCAAAGCAGATAAAAGAAGCATAACGCCGATTCCGCTAACTGAATATCGCACATAGCTGGTGGAAACATCAAACACATTGAGCAAAAATAATTACAAGAGGAACAATTACACTAAAAAAAGCATGTCAAGAACTTGAATCTTAACAGCCTCCTTATTTTTTAGAGGACTCGTTGCTCTTCCTTTCCCCAAGGGTTTCAAAATCTTTCAGCAGGAAAATTGCCTTGCTGATTTGTTTTGTTGGATTGAGAGATTAAGATTTTTATTGGTGCTCCCTTTATGAAATTGAATTTTTATGATTAACCATAATAAATTTCCGGATGCAACAAACAGAATCTAGAATATAAGTCGTAATTACAACCAACCTTGGAAGCCTCAAATTTGTAGCTGCGTACGTAAGGAGTAGTGCCCCGACGCATGTTAACAAGATGGTCCATCCAGCAATTTTTCGTCGATTCTTCTCATTTAGAGTGTCTGCAATTAAACATAAGAGAAAATAAGAAGATTTGAAAAAAGCTTGTGTGAGTAAAAACATGGATAGTAACCCTACATTCTTCAACAGATGTTTAATAAAAGCAAAGAACCATATTTTAGTGCAATATTCTTTTGTAGGCTAAAGACATTAAACCAAAACAAAAGAAAGCGGGCTTGTTTTTAAGGGATTGCTTAAATGAAAGACATTCAAGTTATACAGTCCTCCCCATTTTCCTTAAAGGGAAAGATCTATGAGAAAAATGTTTCAAAATTACGAGCATTGAGCCTAGGCGCAACAAGGTGCTTATGATACTGGCACCAGTGAACAACTTCATTGTAACAGGCCAGACATAAAGTAAGAGCAACCATGAAACTTACAGCCACGTCGAGCTAGATAGCTGCTGATTATGGGGATGTCAACTGATGAATCCACTTTCTCAAGCAAGGGTCTAGCACTGTCCTTAATAGAACCGATTTCGGCATCTTTTCCATCAACATCATATGCACTTGTATGAATTGGTAGGGACAGTGGATCAAATGACTCATGAAGAGACGACGGCAACGGCACCTCATTGGGTGGAATATATCTGAGAATCAACACGGATACAGCCACTGTGGTAAATGCTAGAAGGGTACCAACACTGACCTGCACAGAGTGAACCTTGTTCAACCAACTCTCCCACATAATCAAAACTATAACTAAAATCAACGGCTCAAGTAGTTTTATTCTTTCACAATCCAAAGCAATTTAGAAATTCAAAGAACTAGGAAGATTCCATTTCGGTATTGAGACTTTGACTTCCATTGCATGACACGTGTTCTTCATCTTAATAACTAGACTGTGAAATGGAAATGGCATAAATGAGAATAAGAACGTCAAAATGTACATCGCTCATGAGCATACACATCAAGATGCAAACATTAACAGACAAAGATGATGGAAAGAGCAGAACGCTGTCAAATTTAGTGAGACAACTTAGGGAGCTGAAATTTTCAGATTGTATTTGTATGATTCTTTTTGGTTATGAACATTTTTGTGTCTATTTAACATAGATAAGGTTTGAAACAAAACATCTTCAAGCTTTATTATCAATTTTATACAATGCAAGAAAAATTAGATCGAGACACCTTACCATCCCTGCTAACTCTGAAACATCCATGAAAAAGGCCAAGCTTGCAGCCCCAACACCACTTGCTATGGTGCTCTTGACAGGAACTTGAGTTTTTTTATTGACATCAGAGAAGAAAGAAGGCAGCAACCCATCTCTCGCCATTGCCATCAAGATTCGTGGCTGGAAAGTGAAGCACATGGGTCAAAAATAGAGTTCATGTACAAGAAGATGCAAGATGTTAGAAGGAAAAGAAGTGATAAGAAATGTGTTCTCTTTTTCTACATAAGAAAAGAAGGATTCATAAACCATATTCTACAATGAGCAATGATCCCAGAAATTGAAAGGCAAATAACAGTTCCAACATTCAAAATATATTTTCTATTTTTCATGATTAGGGGGTCCTATTCCTTGTATTATCATCACTAAGCGTATAAGGTCATATATTTGAATAATCAGGCTTTTTTGGTGAAAGAACAATGTTAAGAGACACCTCAAAGACTTCATAAAAATACCTGAGGTAAAATAGAACCCAGCAAAGTTGAGCACAGTGCAGTAACAGCTCCAGCACTCACCACATAACTGGAGCATAAAAATTACATCAGCAGCTGAGACAATCCACCCAATTTACCCCAAAGACTATTGATAACACAAAACTAGTGGCATCATGTTTTCGTAACTCAAAATTTAAAGCAATTTACAGCATACAAGTACACACTTACGCAGCCCATTGCATGCCGTGCTCAGCAAATGCAGACGAGATGGGGGTATCAGG
Organism: Benincasa hispida; assembly: GCF_027475165.1. Classification (NCBI taxonomy): domain Eukaryota; kingdom Viridiplantae; phylum Streptophyta; class Magnoliopsida; order Cucurbitales; family Cucurbitaceae; genus Benincasa; species Benincasa hispida. The sequence continues at coordinate 56,301,842 of NC_143480.1, read as the reverse complement.
ATCCATCTCATAATAAGGCACCAGACCAACAATGACAATTGAGACCATCATATATAGTGCACAGCAAAGAGATAATGAAGATGCTATCCCCAGTGGCAAATCTCGTTGAGGATTTTTCACCTATTGAAAAATACTCATAGTAAGTTAATACTTCTGCAGATTTTCCAAGCCAAAAGGACTACAAACCATTTACAAATTAGAATCTATGTTGCATATTTGTTGATAAAGATTAATGTATGCTTGAATGAAACTAGTTGTTTGAATATGAAATGAACATAAATCTTTTCCATGTTCAATTCCAAATATGTTGGTTTAAACATCAAATTTATTTTATTTTCATTTTATTTTTTTGGGGCTGTGCAATAAAGGAGTAAATAAAGAGGGAAACAAGAACAGCAAAGAACTTGTTCATAAGGAGATCTACTACTGACTTTAGGAAACAGTCAGGAAGTTTGCATTTCTTAAAACTACCTATACGTTTTAAGAAGTTTTTGCAATAACAGATGCTGGCATAAAATTTCACCTCTTCGGCAGTACTCGCAACAGCATCAAAACCAATATATGCGAAGAAGACCGTAGCAGAGCCAGCAAGCATCCCATCTACTCCATAGGGAAAATACCTGTTATATTGCAGAGTTGACATTTATAAATGTACATCAGAAATGGCAGAAATAATTTATAGAGGTGCATATCACAGAGTGAAATTTTGGAGTACCCTGTAGGAAGTTCATATCCAACCCATCCCGTCTTGAAACCGATATAAGAGCCAGCTATAATTACAAATATCATTGCACATATATTTGCTCCCGTCACAACGGCTTGTGCTGCAATACTCTGCAAGAAAATTACATAAATTAATAACAAAAGGAATTAACATAAGTGTCTTCGAAATTATTCTTCCACAAATTAGTAGTATACCTCCTTGATTCCCATACACAAAAGAGCAGTGACAATCAAAACTAAGATTGCTGCACATGGATCAACAACAATACCGAGTCCGGGAAGAGTTTGCCGAGCTAGAAAGGAAGGCAAATGATCATTGCCACCAAACAATAAGGCCTGAAAAGATGCAAAGATAACATAAGAACTACTAAGGTGTCAGACTTCAAAAGTTTTCTCTAAATCATGCACTATAACATGGTGTAACCAAAACAACCAGAGTTCATTCCAATTCTATTAAATAATCGTGTTAAAAGTTTAATGGAATTCACAATACCAAATTTGGGGATATTCCACGTGCAACAGTTGAGCCACCAAGTGTATATTCCAGTATCAAAGCCCAACCAATCAACCAAGCAACACTGAAAGAATAGCAATGGAAAATCACCAACCAGTAGGTGAATTATTATGTGAAGATGAACTACATAATCATATGCTAAAAGAAATACTGAACTACATCAACAGGTACCAATCTCATTGCAAACAAGTTTTCTGGATGGGAAAATGAAGTTCAAAACCAGCTATTTCCCATCCTTGTCAAGAAAATCAAACAAACAATTCGCCAAAAAAATGAAAACCAAAATGATTACCGTTTCCTTTGCGATACATAATACTTTTTCTGCTTTAAGGTCCCAATCAAGCAGTAAACTTACCATCCAGAAAGATAACTTAAAAACTAAACATCATAAACCTTAAAGTAAAGTCAAACAAAATTACCCTTCTCCAACACATATGTATGAGTAATGATAAGCACTTCCAGCAGATGGGCAACGACTTGCAAGCTCCGCATAGCAAAATGCAGAAAGCGCTGCAGCAATTCCAGCAATCAGGAAGGAGATAGCAAGAGCTGGTCCTGAATGCTCTCTGGCAACAGTTCCAACAAGAATATACACTCCAGCTCCAATAGTAGCACCAACTCCTACACAAGATTCAAAAAAAGGAGGCAAATATACTTTAGATCTGCATATGAACAGTTCGACTGCCAAAAGACCAATATTGATTAGAAACTATCTTGTCCTTCAACTTCATCGAGATAACTAACAGTATAAGAAACAAATCCCAAAAACTAGTACTAACAAGTTGCTGAGATTACCTACAAGGCAAGAGCAGAGCATCAAAACAGCTTTAAGAAAATTAAACACTCGGTCTCAATAAAGACTTCTAGGATTTGAAGGACATGGCTTCTAAATCAAAACAAATTGATAAAAAAGAAAAACAACCACGAAATTACAACACGAGTACCTATTGAAATAAGGTGAGGAATCGATAACTCTCTGGCTAACTGATGATGCCCTGAGGATGAAGATGATGACGAATCGGCAGAATCAACCTGTTTCCTCCTTATCAATGCTTTGAAACCAACTCTCGAACTCCGTCCACCCCTTCCACTCTCCTCTCCAGAAGAAACCAAGAAACCCATCAAGAAGATACCCTGTTTTATCTCTTTTCCCCCTTTTTCTTCTTGTTCTTCTTCAACACAAACCTAAGATTCCAACAATTATCCACGAAAATGGTGAAGCTAGAGCCAATAATTCAATAAACCCAGATGGCTAAATCTACCCGCATTCCCAAATCAGGGAAAAATGAAAACCCAAGAAGAAATTTTGGGAGTGATTCTTCTTGGGATTAAAATGGGGAGCGGGCAGATTCCCAGAAAAACGTTTCCCTTCTCTTCTCTTGTATATTGGGTATCCAAAATTGAAGAAGAAAGATGGGAAATATAAGAAACAATCAAAGAGGGAGGACCCCTTTTCCTTTCTGCTGTGGCTGCGGCTCGAAGGAAATGGATTCAATTGAATTGAATTTGAATCATATATAATAAGAAGAACACAAAAATTGAAATAAAGAATGTTGCGTGTGGAGGCCCTCACTCCAATGATGCCGATCCATTGGCAGATCTGCTACCCGCTGCCCGCGGGTAGTTGGGGCAGACATTGTTGATGAGGGAATCCAACAAGCTTCCTCCCAAGAATGGCGGGTCGGCTGCCTGTAGCTTTTTCTCCCTTTTTCTCCTCAGTTAACCTATGATTGGAAAAATTATCATAATTATTGAATTTAGAAGAGTACACAAATTAATCGAAATCATATAAAGATGTTGAAAATTTGAAAATATGATTAAGAATGAATAGTTAGTTATTATCTGTATTAATAAGGTGCATCTTTCTTGTTAGTGGTTCAATCATAAGAACTCCAAAAACGTGTTAATGACATATTGAGAATTTTCTTAGGAAGTGTTAGTTTGTGGGGATAGTCTTCACTCTTAGAATTAATCGTTCAAGATAAATAAGGATGAGGTAGCTAGATCGTAAGGATATAGAAAAATGACCGGATGATCAAGTACCGAATCCTTATTCAAATATTGGGTTTGGAGCATTACAATTATAAATTGTCTTATCGTTTACTTAAACTCATGTTGACAGTACTTTTTAAAATTATGTTTTTAAGTTTATAACTCAAAAAATTATTTGATAGCTAAAGTAAGGATGAGTCCAATTATCATAAAATTATACTTTTAACGTTTCATAAATTTCTGAATTCTTATTTTTTATTTTGATAGATGTTTGATAGGTTCACGTGAATAGAAATGTGAAGTGGCAACAAGTATGTGACTTAAAAAATTCTTATTCTTATTAATGTTAAGGAATCAAACTTATAACTAATATAAAAGTATTGTTTAAGAAAAGAAGTTAGGAAAGTTAATCATTTGTGTAAATCATAACTACTTATTTTATATATGATTTGCATTTTTATTCAAAATTCTTATAAATAGAAAAATCTAAAAAATATTTAGATTTTATAGCAAAAAGTCTAAAAGTGTATTGTATTTTTAAAATATTTTTTTATATTTAAAAGGGCCTCTAATTTAAATGTATTGATTTCACTAGAATTATATAACTGTTTAATTACTTTGAAGATATATATCGTTGATCGAGAATTAGATATTTGAATCTCTACTTCATATGTTGGATATATGGTGTTTCAGTGTACCATTTAAAAATATAATGGGTAAACAAGTGTGATTGATTAAATGGAAGATGTAACTTGTAATCATTGGATTTTGTCGTGTAACTTGTAGTCATTGAATTATCTCACTCAAACGATGAAAGTTTTAAAAACAATATTCAGTGTAGATTCAACATTCAACAACTATGTTGTTTCCTACAATCTGATAAGGTCATTCTTACTTGTCACCCCAAACTCGGTGCTACAAAATAAAAACTCTTTTATCGTATACACATTTTTAATAATGAATTCAATTAGGAAAAATATCATTTTTGACTTTGAACTTGTCACGTTGTATCCATTTGGACCATAAACTTTCAATTTGATTAATTTTCCTAAACATAAGTCTTGCAATTTAACCTCAAACTTATAAAAAAGTTAAAAAAAAAGTGTTGCAATGTCAATATTGATATGATAAATTCTCACTCCAAGTATTGTTAAAAAAAGTTCACTCTTTTATGTTTAATGAATTATAAAACATATACATATACGATCTGAAATTGATAAATTGACTAAAAACGCTTTAAAAAAAAATATTAAAAGCTAAACTTTGAGAATATTATTCCATAATTAATCGGTGCACTAGCCAAACTAGTTTTTGTACATATCTTTATCTTGTTGAAATTAATGAGTTTAGCGTAAATTGAACCGAAGTTAAAATTACAACATAAATGTAGGGTTAAAATTCATGAAATTAATATTTTATGAATCAAATTGATATAATATGATAAGTTCATTTAATTAGTATGATTAATTTATTAATAGTTCAATATCGGAGTAATGACTATTCTAAAATTATAGTAACTATATTTTGCTAAAGTAAATACTATTTTGTAGTCCCCAATTAGCTACGGTCTATACTATTTCAAAACTCTCATTTGCTATTATTTGTAAATATTTTCAGTAGTTTTGTCATTTAAAATAATTTCTTTATAAATATTGAGCAATCAAATTTATACAAGTGTTAAAATTTAACCTTGTAACTTACATAATGGTAGAAATTGTTACAATTACATAAGCCTGAGAGTTTAATTTTTATCATATGGGGATCCAATTTCTACAACTATTATAAATTCAAGAGTCTAGTTTTAACATTTATACAAGTTTGAGAGCCAATTTTTATAATCGAAAATCCGAGGGTATAATTGTAACCATCACGATACTTAAAGATAGTTTTTGTAATTTTTCTTTTTAATTTAAAAAGATAATTTCTCATTTTTAAGGTTTTTGTATTCTTTTAGATCGAGAATATATATATATATATATGTGTGTGTTTACTAATTTAAAAGAAAAAAAAAACATGTTAGAATCTCTTAAAAGAGTTTACATATCACTCTCTATTCTTTTATTTTCTTTAAAGATATTTTGGGAATAAATTTAATATGGCCTTAAGGTATCATTGGTAATATTTTTAATTTCTTTCCAAAGATCTTCACATGATTCTCAAATATATTCCTATTAAACATCCTTATATTTTTATTTTTATTTTTATTTTTTTGTCTCTTAACATATTATGATTTGAATTGATGGATCTAACTAGGCAAAATTTAATCAGAGGTGGGACCCATGGACAAATCCTTCCATTTGATTGGAGGATGCCAAACTCCAATCTTGATGCAAGTGAAGCCCTAGAAGAATGGATGGCTGTGATTGAAATATATCAGTGTTTTGGAAGTCCACATGTGATCAAGATCAAGTGGCTCTCCTTCAAGTTGAAAAAATAATTGAACCAAAATTTGGTTTTTTCCCTCAAACCAAATAAAATAAAATGATTGGAATTTTAAAAATATTGGAAAAATATATCAAGAAAAAGAAAGAACAGGGTTACCCTTTTTTTTTTGGGACAAAAAGCATGGTTACTTTGACAGTTCAGTCTATTATGTAGGACCTTTCCTCTAAAAAAATAAATAATAAACAATTTTTTAATATCATATTGGTAAATTTTGTTTTTAAATTTGGTTTCATTCAAGTAGTTAAAAATTTAAAAACAGTTTTAGTATATCTAGATTTTATATTTTAAATTTTAAATTAAAAAATTACATTAATAATTAAACTTTTTATAGATAAGCTATTTCATGAATCCTTGGTATAAGTTTATTTCATTTTTGTTAAAAATAAAACATATATAACATAAATTGTAGGGTAAATATTAATTTAGATCTTTCTAAACAACTTTTCTTATAAAATCATATCATAGATGGTTAAGATTTGTAACAGGTTTAGGCTAAAGATTGCAACATACTTGTAAGTTTAAGATGTAATTTGATGAAACTAAAAGTTTAGAATTAAAATTGATATGTCACCTGGTTTAGGATAATTATTGTGTTGGTTTTTTTGACACTTAATGCCAAATTAATTAATTTTAATTTAATTAATTAATATTTTGATTTAACAAACTTGTTTTTATTTATTAATAATTTTGGTATTTTGAAGTATCCATTGCATAAAGCTCGGAACAATGGTTCTAATACAATTTGAATCACGCAAATCAGACATTAAACGAAGAAGATACTGCCGAAACAAACTTAATGAAAAAATGACAAAATCTTTCCCATCAAAGTGACCGATTGAAATGTATCCATTGGAGTAATGGAGAAATAATAGGGTGGACTTTTGATTTTTGGATTGGTTTTAAAAGAAAAATAAATTTAATATATTATTTACTAATTTTGCACGGACATTTGCTTTTTGTTGAGTTTGAAAAGAAATTATTTTAAAAGATTATATTGTTATAATATTTTGTGTTTGTGTCTTATAGCTAGTTGAGTTTAAATGTCTACCATTCAATTTTTTTTACCAACATCCAATTGCCCAAATTAAATTTGGATTTCACCATATTCCTTCTCTATTTAAACACATCTTCTTCTCCGAATTAATACAACAATTTTACACTTCCTCCATAACTCAAAGCCACCATTGTTATTCTCTTTATGCTTTAATTTTCTTTTTTTCATCTAATTCTTGAGAGAAATATCTTGTGTTGTGAGCTAAAATTTGTAAACCCACTCTTATTAGAGAGTTTGTCCAGTGTGTTCATTATTTTTTCAAACTATTGTAAGTGTTACTTTTGATCCCAGAAAAATAACGTTGTAATGGTTTGATTCTCAACCGTGGAGAAGATCGGGTTTATTCTTGCTCTCGGAATTTATTGTTTGAATTATTTATTACCTAAAATTGTATTCATTTGCTTAATTAGGCTCGCATTAATAAAAAGTTTTAATTAGTTTTAATAAATCCTATTCACCCATTAGGGTTATCATACCAATCCTACATATTGATATTTTTTTTTCATTTTTTTCTCTTATTTCTAGTTGATTTTAATATTATATCACAAATAAAATTGATGAGGATTGAAAAAAAAAAAAAGACGACCCATATGACATGAAAGAAGGGGATCATTTAAATATACAACTAGAAATATTGATGCCTAACTACTCAGAGGCCGTTTGGTTTAAGATTTTATAGCTGCCCTGGAATTAAAGATGTCTGCAAACAATAAGCCTGATATTAAGATTGCTAGAAATTAAGGATGGTTGTGTTTAGTTATGCATGTGAATATTATTAGGATTTTGTGGAATGACTGTGTTTAGTTGTGCATGAGAATGTTATCAGGATGTTTATCTCTTACCCATTCCTACCATTATTCTCATCCCAATTCCCTCAATCCAAATACCACCTTAAATTATGTTTATGTTTGTTTTAGGTAATTTACTCTTTTTTATACTGTTTCTTGTTCTTGATGGATATATATAATTAGATTTGTTGAAAGAAAATTCTTATAAATAGAAAAATTTCATAAATATTTATACTTTAAAGAAAAATGTTTAAAAAGTGTTTGTACTTTTGGAACTTTTGTAATAAAGGATAAATATTTTTAAATATTTTTTTATATTTAAAAAGAGGAATTAAGATTATTAGATTAGTTATTTTCATTGTATATTCTTAATTTGGTGAGTTATCATAAACTAATTTTTATAACTTATCCTATAATATTTAGTAGAACAAAAGTCGGGTGAGATAACGTGCTTGAATAACTTTTCTTTCCTGGTTCATTTTTGTGCACCATTTTTCCCTTTTATTTGGTTAGCTTTAAATGGGCTTCCCTTTATAATATTAGAAGTCAAACTAATTCCAATTTACTATATATATATATAATCGAGCCTAGGTAGCAAGATAAATAAATTTTTTTTTTTTTTTTTTGACAACAATAAGATAAATAGTTAACAAAGAGAAAAAAAAAATCATCTAATGAACGTATTCGCCCTCAACCTAAAAGATATAAGTTGAAATCCCTCCTACCGATCTAATGTTAAACTAAAAAAAAAAATTTATTTAAAAGGAAAGTCGATTGATTAATGGGTAAGCTAGTGGCTAGCTCAACGATAATTGACAAAGTCTTTCAGCCTAGAGGTTGAAGGTTCAGTCTTCCCTCTGATAGTTATTGCACAAAAAAAAAATGATAATCGAATAATACATTTATATAGAGATTTTTTTTAATACTAATACATCATGTAAAGATTCTTTAAACTAATTTACTATTTTTTGTGCATATCACATTATATAATCTTGTTGTTGTCAATAATAATGATAATAATAATCTTACCTCTAACAAAACCCTTTTTTTTTCTTAATTTATATTATCTTGTATGCATATAACATGTTGAAATTATTGTATATAATTTTGTCCTATGATAATTCAATGGTTAATTCTTAGTTTAACCCAACTCATTTTTCTAGATATAGTCTCAATTAGAAAAGAAACTATAATCTAATGAAAAATATATATTTTTTCCAGCATAATGAATGTGTAGGTGAAACATCTCACTTTAAAAGAAAAATAAATCAAAATTGTGCTTATTGTTTGCCATTAAAAATGAAATTAAATGGGGAGAGTTCTAAATGGAAATGCAATGAAGAGAGATCATTTGGATACAATAAATAAATAAATAAATATATATATATATATATAATCTTAAAGTATAGTGTATTTGTAATCCTTAAATTTTCGGTTATAAAAATTGAGCATCAAAACTTATACAACTATAAAATTAGATATTCAAATTTATATTAATTGTAAAAATTAGATCCAAATAATAAAAATTGAACATAATTTCTACAATTATGTAAATATGACAGTCTAATTTTAACACTTATATAAATTTGAGGATTCGATTTTCATAATTGAAAGTTTAAGAATATAATCATAACTATTGTCCTACTATGAAAGTGATTTTTGTAATTTGTCAAAAAAAAATAAATATATAATCTTTAATCATAAGAATGAAATGAAAATGAGATACATCATAGAACATTCGATATTATATTATATGTTTTGGAATGTAACGTAGATTCAATAAAAATAAAACATGACTCAATAATGTAATGTAGGTGTGGAAAAAAGGCAGTGGGAAAGTTGGTCCAATTGTATAAAAAAGAAACTATATAATAAATTTTTTTATGTTATATGATTATTTATGGACCACTATTTACAAGGTAAGAAAAAGTTATGATAGGGACAAACATTACATTAATAATTTAATACAACACATGGCCCACATTTGTACACAAAAAATAATTTAAAACAATGTTACAAAAAAAATTACAATATGGACAAAACATTGTATTAATAATACATGGCCCACACTATCAATTTTCACTTATTAATATATTGCTATCATTTAAATGAGACTTAAAGACAGATTCAGGGAACTTGAAGTTTTGGGTGTCTCAAATTATTAATAGCTCCCTTGAAAAATGCACCTTATCTTTTCAATTTTATTGTTTTTTTAATTTTCTAATTTAAAATTATTATCTTAGTACATTTAGTAATTGAATTCCAAGCTCAAGAATACTATAAATGGTAAAAACAAAGGAAAATAAGAAGAAATAACACATTTAAGTTTTTTTTTTTTTTTTTTAAATTCGTAAGAATAATTTTTCTCGATCTATTTCGAATGAGATCGATCATAGATATTTAGTTAAAAAATCACGGATTTTTTTAATCTTGTCAGTACATCTAACCTAATTACACACTTAAATTTATTAATTCTTATATGTAACTTTTTTTTAAATCATGTACGAAATCTTATATTTTTTTTATTTTTTTTTTCTAAATTCGGTTACGTTTATTAATATACTAAATATTATATCCAATTACATAATTGTTCAAATCTCTTGTCGTTTTCACATTATATGAATTTCCTAAATATCGGTGTTAATCATGTTCGAAATCCACCATAAAAGTTCAAATATATGAATTTCGGTGTTAATTATGCTCGAGATTTCATCGAGAAAGTCCAAAAAATATATAATCTCGGTATTATATTATCAAGGATTAACACTTAGATCCACATAATCTTTTCAAATTATATGTGATCTCTCCAAATCTTATACCAACTCTTACATCTCCTCGAATTTTCTCTTGCAATATTTTCCAAAACTTATATAAAATCTTGCAAATCTTACCTCTAATTTTTATTTATACGAAGTTCTGAGTTGATTTCATGTTTATCTAAATAATTTACCAATTATCTTATCAAATTCTTCAAATTGTGTAACATTTGGTAGTGTGATGTTTTAATTTTGGAAAGATTGTACCGAGAAGGCTCAAAATAATTGATAAGTTAGAAAAAGTTGATTTTTAACTAAATTTTGGTTATCGATCTCGCCCTCGGATCGAGAAAAACTATTGTTATGAATTTTTAAAAAGCGTGCTAATTTTATAAGATGAAAACTTAAACGTGTTATTTCTGACAATTTACCATATGTTTATTATTTATTTATTTTTTTAAGCACAAGAAGTATGTGTTTATTATTAGGCTAACTAAACTATCCTTTTCTTCTCTATCTAAACTTTATTAAATTTTAATATCTAATACTCTCACATATTTAATTTTAGTTTTTATACTTTTAATAGATTAATTTTTATCGAAACTAACTAAATAATAATTATAACTTTCATACTATAAAACATATTATGCATATATTTTTTAAAATTTATGACAAAAATGCAAAGAGATAATTTAAAAGATTAAAAAATAAATCAACAATAAACTTGGAGACAAAATTTTAAATGTTAAAAGTACGGAGATGAAACTCCGTAAATTAAAATTAACCAAATTTTAAATTATAAAGATAAAATGATATTTTAACCTTATTATCATGATTGTCTAATAATTCATACTTCTATGATTCTTTAAGAAAGAAACAATTCTAAGTGATCTAAATACATGTAATTTTGCAAGATCTTGAATGTTGAAGATTTTTAGGAGGTATTTATACGAGTGATATACCATACATAATATACCTTAATTATTTGCTTAATTGTACGTAAATTTTAATTGTAAAAAAAATATATCACGACTTTTTTTTTATTAATTAACTCGTGGTCCAACTTTTAATCATGAAAGGGACTAAAATAAATCAAAATTATATACACCAAAATAGGAACACGAGTACACTATAAGAACCAAAAATATTTTAGTAATTTAAAATCTCAAGTTAAATATAGGGAAAAAGGACTTTTCCCCAATACTTTTCATTGAATCCCTAGATTGTAAAGTGTTACAATTTTAATCTTTAAATTATGAGCTTGATTTCAAGTCAGATCCTAGAATCTAAAATGTTTCAATTTTACTATTGAGATTTGAATTTTGTTTCAAATTGGTTTCTAGGTTTCATTATTTATACTTTTAACCTTGATTTTTTTTTTAATTAAATACTCACTTTCTGTCTTTAGGGAGTGTTTAGTAAATAGAGTCGAGTTGAGTTCAGCGTGTCATGCTTATTTACGGAGCTACATTATCTGTGAAGTTTACAAAAATGTGTTTGGAGTGAAGAGTGCAGAGTTGAGTTGGGTAAAGTGTATCTAGTGTAGGTTTTTGTAACCTACTATAAGAGAGAATTATTAAACTAATCATTTTAAATTTGTACTTAAAAACACTTTTACCGTATTTTGAGTATATGATCAATTGAGTTGGCAGTTAAGTTGGTCGTTGGAGGTGATCGACAAAATTGGTGGTTAGAGTTGTTGGCCATCGGAGTTAGCTGTTACAGTTTGGTCATTGGAGATGGTACTTACCAGAGGTAGTTGTTTGAGTATGTCACTGAAGCAAGGCAGCGATAATCGTTGAGGTGGTTATTACCAAGGTTGGTCACCAGTAGTAGCTGGTGGATAAAGTCATTGGAAACATTGGAGGGAAGTGGAATTGGGTTGAGTTGGTAACTTTTATCTACTTAACTAATAAGTTGGTGGCCCACACATTAGTAAGCCAAACATCCCTTTAATGTAAATTTCAATAAATTGATTTTTAAAAATTAAAAAATATATATAATTAACTAAGTTTCACTATTTTTCCATCACTATTGAAATTAATTTTAAAATTTCACTTCATAATTATTTTAAATTAATTAGTTGACATTGACACCAAAATAGAAAGTGAATGTTTATTAAAAAAAAATCGATATTAAAAATAAAAATCTTGAAACCAAAAGACCAATAATGAAACATGACTCAAAACTTAAGGATTAAAAGTGTAATAATTTAAAAAATAGAGACTAAACTGAAATCAAACTCAAAACTTGACTAAAAGTGTAGCATTTTAAAATCTATGACCAAATGGAAACTAAACCCAAAAGTTAAAAGGATAAAAAATATTTCTCTCTTAAATATATAATCCAGTCGTATTTGTGTTGTTTTTCAATTATTTTTTATATTTTCATTTTATTATTTCAATATATGTATGGATTTTTTTTTAGTTATTCTTACGTTTTTATTGATGGGTGAATTTAAAATTTTTTTTGTCCTTTTATGAGGTTATCTATCCTTTGTATATAGGTAATTTAAATATTATTTTGATTTTTATATTTTGATTCTGACTTGTTTTAATGGTTTATTTTGATCTATAAATTCTTAAACCGTTCATTTTTATTCGTGTATTTTTAAAATTGATCACCTTTTGATCGTTCATTTGTTTTATTTACTTTTCGAATCTAAATTTTAGCATTATACTTGGTTCACTAAATTCTCTAAGAATGTAGCTATAAATTTGTATTAAACACTTTTAATTGAAAAGAATAATTAATGTTATAATGATTGAAACAAAAGAAAAATATGTTACATTAGGATCTATGGGCAAAATCCTCCCACACCCAAATCAATGTATTAAAAATTGTGTGATTCATTCAGGTCTTAAATATTATTTTGATTCTTATTCTTTGAATATTGATTTATTTTAGTTTATGTATACATTTTTTTTTGTCATTTTGATTCATATACTTTAAAAAAATGTTTGCATCTTTTTTTAGTAAGCATATTTTTTTTACATTTTTTATAACAAAAAACTCAACTATCAAACAAATAAAAAATTTGTTTTGCCAAAATAAGTGTAACTCAATTGACATCCTGATAGTTATTAAGAGGTATGTGCTTCAAATTCAAATCTCTTAATATTTTAAAAAAAAGTCATAATTACGTTATTAATAATTAAAAGTAATCAAAATAAACCTAATAATGACATTTATTATCAATCGTCACAACTAATTTTTATGCCAATTTTTTTTTTCTTTTTGAGAAAATTGACCAAATTAGTATTTAGATTTTGACCTTCTAAATAATAGCATTTTTAATATATTTATTTTCTATAATACATGGTCACACTTGTCGGTTTGGTCGGTATAATACTAATCGATCTAGTCAAATAAAGTGGGTAGTCTCTAATTGACTAGATGGAAATGACAATTCTAATTATCAAATAGAAGATATAATGTTTTAAACACAATGAATAAATATATTTTAACAATTAATAAATATATTAAATACTTTTAAATTTTTAGGAATCTATATAACATGGATTTTATTATTATTATTATTTTTGGAGTAAGTGGAGGGATTTGAACGTAGTCCTTGGTGTCTCAACCCTACTATGAGAGAGTGGGTTGAGACTCTCACGAAGTGGGCAAGACAAGAAACAAGCATGATAACATCTAATAGGATGTCGTTCGTCAGGCCAAAGAAAGGGCGAAAGAAGTGAAGTGTCATGATGCGATGGAGGAGGATGATGCATCATACAACACACAAAGATGAGTGAGCAAATATGCTAGGTTGAACATCAAACAAGAAGACAAGCACCAGTGTCATTGGTCGTATCAGTGACAAGCTTAATGGGGGCTAGATGGGGTCCCGGGCCATGACCTTGGAAGTCGAGATTCTATCGTGAGTTTGGATGAGCGGCTATGAAGTTAGACGCATATTGAGGAAATATGCAAGCATGTCGAATTTTATGTCAATCGGAGTTCAAACGAGCGCTCTATGTTGGCGATGACCGTTCGCCATAATCCACATACATGGGTGACAAATAAGAACATGTTCATAATGTACTATAAGGGGAGGCATGATGTCATGTGAAGGAACTCTTATTCAAAAGTACTTACGAGCGAAAGCGGATCTTTCTAATTTACTGTGATAGAATTTCCACATATACATTCAAACATACTAATATGCATTCATAATGCTAAATTATTGACATGCTCAAAGGAACAATAAATAATAAATCGAGAGTTCATACCAGTTGAAGACTTATTCTTCACAGAAAATCTTGCTTTCGCTGAGACGATAAGCTATCACTCAAAGAAACCCAATCGTCTACCTTAAACAGTCTCCACACGAACAGAAGGAAACGAGGACGACACCACCACTCAGAGCTCTCAGTATTCTTGGATTGATAATCCAAAGGGTGGACTTTGTTCGGATTTAGTAGAAGGAAGGAGGAAGGGAGATCGTATACAATAATTAAGCAAGTGGGAGATAGGCTCGTCTATCGTATAGACAAAATGCTTGATCGTTTAGGTGAAGTATACAAGCGTGTAGGAAAAGGTAAGTGATCGTCTAAACGATTGTGTAAGAAAAACTGAGCAATCATCTATACGATCGTTTAGTAAATATCGGGCGCTAAACGATCGCTTAGGAAAAGGTAAATGATCGTTTAGTAAATATTGGGCGTTAAACGATCGCTTAGAAAAAGGTAAACGATCGTTTAGTAAATAGCGCGAGCGGGTGTTTACAAAAAAATCATCAACAACTCAGTAGCTTTCTTAATGTTGTATGTGGATGATATCCTACTCATTGAAAATGATGTAGGTTTTCTACTGACATTAAATCATGGCTAGCCACCCAATTCTAAATGAAAGATTTGGGAGAGGCGCAATATGTTCTAGGGATCTAGATCATTCGGGATCGTAAGAACAAAAGGTTTGCCTTGTTTCAGGCATCGTACATTGATAAGATGTTGATCAGGTACTCGATGCAAAATTCCAAGAGGGTTTTATTACCCTTTAGGCAAGGAATTGTTTTGTCTAAGGAGCAATGTCCTAAGACACCTCAAGAGGTTGAGGAAATAAGGTGGATTCCTTATACTTCGGCTGTTGGAAGCCTCATGTATGTAATTTTATATACTAGACCTGAAATTTGCTATGCAGTAGGGATTGTCAGTCAATATCAGTCCAATACAGGATTAGATCACTGGACGACGGTCAAAACGATTCTCAAGTATCTTCGGAGAACAAGAGACTATATGCTCATGCATGGAGATAAAGATTTGATCCTTACAGGATACAGAGACTCTGACTTTCAGACTGATAGAGATTCTTGAAAATCGACATCAGGGTCAGTGTTCTCTGAATAGAGGGGTTGTAGTTTGGTGAAGCATCAAGAAAGGATATATCGCAAACTCCACTATGGAAGCCGAATACGTAGTCGCTTGTGAAGCTGCTAAAGAGGCTGATGGCTTAGGAAGTTCATTACAAATTTGGAAGTTGTTCCAAATATGTCTTTGTCGATCACACTCTATTATGATAACAACGGGGTTGTGGCAAATTCTAAGAAACCTTGGAGTCACCGAAGAGGCAAGCATATTGAACAAAAGTTTCATTTGATCAGGGAGATTGTGCATATGTGGTTGTCACGAAGATTGTGTCAGAGCACAACGTTGCTGATCCGTTTACAAAGGCTATCACGACTAAAGTATTCAAGGGTTATCTAGAGAGTCTAGAGCAAGTGGGAGATGATACTGGGGTATAAAGTATCTTGTTAATGTACGATGCTTAAGACAGTGCTAGTACTTTGTTCTTCCAATCTCGAAAGACCTGAATACCAAGAACAAACTAAGCCTCTCCCAAATCTTTCATTTGGAATTGGGTCACTAGCCAGTTTTTAACTGCAAGTCCCACATTATTCCCAATGAGTAGGATATCGCCTATATAAAACACTAGGAAAACTACTGAACTATTGATGATTTTCTTGTAGACATAAAGCTCATCAACGTTTTGGTCAAAGCCGCACGATTCGATCGGAGTATCAAAACAAATGTTCTAAGATCGAGATGCCTATTTCAGCTCATAAATGGACCGATTCAGTTTGTAAACTTTTTGCTTTTGACCTTGGGCTATGAATCCCTCGGGCTACACCATATAAATGGTCTCCTCAAGACCATTCAGAAAGGCAGTCTTGACGTTCATTTGTCATATCTCATAGTTATAATAAATGGCAATGGACAGGAGGATATAGATAGACTTCAACATGGCAACAAGCGAGAAAGTCTCCTCATAGTCAACTCCCTCCAACTAGGTATAACTCTTTGCCATAAGTCTAGCCTTGAAGGTTTGCACCTTCCCATCGGCACCCCGTTTCCTTCTGTAGATCCATTTATAACCTATAGGTTTTATCCCATCAGGCTGATCTACAAGATCTCATACTGAGTTGAAGTACATCGATTCCATCTCGAAATCCATGGCTTTGACCCATTCATCCCTATCAACATCTTCTATTGCCTTCCATAAGACAACGGATCCTCAACGTCGCCATTGGCTACCATAGCCAGGATTTTCATGAAACCCAGATAGTGAATAGGTGGGTTTGCAACCCTCTCACTACCTTGAGTTTCCCTCAACTCTGAGGTGGAACTGACCTACCGGATGAACTATCATCAACAAATCTTACTGGTGAAGCAGGCCCTTCAACAATTCTTGTTGAAGTTTCAATAATTTCGTTGGAAAGCTCACGTAACACGATCTTACTACGTGAACTGTGCTCCCTAATATGATCCTTCTCCAGGAAGATAGCGTTCATAGACATAAACACTCTGTTTTCCGTAGAATCATAAAAGTAACCCCCTCGTGTACTTTTGGGGTAGCCTACAAAGAAGCATAACCTCAATCGTGGTTCCAATTTCCTTGGATTAGCCTCAAGCACATATGTTGGGCATCCTCATTATGCGGAAGTGATGCAAACTAGCTTTACACCCGTTCCACAACTCCAAAGGTGTTCTCGTAACACTCTTGGAAGGAACACAGTTGAGAATATACACTACAATCTCCACTGAAAAACCCCAAAACGAGTTCAGTAAGGAAACGTAACTCATCATCGACTGAACCATGTCCAACAAGGTTCTGTTTCTCCTCTCTGCTACACCATTATTGAGGTGTACCCAACGCTAAGAGTTGGAAAATGATTCTATATTTTATCAATAGTCCTAGAACCCCGAATCCAAAAACTCTCCACTTCGATCCGATCGAAGTACCTTAATCCATCTATTCAATGCATTTTCAACTTCAGCCTTGAACTCTCTATATTTTTCAAAGGATTCAAACTTCCGTTGCATCAAATAAACATACTCATACTTAGAGTAATCATCAATAAAGGTGATGAAATACTCATAGCCTCCCCTGGCTTGCATATTCATAGGCTTCTGAACATTTCGAGTGGCATTTGGAGGTGGAATAGGAGGACACTCCTACGTAAGGACGAACCGTAAATCATTGATGATTAAAATGGTTGTGATCGTGTGTTTCCAACTAGTGTAGTTTTCGCCAGTCAGTTTGTTGACGCTAAGTAGAGCTAAAGTGGTTATGGCCATAATTACGTTGCTGAAAAACGGACAAACTTAATAAGTCTATGCAATACCACATTTTAACACCAATTTTAGTTTTAGCAAAATAGTTTCCAAGTACCCTAAGTGAAAAGACTTCTATTTCGCAATGATACCCCAACGAGGTAGGACAAACGTCACTGGTGGGGTGATCAGATGCCCTTTCACTAGGATGAGATACTCTCAACCATTAGGCAGAAACAATTCTTGTAACTGACCCTAATAATCACTATTTGTTCAGTTCAGAACTGTCAACCCTTAACAATTTCGCGTAAGTGTAACCCCTTATTTTCGGCCCTAGAGTCCTGCCCTAATGCGCCCATCGTATGGAAAATATAGATTATGACAAGAGACTAAAGCGACCTTATCCTATACAGGATATCAGATAAAGAATCGTGCAAAACTGCCATCCTATAGGGGGACAATCCCAGGGTGCCTCGAGGTGATGCACAGAAACATTATCCAATCTAATGAGAAAGACCATGGGATATGCTGTCACACGTCCCACTCCCACTTACTATGAACGTTCTCTCCGTCCACCTTGATATTAACCTACCCAAACACCATCCTTTAAGGGGACACTCCCAGGGTGCCACAAAGAGATTTAAATGAAGAATCATATACCTCAAGTACCTCCCGCTGAATGTTCTACCTAGGGGTTCATTAACTTAGTCCATCCGGCTACTGATTTATCTAAGTCAATTTAATTTGCTAAAAAATGACTTGTCTTTGAAATTAAACAAGTTCAAGTAGTCACATTAAACTCTTTAATGGGATGTCCTCAAATTTGCATGAATGCATCAAATCTATCTAATTCATCTTTCTAGGTAGGTTTCCAGTTAGGGGAATTTTGTTTCTATCAGCTTAAATACCCCAGTCTAGACAGAACCCGCCTTAGACAAAAGATCCCTTATAGATAGATTTGCTACACTTTTAATCTTTTATTAGTCAATTTAATCCTATTAAACTAATGAAAAGATTAAATCTTATGTTGCTAATCTTATTAGAATCGTGATCTTAGGTCTATCTCCACCAAGTTTTAAAACCCTTTTAAAACCATGATTTAAGCCTAAGTTCGCATGCATGTCTTTCTTATAGATTTTAGTTCTAATTTCCTTATAACTCTTATAAAAGAAACAACCAAAACCCATACACATTGTCATGCATAACTAGGTATTTATAACACTTATAAATTTAACCTATGTATCATGTTTCATGCAATGCCCATTCATTACTTTATATAACTTTATATACTTGTAATGAACTTAAGCAAAGCTTTCATACACCCTTATACTATAACACTTATAATATAAAGATGATGCATGTCTATACTTGATTCATGCATAAATATAAGTCTTATATTATATAATGCATGAGCATGCTCTTATGTAATTTAAATCATGCAAACTCTAAGTCCTAACACTTACAATAAAGAGATGATGCATGACCAATGTATAACCTAAGGTGGGATTTCACCTATATGACATACCATATGACATATAATCAAACATACATCCTATGTACATTCACCAAAGACTAATGGACCGGGATGATTAAACCTCAAAAAATCGAAAATAAAATTCTATCTATTACATTTATCCATCGAGCAAACTGGTTCACAGGCGAACCGGGTCTTTAACTGCTCGGGCGAAGCCTTCCTGATCGTTTAGCAAACTGGCCGGGTATCCACGATCGTTTAGCTACGATCGAGTACCATTTACAATGCATGAAGCATGAAGCACTCGATCATTTAACGCATCACACAGAAACTCGCAAGTCTGAACGATCGTTTAAACGACGTCGTCGCTGTGAAGCACGATCATCTAGACGATCATAGAACAAGCATAAAAGTAACACTTTACTCCGTGTTCGTGTAGTCAGTAACTAAGCGATGAAACTTGCTGAGCTGCACGATCGTCTAGTATGCGTGTGTCAACATGCTGTTGAGTATCCCATACTCAACGATTGCTTACCCCATCTTTACACGACCTGACCAACGCCTGGTCGTATTCATCCTTGAAGTACAACAACATCTTACCTTGAAGCCTCTTCACCAGCGACTCACAGAGAAAAAACACTTTGAATTTAAAAACTCGATAGCAAGTTAATATGCCAAAAATCACAGGGGCCTTTACAATTAACTTTGAATGTAAAAGAATTAAATAACCCATCATCCCAGAAATCTCCATTAGTCCACATCCACAAAACTATTTAACAATTAAACAGAGTGTAGACATGCTTTACCCACCAAGAACGTAAATGCTATTCTATACAACAATGGATTTGGAATATCAGAACCTGGCTCTGATACCAATTAAGGAACTCTTATCAAATAGTACCTATGAGTGGAAGCAAGATCGTTCCAAATTAATTGTGATAGAAATACCACATTCACAAACAAAGAATAAATTATGCATCTACAAACAAATTACAGCATGCCTTTCAACACTTAAATGCAAAGGAACGAGAGACATACCTCTTGAAGAACTCTTCTTCCGTTTATATATCGCTCTCGTGAATGTCAGCAACTCTCGTTATCGCTGTGATTGCTAAGTCTATCGTCCATCAAATCTCACTGTCGCTCACCACCGAATGGTCTTCTACACGAACAAGCAGCAAGAAGGACACCATCACTCAGTACCCTCGGTATTCTCGGAGTCAGAATCTAGAAGGTGTGGGCTCTAAAGGATTTGGTAAAGGGGAGGAGGAAACTACGATCGTTTACAATGACCAAGCAAGTGAGAGAAATTTTATGTCTATTGTATAGACGGTTGCTTGATCATTTAGCAAAAGGTGCACGATTGTTTAGTAAATTGGGGCTGATCGTTTAGATGATCGTTTACGTAAATTGTTCTCACGCACGATCGTTTAGAAAATGTTATACGATCGTTTAGAAAATCTGCGCATGTACACAATCGTTTAGGAAAACTTGAGCTATTGTATATGCTTTCATTAGCTAGACGATGGGCAGTATACTAATCGTGAAGCGATTGTTCGATCTCTTTGCAAACTGAAAACTATTTTCATTTTATCCTTCAGTTACGAAAACTGAATGCGACCTCCCCCTATCTCATACGGTTATGGAGAAAAACTACCAACAATGATCTCATAATTGTTTAATTATAAATAAATATAATCGTATTATATTTATAACCTATAGATTTAATATCACATCATATACAACATATAAACCATATTCCTTTTCTCCTTCACTAGATATAAATCATATTTATATCCTTTTTCTCCAATTAATATATTTCATACATCATGTCAACTATATCATATATAATTGACTAGTTTAATCATATCATATATAATCAAACTCCCTCTTGTCAATTTGAACACTTCAAGCTGACCCAAAAATTGATTCTCAACTTGAATCCATTGAGCTACCAAGGGGACCTTATGAACCTGTGGCTTGAAGCTCCAACGGTATGTGAATAGCTGACTGAGCTCTTTAGCCACGAGATCTACCATCCATTAATTGCCAGGCATTCCACTAAAGACCGACAGTTGCACTCTTCTTACCACAAATATATTTCTGTGTCCATCGGATATAACCAATCAACATTACGATAACCCTTCACAGATGCTCGTAAGTACAACTGGGCCAATTTACCATTTTGCCTCTATAGTTACATCTAACTCCTTAAGTACCATTGATCCCTCTAATGAACAATACAATATAGTTCTACTATGTGTCGAAACTTCTCGAGCTATGAGAAGGTGTGTGGCACCACATTATTCAAGCCCTGGAATCAGCCCTTAAGGGAGCTATCTATCTACTTACCCCTGCTTTGGGGAAGGAGTGAATTCCATCTTGTGTAGCTGAGTTCCCAACTCCCAAATCAGACGAATCCTCAAAGTGGTAGGTTTGAGTCGGCAATCTGGCCACTTGCACCCATGCAAATCAAAGAACTGCCCTCAAAGGTAGGAGTTCCCAACTCACTCAGAATTGAGGTTATGTTACCTATGGTCATCCTAGTGATGTGAAGTCTTTGTTATGAACGACGTTATATAACGAGACTATAACACTTCGTGGTCCAGTCTTATACAAACTCTTTTGTATAGGATGCCCCGCTCGCATGTCTCCACATGAATGATCATGATCAGACCATTTGTAGCAAGTCATAACACTTATAACTCTTCTACAACGTGGGTTGCATCCGTAGCGTCACAAGGATAAGGTTTCCCTCCTATATCCATATACTACAGACCATTTTGGTTATCACTTAAGGCATGATCCACCTGTATGTCTCAACATACATGCCTAAGTTACAACGACAACCAGGGATCTTAGTTTATTGGTTTGTGGTAAAGCAAATAAAAACATATCATGTTTCATAGACAATAGTGAAGAAAATATCATATACTATTACATCAGAAGCATTTGTTCAATAAAATATTTACAAACTACAGAACCCATTTAGATCATCAACCCCAACAAAATATGTCCTACTTTATTGTATATTGTACTATTTTTACGTATTGTACATTAGTCTCCTGAGGCATTAGGACAAGTGGAAGATTATTGGGATTGGTGTCCTAATTCTCTCGGTGGTCTCGTAGTTTGTAAACATTTTGTACACATTGTTATTAATAAAATAAAATTTATTTTATTTCCATTTACTCATATCCAATAAACTAAGATCCATGGTTATTGCATGTAACTTAAGCATGTATGTGAGACATACAAGTAGATCATGCATTAAGTAATAAC
The DNA here is from genome assembly GCF_027475165.1 of Benincasa hispida. NCBI lineage: Eukaryota > Viridiplantae > Streptophyta > Magnoliopsida > Cucurbitales > Cucurbitaceae > Benincasa > Benincasa hispida. The sequence continues at coordinate 56,279,258 of NC_143480.1, read as the reverse complement.
CTAAATGGTCTGTAGTATAAGGATAAAGGAGGGATACCTTATCTTGGTGACACTATGGATACAACCCGCTTTGTAGATATTTACAAGTGTTGTAAAGTGCTATAAATGGTATGATCCTGACCATTCATGTGGAGACATGCGAGCGGGGGTGTCCTATACAAAGAGTTTGTATAAGACCGGACCACGAGATGATTAATCTCTTTATATAACGCCATTGATAATTGAGACTTACATTTCACTAAAATGACCATAGATGACATGACCTTAATCCTGAGTGAGTTGGAAACTCCTGCCTATAAGGGCAGTCTTTTGATTGGTATGGGTGAGAGTGGTCAGATTGCCAACTCAATAAGCCTACTTTTTTGGGGATTCATCTGATTAGGGAGCTGGGAACTTAGCTACATAAGATGAAATTTACTCCTTCCCCGAAGCAGGGTAAGTAGTTAAATTACTCATTTAAGGGCTGATTTTGGGTCTTAAACATAGTGGCCACACCCTCTCTTTGGAAGAGGGGACTCGGTCATAGTAAGACTATAACTTATTGTTCATTAGAGGAATCAGTGGTACTTAAGGAGTTAGATGTAACTACAAGGGGAAAATGGTAAATTGGCTCAGCTGTACTTACGAACGATTTGTGAAGGGTTATCGCACTGTTGATTGGTTATATGGACACATAAATATATATGTAGTGTAAAGAATGTAGCTGTCGATCTTTAATGGAGTGACCAACAGTTAATGGATGGTGGATCTTGTGACTAAAGAGATTAGTCAGTTATTCACGTACCATTGGAGCTTCAAGCTACAGGTCTATGAGGTCCCTTGGTAGTTCAATGGGTTCAAGTTGAGAATTAGATTTTGGGTTAGTTTGAAGTGTTCAAATTAACAAGAGAAAATTCGATTATATGTGATATAATTGATATGATGTATTAGATACATTAATTGGAGGAATTAATATAAATATGATTTATATTAAGTACCATAAAATAGAAAAAGAACTATGATTTATATGTTTCATATGATAAAATATTAAAACTATATGTTATAAATATAATATGATAAGTTGGTTATCATATTTATTTATAATATATTAATTATATGATAATTAATTCTTTTTCTCTAATAACTGAATTGAGTGGGAGGTTATTGAAAGTTTTATGGTAACCGAGAGATAAAAGGAAAATTGTTTTCCAAAATTAGTACTTGATTCATTCGGAAAAATTCTCACAGAAAAAGCTATCAAGTAAAAGAGTTTTTACTAAGCGATAACATTGACAACATACACGATTGAGCTAAGTTGACTATGTGATAGTTACTCATTGATCGTTGCTACACAATTGAGTAGCAAAGTCTATACGATAGGCTTCTGTTTTCTAAACGATCGAGTACATCGTCTATACGATAGATAGTCTTCCTATCTCTCACTTACTCAATCGTCTACTTGATCGTATACCTCCTATCTTCCTCAATCCAAGATCATATAGAGCCCACAACTCCTGGATTCTTACACCGAGAATACCAAGGTAACACTTGTGGTAGTGTTCTAAATCTGTTCGTGGATCGAGTTAGACTCGATTGGGTTCGAGGTTCATTCAGACGTTCGTGGAGGTCGTGTTCTATTCGTTGCATTCGAGTGCTGCTTTGGACGCATTGGAGATTGATCGAGGGATACTTGAAGAATAGTTCTTCAAAAGTACGCATACTCTATCCCCGTATACTCTTGTAGCATGCTGTAATTTCTGTTTATACATAATATATTTATTTTCGATTTGACTGTGATTGTTGTGTTCATTTTGAATGGGATTTGGAACAATCCACTTCCACTGCTCATGGAGATCTTTGTTTAAGATTTCCTTCAGATGCATCATCCAACACACAAATATGAGTGAACAAACATGTCAGGTTGAACATTAAACAAGAAGATAAGCACAAGTGTCATTAGTGGGGTCAGTGACAAGCTTAGTAGAGGCCAGATGGGGTCTTGGGCCATGACCTCGGAAGTTAGGGTTCTGTCACAAGTTTGGACGAGCGACTTTAGAGTTAGACGTATATTGAGGAAATATAAAAGCACGTAGAATTTTATGTCAATCAAATTTCAGACGAGCGCTCTACGTTAATGAATGATTGTTCGCCATAATCCATATGCATGGGTGGCAAATAAGAAAACATTCAGAATGTACTATAGAGAGAGGCATGGTGTTGGTTTTCCACCATCCTTAGGCCTTGGTGCCTAATGTGCTACCATATGACACATAGGGTTGACAAAATTCCTCGCAGGGCCCTACCCCGATTTGACCGGGGATGGGATCAAACTGAGGACCTCTTTAAGGTTCTTGAACTGTAGACGGTGTAGGGATGGGAAGGGTATCCCCACCTCGTCCCGACCCCGACCCCACTCCGATTAGATTTATATATATATATATATATATATATATATATATATATATATATTAGGTATTTTACTTTGTACATTTAGCCTATTGTTTAGTTTATTCCAATCTAAGCCCAATTAAAGTATCCAAGTCCAAACCAAAGAGAATTTCAGGATTTTTTTTTTTTTAAAAATCCCTTGGGGAAATAAAAGGATAAATAGGGAATAGGTTCTCCTGAAGACCTATTTCCTCTACGAGGAATACCTGCCTTCAAATGGCAGAGACAGTGGCAGGGATGAGGGTAAATTCTCCCATTGGGGACGGGGACGGGGAAGGGGAACCCCTCCCTGCCCTCCCCAACCCCGTTGCCAACCTTATTAACACATGAATATGTAATGGCGTGGACAAGTGTTGCATGACGATTGTCTTGGATAACAACTCAAGGACAGTGTCTGGTGGCATGGGTGTGCCGACATTGTGCCTTCTCATGAAGGTCGGAGGTTGGTATATGTGCTCGAGATTTAGCACGGTATCCTCAAACGACATGGTATGGTCGCAAGTGCCATCATACCGTAATGGTGCTCAGATTGATGATTGTCTCATTGGTCCCGATAAAAGTGAATGATCTAAGAGTCGATTCACAATATATAATGTGCCATATGCGAAATGGTGCTTTATTTTATTCTAAGGTTCGGGATGGCATTGCTGAATACCGATGGGCACCCAGTGAGCATTGAAAAGTTAGTCATGGTTTGATTAGAAGCAAGCTTTATCCCAGTTGGCAAGTTAAGTCAGTTCATAACTCGAGGTGAAACAGGAAGCTTACAGTGAGTTTGATAAAGTAGTACTTACCCCGTGTTAGGCCAGGACACATCCCAATAAGGTCTCGACTCGATGTGAGAAGTGGGATGATCGAGTGGTCGAGAACTAAGATGAATGAAAGGTGTTGGAATGTATGAATGGGCGATGTACGTTGGCGAGATAAGCTAAGTTGCAAGCATCAAGTTGAAAACACTCAGTTAAGACGATGTCATTGGCAAGAAAAAGGATGCTCATGTGTACCACTAGTCAAATGGATGTTGGATGGAAGTTGTGAGGCAAAGATTTTATAAGCTCAGTTGGGGATGAAAGAACCTCGCCGGCGAAAAGTCCGACAGAGTAAAGATGACTCGTGAAAAGGAATATGTTGGCTAGAGTTAGCCTTTAGGCTAGCCATTTTCGAGAAAAAATTATGGCACCACTCAATTGGAAAAATACGATCGTGACATTTGGCACACACGGACATCAATTAAACTAAGCTCTTTTTGGCTATTTAAAATGGATATTAAAGTTCATTTGTTATTTACTAGTTGGAACTACGTGTGTTGCATGTGTTTCATAACGTTAAAAATGTTGGATCGATATGGAAACTCTAGAAGGGGGGTGAATAGGGTTTAATTAAACTTTTTTTTTTAAAATTAACCTAATTAAACTAATTAATATACTTTTTATAAATAATAAGAAAAATTCAAATTATGCAACAAATAAGATGACAAAAAATATGATAATTTAATTCTATCAAATTTTAGTAAATAAATAAGAACAAACTAAAATATACAATAAATTGCTTAAATTAATTGCAAAAATAAAAAGGAAAGAGTTAGAGAAGAAGACACTGTAATTTTTATAATGGTTCGGTCAAACTCGACCTACTCCATTCCCCAAGCGTCTCTTGGGAATTTGAATAAAATCTTTCCGACTCTTTCCACGGATTAAAGCCCAACCGTTATACCACCGCTCCTTTTACGGGTTCAAGAGCAAACCCGATCCTTTCCACGGTTTAGGATCAAACCGTTACAAATGTTGGAATTTTTGAAGAATACAATACAACTCTCACTAGAGTGGATTTACAAGTTTAAGCACTCAACAAGTTTATCCTCACAAAACAATAACATTCTCTCAAGAATAAGATGAAAAGAAAAAAAATTAGGAACTTAGAAAGAGCAACAATGGAACTTTTGAGTTTGGGAGGATTATGAAATGTAAAATTTATTGGTTTAAATTTTGGAGAGGAAGATGGTTTATATAGAGATGAAAATTTTTTTAGAAACCACAATTAATTTGGACCATTGGATTTTGGAAAAGAAAAATCAATGGTGGAGATTTTAAACTAAACTAGTCGTTAGATACAAACAAAATATAATATTAAATTCCTTTTCTTTTGAAATTCATTTTCTTTTTAAGATTAATCCAAAAAATAAAAAAACATACCATGTGTCAAAAACTAGCCGTTAGACACAAACATAAACTAATATTAAATTCATTTTCTTTTTAAATTCTTTCTCTTTAAAGTCAATCCAAAAATAAAAAAAACAACATATGTTAATCTCTTAATGATCCACCATTCAACTAATATGTTGCCACATGTCTACATGCAAATGGTCTGATTATGCCACGTCATCCATCACAGTATTTTCTCTATAGACTTGTTTCGGTCATATCGTCTTCGTTTTAGCTCCGATTTGAGTGATTCAAGAGGTGTTGGAATCATTGTTCTGAGCTCTATGTTATGGATATATTAAAACACTAAGATTTTCATTAAAAAATTGAGTTTGTTATCATCAAAACATTGATTAATTAAAATTAATTAATTTGAGATTAAGGGCCAAAAAGCCAACAATCTTCCCCTCCTTGATGATGACAAACCATTCAAGAAAAATAGCTTGAAATACATGTAAACCATATGTAGCACATAATAAAATTCAACATATCACCATAAAGATCATTCTTGAAATTCATTCAAAAAAAATAAATTCTCCCCCTAATTAATACAATCAAAATCATAACAAATTTATAGCATATTTTTCTTAAACTTCTCCCCCTTTGGAATCATCAAAAATAATAATTAAGAAAAATTTAGAACTATATAAATGTTTCCCTTAAAAACATGAACATAAATTTAGCACAACTCCCCCTAAGAATATTAACACATGCTTTCCATATCTTCCTCTATCAAAATACCTTCTAAAAGATTTAACAAATAAAATTATAAAATCAAGAGGCATCACAACGAATAATACCGAGCTCAAGCCTATTTTTGTAAAAGTTTTCTTCATTCAAAGGTTTGGTAAAAATATCCGCTAATTGATTATTAGAGCCTACAAATTCAAGAGTAATATTATCATTTTGCACATGCTCTCTAATAAAGTGATGCCTAATATCAATATGCTTAGTCCTAGAATGATGTATAAGATTTTTAGTCAAATTAATAGCACTAGTATTATCACAAAATATAGGCACATTATCAAACTTTAATCCAAAATCACAAAGAGTTTGTTTCATCCAAAGAATTTGAGCACTCAACTAACAACTGCAATATATTCTGCTTCGGTAGTGGATAAGGCAACCGAATTTACTTTTTACTAAACCAAGAAACTAAGGAACTACTAAGAAATTGACAAGTCCCACTAGTACTCTTACGGTCAAGTAAACTACCCGCAAAATCCGCATCGGAATATCCTACCAAATTAAATTCAACATTTCTAGGATACCATAAGCCTAAATCAATAGTACCAAGCAAATATTTAAAAATTCTTTTAACGGCATGTAAATGTGATTCCTTAGGACAAGATTGAAATCTAGCACAAAGACATACACTAAACATAATATCGGGTCTACTAGCAGTTAAATAAAGTAAAGATCCAATCATACCTCTATAAGTTTTTATATCTACACACTTACCTTTTTCATCCTTGTCAAGCTTAGTGGATGTGCTCATAGGAGTTTTTGCAATTTTACCTTCATTGAATTTGAACCTTTTGAGCAAATCCCTTGTGTATTTTTCTTGACTTATGAAAATACCATCCTTGAGTTGTTTGATTTGGAGTCCAAGGAAGAAGCTAAGTTTTCTCATCATACTCATCTCAAATTCACTATGCATACACTTAGAAAATTCTTCACATAAAAATAGATTAGTAGAACAAAAAATAATATCATCCACATATATTTGTACTAAAAGCATATCATTTTCTTTAGTCTTAATAAAAAGAGTAGTATCAATTTTACCCATTTTAAATCCATTCTCAAGTAAGAAATTACTAAGTCTATCATATCAAGCTATTGGAGCTTGTTTTAAGCCATAAAGAGCCTTTTTCAACTTATAGATATGATTAGGAAAATCAAAACTTTCAAACCCCGGAGGTTGTTCTACATAAACTTCCTCCATGATATAACCATTTAAAAATACACTTTTCACACCCATTTGATACAAAATGAAATTCTTATAAGAAGAAAAAGCAAGCAACATTCTAATAGCTTCTAATCTAGCAACGGGTGCAAAAGTTTCTTCATAATTTATTCCTTCCTCTTGACAATAACCTTGAGCTACAAGTCTAGCTTTATTTCTAATGATATTTCCATTTTCATCCATTTTATTTCTAAAGACCCATTTAGTTCCAATTATAGAAGCATGAGACGGCCTAGAGACTAACTCCCAAACTTTATTCCTTTCAAATTGATTTAATTCTTCTTGCATAGCTAAAATTCAAAATTCATCATTTTCGGCATTTTTAAAATTTTTTTGTTCAATTTGAGAAACAAAAGAAAGATTATTAAACATATTAAGAGAGGAACGAATTTTCACACCTTGTTCGAGATCACCAAGAATTAATTCTTTCGGATGGGAAGGAGTATACCTCCATTCTTTAGGCATGGATGAAGAACCAACTTCGTTCTTTTCAATTAAACTCACCTCTTGCTTACTTGAAACAATTTCCTTCTAAAACATCACTATAAATAGCCTCACTAGAAATAACATTGCAAGATTCATCGAATACTACATGCATAGATTTCTCAATTACTAAAGTTCTTTTATTGAAAACTCTATAAGCTTTACTAGTAGAGGAATAGCCAAAGAAAATACCAACATCCGTCTTAGAATCAAATTTTCCAAGTTTTTCTTTGTTATTCAAAATAAAACATTTGCAACCAAAAACTTTGAAATACCCAATATTTGGAATTTTGTTATGCCAAAGTTCATATGGAGTTTTATCCAAAGAAGGTCTAATTAAAACTCTATTTAAAACATAACAAGCAGTGTTAATGGCTTCCACCCAAAAGTATGTAGGTAAACCATACTCATGCAACATTGATCTAGCAAATTCTTGCAAAGTACGATTTTTCCTTTCAACTACACCATTTTGTTGAGGAGTTCTTGGAGCGGAGAAATTATGAGCAAAACCATTTTCTTCACAAAAAGTTTCAAAAGCATTGCTATCAAATTCTCCTCTATGATCACTTCTAATTTTAGAAATCAAAAAATCTTTTTCATTTTGAACTCTTTTTGCAAAACTAGAAAAGCTTTTCAAAGCATCATCCTTATGTTTTAGCATCAAAACCCAAGTAAATCTTGAAAATCATCAACTATCACAAAGGCATAATAGTTGCCTCCAAAACTAGCAATTCTAGAAGGGCCAAATAAGTCCATGTGTAATAGTTGAAGGGGTCTAGTTGTAGAGATTACATTTTTAGATTTGAAAGAGGGCTTAGTTTGCTTACCCATTTGACAAGCATCACAAACTTTGTCTTTTTCAAATTTAAATTTGGGAAGACCTCTAACCAAGGAATTCTTAGAAATATTTGAAATTAAGTGCATGCTAGCATATCCTAGTCTTCTATGCCATAACCAAGAATCATTATGCAAAGCCGATAAACATTTATCATTAATAGGACAATCATTCAAATCAATAGCATAAACATTTTCATTTCTATTTCCAACAAATATAACTTTTTTATCACTAGCATTTTCAATGATGCAATTCTTTTTATCAAACACAAGCTAAAGCCTTTATCACACAATTGACTAATACTAAGTAAATCATGCTTCAAACCATCAACCAAAAGTACATTTTCAATTAAAATAGAAGATTCATTACCTATACTACCTTTACCAATTATTTTACCTTTCTTGTTGTCACCAAAGGTTACAAGATCTCCATCCTTTTTGGAGAGAGAGATAAACTTGGATGGGTCTCCCGTCATGTGCCTCGAGCAACCACTATCCAAGTACCACTTGTTTTTCTTAGAGGCTTTCAAACAAACCTACAAACACAAATGTTCAAGTTTGATTCTTTGGTACCCACACTTGTTTGGGTCCTAGATGGTTAGCATTGACAAACTTGGGAATCCATTTCATTTTTGCATAGACATTTAAGACATTGGATTTAGACAAGTAACAAGAATAAGTTGTATGTCCAAACTTGCCACATGAGAAACAAACAACATTATGCAAAGATTTATCTCTTACAACAAATTTATGCACTCTACTTTTCTTGGAGAAATTATTCCTTGGAGCATTGTGAAACTTTGCCCTTTGAAAAAAATTTCTTCTTGGAGAAGTAGTATGAGCATATTTCAATTTAAAACACTTAGATCTAATATGGCCTTCAACACCACAATAATGACATATAGGCACAAAGTTGGATTTAACATGCTTAGACACAACATTAGGCATATTATGAGATGCTTTAACAAAGATAGTTTTAGAACTTGAAGGAGTAGAACATTCATCAATATAGCCTATACCTCTTTTATCACCAAAAGGCTTGCCTACTTCAATTATCTTGTCTAATCTTTGAGCACCTATTGTCAACTTTGTAATAGATTCTTTAGCCTTATCAAGTTCTTGCAAAGCACCAAATTTCTTTTCTTTGAGTAATTTAATCAAATTATCTTTTTCACAACTATCGTGCTCAAGAAATTTAACTTTGTCAAGCAAGGCGTTTTTCTCATCACAATCAAAAGCATGCTTGTCACAAGAGATATTCATTTCATCAATATGCATAGTATCATGCTCATTCTCTTTTAAGCAAGCAATTTCTTCAAGTAAAGACTTATTTTTACTCGATAAAACATTGTATTTCTTTTTAAGCACAACATACTTAGAACTAACTTTTTCTAAATCATTTTACATATTTTCAAAAGCTTTGAACAATTCATTATAAGAAAGAGGTTCTAGAGTTACCTCATCATTTTGTTCATCCTCTTTGTCACTATGAGCCATGAAGCAAAAATTGGCTACTTCTTCATTATCACTCCTACTTTCGCTTTCATCGCTATCATCCCAAGTAGCTTTCATTGCTTTCTTCTTGGATTTCTTGGATGATTTGAGAAAAGGACAATTGGTTCTAATATGACCCGGCTTCTTGCATTCATAGCATATTATCTCATCTTTTTTGCTCTTTTCACCTTTGGACTCTTTTTGGTTGGAGAGATGCTTCTTGAATTGCTTCTTTCTCTTGATGAAGTTCTTATACTTACGTGAAAGATAGGCAACATCATCTTCATCAAGGTCATCTTCATCTTGGGAGTCAACTTTTAAAGAAATGGTCTTTTAAAGCTATACTCTTTTCTTTCTTTTTCTTCTCATCCTCCATGTTTTTCTTGATCTTTATCTCATGCGTCAACAACGAGCCCATGAGTCATCAATGGAGAGAGATTTGAGATCATTTGCCTCTTGAATTGCAGTGACTTAAGCTCCCATTGTTTAGGCAAAGACCACAATAGCTTCTTTATGTTCTCAAGATTTGAGTACTTTTTCCCAAGTCCTTCTAAAGCATTGATAATGTTAGTAAATCTAATAAATATATCGGAAATAGCTTTATTTTCATCAATTTTAAACATTTCATATTGATGAACTAACATGTCAATCTTTGTTTCTTTTACTTGACTAGTTCCTTCATGAGTAATTTCTAATTTATTCCATATCTCTTTAGCGGTTTTACAAATAGACACTTTATTATACTCAACTTCATTCAAAGCACAAAATAAACAATTAATAGCTTTGGCATTTAAAGAGCATGCTTTCTTTTCATTTATTGACCATTCTTCCTTAGGTTTTATAGTGCTAACACCATCAACATCTTTTGTTGGAATTTTAAAACCTTCCTCGACAATATCCCATAAATTATAATCGATAGAAAGCAAGAAAAATCTCATTCTATTTTTCTAATAACTATAATTAGTATCATTAAAGAAAGGAAGCTTTGTAATAGATTGACTATCGGTAAAAGGGATAAAACCTAAAGTTGTCATAGCTAAAAAATAATTTAAGTTTATCAAGAAATAAATATTTTGAGAAGAGCAACCCACTCTGATACTAATTGTTGGATCGATATGGCAACCCTAGAGGGGGGTGAATAGGGTTTAATTAAACTTTTTTTTTTCTAAATTAACCTAATTAAACTAATTAATACATTTTTTTTTAAATAATAAGAAAAATTCAAATTATGCAACAAATAAGATGACAAAAAATGTAATAATTTAATTCTATCAAATTTTAGCAAATAAATAAGAACAAACTAAAACATACAATAAATTGCTTAAATTAATTGGAAAAATAAAAAGGAAAGAGTTAGAGAAGAGACACTGTAATTTTTATAGTGGTTCGGTCAAACTCGACCTACTCCACTCCCCAAGCGCCTCTTGGGAATTTGAATAAAATCTTTCCGACTCTTTCCACGGATTAGAGCCCAACCGTTACACCACCGCTTCTTTTACGGGTTCAAGAGTAAACCCGATCCTTTCCACGGTTTAGGATCAAACCGTTACAAATGTTGGAATAAGAACACAATACAACTCTCACTAGAGTGGATTACAAGTTTAAGCACTCAACAAGTTTATCCTCACAATACAATAACACTCTTTCAAGAATAGGATGAAAAGGAAAATAACTGAGAACTTAGAGAAAGCAACAATGGAACTTCTGAGTTTTGGAGGATTATGAAATGTAAAATTTGTTGGTTTAAAATTTGGAGAGGAAGATGGTTTATATAGAGATGGAAAAATTTTTAGAAACCACAATTAATTTGGACCATTGGATTTTGGAAAAGAAAAATCAATGGTGGAGATTTTAAACTAAACTAGTCGTTAGATACAAACAAAATATAATATTAAATTCTTTTTCTTTTGAAATTCATTTTCTTTTTAAAATTAATCCAAAAATAAAAAAACATACCATGTGTAAAAAATTAGCTGTTAGACACAAACATAAACTAATATTAAATTCATTTTTCTTTTAATTCATTTTCTTTTTAAATTCATTTTCTTTAAAGTCAATCCAAAAATAAAAAAACATCATATGTTAATCTCTTAATGATCCACCATTTAACCAATATGCTGCCACATGTCTACATGCAAATGGTCTAGTTATGCCACGTCATCCACCACGGTATTTTCTCTATAGACTTGTTTCGGTCATATCGTCTTCGTTTTAGCTCCGATTTGAGTGATTCAAGAGGTGTTGAAATCGTTGTTCCGAGCTCTACGCTATGGACATATTAAAACACTAAGATTTTCAGTAAAAAAAAATTGAGTTTATTATCATCAAAATATTGATTAATTAATTAATTTGAGATTAAGGGCAAAAAAGCCAACAGAAAATGAAATCTACATGTAAAAGTTGAAAAAAAGAGTTTTATACTTGAGCCAACAAGAGTTTAACTCAACTGGCATCAATATACATTTAGGACCAAAAGTTCGTGGCTCAAATCCCTCCACTTCTAGTTTGTACGAAAAAAAAGTCTTATATTTGATATATATATATATACACACACATATTAAAAACTTTTATATTACTCCACGAAAATAAGAAGTAATATGTTTCCTTTTTCTTTTTTTAATTTTCGAATTGAATTTTGATATCTTATTTTAAATCTTTAATATTAAGAGATCAAAAAAACTACCAATATTTATATTTATAATAAGATAACTTTAAAATAAAAGCTAATCACTTTTATTTGAAATAAAAAAACTATTTCTAATATATTTATAAATATTATTTAACTTCCTTTAAAAAGGTCTATTCTTTTATTTTATTTTTTTTTAAAAAAACATTCAAACTAAGTCTCGGTCCTTTAAGGATTAAAAAAAAAAAAAAAAAAAAAAACAAAATTCACGTTAAAGGATAAGAATTTTTTTTAAAAAAGATAACATGCCTTAAACAAATAAAAAATGAAGATGCAATACCTAGCTACTTCTAGTTTAAAAAAAAAATTGTAAGATGTTAGTAGAAAATTTGTAACAATGCCTAGGATCGAAAAAAAAAAAAAAAAAAAAAAAAAAAAAAAAAAAAAAAAACTCAAAATGTTAAAGAATAAGAAAAAAAAAATAGAAAAAAAGTAGTAATAGTGCTTCAAGAATTTTTTTTAGAAAAAAAAAAGAAAAAAGAGATACCTAATGGAATTTAAAGGTTTAATTCAACTATTTATAGAGAAAAATTAGGTTTAAAATCCTAATTTGATTATACAAAAATAATTTAGATAGATATTAGTTAAAGATAAAATGTGATTTTTTCCCTTTATTTAATGTGAAATACGTGGTAGATTATTAGTTAGAGATAAAATATAATTTTTTTTAATAAATCTTTTTCCATTTATTTAACAACAAGTAGTGGATATTTAGCTAGATATGAAATGTAATTCTTTAAAAACAAAATTCCTTTATTTAACATGAAGTAGATATTAGTTAGAGATAAGATGTATTCTTTTTTTAATAATAACTACACTTCTAGCAATAATATTAATAACTACAATAACAACAATAAAATAACAAAAGTTTTTAATGGTAAATTAATAAGAGTCAAATAGGTAGGGATAGAAAATAGGGACGGGATGGAGTTGTGGACTGGGTGAGGACTATATTCTCCATCGTTTAGTATGTTTGCCTCATTCTTTGTCTAAAAGGAGAATCACTACATAACAACTCCATACTTCTAAACATAAAATTGAAGATTTTAGGTTGCAATTAAAAAATAAACCTAATAAACAATTAATTTTTCAAAGTTTTGTATTCTTTTCATTGACCGATTAAACTCGAAAATATAACTTCAAAGTTCGTTTAGATAAAATTAAAATTCATTCAAAAAATTTTGAAGACTCAATAGATATACTATAAATTAAATTTATAATTTAAAAAACAACAACAATAATAATGATTATTATTAAATTATGAGCAGCATTGCAACGCTGCCTGATAGAAGCATCTTCTCCAGAAATCTGCTCTTGTGCTTTCTTGCTTCAATCTTCAAATTACAACCTAATTTCAACTCTATTGACTTCAATTAAATTACAGACTCTAGAGCACACATATAAGCTCATCAATCAAGAGGCAATTATAAATTTAACTTGGAAATCAAAGAAAAATCTAATGCCAAAGCTTATTAAAGCATCATATCAGTGTCCAAATATGCAATCATAGAAATTCACCCACCAAATTCAAATTAGCATTAATTGAGTGCTTAAATCATGCTCTGATACCAATTGATAGGAAGTAGAATCATGGAACGGAAGCAATCAGAATCAATAAGCACTCTAATTTCTTTTAATTTGAGTTCTAAAAGCATGCAAAAGCAAAATTTACAGAAGAGGGTTTCAAGAACATCATACTTTTGTAGAATCATTCAAATCCAAGCTGCTCTCTTCGAATTCTCAGCGTCAAAACCTCAGTGAACTACCTAAAGATCTTCTCTACTATTCTTAACCTTGAATTTGAATGGTGGAACTTAAGATTGAAGTAAAAAGTTAAGGGAATTGGTGAGTGTTTTTTTCAAGAGAAAAAAAAAAAAACAGAAACTAAATTTCTGCAACCAAACTCTTTTTTTTCAGCCATCTCCTCATTCTCATATCAAAATTGAGGTGTTTTATGTATCCAATACATACAACTCATCAGCTCTTATGATGATAGACACCTCAATTTGACCTTGGAAGTGGTCTAGGTTTTGCTATGGAAATTAATCCACCTCCAACTTCAAAGAATGTGAATTTTTCCACTATCACAATTTCCATTTTTAATTTCCTTTTGATTTAATTTTAAATTAAATAAATTTCAAAAGTAAATTTCTAAAATGGATTTGAAAATTAAAAAATTAATTTGTTTTTTAATTAATTAAATAATAATTTAATATCAAATATTAACTTAATCAAACACCTAATTTATACATGAATCCTATTCAAGTAATCAATATTTAAATATTTTAAACTCTCCAATTTCGTTTAATTGATAAATTAAATGATTAATTGTATTGAATATAATTATAAAACCCCAATTTGAATTTGAACAATTCAAATTTAAACCCTAATTTGCAATTTGAACATTTCAAATTGAAAGCCTAAAATCAATTTTGGATATTTCAAATTCACTCAATTTACTAATCCAGGTGTTCATGTTTTAAGAGTTAGTAGAGGGACCTTACAGACCTACAGATCATGAGCTCCAACAATTTGAGATTAAATTGTTAAAACTCTTTAGACCGAATTAATCGATATTTGTTAACTACCGAGGCACACCACTATAGCTCGATAGTTGCACTCTTCTCATTGTAGATATATTTGTGTTCACCTGATTTAACCATATTTAGTAAGTTGACCCTTCGTTCGTAATAACAGCTGGGTCAATATATTGTTTTACCCCCTAAATTTCATCTTGCTCCTTAAGTTCCACTGATCCTCTAATGGACAATTAGTTCGTGATCCAATCACTAAACCGGATCCCTCTTGGGCTAATGAAAGGGTGGGGCCTCTTGTTCAAGACCTGGATTCAACACTAAAAGAACAACCTTCCTCCTATCCCTAAATCAGGTAGGCGTGAATTCCATCTTGCACCCTATGTCCTCAGCTATCTACCCGGTCTTTTATGTGAAATAGTCAGTCTTAAATAGTAAACAACGTTATAAAGTAAGAGTGACTTATTTCTTGGTTCGATCTTACACAAACTCATTGCATGGGGCACCCCCACTCCTCATGTCAATACATGAATGAATAAGGACCACTTCGTTTGTAGCACCCTTACAACAAATTATAACATCTATAGAGTGAATCGCATTCAATAGTGATACCGGAATAAGGCACCTAACCTTATTTGTTTACTATAGACCGTTTTGGTTATTCACTCGAACTTAATCCATCTTTTTTTCTCTACATAAAGTTCAAGTATTCATATAATAACCATAGATCTTAGTTTATTGGATTTAGTCGTTACAAGTACAATTTACATATTCAACAAAAACTTTATTGAGTAAATGTCAAATAACATTTTTATTGATAATAGAAAATGTTCAACTTTAAAAACTGCGAGTTTTAGGACATACAACCCAACAGAGAAGTCATTTTCAAAGAAGAACAAAGGGAGAAGATTTGACTGTCTCACCATGAAATTCAGTTGTCAGTTGTTTAGGGACAGGAAATTTGAAGCCAAGTGGCCTTGTAGCGAGGGAGACAGTGCATAAGTGTAATTTAGTGTCTTGGTGAGATGTTTCTGGCCAAGTCTACAAGTGGGGCGCAAGTAGGTCCATAAAAGGAAACAACCTTAGAAGCATTGTGCTAGGTTAATGTTCGTTTGAAGCGCTAGAAAAGGAAGAGTAGAGTCAGTTAGACAGTCTAAAAGAAGAAAGACGTTATCAAGGACGATGACAAGATTAAGTGGGGAAGAATGTCTCAACCCTACTATAAGGAAGAGCGTCATCGAAGATGATGGCGAGATTAAGTGGGGGAAAGTGTCTCTACCCTACTATAAGAAAAATCGTCATCGAGGATGATGATGATATTAAGTTGGGGAGAGTGTCTCAACCCTCTATGAGATAGTGGGTTGAGAATCCCATGAGGTGGACAAGACAAAAAGCAAGCATGATGACATCTAACAGGGTGTAGTTAGGCCAAAAAAAGGGCGAGAGAAGTGAAGTGCCATGATGCATGCGATCGAGGAGGACGATGCATCATCCAACACAAAAAGTTGAGTGAGAAAACATGTTAGGTTGAACATCAAACAAGAAGACAAGCACCAGTATCATTGGTGGTGTAAGTGACAAGCTTAGGGAGGGCCAGATCGAGTCCTCGATCATGACCTCGGAAGTTGGGGTTCTGTCACGAGTTTGGACAAGCGGCTTTGGAGTTAGACGTATAATGAGGAAACATTCAAGCACGTAGAATTTCATGTCAATCGGAGATCAAACGAGCGCTCTATGCCTGTGAGTGATCGTTCGCCATAATCCACAAGCATGGGTGGCAAATAAGAAAATGTTCAGAATGTACTATAGGGAGAGGTTTCACATGACACATAAGGTTGGCCAAATTCTCTGTTGGATCCCACCCCTAGGCCTTAGTGCCTAAGTGAGCTATCACATGACACATAGTGTTGGCAAAATTTCCCACAAGGCCCCACCCGATTGAGACGGAGAATCCTCAGTTTGACCAGGGATGGAATCAAATTGAGGACCTATTCAGGGTCCCCGAACTGGGGACGTTGTAGGGATTGAGAGGGTATCCCCACCCATCCCCACCCTGGTTATATATATAGCTTTGTACATTTAGCCTAGTGTTTAATTTAGCCAATCTAAGCCCAACTAAACTGCCCAAGCCCAAATCAAAGAGATTTTTTGGAATTATTTTAAAGAAAAAAAGATCCCCGTGGGGAAATAAAAGGGGATGTGGGACATAGGTCCTTGTGGGGACCCATTTTCCCGACGGAGAATCCTCGCCTTCAAATGGCGAAGATGGGGGTAAATTTCCCCATCAGGTATGGGGACAGGAAACCCCTCCCCGACCCCATTTTCAACCCTAATGACACATGAGTATGTCATGGCGTGGGCGAGTGTCACATGGAGATGGTCTCGGACAACTTCTTGTGAGGAAGAGTAACTCAAGGACAGTTTCGGGTGGCACGGATGTGCCGACATTGCGTCTTCTCGTGAAGGTCAGAGGTTGGTATATGTGCTCGAGTTTGGTATCCTTAAACAACATGGTATTGTCGCAAGTGCCATCATGCCACAATGGTGCTCGGATCGATGATTGTCCCGTTGGTCTCGATAAAAGTGAATGACCCAAGAATCGGTTCTAAATAAATGTGTCATATGTGAAATGGTGCCTTATATTATTTTAAGGTTCGGAATGGCATTGCTGAATACTGGTAGGCACCCGGTGAGCATTGAAAAGTTAGTCGTGGCTCGATTAGAAGCAAGCCTTATCTCGGTTGGCAAGTTAAGCTAGTTCTTGACTCGAGGTGAAACATGAAGCTTACAGTGAGTTTGATAAAGTAGTACTGACTCTGTGTTAGGTCAAGAATCATCTCGATAAAGTCTCGACTCGCTGTGAGAAGTGGGATGATCGAGTGGTCAAGAACTAAGATGAATGAAAGGTATTGGAATGTACGAAGGGGCGATGTACATTGCCAAGATAAGCTAAGTTGCAAGCGTCAAGTTGAGAACAGTCAGTTAAGACGACGTTGTCGACGAGTGAAAGGATGCTCATATGTACGACTAGTCAAATGAATGTTGGATGCAAGTCGTGAGGCAAAGATTATATAAGCTCGGTTGGGGATGAAAAAACCTTTTTCTAAAGGTCCGACAGAGTAATGATGGCTAGTGAAAAGGAATATGTTGGCTAGAGTTAGCCTTTAGGCTAGCCATGTTCGAGAAAAGATTATGGCACCAAACGGTTGGAAAAGTACGATCATGACACTTGGTACACACGGATGTCAATTGAACTAAACTCTTTTTGGCTATTTAAAATGGATATTAAAGTTCATTTGTTAATTATTAGTTGGAACTACGTGTATTGCACGTATTTCATAACGTTGAAAATGAAATCTACATATATAAGTTGAAAAAAAGAGTTTTATACTTGAGCCAATAAGAGCTTAACTCAACTGACATTAGTATACATTGAGGATCAAAAGTTCGTGGTTCCAATCCCTCCACTTTCAGTTTGTACAAAAAAAAAAAGTCTTATATTAGATGTATATATATTGCTCCAATATACATATATTTTAAAAACTTTTATATTACTCCAAAAAAATAAGATGTAATAGTTTTTTTTAACTACTTTTTTTGTAATTTTTGAATTGAATTTTGATCTCTTATTTTAAATCTTTAATATTAAGAGATTAAACAAGCTACCAATATTTATAATAAGATAACTTTAAAATAAAAGTTAGTCACTTTTATTTGAAATAAAAAACTATTTCTAATATATTTATAACTATTATTTAACTTCCTTTAAAAAATTCTATTCTTTTATTTTTTTAAAAAAATAAAAATCTATTCAAACTAACTCTCGATCCTTCAAGGATTTAAAAAAACTCACATAAGAAAAAAAAAATTTAAAAGGATAACATGCCTTAAAGAAATAAAAAATGAAGGTCAATACCTAGCAACTTCTAGTTTTTTTATAAAAAAAATTAGAAAAATTGTGACGATGCCTAGGATCGAAGCTAGGAAAAAAAAATCAGAATGTTAAAGAATAAGAAAAAAAACAGAAAGAAATGTGGCAATAAAGCTTAAAGAAATTTAAAAGAAAAAAAAAAGAAAAAAGAAAAAAGAAAAAGAGAGATATCTAATGGAAATTACAGTTTTAACTCAACTATTTATAGAGAAAAATTAGATTTAAAATCCTAATTTGATTGTATAAAAATAATTTAGATTGATATTAGTTAGAGATAAAATGAGCTCTTTTTTTTTTCTCTCTCTCTTTTTAAAAGTGAAGCACGTAGTATATTATTAATTAGAGATAAAATATGATTTTCTTAATAAATATTTTTTCCTTTATTTAACGACAAATAGTAGATATTAGCTAGAGATGAAATGTAATCTTTTTTTAAAAACAAAATCCCTTTACTTAACATTAAGTAGATATTATTTAGAGATAATATGTGATATTTCTTAATAATAACTACAACACTAGCAATAATATTAATAACAACAATAACATAACAAAAGTTATTATGATAAACTAATAAGAGTCAAACAGATAAAGATAGAAAATAGGGTTCGGATGGAGTTGCAAATAGAGATGAGGAGTAAATTAGGGAGAATCACCACATCGCAACTCCATACTTCTAAACATAAAATTGAAAATTTTAGATTGTAACATAAAAAAAATAATTTAAATCTAAAAAACAATTAACTTTTAAAAGTTTTGTATTCTTTTCATTGGGTTAAATTGGAAAATGAAACTTCAAAGTTCTTTTAGATATAAAATTAAAATTCATTCAAAAAAAATTTGAAGAGTAAATAGATATACTAGAAATTAAACTTATAACTTTTTTTTTTTTTTTATAAAAAATACTAATAATGATAATGATAATTATTATTATTACTAAATTATGTTTGAAACATACGGCCAGTGCATTGAGGATGACGTGATGCAAATGGAGAAATTTCTTGAATATAAATAAGGCAAAACCAAACGAATCTCTCACTTTTTCCTTTTTTGTAAATAAAAATGTGACGTAGAAATTTTTTTTATAATATTAAATTAAAGACAAAGTTGACATTTTGTTTTTAGTTCTAAAGTTTTGACACAAATATATATATATATATTCATAATGAGAGGTTTAAAAAAACATTCTCAAATTATTAAAAAAGTGTATAGCCAAAACAATGAGCATGATAAGATTTTTCACTCTGAAAAATATGAAGAGAAAGGTATTAAATATATTTAAATCTAAAATACAATGAGAAAAATTTTCTCTACTGAATTCGAATACAGCTACAAGAAGCATGGTTAAAAAGAAAAAGAAATTTAACTTTCACGAGAGACAAAGTGGTGAACAACATATAAAAAAATGTGTAGTAAAGAAAAATCAATCTCTTAAATATTCAATAATTTGACCTTATTATAAGCATCACTCTACACATGAACATGATAAAGGGATTTAAATATATATCATATAGTTTAAGCTTATACGTTATTCTTTTTAATTTTAAAATCTCATTGTGAGTTGTTAGAGTTTATAAACACCAATATAGAACAAAAAGTCAAAGAAAGAATTGAATATGGATAATAATTAAGGAAAATATTATGATTAAAACTTTTTTTTGAAGAATTCATTCTAATTGCTTCTAAAATTTTTTATTAAGTAAAAGGCATAATTGAAAATAAATAAAAATTTAGGAAAATGTTATAATTTAAACTTTTTTTTTTAATAACTCCTAATTTTATTAATAATTGAAACATCAACACAAAATTTAAACAAAGTCGAATGTAAAATGAAAAATCGAGACCAATTATTTTTTTAACAAAATGGAGGATTATTCGAAATACAGACATTTTGATAACTAATATATACTATGTGTCAGTTGAATTATATTCGTTTCGATAAAAATCAATAATAATTTAAGAAAACATTAAAACTAAAACCTTTTTTTAATTACTTCTCATTCCTTCTACAAATGGATTTCTTTCTAAGAGTTGAAAAACCAATATAAAAACTTAAAAGTCAAATGGAGAGTTGAAAATATATAATAATTTTGGAAAATGTTATAATTTTTTTTAATAGTTCATTCTAAAAATGGACAACTCACGCATACACGTATCTATGAATTATTTTCATTTCTATCATTTAACTAATTAAACTTTTGATATGCCTAGAAATTTTTTTAATTATATGTAGGACATATATAAGTTCAACGCATATATAGTTTGATAACCAAATCGATAAGTCACGACGTTTAGCCCCAAATTGAGTTGGGTGGAATATGTTATTATAACACAAGTGTGTTTGAGTTTTCTATTATAATAGTTGACTATTACAATTGTTTTAGTCCATAATTATCTACTGTATAAAATATTATTTAAAAACTCTCTTTAGCTATACCATTAACACTGTTTGGAGACTCTTTTTAGCTATAATGAACTTATAATTAGCTACAGTGAATATATAATGTAGTTTTTCTATGATGGATACTCTTATAATTTTTGTTTATATTTTTATATGTTCAAGTATATAGAAATATGTTTACATAATTTTGAATGGTTTTCAATTTTCACTTAAATATAAAATACTATAGAACCACTAAATTACAGAAAATAGTATTTTCTTAAATTAATGTATAAAAATGTAATAAAAAAGATAAAAAAATTTCAACTTTGATTTTTCCTTTTTGATGTAGTAATTTCACCTTTTTGATGTAGTTTTAGTATAATTATAAGAAAAAATAAAGTATTAAAAAAATTCAAATTTCTTTCTTAAATTAAAGTATAAAAAAGTATAATGACAAAATTCGAAAACAAGTTCACTTTTTACCCCTTTTTTAATATAGTTATAAAAAAAGAAGCATCAAAATTGTAATCACATTTTTTTTAGTTAAAGTATAAAAAATGTAATACAAAAAAGCTTCAACTTTGGCTTCTTTTAGTTTTAGGCTATAAAAATTGAACCATAAAAAACAATCAAAATCCTTTCTCAAATCAAAGTAAAAAAATTGAATTTTTTTCAAATATGATTTTTATTTGTAATTTTAGTATAATTATAAAAAATGAAGTCTAAAAAAAATTAACCAAATTTGTAGATTCAAAAAAAAAAAAAAAAAAAAGAAGAACAAAACAAGTCTAGAAAATACAATATACAAAAGCATTTTGTTTCCTAAAATAAGAAAAAAAGAAGACAAAAAATACAAGAGATTAGTTGCTAAGTAACAAGAGGAAGAGGAATTAGGAAGAAGCACATGGATAATGAATAGTTTTTCAGAATTGATGTACGACTCTCTCAAAGATATTATAATTTAGAAAAAATAAAATAAAATTAGTAAATACAATTTCATAAATATATATGATTTTAAATTAAAGATTTTGAAACAAAATTTGAAGGACTTGTTGTAGGCTTGTAGCCATCTTAACTTTTAAATAAGGGAGGCAAAATAAAGCAATAATCATAAATAAACAAATAAATAAAATTTAGTTAAAATATAATTTTAGTCTTTGTACTTTGAAATATATTTAATTCTAGTTTTCGTACTTTCACATTTTAGTCTATAAATTTAGTTTTTTTTTCTTTTCAATAGAAACTTTGTTATCTATTAACATTTTTACTATAATTTTTTAAAACATATTCACATATTGTATATTTGTATTTCTTTGGATGAAAATTATCGTTATTATTATTAGGACCAAAATATTTACAAATAATAGCAAAATATCATAACCTATCATGACATAGGTAGACATAGATAATAGTCTATCGTTGTCTATCGTAGTCTATCACAGATACACTATAATATTTTGCTATTAGTTGTAAATATTTTTAACAATTTTGCCATTTAAAATAATTTTCTTTATTATTATTTAGTCAATTTTGATAGAAATTAACTTCAAAGACTAAACTTAAGACTTGCTATAATTACACGAACTAAAATTGAACATTTTTTTAAGTATATGAACTAAAAGTGAGCAAACTTATGAATCAAAATGATATTTTGACTTATGAAATTTTTATTGTTTCTCTATTGGTGACATTGAATGGGCATGTCCACAATAAATAAATGTCTTTGTGATTGTAAATTTTTCTTGCATTTTTTTTTATTGTATTGGGGCATAACTCAATTGACTTATTTGTACAATGGTCTTTTCATTTGAAAAGGATTGAAAAAGGTGTTGCAATGAGTGCTTGTTTGGGAGTTGGGAGGGACATCACATTTCATTTGCATTACATCAATAATTGATATTGTTGCATTACTTTAAAAAATCCTATTTAATTTTTTGATTGAAAAATCATTTTGATTTTTTTACTTTAATAAACCTTATCATTAATTATAATTATTAGTTAACTTTTAAGGTCACATTTGGTAATTATTTTATTTTTTGTTTTTGGTTTTTAAAAAATTATGTCTACTTTCTCTACATTTCGTACCATGATTTGTTTATTTCTTAAGTATAATGGTTAAATTCTTAGTCAAATTTCAAAAATAAAAACAAATTTTTAAAAGTTACTTTTTTAGTTTTCAAAATTTGATCTAGTTTTTTAAACTATTGATAAAAAGTAGATAACAAATGAAGAAATTTGGGGTGGAAGTAGTATCTATAGACTTCATTTTAAAAAAAACAAAAAAACTCAAAAACCAAATTATTAACAAACAAGCCTAAGTTTTTTTTTTTTTTAAACTTCACTCCGTGGCTTTACTTTTAGCTATTCTTCTTCTTTTGTTTTCTTTTGTTTTTTAAATAATTATCGCTCTATATTTTTTTTACAAATATACTCATATTGTGTTTTTTTAATAGAAATGATTATTATTATTTAATTAAAATTGATAAAAATTAATTTCGAACTAACAATAAAAACTAGTTTTAAAATCCATTAAAAAATTTTAAATATTAAACTTGGAAAAGTCTAAATTAGAATGAGATCAAAGTACATGCTATATTAACCAAAAGTTTTTAGTCAATTTTTTATTATAAGGAAAAAAAAAGGAACAATTTAGTCATTTTTTAGCCCTCACACCTTTGTAGAATATGATATTATATTTATGATAGAAATCAATTTATACCCTAACAATTATTTTGCATGTTTAAAATTTGTATGAGTAATTCATAACTATTTTTTCAATTGATTTCATTTAAAATTATCTCAACATCATTTAAAATCAATATCTTTACCAAAACAGACGGAAATATTATCTCCTAATTATTTTAAAATAAGTAATAGAAATGGAAGAAATAAAGATGAAAAAATGATTATATTAATCAATTATGCTACCACCCATTTTACCGCAATACTTCTCAAAAGATTACATTAATAGGAATACGAATATGAAAAATATAATATAATAATATTTTTATATAATAATAATAAATAAATAGAAACTACAATTATAAAATAAAATAACTAAAAACATAAAATAACAAAAATCATGAAATTCAATAATATGAAAATTATTGAAAGTGAAATTCTCACCAATGTATGTGTGATTTTAAGATCCACCAAATGCTACTATTTATAGGCGAAGTGACAAGTAGGATGTGGGCTTACATGGACACCAAACATAAATAACTACAAGGCACATGGACAACATGAATGGTGACACATGACTTTTGGGACACTAAGCAATGAACATCTATTTTCTATTACAATATTCATAATACTCTCCCTTAAATGCCTATATATATATATGAAATGTCTTGTTAAAACCTTATTAGGAAAAACCCAATGAGAAAAACCCTAGTGAAGGAAAAAGAGTACATATTTCATATAATATATACTCCTAAAAAAATATAATATATTTACTCCCTTCATGAAAACATCACTTAAGATCTCTAAGACGCTGCATTCTAATGTTGTGCACCAATTTTTTAAAAGTTGCGATTGGTAATGCCTTTGTAAATAAGTCTGCCAGATTATCTTTCAAACAAATTTGTTGTACAATGATGTCGCCATTTTCTTCAAGATCACAAGTGTAGAAAAGCTTCGGTGAAATATGTTTTGTTCTGTATCCTTTAATATAGTCTCCTTTGATTTGGGCTATGTAAGCTGTGTTGTTCATATAATATTGTTGGAAGGTTTTTATTAGAAGACAAGCCACACATTTCACGAATGTGTTGAGTCATTGGCCTTAGCTAACCTCGTGAATTGCAAGAATTTCAGCATGATTTGAGGAGTGGCCGTTCTAGTCTGTTTCACCGATCGCCATGATATAGCAGTTCTTCCACATGTGAACAGATAACCTGTTTGAGATCTAGTTTTGTATGGATCAGATATCCAGAATTTGCATAACCAACTAGATCAAAATTTGATTTATTTAAATAAAACAAACTCATATCGATTGTTCCTTGGAGATAACGAAGTATATGCTTAATTTTGTTCCAATGTCCTTTTGTAGGAGAAGAACTATATCTAGCTAATAAATTTACTAAAAATGCAATATCTGGTCTTGTATTATTAGTAAGATACATAAGTGCACCAATTGCACTATGATATGGTAATTTAGAACCAATAAGTTGTTCATTATCTTCTCGAGCTCAAAATATATCTTTCTTTATATCCAATGAATAGATTTCCATTGGAATATTTAATGTATGTGCTTTGTCCATATAAAATCTTTTCAAAATTTTTCATGTATAAGTTGGTTGATGAATAAATATTCCATTTGCTAAATGCTCAATTTGAAAACCAAGGCAAAATTTTGTCTTTATGAGATCTTTCATCTCAAATTCTTTATTAAGATATTCTATTGCCTTTGAAAGCTCTTCAGGAGTTTCAATTATATTCAAGTTATCAACATATACAGTTATAATAGCAAATCCTGATTTTGATTTTTTTTATAAAAATACACGGACATATTGGATTATTTTGATATCTTTCTTTCAATAAATATCCACTCAGACGATTGTGCTACATTCATCCTAATTGTTTCAATCCATATAGTGATTTCTATAACTTTATTGAATATCACTCCCGAGAATGCTTAAATTTAACCAAGGATCATATCAGCATGCAGCGGAAGCAACAAGGATCAATAAACATTCTAATTCATTAAATTTGGCTATAAATAAATCATGCTCATATAATAATAAAAGGATTTCAAGACATACCTTTGTAGAACCACGTGGAACTCGAATTCAGCTGCAAATCTTCTCTAAAACTTCTTGTGAACCACCTCAAGGCCTTCTCTACTATTCTTTTGGA
The DNA here is from genome assembly GCF_027475165.1 of Benincasa hispida. Lineage (NCBI taxonomy): Eukaryota > Viridiplantae > Streptophyta > Magnoliopsida > Cucurbitales > Cucurbitaceae > Benincasa > Benincasa hispida. The sequence goes on along the minus strand of NC_143480.1, from coordinate 56,253,468 downwards.
GCCTTAGATTGACTTGTGGGACTTAAAATAAGCTTGAATAAAGAGAATTTGGAGAACAAGCAGATTGCTACAGCTTGAAGAACACCTTCTTCAACTGCTTAAGCTTTTCAATAAAAACTCATGAATTGCATTAGTTGCATGTCTGATTTCCACTTCAATCTTCTCCATTTATTGTAGGACTATTATGCAATGAAGATTGTTGCATGAAGAGCAACTCTTGCAAGGAATTTTGACTCAAGAAGAAGGTGGGAAATAAATGAGTTACTCAAAGGAGAAAGTGGAGATCTTCCACTTTTTCCATTTTCACCTTTTCCAATTTTTTATTTTCAAATTGATATCCAAAATCAATTTTGTTTTCAAAATTGAAATTTTTTATTAATTATACAAAATTAATTCATTAATTAATTTTCTAATAAAATTAATAATAATTAATTAATTAAAAATTTTAATTAATTTAATATCAAATATTAAATTATTTTTACACAAATTCCATCATCATGAATTTCTATTCATGAATTTAATATTTAAATCATATTTAAATATTAGTTAATTCTTCACGCGTCATTATAATACATATAATTACTAATTCCCTTAATTCTAATTTGAAACTAATTTGAACATTTCAAATTAACTTATCATGCTACTCTAAAACTAATCCATTTACGAGCTAGTAGAGGGACCTCATGGACCTCTAGATCATGGGCTCCAACGATCCGAGATTAATTGGCTAAACTTTTTAGACCAAATTAACCTCCATTCGTTAACTAATCGGTCACTCCACTAAAGCCCATAGTTGCACTCCCCTCACTGTAGATATATTATGTCCACTCGATATAACCATGATTAGTAAGTTAATCCTTCACAGATTGTTCGTAATAACGACTAGGTGAAATGTCTATTTTACCCCGAGATTATCTCTTGTTCCTTAAGTCCCACTGATCCTTTAATGAACAATTGGTTTGTGATCCGATCAACAAACCGAGTCCCTCTCGGTCCAATGAGAGGGTGGGGCCCCTTGTTCAAGACCCGGAGTCAGCACTTAAGGGAACAACCTCTCTACTATCCCTGAAAGCGGGTAGGAGTGAATTCCATCTTGCACCCTATGTTCCCAGATATCTATCCGTTTCGACCCTTGAAATGGAAGTTTATTGAGCCGACGTTGCTGAGCCAACCCCACCTATGCAAATTCAAGGATAACCCCGAATATATAGGAGTTCATAGTTAGCTCAGGATTAAGGTCAAGTTACTTAGGTTATTGCTTTGAAATAGTCAATCTTAAACAGTAAACAATGTTATAAAGTAAGAGTGACTGATTTCGTGGTCCGATCTTGTACAAATCCAATGCACAGGATACCCCCATTCCTTATATCATAACATGTACGAATTAGGATCACATTGTCTGTAGCACTTTACAATTCCTTGTAACTACTACAGAGTAGGCCGCATCCAATGGTGTTACCAGAATAAGGCACCCAAATTTATTCATCTACTATAGATCATTTTGACTATTTACTCGAACCTGATCCACTTTTATGTCTCTACATAAAATTCAAGTACTCATGTAATAGTCATGAATCTTTTAATTTATTGGATTTATTTCTTAAAAAAAATAACCAATTCATATATTTAATAACAACTTATTGAATTTTTCAAAATGAGTTTTGTTGTTTACAAACCACAAATTTTTAGGACATAAAACCCAACAACTCCATTTTCAATCCCTCGTGGATATGATGATGAAGAAAAATCATAGCTTTTGCGTTGTCCTGGCTGGATGTCGTATTTTCTTCTTTAATAGTCTCCCCAAGATTCATAGCATCTAGGTGGATTTCGGCATCAAGTATCCATGATAAATAATTATTGTTGTTAATATCAAGGGCAAAAAATTCTAATTTTGTGAGATTTGTCATGACAGAACTATCATAAAATATCGTACTTATGTTAGAAATTTAATAGATATTGAATATGCAAAATAACACTAAATTTATTAATTATAACGAAGAGGAAAAAACCGACATATCTTTAGGGCCTACCTTTAGTGGGGAAAGAAAAAGGAGCTCGTGTTGATAACATGTTATGAAATTGAGGAGCACAACGAGAATACATATATGAAAAATATAATATAATAATATTTTTATATAATAATACTAAATAAATAAAAACTAAAATTATAAAATATAATACTAAAAACATAAAATAACTAAAGTCATGAAATTGGATAATATGAAAATTATTGGAAGTGGAATTCTCACCAATGTATGTGTATTTTAAGATCCATCAAATGTCACTACTTACATGGACGCCAAGCGTGAATATATAAGGCATATGGAGAACATGAATGGTGACACATGACCTTTGGGACACTAAGCAATGTGCATCTATTTTCTATTACAATATTCATAATTGGGTGATAATTATATGCCTGGACAATTTTAAAATAAAATCCGCATAGAGAACATAGATTTAACTTTAAAAAGTTAGTATTATAATTGATACAATTATAAAAGTTTTAAACGACGAAAATAATTTTACTTTTTGGTCTCTATATTTCAAAATGTCCCGGTTTTACCATTGAGTTTTGAATTTACTTTTTATTTGGCCTCTAGATTTTAAAGTATTACATTTTTCTACTCAAATTCAAAGTTATTTAGCTTTCATTATTTAGTTTATAGATTTCAATATTTTACACCATTATTCTCTAGCTTTTATTAATACTATCAAAGTCGTTTACTTTTAGTCAATTATTTAGTATAATTATGGATCGAAATTTTTTAATTAATTTAAATACTGAAAATTAATTTAATTTCTAATTAATTTAAATCTTTTAAATTAATTAATAAGCAATAATAAATGACTCAAAGTGAGTTTTTAGTGAACAATCAAGGTTAAAAGTACAAAACTATAAATTTAGGGACCAAATAGAAAAACAAAACTCAACAAAAGCTAGGGTAAATAAATGTAACATTTTAAAACATAGGGATCAAATAGAAATTAAAATTAAGTTTTAGGGATAAAACTAAAGTGTAGCAATCTAAAATTTAAACAGTAAATAAAAGTTTAAACATGCAATCGATGGACCAAAATAATATTTTTTTTAAAAAAAAATTAGTGATTTATTATTGTTATCATTATAATCTTAGCATATGAAGCAACTTTCTTTCTTCTCAACACTCAAATTAATTTCTTATAATTGTTATCGTTATAATCTCAGCATATGTCAAGCTTTTTTTATCAACTATAATTGTTATTTACAGATTTAGCAAAAGCATGATATATAATAATAATCAATGGACACGTCATATAAAAAGAGCAAGAAAGATTAGAAGGGAATACAATTGGAAAATGTCCATAAAATAAACTCATTTATGTGATTTATTAGATTTATCCCTATATTTTTAACATTAAGAAGAAACTGTGGTTATTTTGACGGAATCTAAAAATTATAAAATATTAGAAGGAGAGACGATTAAAATAGATAAAAGCTACATTAATTATTACAATTACCTCCCACACTATATTCTTTCTTTTCCATAAACTTGTAAACCTTAGGAGGATTACTTAAAATATCGTCAAAACACTTGTATAAAATGTAGGAGCAAGAACTCTTAATTGATGGGAACTAGTGATGTAAATTAGGGTGTTGATGAGGTACTTATAATGGTACTCGTCCGCTAGGAGTAGATGGTGTAGTAGGCGTGCTTCTAGGATACATCACAAAATTAAACTTAGATTGCTTCTTTAAAATAACGGAAGGAGCATGCGTTGGAGGGAGTGGATAGTCCGAAAATCTTTTATTCGGTCCATACGGAGGAATATGCATGCCTTTTGGTAATATTTCGAAATTGATCCCAGATTCCTTGTGTAAAATGACGGATGAGACATGCGGTGGAGGAGGTGGACTTTTTGAAATTCTTTGACTCGGCCCAGATGGAGGAATACGGTTTCCTTTTGGTAATATTCTGAAGTTGATCCTAGATTCCTTATATAAAATAATGGATGAGACGTGCAGTGGGGAGGTGGATTGTCTGATGTACTTTGACTCGGTCCAGATGGAGGAATACTTTCTTCTTTCGATAGAATTCCCAAGTTGAAAGGTGGAGCTAAGCCAGGTGTTCACTTGTGTTTTCCTAGTGAGAAATGAATATGTCTTTTTGGATGCTTTATATTTTGGTCGCTCAATTCGTTTTCGACAGTAGAGTCACTTTTAACCACTACAAAAACATTTTTAGGATCTGCTTGATAGATTGTACTATGCAACCCAAGAGAATAAAAGCACATGCTCCGGAAAACACATTAGAATAACTAATTGATACCATTTTTGTTGTGGGTTTGTCCATCTTTTTCTATTGCTTCCTTTTTATATATAACACTTCTTTCTCAATTGAAATTAAGGTAAAATATTGGTATAAAAGATATAAATAACATCTTTCGTTTTAGAGAAACAAATAAAACTCGTAATTTGTTAGAAATTTTATTGGTAAGAAACATTCACAATAAAAATAACAATCCAAAATTGACATCTTGTTTTTTAAGTTTTTAAACGATGATGTTTTCAAAGTTTTCAAAATCAATGTGTTGCCGTTATTTTCTTTTCCATTTTTTTTTAAAATTAAATATGTTAACCACTTGTTCGATATTTGTGTGACTAAATTTAATAAGAGTGAGAATCAACAAAAGTTGGAAAAATGATTTTTAATAAATTAATCTATAATCAACTTTATCAAACCCATAATGCGGCTAATTTTATTTCTATAACAATTACATTATATTTTCATTCATGTCGGTTAAAAACCACCATAAAATGAAAAGCAATTGAGAATGTAGGCAAAAACAGTTAGCTATATTTTCATTCGATAACAGCTACAAACTGCCATCGAATGTGGCTTTCATGACATTTTAAACTGTCATCGTCTATCATTTATCTATAAATATTTGCAGTCTTTTTTCAACACAGGCGCATTTTAACACATGTATCATAATTTTTCTCAATATTGCAATGTATTTTGGTGATCTCACGTATGTATTTAATATTTTGATTACAATTGGAATAATATTGGGATTTGGATTATAATATGATCTAATGTGACCAATTAGGCATACATTGGAGCTTCAAAGAAGTGATGTTGCACGCATTGAGAACAAGAGAGAACAAACATTGAGAAGTTATCTATGGCATCTAAACGCCCAAAATTCACGAAAATTTTATTTTGGTTATTAAATTGGTCGAATGTTATTCCAATACATGAAATTTGTTCTAAAGTGTCTTCTCCAATTGTTGTCTCCACCGAAATAGATCTTAATATTAATTTAGATAAATTCAAACGGAGACTAAAGTATTACATACTGTATTTTCTTTGAGGTCAAAATTTAGATTAAAATTAACTTTGACGACTAAATTTAAAATTTGTTGAAAGTATAGATTCTAAAATTGGAAAATTGAAATTATAAGGAATTAATTTCAAATATAAAGACAAAATTGATATTTTAACACATTTTTATTAATGATTAAGTCCTTTCTTTCAACTTTTAATCCTTGATTGTTTGCCCTAAAACTTTGACATATTTTCATTTTGGCAATCTAACTTGTAAGAACGCGAACCTAATATTTCAACTTCAATTAAACTTCATGAACTTTCCATGTTTTCTAATATTATTATTTAAATTTTTTATTAAAAAAACATGAATTCATCCTTTTAGGCTAAATTATAGTGAATTCTTTTAAACTTTCTATTTTACGTTAAAAAAAAATATCTCTAAATTTTCAAAAGTTTTGAAAAATACTTTTAAATTTTAAAAAAGAGTTAAAAAAACATACCGTTATCGTTAATTTCGATTGCAAAATGTTAGTTTTTTATTTCAAAAATAATCCTAAACTTCCAAATGTTTCAAATATGCCCTTAAACTTTATTTTTTTTTTAAAAAACCCTTAATTTTAGTATATGAAAAAAAATCATTAATACCCTATTGAAAAAATAACTCTAAAATTTTGAAAAGAAAAAAAAAAGGTTAAAAAAATTCTTCCGTTAGCATAGTAATCAATTTGTTTGAAGTTTTTGAGTTCAAGAGAACTAAATTTAAAACAAACAATATAGACATCCCCTCTCTCTCTCTCTTTTTTTCATTACTCTCGATTTTCTCCTAATTTTTTTAATTCTTATACCATTTTTCTCAGCAACCACAACTAAAACTAAAACAGTTAAAACAAAAAGTCTCACAAAATCTTACAAGGTCCCAAAACCAAAGTCTTCCCTTAAAACATACCAAAACGATAAATAGCAAAATACGAAAAAAAAAATGTATTATGCTTTTAACACACACTCAAGTACTAACGTACAATCTTGTTAAAACATTTAGGTTCTAAGATTCTTTGGTGCTTCAATTGTTCTCATATTTCTTATAATGGTTAGCATATCTTATGATATGAACCAGGACGCCCTTGTGTTACTTCTAGGATCAATCACACCCTCAAGACAAAAGCCAAAAAGCTACAGTTAGCATTGAATTCTCACATTCAAGTGGAGGCGAACTCAATTTAGGGGATTCAAGCAACAAAATTTGATCAGAAGTTTTATAATTGATTTCAGTTGATGCTACAAGATGAAACCGATTGAACATTGTTAATCTATTTTAATTTGTAACCATACCATAATTTTTTGGGTATTTTTATTATTGGACCCATTTATGTTTGATTTAGGATTTTAATTATTTTTGAGTTAGGGGTAGAATGGACTTCTTAAGTCCGTTTAGTTAAATAGAATTGGTTTAAAGAAGGAAACAAAAATACAGGTAGGTTTTGTTGTTTTGAGTTTTAGGGTTTTCTTTGAATAAAAATTTTCTGGTCGATGATAAAGTTTCATTACCACTTTTGTAATTCTTGAATCAGGGTTGAATGCCAAAAACTTTCAAGTAAGTGTGATCTTCTTGCTTGTAGAGTGTTTGAACTCTGAGTAGAAACTAGTTCTTCTTATCTCTTGGTCATCGATCGAAAGGTAATCCAAATCTAATCAATCTCTTTAGGTTTGTTGTCAAATTGATTAGAGTTTTAGAATTTGTTATTAGGGGTCCAACAATTTTCGAAGTCTATGATTTTCATATCATTTGATGAGTTTATTTTTTTTTATTAGGAATAGGGTCTCTGTTGGGTTGTTATTTTGATAAAAAAATGGATCAAAGTCTTAGGTTTAATTGATGGCTAAAATTAGAGTTTGAAATTGAATTGTAGAAAATGAAAATCCTTGGCGAAGGAAAGAAAAAAAGAAATTTTAAGAGGTTGTGTGAATTGGAAAGGGGAAGAAGAAAAAAAAATTGAAGAAGCGACTGACAGTGATTTGAGAAAGAATTTTTTTTACAAAAAGAAATCGAAGAGGCTGGCCCCAGACAGTAAATTAGAATAAAAAAAAAGTCAAGCAGGCACATCAATCAATTAGGTCAAATAGGCACGCCAAGTAAACAACTCAATTACATGAGTTTGAAGGAAGTTATTGAAATTCATAAGAAAAGATTAGTTGTTTCAAAAGTACATTTGTTTATTGAGGTTAAATTGGAGTATCGTAATTTTGTGTCTTGGATTGTTTTTTATTTCCTAACTCTTGTTTCCCTTTTATCATTGATTTGTCAAGTAGTTTGCCATATTTGTCCATCTTGCATAATTATTTGAATTTTGAATATTAGATTTTTAATTCTAGATCTCATGAACTTGTTGTTTCGTGTCCTAGTTTGTTGGATCTTGAACATTAGGTTCTTAATTTCTAGTTTTCGTTTTTTTTTTAATTCAACTGATTCTTTGCTTGAGTTTGACACTTTACGCTCATTCTTGCTTGGTTTGTTTTGCCTTGCTCTTCTGATCTTCATTGCAAAATTTTTGCTCATCACCCTATTGAGAGAGCTCATCTTTGTGAGAGAGCGCCTACATTGAAGAGTGTAAACACGAGTGAACATAACCTATCGAGTGAAACACGTGAAGAAGTGATTTATGAGGTCCACTTTCTTTCACTTTTTTTTTTTTTCTAGCAATGTTGGACAATGGAGGTGTTCGATAGGGACAGTTACAAGAAAGACTCAATGAGAGAGTCATGCGAAACTTAGAAGCCTTAGTTAATGCGAGACTGGATAGAATGGAACAAAGGCTTCAAGCTAGGAAAAGACCTCAAGTGAGAAGGCGAGTTGTAGATGTTCCTGAGGAGAAAGAAGACTCAAAGCAAAATGAATTTGACCTTGACCCTACTATAGTTGGGCCTAATAGAGGGGCGTGACATGGGTTGAGTGGAAGTGAGGGTTTTCACAATAAAAGACTGCAAGGTAGAAGAGAACACCACTATGGAGATCAAGGTTTTGGAAACATTAAAGTTAAATTTCCAAAATTTTATAGTAGGATTGATCCTGAAGACTTTTTCTAATGGGAACATGAGACAGAACATATTTTTCGTGGTAACGAACTCTCTGAAGAAAAAAAGATAACTACCTCTATAACATATTTTAATGGGTATGCACAAACATGGTGGCATAAGGTATGTTCTAAAGAGAAGAAGACGCCAAGAAGGTCCCGTGCAAACATGGCTAGAATTGAGAGAGCACATGAAGAGGCAGTTTGTGCCAAAACATTACTTGAGAGGTTGTACACAAAGATTTCAAGTTTTATGCCAAGGGAGTAAGAGTGTAGAAGATTATTTCAAGGAGATGAAGATGTTAATGGAGAGATTGGAGATAGATGAGGATTAAGAGAACACTATGGCCAGATTTCTTCATGGATTAAATATTGATGTGATTGATCTTGTTGAATTTCAAGCGTACGAGGATATGGAGAAATTAGTGAAACTTGCAATGAAGGTTGAAAAGCAATTTCAGAGGTGCAAATCAAGGTACACTTCTAAAAAAATTTCCAATTCAACTTCTTGGAAATAGGGTGACAAATCCACACTCTAGATTTAAATCCAAGATAGGAAGTAATAAACCTAAAGATAAGAGGAAATCCTCATCGAAAACAAAACCAAAGGTGGAGGCACTCACTAGTAGAAATAGAAACCTTAAGTATTGGAAATGTCAAGGAGTGGGACACATAAATCGAGAATGTCCTAATAAGAGGACAATGATTCTTTGAGAAAGAGAGATAGTCACTGATGTGAGTGAAGATAATGAAAAGATTGAAAAATTAATGAGTGACCAAGAAGGAGAATAAGAAGTGGAAGATACTTCACAGTTATTGCTCATCACTAGAAAGGCCTTAAGTACACATATGAAGGAGGATGATTTGGAGAATCAGAGAGAAAATCTTTTTCATACACGTTGCCTTGTACAAACCGCACTATGTAGTGTAGTGATTAACAACGGGAGCTGTACGAATGTGATGAGCTCTAGTTTGATCTTGCAATTAGACTTGGATACTACACCTCATCCATAACCTTACAAACTATAGTGTCTTAATGATTATGGGAAACTTAGGGTGACTAAGCAGGTAAAGGTTCCTTTTATCATAGGGAGATACAAGGATGAAGTATTGTGTGATTTGGTGCCCCTGCAAGCAGGTGACATACTCTTTGGTAGGCCTTAGAAATTTTATAGGAAGGTTATCTATGATGGTTTTTTTTAACCATTACACTTTCACGCACAATGGTAGGAAAACTGTACTTGTACTATATCTCCCCAAAGAAATGTATATTGATAAAGATAAGTTAGAAAAAAAAAAAAAAAGAAGAAAAGAAGAGGTTGCAACAAAAGCAAAAGAAAAAAGGAAAAGAAAAAAGGAAAAGAAAAAGAGAGCTTGAGAGAAAATGAGGGATTGAGAAAAGAAAAAGAAAGTTTGAGAGAAAATGAGCGACAGAGAGAAAAACGAGATCATAGTGTGACTTAGAGAGAAAAAAAGAGAGAAAACTAGCAAGTTGGAGTGCTAAATCTTGTGATATAAGGAAGGCTATATTCTCAAAAGAGCCATACTCATGGTTACATTTAAAGAAGCTTGTTTGCTAACCAAGGACCTTGACTCCTCTTTACCTAGTATTTTTGTATCTCTTTTCAAGAAATTCAAGGAAGTATTTCCCGAGGAGTTACCTAAGGAGCTATCACCCTTGAGGGGCATTCAATATAAGATGACTTTATTCCAGTGCCCAAATTCCAAATCGACAACCTACCAGACCAATCCACAAGAGGCCAAAAAGATACAGAAGTAAGTAGATGAGTTGCTTGCACACGGATATGTAAGTGAAAGTTTAAGACCTTATAGTGTTCTAGTCTTACTTGTACCTAAGAAAGTTGGATCTTGGAGAATGTGTGTTGATTGTAGGGTTGTTGATAAAATTACAATTAAGTATAAACATTATATCCCTAAGTTGGATGATATGCTAAATGAGTTGTATGGTTATAGCTTGTTTACAAAAACATACTTAAAATCTGGATATCATCAAATTAGGATGAATTTTGGAGATGGATGGAAAACTGCTTTTAAAACTAGGCATGGTTTATATGAATTGTTAGTTATGTCTTTTGGCTTAACTATTGTACCTAGTACTTTTATGAGACTTATGAACGATGTACTACATGAATTTTGAAGAAAGTTTGTAGTGGTTTATTTTGATGACATCCTAATATACTATAAGACACTAGACGATTATGTGATGCATGTTAGATGTGTTTTGATTGCAATTAAAATGGAAAAGCTTTATGCTAATATGAAAAAGTGTTATTTTTGCATGGAAAAGGTAAACTTCCTAGGTTTTGTAGTTTCAAAACATGGAGAGGAAGTTGATTATGAGAAGGTTAAAACAATTAGGGAGTGGCCTACACCTAAAAATGCTAGTGAAATTAGGAGTTTTCATGAGCTAGCTAGTTTCTATAGGAGGTTCATTAGAGATCTTAGTTCCATAGTTGCACCATTTAATGAACTTATAAAGGAAAATGTAAAGTTTGAGCAGGGACAAGCACAAGAACATCTACACAAGAACATCTCATTAGAGTTTTCATGAGCTAGCTAGATTTGAAAGATAAGCTATGTAATGTGCATTTACTTGCCTTGCCTAATTTTGAGCTAACATTTGAAATTGAGTCTGATGCCAGTGGTACAGGAATTGAGGTTGTTTTAATGTAGGATAAAAAACCATTGATGTATTTTTAATGAGAAGTTGAATGGAGCATCTTGAAATATTTTACATAAGGAGCTTTATGCCTTAGTTAGAAAGTACTATAAATGTGGCAACAATACTTGTGGCCAAAGGAGTTTGCTATTCTTACTGATCACCAAAGCTTACAACACTTGGAATGCCAACAAAAACTGAATTGAAGACATGCAAAATGGATGGAGTTCATTGAAACTTTTGCTTATGTGATACGATATAAGAAAGGTAAGGAAAATGTAATTGCTCATGCGCTATCTAGGAGGTATATCTTGCTAAACGCCCTTCACACTAGGTTGCTTGGTTTTGAACATATTAAGATATTCTATTCATAAGACACTTATTTTTTTTACCTATTGTTGAAAATCTGAAGCAAAAAAGTTTTGTGCCTGATTATATGATGTTTTATGAGTTTCTGTTTAGTAAGAATAAGCTTTGCATTCCCACTTGTTCTATTCATAAGTTATTAGCTAAAGAAGCGAGGTTTAATGAGACATTTTGGGGTCACTAGGTCATATGACATGTTGAGTGAACATTTTTATTGGCCTAAAATAAGGCGTGATGTACATAAAGAGTGTGAAAGATGCATTGCAGGTAGGGAAGTCAAGTTTAAGTCAAGATCCCGTGGTCTATATTTACCTTTACCAACTCCTAGTGAATCGTGGTTAGATATTTCAATGGATTTTGTGCTTGGATTACCTCAATCTAGGAGAGGAAAGGATAACATTTTTGTTGTAATTGTCAGGTTTAGTGAAATGGCACATTTCATTGTATGTAATAAAACTAATAATGCTAAACATATAGCTGACTTGTTCTTTAAGGATCTAGTTAAATTTCATGGCATTCCTAGAAGCATTGTTAGTGAAAGAGGTGTAAAATTTTTAAGTCATTTTTTGGAAAGTGCTTTGTGGAAAGCTTGGTACTGATTTAGTTTACTCCACTACGCATGCTGAGACTGATGGACAAAATGAGGTAGGTCAATAGGACAATAATGACTATGCTTAGAGTTGTAATAGATGGAAACACAAAAGCTTAGGTGGATTTTCTACCATTTATTGAATTTGCATACAACAGGGTTGTTCATAGTACTAAATGTACATTATTTGAGATTATATACGGATTTAACCTTTTATCACCTATTGATTTGTTGTTTTTGCCTTCTAACGAGGTTGTGAATTTTTAAGCTAATGAGAAGGCCATTGTCATTCGAGAGCTATATAAAGAGGTTAAAGAAAGGATTGAAAAGCAAAATGGGAAGGTAATGGTAATGGAGAGGGCTAACCAACATCAAAAGCCTATGATATTTTAGGGAGGGAGTTGGGTTTAGGTCCACCTTCGGATGGAAAGATTTCCACATTAGTAAGATTCTAAGTTAAATCAAAGGAGATGGACCTTTTTAAGTTATGAAGAAAATCGATGACAATGCTTACCAGATTGATCCTGAAGGTAAATATGGTGTGATTGCTACTTTTAAGATTTACTTAACTCTTTTTGATGTAGATAATTAACTTGATTTGAAGATGAATCATTTAAAGGAGGGAGAAGATAGGGGTGAATATTAGTCGGACGGGGTCAGAGTTGGATAAAAATCGCCACCGGCCATCGAACTCATGAGTTTTATCAGGAGATTTTCGGCAGTTTTAGAGATAGGGTAAACACCGGCCATTGAGCACCTAGATTTGATCGATTTGTTTTGGCAATGAGCTTGAGGATAAGAACATTTATTTGTAAAGAAATAAAAACAGAATATAGAGAGGACAAGAAAGAGAAGAGAATAGAAGAAATGGAGAAGAAAACGAAGGAGATGAAGAAACGACAGAAATGGAAAAAAAATTAAGAGAGAGGAAGAAGAAGAGAAAGAAAATAAAAGATAAGAAAAAACTAAATAACTAAATAAATAATAAAATATATATTTTATTTATTTAATAGGTAATGATTTATTACCTATTGTAATAGGTAATCATTACCTATTAAACAATATTTGAAAATTAGGAACCCAAATGTTGGACCTTTAATATCAAATTCTAAAACTCCTAATCAATTAGACAACAAACCGAAAGATTAGATTTGGATTACCTTTTGATCGATGACCAACAGATAAGGAGAACTAGTTCCTTGCTCCAAGTTCGAACACCCCACAAGCAAGATGATTAGACTTAAATGTTCTTGGTATTCCCCGACGTACCCCCTGGTCGGTATCGATTTTTCTCCCAAAAAATAAAACCCTGACGTATCCTGACCGACTCAGCCCGAAAATCGCTCACGTGCATATATATTTAAAAAATGTTATTTAATAGGTAACGTAATCCAACTCTAATCCTTCCCTTTGGGTTTGTTGTCTAATTGATTAGGAGTTTTAGAATTTGATATTAGGGGTCCAACATTTGGGTTCCTAATTTTCAAATCGTAGGGCTTTCATATCACCTTAATTGAAGCGAGTAGATTTATTTATTATTATTATTATTTAAATTAAAGGGTATTTTTAAAACTTTTTAAAGTTTATGGTATTTTAAATTTTATGCGAAACAGTAAAATAGTATAAGTAGTAATAGTTTAATTGGGATGCAAACTATTTTACTCTAAGTTATAGTAGGTTATGTTTATGATACATGTAACTAAAGTCAGTGTTTAGTTCTTTGGACAATTTTTTAATCTTTTTTGTAATTACATTTTAGGGTTGTTTTCAAATATAGAAAAATTAACCAAAATATTTATAAATAATATAGCAAAATTTCACCGTCTATCTTCGATAGACGGCGATAGACTAGTATTTGTGTCTATCTGCGTCATGATAGACACAGATTGTAGTCTATCACGATAGACCGTGATATTTTACTATTATTCATAAATACTTTCAGCAGTTTTGTCATTTAAAATCATTTTCCTATATTTTATATACTTTAATTTAATAAATGAATTTTATTGCATTTTCTTTATGCTTTATTAGAATTATACCAGAACTGAAAAAGAAAAACAAAAAAAAAAATGCCAAAGTTGAATTTTTTTTTTTCCAATTTTGTTGTAATTACATTTTTTATAATTAAATTTAAGAAAAAAAATTAAATAAACTTTTTATACATATTTTTTTATATCTATATCAAAGCTACCAATAAAATGTCAAACTTGAAATTTTTTCGATTTTCTTTTGTAATTATTCTTTGTTATACTTCAATTTAATAAAGGAAATTGATTAGATTTTTTTATACTCCATTTTTTATAACTATATTAAATTTTCTATTAAAAAAATTAATTATTTTAAATGACAAAAATGTTGTAAATATTTTTAAATATACCAAAATATCATTATCTATCACTGGTAGACATTGATAGATATTGATAGTATCAGTGTTAGTGATAAATACTGATAAACATCTATGAGTGTTAGTGATAGACACTGAGATATCTATTGTCATCCATAAACAATGAGTTGTACTTGTAAATAAGTTTGCTCATTTTACTATATTTAAAAACAACTCTATCCTTTAGGGAAAATTGATAATGATATTATTATTTAACCAAATTTGATTAAAAAAAACCTTGAGTGACTAAAATATTTAAGATTTATTAAATGTACCTGGAATTATAATTATAATAGAATGGAAACTTAAAATGGTATTTCATTTATGTTTTATCAATATGATAAAAAAACCATACATCAATTCTATACTTTTATATTTGTATGTTAGTGATATATATTTTATCCTTGATATAAAATCAAAGATATACAAGTAATATATATTTTCTCTTTCTCTTTAATTTATTAATATTATTTTTTTAATTTAACAATATGTGGAATCATTCGAACCTCCTTGAATATGACCATTTATGCACAACCTCAAGTTAACATAAAAACAATATCTCAATGATATACTTTATTACGTTATCAATGATATACTTTACCACGTAAACGTGATGTATCAATGATATATACTCTTATGTATCAATTAATTATCTTTCTTCTCATGTTTTCTAAATTTTATCTATTTTATTATCTTACTAACCAATCAACTTGAATATGTACTTTAAAATTTAAACCAAAACTAAAATATTAAATAATTTGCACAAAGCAGATAGGAAAGGGTTTGAGGAGTGGTGACCATTTTCAATTAGAAGAAAAATGTCAAAATGTCAATAAGTTTGAACTTGAATTTGAATATTCAAAAGGGAAAAGTTATGTTCGAAGAAACCTTGAAAGAGGGAATATATATATATTTCGAGACTGGCATTTGAGTGGCATAAGGTCTCTACACTCAAAATAATGATGATTAGTCATAAAATAAATAGTGATGATTATAAAATAATAATAATAATAAGTCAAACGATTTAAACACATTGAAGAAAGCTCTAAAAAAAAGTCAAATAAATGCCGATTAAGAACTTTTTTAGTTCTATATATCTCGGTGTGATTTTGAACTTCCGACTTTCAAGAATATATGTCTTTATTACTAACTTATATTCAATTTGGTTAGTTTAGAGCATTGAAGATAGTAAACTATTTAGAGAAGAATACGAACTTACTTTTCATGGAGTTATGATGATGTATTTTATGAAGGGGTATACTTAAAGTTTCTCTTGTTCTATTTTGAATTAGATTATATTCAAAAAAGAAAAATTGGGCCAACTGTACCCTTCAAAAAGCAGATTTTGCAATGGAATAGGATGCCAAGAACTCGGTTAGAACACTTGACCTCATTGCCTTCCTCCCAAGTTTGGTTGGATCTTGGGTTGGCCTTTAAGGTTCGAATTTTTGTTCATTACTAATTTGGATTGATCTTGACTTGGTTTATCTTCAATTTTACACACCGCACCGTTTTCCATTCTCAATTTGTCCAAACTCACCTCTAACATCACCAATCTTGAATTTTTCTTTCCTTTTTTTTCTTTGATGTTTTTTTTTCCAACAACCACCAACCTGGAATTTGATTTTAAAATTTTTCTTAAAGAAAAGGTTATCGTTAAGGATAGGTTAAGAACCCTTCAAATAATAATATAAAAAGGGTCGAGGTTAGCATTATATTTGAGAATTGAGTGACATTGAGTCTTGGAACAAAAAAAATTAATTGAAAAAAATACAAAAAGCGGAAAACGTATAAGAAAAGAAAAACTCTCAAAAAAGTCAATATTAAATGCCACCTAATATCAATTTTTTTTTTTAAGAATCTGTCATTTTTATTTTTTTATTTTACGTGGATAACATCTATCCATGTCTCAAACACTAGAGAGACGAGAGAGACTAACGTTATATAGACTTATTTTATAAGTTCAATCCTCCATTTACGTCATTTTTATACTAAAGAAACCTAACTTTGGTGTACAAGTTTGAAATCTTAAGTCTCACAATATTAAGTCTGGGGTTTAGTTGGGGGTTTAGATAATATGAGTTTAAGAAAATTGTGTTTGGAAAATTGTGTTTGGAGTACAAGTTTTGGAAGTTTGGGTTTAAGAAACCTTTATTTGGAGTGCAGGCTTATGAAGCCTAAGAGGGAAGTGTAATTTATAAATCTAGAGTTTGTGTATTGTGTTTAATCAGTGGTTAGCTTTATTAGTTAAAACTTATCATCTTAATTATTTTAATATAATTAAGTTTAAAATAAACTAAAAAAAAATAGAAGAATATTTGTTTGTTTTTTTTTAAAAGAATTGAAATAGAGATGGACTAAATTTATAATTCTATAGAATTTATTGTTTTAGTAGTTTGATATTTTTATTTTACTATGTCTTAAGATAAAACTTCATAGATTTTTGTCACTTTAACTAATTTGAAAATGATAGAATTTTTTCATCGTAGTATGCTAACTTCAAATTAAAATAAACTAGTAATTTAGTCTTAAATTCAGTTATTGAAAAATTATCATATTTTTTTTATCAAATTACATTCAAGGCATAAAAAAAATCATAAAGTTTGAGTTTTAATTTTTATTTGGCACTAAGTTGTTACCAACATTTTAATCCTTTATATGTTTAAAAAATAATTTTAAATCTTCGAGTTCATTAAATTGACCAACAGAAAAAAAATGAAAATGTTCAATTAAATTCGGACTTTCTATACATATAGCCTAAAAAAACATATCTAATTATATAATTTTAGTCTTGTGAGCTATTATTTTACACAAAAATATGGCCTAATTTACCTTTTTTTTAGCTCTCAGCATGTAAGGGAAGTTTATTGTGGTTGCAAACTTTTTAAAAGAGATTCCTTTTTAGAACCTATATAAGAAATGAAATATCTCCAAAAATCAGAAAATTGTTGCCCTCATAAATAAAAAACAATAATCGGCAAGAAGCTATGAACGAGAAAACAAGGTATATTCGATATATATAGCACTATATATTTTAATTTTCTATAAATAAATCAGTATATATTTGATAAGTGCATGAACAATAAAATTTTATATTTTACATATATTTACATTTTAAAGTATATTTGTTAACATGCTAAAAAATAAACCATGATATATGCGAAAAATATTTACATTTTTCACTATATTACCAGTATATTCGGCATATACTTGAAATCTCATAAATAGGTGATCGGTTTTCCACTTGAAAAATTAGAAAATAAATAAAATCTCCTAAAATGTAAAAATATTAATTTTGAACAAAGAAGGGAAGAGAGAGAATTAAAAAAGAAGATAATCTAATAATAATAACAACTACAGAAAACCCAAAAGAAAAAATAATTAGAAGATAAATAGTGTATTTTAAAAAATATTATTGTTAAACTAAGGGTCTCTTTGGAATGACTTAGGAAAAAGTTCACGGGTGGGGTCGCCAGACTTGGTGACCGAAGGTTCGCCTGTGACAGTCGTCAGAGGTGGTAGTTGGAGTTGGTCAGCAGCGGTCACTGGAGGTGGTCTCGAAAGTTGATTAGTGAAATTAAATTAGGAAAAAAAAGAAAAGAAAGTATCACATGGATTTGAATGTTATTTACTATTTCAAAACCATGGGTAAAGGGTGTAGGAAACCAACGTCCTAGATCCTTGCTTCAAACAAGGGTTGGGCTTAGGTTGCTAACCCATCCAATTCCAACCCTTGAAATAAATACCCCTTAGATATTTGATCCTTTTAGTCGGGAATATATTTCACGTGAGCTTTTACTAAACCTATATATATATACTAGCTTTTAGTACATGCTTTGCACGTAGTATTTCAATTTTATTTGATCAAATATTGAATTTAGGTCTTTTTGTGAATTCGTCCTAATGTTTTGTTGTTTGTGTTCTTTTAAAGAAGCATCATCAACAATAAAATAACAATAAAAAATAATGAAAAAGGAGAAAGATAAGACTTTTATTTTTTAAAAAAGTAAAATTTATGTCTTTCCATTATGTCAAAGACTCTAGGATCAACAAATTATGATGAAAGAAAAAATAAACGGATACATATGAAACTCGGTTTTTGTGATCAAATGGATAGAGAACAAATCGTTTTCAAATGTGATATATTGTTATCTATAAATTATTATTTAGGGGCGTTTGATAAATGGGTATAGATTGTTGGGTTGGGTAGGTATTTATTACCAATGTTTGTTAAGCCCATAAAGAAAAACGATGAGTTATTAAACCCACCGTTTTTACCCACTCAATACTAACCCTAAAAACTAGTTATATTTTCATTTACTTCTCTCTTCCCTCATCTTTTGCTGTTTGGATTCTCCCCTAGGATTCTCTGATTTTTTTTTTTTTTTTTTTTTTTTTTTTTTTTTTAATTATCGTCAAACCTTTGGAATGTCACTTTCCAAAGTTTCTCCATGGTGGTTGCCATTGCTAACAATTTCTTAATTCCTTTCATCAAACGCCGAATCCCCCCGGAATCTTCTAGTGTTTTTTATGCCATTTTTCCTTCTCTCTTCTTTCGACACCTCGATGTTTAGTTTTTCCATCATCTTCTCTTTTCTCCCGCGGTTCAGTTTCTTCCCTCATCTTATCTCTTATTTCATCGTCCCTCTTTCTTCTTCCATTTTCTTTCTGTTGCTTTTTTTTTTTTTTTTGTTCTATTTTTCGAATTCTTACCTCATGTTTTTATATTTATCTTGTCCTTTATTTACATCTATTTTCTTTATACATCCTAATTTGATTTTCATTTCAAATTTGGTAGCTAATTTAATAGATTTTTTTGTGTTATATTACATAAATATTTTTTTCCAGTTCATTTAAAATTGTTTTCAGCTTACTTTTTAGTTTCACAAAAATTTGATATGATGATTTGGTTCATTGTTTTTGTTGGATTTCTTCCAAGGACCGATCTATCTGACATTATGTTCTATCTAAGGCCCTAACTGTTTTATATGAAGATTTATTCTACTGTCATATTTGTATTTACTCTGGCTGAACCACCTAACTACAGTCTACTTGACTTTATTTAAACTTGAGTTGACATTCGTTTTTATTAATTTTACTTTTTAATTAATGAGGTTAGGTGCCCTTAAATATACCCAATTCTCTCCAACAACCACCTCTTTCTCCCTCTTCTATTTATAGATTATTTCTCCCCTCATTCTTTTCATATTTCTCCATTTTCTCTTATATAGTGTGTTGGTGTTGAACGTTAAAAAAATGTATGTTGCCGTTCGTTACTCCTTAGTTCAATTTATTTTATTTTATTTCTAATCTAGCTATCATTATTTTGTGTTTCTTGTAGGACCCAAACTAATTGTGCAAATCATTCCTAATTAGTTTGAGGTTTGTTATTTTGACGTTCGAAGTATCTCCCTTTTTTACTGAAATTGGGGACTTATTTTTATTTTTATTTTTTATAGAAATATGTTATTTGTTAATTGTTATTCACATTTTTTTGGGCATACTAGTTCACAGATTTTTTATTAATTGTTGGCGACATTATATTTTTTAATCTGATACTTCTCAATTTTTTGGTAAATTATTGGTGAAATAGTACAGTTATGTAATTTATTTTCATCTAATAATACGTTCATTTCAATTTTTTTTTTCAGCTTCAATAAGAACCTATTCTATACATTTTTTTGTGTTATTATCAAGTTGGTTTCAGGATTAATTTTAATACGTCTTACTGTCGTTTCACAATCAAAATTGAAACTTAACATTCTTTTTGAAATTATGTAATTGTAATGAAATGGTGGTATTAATATTATAACCAATGTTTACTTTTTGAAAAATATACTTTATAATCGGTGACATAAGAATTAAAAAAAAAAATACACATCAATATTCATACAATTGGTTCACCAAGTTTTGAAAGTATGAAAAAATGCAGATATTTTCTATATACATCGTTTTAGCACATCTTTCGGTGAGCTGTCCTAGGAACTAGGAGTATGACAACAACGTTTTTAGAAGCTGATACAAATTATTCATAAGCCAATTTAGGGGGAAAAAAACCCACTAAGCCTTTAAAAGGACTTAACTAAAATACCATTAACCCTATCCGTAGGGAAGAAAAAATCCACAAAACCCTTGAAAACATGTATTTTTAGATTATTATAGGTACATTGGGAAATAACACCATAAAACTTAACTATAACCCAATATGGCCAGTACCGACGTTTGACATCGTTTGCTATTCTTTCTTAATCATAAAACATAATCTGCCAAATACCTTACCCTTTCAGGAACAACTTGTGTATCCCTTTTCTCTATAAAGATGGATACTGTTGAAGACCTCTTTTCGATCATGAGAATTATTCGCAATCTCAAATACAGTTGTTCATAATACTAACCATGTTATTGAACAACTGCCGAAGGATAGAGAGACAACTGACATATGCTAGGCACTGCATTAGGCAGTTGACCTTCTTCCACCTCATTTACGAGAGTGACTTGGCATGTTGTGAAAGCACCTGAATGAATAGACATATCTTTACGATTCTATGTAATATGCTACGGTCGACTGGTTGTTTGGAACCAACAAGATGTGTGGACGTCGAAGAGATGGTTGTGATATTCCTACACATTCTTGCACACGATGTCAAGAATCGAGTGGTACGCCGAAGCTTTTCGAGTTCTGGTAAGATAGTTTCGAGATATTTCAACGTAGTTCTTAGGGCAGTCTTACAACTTTACATTGTTTTGTTGAAAAAAGACCAGAACCGATCACAAATAGATGCACCGATGGAAGATGGAAGTGGTTTTAGGTACAAAAAGTACTCAGTTTTTTTGTATGAATACATCATAAATATGCATGTTACGATAGATTTTTTAAAATTCATTCTGATCACTTGAGAGAAACAGGATTTTCCAAGTGCGTTAGACGACACATACATTAAAGTGAATGTTAATGTCGTCGATCGACCTCGATATAGGACGAGAAAAGGAAATATTGCCACAAACGTTCTTGCAGTAAGTGATCAAAATGGGGAGTTTGTCTTCGTTTTGCCAGGGTAGGAAGTGTTTGCAGTCGATTCAAGGGTTCTTAGGGATGCAGTTTCACGATCATATGGATTGAGGGTTTCAAAGGGTATTATACTAACCATATACCTTATTTTAATAGGTGTACATGCCGCAACACATGTGCATGACATTTCGAAACATTTATAGGATACTATTACCTATGTGATGCTGGATACCCTAACGCTGAAGAATTCTTGGCACCGTACAGAGGGGAACGATACCATCTCTCTGATTGGTGTGGAGCAGGAAACGCATCGACAACTGCAAGAGAATTTTTCAACATGAAACATTCTTCAACAAGGAATGTTATCGAGCGAGCGTTTGGGTTCTTAAAGGGGAAGTGGGTTATTCTTAGGAGAAAATCATTCAACCCAATACAAGTCCAATGTCGAACAATAACTGTATATTTCCTTATTCACAACTTGATCACAAGGGAGATGGGAATTGGTGCAATGCTTGACATGCCCGATGAGAAGAATTCTGCATCAGTTAGTCTTGATGGGGATCATATTGAATTTGTTGAATCATTGGAGGAATGGACTAAGTTTACGGATGATTTGGCGGTCAAAATATTTACTCAATGGCAGAGAGTCTGATTATTCGATGTTCTTTGCTTACTTTTCTTTTACTACTAAATGGAATTTAATTATGGAACATTTCAAGTATGTTGTGAAAATGTTTTGTACCAAGACTCTGTGTGAACAAGTTAAATTGGAGCATATGATTTTAGCAGTTTATTCTTCGTTTGTGCATGTGTTTAATTTATAGTATCTTTTCATTCAACAAATGTATGTATGCAGCATAATGGCATGTAATGGCAAGAGGTCTAAACACGTATGATCGAAGATAGAGGATGCTAAGTTGGTGGAAGCCCTATTGTATTTGGTGGAGTCCGATTGGAGGTCCACAATGGGACGTTTCGACCAGGATACCTACAACACTTGGAGCGAATTCTGCATGAGAAATTGCCCGGGTGTGCATTGAATCTGCACACCATTGAGTGCAAGGTGAAGAGTCTGAAGAAATAATACAACACAATATCAGAGATGTTAAGTCAGTTGGGGTTCAGCTGGAACGAGGAGTTCAAATGTGTCCAGGTCAAGAGGGAGTTTTTGATCTTTGGGTTCGGGTAAGATTCTAGAAAAAAAATGTACGGGTACGTGTTATAATATGAGTATTAATAATGTGTATGTGTATCAATGCAGAGCATCCCAATACAGGGATGAGGAACAAGCCATTCCCCCATCACGATGACCTCTCCACCGTATTTGGGAAAGACAGAGCAATAGGACAATCAAGTGAGGACCCATACGTGATGGCGACGAATGCATTCAGAGAGTTTGAAGATGCATTCACACACCTGAGGTTCGCTAAATAGAATCACTGCTAAATCAAGATGGAATAGATGATGAGCCAGTAGAGTAATCTATAGGTAGAGCGAGTGTACCTGCCCAGTCATCTCGAGGCAATAAGAGGAAGAGGCCATAATTCCAAGCTGAAATGATCGATATCATGAGATCGACTGTTGAAATGCAGAACACACACATGGGTAGACTTGCATCGTGGCAGAAGAAGAAGTATGAGCTGGAGTTCAGGCGTCGGAAGGAAGTAGTAAATGCCATATACAACATTGATGGCCTGGATGAGGATGATTAGGTCACCTTTATTGACCTTCTTGTCACAAACATTCAGAAGACAGATTACTTCCTTGCAGTACCAGAACAGGCACGGACGAGGTACTGCCTCTGTCTACTAGAAAGAAACATGTAAACTAACCACTGATATTTGAACCAGTATCCCTGTATTTTGTTTATAGTTCTTTTGGATAACAGCAAATGGACAATGGACTGTCATGTCGAAAAGAATGATAAATTTTGCATACGTCAAGAGATGTAATTTTTGTGTTTCACTATAAGAAATTCGGGCTTTAATGTCGGTTGGAAAAAGTGAAATCGGATGTATAATGTCGGTTTAAAAAAAATGGATCTTTAATGTCAGTTTTAAACCGACATTGAAGATGGGCTTTAATGTCGGTTTTTTTCTTATTTTATTAAATAATATATCCCTAAATCACGCACCCCTTCTCTTCTTTACGCCCAAACCCTTCTCTGTCGCGCCATCACTAAACCTTACCTCACCCAATCCCTAAACTTTTCCCTCACTGTCCGTTGATCGTTATCAGCTTTCTTCCCTCGCCGTCCGTGGATCGTTCTTCACGCCATCGATCGTTCACGCAATTTAGGTATTTTGATATTTTGATACTCTCAATGGATAAATTAGAAACACCAATTTTTTTATGGTATGATTTAGGTCAAAAATCTAAATCATAAAAATCTGTACATTGTATTCTTCGATAACATTGTATTCTTTGATTAGGTATTTTTTCAAACGCCATCGATCGTTCTTCCCTCTACATTGTATTCTTCGACAATGAAGTGACTATCAAAGATTGGGGAATATCAGGAAAAACAGAGATAGAAAAATGGTGACTGGGAGTGGGGAAGCTTACTCCCTAAACAATTCTCACCCTTGACTGGGAGTGACTACTTTCCTTGAAAATAAACCTTTGCAGTTTTACCTGATTTTATGAGCATGACTTGTTTTTAGAGTAATTAAATTATAGTTTTGATGACAGTTCCATATCACTGATTCATGGGCATTTATGGTACTTTTAATATTATGATTCGTTGGAAATTTATATCAAAAATTAATATTATGATTCATGGGCTTTTATGGTACTTTTAAATTGTAGTTTTGAAGTATTTATATTTAGCTAGTGTTTTTAAATTATTTAGTGGATTGAAAACATGGCAAACCAAGCATGATCTCCAACACTATTGGTCTTCTCCAAAATAGAAACCTGTAAAGGTAAATTTGTATTCATTTTTTAACAATTTATGTTCATTCGACTTCTTTATAACAATTTAACAATTGTTTTCAACTTCTTTATATGCAGTGCCCTCGTCAATTAGATTCTGTAGGATGCTGGTACTATGTGCAAAAGTATATACACGAAATAGTGCATAATCCTACTACTCCCATTACTAGCCTCGTACGTAACTCATTTATTTTTTATATAGTGCTAGCTTTAATTTAATAAATGGACGTAAACTTATGTAGAATTTATCTTCTTTTTTTTCCTTTTTGTTGTTCAATACAAAAGATGCATATACGCAAGGAGAGATCGACGTAATTCGGACCAATGGGCAAATTTTGTTGGCCGATTGTATAAGGATGTAATTCTTGTTTTTTGTCTCAATAGAATGTAAATGCTAGCTTAGAATGAATGTAAATTTATCTAACCATGATATTTGTGAATGGAATTAGTACTAATATGATATTTGTGAATGAGAGAAATGATGGCTTGATGTAAGTATTCTATGAAATTTTGGTTCTGGTATTATGATTCTTGTTTGTGGATAAATTCATAGGTGGAAGACATGATCTGTTTATTATTGGAAGCTGTATTCATGGTATTGTGATTCTTGTTTATTCATGGAATTAGTACTAATTGATATTTGTGAATGAGAGAAATGATGGTTTGGTGTAAGTATTCTATGAAAGTCTGATTCTGGTATTGTGATTCTTGTTTGTGGATAAATTCATAGGTAGAAGGCATGATATATTTATTATTGAAAGCTGTATTCATGGTATTGTGATTCTGGCATTGTGATTCTTGTTTATTCATAGAATTAGTACTAATTGATATTTGTGAATGAGAGAAATGATGACTTTGGTGTAAGCTGTATTCTATGAAAGTCTGGTTCTGGTATTGTTTTGCAAATTTTGGTGGATAAATTCATAGGTGGAAGACAAATATTGATGAGTATATATAATGGATTGGAAATATTGATTCTTGTTTATGGATAAATTCATAGGTGGAAGATAAATATTGATGGACTCGCCATGCAATTTTTTTTATACTTTTTAATATAAAACAATGACGGACATTTCCTAACCCAACACGAGACATATAATGTCGTTTTTAACTTATTTGACCAACAAAATTTAAAAAAAACGAATAGATTTGGGCTTCAATGTCGGTTAAGAATTAAAAAAAAAAAAAAAGCTTTAATGTCGGTTGCAAGACCTTCAATGTTGAGACTTTCAATGTTAGCTGCAACCGACATTGAAGGTCTTTAATGTTGGTTGACTGCAATATTGGTGTTATTGAAGGCCTTTAATATCGTTGAAAACCGACATTAAAGGCCTTTAATAACACTATCTTTAATGTCGGTTTAAAATCGACATTAAAGCCCGAATTTCTTCTAGTGTTTGTATTATGACACAAATATTATAATTATCGAAAGAACATATATTTTATGATTTTTTTTGGAAACGGCCACATGTTCGGTCGGTTCATATTATTTTTGTGATCTTCTGAAAAATGTTATTGTACTACATCACATTCTCACCATCATAATCAAATGAAAAGTAATTATCCTATGTACAATTTCAATTCCAAATATACTATCCAGATTATATAAAGTTAAACTATATGATATGTGAAATAATAATGTTAAGTTAGCAAGATTCAATATATATACATACAATATACCAATTCATTAGTAATTGGGACAATTACCTTCAATATATATACATACATTCCATATATATACATACAATATACAATATACCAATTAATTGAACAACAATATGAAATGTATTTTGTTGGTATGTTTTATAGATGGAAGAGAATTAGAATTATTACAGTTTTTGAAAAGAATATATGAAAAACAATCTATTATGTTCTACAAATTGAGAAAAAAAAATTGAGATTGTTCAATTTATGTCATAAATGATTTGAGAAAATACGTGTATATTTGAAAATTAATCAATAATAGCAAAGCATAAAACTAAAAAAATAAAACAATGAAATAAAAAACAAACAGAAAAAAATAAAACTAATCTCATCACAAAAAACTGCATCAGATCCCCCAACTCAACTCAACTCAACGCTACACTCAAACACAGACTTCCAAACTCAACTCAACTCAACTTTGCACAACAAACACAGACAGTAATTACCAACTCAACTCAATTCTGCAACAAACGCGGACAATTTAACTCCCCAGATAATTTAACTCTCCAGATAATAATTATTAACTCAACTCAACTCAACTCTCTACTTTTATCACGCACCAAACACACCTTTAATTCTTTTGTTAGTTGTTTAAATAGTGATTATGACTAAGAAAATGCTATTAATTATTCATGTTAGTGTGGATATGTGAGTATGTGGAATGAGTTATTTATTTAATATAATGTAATTAGTATTTTAAATAAAGAAAAATAGAAACAAGTATACTTAGGTATTATTTCAAAGAGCAAGGTCGGTTAATATCATATAAAAACGTTTTATTTTATCATATACTAAAATTATTTTTTAATAAGTATAAAGGTGAATATATTTCAAATATTGATTGTTCATACTTACAACACAATTGTACAATAATTTATTGAAAATACTTGATATGTTAGATTATTATATTATAGAGGCATAATAAGAAAACTTTAGAAAAAATAAGACAATATTAAAAGTAGGACACATGTTTTCTTTAGAAAAAGAAATAGTGAAAGCTTTTTATCTTGTTTTAAGTAGAAAAGAATTTCAAAATTATTCAAATCTGATAATCATAATTCTTTTCTTAAAAAAATTATTGATTATATTTATTAATTCTAGATTATTATGTTATAGAGGCAGGATAAGTAAATTTTAGAAAAAAGAAGAAAAAACTAAAATTAGAAGGACATATGTTTTCTTTAGAAGCTTTTTATCTTGTTGTAAGTAGTAAAAAAAAAAAAAAAATGCAAAGTTACTCAAATTTCAAAGCCTTAAAATCCCACAATCATAATTGTTTTTCTCAAAGAAACTAAAAAATATTTATATTATAGATATATATATATATATATTTTAAACTTTTATATTACTCCAAAAAGATAGGAAGTAATATGCTTTTTTAAAACTTTTTTTTTAATTTTCGAATTAAATTTTGATCTCTTATTTTAAATCTTTAATATTAAGGGATCAAACAAACTACCAGTATTTATATTTATAATAAGAAAATTTTAAAATAAAAGCTAATCACATTTATTTGAAATAAAAAACTATTTCTAATATATTTATAACTATTATTTAACTTCTTTAAAAGAGTATATTCTTTTATTTTTTTTTTTTAAAAATAACTATTCAAGCTCAGTCTCAATCCTTAAGGATTTAAAAAAACCAAATTTATATTAAATAATAAGAAAAAAAATTAAAAAAGATAACATGCCTTAAACAAGTAAAAAAAATGAAGGTGCAATACCTAGTTAGTAGAAAAATTGTGGCGATGCCTAGGATTGAAGCTAAAAAAAAACTTGTTAAAGAATAAGGAAAAAAACCAAAAAAAAAAATATGTGCCAATAATGCTTAAAGAAATTTTTAAAAAATAAGATACAAAAAAATTTCACGAGAAAATTAAGGAGAACATGTTAACAAAATAAAAATAAAAATAAAAAGGGAGATACCTAATGAAAATTAAAGTTTTAACTAACTATTTATAGAGAAAATTCAAATTTAAAATTTTAATTTGACTATACAAAAATAATTTAGATAGATATTAGTTAGAGATAAAATGTGATTTTTCTCCTTT
Source organism: Benincasa hispida (assembly GCF_027475165.1). Lineage (NCBI taxonomy): Eukaryota > Viridiplantae > Streptophyta > Magnoliopsida > Cucurbitales > Cucurbitaceae > Benincasa > Benincasa hispida. Next base: position 56,225,367 of record NC_143480.1, on the reverse strand, counting down.
ATTTAAGGTGAAGTACGTAGTAGATTATTAGTTCGAGATAAAATATGATTTTTTTAATAAAACTTTTTCCCCTTATTTAACAATAAGTAGAAGATATTAGCTAGAGTGAAATGTAATTTTTTTTTAAAAAAATCTTTTTATTTAACATGAAGTAGATATTAGTTAGAGATAAGATTTGAACTTTTTTTTTAATAATAACTACAACACTAACAATAGTATTAATTACTACAATAACAACAATAACATAATAAAAGTTATTATGATAAATTAATAAGATTCAAACAGGTAGGGATACAAAATAGGGTCGGGATGGAGTTTCGGACAGGGTTGAAGAGTATATTATCCATCGTTTAGAATCTTTGCCTCATTCTCGACTTAAAAGGAGAGTCACCACATAACAACTCCATACTTTTAAAAATAAAATTGAAGATTTTAGTTTGCGATATAAAAAAAAACATTAATTTAAATCTAAAAGACAATTAATTTTTAAAAGTTTTGTATTGTTTTCATTGATGGGTTAAACTCGAAAATAAAATTTCAAAGTTTGTTTAGATATAAAATTAAAATCCATTCAAAAAAAAAGTTTGAAGACGAAATAGATATAGTAGAAATTAAATTTATAATTTTAAAAACAATAGTAATAATAATAATAATAATAATAATAATAATAATAATAATAATAATAATAATAATAATAATAATAATAATATTATTATTATTATTATTATTATTATTATTAAATTATGCTTGAAACATAAGGCCAGTGCATTGATGATGACTCGAGGCAAATGGAGAAATTTCATGAATATAAATAAGACAAGTCCAAACAAATCAATCACTTTTTCCTTTTTTGTAAAAAAGTGACGTTAGAAAAAAATTATATAATATTAAATTAAAGATAAAGTTGACCTTTTGTTTTTAGTTCTAAAGTTTTGACATATTTACATGTTTTATTATTTGTTTTCAATTCTTCCTAATGAGAGGTTTAAAAAAACATTCTCAAGCTATTAAAAAGGTATCAATGAACCATAAACAAAAAAATGAGCATGACAATATTTCAGAAAAATGAGCATGACAATATTTCACTCTGAAAAATATGAAGAGAAGGTATTTTTTTTCTACTGAAATCGAATATAACTACAAGAAACCTGATTAACAAGAAAAAAAAACTTGACTTTTACGATAGATAAAGTGATGAACAACATCTATAAAAATGCGTAGTTAAGAAAAATCAATCGTTTAACCGTTCAATAATTTGTCCTTATTATAAGCATCACTCTATACATGAATATGATAGAGGGGTTTAAATATATATCATATAGTTTAAGTTTATACGTTATTCTCCTTTTCAAGAAGGAAAAAAAAAAAAAAAAGTTTATACGTTATTCTCTTTAATTTTAAAATCTCATTGTGAGTTGTTAGAGTTTATAAACACCAATATAGAACACAAAGTCAAAGAAATAATTGAATATGGATAATAATTAAGGAAAATATTATGAATTAAAACCTTTTTTTTTTTTTGGAAGAATTCATTCTAATTGCTTCTAAAATTTTTTATTTAAAAAAATGTTAAAGGCACCAATACAAAAACTTGAAGTAAAAGGCATAATTAAAAATAAATAACAATTTAAGAAAATGTTATAATTTAAACTTTTTTTAATAACTCCTAATTTTTTTTAGGAGTTGAAAAATCAACACAAAAATTTAAACAAAGTCAAACGTATAATGAAAAAACATGACCAATTATTTTTTAACAAAATAGAGGATTATTGAACTACATTCATCTTGATCGTTAATACATATTATGTGTCAATTGAGTTGTATTTGCTTCGATAAAAATCAATAATAATTTAAGAAAATATAAAATTAAAACTTTTTTTAATTACTTCTAATTCCTTCTCCAAATGGATTTCTTCTTAAGAGTTTGAAACACTAATATAAAAATTTAAAAGTTAAAGAGAGTATTGAAAATAGATAATAATTTTGAAAAACGTTATAATTTTTTTTTTTAATAGTTCATTCTAAAATTGGACAACTCACGCATACGTGTATGAACTATTTTAATTTCTATCAGTTAACTAATTAAAATTTCGGTATGCCTAGAATTTTTTTTATTATATTTTGGACATATGTAAGTTCAACGCATACATAGTTTGATAATCAAATCAATAAGTCTCGACGTTTGGCCCCAAGTTGAGTTGGGTGAAATATGCTATCATAACACAATGTGTTTGAGATTCCCATTATAATAGTTGACGATTACAATTGTTTTAATCCATAATTATCTACGGTATTAAACATTATTTTAAAACTCTCTTTACCTATACCGTTAACAATATTTGGAGACTCTCTTTAGCTATAATGAACTCATAATTAGCTACCGTGAATATATAATGTAGTTTTTTTTTTTTTTTTTTTTTTTTTTTTTTTTTTATGATGGATACTCTTATTAATTTTTTTTCTATATTTTTATATGTTCAAGTATATAGAAATATGTTTACATAATTTTGAATGGTTTTCCAATTTTCACTTAAATATAAAATAATATAGAACCACTAAATCACAAAAATAGTATTTTCTTAAATTAATGTATAAAAATGTAATTATAAAAAAAATAAAAAAAGTTTGAACTTTGATTTTTCTTTTGGGATAGTTACATAAATAGAATTCAAGCCCAAAATAATAGAATATGTAGTACAAGGATAAAATAATTGTATATATAGATCAAAAAATGGTAAAAGACTAAAAAACCCATGCCTAGTCACCATTTTGTTCGCTTCTTCCCGGTTTTCTCAAATTAAAAGCTATCACTGATAGCAACTATCAGTGATAACCACTGATAGTTGCTATCAGCTGCTATCGCTGATAGCTTCTATCAATTGCTATCGATGATAGTTGCTATCAGCGATAGCTTTCAATTTTACAAAAATTAATACAATCTTGAAATATTAACTTTTAATTTGCTATCAATTATTATTAGCTCTCATTGATTCACTTTCATCAATTGGAATCGACATTGAAATATTATTACTTAAGGCTATCAGTGACTATCAATGATAGATTTATAAATAGTGATCAACTTTGAAAGAAGACCAACATTGATTACCATAGTAGTTATCACTAATAATCTTTTATCATGACTATCACTGATATCACTAACATCACTCATATTATGGTTATCAGTGATAGCTTATTTCCCTGATAACATCAGTAATAAGATGCTATCAATGATCTCACTGATATCATGCTATCAGTGATAGTTCTCTATCACCGACAACGTGCTATCAGTGGTAGCTTCTATACCGATAACGTGCTATCGAGTAGCTTCTATCATCGATATCATGTTATTAGTATTATCTTCTATCACTGGTAGCATACTATCAGTAGAAGCTTCTATCAATCATAGCCACTGAACACCTTTTTGCCCATTTCTTGTCCTTTCCAAACATTTATAAGTCCCTTTTCTTTTCTATGATAGCTTCTACCAGTAATAAACATGCTATTAGTGATAACTTCTAGGCATTCCACTTACATTTTAGTTCGAGATTCAACTTTATCAATTAAATTCACTAAGTTGGCTATCGATGATAGATTTCTATAAGTGGCTATGAACTACAAAAATATAATCAAAGATTAAGCTATCAATGATAGAAAATATTAATGGCTATCACTGATAGACTTTCATTTGCTATTTATATTTATTATTTGTTATAATAATCAAACTTGATGATTGACTTGTTGGTGTTAAGTCACTTATGAATTGAGTACTTTTAAGTCCTGTGTACGGAATTTAGCCTCATAATTCTTGTGAAAAAAAGTGGAAGAAGAAAAAATTTAAATAAAGGAAAGAAAAAAATTTAAAAATAAGAGAAAGAGAAGAAGTAGAAACTGAAAAAAGAAAAGAAAATTAAATAGAAAAAAAATATAAGCAAAAAACCGGACAAATGAAAGAAAAACCAAAAAAAGAAAAAGAAAGGGAAGAAGCAAAAAATCGAAAAAAGAGAAGAAAAAAAAAAAAAAAAGAATAAGCAAGAACCGAAGAAAGAAAATAAAAATAAAAAAAAAGAATAAGCAAAAACCAAAGAAAGAAAATAAAATAAAAAAGAAAAAAGCGAGGAAAAAAAAAGAAATGAAAGAAAATAAAAAAGTAAAGGAAAGAAAAAGGAAGGGAAAAAGAAGGAAATGAAAGAAAATAAAAAATAAAGGAAAGAAGAAAAAATCGGATAAAGGAAAGAATAAAATAAAAAAAATGGGGAAGAAGCAAAAACTGAGAAAGAAAATAAAATGAAAAAAATGAAAAAGGGATGGAAGAAGCAAAAATCGAAGAAGAGAAAGAAAATAAAAAGACTAAAAAAGGTGTATAACAATATAAGACAAGGGAGGGCGAAATTGAAAATTAAAAAAAAAAAATCAAAGATTGACTAATCAACTCATTTATATTTGCAAATATTTTAAAAATGTAATATATTTTTAGATTTTTTCTCTTATCCTACTATGTATTACAAATATCTTTTTTTAATGTAGTTTTAATATAATTATACAAAAAATAAAGTATTAAAAAATGCATTCAAATTTCTTTCTTAAATTAAAAGTATAAAAAGTATAATGACAAAATTCGAAAAAAAAAAAAATCACCTCTTACCCTTTTTTAATATAGTTATAAAAAAGGAAGCATAAAAAATATAACCAAAATCCTTTCTTAAATCAAAATAAAAAATTGAAATTTTTTCAAATTTGATATTAAAAATTGAAGAATATGATATTATATTTTTGATAGAAGTCAATTTATACTTGACAATCATTTTTCATGTTAAAATTTGTATGAGTATTCATAACTATTTTAACACTTGGTTTCATTTAAAATTAATATCTTTACCAAAACAGACAGAATTATTATCACGTAATTCTTTCTAAATAAGTAAATAGAAATGGAAGGAATAAAGATGAAAAAAATGCTTATATTAATCAATTATGCTACTACCCATTTTATTGTAATACTTCTCAAAAAAGTTACATTAACCCCTACATTAAAAGAAGTATTATAGACGTGTGATAATTATATGTCTGGACAATTTTAAAATAAAATCAGCATAGAAAACCTAAATTTTAGGTAAAAAAGTTTAGTATTATAATTGATACAATTATAAAAGTTTTAGGGCCGATAAGAGAAATAGCAAATTTTAAAGATTCGTTTAGAAAAATGGCAAAAAAGTTTCAAAATTATAAAAATAGCAAAACAAATTTATATAATAAAAAATACTAACTAGTAAATGACAAAATTACCCAAAACATCCAAATTAAGTACAAATGAAAATGCAGAGAGATACACTGCTTCAAAAACAACACGAATACCACAAATACACTCTACCTAGACATTTTAGAACTACAAATACATAGTATTTAAACATTACATAAGCAAAATTAAAAATCACCTAATATGGTCCTTTATGCAAAGGAAGATGACAAGCAGTCGATAAGAGTCATTAGAAACTTTTGGATATATACAACAATAGACTTCCTCCAAGTTGAGAAAAAGCAAAGTTGATTTTACCAGTAAAATTTGTTGTTGGCAAGTGAATATGTTAAGGAATTGCAACTTCATAACGATGTAACCATTGGAAGTAGGATTGCGTTTGACATCAAACCCGTTATAGGGAGTCTTATCATCTCCATTCCATGTGACTATTTTGCTCATTAGATCTTGAAAGCCAACTTTAAACATTATTAATCCCAGAACGTCATTGTTGAAAATGATGTTTAAAGTAGAGTCAAAAGCAAAAAAAATGTATGCAAGCGAAAAAAGGGTCGGCAACTTGATGAGGGTAGTCGTTAAACGCTAGCCAAGATGATGGAATTCAAGAAAGAGTTATTGAACCAACGATCGAAGATATGAGATTGCAAAAGAGAAAATGAGATTTTGGGCCGGCTAAATGAAGAAGATGAAGAAGATGAGATTTAGAGTTTTTTGTTATTTTCTTTCAATAAATAATAATAATTATGATGATGATGATAATAATAAGAATAAGAATAAGAATACTAATAATAATATTATTACTAATATTAATAATAATAATGATAATGAGCTGAAAAATATATATATACACACCCACATGTTTCAAACATTTTTAGTTCAACAAGCCATTTTTACATGTTTGTATATGAAAAATTGAAAACATCGAAAATATAAAGAAAAAAAATCAAATTAATTTGATAACAAAATGTATAAAATAATAAAAAAATATATTTAGATACAATTGAATTTGTAACAAACATATAAATAAATCAAAAGTTAGTTGGATATAATCAAATTTGATAATAAAAAATAAATTCAAATATAAATTGGATAGAAAAAACAGTAAGTTTTGGTTTATTCTGATTAAAAGAAATTGATAAGTAATTAGATAAAATCTAATTGGATAATAAAATATAAATTCAAATACAATTCAGCGAGAAAAATCAGGGAGGGAGTTCGTTTATTTACAATTACTGTGTATTCATAATTCTATTTTCATAAGCTTCAACAATTATACAGTATTTATAACTTCATCAACCACAAACAATTACACAGTATTTATAACTTCATCAACCACAAAAACCTATGAAAAATCCTAACTCATTAGTTGTAGAGGCATAACAAAAACAGCAAAATTGCAAAAGTGAATAGTTATTTGTTTGTCAAAAAGACAAATTAATGATATAATAATATAATAAGATGATTATATGTATAAAATATTCCGTAAAATTCTAATTAAAATAAAAAATTTAATCTGAATTTAGAATAATAAAAAATGAATAAAATAATATAAAATCTAAAGATATATACTAAATTAAAATCCAAATGGTGATAAATAAATTAAATATTGATTAATTCTAACTATTTTCGAAAAGTGGTTAAATCAAATCAAAATAAATAGTTAATTGGAATCATTAGGGGAGAAAAATGAGGAAGAGATTGATTTATTTTAAATCAAATCCTAATGGTAAAGTTAGAGCAAAAACATTAGTTTGTTAAAGAAATCACAAAAAACTTAAATCGATGAAATCTTTGTGTAAGTAACAAAAGTAATGGCAATGTATGGAACAAACATCCAACTGATTCTTGTGAAATCAACCCATACCAATTTTTAGGAAGTGATATTTCTTTTCCCAAAACGTTAAAATAATATAAAAAATAGTATATACAACTAATTTATTAAAAATGGGAGAAATATACAGTTAATTCATGAAAAATGTATGTATATGATTATGAAAAACAATATAGAGATTTGAATAAAATATATGGATAAAAGAAGTTTTAATAATATATGGATATTTCAAATATAAATTTGATAGAAAAATTGAGATATTTTATTAAGGTGAGATAAATTCAAAAAGTGGTTAAATAGAATCTCAAATATAATAAAATATAGAGATTATGTTAACTACATGATCAAAATTAGGAGGACAGTTGTCTTGACAAATATCAACAATTACTTGTATATATACCTCGACCCTGTTTTTTATTTTGGAATTACCTAGTATTTGTAGGTTCATTAACAACAACATCTACGAACAAGAAGGGCAAATCAGACATTTAAAAATTTGCGACCATGTGCATGTCACATGAGTTGTCATAATTTTTATTCTTTGGCAATTTTGCTATTTTTCAGAATGAAACCTCAAATTCTGCCATACACTCCAATTCCCCAAAGTTGTTTTAAATAACAAATATAATTGAAAATTTTACTTCTTAGTCTCTATTTTATAATGTCCCGATTTTACTTTTGAGTTTTGAATTTACATTATATTTGATTTCTAGACTTTAAAGTATTAAATTTTTGTACTCGAATTCAAAGTTATTTAGTTCTCATTATTTAGTCATTTCAATATTTTACCTTTATCCTCTAGATTTTATTAATACTCACTAACTTTAGTCAATTACTACTCAATATAATTATAGATTGAAAATTTTTAATTAATTTAAATAGTGAAAATTAATTTAATTCTTTTAAGTTAATTAATAAGAACCAGTAAATGACTCATAGTGAATCATTAGTGAAAAATCAAAATGTAAAACTATAAATTTAGGGACCAAATAGAAAAACAAAACTCAACAAAAGATAGGGTAAATAAATGTAACATTTTAAAACTTAGGAACCCAAATAGAAATTAAACCTAAGTTTTAGGGATAAAAATAAAATGTAACAATCTAAAATCTAAACAGCAAATACAAATTAAACCGCCCATCGATGGACCAAAATAATATTTTTTTCTAAAAATTAGTGATTTATTATTGTTATCATTATAATCTTAGCATATGAAGCAACTTTTTTTCTTCTCAACACTCAAATTAATTGCTTATAATTGTTATCGTTATAATCTTAGCATATGTCAAGCTTTTTTGATGAACTACAATTGTTATTTACAGATTTAGCAAAAGCATGATATATAATAATAATCAATGGACACGTCATATAAAAAGAGCAAGAAAGATTAGAAGGGAATACAATTGGAAAATGTCCATAAAATAAACTCATTTATGTGATTTATTAGATTTATCCCTATATTTTTAACATTAAGAAGAAACTGTGGTTATTTTGACGGAATCTAAAAATTATAAAATATTAGAAGGAGAGACGATTAAAATAGATAAAAGCTACATTAATTATTACAATTACCTCCCACACTATATTCTTTCTTTTCCATAAACTTGTGAGCCCTTGTTTTTCATATTAGTTAAATTGAAGGAGGATTACATAAAATATCGTATAAACACTTGCATAAAAAGCAGGAGGAAGAACTCTTAATTGATGGGGATTCGTGACGCAAATCAGGGTTCATGAGGTACTTATAATGGTACCTGTTCACTTGGAGCAGATAGTAGAGTAGGCGTGTTTCTAGGATACATCACAAAATTAAACTTATATTTCTTCTTTCAAATAACGGAAGGAGCATGCATTGAAGGGGGTGGATTGTCCGAAAATATTTTACTCGGTCCAGACGGAGGAATATGCATACTTTTTGGTAATATTCCAAAACTGATACCAGATTCCTTGTGTAAAATAACAGATGGGGCATGTGGTGGAGGAGGTGAACTTTCTGAAGTTCTTTGACTCGGACCAGATGGAGGAATACGGTTTCCTTTTGGTAATATTCCGAAGTTGATCCTAGATGCCTTATGTAAAATGATGGATGAGACGTGCGGTGGGGGAGATGGATTGTCTGATTTACTTTGACTCGGTCCAAATGGAGGAACGCGTTTTTCTTTCGATAGAATTCCTAAGCTAAAAGGTGGAGCTAAGTCAGGTATTCTCTTGTGTTTTCCTAATGAAAAATGGATATGCCTTTTTGGATGCTTTATATTCTCGTCGCTCAATTCGTTTTCGACAGTAGAGTCGCCTTTCTCCACTACAAAAAAATTTCTAGCATCTGCTTGGTAGATTGTACTATGCAACCCAAGGAGAATGAAAGCACAAGCTCCGAAAAACACATTAGAATAACTAATTGACACCATTTTTGTTGTGGGTTTGCTCATCTTTTCCTATTGCTTCCTTTTTTATATATAGCACTTCTATCTCAATTGAAATTAAGGTAAAATATTGGTATAAAAGCTATAAATAACATCTTTCTTTTAGAGAAACAACAAAAACACGGAATTTGTTAGGAATTTTATTGGTAAGAAACATTCACAATAAAACTTCCAAAATTGACATCTTGTTTTTGAAGTTGTTAAATGATGATGTTTTCAAACTTTTCAAAATCACTGTGTGTTGGCTTTATTTTCTTTTTCAGTTTCTTTTTTTTTTTTTTTAAAAAAAAAATCAAATATGTTAAGCACCGTTTTTCATTTATCTATAAATTTTGACAATATTTTTTCAACACAGGCACGTTTTAACACATGTATCATAATTTTTTCCAATATTGTGATGTATTTTGGTGATCTCACATATATATTTAATAATTTGATTGCAATTGGAATAATATTGATGATTTGGATTATAATATGATCTAATGTGACCAATTAGGCATATATTGGAGCTTCCAAGTAAAAAGAAGTGATGTTGCACGCATTGAGAACAAGAGAGAACAAACATTGAGAAGTTACCTATAGCATCTAAATGCCCAAAATTCACGACAAATTTTATTTCGGTTATTAAATTGGTTGAATGTTATTCCAATGCAAGAAATTTATTCTAAAGTATAGATTCTAAAATTGGACAATTAAAATTATAAGGAATTAATTTCAAATATGAAGACAAAATTGATATTTTAACCAATTTTTATTAGTGGTTAAGTCCTTTCTTTCAACTTTTAATCCTTGATTCAATACAAGAAAATTGAGCTATTTCGACAATCTTTTATTGGAGGCTATAAAAAACCGTTGAGAAAAATATACATTTATTGAAGGTATTAGAAAAACCTTTGAGAAATATGTACTTTCTTTTATTGAAGGTTAATAAAAACCTTTGAGAAAGGATTGGATCGTGAAGATGCGTCCGACATTAAACAATGAGGAGTGACACGCTAGACGATCGGGCTATACGATAGGCAAAGTACTGCACGATCAGTGAAAGTGCTAGACGATAAGTGTAGAAGCTGGACGATAGCCGTGTTGCACTAAACGATGAGCAGATACGCTACACGATAGGCGAAATACTAAACGATGGCCGTTGGGCGATAGACGCAGGCACTGGGCGATAACGTGAAGATAATATTTCAACTTTCATTAAACTTCATGAACTTTTCATGTTTTCTAATATTATATAACACATATTTAAATTTTTTATTAAAAAAAAATTAATTCATCAGTCTAGGCTAAATTATAGTGAATTCTTTTAAGCTTTCTATTTTACGTAAAAAAACATCTCTAAACTTTCTAAAGTTTGTAAAAATACTTCTAAATTTTTAAAAAGAGTTGAAAAAAAAAAACATATCCTTATCGTTAATTTCGATTGCAAAACGTTAGTTTTTTATTTCAAAAATATTCCTAAATTTTCAAAAGTTTCAAATACGTCCTTAAACTTAAAAAAAAAAATTAAAAAAACCCCTTATTGTTAGTATATGAAAAAAAAACATTAATACCTCGTTGAAAAAACAACTCTAAAATTTCGAAAATACAAAAAAGTTTAAAAAATTCTTCCATTAGCATAATAATCAATTTGTTTGAAGTTTTTGAGTTTAAGAGAACTAAATTTAAAACAAATTATATAGAAATCAAATATGTTAACCACTTGTTTAATTCTCTGTGACTGAGTTTAACAAAAGTGAAAATCAACATATATTGAAAAAATTATTTTTAATAGATTCATTCATAATCAACTTTATCAAACCCACAAAGCGACTAACTTTATTTCTATTACAATTACATTATATTTTCATCCATGGCGGTTAAAAACCACCATAAATGAAAAGCAATTGAGAATACAGGCTAAAACAATTAGTTATATTTTCATTCGATAATAGTTACGAACTACCATCAAATGTGCCTTTTCATAACATTTTAAACTGTCATCGTCTATTATTTATCTTTAAATTTTGGCAATATTTTTTCAACACAGACGCATTTTAACACATGTATCATAATTTTTCCCAATATTGCAATGTATTTTGGTGATCTCATGTATATATTTAATATTTCAATTGCAATTGGAATAATATTGGTGATTTGGATTATAATATAATCTAATGTGACAAATTAGGCATATATTGGAGCTTCCAATTAAAAAGAAGTGATGTTGCACGCATTGAGAACAAAAGAGAACAAATATTGAGAAGTTACCTATGGCATCTAAACGTCCGAAATTCACGAAAATTTTATTTCAGTTATTAAATTGGTTGAATGTTATTCCAATGCTTGAAATTTATTCTAAAGTGCCTTTTCCAATTGTTGTCTCCATCGAAATAGATCTTAGTATTATTTTAGATAAATTAAAATGGAGATTAAAGTACTACAAATGGAGATTAAAGTACTACATACTGTATTTCCTTTGAGGTCAAAATTTAGGTTAAAATTAACTTTAAAGACTAACACTACAAGAATTTTGGGCTTTAATGTCGGTTGAAAAAAGTGAAACCGGATGTATAATTTCGGGTTTTTTTTTAAAAAAAAGTGGATCTTTAATGTCGGTTTTAAACTGACATTGTAGGTATACATTTAATGTCGGTTTTAGATCCGGTTTTCTTTTTTTTCCTTAAAAAAAATAATAAAAAATAAAACCCATTCCCCCCCCACCCCCAATTTTTTTTTATTTCCTGCTTCTATCCCTATCTATCCTATCTATCCCTTTTCTAAACCCTATTTTCCCCATCAGCCACCTCTTCTCCAGTCCCCCCATTTTTGTTTCTTACGAAAATGATATTAGGTTATACTTTGTTTCTCTCCTTTCTCTCTCAGATTTTAGACAAACCTTCGTAGATGGCGAAGAGAACTGAAACCGAAAGCTATAAAAAATGGCGATAAAAAATGCCAAAAAAGCCAATCTCTTGGATCATCACTCCCTCAAACACCTATCGATGAATTTTTTTCTAAGGTAGAGAAGTAAGAGATATATAGAACCAACGAAAAATGGTAGAACCCGTAGATAGGTCAGCAATACCAATCCATGTAGTACCGATTTGAAATCGATTTTGCATCTTTTCGTAGTCCTGATGCCAATGATAAACAAGCAGCGAGAGTCATAGTCGATGCTTTGAGAAGATTCCAACGATGATTGAAAAAATAAATTGAAGAAAGAATAGAGAGATCGGTAGAGATATGAAGGATTTGAATCTGTTTCTGAGGTAATTCAATCTGCAATTTCATTTCTCCTTTTTTAGATCTTTTTCTCATCAATTTTAATCTAGGTTTGAGCTTTTTTCTTGCAGATTGTCACCAGCCGTAATGAAGGATTTGAATCTATTTCTGAGGTAATATGAAGGATTTGAATCTATTTCTGAGCTGATGCTATTTGGCTACATTTTAATGTTTTTGAATATATACCAGCTAAAAAAACCACAAAGTTCTAAGAGTTTTGGTAATGCGATACATTTTTTGTTTCGTCATTCATCTGTACTTCTTAGGGGAGAGAGGAATACTAGAGCATTAGAGATTTGGAGAAAGACTTTATTGATGTTTGATTCGTTGTTAGTTCATGTCTCTCTGAAGAAAAAGAAGAAACACAAGAGAACAGAAAGGCCCAAGTTGGTAATTCTTTTGACATTTTTTTCTAGCATCATTTGTTACATAAGTGTGCCATATTTAGATATTCCAATCTTGCAGATGATAGCAAAACTACATGGAATATTGAGACCATTTCTACTTCAGAGAATGAAAACTGATGTCGAGCTAATGCTCCCTCGGAAGAAAGAAATCATAATATATTGGTTATGATTGAAGGTAGCACTATTTTTAATCTAATTGTTATAGATAGATTCTATAACCTGTGCATCAACTTCTCTTGTTTTCATAAATATTATTTATATATTTAGATATATATCTCCACCTAAATCCCTTCCCTCTCGACCAAATCCCTTTCGCTCTCGTTCATGAAGGCCAAATCCCTCCTCTATTGGCTCTTGCCTAAATCCCTCCCCTATCACCCAAATCCCTCGCTCTCGCTCTTGCTCTCACTCATACCTCCACTCTCACTCTCGCACATAAAGTCCCCTCTCGCTCGCCCCGCCCCGGCCTCGTTGCCAACTCTAGAGGAAACTGATCCTATTAAATCTAGTTCCTTGAGTGAGTATTGTCTTTTTCTTTTTTCTTCTTTTTTCCTTTTGACTTTGTAAATTGGTGGTTTTTTCTTTAATTTCTTGGATTATATTCTTATCATCATGCGTTTGATAATTTATTCCGTGCCTTCCAATTGGATTTTCTCTCTGTTGGAGGGAAGGGGACAAGGACATGTGGATTAATTAGTATGCCTGTGGTGAACTGTTAATATCACCATCACTTGTCAAAATTTCTTTCTTGACTTACTTTCCAATGGTTTACACAAGATGTTTTAATTCATAAGTCTTGTCAAATTTCATGGTTGAAAATACAATTAGCTACGTGTCGTGGTTGTTTGTTCCACAATAGTCCATGTGTGCTCAATTTGAATCATGCTTTTTTGAGTTAATCCTACTGGTGGCCGCTTTATGTTTATTGTGTGGTGGTTTAATATTTGGTGATTGATCCTTGTTAACAAGAATTATTGGTACAGGAAGTTCACTTTGGGAAACTAATAGTCTTCGAGACCATTATTGTCCTCCTGTTTCAAGATATGCAGTTTAATATTGATCCAGAAACTTCTGTTGCTTTGGATTTCATACTGAAAACTAGTTCTTATGTTTTTGTAGGTAAGTTTTATGCCTAGTATCCCTGTACAATCAAGTGTGTGAAGTGTTCAAGAGAGAGCTTGGCATGACACCGTATAAGGTATATTTACCTGACTCAACCTGTTTCATATAATCAGATTATGCATTCATTCTGTTGAATGGAGATTACTTTTGCAATCTGACAGAAGTTGGTTATCTTGATTGTGTTACTGTTACATATGAGTTGGCACTTCTGTTTTCTGTATTCTGATCACATTATAGCACGTTTCAATGTGTGTGACAGATTGAAGTTTCATTAACATTTGGCCTTTCATATGATTATATAAATGTGGTTATGGTTATAATATTAAATTTTCTCCTTAGATCGGAGTCTGCCTGAGGTTAAATTCTTAATCTCAGGCACATTACTTGTTTAGTTGAAGTTAAATTCTAAATATTTCCAATTCTTCTGTAGTTGCTGGATGAGCTGAACAAGAAGAATCCTGATAATGAAGTCCATCTCAACAACGTATATTACATCTCTTAATCTCTCAAACCCTCCAAAATTTGTAGACAAATAAAATTGTGTTGCCCTTACACGGAAGATTCTGTTGCTCTTGTAAAATCATAATCTTTGTATTACTTGTAATTTGTGTTTTCAAGGCTTGAATTATTGTACGCCTTTTAAATTATAATTCTATAGCATAATTTGTGGATTAAATGTAATAGATTTACAATCCATACATTAATAATGTCATAGCCATAGTGTTCGATGATGATGTGTCATGTTATACTTTTTTACCGAAAAAATGGATTTGGCAAGGGAACTTTAAAAAACGGACAGATTCGGGTTTCAGTGTCGGTTAAGAATCCAAAAAAAAAAAAAAAAAGGCTTTAATGTCGGTTGCAACCGACAAGCTTTAATCACTAAAGACCTTCAATGTCGGTTGCAACCGACATTAAAGTCCGAATTTCTTCTAGTGTAAATTTAAAATTTATTGAAAGTTTAGGTTTTAAAATTGGACATTTGATATTATAAGGATTAAAATTAAAAGAAATTCTTATAAATAGAAAAATCCCAAAAATATTTACACATTATAACAAAAATTAAAAAATTTCAAATATAAAGACAAAATTGATAAAACATTTAGGTTCAACTACTAAAGTACAATCAACTACTAACGTATAATCTTGTTAAAATATTTAGGTTCTAAGATTCTTTGGTGCTTCAATTATTCTTATATTTCTTGTAATAGTCAGCATATCTTATGATATAAACAAGGACGCTCTTGTGTTACTTTTGGGACCAATCACACGCTCAAGAGCCAAGAAGCTATAGTTAGCATTGAATTCTCACATTCAAGCGGAGGTGAACTCAATTTAGGGGATCCAAGCAACAAAATCTAATCAGAAGTTTTATAATTGTTTCAGTTGATGCTACAAGATAAAACCGATTGAACATTGTTAATCTATTTTAATTTGTAACCATACCATAATTTTTTTAGTTATTTTCATTATTGGACCCATTCATGTTTTATAGGGTTTTTAATTCATTTTGAATTAGGGGTAGAATGGACTTCTTAAGTCCCTTTAGTTAAATAGGATGAGTTTAAAGGAGGGAACAAAAATACAGTACATAGGTTTTGATGTTTTGAGTTTTTGGGTTTTCTTTGAATGAAAATTCTCTGGTAAATGATAGAGTTTCATAGCCACTTTTGTAATTCTTGAATTATGGTTGCATGCCAAGAACATTCAACTAAGTCTGATCATCTTGCTTGTGGAATGTTTGAACTTGGAGTAAGAAACTAGTTCTTCTTATCTCTTGGTCATTGATCAAAAGGTAATCTAAATCTAATCATTCCCTTTAGGAATTTTGTCAAATTGATTGGAGTTTTAGAATTTGTTATTAGGGGTCCAACTTTTGGATTCCTAATTTTTGAAGTCTAGGATTTTCATATCATTTGGTATTAGAGCCTAGACTCTAGAATGCATATATGTTTTCTTTGATTGCTTTCTTTGTTGAGTTTATTTTCTGATTAGAAATAGAGTTTTTGTTGTGTTGTTATTTTTTTTTTTTAAAAAAAGATCAAAATCTTAGGTTTAATTGATTGCTAAAATTTGATTTTGAAATTGAGCTGTAAAAAAAGAAAATCCTTCGCGAAGCAAAAAAAAAAGGAAATTCTAGGAGGTTGTGTGAATTTGAAAGCAGAAGAAGAAAAAATTGGAAGGAGCGACTGGCGATGATTTGAGAAAGAAATTAAAAAATAAAATAAAAATCGAAGAGGCTGGCCCCATATCATAAATTCGAATAAAAAATGTCAAGCAGACACGTCAAGCAATTAGGTCAAATGGGCAGGTCAAGTAAACAGCTCAATTACATGAGTTTTAAGTTGTTGAAATTCATAAGAAAATATTAGTTGTCTCAAAAGCACATTTGTTTACTAAATTTGTGTCTTTGGTTTTTTTTATGTTCCTAATTCTTGTTTCCTTCTTATCATTGATTTATCTAGTAGTTTGTTATCTTTGTCCATCTTGCTTAATTATTTGAATTTTGAATATTAGATTCTTAATTCTAGATATCATATTCTTATTGTTTTGTGTCCTAGTTTGTTGGATCTTGAACATTAGGATTTTGATTTCTAGTTTTCATTTTTGTTTAATTTAACTGATTCTTTGCTTGAGTTTCACACTTTACACTCATTCTTGCTTGATTTGTTTTGGCATGCTCTTCTGATCTTCATTGCAAAATTTTGGCTCATCACCCTATTGAGAAAGTCCATCTTTGTGAAAGAGTGCCTGCGTTAAAGAGTGTAAACACGAGTGAACATCACCTATCGAATGAAACACGTGAAGAAGTGATTTGTGAGATTCACTTTTCTTTCACTTGTTTTTTGTTTTCCAACAATGTCTAGCAATGGAGGTGTTCCATAGGGACAGTTACAAGAAGGACTCAATGAGGGAGTAATGTGAAACTTAGAAGCCTTAATTAATGCGAGACTGGATAGAATAGACCAAAGGCTTCAAGCTAGGAAAAGACCTCATGTAAGAAGGCGAGTTGTGGATGTTCCTGAGGAGGAAGAAGACTCAAAGCAAAATGAATCTAACCTTGACCTTACTATAGATGGGCCTAGAAGAGGGCAGCGACTGGATTTAGTGGAAGATGGGGTTTTCACAATAAAATACTGCAAGGTAGAAAAGAACCCCACTATAGAGATTAAGGTTTTGGAAACATTGAAGTTAAATTTCCAAAATTTTATGGTACACCTGATACTAAAGACTTTTTCTAATAGGAACATGAGGCAAAACATATTTTTTTCGTGGTAAGGAACTCTCTAAGGAGAAAAAGGTAACTACCTCTATAACGCATTTTAACAGGTATGCACAAAATTGGTGGGATAAGGTGTGTTCTAAAGAGAAGAAGGCGCCAAGAAGATCCCATGGAAACATGGCTAGAATTGAGCAAGCTTATGAAGAGGCAGTTTGTGTCAAAACATTACTTGAGAGGTTGTACACAAAGACTTCAGGATTTGCGCCAAGGGAGTAAGAGTGTAAAAGATTATTTCTAGGAGATGAAGATGTTAATGGAAAGATTGGAGATAGATGACGATGAAGAGAACACAACGGCCAAATTTCTTTATGGATTAAATATTGATGTGTTTGAACATGTTGAATTGCAAGTGTACGAAGATATGGAGAACTTAGTGAATCTTGCAATGAAGGTTGAAAAGAAATTTCATAGACGCAAATCAAGGTACACTTATAAGGAGCTTTCACCCTTCAGGGGCATATAACATTAGATGACTTTATTCTAGGTGCCCAAATTCCAAACCGACCAACCTACCGAACCAATCCACAAGAGGCCAAAAAGATTTAGAAGTAAGTAGATGAGTTGCTTGCTCACGGATATGTACGTGAAAGTTTAAGTCCTTACAGCGTTCTAGTCTTACTTGTACCTAAGAAAGATGGATCTTGGAGAATGTATGTTGATTGTAGGACTATTGATAAAATTACAATTAAGTATAGACATCATATCCCTAGGTTGGATAACATGCTAGATGAATTGTATGGTTATAGATTGTTTACAAAAAAGACTTAAAATCTGAATATCATCAAATTAGAATGAATTTTGGAGTTGAATGAAAAACTACTTTTATGAGACTTATGAACCATGTATTGCATCAATTTTTAGAAGAGTTTGTAGTGGTTTATTTTGATGGCATCCTAATATACTCTAAGACTTTAGAGGATTATGTGATGCATGTTAGGTGTGTTTTGATTGCAATTAAAAAGGAAAAGCTTTATACTAATCTCAAAAAGTGTTGTTTTCGCATGGAAAAGGTAAGCTTCATAGGTTTTGTAGTTTCTAAACATAAAGTGGAAGTTGATTCTAAAAAGGTTAAACCAATTAAGAAGTGAACTACACCTAAAATGCTAGTGAAATTAGGAGTTTTCATCAGCTAGCTAGTTTCTATAGGAGGTTCATAGAGATCTTAGTTCCATACTTGCACAACTTAATGAACTTATAAAGGAAAATGTAAAGTTTGAGTGGGGACAAGCACAAGAATACACTTTGAACGATTCGAATCATAAGTTATGTAATGTGCATTTACTTGCCTTGCCTAATTTTGAGCTAACATTTGAAATTGAGTGTGATGCCAGTTGAATAAGAATTGAGGTTGTTTTAATGCAGGATCAAAGATAATTGATGTACTTCAGTGAGAAGTTAAATGGAGCTATCTTGAAATATCCTACATAAGGAGCTTCATGCCTTAGTGAGAGGACTACAAATGTGGAAATAATACTTATGGCCAAAGGAGTTTATTGTTCATACTGACCACCAAAGTTTACAACACTTGAAATGCCAACAAAATCTGAATTGAAAACACGCAAAATGGTTGGAGTTTATTGAAACTTTTCCTTATGTGATACGATATAAGAAAGGTAAGGAAAATGTAGTTGCTGATGTGCTATCTAGGAGGTATATCTTTTTAAACATCCTTCACACTAGGTCGCTTGGTTTTTAACATATTAAGATATTGTATGCACAAGACACTTTTTTGTACCTATTGTTGAAAATATCAAGCAAAAACGTATCGTGCCTGATTATATGATGTTTTATGAGTTTCTATTTAGGAAGAATAAGCTTTACATTCTCACTTGTTCTATTCATGAGTTATTAGTTAAAGAAGCATATGGAGGATGTTTAATGGGACATTCTTGGGTCACTAAGTCATATGACATGTTGAGTGAACATTTTTATTGGCCTAAAATGAGGCTTGATGTACATAAAGAGTGTGAAAGATGCATTGCAAGGGTAGGGAAGCCAAGTGTAAGTCAAGACCATGTGGTCAATATTTACCGTTACCAACTCCTAGTGAATTGTGGTTAGATATAAGAAATGGATTTTGTGCTTGGATTAGCTCAATCTAAGGGAGGAAAGGAAAACATTTTTGTTGTATTTTACAGGTTTAGTGAAGTGGCAGATTTCATTGCATGTAATAAAACTAATGATGCTAAACATGTAGCTAACTTGTTCTTTAAGGTTGTGGTTAAATTTCATGGCATTCTTAGAAGCATTGGTAGTGATAGAGATGTAAAATTTTTAAGTCATTTTTGGAAAGTACTTTGTGGAAAGCTTGATATTAAAACAGTTTACTCCACTACGTATCCTCAGATTGATGGACAAACTTAGACAGGTCAATAGAACAATGGTGACTATTGTTAGGGTTGTAATAGATGGAAACACAAAAACATGGGAGGGTTTTCTACAATTTATTGAATAGGGTTGTTCATAGTGTCACTAAATGTACATCGTTTGAGACATTTTATCTGTTAGGTTTTATGTCCTAAAACTCGTAGTTAATAAAAGATAAACATATTCTATAGTCAATAAACTTATTATTGATTTTAAAAATTGCATATGTAAAAGTCTAAATCCAATAAACTAAGATCTATGGCTATTATATGGATACTTAAACTTTATGTAGAGACGTAGAGATGAATCAAGTTCGAGTAAACAGCCAAAACGGTCTATAGTACATGATTAAGGTTGGGTGCAGTCTACTGTGTAGCTGTTACAAGTTGTTGTAAAGATACTACAAACGAAGTGATCTAGATTCGTTCATGTATTGACATGGGGAGTGGGGGTGTCCTATGCAATGAGTTTGTATAAGATCAGACCAAGAAATAAGTTACTCTTAATTTATAACGTTGTTTACTATTTAAGACTGAATATTTCGCTTAGATGACCTAGGTAACTCGATCTTAATCCTGAGTTATCTATGAACTTCTGTTTATTTGGGATTATCCTTAGATTTGCATGGGTGGGGGTTGGCTCAACAGTGCCGGCTCAATAAACCTCCCATTTCAGGGGTAAGACTATGTAGATAGCTGGGGACATAGAATGCAAGATAGAATTCACGCCTACCCTATTTAGGGATAGGAGAAAGGTTGTTCTCTTAAGTACTGAATCCAGGTCTTGAACAAGGGGCCCCACCCTCTCACTGGGCTGGGAGGGATCTGGTTTAGTGACTTGATCACAAACTAAATGTTCATTAAAAGATCAGTAGGAATTTAAGGAACAAGACGTAATCTCAGGGGTACAACAAACATTTCACCTAGTTTTTATTATGAACAATCTATGAAGGGTTAACTTACTAATCATAGTTATATCGAGTAGACATAATATATCTACAGTGAGAGGAATGCAACTATTGGCTTTAGTGGAGTGACCCATTAGTAAACGAATGAGGGTTAATTCAGTGTAAAGAATTTAGCCAATTCATCTTGGATCGTTGGAGCCCATGATCTATAGGTCCACAAGGTCTCCCTACTTGCTCGTAAATGAATTAGCTTTAGAGTAGAGAGATAAGTTAATTTGAAACATTCAAATTAGAAATAAGGGAATGAGTAATTATATGAGATATATTTACGTGGGTAGAATTTGTGTAAAATTAATTTAATATTTGATATTAAATTAATTAAAATTTTTAATTAATTATTTATTATTAATTTTATTATATAATTAATTTATGAAATTAATTTTGTAAAATTAATAAATATTTTCAGTTTTGAAAAACAAAATTTATTTTAGAAATCATTTTGAAAAACAACATTGGGAAAACATAAGAAAAGAGAAAAATTAGATTTCTCCACTAAACACCTTCAAGTTGCTCACAACAATCCTACTTGCTCTTGCTTCAATACTCCAAGCATGAGCTGCATCTCATGTAACCTTCTTCTCTGCATGAATGTCCTCAATAAATGGAGAAGATGGAAGTGGAATTGAGACATGCATCGGTTGAATTTTTACTGAAAATTTTGAGTTGAAGAAAGTGTTTTTCAAGTGGGTGCAACATTGAGTTCTTCTCCAAATTCTCTTTATTCAAGCTTATTTTGAGTCCCACAACTCAATCTAAAGCTCCAAGAGAACAGTAGATAAGATCTTGAGGTGATTCACAAGAAGATTTGGAGAAGACTTGCAGTTGAATTCGAGATTAAAGAAGTTCTACAAAAGTATGACTTGAAACCCTCTTATTATTGTATGAGCATACTTTATTTACAACCAAAATTAATGAATTAGAATGCTTATTGATCCTTGTTGCTTCTGCTGCATGCTAATATACTTATACATTATCACTTATTGATTTGTTGTCTTTGCTTTCAAACACGGTTGTGAATTTTTAAGCTAATGAGAAGGCCACTGCCATTTGAAAGCTACATAAAGAGGTTAAAGAAAGGATTGAAAAGCAAAATGGCAAGGTAATGAAGAGGGCTAACCAACATCGAAAGCCTATGATATTTAAGGAGGGGATTGGGTTTAGGTCCACGTTCGGAAGGAAAGATTTCCACATCAACGAGATTGTAAGTTAATTCCGAAAGAAGATTGACCTTTTTTAAATGATGAAGAAAATCAATGACAATGCATACCAGATTGATCCTGATGGTAAATATTGTATGATTGCAACTTTTAAGCTTTCTTACTTAACTCCTTTTGATGTAGAAATGAACTTGATTCGAAGATGAATCCTTCAAAAGGGGGAGAAGATAGGGGTGAGTATCCGTCGGGCGGAGTCAGATTTAGATAAAAACTGCCACCAACCAACGAACTCATCAGTTTTATCGACCAATTTTCTTTAGTTCCATCAGTTTTAGTCGTTCGGATCAATTTTTCAGCTATCTTTGTTCACTCCTAGGAGAAGATGATATGAACCAGATGTTCTTATATTATCTCCGGGATCAATCACACACTCAAGAACCAAGAAGCTACAATTAGTGTTGAATTCTCACACCCAAGCGAAGGTGAACTTAAATTGAGGGGATTTAAGCAACACCATCTTATCAGAAACTATATAATTGGTTTCAATTTATGCTACAAGATGAAACCGACTGAACTTTGTTAATTTATTTTAATTTGTAGACATACCTTAATTTTTTGGGTATTTTCATTATTGAACCCATATATTCTTTGTTTAGATTTTTAGTTCTTTTTGAGTTAGGGATAGAATGGACTTTTTAAGTCCCTTTAGTTAAATAGGATGCTAACTAACAAGAGGAAGAAAAATTAGGAAGAAGCACATGGATAATGAATAGTTTTTCATAATTGAAGTATGACTCTCTCAAAATTATTATAATTTAGAAAAAAAATTAATAAATACAATTTCATAAATATATATGGTCTTAAATTAAAGATTTTGAAACAAAGTTTGAAGGACTTGTTGTAGGCTTGTAGCCATCTTAATTTTAAATAAGGGAGGCCAAATAGAACAATAATAATAAATAAACAACTGTAATTGAGTTAAAATATCAATTTAGTCCTTGTAGTTTGAAATATGTTTAATTCTAGTTCTCGTACTATAAAACAAGGATCACAATTTCCCTACTTAAGCAGGTAATTAAGGGAATTAACTAAGTATAAGTTAAATCATATGTTAAAAAGAAGGAAAATTCTAAGTGTTGGAATAGATTTTCTTTGAGTAGCTTTGAGTTGAGCCTTAACTAGTGAAAATTTGGCTAAGTTTGAAGTAAAAAAGAAACCATGTGTTTGGTGTTAGGAAACATTAACGCATAAGGCTTTAAGGAGGCTAAGTTTATAAAGGTTAAAAGAAATTAAGCCTTAAAGCCAAGGACAACCATGTGTGGAGTTTATGAAGTTTGCCCAATAGTTGGCATGACAAGGGACGCATATTAGTCGAAGCATTGGCAAGAGGCGTTGCCCAAAGGTTGCTCATGCATTGGGATGATAAGAAGCTGTGTGAGCGAGAGCAAGAGGGCTAGACAATGAGTGCAAGGCGCTGGGCGTTGGAGTGATGCGCATGGACAATCATGTAGCTACATGTGGCGTTAACTTACTAATCATAGTTATATCGAGTAGACATAATATATCTACAGTGAGAGGAATGCAACTATTGGCTTTAGTGGAGTGACCCATTAGTAAACGAATGAGGGTTAATTAAGTGTAAAGAGTTTAGCCAATTCATCTTGGATCGTTGGAGCCCATGATCTATAGGTCCACAAGGTCTCCCTACTTGCTCGTAAATGAATTAGCTTTAGAGTAGAGTGATAAGTTAATTTGAAACATTCAAATTAGAAATAAGGGAATGAGTAATTATATGAGATATATTTACGTGGGTAGAATTTGTGTAAAATTAATTTAATATTTGATATTAAATTAATTAAAATTTTTAATTAATTATTTATTATTAATTTTATTATATAATTAATTTATGAAATTAATTTTGTAAAATTAATAAATATTTTCAGTTTTGAAAAACAAAATTTATTTTAGAAATCATTTTGAAAAACAACATTGGGAAAACACAAGAAAAGAGAAAAATTAGATTTCTCCACTAAACACCTTCAAGTTGCTCACAACAATCCTACTTGCTCTTGCTTCAATACTCCAAGCATGAGCTGCATCTCATGTAACCTTCTTCTCTGCATGAATGTCCTCAATAAATAGAGAAGATGGAAGTGGAATTGAGACATGCATCAGTTGAATTTTTACTGAAATTTCAGACCTCACTGCCTCCCTTCTTGTTTCTCCCTTCTTTTTAAACCTCAACTTCTCCCAACAGCATTAACAATAATCCTCAACCGATTCAACCGCCGACTTTCCCTTTTCTCTTTTATTCTTACTTTTTTGATATTGTAACATAATTGGAAACCTATCACGTAAGCGCTACACGATAGGCGGACTTGCTAGATGATGGACGCGATGCGTTAGACGATAGGCATCAATATTACACAATGAGCGACAGCGAGAGATCACTAAACGATGAACTATATAATAGGTGTATGCGCTATGTGATGGGCTATGCGCTAGACGATAAGCGACAGCGAGAGGGCTGGATGATGAGCGATAGCGAGAGGGTTAGATGATGAGCGACAATGAGAGATTAGCTAAACGATGAAGCTATACGATGAAGTGTAAGAACTACACGATGAACTAAATGATGGGCGAAGTTTTTTTGCATTTCTAAGGCTTGCGTTACACAAGGCTGATGGATTCACCCGTACAAGTGCCTATACCGAGAAGAGGTTGATCTTGAATTAGTAGGAGGTGGACAAATAGAGTTTCATGGAAGGAAGACTTATGCATGAGGAAGACAACTCAAACTTCATGCAAGTAGGTGAGTGGCATGGAAGTAGGTGAATGGTAAGGAAGTAGGTGGTGGCAAAGCAAAGGGTAGACACTCCAAAAATTTCTTAAGAAGGAGATGTCATGAATTGGAAACTTTGTAAGATGAGAAGGATAAGATCCTTTGCTATATAAATGTAACCACATGGTGTCTCTTCAGTTCATAATCTGAAATCCTCTTGAGAAATACTAGGAAGAGTGTTTGAGAGTAGTTTCAGAGGAAACCATGCGTTGATAGAGAAGTTCCAAGAGGAGGAGATGTTGTCAGACAGTGAGGTCTAGAAGTAGCATCAATTTGGGATGAGAAGTTCTCCCATACTACTCGTGCGTTTTGAGTGATTCCAAAGCCACTTGAAAGCTCCAAGAGTCTAGCTTTCAAGATAGGGCTTCCGGAGAAGAAGTTCCAAGGAATCATGCTAGAGGGTGGAGAAAAGGCAGAAGGGTCGAACTCTCAGGTAAGCTTGGGCTAGTCTTTATGATTTAAGGATTCCAGCCAACCCACAAGGAGTTTTGAGCTGATATTTTATGGTACGCTTCCTGCGATATTTTAGAACATGTTTTTAGAAGGAAGTGTCTCAAAATAAAGCTTAAAATGACGTGTAATATAAGCTTGAATTTGAATCTGGAATTTAGGGTTCAAAAGGGAGCTCGAGGAAACCAAGGTACTTCTAGAGAAAAAGGTTATACCCGACCAAGGTGAGTAGTAATTTCCTTTAAGTATTAAGCATATTTTATAGTATATGTATATTCTTATATTGTGAATGAGTAATTAGCATGAGAATGAGAATATGTGATCGGGATAGTCAAGGGGTCAATAGACCTAGTTCTTGAGCCCAGACCAAAATCTCATGGGATGGTCAGGAGACCGAGAGGTCTAATTTTTGAGCCTATGAGAAAAACCTCATATGGAATGGCCAGAGGGTCGAAAGACCTAGCTTCTAGCCCATAAGCGGGGATCTATGTGCACATAGGAAACATAGGGAACACAAGAGAGTAAGCGTTTATGTTTAGTATCAGTTTAACTACCTACTATGTGTGTAGGTAGAGTCGAGATCAGACTCATTATGAGTAGTATAAGTTCAAGTATCTACTAGGTGCGTAGGTAGAATTGAGAACAACTCGTTCAAGGCTGATATTTGGATGTTAACCTCGTAGTTGTGATATACTTGTATTTTTTTATGAGTTGAAAAAGACTCTAACAGATGCTTAGCATTCATTGAGCTTCTTGAAGCTCATTCTTTTCTTTCATGCTTTTCTTCTCATGTAGTGAAAGGTGAGGAGTTCCAAGGTGTTACTAAGATCAAGGTTTGCCATAGCAAAAGTCACACTTCCGCTTTTAGAATTGTTGATGTAAACTTTGTAGTTTAAGCCTGGGAGTTGTATAAACATTATACTGTTTTTTAATAAAATGAATTTAGTCAAATTGTTGTTGTTTATATCCTTGTTTTAAAGTTTTATGAAAATAAAGAGGTTCAAATGGGCAGTAGGTATCACAAAAGGGTGGTATCTGCGATCCTTCACGCTTCCCCTTGAGCTTAGGACGCAGGCTTGGGGCGGGGTGTGACATGTACTTTCAAATATCTAATTTTAGTCTCCGAATTTTCAATGAATCTTAAATTTAGTTATGTTTATTTTCAATAGAAAATTTGTTATCTATTAACATTTTTACTATAATTTTTTAAAACATATTCACATATTGTATATTTGTATTTTTTTGGATGAAAATTATCATTATTATCATTAGGG
This sequence comes from Benincasa hispida, assembly GCF_027475165.1. Lineage (NCBI taxonomy): Eukaryota > Viridiplantae > Streptophyta > Magnoliopsida > Cucurbitales > Cucurbitaceae > Benincasa > Benincasa hispida. Next base: position 56,198,726 of record NC_143480.1, on the reverse strand, counting down.
TTGTTTTCAAATATAGAAAAATGAACCGAAATATTTACAAATAATATCAAAATATCATAGTCTTTCATGACATAGATATAGATAGTAGTCTATCGTTGTCTATCGCGGTCACAGATAGACTATGATATTTTGTTATTAGTTGTAAATATCTTTACCAGATTTATCATTTAAAATAATTTTCTTATTATTATTTAGTCAATTTCGATAGAAATTAACTTCAAAGACTAAATTTAAGACTTGTTAGAATTACACGAACTAAAATTGAACATTTTTTTTAAGTATATGAACTAAAACCTACCAAACTTATGAATCAAAATGATATTTTCACTTGTGAAATTTTTATTGTTTCTCTATTGGTGATATTGAATGGGTGCAATAAATAAATGTCTATACACCAACTAAAATTGGACATTTTTCATTTGAAAAGGCTTGAAAAAGGTGTTGCAATGAGTGCTTGTTTAGGAGTTGGGAGGGACATCACATTTCATTTGCAATTTTGCATCAATAATTGATTGAAAAATATTGTTGCTTTTCAAAAAAAGAAAAAAAAAAAGAAAGATATTGTTGCGTTACTTTAAAAAATCCTATTTAATAATCCTATTTAATTTTTTGATTGAAAAATCATTTTGATTTTGTTTATTATATCCCATTCTATTTCCGTCTTGTTACTTTAATAAACCTTATCATTAGTTATAATTGTTAGTTAACTTTTAAGGTCCCATTTAGTAACATTTTGTTTTTTATTTTTGGTTTTTGAAAATTAAGTTTACTTTCTCTACATATCATACCATGATTTGTATATTTCTTAAGTACAATAGTTAAATTCTTAGTCAAATTTCAAAAATTAAAACAAGTTTTTAAAAGCTATATTTTTTAGTTTTCAAAATTTGGTCTAGTTTTTTAAACAATCGATAAAACGTTGATAACAAAAGAAGAAAATTTGGATGGAAGTAATGTTTAATCACTCCGTGACTTTACTTTTAGCTACTCTTCTTCTTCTTTTCTTTTCTTTTCTTTTTTTTTTTTAAATAATTACTAACCATTCTCTATATTTCTTACAAATATACTCACATTGTGTTTTTTTTAATAGAAATGATTATTATTATTTAATTGAAATTGATAAAAATTAATTTCGAACTAACAATAAAAACTAGTTTTAAAATCCATTAAAAATTTTTAACTATTAAACTTGGAAAAGTCTAAATTAGAATGAGACCAAAGTACAAGGTATTTTAACCAAAAGTTTTTAGTCAATTTTTTATTATAAGGAAAAAAAAGGAACAATTTAGTCATTTTTTAAGCAATTATTTTGCATGTTTAAAATTTGTATGAATAATTCATAACTATTTTATAACTTGATTTCATTTAAAATTAACTCAACATCATTTAAAATCAATATCTTTACCAAAACGGCCTGAAATATTATCATGTAATTCTTTCTAAATAAGTAAATAGAGATGGAAGAAATAGAGATGAAAAAAATGATTATATTAATCAATTATGCTACTACCCATTTTATTGCAATACTTCTCAAAAAAAAAAAAAAATTACATTAACCCCAACATTAAAAGAAGTATTAAAAATCCGCATAGAGAACTTATCAATTATAAAAATTTTAAACGACGAAAATAATTGAAAATTGTACTTTTTGTTCTCTATATTTCAAAATGTCCCGATTTTATTATTAAGTTTTGAATTTACTTTTTATTTGGCTTCTAGATTTTAAAGTATTACATTTTCTACTCGAATGAAAAGTTATTTAGTTTTAATTATTTAGTCTATAGATTTCAATATTTTACACCTTTATTTTCTAGTTTTTATTAATACTATCAAAGTCGTTAACTTTTAGTCAATTATTTTCATATAATTATGGATAGAAAATTTTTAATTAATTTAAATAGTGAAAATTAATTTAATTCTTTTAAAATAATTAATAAGTAATAGTAAATGACTCAAAGTGAGTCTTTAATGAAAAATCAAGATTAAACCTGTAAAACTATAAATTTAGAGACCAAAAAGAAAAACAAAACTCAACAAAAGTTAGGGTAAATAAATGTAACATTTTAAAATTTAGGGACCCAAATAGAAATTAAACTTAAGTTTTAAGGATAAAATTAAAGTGTAACGATATAAAATCTAAATAGCAAATAAAAATTAAACCAGCAATCTATGGACCAAAATAATATTTTTTCTAAAAATTAGTGATTTATTATTGTTATCATTGTAATCTTAGCATATGAAGCAACTTTTTTTTTCTTCTCAACACTCAAATTAATTCCTTATAATTGTTCTTTTTTTTAATTGTCTGAATATTCAAAAACTAAGCATATGTCAAGCTTTTTCTATCAACTATAATTTTTATTTACAAATTTAGCATATAATAATCAAAGGACAAGTCATATAAAAAGAGCAAGAAAGATTAGAAGGGCATACAATTGGAAAATGACCATAAAATATTTTTATAGTCATTTATCCCAATATTTTTAACATTAAGAAGAAACTGTGGTTATTTTGATAGAATCTAAAATTTATAAAATATTAGAAGGAGAGACAATTAAAATAGATAAAAACTACATTAATTATTAGTCTAAATAGATAAAAAGCTACTTCGCGCTATATTCTTTCTTTTCCACAAACTTGTAAACCCTCATTTTTCATATTAGTTAAACTGAAGGAGGATTACTTAAAATATCGTCAAAACACTTGTATAAAAAGTAGGAGCAAGAACTCTTAATTGATGGGGATTAGTGATGTAAATCAGGGTTGATGAGGTACTTATAATGGTACTCGTCCGCTTGGAGTAGATGGTGGAGTAGGCGTGTTCCTAGGATATATCACAAAATTAAACTTATATTGCTTCTTTAAAATAACGGAAGGAGCATGCGTTGGAGGGAGTGGATAGTCCGAAAATCTTTTACTCAGTCCAGATGGAGGAATATGCATGTCTTTTTGTAATATTCCGAAATTGATCCCAGATTCCTCGTGTAAAATGACGGATGGGACATGCGGTGGAGGAGGTGGACTTTCTGAAGTTCTTTGACTCGGCCCAGATGGGAAAATACGATTTCCTTTTGGTAATATTCCGAAGTTGATCCTAGATTCCTTATGTAAAATAATGGATGAGACGTGTGGTGGGGGAGGTGGATTGTCTGATGTACATTGACTCAGTCCAGATGGACGAATGCTTTCTTCTTTCGATAGAATCCCTAAGCTGAAAGGTGGAGCTAAGCCAGGTATTCTCTTGGGTTTCCTAGTGAGAAATGGATATGCTTTTTTGGATGCTTTATATTCTCATCGCTCAATTCGTTTTCGACAGTAGAGTCGCCTTCCTCCACTACAAAAACACTTTTAGCATTTGCTTGATAGATTGTACTTGTACTATGCAATCCAAGAAGAATGAAAGCACAAGCTCCGAAAAACACATTAGAATAACTAATTGATACCATTTTTGTCGGATTTTTCCATCTTTTTCTATTGCTTCCTTTTTATATACAACACTTCTTGCTCAATTGAAATTAAGGTAAAATATTGGTATAAAAGCTATAACTAACATCTTTCGTTTTAGAGAAACAACAAAAACCCGTAATTTGTTAGAAATTTTATTGGTAAGAAACATTCACAATAAAACTAACAATCCAAAATTGACATCTTGTTTTGTAAGTTTTTAAACGATAATGTTTTCAAAGTTTTCAAAATCAACGTGTTGGCTTTATTTTCTTTTCCTTTTTTTTTTTGGTAAAAAAAATCAAATATGTTAACCACTTGTTCGATACTCATGTGACTAAATTTAATAAGAGTGAGAATAAAAAAAAGTTGGAAAAATGATTTTTAACAGATTCATCCATAATCAACTTTATAAGACCCACAATGCGGCTAATTTTATTTCTATAACAATTACATTATATTTTCATTCATGACGGTTAAAAACCACCATAAAATGAAAAGCAATTGAGAATGCAGGCTAAAACAATTATTTTCATTCGATAACAGTTATAAATTGCCATCAAATGTGGCTTTTCATGACATTTTAAATTGTAATCGTCTATCATTTATCTATAAATTTTGGCAATCTATTTTCAACACAGGCGCATTTTAACACGTATCATAATTTTTCCCAATATTTCGATGTATTTTGGTGATCTCATGTATATATTTATATTTTTATTGCAATTGGAATAATATTGGTGATTTGGATTATAATATGATCTAATGTGACCAATTAGGCATACATTGGAGCTTCAAAGAAGTGATGTTGCATGCATTGAGAACACGAGAGAACAAAAATTGAGAAGTTATCTATGGCATCTAAATGCCTAAAATTCACGAAAATTTTATTTTGGATATTAAATTGGTCGAATGTTATTCCAATTCATGAAATTTGTTCTAAAGTGTCTTCTTCAATTGTTGTCTCCACTGAAATAGATCTTAATATTAGTTTAGGTAAATTCAAACGGTGACTAAAGTATTACATACTGTATTTTCTTTGAGGTCAAAATTTAGGTTAAAATTAACTTTGACAACTAAATTTAAAATTTGTTGAAAATATAAATTCTAAAATTGAAAAATTGAAATTATAAAGAATTAATTTCAAATATAAAGACAAAATTAATATTTTACCCATTTTTATTAATGGTTAAGTCATTTCTTTAAACTTTTAATCCTTGATTGTTTGACCTAAAACATTGACATATTTTCATTTTGGTAATCTAACTTGTAAGAACGCGAACCTAATATTTCAACTTTCATTAAACTTCATGAACTTTCAATGTTTTCTAATATTATATAATACATATTTAAATTTTTTATTAAAAAAAATGAATTCATCAGTTTAGGCTAAATTATAGTGAATTCTTTTAAACTTTCTATTTTACGTAAAAAATATAACTAAACTTTTCAAAAGTTTTTAAAAATACTTTTAAATTTTTAAAAAGAGTTAAAAGAAAACATACCTTTATCGTGAATTTCAGTTGCAAAATGTTAAAATATTTAGGTTCTAAGATTCTTTGGTGCTTCAATTATTCTTATATTTCTTATAATGGTTAGCATACCTTATGATATGAATCAGGACGCCCTTGTATTACTTCGAGAACCAATCACACACCCAAGACAAAAGCCAAGAAGCCATAGTTAGCATTGAATTCTCACATTCAAGTGGAGGCGAACTCAATTTAGAAGAATCAAGCAACAAAATTTGATCAGAAGTTTTATAATTGATTTCAGTTGATGCTACAAGATGAACCGAATGAACATTGTTAATCTATTTTAATTTGTGACCATACCATAATTTTTTGGGTATTTTCATTATTGGATTCATTTATGTTTTATTTGGGATTTTAATTATTTTTGAGTTAGGGGTAGAATGGACTTCTTAGTCACTTTACTTAAATAGGACAGGTTTAAAGAAGGGAACAAAAATACAGTAGGTAGGTTTTGATGTTTTTAGTTTTAGGGTTTTCTTTGAATAAAAATTCTCTGGTAGATGATAGAGTTTCATCGCCACTTTTGTAATTCTTGAATAATGGTTGAATGCCAAAAACATTCAAGTAAGTCTGATCATCTTGCTTGTGGAGTGTTTGAACTTAGAGTAGAAACTATTCTCCTTATCTCTTGGTCATCGATCAAAAGGTAATCCAAATCTAGTCATTCCCTTTAGGTTTGTTGTCAAATTGATTGGTGTTTTAGAATTTATTATTAGGGGTCTAACATTTGGGTTCCTAATTTCCAAGTCTAGGATTTTCATATCATTTGGTATCAGAGCCTAGACTCTAAATTGCGTATATGTTTTCTTTGATTGCTTTATTTGTTGAGTTTATTTCTTGATTAGGAATAGGGTTTTTGTTGTGTTGTTATTTTGATTAAAAAAAAAAAAAAGGATTAAAGTCTTAGGTTTAATTGATTGCTAAAATTTGAGTTTGAAATTGAATTGTAAAAAATGAAAATCCATGGCGAAGGAAAAAAAAAAAAGGAAATTTTAAGAGGTTATGTGAATTGAAAGGGGAAGAAGAAAAAAAATTTGAAAGAGTGACTGGCGATGATTTGAGAAAGAATTTTTTTAAAAAAAAAAAATCAAAGAGGTTGGCCCCAAACCGTAAATTTGAATAAAAAAAAGTCAAGCAGGCACGTCAAGCAACTAGGTCAAACAGGCACGTCATGTAAACAACTCAATTACATCAGTTTTAAGTTATTGAAATTCATAAGAAAAGATTAGTTGTTTCAGAAGCACATTTGTTTACTGAGGTTAAATTGGAGTATCAAATTAGTGTCTTGGATATTTTTTTTTTAGTTCCTAATTCTTGTTTACCTTTTATCACTGATTTGTCTAGTAGTTTGCCATCTTTGTCCATCTTGCATAATTATTTGAATTTTGAATATTATATTTTTAATTCTAAATATCATGTACTTGTTGTTTCGTGTCCTAGTTTGTTGGATCTTGAACATTAGGTTCTTGATTTCTAGTTTTCGTTTTTTTTTTTTTAATTCAACTGATTCTTTGCTTGAGTTTGACACTTTACGCTCATTCTTGCTTGGTTTGTTTTGGCTTGCTCTTCAGATCTTCATTGCAAAATTTTGGCTCATCAACCTATAGAGAGAGTTCATCTTTGCGAGAGAGTACCTACATTGAAGAGTGTAAACACGAGTGAACATCACCTATCGAGTGAAACACGTGAAGAAGTGATTTATGAGGTCCACTTTCTTTCGCTTGTTTTTTGTTTTCTAGCAATGTCGGACAATGGAGGTGTTCCATAGGGACAGTTACAAGAAGGACTCAATGAGGGAGTCATGCGAAACATAGAAACCTTAGTTAATGCGAGACTGGATAGAATGGAACAAAGGCTTCAAGCTAAGAAAAGACCTCAAGTGAGAAGGCGAGGTTTGGATGTTCTTGAGAAGAAAGAAGACTCAAAGCAAAATGAATTTGATCTTGACCCTACTATAGATAGGCCTAGAAGAGGGGAGTGACATGGGTTGAGTGGAAGAGGGGGTTTTCACAATAAAAGACTGCAAGGTAGAAGAGAACATCACTATGGAGATTATGGTTTTGGAAACATTAAAGTTAAATTTCAAAAATTTTATGGTAGGATTAATCCTGAAGACATTTTCCAATGGGAACATAAGACATAACATATTTTTCGTGGTAACGAACTCTCTGAAGAGAAAAAGGTAACTACCTCTATAACACATTTTAATTGGTATGCACAAATGTGGTGGCATAAGGTGTGTTCTAAAGAGAAGAAGACGCCAAGAAGGTCTCGTGCAAACATGGCTAGAATTGAGAGAGCACATGAAGAGGCAGTTTGTGCCAAAACATTACTTGAGAGGTTGTACACAAAGATTTCAAGTTTTATGCCAAGGGAGTAAGAGTGTAGAAGATTATTTCAAGGAGATGAAGATGTTAATGGAGAGATTGGAGATAGATGAGGATTAAGAGAACATTATGGCTAGATTTCTTCATGGATTAAATATTGATGTGATTGATCATGTTGAATTGCAAGCGTACGAGGATATGGAGAAATTAGTGAAACTTGCAATGAAGGTTGAAAAGCAATTTCAGAGGTGCAAATCAAGGTACACTTCTAAAAAAATTTTCAATTCAACTTTTTGGAAATAGGGTGACAAATCCACACTCTAGATTTAAATCCAAGATAAGAAGTAATAAACCTAAAGATAAGAGGAAATCCTCATCGAAAACTAAACCAAAGGTGGAGGCACCCACTAGTAGAAATAGAAACCTTAAGTGTTGGAAATGTCAAGGAGTGGGACATATAAGTCAAGAATGTCCTAATAAGAGGACAATGATTATTTGAGAAGGAGAGATAGTCACTGATGTGAGTGAAGATAATGAAAAGATTGAAAAATTAATGAGTCACCGAGAAAGAGAATAAGAAGTGGAAGATACTTCACAGTTATTCCTCATCACTAAAAAGGCCTTACGTACAAATATGAAGGAGGATGATTTAGAGAATCAGAGAGAATTTTTTTTCATACACGTTGCCTTGTACAAACCGTACCATGTAGTGTAGTGATTAACAGTGGGAGTTGTACAAATGTGATGAGCTCTAGTTTGATCTCCCAATTAGACTTGGATACTACACCTCATCCACAACCTTACAAACTATAGTGGCTTAATGATTATAGAGAACTCAAGGTAACTAAGCAGGTAAAGGTTCCTTTTACCATAGGGAGATACAAGGATAAAGTATTGTGTGATGTGGTGCCCCTGCATGCAGGTGACATACTCCTTGGTAGGCTTTAGTAATTTGATAGGAAGGTTATCTATGATGGTTTTTTTAACCATTACACTTTCACGTACAATGCTAGGAAAACTGTACTTGTACCATATCTCCCCAAAGCAGTGCATATTGATCAAGAGAAGTTAGAAAAAAAATAAAAAAGAAAAGAAGAGGTCGTAGAAAACAAAAGGAAAAAGGAAAAGAAAAAGAGAGCTTGAGAGAAATTGAGGGATTGAGAAAAGAAAATGAAAGTTTAAGAGAAAAGCGAGATCATAGTGTGACTTTGAGAGAAAAAAAAGAGAAAACTAGCAAGTTGGAGTGCTAAATCTTGTGAGGTAAGGAAGGCTATTTTCTCAAAAAGAGCCATACTCATGGTTACATTTAAAGAAGCTTGTTTGCTAACCGAGGACCTTGACTCCTCTTTGCCTAGTATTTTTGTATCTCTTTTGTATAAATTCAAGGAAGTCTTTTCCGAGGAGTTACGTAAGGAACTATCACCCTTGAAGGGCATACAACATAAGATGACTTTATTCCAGGTGCCCAAATTTCAAACTGACTAGCCTACTAGACCAATCCACAAGAGGCCAAAAAGATTCAGAAGTAAGTAGATGAGATTCTTGCTCACGGATATGTACATGAAAGTTTAAGACCTTGTAGTGTTCTAGTCTTACTTATACCTAAGAAAGATGGATCTTAGAGAATGTGTGTTGATTGTAGGGTTGTTGATAAAACTACAATTAAGTATAGACATTATATCCCTAGGTTGGATGACATGCTAGATGAGTTGTATGGTTATAGCTTGTTTACAAAAACAGACTTAAAAAATCTGGATATCATCAAATTAGGATGAATTTTGGAGATGGATGGAAAACTGCTTTTAAAACTAGGCATGGTTTATATGAATGGTTAGTTATGCCTTTTGGCTTCACTATTGTACCTAGTACTTTTATGAGACTTATGAACGATGTATTGCATGAATTTTTTGGAAAGTTTGTAGTGGTTTATTTTGATGGCATCCTAATATACTATAAGACACTAGACGATTATGTGATGCATGTTAGGTGTGTTTTGATTGCAATTAAAAAGGAAAAAGCTTTATGCTAATCTAAAAAGTGTTATTTTTGCATGGAAAAGGCAAACTTCCTAAGTTTTGTAGTTTCAAAATATGGAGAGGAAGTTGATTCTGAGAAGGTTAAAGCAATTAGAGAGTGACTTACACCTAAAAATGGTAGTGAAATTGGGAGTTTTCATGAGCTAGCTAGTTTCTATAGGAGGTTCGTGAGAGATCTTAGTTCCATAGTTGCAGCACTTAATGAACTTATAAAGGAAAATGTAAAGTTTGAGCGGGGAGCACAAGAACACACTTTTAACGATTTAATACATAAGCTATGTAATGTGCATTTACTTGCCTTGCCTAATTTTGAGTTAACATTTGAAATTGAGTCTGATGCCAGTGGTATAGGAATTGAGGATGTTTTAATGCAGGATCAAAGACCATTGATGTATTTCAGTGAGAAGTTGAATGGAGCGTCTTGAAATATTTTACATAAGGAGCTTTATGCCTTAAAGAGCACTACAAATGTGGCAACAATACTTGTGGCCAAAGGAGTTTGCTACTTATGACCACCAAAGCTTACAACACTTGGAATGCCAACAAAAACTGAATTGAAGACATGCAAAATGGTTAGAGTTCATTGAAATTTTTCCTTATGTGATACAATATAAGAAAGATAAGGAAAATGTAGTTGTTGATGTGCTATCTGGGAGGTATATCTTGCTAAACGTCCTTCCCACTAGGTTGCTTGGTTTTAAACATGTTAAGATATTGTATTCATCATACACTTATTTTTTACCCATTGTTGAAAATATGAAGCAAAAAAGTTGTGTGCCTGATTATATGATGTTTTATAAGTTTCTGTTTAATAAGAATAAGCACTGCATTCCCACTTGTTCTATTCATAAGTTATTAGTTAAAGAAACGCATGGGGGAGGTTTAATGGGAAATTTTGGGGTCACTAAGTCATATGGCATGTTGAGTGAACATTTTTATTGGCCTAAAATAAGGCGTGATGTACATAAAGAGTGTGAAAAATGTATTGCAGGTAAGGAAGCCAAGTCTAAGTCAAGATCACGTGGTCTATATTTACCTTTACCAACTCCTAGTGAATCGTGGTTAGATATTTCAATGGATTTTGTGCTTGGATTACCTCAATCTAGGAGAGAAATGATAGCATTTTTGTTGTATTTGACAGGTTTAGTGAAATGACACATTTCATTGCTAGTAAAACTAATGATGCTAAACATGTGGCTGACTTGTTATTAAGGATCTAGTTAAATTCCATGCCATTCCTAGAAGCATTGTTAGTGATAGAGATGTAAAATTTTTAAGTCATTTTTTGGAAAGTGCTTTGTGAAAAGCTTGGTACTGAGTTAGTTTACTCCACTACGCATCCTTAGACTGTTGGACAAAATGAGGCAGGTCAATAGGACAATGGTGACTATGCTTAGAGTTGTAATAGATGGAAACACAAAAGCTTGGGAGGATTTTCTACCATTTATTGAATTTTCATATAATAGGGTTGTTCATAGTACTAAATGTACATCGTTTGCGATTATATACAGATTTAACCTTTTATCACCTATTGATTTGTCGTTTTTTCTTTCTAACGAGGTTGTCAATTTTTAAGCTAATGAGAAGGCCATTGCCATTCGGGAGCTACATAAAGAGGTTAGGATTGAAAAGAAAAATGGGAAGGTAATGGAGAGGGCTAACCAACATCAAAAGTCTATGATATTTTTGGAGGGAATTGGGTTTAGGTCCACCTTCGGAAGGAAAAATTTCCACATTAATGAGATTATAAGTTAAATCCAAAAGGAGATGGACATTTTTAAGTGATGAAGAAATCGATGACAATGCTTACCAGATTTATCCTGAAACATATGGTGTGATTACTACCTTTAATGTTTCTTACTTAACTCTTTTTTTATGTAGATAATGAACTTGATTTGAAGATGAATCCTTCAAAAGGGGGAGAAAATACAGGTGAATATTAGTCGGACAGAGTCAGAGATGGATAAAAATCGCCACTGGCCAACGAATTCATCCGTTTTATCAGGCGGTTTTTGGCAGTTTTGGAGATAGAACAAACACGGGTCATTGAGCACCCGAATTTGATCGGTTTGTTTTGGCGATGAGCTCGAGGATAATAATATTGATTTGTAAAGAAATAAAAAAAGAATATAGATAGGACGAGAAAGAGAAGAGAATAGAAGAAATGGAGAAGAAAACGAAGGAGATGAAGAAACGACAGAAAATGGAAGATAATTAAGAGAAAGGAAGAAGGAGAGAAAGAAAATAAAAGAAAAGAAAAAACTAAATAACTAAATAAATAATAAAATACATATTTTATTTTTTTAATAGGTAATGATTTATTACTTATGACTCGAAGTTCGAACACACCACAAGCAAGATGATCAGATTTACCTGAATGTTTTTAAAAAATTGAACTCCGTTGTACCTCGACTGACACTCCGCCCAAAAATCGCTCACGTGCATATATATTTAAAAAATGTTGTTTAAAAGGTAAGGTAATCCAACTCTAATCCTTCCCTTTGGGTTTGTTGTCTAATTGATTCGGAGTTTTAGAATTTGATATTAGGGGTCCAACATTTGGGTTCCTAATTTTCAAATTCTAGGGCTTTCATATCACAAGCGAGTAGATTTATTTATTTATTATTATTATTATTTTAAATTGAAGGGTATTTTTAAAACTTTTGAAAGTTCATGATATTTTAAATTTTACGCGAAAATGTAAAATAGTATAAGTAGTAATAGTTTAGTTGGGGTGCAAACTATTTTACTCTAAGTTATAGTAGGTTATGTTTATGGTACATGTAACTAAAGTCAGTGTTTAGTTCTTTGGACAATTTTTTAACCTTTTTTGTAATTACATTTTAGGGTTGTTTTCAAATATAGAAAAATTAACCAAAATATTTATAAATAATATAGCAAATTTTCAGATAGACCGCGATAGACTAGTATTTGTGTCTACTTGCGTCATGGTAGACACAGATTGTAGTCTATCACAATAGACCATGATATTTTACTATATTCATAAATATTTTTAGCAGTTTTGTCATTTAAAATAATTTTCCTATATTTTATATACTTTAATTTAAGAAATGAATTTTTATTGCATTTTCTTTATGCTTTATTAGAATTATACTAGAACTGAAAAAGAAAAAAAAAAAAAAAAAAACCAAAGTTGAAACTTTTTCCAATTTTTTTGTAATTACATTTTTTATAATTAAATTTACGAAAAAAATAAATAAACTTTTTATACATCATTTTTTTTATAACTATATCAAAGCTACCAATAAAATGTCAAACTTGAAAATTTTTCATTTTTCTTTTGTAATTATTCTTTGTTATACTTCAATTTAATAAAGGAAATTAATTAGATTTTTGTATACTCCATTTTTTATACCTATATTAAAATTTCATTAAAAAAAGATCATTTTTTTAAATGACAAAAATGTTGGAAATATAAAATATATCAAAATATCATTATCTATCACTGGTAGACATTGATAGATACCGATAGTATCAGTGTTAGTGATGGATACTGATAAACATATATGAGTATTAGTGATAGATATTGAGATGTCTATTGGTCTATCACAGATAAACAATGAGTTGTATTTGTAAATAACTTGTCTCATTTTATTATATTTAAAAACAACTTTATCCTTTAGGGAAAATTGATAATGATATTATTATTTAACAATATTTGATTAAAAAAAAAAAACCTTGAGTGACCTAAAATATTTAAGATTTATTAAATGTACATGGATTTATAATTATAATAGAATAGAAACTCAAAAAATAGGGACCAAAATGGTATTTCATTTATGTTTTACCAATATGATAAAAAAAAAACCATACATCAATTCTATATTTTTTTTTATTTGTATCTCAGTAATATATATTTTATCCTTGATATAAAATCAAAGATATACAAGTAATATATAGATTCTCTTTCTCTTTAATTTATTTGTTTTTTTTTTAATTCAACATGTGGAATCATTCGAACCTCTTTGAACATTTGTCCATTTATGCACAGCCTCAAGTTAACACAAAAATAATATATCAATGATATACTTTATCACGTTATAAATAATATACTTTACCATGTAAACGTGATGTATCAATGATATGTACTCTTATATATCAATTAATTATTTTTCTTCTCATGTAAAGCAATGGTTTCTATATTTTATCTATTTTATTATCTTACTAATCAATCAACTTGAATATGTACTTTAAAATTTAAACCAAAACTAAAATATTGAATAATTTGCACAAAGCAGATAGGAAAGGGTTTGAGGAGTGCCATTTTCAAGAAGAAAAATGTCAAAATGTCAACAAGTTTGAACTTCAATTTGAATATTCAAAAGGGAAAAGTTATGTTCCAACAATTTGGCAGAAGAAACCTTGAAAGAGGGAAAATATATATATATTGAGACTGGCATTTGGGTGGCATAAGGTCTCTACACTCAAAATAATGATGATTAGTCATAAAATAAATAGCGATGATTATTAAATAATAATAATAATAAGTCAAACGATTTAAACACATTGAAGAAAGCTCTAAAAAAAGTCAAATAAATGCTGATTAAGAACTTTTTTTTAGTTCTACATATCTAAGTGTGATTTTGAACTTTCGACTTTCAAGAATATATATCTTTATTACTAATTTATATTCAATTTGATTAGTTTAGAACACTGAAAGTAGTAAACTATTTAGAGAAGAATATGAACTTACCTTTCATGGAGTTATGAAGATGTATTTTATGAAGGGGTATACTTAAAGTTTCTTTCGTTCCATTTTGAATTAGATTATATTCAAAAAAGAAAAATTGAGCCAACTGTGCCCTTCAAAAAGTTGATCTTGCAATGGAATAGGATGCCTAGAGGTCGGTTAGAACACTTGACCTAATTGCCTTCCTCCCAAGTTTGGTTGGATCTTGGGTTGGATTTTAAGGCTCGAATTTTTATTAATTACTAATTTGGATTGATCTAAACTTGTTTTGTCTTCAATTTTACCCACACCGCGCCATTTTCCATTCTCGACTTGTCCAAAATCACCTCTAACATCACCAGTCTTGAATTTTTCTTTCCTTTTTTTCTTTTATATTTTTTTTTTCCAAAAACCACCAACCTGGAATTTGATTTTTAATTTTTCTTAAAGAAAAGGTTATCGTTAAGGACAGGTTAATAACCCTTTAAATAATATTATAAAAAGTGTTGAGGTTGGCATTATATTTGAGAATTGAGTGACATAGAGTCTTCGAACAAAAAAATGTAATTGAAAAAAATACAAAAAACATAAAACGTACAAGGAAATAAAAACTCTAAAAAAAGTCAATATGAAATGCCACCTAATATCAATTTCTTTTTTTTTTAAAGAATCTTTGTCATTTTTATTCTTTTATTTTACATGGATAACATCCATCCATGTCTCAAGCTCTAGAGAGAGGAGAGAGACTAACGTTATATAAATTTAGTTTATAAGTTCCATCCTCCATTTCCGTAATTTTTATACTAAAGAAACCTAACTTTATAACTTATTTTTACATCAGCATAATATTCATTAGTTTAAAAGTTTTAGGAGAGATTTGGCGCACAAATTTGGATTCTTAAATTTGAGAATATTAAGTCTAGGATTTGGTTGGGGGTTTAGGTAATATGGGTTTAAGAAAATTATGTTTGGAATATAAGTTTTGGAAGTTTGGGTTTAAGAAACCTGTGTTTGGAGTGCAGACAATACTAAGAGTGAAGTGTAATTTATAAATCTAGAGTTTGTGTATTGTGTTTAATCAGTGATAGCTTTTATATTAGTTCAAACATCAGAGTGAAATGTAATTTATAAGTTAAGTTTAAAATAAACTAAAAAAAATAGAAGAATATTTGTTTTTTTTTTTAAAAAAAAATTGAAATAGAGATGGACTAAATTTATAATTGTATAAAATTTATTGTTTTAATAATTTAATATTTTTATTTTACTATGTCTTGAGATAAAACTTCATAGATTTTTGTCATTTTAACTAATTTGAAAATGTTAGTTTTTTTTCACCGTAGTATGCTAACTTCAAATTGAAATAAACTAGTAATTTAGTATTAAATTCAGTTATTGAAAAATTATCATATTTTTTTTATCAAATTATATTCGAGGCATAAGAAAATCATAAAGTTTGAGTTTTAATTTTTATTTGGTACTAAGTTGTTACCAACATTTTAATCCTTTATGTTTAAAAAATAATTCTAAATCTTCGAGATAATTAAATTGGCCAACGAAAAAAAAAATGAAAATGTTCAATTAAATTCGGACTTTCTATACATATAGCCTAAATAAATATTTCTAATTATATAATTTTAGTCTAATGAGCTATTATTTTACACAAAAAATATGGTCCAATTTACTTTTTTTTAGCTCTCATGTAAGGGAAGTTTATTGTCGTTATAAACTTTCTAAATGAGTTTCTTTTTAGAACCTATATAAGAAATGAAAATATTTCCAAAAATCCGGAAATGGTTGCCCTCATAAGTTAAAAGCAATAATTGACAAGAAGCTATGAACGAGACAACAATGTATATTTGATATAGATAGCACTGTATATTTTAATTTTCTATAAATAAATCAATGTATATTTGATAAGTGCATGAAGAATAAAATTTTATATTCGACGTATATTTACATTTTAAGTATATTTGTAAACATGCCAAAAAATAAACCATTATGCGAAAAATATTTACATTTTTCACTATATTACCAGTATATTCGGCATATACTTGAAATCTCATAAATAGGTGATCGATTTTCAACTTGAAAAATTACACAATAAATGAAATCTCCTAAAATGTAAAAATATTAATTTTGAACAAAGAAGGGAAGAGAGAAAATTAAAAAAAAATAATCTAATAATAATAATAACTACAAAAAACCCAAAAGAAAAAATAATTAGAAGAAATTTAGTGTATTTTAAAAAAATAATATTGTAATTAAACTAAGGGTCTCTTTGGAATGACTTAGGAAAAAGTTCACTGGTGGGGGTCGCTAGAGTTGGTGACCGAAGATTGGCCTGGTCGTCAGAGGTGGTGGTCGGAGTTGGCCAGCAGTGGTCACTAGAAGTGATCTCCGAAAGTTGGTTAGCGAAATTAAATTAGGGAAAAAAAGAAAAGAAAGTATCACATGGATTTGAATAGTATTTACTATTTCAAAACCACAGGTAAAGGGTGTAGGAAACTAACGTCCTAGATCCTTGCTTCAAACAAGGGTTGGGCTTAGGATGCTCACCTATCCAATCCTAATCCTAGAAACAAACACCCCTTAGATATTTGATCCTTTTAGTCGGGAATATATTTCACGTGAGCTTTTACTAAACCTAATATAAGTCGAACAGCTGTATAAGCTAAGCTTGAAGAAGAAAAAGTTGCAGCAGAAGATGAAGATCTGGGAGAGCAATTTCTCTTCACTTTTCTGTATATTAAATCTTTTCCCCACATATAATACAAGGTGGTGATGTATAGATATATACACTTAGGTTTTAGAATAAGGACAAAAAATAACTAACGAGTCTTCTGTACAGTTGGTAGAGAATAATTATATGGCAGAGGTTGTTAGGAAAGCATACACATCAGCATCAGCGAGAGTATACACACCAGCGACACCAGCGAGAGCATACGCACCAGCGATACCAACGAGAGCATACACACCAGCGACACCAGCGATAGCATACACACCAGCGATACCAGCGAGAGCATTCATATCAGCTTCTACATGACTCCTTATCATCTGTTGACGAGGTAATTTATTCTTCCTTGACAATATATATATATATATATATACACACACATATACTAGCTTTTAGTACATGCATTGCACGTAGTATCTCAATTTTATTTGATCAAATATTGAATTTAGGTAATTTTGTGAATTTGTCCTAATATTTTGTTGTTTTTGTTCTTTTAAAGAAGCATCATAGAAAATAAAATAACAATAGAAAATAATGAAAAAGGAGAAAGATAAGACTGTTATTTTTTAAAAAAGTAAAATTTATGTCTTTCCATTATGTCAAAGACTCTAGGATCAACAAATTATGATGAAAGAAAAAATAAACGAATAAATATGAAACTCGGTTTTTTTATCAAATGGATAGAGAACAAATCGTTTTTAAATGTGATATATTGTTATCTATAAATTATTACTTTTCTTTTTTTAGTTGTTTAAATAGTGAGTATTACTAAGAAAATGCTATTAATTATTCATGTTAGGGTAGATATGTGAGTATGTTGAGTGAGTTACTTATTTAATATAATGTAATTAGTATTTTAAATAAAGAAAAATAGAAACAATTATACTTGGGTATTATTTAAAAGAACAAGGTCGGTTAATATCATATAAAACGTTTTATTTTATCATAAACTAAAATTATTTTTTAATAAGTATAAAGGTGAATATATTTCAAATATTGATTGTTCATACTTACAAAACAATTGTACAATAATTTGTTGAAAATACTTGATATTTTAGATTATTACGTTATAGAAGCACGATAAGAAAACTTTAGAAAAAATAAGACAATATTAAAATTAGGACACATGTTTTCTTTAGAAAAAGAAATAATGAAAGCTTTTTATCTTAATGTAAGTAGAAAAGAATTTAAAAATTATTCAAATCTCATAATCATAATTTTTTTCTAAAAAAAATTATTAATTATATTTATTAATTCTAGATTATTATGTTATAGAGGCAGGATAAGTAAATTTTAGAAAAAAGAAGAAAAACCTAAAATTAGAAGGACATATGTTTTCTTTAGAAGCTTTTTATCTTGTTGTAAGTAGTAAAAAAAAATGCAAAGTTACTCAAATTTTCAAAGCCTTAAAATCCCACAATCATAATTGTTTTTCTCAAAGAAACTAAAAAATATTTATATTATATATATATATATATTTTAAACTTTTATATTACTCCAAAAAGATAGGAAGTAATATGTTTTTTTAAAACTTTCTTTTTAGTTTTCGAATTAAATTTTCATCTCTTATTTTAAATCTTTAATATTAAGAGATAAAACAAACTACCATTATTTATATTTATAATAAGAAAAATTTAAAATAAAAGCTAATCACCTTTATTTGAAATAAAAAAAACTATTTCTAATATATTTATAACTATTATTCAACTTCTTTAAAAGAGTATATACTTTTATTTTTTTAAAAGAAAAACTATTCAAGCTAAATCTCGATCCTTCAAGGATTTAAAAAAACAAAATTTACATTAAATGATAAGAAAAAAATTTAAAAAGATAACATGCCTTAAACAAGTAAAAAAATAACATGCCTTAAACAAGTAAAAAAATGAAGGTGCAATACCTAGTTACTTCTAGTTTTTTTCTTTTTTTTTCTAAAAAAGAAAAATTGGCAATGCTAGGATTGAAGCTAAAAAAGCTCAGAATGTTAAAGAATAAGGAAAAAAAATGTGCCAACAATGCTTAAAGAAATTTTTAAAAAATAAGATACAAAAAAATTTCATAAGAAAATTAAGGGGAACATGTTAACAAAATTAAAATTAAAATAAAAATAAAAAGAGATACCTAATTAACTCAACTATTTATAGAGAAAATTCAGATTTAAAATCTTAATTTGATTATACAAAAATAATTTAGATAGATATTAATTAGAGATAAAATGTGATTTTTCTCCTTTATTTACGGTGAAGTACGTAGTAGATTATTAGTTCGAGATAAAATATGATTTTTTTAATAAAACTTTTTGCCCCTTATTTAACAATAAGTAGAAGATATTAGCTAGAGTGAAATGTAATTTTTTTTTTTTAAATTTTTTTTTATTTAACATGAATAGATATTAGTTAGAGATAAGATTTGAACTTTTTTTTTTAATAATAACTAAAACACTGGCAATAATATTAATAACCACAATAATAACAATAACATAATAAAAGTTATTATGATAAATTAATAAGATTCAAACGGCCAGGGATAGAAAATAGGGTTGAGATGGAGTTGCCGACAGGGATGAGGAGTATATTATCCATCGTTTAGAATCTTTGTAACAACTCCATACTTCTAAACATAAAATTGAAGATTTTAGGTTGCGATATAAAAAAAAAAATTAAATCTAATAAATAATTAATTTTTAAAAGTTTTATATTGTTTTCTTTGACTGGTTAAACTCAAAAATAAAAATTCAAAGTTCGTTTAGATATAAAATTAAAATTCATTAAAAAAAAGTTTGAAGACGAAATAGATATACTAGAAATCAAATTTATAATATTAAAAACAATAGTAATAATAATAAGGGAAATTATTATTATTATTAAATTATGTTTGAAACATAAGGCCAGTGCATGATGATGTGAGGCAAATGGAGAGATTTCTAAAGTTTTGACACATTTACATGTTTTATTATTTGTTTTCGATTCTTCATAATGAGAGGTTTAAAAAAAACACTCAAACTATTAAAAAGGTATCAATGAACCATAACCAAAATAATGAGCATGATAATATTTTTCACTCTGAAAAATATGAAGAGAAAGGTATTAAAATATATTTAAATCTAAAATTCAGTAAGAAATTTTTGCTCTATGAAATTCGAATAATTTGACTATAAGAAGCATGATTAATAAGAAAAAGAAACTTGACTTCTACGAGAGATAAAGTGATGAACAACCTTTATAAAAATGTATAGTTAAGAAAAATCAATCTCTTAACCGTTCAATAATTTGACCTTATTATAAGCATCACTCTACACATGAACATGATAGAGGGGTTTAAATATATATCATATAGTTTAAGTTTATACTTTTCAAGAAGGAAAAAAAAAAAGAAAAAAAAAAGTTTATAAGCTATTCTCTTTAATTTTAAAATCTCGTTGTGAGTTGTTAGAGTTTATAAACACCAATATAGAACATAAAGTCAAAGAAAGAATTGAATATGGATAATAATTAAGGAAAATATTATGATTAAAACTTTTTTTTGAAGAATTCATTCTAATTGCTTCTAAAATTTTTTATTTAAAAAAAATGTTAAAAGGCACAAATACAAAAACTTGAAGTAAACTCCTATTCTTTTTAAAAGTCGAAACACCAACACAAAAATTTAAACAAAGTCAAACACAAAAATGAAAAATCGAGACCAATTATTTTTTAACGAAATGGAAGATTATTCGAACTACAAACATCTTGATCGCTAATACATACTATGTGTCAATTGAGTTATACTCGTTTCGATGAAAATCAATAATAATTTAAGAAAATATTAAAATTTAAATTTTTTTTAATTACTTATAATTCCTTCTACAAATGGATTTCTTTTTAAGAGTTGAAACACCAATAAAAAAAACTTAAAAGTCAAAGAGAGAATTGAAAATAGATAACAATTTTGGAAAACGATATATATTTTTTAATAGTTCATTCTAAAAATGGACAACTCACGCATACACGTATCTATGAACTATCTTCATTTCTATCATTTAACTAATTAAAATTTTGATATGCCTAGAAATTTTTTTAATTATATATAAGACATCTGTAAGTTCAACGCATACATAATTTGATGACCAAATCGATAAGTCTCGACGTTTGGCCCCAAGTCGAGTTGGGTGGAATATGCTATTATAACACAAGTGTGTTTGATTTTTCTATTATAATAGTTGATGATTACAATTGTTTTAATCAATAATTATCTATAGTATTAAACATTATTTTAAAACTCTCTCTACCTATATCGTTAACACTATTTGGAGACTCTCTATATGATGGATACTCATATTAATTTTTGTCTATATTTTTATATGTTCAAGTATATAGAACTATGTTTACATAATTTTGAATGGTTTTCCAATTTTCACTTAAATATAAAATAATATAGAACCATTAAATTACAGAAATAGTATTTTCTTAAATTAATGTATAAAAATTTAATTATAGAAAAAAAAAAAAAAGTTTCAACTTTGATTTTTCTTTTTTGATGTAGTTTTAGTATAATTATACAAAAACATAAAGTATTAAAAAATGTATTCAAATTTCTTTCTTAAATTAAAAGTATAAAAAAGTATAATGAAAAAATTCGAGAAAAAAAAAATCACCTTTTACCCTTTTTTAATATAGTTATAAAAAAGGAAGCATAAAAAATGTAACCAAAATCCTTTCTTAAATCAAAGTAAAAAAAAATTGAATTTTTTTCAAATTTGATATTAAAAATTGAAAAATATGATATTATATTTATGATAGAAGTCAATTTATACTCTAACAATCATTTTGCATGTTAAAATTTGTATGAGTAATTCATAACTATTTTATCACTTGGTTTCATTTTAAATTAATATCTTTACCAAAACAGACAGAAATATTATCACGTAATTCTTTCTAAATAAGTAAATATAAATGGAAGAAATAAAGATGAAAAAAATGCTTATATTAATCAATTATGCTACTACCCATTTTATTGTAATACTTCTCAAAAAAGTTACATTAACCCCTACATTAAAAGAAGTATTATACACGTGTGATAATTATATGTCTGGACAATTTTGAAATAAAATCCGCATAGAAAACCTAAATTTTAGGTAAAAAAGTATAGTATTATAATGGATACAATTATAAAAGTTTTAAACAACAAAAATAATTGAAAATTTTACTTAGTCTCTATTTTAGAATGTCCCGATTTTACTTTTGAGTTTTGAATTTACGTTATATTTGGTCTCTAGATTTTAAAGTATTAATTTTTTTACTCAAATTCAAAGTTATTTAGCTTTCATTATTTAGAATGTGTTTGGTATGTGATAAAAGTAGAGAGTTGAGTTGAGTTAAGTTGGTAATTATTATATGGAGAGTTTATATGGGGAGTTAAATTGTCTATGTTTGTTGTGCAGAGTTGAGTTGAGTTGATAATTATTGTCTGTGTTTGTTGTGCAGAGTTGAGTTGAGTTGGTAATTATTGTTTGTGTTTGTTGTTCAGAGTTGAGTTGAGTTGAGCTGGAGGATCTGATGCAGTTTTTTTTATGAATGAGATTAGTTCTATTTTTTTCTGTTTGTTTTTTATTTCATTCTTTTATTTTTTTAGTTTTATGCTTTGCTATTGTTGATTAATTTTCAAATATACACGTATTTTCTCAAATCATTTATGACATAAACTGGACGATCTCAATTTTTTTCTCAATTTGTAGAACATAATAGATTATTTTTCATATATTCTTTTAAAAAATTGTAATAATTCTAATTCTCTTCAATCGGTAAAACATACTAACAAAATATATTTCATATTGCTGCTAAATTAATTGGTATATTGTATATTGTATGTATATATATTGAAGGTATATATATTTCATATTGAATGTTTGTATATATATATATCCAAAAAAAATTCACAAAATATATGTTCTTTTCGATACTTATAATATTAGTTATTTTTACAAACACAAAAATTACATATTTTCAAGTATGCAAAAGTTATTATTCTTTTCGACATGACAGTCCATTGTCCATTTGCTGTTATCCAAAAGAATTATAAACAAAATATAGGGGTGTGGTCAGTCTACATGTTTCTTCCTAGTAGACGGAGGCAGTACCTCTTCCGTGCGTGTTCTGGTACTGCAAGGAAGCAATCTGTCTTCTGAATGTCTCTGACAACGAGGTCAATAAGGGTGACCTGATCATCCTCATCTAGGCCATCAATGTTGTATATGGCATTTACTACTTCCTTCCGACTCCCGAACTCTAGCTCATACTTCTTCTTCTGCCACGATGCAAGTCTACCCATGTGTGTGCTCTGCATTTCAACATTTGATCTCATGATGTCGATCATTTCATCTTGGAATGATGACCTCTTCCTCTTACTGCCTCGAGATGACTCGGTAGGTACACTCGCTCTAACTGTAGATTGCTCTGCTGGCTCTTCATCTATTTCATCTTGATTTAATGGTGATTCTATCTGGCGAACCTCAAGGGTGTGACAGTCCTATGATCCAAGTCGAATCTCATCTTCAAACTCTCTGAATGCATTCGTCACCATCACGTATGGGTCCTCACTTGATTGCCCTACTACTCTGACTTTCCCAAATATGGTGGAGAGGTCATCGTAATGTGGGAATGACTTGTTCCACATCCCCTTCACATTGGGATGACTCTACATTGATACACATACACATTATTAATATTTATATTATAACACGTATCTGTACATTTTTTTTTCTAGAATCTTACCCGAACCCAAAGATCGAAAATCTCCCTCTCGACCTGGACACATTTGAACTCTTCGTTCCAGCCGAACCCCAACTGACTTAACATCTCTGATACTGCATTGTATTGTTTTTTCAGACTCCTCACCTTGCACTCAATAGTGTTTTGATTCAGTGCGCACCCAGGCACTTTCTCATGCAGAATTCATTCTAAATGTTGTAGGTATCCTGGTCGAAACGTCCCATTATCAGACCTCCAACCGGTCTCCACCAAATACAATAGAGCTTCCACCAACTTAGCGTCCTCCACCTTCAACCATACGTGTTTAGACCTTTTACCATTACCTGCCATTATGCTGCATGCATACGTTTGTTGAATGAAAAGATGCTATAAATTAAACACATGCACAAACAAAGGATAATCTGCTGAAATTATATGTTCCAATTTAACTTGTTCACACAGAGTCTTGGCACAAAACATTTTCACGTCATACTTGGAATGTTCCATAATTAAATTCCATTCAATAGTAAAAGAAAAGTAAGCAATGAACATTGAATAATCAGGCTATTTGCCATTGAGTAAATATTTCGACTGCTAAGTCATCCCTGAACTTGGTCCATTCCTCTGATGATTCAACAAATTCAATATGATCCCCATCAAGACCAACTGATGCAGAATTCTCGTCATCGGGCACGTCAAACATTGCACCGATTCCCATCTCCCTTATGATCAAGTTGTGAATAAGGCAACATGCAGTTATTGTTCGACATTGGACTTGTATTGGGTAGAATGATTTTCCCCTAAGAATTGCCCACCGCCCCTTTAGCAACCCAAACGCTCGCTCGATAACGTTCTTTGCTGAAGACTGTTTCATGTTGAAAAATTCTCTTGCAGTTGTTGGTGCGTTTCCTGCTCCACGCCAATCAGAGAGATGGTATCGTTCCCCTCTGTATGGCGCCAAGAATTCTTCAGCGTTGGGGTATCTAGCATCACATAGGTAATAGTATCCTGTACACGTTTCGAAATGTCATGCACATGTGTTGTGACAGGTACGCACGTTTAAATAACGTATACAGTTATTGTAATACCCTTTAGAACCCTCAATCCGTACGGTCGTGAAACCGCATCCCTAAGAACCCTTGAATCGGCTGCAGACCCTTCCCACCCTAGCAAAACGAAGACGAACTCCCTATTTTGATCACACACTGCAAGAACGTTTGTGGCAATCTCTCCCTTTCTTGTCCTATATCGAGGTCGATCGACGACACTAACATTCACTTTAATGTATGTGCCTTCTAACGCACCTAGACAATTCTGTTTCTCTCAAGTGATCAGAATGAATTTAAAAAAAAAATCTATCATTGCATGCATATTTATGACGTATTCATGTAAAAAACTTAGTACTTTTTGTACCTGAAACCACTTTCATCTTCTATCGGTGCATGTATTTGTGATCGGTTCTTGTTTTTTTACCAATAATAGTGTTAAGTTGTAAGACTGCCCTAAGAATTGCATTGAAATATCTCAAAACTGTCTCACCAGACCTCGAAAAGTTTATGCGTACTACTCAATTCTTGACATCGTGTGCAAGAATGTGTAGGAATATCACAACCATCTCTTCGACGTCCATACATCTTGTTGGTTCCAAACAACCAGTCGATCGTAGCATATTACATAGAATCGTAAAGGTACGTCTATCCATTCGGGTGCTTTCACGACATGCCAAGTCACTCTCGTAAATTAGGCGAAAGAAGGTCAACTGCCTAATGCAGTGCCTAGCATATGTCGGTTGTCTCTCTATCCTTCGGTAGTTGTTCAATAACGTGGTTAGTGTTATGAACAATTGTATTTGAGAGTAAGAAATAATTCTCATGATCGAAAAGAGGTCTTCAATAGTATCCATCTTTATAGGGAAAGGGATACACAAGTTGTTCCTGAAAGGGTAAGGTATTTGGCGGATTATGTTTCATGATTAAGAAAGAATAACAAACGATGTCAAGCGTCGGTATTGGGCATATTGGGTTATAGTTTAGATTTATGGTGTTATTTCCCAATGAGGATCTTGCTCATGAGAAGGATCTCACTCTTCATAAGTGAGATCCTCCTCATGAGCGAGATCCTCATTATTTTTCACCCATTGAAATGAACTTATTATTAGATAAAAAAAATTATATAATAGTACTATTTCACCCATAATTCATAAAAAAATTGAGAAGTATCAGATTAAAAAATATAATGTCGCCAACCATTAATAAAAAATTTGCGAACTAGTATTTCAAAAAAACGTGACCAATAATTAATAAATAACATATTTTCATTAAAAAAAAAATAATAAGTCCTAAAAAAAAGGGAGATACTCTGAACCTCAAAATAACAAACCTCCTCAAACTAATTACGAATGATTTGTGAAAGTAGTTTAGACCCTACAAGAAACACAAAATAATGATAGTTAGATTAGAAATAAAATAAAATAAATTGAACTAAGAAGTAACCAACAAAAAAAAATAAATTGAACTAAAGAGTAACCAACAAAAGCATACATTTTTTAGTGGAGAAAGACAGTGGAAATATGAAATGTGGAAAAAGACCGTGAAAATATAGTGGAGAAAGACAGTGAAAATATAAAACGTATGAGTCGGAAGTCATCTATAAATAGAAGAGGGAGAAAGAAGTGGTTGTTGGAGAGAGTTGGGTGTATTTATTAAAGAGTGAAATTAATTTAACCTCATTAATTAAAGAGTGAAATTAATTTGAGTGTTAGTTGAAAGTAAGTAGTAACCACGTTGGTAGTAAAGCCAAGTAAATACAAATAGTAATGTCCAGTAAATAGAAATAACATATTTCCTAAAAAAAAAAAACCAATGAGGATCTCGCTCATGAAGATCTTCATGAGCGAGATCCTTATTTCTAGCGAGATTTCCTTCTAGAGCGAGATCCTCATCACAAAATTAGCGAGATTCGCTCATGAGGAGGATCTCGCTCATGAGGCTGCTCTCGCTCTCTCCCACTTTCTCGCTTAAAATCTCGCTCTCTCCACTCTCACTCTCTCCAACTTTCTCGCTAGTCTTGCTCTCTCCAATCTCGCTCTCTCCCACTTTCTCGCTCAAAATCTTGCTCTCAATGATCTCGTTGGTCTCGATCTCAATGATCTCGCTCTCAATGATCTCGTTGGTCTCGATCTCAATGATCTCGTTCTCAACGATCTCGCTCTTAGCTCATACTTCTCATTTTGCCACGATGCAAGTCTACCCATGTGTGTGCTCTACATTTCAACATTTGACATTTCTAGCGAGATTTCCTTCTAGAGCGAGATCTTCATCACAAAATTAACGAGATTCAGCCCACATTTCTAGCGAGATTTCCTTCCATAGCGAGACTCAGCCCACATTTCTGCGAGATTTCCTTCTAGAGCGAGATCCTCATCACAAAATTAACGAGATTTCACTTGTATAGGGTTGAAGTTTCGACTTATGTACAACCCTTTATACATATTGTTTCCAAGTTTTTTTTTTTGTTTCAATTATTTATGTTGAAACTTCAACCTACGACAACCCTAATATACATTGTTTCCAAGTTTTTCTTTGTTTATCGAGTTCTCAACGTTTGACCTCTCAATATTCGACCTCTACATTAATCCAATCCCCAACCCTCGACTTCTAGCAAAACAACAATATTTCTCTAATATAAAATGTCTAATATTTCTCTAATATAATAAGTTTTGAAAACAATCATATTAATATAAAAAGTCCTAGTTTTGAGGGGATAAAAAAGGAGAGTTTTGAGTGGATAAAAAAGGGATTTTAATAATTCATAAGTTTTCTTTATGGGCTTAACAAACATGGGTAATAATCCTCTATATTTTATTAATACTCACTTTTGATCTAAGTAGTTAACTTTAGTCAATTATTACTTAATATAATTATGGGTTGCAAATTTTTAATTAATTTAATAGTGAAAATTAATTTAATTCTTTTAAGTTAATTAATAAGCATCAGTAAATGGCTCAAAGTGAGTCTTTAGTGAAAAATCAAGGTTAAAAGTGTAAAACTATAAATTTAGGGATCAAATAGAAAAAAAAAACTCAACAAAAGTTAGGATAAATAAATGTAACATTTAAAAACTTAGGGACCCAAATAAAAATTAAACCTATGTTTTAGGGATAAAACTAAAATGTAACCATCTAAAATCTAAACAACAAATAAAAATTAAACCTGCAATCCATGGACCAAAATATTTTTTTTTCTAAAAATTAGTGATTTATTATTGTTATCATTATAATCTTAGCATATGAAGCAACTTTTTTTCTTCTCAACACTCAAATTAATTTCTTATAATTGTTATCGTTATAATCTTAGCATATGTCAAGCTTTTTCTATCAACTATAATTGTTATTTACAAATTTAGCAAAAGCATGATATATAATAATCAAAGGACAAGTCATATAAAAAGAGCAAGAAAGATTAGAAGGGAATACAATTGGAAAATGACCATAAAATAAACTACATTAATTATAAAAGCTACATTAATTATTACAATTACCTCCCACACTATATTCTTTCTTTTCCATAAACTTGTGAGCCCTCGTTTTTCATATTAGTTAAATTGAAGGAGGATTACATAAAATATCGTATAAACACTTGCATAAAAAGCAGGAGGAAGAACTCTTAATTGATGGGGATTCGTGACGCAAATCAGGGTTCATGAGGTACTTATAATGGTACCTGTTCACTTGGAGCAGATAGTAGAGTAGGCGTGTTTCTAGGATACATCACAAAATTAAACTTATATTTCTTCTTTCAAATAACGGAAGGAGCATGCATTGAAGGGGGTGGATTGTCCGAAAATCTTTTACTCGGTCCAGACGGAGGAATATGCATGCCTTTTGGTAATATTCCGAAACTGATACCAAATTCCTTGTGTAAAATGACAGATGGGACATGCGGTGGAGGAGGTGGACTTTCTGAAGTTCTTTGACTCGGCCCAGATGGAGGAATACGATTCCCTTTTGGTAATATTCCGAAGTTGATCCTAGATTCCTTATGTAAAATGATGGATGAGATGTGCGGTGGAGGAGGTGGATTGTCTGATGTACTATGACTCGGTCCAAATGGAGGTACGCGTTCTTCTTTCGATAGAATTCCCAAGCTTAAAGGTGGAGCTAAGTTAGGTATTCTCTTGTGTTTTCCTAGTGAGAAATGGATATGCCTTTTTGGATGCTTTATATTCTTGTCGCTCAATTCGCTTTCGACAGTAGAGTCGCCTTTCTTCACTACAAAAACATTTTTAGCATCTGCTTGATAGATTGTACTATGCAACCCAAGGAGAATGAAAGCACAAACTCCGAAAAATACATTAGAATAACTAATTGATATCATTTTTGTTGTGGGTTTGCTCATCTTTTTCTATTGCTTCCTTTTTTATATATAGCACTTCTTTCTTAATTGAAATTAAGGTAAAATATTGGTATAAAAGCTATAAATAACAGAGAGAATCAACCAAAACACGGAATTTGTTAGGAGTTTTATTGTTAAGAAACATTCACAATAAAACTAACAATCCAAAATTGACATTGTTTTGAAGTTTTTAAATGATGATGTTTTCAAAGTTTTCGAAATCAATGTGTTGGCTTTATTTTCTTTTCCGTTTTCTTTTTATTTTTTTTGTTTATTGAAAAAATCAAATATGTTAACCACTTGTTCGATACTCGTGTGACTGAATTTAATAAGAGTGAGATTCAACATGTATTGAAAAATTTATTTTTAATAGATTCATTCATAATCAACTTTACCAAATCCACAAAGCGGCTAACTTTGTTTCTATTACAATTACATTATATTTTCATCCATGACGATTAAAAACCACCATAAATGAAAAGCAATTGAGAGTACTGGCTAAAATTATTAGTTATATTTTCATTCGATTACAGTTACGAATCGCCATCATATGTGCCTTTTCATAACTATCATCGTCTATCATATCTATAAATTTTGGCAATATTTTTCTTGACACAGACGCGTTTTAACACATGTATCATAATTTTTTCCAATATTGTGGTGATCTCACGTACATAACTAATATTTTGATTGCGATTGGAATAATATTTGTGATTTGGATTATAATAAAATCTAATGTGACCAATTAGGCATACATTAGAGCTTGCAAGTAAAAAGAAGTGATGTTGCACGCATTGAGAACAAAAGAGAACAAACATTGAGAAATTACTTATGGCATCTAAAAGTCCAAAATTCACAAAAATTTTATTTCAATTATTAAATTGGTCGAATGTTGTTCCAATGCATGAAATTTATTCTAAAGTGCCTTCTCCAATTGTTGTCTCCACCGAAATAGATCTTAGTATTATTTTAGATAAATTCAAATGGAGACTAAAGTATGGATTTCCTTTGAGGTCAAAATTTAGGTTCAAATGAACTTTGAAGACTAAATTTAAAATTTATTGAAAGTATAGATTTTAAAATTGGACATTTGAAATTATAAGGACTAAAATTAAAGGTAATTCTTATAAATAGAAAAATCCCAAAAATATTTACACATTATAACAAAAATTAAACAAATTTCAAATATAAAGACAAATTGATAAAACATTTAGGTTCAACTACTAAAGTACAACCAACTACTAAGGTATAATCTTGTTAAAACATTTAGGTTCTAAGATTTTTTGGGGGTTCAATTATTCTTATATTTCTTGTAATAGTCAGTATACCTTATGATATGAACCAGGATGCTCTTGTATTACTTCTGGGACCAAACATATGCTCAAGAGCCAAGAAGCTATAATTGGCATTGAATTCTCACATTCAAGCGGAGATTAACTCAATTTAGGGGATTCAAGCAGCAAAATCTGTTAAGAAGTTTTATAATTTGTTTCAGTTGATGCTACAAGATAAAACCGATTGAACATTGTTAATTTATTTTAATTTGTAACCATACCATAATTTTTTTGGTTATTTTCATTATCGGACCCATTTATGCTTTATATGGGTTTTTAATTCTTTTTTAATTAGGGGTAGAATGGACTTCTTAAATCTCTTTAGTTAAATAGGATGAGTTTAAAGGAGGAAACAAAAATAGAGTACATAGGTTTTGATGTTTTGACTTTTAAGGTTTTCTTTGAATGAAAATTCTTTGGTAGATGATAGAACATACCATATATTATAAATCACAAAATGTTTGTTCATACATTTATTTACAAACTACAGGACCCTACGAGATTTAGGGCATCAACCCCAACATCAGCAATTTAAATATTGCTACCGCGACCTTAATTTTACTTGCCACCGATAAGTTAATTGGAGAAAATTACACAAGTTGGAAAAACACCATTAACATGATTTTGATCATCGATGATCTCTGCTTTGTCCTTACGGAGGAATGTCCTCCTATTCCACCTCCTACTGTTGCTCGAAACGTTCGAGACACATATAAGCGATGGACACGGACGAACGAGAAGGCCCGAGTGTACATCTTGGCCAACCTTAATGAAGTTTAGGTTAAGAAGTATGCACCCATGGTCACTGTACATAAGATCATGGAGTCCTTGGGGGGAATGTTTGGACAACCATCCACGCAGCTCAGGCACGACGCTCTTAAGTACATCTTCAACTCATGGGGGAAAGAAGGGTCATATTTTTGGGAACATGTTCTAAATATGATGATCCACTTCAACGTGGCTGAGATGAACGGGTCTAGCATTGATGAGGCAAGCCAAGTTAGCATTATTCTTGAATCCTTACTAGATAGCTTCCTTCATTTCGTTAGCAATGCTATTCTGAACAGGATTGACTATAACTTTATAACTCTACTCAACAAGTTGCAGACTTACCAATCCTAGAGTTTCATCGCCACTTTTGTAATTCTTGAATTACGGTTGCATGCCAAGAACATTTAAGTAAGTCTGATCACCTTGCTTGTGGAGTGTTTGAACTTGGAGTAAGAAACTAGTTCTCCTTATCTCTTGGTCATCGATCAAAAGGTAATCCAAATCTAATCATTTCCTTTAGGATTATTGTCAAATTGATTGGAGTTTTAAAATTTGTTATTAGGAGTCCAACTTTTTGGTTCCTAATTTTTGAAGTCTAGGATTTTCATATCATTTGGTATCAGAGCCTAGACTCTAGAATGCATATATGTTTTCTTTGATTGATTTCTTTGTTGAGTTTATTTTCTGATTAGGAATAGGGTTTTGTTGTGCTATTATTTTGCAAAAAAAAGTAGATAAAAAATATTGGGTTTAATTGACTGCTAAAATTTTATTTTGAAATTGAGTTGTAAAAAATGAAAATCCTTCGTGAAGTAAAAAAAAAAAAAAAAAAAAAAAAAAGAAGGAAATTCTAGGAGGTTGTGTGAATTGGAAAGCGGAAGAAGAAAAAAATTGGAAGGAGCGACTGGCGGTGATTTGAGAAAGAAATTTAAAAAATAAAATAAAAATCGAAAAGGTTGGCCCCATATCGTAAATTCGAATAAAAAAAAGGTCAAGTAGACACGTCAAGCAATTAGGTCAAACAGGCATGTCATGTAAACAACTCAATTACATGAGTTTTAAGTTGTTGAAAATCATAAGAAAATATTAGTTGTTTCAAAAGCACATTTGTTTACTAAATTTGTGTCTTGGGTTTTTTTTTTTAAGTTCCTAATTCTTGTTTCCTTCTTATCATTGATTTGTTTAGTAATTTGCTATCTTTGTCCATCTTGCATAATTATTTGAATTTTGAATATTAGAATCTTAATTCTAGATATCATATTTTTTTTGATTTGTGTCCTAGTTTGTTGGATCTTGAACATTAGGTTCTTGATTTCTAGTTTTTACTTTTTTTTAATTTCACTGATTCTTTGCTTGAGTTTCACACTTTATGCTCATTCTTGCTTGGTTTGTTTTGGCATGCTCTCTGATCTTCATTGCAAAATTTTGGACCATCACCTTATTTAGAGAGTTCATCTTTGTGAGTAGAAAATTTTGGCTCATCACCTTATTGAGAGAGTTCATTAAAGGTAAATTTTCAAAATTTTATGGTACATCTGATCCTAAAGAATTTTTCTAACATGTGGTAGAACATATTTTTCGTGGTAATAAACTCTTTGAAGAGAAAAAGGTAACTACCTCTATAACACATTTTAATGGGTATGCACAAAATTGGTGGGATAAGGTGTATTCTAAAGAGAAGAAGGCACCAAGAAGGTCTTGTGGAAACATGGCTAGAATTGAGCAAGCTCATAAAGAGGCAGTTTGTGTCAAAAAATTACTTGAGAGGTTGTACACAAAGACTTCATGCTTTACACCAAGGGAGTAAGAGTGTAGAAGATTATTTCAAGGAGATGAAGATGTTAATGGAAAGATCGGAGATTGATGAGGATGAAGAGAACACAATGGCCAGTTTTCTTCGTAGATTAAATATTGATGTGATTGAACATGTTGAATTGCAAGTGTACGAAGATATGGAGAACTTAGTGAATCTTGCAATGAAGGTTAAAAATAAATTTCAGAGGCGCAAATCAAGGTATACTTCTAAAAAATTTTCCAATTCAACTTCTTGGAAACAAGGTGACAAATCCACACTCTAGATTTAAATCCAAGATAGGATGTGATACACCTAAAGATAAGAGGGGGCCCTCGTCGAAAAAAAAACCAAAGGTGGAGGCAACCACAGGTAGAAATATAGACTTAAAGTGTTGGAAATGTCAAGGAGTGGGACACATAAGTCAAGAATGTTCTAATAAGAGGACAATGATCATTAGAGAATGAGAGATAGTCAATGATGTGAGTGAAGATAATGAAAAGATTGAAAAATTAATGAGTGACCAAGAAGGATAAGAAGAAGCAGAAGATACTTCACAGTTATTCCTCATCACTTGAAGGGCCTTAAGTACACATATGAAGGAAGATGATTTGGAGAATCAAAGAAAAAATCTTTTTCATACACGTTACCTTGTACAAACCATACCATGTAGTGTAGTGATCAACAGTGGGAGCTTTACGAATGTGGTGAGCTCTCGTTTGATCTCACATAGACTTTGACACTACACCTCATCCACAACCTTACAAACTATAGTAGCTTAATGATTATGGGGAACTCAAAGTGACTAAGCAGGTAAAGGTTCCTTTTACCATAGGGAGATACAAGGATGAAGAATTGTGTGATGTGGTAGCCCTGTTCACAATCGCTCTTTCGGAAGCTTCTCTTAGCGATTGTGCGGCACTTGTTCCCGCTCACGAACAAGCCAGCCAACTCGATTACGGACTGCCGATGGCACACCGGGTGCCTCTTGCAACCTCCACCCCCGTTTTAGGGAAAACGGTTTTAGAAAACGGGTTTGGAGAAAAGGTTTTCGTAAGAAGATTTGTGAGTGTGAATAAAGAAAGAAAGATTGTAGTAGACTAGAAAGCAATAAGCAACAACAACGGCTTTATAGAGTACTACTCCGGGTATGAGGAAATGATGGTTAGTCTTATCCCCATATAGTGCATTCTGAACAAAAAGCCAACTGGCGCCCTTGCATATGCAAAAGGGCGAGTGGTCACTTACAATGAAAATGTAAAGAAAGCAAGCTAACTAAACTAATACAATACAGGACATGAAAATATGCTAGAAGGGGGTTGGATTGGGCATGCGGCCATGGGCAACAGGCCCTGGACAAGCATGACCGTTACACCCTGCATGCAAGTGACATACTCCTTGGTAGGCCTTAGCAATTTGATAGAAAGGTTATCTATGATGGTTTTTTTAACCATTACACTCTCACGCACAATGGTAGAAAATTTTTATGTGTACTCTATCTCCCCGAAGAAGTGCATATTGATCAAGAGAAGTTAGAAAAAAAGAAAAGAAGAGGTTGTAGCAAAAGCAAAAGAAAAAAGGAAAAGAAAAAGAGAGCTTGAGAGAAAATGAGCGATTGAGAGAAAAGCGAGATCATAGTGTGACCTAGAGAGAAAAAAAGAGAGAAAACTAGCAAGTTGGAGTGCTAAATCTTGTGAGGTAAGGAAAGCTATATTCTAAAAAAGAGGCATACTCATGGTTACATTTGAAGAAGCTTGTTTGCTAACCAAGGACCTTGACTCCTCTTTGCCTAGTATTTTTGTATCTCTTTTGTAAAAATTCAAGGAAGTCTTTCCCGAGGAGTTACCTTAGAAGCTTTCACCTTTAAGGGGCATGCTACATAAGATGACTTTATTCTAGGTCCCCAAATTCCAAAAGGACCAGCCTACCTAACCAATCCACAAGAGGCCAAAAAGATTCAGAAGTAAGTAGATGAGTTGCTTGCTCACAGATATGTACGTGAAAGTTTAAGTCCTTGTAGTGTTCTAGTCTTACTTGTACCTAAGAAAGATGGATCTTGGAGAATGTGTGTTGATTGTAGGGCTGTTGATAAAATTACAATTAAATATAGACATCATATCCCTAGGTTGGATAACATGTTAGATGAATTGTATGGTTATAGATTGTTTACAAAACAGACTTAAAATCTGAATATCAACAAATTAGAATGAATTTTGGAGTTGAATGGAAAACTGCTTTTAAAACTAGGCATGGTTTATATGAATGGTTAATTATGCCTTTTGGCTTAACTAATGTACCTAGTAATTTTATGAGACTTATGAACCATGTATTGCATGAATTTTTAGAAGAGTTTGTAGTGGTTTATTTTGATGGCATCCTAATATACTCTAAGACACTAGAGGATTATGTGATGCATGTTAGGTGTGTTTTGATTGCAATTAAAAAGGAAAAGCTTTATTCTAATCTTAGAAAGTGTTGTTTTTTCATGGAAAAAGTAAGCTTTATAGGTTTTGTAGTTTCTAAACATGGAATGGAAGTTAATTCTTATAAAGTTAAAGCAATTAGGGAGTGACCTACACCTAAAATGCTAGTGAAATTAGGAGTTTTCATCAGCTAGCTAGTTTTTATAGGAGGTTCATAGAGATCTTAGTTCCATACCTACACCACTTAATGAACTTATTAACGAAAATGTAAAGTTTGAGTGGGGACAAGCACAAGAACACGCTTTGAACGATTTGAAAGATAAGTTATGTAATATGCATTTACTTGCCTTGCCTAATTTTGAGCTAACATTTGAAATTGAGTGTGATGCCAATTGAATAAGAATTGAGGTTGTTTTAATGCAAGATCAAAGACCATTGATGTACTTCAGTGAGAAGTTAAATAGAGTTGTCTTGAAATATTCTACATAAGGAGCTTCATGCCTTAATGAGAGGACTACAAACGTGGCAATAATACTTGTGGCCTGTTATTACAGATAGATGAAAACAACTTCAAGGTTGTTAAAAATCAGTTACATACAAGCTGCCTTTATATACATTTTGTAACTACATGTAAAGTAAGAGAGTCGAAAAATACAGTGTTCAAGAAAGGTGATTAAAACTTATCTTGTATCAATCTTGTAACTCCCCTAATAAAAATCCCATCAGCTTATCCGTGGACGTAGGCTATCCTTGGCCGAACCACGTAAATCATTGCGTTCATCTTCTTCCTTGATCTTCTTTGTTCTATCGTATGCCATTTTGCCATCGATCGTGTATCGTTTTTCCATCGATCGTTTACCTCAGCACCTCTATCGTGTAGACCATCGTCGACTTCGAACCCCATTGTCTAGACGATCTTTAGTAAAGCCTTCATCGTCTAGACAACTCTTCCCTTATCGTCTAGATGACTCCTTGCTTTACATCCAATCGGCTAGACGACAACAGCCTCATCGTCCAGGCGATTTCCGGCAGCCTCTCCCTCAGGTTCTCTCCTTCTTTTCTCTTGGTTTTCTCTGCAACAAAGAAAAGAAAGGAATAGTCATTTGAATTCTTCAAATCTTCAGAAGTGCTTATCTCTAATCCGTCAAAGTGTAGGGTGAAGATTTTCATCACACGGATTGTGCTTTCAGCATACTGGTTTGTGTTTGTGTTTTCACAAAGGTTGTATCCGGTATTTAATATAGGGCCTAGAATCTTTAAGCCCAAAAGATAATTTTTAGCTTTAATAGTGCGGTGAGTTCTCAGCCCATTTTGCATATCAAGCCCAACATGGCCAAAGGATTTTATTGTTTATACTGACCACCAATGTTTACAACACTGGAAATGCCAACAAAAACTTAATTGAAAACATGCAAAATGGTTGGAGTTTATTGAAACTTTTCCTTATGTGACACGATATAAGAAAGGTAAGGACTATGTGGTTTATCCATGTATAACTCTTATAAATGGACTTAACCTACGATGTCTAGGTGATAAACCCTTTTATTACCTCACATCGCTCATGGATACTCATAAAACTGGTTACCAACGCTCAATTATTCGGCTATAATCCCTAGGTAGGAGGTGTTCTGTAGACTGTCAACTTAAATACCCCCAGCCTTCGACAAGATTATATACCGGTTGAGTTTGCAACCCTAGTTTTACAATTTTAACGACCTATTTTAACTAATTATAACAAGTGGTTAACCTACGTGAGCATGCAGCTGTTCTTCGTTATGGATTTTAAATGTCTAACCCAATTTTATAACAATTTATAAAACTTTAGACATGCTAAACATCCCCAACATACATGCATTCAATATCTAATATCACACTTATATTAAATACAAGAAACCCTGACATGCATACTATATATTATAACAAATTATAACATATTTTCAATGCATATTACATGCTTCCTATGGTGGGATATTAAATCTAAATGGCATACTATATGCACATACAAGATTTATTTCATTATAACATACATCCAATGCATAAATAATTAAACACGTACTGATATGGTTTTAGTTTTGGCCAAAAACAAGCAACCAAAAGCCTAACTATTACAAAAACAGCTTGAACACCGCTCGAACTGCTCTAAAACCACTTAAACCA
Source organism: Benincasa hispida (assembly GCF_027475165.1). Classification (NCBI taxonomy): domain Eukaryota; kingdom Viridiplantae; phylum Streptophyta; class Magnoliopsida; order Cucurbitales; family Cucurbitaceae; genus Benincasa; species Benincasa hispida. Next base: position 56,161,368 of record NC_143480.1, on the reverse strand, counting down.
GACCCAAACCATTTGAACCGTACCAGCAGATATTGAACCGAACCAACCACAAACCATTTGAAGCTGAACTGGACCAAACCTCAAGAGAACCGGTCGAACCGGCTTCTTTTGCTCTCGCTTAAAATCTCCCTAAGTCAGATTTTAGCATTAACGACCATCGTCATACAATTGGCTTGATCGTTTAGCAACCAACGCCTATCATTTAACAAAGCTACACGATCGTATAGTGTTCGCCTTCAATTGTATAGTGTCATCGTCTAGCGCCGAAGGATGCTACATGATCGCTTAGTGTCAAACACTATCGCATAGTTCTATTGTTTACCACCGCGTCTTGATCGTTTAGCGCGCGCCCGAGGTAAGCGATTGCCTAGTGCTATCGCATAGCAATCAACGCATCGCTCAGCTGCCGCTCATAAGTAAACGATCGTGTAAGTGATCGCTCAGCGGTATAGCATAGCACTTCGACGCTTCGCTTAGCTCCCGATCAAAATGTAAACAATCGTGTAAGCAATCGCTTAGCACCATCGCATAGCTCTTCGCCTCATCGTTTAGTTCCTACCTGAAGCTACACAATCGTGTAGTGCCATCGCATAGCAAAACAAAACATCGCTTAACTCCAGAGGTAGACGATCATCTAGTGCACAACACCTAAACGATTAACGCCCGAAGCTACACGATCGTTTAGATTTTCCTTCATATCGTCTTACATATGAAGCTAAACTATCGTTTAGCTACTGAAGCTCAACATCGATATGAACAGAGGCTGATCGTCTGGAATCTGCAACTCGGCCCCTTCGCTTATTTCTTTGAATTACATCTTAATTTCAATTCTAATGACTCCAAATAAATTACAGACTCTTGGGAAGACATTAAAGCTCATCAAGCAAGAGCCAATTAAAAATTTAAACGGAAATCAAAGAGAAATTAAAGGCCAAAACTCATAAAACCATATCATTACAGCAGTTTCATATTTTCATACAAAACACCCACCAAACCAGAATTAATCTGAACTAAATGCTTATAAGATGCTCTGATACCAATTGTTGGATCTACACCAGCACACAGTGGAAGGGAACAGAATCCATAAGCATTCTAATTCATTAATTTTAGTTGAAAAGAAGCATGCTAAAAACAGAGTATAATGGGTTTCATGAACATATCTTGGCCGAACCAACGAAATCTCCATTTTTAGCTACAAAATCCTTCGAATCCTTGTGTAGACCACCACAAAATCTTCCTTACTATTCTCTTGGTGCTCTAGATTGAGTTGTGGGACTCAAAATAAGCTGGAATCAAAGGGAATATGGAGAAAACTCACTAAACAAAATTCATTGAAGAACACCTTCTTCATCCGAATTTTTTAGCAAAAATTCAGTCGGTTCTCTTACCTTTCTTCATTCCAATCTCTTCAATATATTGCAGACTATCATGCAAAGAGATGTGTTGCATGGGATACAGCTTATGCTTCGAGTACAGCAAAGGAGAAGGTGGGTTCCAAGTAAGCTAGTTGAAGATGAAAAACCCATTTTTTTTTAAGTTTGTGTAATTTTTTCATTTTTCAAAATCCAAAATTGATTTTAAAATAATATTTTATTTCTAAAATCAAAATTTATTAATTTTACAAATTAATTTCAAAAATTAATTTTCTATTAAAATTAATAAATAATTATTTAAACAATTTAAATAATTCTAATTAATTTAATATCCAATATTAAATTAATTTTTACACAAATTCATCTTCATATATTGAAATCATATTTAAATATATTTTCTCCAATTCCGTTTGATTCTAATTTGAACATTTCAAATTAACTTATCACAGTACTCTAGAGCTAATCCATTTTCGATCTAGTAGGGCGACCTCATGGGCCTACAGATCATGGGCTCCAACAATCTGATATTAATCGGCTAAACTCATTATACCGATCTAAACCCCATTCGTTAACTAATGGGTCACTCCACTAAAGTTCATAGTTGAACTCACCTCACTGTAGATATATTATGTCCTCTCGATATAACCATGATTAGTAAGTTAACCTTTCATAGGTTCTTCGTAATAACGACTGGGTCAAATCTCTGTTTTACCCCCGAAATTACCTTTTGTTTCTTAAGTCCCACTGATCCCCTAATGAACAATTGTTTTGTGATTCAATCACAAAACTGAGTCCTTCTCATGCCAAATGAGAGGGCGGGATCCCTTGTTCAAGCCCCAGGATCAGCACTTAAGGGAATAACCTCTCTAGTAGGAGTGAAATCCCTCTTGCACCCTATGTCCCCAGCTATCTATCCAGTCTTACCCCTGAAATGACAGTCATATTGGGTCGACGTTGTTGAGCCAACTCACCTATGCAAATCTAAGGGCAATCCCAGATAAACAGAAGTTCATAGTTAGCTCAGGATTAAGGTCAAGTTACCTAGGTCATCGCTTTGAAATAGTCAGTCTTAAACAGTAACAACGTTATAAAGTAAGAGTGACTCATTTCGTGGTCCGATCTTGTACAAAATCTTTTGCACAAGAACATGATGACCATAATTTATATATTTATCTTAATACATATAGACAATGATGAATATGAATGATTGATGCTCTATATGCACTTAAGTGTTTTACGATAAAGATAATTTTATGCGATACTACGTTCTAAGTATATGTGTTGATAGTGATATGCTCCTAGTATGCGATGAAGTAGTGCGTGTCATAAGTTTCCTTGCACTAAAACCGAGTATAATTCCAACGAAAGTTTCTCAGAATGATTCGAGATCGAACACGGGGATCGTTGTCGTTAAATGCGACACTTATGTGATACATGTGACCGGTTTTAATAATGAATAAAGAATTTTGGTTTATACAAAAATATAAATCGTGCTGAAGTAAAAATGCGTTGATAAAGGAAAGTCCTAAACTACTATGATACATGATACACGATATAGGGGTCAAGGACTGTCTGTGAAGTTGTACAAAAGTATCGATGAATGTGATGGGAAGTCTTATGAATGAAGCAGAAAGAGAAAGAGTAAAGAGTAAAAACATCCCAAGTTCGTTAATCATGTTAAGAACGCAACTAAGGTTCCGCTTTCCCTTGGCATACACCTCTCAGTGATCGGCCGCGTTCCCATATGTCTATGGTGAAACAAAGATGAACTTGATGAACGCAAGGTTATTTTCATCTCTAGAATTACTTCTCGCTTTAGTTAACGCATTCTTCCACATTCTCTCGATAGGTGAAATAACATCTTCATTTCTGCTCTCACAAGTAAAGATGCCATCGAGCATGCTTTAGCTAAACTCAATTAATTCCTTGACACAAATTTGACTCACTTACTTAATTCTCACTTTTTACCCCAGGGATTAAAAACACATCATGGAGAAAATGGATGATAAAAGTATGGAAAGAGACAGAGAGATGATAATGATGACGATGACAGCATTTAATTCTAAAACTAAGTGTTTGATACATGTTTGTGAATGAGGGATTACAGAAGATGAACACAGAAGATGAATTAGAGAATAGAAACAAATAGGAAAACTAAATGGCAGTAGGCACAGACAATACGGCCGGTTACTTCTCGTGGATTTTCATAACCTTGTTGTGCAAAAATAGGATATGCATTTGAAACGGGTGCCCAAGTTAGTATATATATCATGAGTGATATGGAAATAGATCGAGTAATCACTTCCTTTATCGAAGAAAAGGTATTTTTAGTTTGCATGGTCCAATCAATGAGCCCGAAAATTTCTACAATAAAATTATTTAGGTCCCTAGTATAGTTTCTTATCCATGATTCTGCTATTTACTGAAATAATGTTACTCGAATATAGAAGGCATCCTTCAGGATGGGTAGAAGGAATAAGTACAACGTCTTGACACAGATCCCGATCGGAGACTTGTGCTTGCCGGCGTATGAATGTGATGGAGAGAAAAGCTTCCCTCTCAGGCTTGCTTTCCCGGTAGAATTGACCCTTTGCACAGAGCTTTAGCTTCGGGAATCAGAAGAATTCCTTGCTTAGAGACTCACTTTTTAGCCTTGTCTCGTAGTTCTCCCGGATTTACTCTATAAAGTCACTTCAGACCAGTCTTTCTCTCCTCGTTTTAGTATATCAGTGTATCACTGTATATATATCTATATGTGTGTATCTCTATCTCTGTATCAATATGAATTTCAGCGAATTTGAGGAAGCTATTTATAGGCAAGACCTTGGCTCTTTGAATTTGTGGTCCCCACTGTTTAATTATGGTAGATCCTGCAATGGCAGAATGGAAAATTCCTTTCTGTTACACGATCAATCCGTCAGAATTGCACAACAGAAAGCTGTACACTTGTTAGAATCATCTGTAAATGCGTTGCTCTTCACATCTTCGATCTATCGCCGCATGCGGCATTGTTTTTTATTACCGTATGAGGTTGAAATGCGTTGATCGCTAAAGCTCATGATCGACTGTCGCATGCACCGTCATTGCGTTGATCATCTCTTCATTCTTGATTGATGGGCTCATGCGATGTAGACGCGTTGTACCTTTTGTCTTCGAGCGATTAACACATGTGGTGACCTATGTCCTACAAAACAGAGACTGAAACATTCTATTTCACCATCGCAATGGTGTTAGTGGGTGTGTTTACGACATTTCATAATTTTCGTATTTCTCATCCAATTTTTATACTATCGACGCAACTTTCCTCTCTCTTTGCCGAAATATCTAAATAAAACAGTATAAATAACTTGTATTTCTACAAGTTATCACACCCCCAAATTTAGATATATGCTTGTCCTCAAGCATATCTTCAACTAAGGAAATTTCGCTAAATTTCTATCGTCACTTTGCGTCGATTGGTTGCTCCGAATGCTTCACATCTACAACATTACTTAACAACGCAATTTCCTTCTATCCTTTAATAATTCATCAACATGCTCTACTTTATTCTTTTATACAACAAACCTCTACTAAAAAATTCCCTTCTTGTTTTAAAAAGAATGTTTACCTCTTCTTGCAAAAACAACTAGGCGCGTCTTTATGCGGTGGTCTGGTTTGCGTCATTTTATTAGAGACTGTTGATCATGGTTATACCCTTCGTTTTGGCTTGCTCCCACGGGTGTCATGCGAGCATCCAACTATGGTTGTGTTTAACTTCAACTCTTGATTTTCAGCTAAGTTTTACTTTTGCTGGTAAGAGGAGTTGTCTCTTATATTCTTATTTTCTCTCTTTTTTTCCTTTTTTCTTTTCATATTGTGTCGATCTTGGAAACCCACCTTCGTTTTGGCTTGCTCCCACAGGTGTCATGAGAGCATCCAACTACGAGTAGGCTCCTTTTATGACTTAACTCTTATCAGGTTGGGATTTTCCCTTGTGATAACATTGGAATTTGTATGAAATTTTTTTCCTTCTTTTTTTTTTAATAATGAATGCATTTTCCTAATGATGATCGCATCTACTCAGACCTTCCCCATCCCCAAATTTAGAGATGTGCAGGGTCCTCATTACGTTTTTTTGGACAGAAAAGACAAAACATTTAGTCAAAATTTTGAAAAGAAGGTTTGAGCAAAGTCTTGAAATAGAAAAAGTAAAGTAGTGTTATTGCTATGAATTATCTAAGTGTTAGTTAGAAAGTGCAAAGTGTAAGAAATTTTGCTAAGGCTATGCATACTACTCATCATGGCAGCACAACTAATAACGCAAAATAAAAGACAAAGAACATCGCAATAATTGACAAAGGATGATAAGTAAAGAGGCTAGCGCATAATGAAAGAATAGTTACTCAGTTGTATTAAAATTAACCAAGTATACAAAGAATTAAAATTATTGCAACACAAAATTTAAGCATGTACAAAAAAATCAAGGTATAGCTTCTATACATAAGAATAATGAATGAAATAAAATAAAAGAATGGTCGCAACGAAAAATTGCAGATTTATTGAGAAGGTGGCACACCCCCAAATTTAGAGTTGCGGTAGGGGCTCAAGAGGAGGATTTTGCGGAGGAACTCGAGGAGCTTCTTCAAAATGCAGAGGTTTCTGTAAATGCGGAAGCACCATGGATCCATGTAAATATGCCGTCAAAAAGTTAAAATACTCATGGTTGTGTTCCGCCATTTGTCTCTGGTTCAGATGGATCGTAAAGATATTGCGTTGAATATTGATCAGCACCTGCCATGTCATCACAACACTGCGTTGCAACTCTGCGTGGCTCTCTTGTAACTCCGTTATTCGTTGGCAAAAGAATTCTTGTTGATGAGAGAGAAGAGAATGCATCTCTGCTAAGTCAGCAGCTAGGGTTGCAGTGATGGGCTGCGCCTGCGATGTTTCACCATCAACGTTTTGAGGTTGAGCAGAAGTTCCTTCACCTAAATCGTGTGGGTCGTCAACATGCAGAGATGGAGAAGGAAAATGCGGTGGAGATGGAAGAGAGGAAGATGCTGCTGGAAATGTGTTGGGTGAATCGGAAGCAAGAAGAAGATTTGTAAAGTGTTCAGGGAGTAGGGAAAGGGGTTCAGTAGGTGGGCTTGGAGGGTGAATAATCAAAAGTAAGAGGTCCAAAGGTATTTGGTCTTGCATTGATTGCTCTTGGACTTTTTCCTTGCCTTTGTTATCTTTGCGCTGCTTCTTGGGTTTTGGCTGCTGCGACGTATTCAAATCGATAATGGGTCGTTTAAGTGGAAGCTCGGGGCAGTGAGGGGAGTCTTTGAGAAGCATTCTCAAGATCTTTGTGTTGATGAGAACATGGACTTTTGGCATTGGCTCTTCTTCAATACCGACACATATTGAGAGGCATAAGCTCGAAACTGTCTAAGGAAAGAAATACTGGCCTCTCACACGCCCCATAAAACCTCGAATTTGCTTTGCGATCAATTGGCCCACGTTGATCAGAATACCACGCGCAATGCAGTATGCGACCATTACTCGATCCCGTGAAACTATTTTGTCATGAGATGTAGGGATGATTTGCCTCTTCACCAAGTAGACCCAAAGGCGCGCTTCCGGAAGCAGTTTGTTGGATGCAAGGGTTTTAATGCCTTTTAAAGATACTGACCACTGAGTGCCCGATTGCATTAATGTTCTCAGCGTATCTTCCATTTGTTTTTCTTCAGGATCATCAATAATTTTGTTGCCCGGTGCATCCGGGATGTCCTTCATTTGATATAACTCATTGATGTCTCTTGCGCTGAATGGCACTGTCTCCCCTTTCATGATCACCGCATCTTTGGTGCCATGAAGTCGTCCATTGTAGAAAGCTCTCACTACCATTGGAATTCTGATGGATGGGCACTGACAGAATGTTTCCCACCCATGCTTCAACACAACACTTGTAATTAAATCCGGTAGTGGCGTTGGCGTAGGTAAGGACCCCATTTCCATCATCATGTCATCATTCTCCTTCTTCTTTGATAGGCGTCCTTTGGTCAACGCAGGCTCACTGCTTTCAACTTTTGTTTTGCCCTTAACTTTTGCCAACGCAAGGCGGGATCTTTGTCTTTGTTTTCATTCCCGTTCCTTGTGCTGTTCTTCCCTTTCTCACTCCGCAATTTCTTTTCTTTTTTCTCTCTTCTGCGTTGCACATTTTCTTTGCGCCTTTTCTCCTTCTCTTCCCTCTTATTATTTTCTTCCTTTTCTTCTCCTCTTATTTATCTTTCAAACTGCTCTGAGGCCAACAATATGCATTATTCATCCTCGGCCCTTTTTCTTTCTTCTTCTGCCGAAATTGCGTTGTTACGGCATACTTCTTCATCGTGTAGTTTTCTTCTCAGATTTCCTTTTACGATGATTTGTTGCGCTCGTAACATATTTTCTTGTTTTTCCTCTTCCTCTCTCTTTTACTTTCCTTCTCTTCCACTACACTTTGTAAAAATTGTGGGTTGCTTGTTGACCCTTGCAGCGCATTCTCCTTGCGACGCCGCATTAGAGGAGTGATGTCTAGATCCTCTTGGTCTGCAGTCCCAATCATTCTTATATGCGTTGATGCCTCGTGAGGTTGTGCTAATTCTCTTCGTTACGTTGACACCCTCTCATCCACCCTTACGGTGGTGGATTCTCCGTCGACCTCCGAGCTTTCAGCCCTCTTTCTTTTTTCTTCCTTCTTCAGGCGCTTCTCTTCTCGCCTGCATTCCCTCTTCTCACTTGATTTCTTTTCTTTCTTTTTCTTCCTTGGCTAGGCTTCTTCATCTTCTCCTACCCACTTCTCCTTGTTTTTCCTTTTCTTCTTCCCTTCAGCTATTTCAGGCTGCTACTCCGCTTCCACCCTCTCCAAAGCAACCCTGGTGGGTCCCTCATAGGTTTCCTTAGGATCTGAAACGGCCAGGACGCTTCTTCGAGAAGCTTCTTCCATCTCTTCCTACAAAGGTAAGGGCTGATTAACAACTCCAGCTTTGGGTAGCCCTCTCTCCTTCTCTATATTGCTCAGGATACTCCCAAACACTTCTCTGTCGTCTCTTCTCTTCTTCTCACTTTCGGATGACAGTGTTGGGAGTGGGGCACTCTCTATGCTCGACCCCTCTCGGATTTGGAGTGGTTTGGCTACTAAAGGTTTTCGCCGAGGTTTTCCGACGATTATTGGGATGGGTTTCGGCTGGGCGGCGAGGCGGCGATTTGCTGCGACGAATGCCGCGTCCCTTGCAGTGACTTGGGATGGAGAAGGTGATGAAGGTGAAGAAGATGAATGAGAGGATTGCTCGGCCATGGCTTTGGCGAGTGAAAGAGTTGGGAAAGTTCTTAGGACTTAGGAAGAAATTTCGAAGGTTTGGGTATGCAGAGGATTCGCTTAGGGTTTTCTTTTTCACAAAAGATTCAAATAGACGTCCTCAGATGGAAGATGAAGGAATTTATAGGTTGGGCCTTGATGGGCCCAACACAAATTCTGTGTGGCAGGCTTCGAGGTACACAAAAAGCCTGCCTGCCGCGCTCCTCTCATTTATGAATTAGCAGAGAAGTACGTCCTTTCATCTGCTAAGTCATCATTTCCTTGGAAGCCTAAACGATTGGACTACTCTCTTTGCAAAAAGAATTTATCTTTTGTGTTTTATTTTCACGGGCGCAAGGTTAAAGATTAACGAAATGCATCCATTAACGCAAATGCATATTTGCAAAGGACGGGCAACAACGCATTCATTGGCGCAACACACCCCTCAACTCAGAGCATTTCTGGAGGATGGGCACATGGTATTTCTACTAGCGCAACACTACCTCGACATAGTGCATTTTCGCTAAGGACGGGCGCAGAATACATGCGCGTGCAACACACCCCTCAACGCAATGCATTTGTGTAAGATGGACGCAAAGTGTATCTTGTCAGCAAAAGATGCACCCATCTTCGCAATACATACCAATTTTTATTTTTCTTTTTAATTCATCAACAACGCAAGATGCTAGGACTTTGCGGTATTCAGTTTCTTTTTATTCAATCATTCACAGAGATTTAAAACAATACAACTAATGCAGAAAAGTAAGGAAATTGAACAAAGCATGGAAATAATGCAATTGAACTAAATTGAAAGTAAATTCATAAAGCAGTAAAGGCCATTTTAATACCGCGATAAAAAAAACAGTAAAAGAAAGCTGTAAATAAAGCATTTAAACATAGATGTAGGGATGTTGATTGAAAGAAGTTTTTCAGAGTTACCGCAATAGCATCCCCGTAAGCGGTCAAGCTTGCCTGCACAATGTCATCAAGGACATTGTGCCTTCCCATGGATCCCGGGGCTTCTAAATTACTTAGCAGCGTGTTCGGTGTTCTGCTGCGAAGCTCATCTGCCAATTGCCCGACTTGGATCTCCAAGTTCCTTATTGAAGACGTCTGCGACTGCATGACTACGTCATTTTTCTCAATATACTATTTTTGTAGGGACTCCAATGATGACAAATTCACAGAGGTGTTCGATGAGGACCGTTGGTTATGTGGTTGCCTTTGATGACTCGGATCCTGATTCTAGTGAAAAGATGGAGGATTTTCTCGATTCCCATAATTGTTGTTCTGATGGTTACTCTGGCCCCATTGGTTGTGATTCCCTCCCCACCGAAGTTAGGTTGATTCCGCCAACCTGGATTGTAAGTGTTGCTGTAAGGGTTGCTCTGGATAGCAAACACTGACCCACTCCGCATTGGATGCAACTTATTGCGGCCACTAGTGCCAGCGCATTGGGTTGCGCTATACTTTGAGAGAGGGCACCTTGATTAATTGTTGTCGTTTGAAGGAGAGAGGTCATCGCGGCCATTTGTGCGGCCAAGGTTGTCATTGTTTCCACTGGTACAATGGCATTGTCATTTCGTCTTCTCTCGAGGCCTCTTCCCTCATACCCGTCATCCACCCAATCATTCGTGTTTCGTGAAATGTGATCGAAGATGACCTTGGCTTCCGTGTAGGTCTTCCCATGAATCCTCCCACTGCAGAGGCGTCAGCAAAGGCTTGCGTTGATTGATTCAGGCCGTTATAAAAAGTTTCCATTAGACTGCAATCGGGAATCCCGATATGCGGACAATTTTTCACCAACCTTTTGAAATGCACCCAAGTAGTGCTTAGAATCTCATTATCCATCTGCTCGAAATTCAGCACATTCTTTCGTCTCCTTGCATTGGCTACTGAAGGGAAGAATTTCTTCATGAACCGTTCCACCAACTTGTCCCATGACGTGATTTCATTTGGCTCTAATGAATGAGCCCACCTCTTTGCCTCATCCCTCACTGTGTATGGGAAGAGGTAAAGTCTAATTCCTTCAGGGGTGACGCCAAGGATAGAGAAAGTGTTGCACATCTCCACAAAGCTGGTCAGATGGGCGTGCGGGTCTTCATCTTGTAGACGTCCAAATTGCCCCGCATTCTGTATCATCTGGAGCATGATCAGCTTTATTTCAAAGCGTACGTTCTCCTCAACCATTGGTCGTGAAATTCCAGGCGAGAAGTCGTAAAGATTCGGCGCCGCATAGTTTCTCATGGGGATATTGCGGTCAACAGCAAGAAAAACAGGATCTTACGCTGGCCGATTCGCCCCCTGATTTCCTTCGAGCCTCTCATTGTTGTTTGCCATGTTTGCTCTTCTTCGCTTGACTCTGTTCTGGCGTGCCCTCGCACGAAAAGTACGCTCGATCTCTGGGTCAGCTTCAAATTCTGGATCGGTTCCAGTACTCATAAACCGTCAGCCTACACTTTGCGATAAAGAGACAGTACAGCAGAGATCTGTCCTGTAAAATAACACAAAAGTATTCAACACTAATCGTTACCAATCATCGGCAACGGCGCCATAAACTTGATGACCATAATTTATATCTTAATATTTATGCATATAGACAATGATTAATATGAATGATTGATGCTCTATATGCCTCAAGTGTTTTCTGATAAAGATAATTTTATGTGATACTACGTTTTAAGTATATGCGTTGATAGTTATATGCTCATAGTATGCGATGAAGTAGTGCGTGTCACAAGTTTCCTTGCGCTAAAACCAAGTATAATTGTAATGCTAGTTTCTCAAAATGATCCGAGGTCGAACACGGGGATTGTTGTCGTTAAATACGATACTTATGTGATACATGCGATCGATTTTAATAATGAATAAAGAATTTTGGTTTGTACAGAAATATAAATCGCGTTGAAGTAAAAATGTGTTGATAAAGTAAAGTCCTAAACTACTATGATACATTATACATTATAAAGAGGTCGAGGACTGGCTGTGAAGTTGTACAAAAGTATTGATGGATGTGATGGCAAGTCTTATAAATGAAGTAGAAAGAGAAAGAGTAAAGAGTAAAAACATCGCAAGTTCGTCAATCGTGTTAAGAACGCAACTAAGGTTCCGCTTTCCCTTGGCGTACACCTCTCAGTGATTGGCCGCATTCCCATATGTCTATGGTGAAACAGAGATGAACGTGATAAATCCAAGGTTATTTTCATCTCTGGAAATACTTCTCGCTTTAGTTAACGCATTCTTCCATATTCTCTCGATAGGCGAAATAACAACTTCACTTCTGCTCTCAGAGGTGAAGATGACATCGAGCATGTTTTAGCTAAACTCAATTTATTCCTTGACACAAATTTGACTCACTTACTTAATTCTCGCTTTTTACCCAAGGGATTAAGAACACATCATGGAGAAAATGGATGATAAAAGTATGGAAAGAGACAGAGAGATGATAATGATGACGATGATAGCATTGAATTCTAAAATTAAGTGTTTGATACATGTTTGTGAATGAGGGATTACAGAAGATGAACACAGAAGATGAATTAGAGAATAGAAACAAATACGGAAACTAAATGGCAATTGGCGCAGACAATACGGCCGGTTGCTTCTCGTGGATTTTCATAACCCTGTTGTGCAAAAATAGGATATGCATTTGAAACGGGTGCCCAAGTTAGTATATATATCATGAGTGATACGGAAATAGATTGAGTAATCTCTTCCTTTATCGAAGAAAAGGTATTTCTAGTTTGCATGGTTCAATCATTGAGCCCAAAAATTTCTACAATAAAATTAGTTAGGTCCTTAGTATAGTTCCCTATCCATAATTCTGCTATTTACTGAAATAATGTTACTCGAATATAGGAGGCATCCTTAAGGATGGGTAGAAGGAATAAGTACAACGTCTTGACACAGTTCCCGATCGGAGACTTGTGCTTGTCGGCGTATGGATGTGATGGAGAGGAAAGCTTCCTTCTAAGGTTTGCTTTCCCGGTAGAATTGACCCTTTGCATAGAGCTTCAGCTTCGGGAATCAGAAGAGTTCCTTTCTCGGAGACTCACTTTTCAGCGTTGTCTCGTAGCTCTCCCAGATTTACCCTGTAAAGTCACTTCAAACCAGCCTCTCTCTCCTCGTTTTAGTATATCAGTGTATCACTGTATATATATATCTATATTTGTGTATCTCTATCTCTGTATCATATGAATTTCAACGAATTTGAGGAAGTTATTTATAGGCACGACCTTGGCTCTTTGAATTTGTAGTCCCCACTGTCTAATTATGGTAGTTCCTGCAGTGGCGGAGTGGAAAATTCCTTTCTGTTCCACGATCAATTCGTCAGAATTGCACAACAGAAAGTTGTACACTTGTCAAAATTGTCCGCAAATGCGTTGCTCTTCACGTCTTCGATCTATCGCCGCATGCGGTGTTGTTTTTTATTATCGCATGCGGTTGAATTGCGTTGATCGCTAAAGCTCATGATCGATTGTCGCATGCGCCGTCATTACGTTGATCATCTCTTCGTTCTTGATTGATGGGCGCATGTGATGTAGACGCATTGTACCTTTTGTCTTCGAGCGATTAACGCATGCGGTGACCTATGTCCAACAAAACAGAGACTGAAACATTCTATTTCACCATCGCAATGGTGTTAGTGGGTGTGTTTATAACATTTCATAGTTTTCGTATTTCTCAGCCAATTTTTATACTATGACGCAACTTTCCTCTCTTTTTGCCAAAATATCTAAATAAAACAGTATAAATAACTTGTATTTCTACAAGTTATCAGACACCCCCACTCCTCATGTCCAACATGAACGAATTAAGATCACTTCGTTTGTAGCACTTTACAACTCCTTGTAACAGTAGGCCGTATCCAATAGTGTTACTAGAATAAGGTACCCAACATTATCTATGTATTACAGATCATTTTGACTATTTACTTGAACCTGATCCACCTTTATGTCTCCACATAAAGATCAAGTACTCATCCAATAGTCAAGGGCCTTTTAGGTTTATTGGATTTCTATTCAAGCAATAGATCTATTCAATAACACCTTTATTGAATTTTTAGAATAAGCTCCATTGTTTACATACCACGAGTTTTAGGACATAAAACCCAAAGAGGAGAGTGCAACTATGGGCTTTAGTGGAGTGACCCATTAGTTAACGAATGGGGTTAATTTAGTGTAAAGAGTTTAGCCAATTAATCTTGGATCGTTCAAGCCCATGATCTGTAGGTCTACAAGGTCTCCCTACTAGCTCGTAAATCGATTAGCTTTAGAGTAGCATGATAAGTTAACTTGAAACATTCAAATTAGAAATAAGGGAATGAGTAATTATATGAGATATAATTACGCGTTTAATTTTGGAAATAAACGAAATTGGAGAATTTAATATTTAATCATGATTTAAATATTAAATTCATAAAGGTGGAATTTGTGTAAAGTTAATTTAATATTTGATATTAAATTAATTAAATTGTTTAATTAATTAACTATTATTAATTTTATTATAAAATTAGATTATGAAATTAATTTTGTAAAATTAATAAACGTTTTCAGTTTTGAAAAACAAAATTGATTTTAGAAATCATTTTGAAAAAAAAAATTGGGAAAACACAATAAAAGAGAAAAGTTAGATTTCTCCACTAAACACCTTCAAGTTACTCACAACAATCTCACTTGCTCTTGCTTCAATACTCCAAGCATGAGATGTATCTCATGCAGCCTTCTGCTCTACATGAATGTTCTGCAATAAATAGAAAAGATGGAAGTGGAATTGAGGCATGCATTAGTTGAACTTTTACTAAGAATTTTAAGTTGAAGAAAGTGTTCTTCAAGTGCAGTATTGAGTTCTCCAAATTCTCTTCATTCAAGCTTATTTTGAGTCCCACAACTCAATCTAAAGCTCCAAGAGAATAGTAGGAAAGATCTTGAGGTGGTTCACAAAAAGATTTGGAGAAGACTTGCAGCTGAATTCGAGATTAAAGAAGTTCTACAAAGGTATGACTTGAAACCCTCTTATTATTGTATGAGCATGCTTTATTTACAACTAAAACTAATGAATTAAAATGCTTATTAATTCTTGTTGCTTCTGCTGCATGCTGATGTACTCATACATTATCAACTATTGATTTGTTGTCTTTGCCTTCAAACAAGGTTGTGAATTTTTAAGCTAATGAGAAGGCCACTGCCATTCGAGAGCTACATAAAGAGGTTAAGGAAAGGATTGAAAAGCAAAATGCCAAGGTAATGAAGAGGGCTAACCAACAACAAAAGCCTATGATATTTAAGGAGTGGATTGGGTTTAGGTCCACCTCCGAAAAGAAAGATTTCCACATCAACGAGATTCTAAGTTAAATCCAAAAGGAGATTCACCTTTTTAAGTGATGAAGAAAATTAATGACAATACCTACCAGAATGATCTTGATGGTAAATATGGTGTGATTGCAACTTTTAAGGTTTCTTACTTAACTCCTTTTGATGTAGAAATGAACTTGATTCGAAGACGGATCCTTCAAAAGGGGGAGAAGATAGGGGTCAGTATCAGTCAGGCGGAATCATATTTGGATAAAAACTGCCACCGACCAATACACTCATCAGTTTTATCGACCAATTTTCTTCAGTTCCATCGGTTCCATTCATTTGGATCGATTTTTTGGCTATCTCTACACACCTCTAAGAGAAGATGATATGAACCAGACGTTCTTGTATTACCTCTGAGATCAATCATACGCTCAAAAGCCAAGAAGCTACAATTATTGTTGAATTCTCACACTCAAGCGAAGGTGAACTTAATTGAGGGGATTTAAGCAGCAACATCTTATCAGAATCTTTATAATTGGTCCCAATTTATGCGACAAGATGAAACCGATTGAACTTTGTTAATTTATTTTAATTTGCAGACATACCTTAATTTTTTGGGTATTTTCATTATTGGACCCATATATGCTTTGTTTACGTTTTTAGTTCTTTTTGAGTTAGGGATAAAATGGACTTTTTAAGTCCCTTTAGTTAAATAGGATGCTAACTAACAAAAGGAAGAGAAATTAGGAAAAAGCACATGGATAATGAATAGTTTTTCAGAATTGATGTACAACTCTCTCAAAATTATTATAATTTAGAAAAAAAATTAATAAATACAATTTCATAAATATATATGGTTTTAAATTAAAGATTTTGAAATAAAGTTTGAAGGACTTGTTTTAGGCTTGTAGCCATCTTAACTTTTAAATCAGGGAGGCCAAATAGAATAATAATAACAAATAAACAAATGAATAAAATTGAGTTAAAATATCATTTTAGTCCTTGTACTTTGAAATATGTTTAATTCTAGTTCTTGTACTGTGAAACCAGGATCTCAATTTTCCTACTTAAGTAGGTACTTAAGAAAATTAACTAAGTATAAGTTAAATCCTATGTTAAAGAGAAGGAAAATTCTAAGTGTTGGAATAGATTTTCTTTTAGTAGCTTTCAGTTGAGCCTTAACTAGTGAAAATTTGGCTAAATGTGAAGTAAAAAAGAAACCATGCATTTGGTGTTAGGAAACATGAACGCATGAGGCTCTAAGGAGTAAGTTTGTAGAGTTTAAAAGAAATTAAGCCTTAAAGCCAAGGACAACCATGCATGGAGTTTATGAAGTTTGCCCAATTGTTGCATGATAAGGGACACATGTTGGCTAGATGATAAGGGAAAATTGTGTAGCTAAATGTGGCGTAAAAGATGCACTAGACGATAACACTACACGATAGGTGATAGCGCTACACGATCAGCATAAACGCTAGACGATAGCACTAGACAATAGTACTAAACGATGAGCTTGGGCACAAGAAGATATGCATAGATGCTACACGATGTGTTAGGCGAGAGAGCTAGGTGAAAGACGCGAGCATTAGACGATGGTGCTACACGATAGGCAAAGCGCTAGACGATGAGCGTTGCTCGATAGATGCAAACGCTACACGATGGCGCTACACGATAAGCGTAAGTGCTACACAATAGGCGTACTCGCTAGACAATGGCATGATGCGTTAGACGATAGGCGTCAGCACTACACGATGCGACAACGAGAGGTACGTGATGAGCAACAGCGAAAGATCACTAAACGATGAACCATGTGATAGGCACAAGCGTTATGCGATGGGCTATGCGCTAGACGATGAGCAACAGCGAGATGACTGGATAATGAACGACAGCAAGAGGGTTACATGATAAGTGACAGCAAGAGATTAGCTAAACGATGGAGCTATACGATGAAGTGTAAGAGCTACACGATGAACTAGACGATGGGCAAAGTGTTTATGCATTGTTGAGGCTTGTGTTACACAAGGCTAGTGGATTCACCCGTACAAGGGCCTATACCGAGAAGAGGTTGAGCTTGAATTAGTAGGAGGTGGAAAAATAGAGTATCATGAAAGGAAGACTTATGCATCAAGAAGACAACTCAAACTTCATGCAACTAGGTTAGTTGCATGGAAGTAAGTGAATGGCAAGGAAGTAGGTGGTGCAAAGCATAGGGCAGACACTCCAAAAGTTTCTTAAGAAGAAGGTATCTTAAGGATCTCAAATCGAGAGTTCCATGAGCGACTTCAGATCACTTCGATTTCACAGTGACCAGAATATAAATTATATACATTCTATACTAACAATTATGCATATTAAACTCATAAACAGCATGCTCAGAATACGATAAAACGTAGAGAAAGGGGTTCATAGCAGAGGAAGACGGTCTTCATTTGTGTGACCCACAGTAGCGAAAAACTCCACCAATCTACCAGCATCCGATGAGTCTCTCGATTGTTATTGAACGATCCGAATGTACACGAACAAGGCTTCAGGGACAACGCCACCACAAGGGAAACCCCCGACGTCAGAAACCCAATGAGTGGGCTATGATGAGTTTGGTAGAGGATGGAGGAGAGGATTTCGTGTAGACGACAAGCACGCTCAAGAAGAACTCTGCTATTGTATAGTGGGGACGCTTATCGTATAGTAGAACCACACGATCGTTTAGGAAAAACTGGACGATCATTTAGGAAAGTGGTATACGATCGTTTAGGGAACGCGTGAACTAGACGATCGTTTAGACGAATGAGAATCTATCATATAGGCCCTAGGCGATCTCTCTTTCACGGTTTCTTTTGGGGCGTGGGATATCGAATGCACGAATGAATTAAATCTCAAAATGAAAACAATTTTCATACTTCAACCCGCCGATTACCTTAACCTTCGCGGCTCCATGTTCCCACGTTCAAACGTTTAATTGGTTAATTATTAAATAATTAATCAATTAATTTAATTAATAAATATAATCATATTATATTTATATCATATAGTTTGATATCATATATCTACTATAGTATTTTTTCTCTACATGATATAAATCATATTTATATCTAATTTTCTCAAAAGTAATGTATCTCATACATTTAGCCAATTACATCATATATAATTAACCAGTCCAATTATATCATATATAATTGAACTTCCTCTTGTCAATTTGAACATTTCAAATTAACCCTAACACTAGTTCTCGACTTTATCCAAGCTACCCATTTGACCTAATGGACCTGTGGCTCGAAGCTCCAACGGTACGTGAATGGCTGACTAAACTTTTTAGCCACAAGATTCACCATCCGTTAACTGTCAGTGATTGCATTAAAGACCAACAGCTGAACTCTTTTTACCACAGATATATTTCTGTGTCCATTGGATATAATCAATCATGAGTACGATGACCTTTCACAGATGCTCGTAAGTACAGCTGGGCCAATTTACCGTTTTTCCCCTGTAGTTACATCTCATTCCTTAAGTACCACTGATTCCTCTAATGAACAATACACCATAGTCCAACTATGTGTGAACACCTCTTAAGCCAAGAGAAGATGTGTGGTGCCACATCGTTCAAGCCTTGGAATCAGCCCTTAAGGAGTCATCTATCTACTTACCCTTGCCTCGAGGAAGGAGTGAATTTCATCTTATGTAGTTGAGTTCCCAGCTCCTAAATCAAACGTATCCCCAAAATGGTAGGTTTGAATTGGCGACTTGACCACTCGCACCCATACAAATCAAAGGACTGCCCTCAATGGCAGAAGTTCCCAACCCACTCAGGATTGAGGCCATGTTACCTATGGTCATCCTAGTGAAGTGAAGTTTCTGTCATGAACGGTGTTATATAACGAGACATTAGCACTTCGTGGTCAGGTCTTATACAAACTCTTTGTATAGGATGTCTCCGCTCGCATGTCCCTAACATGAATGATCAGGATCAGATCATCTGTTGCAAGTCAAAACACTTGTGACCATTCCACAAAGCGGGTCGCGTCCGTAGCATTACCAGGATAAGGTTTCCCTCCTATATCCATATATTACAGACCATTTTGGTTATCACTCAAGACATGATCAACTTGTATGTCACCACATACATGCTTGAGTCACCTACAAATAAAAAAGGATTTTATGTTTATTGGTTTGTGGTAAAGCAAATAAAACAAATAATTGAGAAAAACAACAAGATGTGAAGTAAATATCATATATTAACAATCACATGTGTTCATATATACTGATTACAAACTACAGAACACGAGATTTTCGGGCATCAACCCCAACACTATCATGCGTTGGAAGTTTTGTAAGATGAAAAGGATCTATTCCTTTGGTCTATAAATACCACCATAAGGTGTCTCTTCAGTTCATAATCCGAAGTCCTCTTAAGAAATACTAGGAAGAGTGTTTGAGAGCAATTTCGGAGGAAACCATGTGTTGATCAATAAGTTCCAATAGGAGGAGATGCTGTCGAAAAGTGAGGTCTGGAAGTAGCATCAACTTGGGATGTGGAGTTCTCCCAGATTACTCGTGTGTTTTGAGTGATTCCAAAGCCACTTGAAAGCTCTGAGAGTCTAGTTTTCAAGCAAGGCTTCTAGAGAAGAAGCTTCAAGGAATCAGGCTGGAGAGTGGAGAAAAGATAGAAGAGTCGAGCTCTTGGGTAAGCTTCAGCCAGTCTTGATGATTTAAGAATTCCAGCCAAACCACAAAAAGTTCTTAGCTGATATTTTAACGTAAGCTTCTTGAGAAATTTTAAAACATATTTGTAGAAAGATGTGTCTCGAAATAAGTCTTTGAATGATGAATAATCTAAGCTTGAAATTGAATCTGGAATTTAGGGTTGAAAAGGGAGCCTGAGGAAACCAAGGAACTTCTAGAGAAAAAGGTTCCTACCCAACCAAGGTGAGTGATAATTTCCTTTAAATCTTAAGCATATTTTATAGAGTATATGTATATGCTTATATTGTGAATGAGTACTTAGTATGAGAAAGAGATTATGTGATCAAGATGGTCAGGGGTCAACAGACCTTGTTCCTGAGCCCGGAGCAGAACCTCATGGGATGGTCAGGAGACCGAGAAGTCTAGTTCTAGAGCCTGTGAGAAAAACCTCGTATGAGATGGTCAGAGGGCCAAAAGGCCTAGCTTCTGAGCCTATAAGTAGGGATCTAAATGCATATAGGAAATATAGGGAACACAAGAGAGTAAGCATTTATGACTACTCTCAGTTTAACTACCTACCATGTGTGTGTAGGTAGATTCGAGATCAGACTCATTATACGTAGTATCAGTTCAAGTATCTACCGTGTGCGTAGGTAGAGTTGAGAAAAGACTCATTCAAGGCTGAGATTTGGATGTTAACCTCGTAGTTGTGATATTCTTGTATTTTTTTATGAGTTGAAATAGACTTTAGAAGTTGCTTACCACTCACTGAGCTTCTTGAAGCTCAATCTTTTCTTTCATGTTTTTCTTCCCAAGTAGCGAAAAGTGAGGAGTTCCAGGGTGTTTCTAAGGTCAAGTTCTGCCACTGCCACAGTCACACTTCTGGTTTTAGAGTTGTTGATGTAAACTTTGTAATTTAAGCCTGGGAGTTGTATAAACGTTATACTGTTTTTAATAAAATTAGTTTAGATAAATTGTTGTTGTCTATATCCTTGTTTTAAAGTTTTATGAAAGTAAAGTGGTTCAGATGGGCAGTAGATATCACAAAAGAGTGGTATCTGTTGTCGCTCACGCCTCCCTTTGGGCTCAGGAGGCAGGCTCGGGGTGGGGTGTGACAACTTGGTATCAGAGTAAAGGTTTACATAAAACCTGGGGAAAGGTTGAGTGTAAAGATTGAGTTGATACCAGTTTGGTATCAAAGTATAAAGTTCTTGAAAACGGAAGGGTTGAGTTTAGAAAAACCTGAGGTTTGAGTTCAGTAAAACCAGAGAGAAGTGTGGTAGAATAAAGGTTTAAAGAGTAACCTAGTAGAATAAAGGTTTAAAGAGAAACCTAGGAATTAGTCAAAGTAAGACTAAGAGAAATAGCGGAAGTGGCAGAACCTAGCAGATAACCTGAGCTGGAACTCACAACGGTACCTGAAGATCCATCGAGGAAGGTAAGAATGAATTAAGTTACTCTTATTTAAAGTTTGAGATAGAAAAGTTATTTGTAGACAGTTTGGTTCGATGACTAGCTAAGAGATGGCTAGGAGAGGTATCTTTGGAAAAACTAAGGAAATAATATCAGAGTAGCGCAGCAGATGCGTAGTGATAGACAAGGTTATAAGAGTTTGCGACAAAGGTTGTGAAACCTTAGTCCGAGTAAATTTCGAGGATGAAATTTTCTTAAGGGGGAAGTAATTGTGAAACCCGGATCTAAATTTCCCTACTTAAACAGGTAATTAAGGGAATTAACTAATTATAAGTTAAATTCTATGTTAAAGAGAAGGAAAATTCTAAGTGTTGGAATAGATTTTCTTTGAGTAGCTTTGAGTTGAGCCTTAACTAATGGAAATTTGGCTGTGTGAAATCAAAAAGAAATCATGTGCTTGGTGTTAGCATAAACAGGTAATTAAGGGAATTAACTAATTATAAGTTAAATTCTATGTTAAAGAGAAGGAAAATTCTAAGTGTTGGAATAGATTTTCTTTGAGTAGCTTTGAGTTGAGCCTTAACTAGTGAAAATTTGGTTGTGTGAAATCAAAAAGAAATCATGTGCTTGGTGTTAGCAAACATTAACGGATGAGGCTCTGAGGAGGCTAAGTTTATAGAGGTTAAAAGAAATTAAGCCTTAAAGCCAAGGACAACCATGCGTGGAGTTTATGAAGTTTGCCTAATCGTTGGCATGACAAGGGATGCATGTTTGCCAAAGCATTAGCATGAGGTGCTACCTAAAGGTTGTTCATGCGTTAGAATGATAAGAAGCTACGTGAATGAGAGCGAGATGGCTAGACAATGAACGCAAGGTGTTGAGCGTTGGAGTGATGCATGCGGATGATCGTGTAGCTACCTGGAACGCTAAATGATGCACTAGACAATAACACCACATGATAGGCAATGCCGCTACACGATCAGCATAAGCGCTAGACGATAGCACTAGACGATAGCGCTAAACGATGAGCTTGGGTGCTAGACAATAAGCGTAGACGCTAGACGATGCATTAGGCACAACTAGGCGATAGACGCAAGTGCTAGATGATGGCGCTACACGATAAGTATGATCGCTACACGATAGGCAAAGTGCTAGACGATGGGCATTGCGCCATAGATGCAGACACTAAACGATGGCGCTACACGATAAGCGTAAGTGCTACACGTTAGGTGGACTCGCTACACGATGGGCGTGATGCGTTAGACGATAGACGTCAGCACTATACGATGAGTGACAGCGAGGGATACACGATGAGCGACAGCGAGATCATTAATAGTGAGAGATCACTAAACAATGAACTATGCCATGGGCATAGGCACAATGCGATGGGCTATGCACTAGACGATGAGCGACAACGAAAGGGCTGGATGATGAATGACAGCGAGAGGGTTGGATGATGAGGAACAACGAGAGATTAGCTAAACGAAGAAGCTATACGATGAAGTGTAAGAGCTGCACGATGGACTAGACGTTGGGTCAAGTGTTTATGCATTGCTGAGGCTTGCGTTACACAAGGCTAATGGATTCACCCGAACAAGTGACTATACCGAGAAGAGGTTGAGCTTGAATTAGTAGAAGTTGCACAAAGAGTTTCATGCAAGGAAGACTTATGCATAAGGAAGACAACTCAAACTTCATGCAAGTAGGTGAGTGGCATGGAAGTAGGTGAATGGCAAGAAGTAGGTGGTGGCAAAGCATAGGGCAGACACTCCAAAAGTTTCTTAACAAGGAGATGCCATTCATTGGAAACTTGGTAAGATGAGAAGGATTGGATCCTTTGGTCTATAAATACCACCATAAGGTATCTCTTCAGTTCATAATCTGAAATCCTTTTGAGAAATACTAGGAAGAGTGTTTGAGAGCAGTTTCGGAGGTCAACCATGCATTGATCAAGTAGTTCTAAGAGGAGGAGATGTTGTCGGACAATGAGGTCTTAAACTAGCATCAACTTGGGACGAGGAGTTATCCCAGACTACTCGTGCGTTTTGAGTGATTCCAAAGCTACTTGGAAGCTCTGAGGGTCTAGTTTTAAAGGCAGGCTTCCAAAGAAGAATTTCCAAGGAATCAAGCTAGAGAGTGGAGAAAAGACAGAAGGGTCGAGCTCTCGGGTAAGCTTGGGCCAGTCTTGATGATGTAAGGATTCCAGCCAACCCACGAGGAGTTCTGAGCTGATACTTTAAGGTACGCTTCTTGCAAAATTTTAGAACATGTATGTAGAAGGAAGTGTCTCGAAATAAGGCTTAGAATGACGAGTAATCTAAGTGTAGAAAATAATAAGGTATTTAAGTGAGTTTTATTGGGTTTTTTGAAAAAATTAAAGGCCCAATGGCATTCTTGTAAATAATGAGCAGTGGTATTTTTGTAATTACCCTTTTCTCCTCCAAAAATAGGGTCTGAATTCGTGGAATTTGGGGCTGAAGAAAAAAACTGCACAGCCACCTGGGAGAGAGAGAGAAAATTGCAGCCGCTAGAGGGTTTATTTGGTCGAACATAGAAGCAACCGCCTAGGGGTTTCTTCTGGTGAGCCGCAACTGCTGAAGTCCACGAGCCGCCTGAAGAAAAACGTCTGCCGCTATCCGTGGGTGACGTGGGTCTGACGTGGGCGAGCGTCCGCGATGGTTACGTAGGTGACGGGCAGAAGATCAGATCGATCTGGGCGGTCCGGTTTCGAACGAGGGGTCGGACAATTCTAGTTCAACGCGAGTGTGTTGTAGATCTGGGTTTGGTGGTTCGCCGGTCAGAGGTGGGTAGCACACTATTTTGGGCTGTTTTGCAGCGAGTTGTTCTCAGTTTTCAGAGGCGACATTGTGTGCGGATCTTTCTCGGTATCAGTGTATATTGAAATTACAGATTGGTGATTGATTATCTGTAATTTGTAAATTCCTTTATTGCTCATTAATAAATTAATTCAAGCTGGTTCTCAAAGTGGATGTAGACCAAACTGGTCAAACCACTATATATCTTGGTGTTCTTTACTGCTTTCGATTTACTTCTGCTGATTGTTTGCATTCTGTTTGACCATCTAAATTAGGTTCAGAAACTCTCACACTAAGCTTGAAGTTGAATCTGGAATTTAGGATTCAAAAGGGAGCCCGAGGAAACTAAAGAACTTCTAGTGTAACAACCCAAATTTATACGCATACATTACAGGAAATTAAATGTCAAATGTTAAGCAGGACGAAATTTTATTTAAGAGGGTAGTAAATGTAATACCCTAACCCTAATTTAGAAAGCAGGAAAATAAATATATAATTAAGATTGAAAAATATATAAATTTAATAGGAAAATCGAGTGGAAATTTAGAATTGGAAAAAAAATAAGAAATTTATTAATTATCCAAAAATAATGAATAAGGGGGCAGAATCAGGGAGGATTAATTAGAAGTTGGACGCTAGCTAATTCAGGAAACAAAGGGCAGTAGATAACTTTTTGTTTGGGCACTGCTCATTGGAAGAATTGGAGGTGAATTAATTGCCCATATACTCTTAAAATTTGAAATAGTTAAAAAGGGGAAGTGGAATCCACAAGTAGTGAAGGCAACCCACGAGTGAAAACTAATTGGAGAGAGCGAGAGTGGAGAAAGCGAGATTCTCAGTGAGACAGTGGGAGAGAGCAAGAGCCACGAGAGTAAAACCAGCGAGAGCGAGAGTCACGAGAGCCAAGCCAACGAGAAAGCTGAAAAGAGCAAGATTCTGAGAACAGAAAGAGTGAGATTTGGATAGAAGCGTGGATTATGCATTGAATTTGGCCACGATCTTATAGATTATACATGGAAAACTGTAAAATAGAATACAAACAAAGGTTGACGTAAGGGCAAACGTTAGCCAAAATTAGGTGTCTTATTAAGAGAAATTCTTAAACCTAAGTAATTTTAAAAAAGCCATTTGTAGGATGATTTGTCACACAAAGAAGAGCTGAAAACGGCTATAAATAGGAGGCTTTAGGCTGGAAGTTAAACGGATTCTCAAACAAAAATCAGTAGTAAAAATCGTGTGAAAAGGGTGAACCAATATCTAAAGCACCATATAGAATGGCACCTGCGAAATTAAAAGAACTCAAAATACAATTACAAGAATTGTTAGATAAGGGATTTATACGCCCTAGCGTGTCTCCATGGGGAGCATCTGTCTTATTTGTTAAGAAAAAGGATGGATCAATGCGTTTATGTATAGATTATCGGGAGTTGAATAAGTTGACAATAAAGAATAAGTACCTACTCCCACGCATTGATGACCTATTTGACTAATTACAAGGAGCCTCATTATTCTCCAAAATAGACTTACGATCAAGATATCATTAACTATGAATCAAGGAGTCTGATATACCCAAGACTGCTTTCCGAACAAGAGATAGGCATTATGAATTCGTTGTGATGCCCTTTGGATTAACAAATGCCCCAGCAGCCTTCATGGGCTTGACGAATAGAATTTTTAAGAACTATCTTGATAACTTCGTGATTGTATTTATAGATGATATTTTGGTCTATTCTAAGTCTAAGGCAGAACATGAAAAACATCTTAGGGACATCCTTTCCATATTAAGAAATGAAAAGTTGTATGCCAAATTCTCCAAGTGTGAGTTTTGGATGCGCGAGTTGCGTACCTAGGGCATATTGTAAAACAAAAAGGAATCTTAGTGAATCCTGCTAAAATTGAAACAGTTAGCAAGTGGCCTCGCCCAACAACAGTCAGCGAAGTGCGAAGCTTCCTTGGATTAGCAGGATATTATAGACAATTTGTGAAGAATTTCTCAAGTATAGCATTACCCTTAACTAACCTCACCAAAAAGAATAATCCTTTTGTCTGGAACCAAGCATGTGAGCAAAGCTTCCAGGAACTAAAAGAAAGGTTGAACACAACCCCTATTCTTACTATACCTGACGGATCAGGGGGTTTAACTGTGTACAACGATGCATTGAAGAAGGGGCTTGGTTGTGTATTGATGCAACACGGAAAGGTAATAACATATGTTTCAAGACAACTAAAACCTTATGAACAAAATTATCCCGTTCATGACTTGGAGTTAGCTGCCGTAGTCTTTGCCTTAAAGATATGGAGACATTAGTTATATGGGGAAAAGATCCAAATTTATACAGATCATAAGAGCCTTAAATACTTCTTTATCCAGAAAGAGTTAAATATGAGGCAACGAAGATAGTTAGAATTAGTCAAAGACTATGACTGTGAGATCCTTTATCATCCAGGAAAAGCTAACATTGTTGCTAATGCTCTTAGCAGAAAGTCAGCTCACACAGCAGCTCTAAGTACCATCTCCAAACACATAATGGATGACCTTGAAAGAGCTGAGATCTCACTAATACCAGAAACCTTCACAACTCAAATAGCATAGTTAATTGCAAGACCTGCATTAAAGCAAAGGATAATTTATGCACAACAAATAGATAAATACCTAAACAAACAACTGCAGTCAAAGAATGGAGAAACCAGTCAATTCTCTACAGCCCCAGACTCTACACTCCTCTATCATGGATGTCTATGTGTACCAGATGATGAAGAAATCAAGAAAGAACTATTAAAGGAAGCTAAGGAATCATGCTTTTCAATACATCCTGGGAGTACCAAAATGTATCGAGACTTGAAAGCACATTACTGGTGGTGTAACGTGAAAAAGGATATAGCCGACTAGGTAAATGAATGTTTGGCTTGTCAACAAGTGAAAGCTCTACGGCAACGACCACAAGGACTCCAGCCTCTAAATGTTCCAGAATTGAAATGAGAGTATATTTCTATGGACTTCATCTCAGGACTCCCGAGAACTGTTAAAGGCCACAACATGATTTGGGTGATTGTAGATCGACTCACCAAATCGGCCCACTTCCTACCATGCAAGACTACTCACACTACGGAAGCACTAGCTCAAATGTACTTAAAAGAGGTCATCCGGTTACATGGAGTCCTAGTATCAATTTTTTCAGATCAAAACCCTCGTTTCGTCTCCAAGTTCTGGAAAAGTTTGCAGAAAGCAATGGGCACACAGCTAAATTTCAGCACAACCTTCCATCCACAAACTGATGGCCAAACAGAACGAGTTAATCAAATCCTAGAAGACATGTTGAGGGCATGTGCTTTGGATTTTACTGGAGCATGGGATTCGCAGATACATCTTATAGAATTTTCTTATAATAATAGTTATCAGGCGACAATTGGTATGGCTCCCTTCGAAGCCTTATACGGAAAGAAATGCAGATCCCCTGTACACTAGGATGAAGTCGGGGAGCGAACACTACTAGGGCCTGAATTGGTACAGCAAACATCAGAGTCAATTAAGCTAATTTGGGAAAGAATGCGAACAGCTCAAAGCAGACAGAAGAGTTATGCTGATAACCGTAAAAAAGAGTTGGAATTCAAAGTAGGAGATCACGTATTTCTAAAGGTAGCACCAATGAAAGGCATGCGTTTCGGACGAAAAGGAAAACATAGCCCTTGCTTTATTGGACCCTTTGAAATATTAGAACGTATTGGCCAAGTAGCTTATCGATTAGCATTACCACCTACCCTTTCTACAATACATAATGTCTTTCATATATCGATGCTTCAAAAATACGTGTTTGACCCATCACATGTAGTAAATTATGAACCTCTACAAATAAGTGAAAACATGGAATATGAAGAGACTCCATTTTGCATCCTAGCAAGAGAGAAGAAGTCACTTCGTAATCGGGAAATAAGTTTAGTGAAGGTTCTCTGGAGAAATCAGCAAGTAGAAGAAGCTACATGGGAACGAGAAGAAGAGATGAAAGTCAAATACCCTTATCTGTTTAAGAACCAAGAAACTTTCGAGGACGAAAGTTCTTAAGAGGGGAAAAATGTAACAATCCAAATTTGTACGCATACACTACAGAAAATTAAATGTCAAATGTTAAGTAGGACGAAATTTTATTTAAGGGGGTAGTAAATGTAATACCCTAACCCTAATTTAGAAAGCAGGAAAAAAAATATATAATTAAGAATGAAAAATATATAAATTTAATAGGAAAATCAAGTGAAAATTTAGAATTGGAAAAAAATAAGAAATTTATTAATTATCCAAAAATAATGAATAAAGAGGCAGAATCAGGGAGGATTAATTAGAAGTTGGAGAGAAATATTGGAGAGAAAACTGGGAGAGAGCAATGTTGGAGAGAAAAGATGGAGAGAAAGAAGGAGAGAGCCACACTGGCGAGATTGGAGGGAGCAAGATTGGAGAGAAAATTGGAAAGAGCGAGAGTGACGAAAATTTGGGTTGATGAAGATAAGGTACTTGTAATGGTACCCATTTGCTTGGAGCAGATGGTGGAGTAGTCGTGTTTCTGAGGATACATCACAAAATTAAACTTATATTTCTTCTTTCAAATAACAGAAGGAGCATGCGTTGGAGGGGATGGATAGTTCGAAAATCTTTTACTCGGTCCAGACGGAGGAATATGCATGCTTTTTGGTAATATTCCAAAATTGATACCAGGTTTCTTGTGTAAAATGACAGATAGGGCATGCGGTGGAGGAGGAGGACTTTCTGAAGTTCTTTGACTCGGCCCAGATGGAGGAATACGGTTTCCTTTTGATAATACTCTGAAGTTGATCCTAGATTCCTTATGTAAAATGATGGATATGACATGCGGTGGAGGAGGTGGATTGTCTGATGTACTTTGACTCAGTCCAGATGGAGGAACGCGTTCTTCTTTCGATAGAATTCCCAAGTTGAAAGGTGGAGCTAAGTCAGGTATTCTCTTGTATTTTCCTAGTGAGAAATGGATATGCCTTTTTGGATGCTTTATATTCTCGTCGCTCAATTCGTTTTCGATAGTAGAGTCGCCTTTCTCCACTACAAAAACATTTTTAGCATCTGTTTGATAGATTGTACTATGCAACCCAAGGAAAATGAAAGCACAAGCTCCGAAAAACACATTAGAATAACTAATTGATACCATTTTTGTTGTAGGTTTTTCTATTGCTTCCTTTTTTATATGTAGCACTTCTTTCTCAATTGAAATTAAAGTAAAATATTGGTATAAAAGCTATAAATAACATCTTTCGTTTTAGAGAAACAACAAAAATACAGAATTTGTTAGGAATTTTATTATTAAGAAAAATTCACAATAAAACTAACAATCCAAAATTGACATCTTGTTTTTGAAGTTTTTAAATGATGATGTTTTCAAAGTTTTCAAAATCAACGTGTTGGCTTTATTTTCTTTTCCGTTACTTTTTTTTTTTTTTTGTTAAAAAAAATCAAATATGTTAACAACTAATCAACTTTATCAAACCCACAAAGCGGCTAACTTTATTTCTATTATAATTACATTGTATTTTCAACCATGGCGGTTAAAAACCACCATAAATGAAAAGCAATTTAGAGTAGAGACTAAAACAATTAGTTATATTTTCATTCGATTACAGTTACGAACCACCATCAAATGTCCCTTTTCATGACATTTTAAATTGTCATCGTCTATCATTTATCTATAATTTTGACAATATTTTTTCAACACAGACACGTTTTAACACATGTATCATAATTTTTCCCAATATTGCAATGTATTTTGGTGATATCACGGTTGCAATTGGAATAATATTGGTGATTTGGATTATAATATAATTTAATGTGACCAATTAACATTAGAGCTTCCAAGTAAAATGAATTGATGTTGGACGCATTGAGAATAAAAGAGAACAAACATTGAGAAGTTACCTATGGCATCTAAATGTCAAAAATTCACGAAAATTTTATTTTAGTTATTAAATTGGTCGAATATTGTTCCAATGCATGAAATTTATTCTAAAGTGCCTTCTCCAATTGCTGTCTCCACTGAAATAGATCTTAGTATTATTTTAGATAAATTTAATTGGAGACTAAAGTACTATATACCGGATTTCCTCTGAGGTCAAAATTTAGGTTAAAATGAACTTTGAAAACTAAATTTAAAATTTATTGAAAATATAGATTTTAAAATTGACCAATTAGGCATACATTGGAGCTTCCAAGTAAAAAGAAGTGATGTTATACGCATTCAGAACAAGAGAGAACAATCATTGAGAAGTTACCTATGGCATCTAAATGCCCAAAATTCACGAAAATTTTATTTCAGTTATTAAATTGGTCGAATGTTATACCAATGCATCAAATTTATTCTAAAGTGCCTTCTCTAATTGTTGTCTCCACCGGAATAGATTATAGTATTATTTTAGATAAATTCAAATGGAGACTAAAGCATTATATACTGGATTTCTTTTAAGGTCGAAATTTAGGTTAAAATGAACTTTGAAGACTAAATTTACAATTTATTGAAAATATAGATTTTAAAATTGACCAATTATGCATACATTGGAGCTTCCAAGTAAAAAGAACTGATGTTATACGCATTGAGAACAAGAGAGAACAAACATTGAGAAGTTACCTATGGCATCTAAACGCCCAAAATTCACGAAACTTTTATTTCAGTTATTAAATTGGCTGAATGTTATACCAATGCATGAAATTTATTCTACTGTGCCTTCTCCAATTGTTGTCTCCACCAAAATAGATCTTAGTATTATTTTAGATAAATTCAAACGGAGACTAAAGTACTACATACTGTATTCCCTTTGAGGTCAAAATTTAGGTTAAAATCAACTTTGAAGACTAAATTTAAAATTTATTGAAAGTATAGATTTTAAAATTCGACATTTGAAATTATAAGGACTAAAATTAAAGGAAATTCTTATAAATAGATAAATCCCCAAAATATTTACACATTATAACAAAAATTAAACAAATTTCAAATATAAAGATAAAATTGATAAAACATTTAGGTTCTAAGATTCGTTGGTGCTTCAATTATTCTAATATTTCTTGTAATAGGCAGCATACCTTATTATATGAACCAAGACGCTCTTGTGTTACTTCCAAGATCAATCACACGCTCAAGTGCCAAGAAGCTATAGTTAGCATTGAATTCTCACATTCAAGTGTAAGTGAACACAATTTAGGGGATTCAAGCTGCAAAATCTGATCAGAAGTTTTATAATTGATTTTAGTTGATGCTACAAGATAAAACTGATTGAACATTGTTAATCTATTTTAATTTGTAACTAAACAATAATTTTTTTTTGTTATTTTCATTATTGGACCCATTTATGTTTTATATGGGACACAAATTGGACATAAATTGCCTCTTCATGAACTAATGTACCTAGTACTTTTATGAGACTTATGAACCATGCATTACATGAATTTTTAGAAGAGTTTGTTGTGGTTTATTTTAATGGCATTCTAATATACTCTAAGACACTAGAGGATTATGTGATGCATGTTAGGTGTGTTTTGATTGTAATTAAAAAGGAAAAACTTTATGCTAATCTCAAAAAGTGTTGTTTTTGCATGGAAAAGGTAAGCTTCATAGGTTTTGTAGTTTCTAAACATGGAGTGGAAGTTGATTCTGAGAAGGTTAAAGCAATTAGGGAGTGACCTACACCTAAAATGCTAGTGAAATTAGGAGTTTTCATCAGCTAGCTAGTTTCTATACGAGGTTCATAGGGATCTTAGTTCCATACCTACACCAGTTAATGAACTTATAAAGAAAAATGTAAAGTTTTAGCGGGGACAAGCACAAGAATACGCTTTGAATGATTTGAAAGATAAGTTATGTAATGTGCACTTACTTGTCTTGCCTAATTTTGATCTAACATTTGAAATTGAGTGTGATGCCAGTTGAAAAAAAGTTGAGGTTGTTTTAATACAAGATCAAAGACCATTGATGTACTTCAGTGAGAAGTTAAATGGAGTTGTCTTGAAATATCCTATATAAAGAGCTTCATGCCTTAGTGAGAGGACTACAAACATGGTAATAATACTTGTTAATTTATTTTAATTTGCAGACATACCATAATATTTTGGGTATTTTCATTATTGGACCCATATATGCTTTGTTTAGGTTTTTAGTTCTTTTTGAGTTAGGGATAGAATGGACTTTTTAAGTCCCTTTAGTTAAATAGGATGCTAACTAACAAGAGGAAGAGAAATTAGGGAGAAACACATGGATAATGAATAGTTTTTCAGAATTGATGTACGACTCTCTCAAAATTATTATAATTTAGAAGAAAAAAAATCATAAATAAAATTCATAAATATATATGGTTTTAAATTAAAGATTTTGAAACAAAGTTTGAAGGACTTGTTGTAGGCTTGTAGCCATCTTAACTTTTAAATAAGGGAGACCAAACAGAACAATAATAATGAATAAACAAATGAATAAAATTGAGTTAAAATATCATTTTAGTCCTTGTACTTTGAAATATGTTTAGTTCTAGTTCTTGTATTGTGAAACCAGGATCTCAATTTCCCTACTTAAGCGGGTAATTAATGGAATAACTAAGTATAGTTAAATCCTATGTTAAAGAGAAGGAAAATTCTAAGTGTTCGAATAAATTTTCTTTGAGTAGCTTTGAGTTGAGCCTTAACTAGTGAAAATTTTGTTAAATGTGAACTAAAAGAGAAACCATGTGTTTGGTATTAGGAAACATTAACACATGAGGCTCTAAGGAGGCTAAGTTTGTAGAGGTTAAAAGAAACTAAGCCTTAAAGCCAAGGACAACCATGCGTGGAGTTTATGAAGTTTGCCCAATCGTTGGCATGACAAAGGATGCATGTTGGCCGAAGTATTGGCAAGAGGCGTTGCCCAAAGGCTGCTAATGCATTGGGATGATAAGAAGCTATGTGAGCGAGAGTCTGAGGGCTAGACAATGAGCGCAAGGCGCTGGAGTGATGCGTGCGGACAATCGTGTAACTACATGCGGCGTAGCGCTAGACGATAACACTACACGATAAGTGTTGGCGCTACACGATCAGCATAAATGCTACACGATAACACTAGATGATAGCGCTAAACGATGAGCTTGGACGTTAGACTATAAGCATAGACGTTAGACGATGCGTTAGGCAAGAGAGCTAGGTGATAGACGCAAGCATTAGACGATGGCGCAACACGATAAACATGAGTGCTACATGATAGGCGAAGTGCTAGACAATGGGCATTGCACGATAGATGCAAACGCTAGACAATGGCGCTACACGATGGGTAGACTTACTAAACGATGGGCATGATGCATTAGATGATAAGCGTCATCGCTACAAGATGAGCGACAGCGAGAGGTACGCGATGAGCGACAGCGAGATCATTCAGAACGAGAGATCACTAAATGATGAACTATGTGATAGGCGTAGGCGCTATGCGATGGGCTATACGCTAGATGATGATCGACAGCGAGAGGGTTGGATGATAAACGACAACGAGAGGGTTGGATGATGAGTGACAGTGAGAGATTAGCTAAACGATGGAGCTATGTAATGATTTACAAGAGCTACACGATGAACTAGACGATTGGCGAAGTGTTTATGCATTGCTGAGGCTTGCATTACACAAGGCTGATGGATTCACTCGTACAAGTGCCAATACTGAGAGGAGGTTGAGCTTGAATTCATAGGAGGTGGACAGATAGTTTCTTGAAAGGAAGAATTATGCATGAGGAATACAACTCAAACTTCATGCAAGTAGGTGAGTGGCATGGAAGTAGGTGAATGGAAAGGATGGTGGCAAAGCATAGGGCAGACACTCCAAAAGTTTCTTAAGAAGGAGGTATCATGCGTTGGAAGCTTTGTAAGATGAGACGGATCGGTTCCTTTGGTCTATAAATACCACCACAAGGTGTTTCTTTAGTTCACAATCCGAAATCCTCTTGTGAAATACTAGGAAGAGTGTTTGAGAGCATTTTTGGGGAAAACCATGCGTTGATCAAGAAGTTCCAAGAGGAGGAGATGTTGTTGGATAGTGAGGTCTTGAAGTAGTATCAACTTGGGACGAGAAGTTCTCCCAGACTACTCGTGTGTTTTGAGTGATTCCAACGCCACTTGAAAGCTCTGAAAGTCTAGTTTTCAAGACAGGGCTTCTAGTAAAGAAATTTCAAGGATTTAGGCTAGAGAGTGGAGAAAAGACAGAAGGGTCGAGCTCTCGAGTAAGCTTGGGCCAGTCTTGATGATTTAAGGATTCCAGCTAACCCATGAGAAGTTCTGAGCTGATATTATAAGGTACGCTTTCGCACGACATTTTAGAACATGTTTGTAGAAGAAAGTGTCTCAAAATAAGGCCTAGAATGATGAGCAATCTAAGTTTGAAGTTGAATATGGAATTTAGGGTTCAAAAGGGAGTACGAGGAAACCAAGGAACTTCTAGAGAAAAAGGCTCCTACCCGACCAAGGTGAGTGGTAATTTCCTTTAAGTCTTAAGAATATTTTATAGAGTATATGTATATGTTTATGTTGTGAATGAGTAATTAGCATGAGAATGTTATTATGTGATCGGGATGGTCAGGGGGTCAATAGACCTAGT
Organism: Benincasa hispida; assembly: GCF_027475165.1. Taxonomy (NCBI): domain Eukaryota; kingdom Viridiplantae; phylum Streptophyta; class Magnoliopsida; order Cucurbitales; family Cucurbitaceae; genus Benincasa; species Benincasa hispida. The sequence continues at coordinate 56,126,889 of NC_143480.1, read as the reverse complement.
TCCTGAGCCCAGAGCAGAACCTCACGGGATGGTCAAGAGACCGAGAGGTCTAGTTTCTGAGCCTGTGAGAAGAACCTCATATGGGATGGTCAGAGGACCGATAGGCCTAGTTTCTGAACCCATAAGTGGGGATCTATGTGCACATAGGAAATATAGGGAACGCAAGTGCTTAAGCGTTTATGATTAGTATCAGTTTAACTACCTACCGTGTGTGTAGGTAGAGTAGAGATCAAACTCATTATGAGTAGTATCAGTTCAGGTATCTACCGTGTGCGTAGGTAGAGTTGAGAACAGACTCATTCAAGGCTGAGATTTGGATGTTAACCTCGTAGTTGTGATATGCTTGTATTTTTCTATGAGTTGAAATAGACTCTAGAAGTTACTTACCACTCACTGAGCTTCTTGAAGCTCATTCTTTTCTTTCATGCTTTTCTTCCTATGTAGTGAAAGGTGAGGAGTTCTAGGGTTCTGATAAGGTCAAGGTCAGCCACAGCCACAATCACACTTTTGTTTTTAGAGCTGTTGATGTAAACTTTGTAGTAAGCTTGGGAGTTGTATAAACGTTATACTGTTTTTAATCAAACGAGTTTAGTCAAATTGTTATTATTTATATCCTTGTTTTAAAGTTTTATGAAAGTAAAGAGGTTCAGATGGGCAGTAGGTATCACAAAAGGGTGGTACCTGCGGTCCTTCACGCCTCTCCTTGAGCCCAAGTGGCGGGTTCGAGGCGGGGTGTGACAGTTACTTTCAAATATCTAATTTTAGTCTCTGAATTTTCAATAAATCTTAAATTTAGTTTTTTTTATTTTCAATAGAAAATTTGTTATCTATTAACATTTTGACTATAATTTTTAAAACATATTCACATATTGTATATTTGTATTTTCTTGAATGAAAATTATCGTTCTTATTATTAGGATTGTTTTCAAATATAGGAAAATGAACCAAAATATTTACAAATAATATCAAAATATCATAGTCTTTCATGATATAGATAGACACAGATAGTAGTCTATCATTATCTATCGCAGTCTATCATAGATAGACTATAATATTTTGTTATTAGTTGTAAATATTTTTAGCCAATTTATCATTTAAAATAATTTTTCTTATTATGATTTAGTCAATTTTGATAGAAATTAACTTCAAAGACTAAACTTAAGGCTTACTTTTAGCTATTAACTTCAAAGACTAAACTTCTTATTATTATTTAGTCAATTTTGATAAAAATCACTCCGTGACTTTACTTTTAGCTATTTTTCTTCTTCTTCTTCTTTTCTTTTTTTTTTTTTTTAAAAAAAAAATTACTAACCATTCTCTCTATAATTTTTACAAATATACACAACTGTGTTTTTTTAATAGAAATGATTATTATTATTTAATTAAAATTGATAAAAATTAATTTCGAACTAACAATAAAAACTAGTTTTAAATTCCATTAAAAATTTTTAACTATTAAACTTGGAAAAGTCTAAATTAGAATGAGACCAAAGTACAAGCTATTTTAACCAAAAGTTTTTAGTCCATTTTTTATTATAAGGAAAAAAAGGAACAATTTAGTAATTTTTTTAGCCCTTACACCTTTGAAGAATATGATATTATATTTATGATAGAAACCAATTTATACTCTAGCAATTATTTTGCATGTTTAAAATTTGTATGAATAATTCATCACTATTTTATAACTTGATTTCATTTATTTTTAACTCAATATCATTTAAAATTAACATCTTTACCAAAACAGCCCGAAATATTATCATGTTTGTAATTCTTGCTAAATAAGTAAATAGAAATAGAAGAAATAAAGATGAAAAATGATTATATTAATCAATTATGCTAATACCCATTTTATTGCAATACTTCTCAAAAAAATTACATTAACCCCTACATTAAAAGAAGTATTAAAAATCCGCATAGAGAACTTACACCAAAATAATTGAAAATGATTATATTAATAAATTATACTAATGCCCATTTTATTGCAATACTTCTCAAATTTACTTTTCACCCCTACACTAAAAGAAGTATTAAAAATCTGCATAGAGAATTTACTTTTTATTTGGCCTCTAGATTTTAAAGTATTACATTTTTCTACTCGAATTCAAAGTTATATGTTAACCGCTTGTTCGATACTCGTGTGACTGAATTTAATAAGAGTGAGAATCAACATGTATTGAAAAAATTATTTTTAATAGATTCATTCATAATCAACTTTATCAAACACACAAAGTGGGTAACTTTATTTCTATTACAATTACATTATATTTTCATCCATGGCGGTTAAAAACCACCATAAATGAAAAGTAATTGAGAGTACATGCTAAAACAATTAGTTATATTTTCATTCGATAACAGTTACGAACCGCCATCAAATGTGCCTTTTCATGACATTTTAAATTGTCATTATCTATCATTTATCTATAAATTTTGGCAATATTTTTTCAACACAGATGCGTTTTAACACATGTATCATAATTTTTCCCAATATTGCAATGTATTTTGGTGATCTCACGTATATATTTAATATTTTGATTTCAATTGGAATAATATTGGTGATTTGGATTATAATATAATCTAATGTGACCAATTAGGCATACATTGGAGCTTTCGAGTAAAAAGAATTGATGTTGTACGCATTGAGAACAAAAGAGAACAAACATTGAGAAGTTACCTATGGCATCTAAATGTCCAAAATTCACGAAAATTTTATTTCAATTATTAAATTGGTCGAATGTTATTTCAATGCATGAAATTTATTCTAAAATTCCTTCTCCAATTATTCTCTCCACCGAAATAGATCTAGTATTATTTTAGATAAATTCAAATGGAGACTAAAGTACTATATACTGGATTACCTTTGAGGTCAAAATTTAGGTTAAAATGAACTTTGAAAACTAAATTTACAATTTATTGAAAATATAGATTTTAAAATTGACCAATTAGGCATACATTGGAGCTTCCAAGTAAAAAGAAGTGATGTTGCACGCATTGAGAACAAGAGAGAACAAACATTGAGAAGTTACCTATGGCATCTAAATGCCCAAAATTCACGAAAATTTTATTTCAGTTATTAAATTGGCTGAATATTATTCCAATGCATGAAATTTATTCTAAACTACCTTCTCCAATTACTATCTCCACCGAAATAGATCTTAGTATTATTATAGATAAATTCAAATGGAGAGTAAAGTACTATATACTAGATTTCCTTTGAGGTCAAAATTTAGGTTAAAATGAATTTTGAAGACTATGTTTAAAATTTATTAAAAATATAGATTTTAAAATTGACCAAATAGGCATACATTGGAGCTTCCAAGTAAAAAGAAGTGATGTTGTACGCATTGAGAACAAGAGAAAACAAACATTGAGAAGTTACCTATGGCATCTAAATGCCCAAAATTCACAAAATTTTTATTTCAGTTATTAAATTGGCTGAATATTATTCCAATGCATGAAATTTATTCTAAACTACCTTCTCCAATTACTGTCTCCACCGAAATAGATCTTAGTATTATTTTAGATAAATTCAAATGGAGACTAAAGTACTACATACTGTATTTCCTATGAGGTCAAAATTTAGGTTAAAATTAACTTTGAAGACTAAATTTAATATTTATTGAGAGTATAGATTTTAAAATTGGACATTTGAAATTATATGGACTAAAATTAAAGGAAATTCTTATAAATAGAAAAATCCAAAAAATATTTACATATTATAACAAAAATTAAAAAAGTTTCAAATATAAAAACAAAATTGATAAAACATTTAGGTTCAACTACTAACATACAATTTTGTTAAAATATTTAGGTTCTAAGATTCTTTGGTGCTCTAATTATTCTTATATTTCTTGTAATGGTCAACATACCTTATGATATGAACCAAGACGCTCTTGTGTTACTTCTGGGACCAATCACACGATCAAGAGTCAAGAAGCTATAGTTAGTATTGAATTCTCACATTCAAGCAGAGGTGAACACAATTTAGGGGATTTAAGCAGCAAAATCTGATCAGAAGTTTTATAATTGGTTTCAGTTGATGCTACAAGATGAAACCGATTGAACATTGTTAATCTATTTTAATTCCTTTTTAATTAGGGATAGAATAGACTTCTTATATTCCTTTAGTTAAATATGATGAGTTTAAAGGACGGAACAAAAATACAGTACGTAGGTTTTGATATTTTGAGTTTTAGGGTTTTCTTTGAATGAAAATTCTCTGGTAGATGATAGAGTTTCATCGCCACTTTTGTAAATCTTGAATTACGGTTGCATGCCAAGAACATTCAAGTAAGTCTGATCATCTTGCTTGTGGAGTGTTTGAAATTGGGGTAAGAAACTAGTTCTCCTTATCTCTTGGTCATCGATCAAAAGGTAATCCAAATCTAATCATTCCCTTTACGATTGTTGTCAAATTGATTGGAGTTTTAGAATTTATTATTAGGGGTCCAACTATTGGGTTCCTAATTTTTGAAGTCTAGAATTTTCATATCATTTGGTATCAGATCCTAGACTCTAGAATGCGTATAAGTTTTCTTTGATTGCTTTCTTTATTGAGTTTATTTTCTGATTAGAATAGAGTTTTTGTTGTGCTGCTATTTTGAAAAAAAAAAAAAAAAAGATCAAAATCTTAGGTTTAATTGATTGCTAAAATTTAATTTTGAAATTGAGTTGTAAAAGATGAAAATCCTTCACGAAGCAAAAAAAAAAAAAAAAAAAAAAAAAGGAAATTCTAGGAGGTTGTATGAATTGGAAAGCGGGAGAAGAAACAATTAGAAGGAGAGACTGGCGGTGATTTGAGAAATTAAAAAAGTAAAATAAAAATCGAAGAGGTTGGCCCCATATCATCAATTCGAATAAAAAAAGTCAAGCAGGCACGCCAAGCAACTAGGTCAAATGGGCACGTCAAATAAACTGCTCAATTACATGACTTTTAAGTTGTTGAATTCATAGAAAAATATTAGTTGTTTCAAAAGCACATTTTTTTACTAAATTTGTATCTTTGTGTAACACCCCGCACATTTTTATTTAATAATAATGTAATTTTCAATAACTTTATTATTTGGAAATTCAGTAATTGTCCTTAGTTAGAGTGCATGTTTGGAATTTTGGATTTGAAGTATAAGTGGGAGAATCTAAGTGTTGCCGTGAAAATTATTCAATTTTGAAATTCAATTTGAATATTAATGGCAGGAATTAATTTTCTTTGGAAAAGAAAAGGAATTAAATAGTATAAAGTGGAATAAGAAAATGATTTAATTATAGTTATACTATTTTCCTTTTTTTATTATTATTATTATTTTAAAATAAAAAGAAAAACCCATCCCCTCCCTCACGCACGCGATCTCTCTCTCTCCCCCCAAAATTTTCTTCCTACCTTCACGTGTCGCGCCTCCCTCACCACCCAAAAATTTCTTCCGCCGCCACCTCCCTCTCTACTCAGATCCGAACCCCACCGCAATCGCGACGCTTGCCCAGTCGGTTTCTCCACCGCCGTCGCACCGCTCGCCCAGCAGGAACCGTCTGAGTCGCCGTCGATCCAGCTCTCTGACCACTACGTGTCGCATCGTCTTCCAGCAACTTGACTTTTAGTTTTTGGGTAAGATCTATTTTTGGTGGTTGGGTTTCTTGAAAGACTTTGGATGCCCATTAAGTTGGATTAAGGATTAAATTAGTCACCTTATTTAATTTCAAATTTGAACTTAGGAAATCACAGCAGTGACGGTCCAGCGGATTCAAGATCGTTCGGCAAGAGTGTTGGTAAGAGTTTTGGTCCTTATTGTTGGTTTGTGGGCACGCTTCGATTATTGAATTAAGTTTGACTTAACCCTTGTATCTTTAAGGTTCCAAGTCGTCATCCATTGGAATTTAAAATCTATTAGCAGGAGATTTTGGAGTCAAAATCTTGGGAGTGGTTGTTGATCAAGTTCTTTGGGCAAGCTTTTGGGGATTGTGGTTTTGAATCTGAGATTTCGCAATTATTGTTGAACTGAAATTTAATAGTTGTATTCGTATGTTAGGGTCGTTACTTCAAACCACGGTCATCGTTTAGTTGTCTGAGTTTATCTGTGGAATTTCGATTAAGGTAAGTAATCTTATTACTGGAACTGCCTACGGGCCAGACTTTAGTTGTATGCTAGCATGATGAGTGTATGTTATGGAAAATGTTAGCATGATGAGTGTATGTTATGGAAAATGTTAGCATGATGAATGATAGTATGATCTGAACTAAAGTATGTTCTGGCACGAGATCTGAATTGTTTAAATATACACATAGATACTTGAATGTTAGTATGAGATGGTATGTGTTTCCATATGATTGTATCTGATCTAATGATGTTGAGGCATACATGTATGTTGTAGAACTATGATGTTAATGTATACTTGAATGTTGTAGAGCATGCTGTTGAGGTATATGTGTATGTGGTAGAGCCATGGTATCGAGGATTACATGTATGTTATAGATTCGTCGTACGGTGGTGATTTTGATGTTGAGATCGTGTCACTGTCCTTACTGATTAGTTAGATACTCATTAGATTTTGTGTTTCCTTCAGGATTCACCAGTTTGTATTTCCTTCGAGATTCACCAATTTGTGTCTCCTTCGGGATTCACCAGAGGTGGGGGCATGCTTAACTACAGTAGGATAAGACTCAGTCTCCTTCTTGTTTCATGTGTATATGTGCCATAGGTGGGTATCTAGAGGACATAAATGTCCAGCCTGACCCCAGTAGTGGGGTTACTTACTGAGTATTTTATACTCATTCTTTCTCATGTTGATGTTTCAGGTAATGGTAGAGATGCACCGGCGATGGACAAGCAGAATTCGTGATCGAGCCACTGGGACTAGATTTTTTTTTACGCTTCCGCATATAGAGATTTAAAGTTCTTTTCATATTTCCCTTAATGTTAGTTTTGATGTTCGAACTTGTTAGTAAGAATTGTTTTTCATATTTATTTATTAACCTTTATGATTTATGGGTACCCAAACCTTGTTTTCGACGCTTGCATTTAATAAAGGACTTTTGAACTTCCTTATCTATTTAGCATTTATTTCAACATAAAGGAGTGTCGTTTTAAGTGTCATGTATGCATGTATTTTAGTAACGGTCTAACTTAAGTCCTAAGGGGTCGGGTCATTACACTTTTTTTTTATTTTTTTTTTAAGTTCCTAATTCTTGTTTCCTTCTTATCATTGATTTGTCTAGTAGTTTGCTATCTTTGTCCATCTTGCATAATTATTTGAATTTTAAATATTAGATTCTTGATTCTAGATATTATATTCTTATTGTTTTGTGTCCTAGTTTGTTGGATCTTGAACATTAAGGTCTTGATTTCTAGTTTTTGCTTTTGTTTAATTTAACTGATTCTTTGCTTGAGTTTCACACTTTACGCTTATTCTTGCTTGGTTTGTTTTGGCATGCTCTTCTGATCTTCATTGCAAAATTTTGGCTCATCACCTTATTGAGAGAGTTCATCTTTGTGAGAGAGTTCCTATGTTAAAGAGTGTAAACACGAGTGAACATCATCTATCGAATGAAACACGTGAAGAAGTGATTTGCGAGGTCCATTTTTCTTTCACTTGTTTTTTGCTTTTCAGCAATGTCTGGTAATGAAGGTGTTCCATAGGGACAGTTACAAGAAGGACTCAATGAAGGAGTAATGTGAAACTTAGAAGCTATAATTAATGCGAGACTGGATAGAATAGAACAAAAGCTTCAAGCTAGGAAAAGACCTCAAGTAAGAAGGCGAGTTGTGGATGTTCCTGAGGGGGAAGAAGACTCAAAGTAAAATGAATCTGACCTTGACCCTACTAAAGATGGGCCTAGAAGAGGGGAGCAACATGGATTGAGTGGAAGATGGGATTTTCACAATAAAAGACTGCAAGGCAGAAAAGAACACCACTATAGAGATCAAGGTTTTGGAAACCTTAATGTTAAATTTCCAAAATTTTATGGTACATCTGATCCTAAAGACTTTTTCTAATAGGAACATGAGACAGAACATATTTTTCGTGGTAACGAACTCTCTGAAGAGAAAAGGGAAACTACCTGTATAACACTTTTTAACGGGTATGCACAAAATTGGTGGGATAAACTGTGTTCTAAAGAGAAGAAGGCGCCAAGAAGGTCTAGTGGAAACATGGCTAGAATTGAGTGAGCTCATGAAGAGGTAGTTTGTGTCAAAACATTACTTGAGAGGTTGTACACAAAGACTTCAGGCTTTACGCCAAGGGAGTAAGAGTGTATAAGATTATTTCAAGGAGATGGAGATGTTAATGGAAAGATTGGAGATAGATGAGGATGAAAAGAACATAATGGCCAGATTTGTTCATGGATTAAATATTGATGTGATTGAACAAGTTGAATTGCAAGTGTACGAAGATATAGAGAACTTAGTGAATCTTGAAATGATGTTTGAAAATAAATTTCAGAGAGAAAATCTTTTTCATACCGATGTGAGTGAAGATAATGAAAATATTGAAAAATTAATGAGTGACCAAGAAGGATAAGAAGAAGCGGAAGATACTTCACAGTTATTCCTCATCACTAGAAGGGCCTTAAGTACGCATATGAAGGAGGATGATTTGGAGAATCAGAGAGAAAATCTTTTTCATACACGTTGCCTTGTACAAATCGTACCATGTAGTGTAGTGATTCAATAGTGGGAGCTTTACGAATGTGGTGAGCTCTAGTTTGATCTCACATAGACTTGGATACTACACCTCATCCACAACCCTATAAACTATAGTGGCTTAATAATTATGGGCAACTCAGAGTAATTAAGCAAGTAAAGGTTCCTTTTGCCATAGGCAGATACAAGGATGAAGAATTGTGTGATATGGTGGCCTTGCATGTAAGTGACGTACTCCTTGGTAGGCCTTAGCAATTTGATATAAAGGTTATCGATATGGTTTTTTTAACCATTACACTCTCACACACAATGGTAGGAAAACTGTACTTGTAACCTATCTCCCCAAAGAAGTGCATATTGATCAAGAAAAGTTAGAGAAAAAAAAGAAAAGAAGAGGTTGTAGCAAAAGCAAAAGAAAAAGGGAAAAGAAAAAGATAGTTTGAGAGAAAATGAGGGATTGAGAAAAGAAAAATAAAGTTTGAGAGAAAATGAACGATTGAGAGAAAAGCGAGATCATAGTGTGACCTAGAGAGAAAAAAAGAGAGAAAACTAGCAAGTTGGAGTGCTAAATCTTGTGATGTAAAGAAAGCTATATTCTAAAAAAGAGGCATACTCATGGTTACATTTGAAGAAGCTTGTTTGCTAACCAAGGACCTTGACTCCTCTTTGCCTAGTATTTTTGTATCTATTTTTAAAAAATTCAAGGAGGTCTTTTTCGAGGAGTTACCTAAGGAGCTTTCACTCTTGAGGGGCATACAGCATAAGATGACTTTATTCCAGGTGCCCAAATTCCAAACCGACCAGCCTACCAAACCAATCCATAAGAGGCCAAAAAGATTCAGAAGTAAGTAGATGAGTTGCTTGCTGAAAGTTTAAGTCCTTGTAGTGTTCTAGTCTTACTTGTACCTAAGAAAGATGGATCTTGGAGAATGTATGTTGATTGTAGGGCTATTGATAAAATTACAATTAAGTATAGACATCATATCCCTAGGTTCGATAACATTCTAGATGAATTGTATGGTTATAGATTTTTTACAAAGCAGACTTAAAATCTGAATATCATCATATTAGGATGAATTTTGGAGTTGAATGGAAAACTGCTTTTAAAACTAGACATGGTTTATATGAATGGTTAGTTATGCCTTTTGGCTTAACTAATGTACCTAGTACTTTTATGATACTTATGAACCATGCATTGCATGAAGTTTTAGAAGAGTTTGTAGTGGTTTATTTTGATGACATCCTAATATACTCTAAGACACTAGAGGATTATGTGATGCATGTTAGGTGTGTTTTGATTGCAATTAAAAGGAAAATCTTTATGCTAATCTAAAAAAAGTGTTGTTTTTGCATGGAAAAGATAAGCTTCATAGGTTTTGTAGTTTCTAAACATGGAGTGGAAGTTGATTATGAGAAGGTTAAAGTAATTAGGGAGTGATCTTACCTAAAATGCTAGTGAAATTGGGAGTTTTCATCAGCTAGTTAGTTTTTATAGGAGGTTCATAGAGATCTTAGTTCCATACCTGCACCAGTTAATGAACTTATAAGGAAAAATGTAAAGTTTTAGCAAGGACAAGCACAAGAACACGCTTTGAACGATTTGAAGGATAAGTTATGTAATGTGCATTAACTTGCCTTGCCTAAATTTGAGCTAACATTTGAAATTAAGTGTGATGCCATTTGAATAAGAATTGAGGTTGTTTTCATGCAGGATCAAAGACCATTGGTGTACTTCAGTGAGAAGTTAAATGGAGTTGTCTTGCAATATCCTTTCTAAAGAGTTCATGCCTTAGTGAAAGGACTACAAACGTGACAATAATACTTGTGGCCAAAGGATTTTATTGTTCATACTAACCACCAATGTTTACAACACTTGAAATGCCAACAAAAACTTAATTGAAAACATGCAAAATGGTTGGAGTTCATTGAAACTTTTCCTTATGTGATACGATGTAAGAAAGGTAAGGAAAATGTAGTTGCTGATGCGCTATCTAGGAGGTATATCTTTCTAAACATCCTTCACACAAGGTTGCTTGGTTTTGAACATATTAAGACATTGTATTCGCAAGACACTTTTTTTGTACCTATTGTTGAAAATCTCAAGCAAAAACGTGTTGTGCCTGATTATATGATGTTTTATGAGTTTCTGTTTAGGTAGAATAAGCTTTACATTCCCACTTGTTCTATTCATGAGTTATTAGTTAAAGAAGCGCGTGGAGAAGGTTTAATGGGACATTATGGGGTCACTAAGTCATATCACATGTTGAGTGAACATTTTTATTGGCCTAAAATGGGGCGTGATGTACATAAAGAGTGTGAAAGATGCATTGCAGGGGTAAGGAAGCCAAGTGTAAGTCAAGACCATGGGTCAATATTTACCTTTACCAACTCCTAATGAATTGTGGTTAGATATAAGAAATGGATTTGGTATTTGGATTACCTCAATCTAAGAGAGGAAAGGATAACCTTTTTGTTCTAATTGACAGGTTTAGTGAAATGACATATTTCATTGCATGTAATAAAACTAATGATACTAAACATGTAGCTAACTTGTTCTTTAAGTATGTGGTTAAATTTCATGGCATTCTTACAAGCATTGGTAGTGATAGAGATGTAAATTTTTTAAGTCATTTTTGTAAAGTACTTTGTGGAAAGCTTGGTATTAAGTTAGTTTACTCCACTACACGTCTCAGACTGATGGACAAACTTAGATAGGTCAATAGGACATTGGTGACTATGCTTAGGGTTGTAATAGATGGAAACACAAAAATTTGGGAGGATTTTCTACCATTTATTGAATTTGCATACAATATGTCACTAAATGTACATTGTTTGAGATTGTGTACGGATTTAACCTTTTATCTGTTGAACTTTATGTCCTAAAACTTGCAGTTAATAAAAGATAAATAGATTCTATAGTCAATAAACTTATTATTGATTATATAAATTGCATACGTAAAAGTCTAAATCCAATAAACTAAGATCCATGATTATTATATGAATACTTGAACTTTATGTAGAGACATAGAGATGAATGAAGTTCGAGTAAACCACCAAAATGGTCTATTGTACATGATTAAGGTTTGGTACCTTATTTTGGTAACACTATTAGATATGGCCTACTGTGTAGCTATTACAAGTTGTTGTAAAGATACTACAAACGAAGTGATCCATATTCGTTCATGTATTGACATGGGGAGTGGGGGCGTCCTATGCAATGAGTTTGCATAAGATCAGACCAAGACATAAGTTACTCTTACTTTATAACGTTGTTTACTGTTTAAGACTGATTATTTCGCTTAGATGACCTAGGTAACTCGATCTTAATCCTGAGCTAACTATAAACTTCTGTTTATTTGGGATTATCCTTAGATTTTCATGGATGAGGGTTGGCTCAACAGCGCTGGCTCAATAAGCCTCCCATTTCAAGGGTAAAACTGGGCAGATAGCTGGGGACATAGGGTGCAAGACGGAATTCACACAGGTGCAAGACGGAATTCACGCATACCCTATTTAAGGATAGGAGAAAGGTTGTTCTTTTATGTACTGAATCTAGGTCTTGAACAAGAGGCCCCACCCTCTCACTGGGCTGAGAAGGATCTAGTTTAGTGATTGGATCACAAACCGATTGTTCATTAGAGGATCAGTAGAAATTTAAGGAACAAGACGTAATCTCAAGAGTAAAACAGACATTTAACCCAGTCGTTATTACGAACAACCTGTGAAGGGTTAACTTACTAATCATGGTTATATCGAGTGGACATAATATATCTACAGTGAGGGGAGTGCAACTATGGGCTTTAGTGGAGTGACCCATTAGTTAACGAATGGGGGTTAATTCAGTGTAAAGAGTTTAGCCAATTAATCTTGGATCGTTGGAGCCCATGATCTGTAGGTCCACAAGGCCCCTCTACTAGCTCGTAAATGGATTAGCTTTAAAGTAGCGTGATAAGTTAATTTGAAACATTCAAATTATAAATAAGGGAATGAGTAATTATATGAGATATAATTATGCGTTTAATTTGGGAATTAAACGGGATTGGAGAATTTAATATTTAAACATGATTTAAATATTAAATTCATGAAGGTGGAATTTGTGTAAAGTTAATTTAATATTTGATATTAAATTAATTAAATTGTCTAATTAATTATTTATTATTAATTTTATTATAAAATTAATTTATGAAATTAATTTTGTAAAATTAATAAATATTTTTTGTTTTGAAAAACAAAATATGGAAAACACAAGAAAAGAGAAAAGTTAGATTTCTCCAGTAAACACCTTCAAGTTGCTCACAACAATCCCACTTGCTCTTGCTTCAATACTCCAAGCATGAGCTACATCTCATGCAGCCTTCTTCTCTGTATGAATGTCCTACAATAAATAGAAAATTTTAAGTTGAGGCATGCATCAGTTGAACTTTTACTGAGGCATGCATCAGTTGAACTTTTACTGAAAATTTTAAGTTGAAGAAAGTGTTCTTCAAGTGCAATATTGAGTTCTTCTCCAAATTCTCATCATTCAAGCTTATTTTGATCCCACAACTCAATATAAAGCTCCAAGTGAATAGTAGGGAAGATCTTGAGGTGGTTCACAAAAATATTTGGAGAAGACTTGCAACTGAATTCGATATTAAAGAAGTTCTACAAAGGTATGACTTGAAACCCTCTTATTACTGTATGAGCATGCTTTATTTACAACTAAAACTAATGAATTAAAATGTTTATTAATTCTTGTTGCTTCTACTGCATGCTGATATACTCATACATTATCAACTATTGATTTGTTGTCTTTGCCTTCAAACGAGGTTGTGAATTTTTAAGCTAATGAGAAGGCCACTGCCATTCGAGAGCTACATAAAGAGGTTAAAGAAAGGATTGAAAAGCAAAATGCCAAGGTAATGAAGAGGGCTAACCAACATCAAAAGCCTATGATATTTAAGGAGCGGATTGGGTTTAGGTCCACCTCCGAAAAGAAAGATTTCCACATCAACGAGATTCTAAGTTAAATCCAAAAGGAGATTCACCTTTTTAAGTGATGAAGAAAATTAATGACAATACCTACCAGATTGATCTTGAGGAGATTTAAGCAGCAACATCTTATCAGAAACTTTATAATTGGTTTCAGTTTCTGCTACAAGATGAAACCGATTGAACTTTGCTAATTTATTTTAATTTATAGACATAACTTAATTTTTTGTGTATTTTCATTATTAGACCCATATATGCTTTGTTTAGGTTTTTGGTTCTTTTTTAGTTAGGGATAGAATGGAATTTTTAAGTCCCTTTAGTTAAAGAGAGGAAGAGAAATTAGGAAGAAGCACATGGATAATGACATTTTTAACTGATGAAGAAAATCAACGACAATGCTTACCAGATTGATCTTGATGGTAAATATGGTGTGATTGCAACTTTTAAGGTTTCTTACTTAACTCTTTTTTATGTAGACATGAACTTGATTCGTAGACGAATCCTTCAAAAGGGGGAAAAGATAGGGGTTAGTATCAGTCGGGCGGAGTCAGATTTGGATAAAAACTTCCACCAACCAATGAACTCATCAGTTTTATCGATCGATTTTATTCAGTGCTATCGGTTTCAGTCATTCGGATCGATTTTTCGGCTATCTCTGCTCACCCCTAGGAGAAGATGACATGAACCAAACGTTCTTGTATTTCTTCCAGGATCAATCACACTCTCAAGAGCCAAGAAGCTACAATTAGTGTTGAATTCTCACACTCAAGCGAAGGTGAATTTAATTAAGGAGATTTAAGCAGCAACATCTTATCAGAAACTTTATTATTGGTTTCAGTTTCTGCTACAAGATGAAAACGATTGAACTTTGCCAATTTATTTTAATTTGCAGACATACCTTAATTTTTTGAGTATTTTCATTATTGGACCTATATGTGCTTTGTATAGGTTTTTAGTTCTTTTTTAGTTAGGGATAGAATGGACTTTTTAAGTCCCTTTAGTTAAATAGGATGCTAACTAAAGAGAGGAAGAGAAATTAGGAAGAAACACATAGATAATAACCTTTTTAAGTGATGAAGAAAATCAACGACAATGCTTACCTGATTGATCTTGATGGTAAATATGGTGTGATTGCAACTTTTAAGGTTTCTTATTTAACTCTTTTTTATGTAGAAATGAACTTGATTCGTAGACGGATCCTTCAAAAAGGGGAGAAGATAGGGGTCAGTATCAGTCGGGCGGAGTCAGATTTGGATAAAAACTGCCACCAACCAATGAACTCATCAGTTTTATCGATCGATTTTATTCAGTGCTATCGGTTTCAGTCATTCGGATCGATTTTTCGGCCTTCTCTGCTCATCCCTAGGAGAAGATGACATGAACCAAACGTTCTTGTATTTCTTCTAGGATCAATCACACTCTCAAGAGCCAAGAAGCTACAATTAGTGTTGAATTCTCACACTTAAGCGAAGGTGAATTTAATTAAGGAGATTTAAGCAGCAACATCTTATCAGAAACTTTATTATTGGTTTCAGTTTCTGCTACAAGATGAAAACGATTGAACTTTGCCAATTTATTTTAATTTGCAGACATACCTTAATTTTTTGAGTATTTTCATTATTGGACCTATATGTGCTTTGTATAGGTTTTTAGTTCTTTTTTAGTTAGGGATAGAATGGACTTTTTAAGTCCCTTTAGTTAAATAGGATGCTAACTAAATAGAGGAAGAGAAATTAGGAAGAAGCACATGGATAATGAATAGTTTTTCAGAATTGATGTACGACTCTCTCAAAATTATTATAATTTAGAAAAAAAATTAATAAATACAATTTCATAAATATATATGGTTTTAAAATAAAGATTTTGAAACAAAATTTGAAGGACTTGTTGTAGGCTTGTAGCCATCTTAACTTTTAAATAAGAGAGGCCAAATAGAAAAATAATAATAAATAAACAAATGAATAAAATTGAGTTAAAATATCATTTTAGTCCTTGTACTTTAAAATATGTTTAATTCTAGTTCTTGTACTGTGAAACCAGGATCTCAATTTCCCTACATAAGTAGGTAATTAAAGGAATTAACTAAGTATAAGTTAAATCCTATGTTAAAGAGAAGGAAAATTCTAAGTGTTGGAATAAATTTTCTTTGCCTAGCTTTGAGTTGAGCCTTAACTAGTGAAAATTTGGCTAAGTGTGAAGTAAAATACAACCACGTGTTTAGTGTTAGGATACATTAATGCATGAAGCTGTAAGGAGGCTAAGGTTGTAGAAGTTAAAAGAAATTAAGACTTAAAGCCAAGGACAACCATGCGTGGAGTTTATGATGTTTGCCCAATCGTTGGCATGACAAGGGACGCATGTTGGCAGAAGCATTGGCAAGAGGTGTTACCCAAAGGTTGCTCATGCATTGGGATGATAAGAAGCTATGTGAGTGAGAGCAAGAGGGCTAGACAATGAGCGCAAGGCGCTGGGTGTTGGAGTGATGCGTGCGGATGATCGTGTAGCTACATGCGGCATAAAAGATGCGCTAGACGATAATACTACACGATAGGTGATGGCGCTACACAATCAGCATAAATGCTAGACGATAGTGTTAAACGATGAGCTTGGGCGCTAGACGATAAGTGTAGATGTTAGACGATGTGTTAGGCGAGAGAGCTAGGTGATAGACGTAAGCTTTAGACGATGGCCTTACATGATAAACGTGAGTGCTACACGATAGGCAAAGTGCTAGATGATGGGCGTTGCGTGATAGATGCAGATGCTAGACGATGGTGTTACACGATAGGCGGACTCGCTAAACAATGGGCGTGATACATTAGACGATAGGCATCAGCACTACAGGATGAGTGACAGCGAGAGGTACACGATGAGTGACAGCGAGATCGTTCACAGCGAGAGGTCACTAAACGATGAGCTATGCGATGGCCTATGCGCTAGACGATGATCGAAAACGAGAGGGCTGGATGATGAACGATAGCGAGAGGGTTGGATGATGAGCAACAGTGAGAGATTAGCTAAACGCTAGAGCTATGCGATGAAGTGCAAGAGCTACACGATGAACTAGACAATTGGCAAAGTGTTTATGCATTGTTGAGGCTTGAGTTACACAAGGCTGATGGATTCATCCATACAAGTGCCTATACCGAGAAGAGGTTGAACTTGAATTAGTAGGAGGTGGACAGATAGAGTTTCATGAAAGGAAGACTTATGCATGAGGAAGACAACTCAAACTTCATGGAAGTAGGTGAGTGGCATGGAAGTAGGTGAATGACAAGGAAGTAGTTGGTGGCAAAGCATAGAGTAGACACTCCATAAGTTTCTTAAGAAGAAGGTATCATGTGTTAGAAGCTTTGTAAGATGAGAAGGATTGGTTCCTTTGGTCTATAAATACCACCACAAGGTGTCTCTTCAGTTCATAATCCGAAATCCTCTTGAGAAATACTTGGAAGAGTGTTTAACAGCTGTTTCGGAGGAAACCATGTGTTGATCAAGAAGTTCCAAGAGGAGGAGATACTGTCGAATAGTGAGGTCTAGAAGTAGCATCAAATTGGGACGAGAAGTTCTCCCAGACTACTCATGCATTTTAAGTTATTTTAAAGCCACTTGAAAGCTTTGAGAGTCTAGTTTTCAAAACAGAGCTTCTGGAGAAGAAGCTCCAAGGAATCAGGCTGGAGGGTGGAGAAAAAATATAAGGGTCGAGCTCTTGGTTAAGCTTGGGCCAGTCTTGATGACTTAAGAATTCCAGCCATACCACGAGAAGTTTGGAGCTGATATTTTAATGTAAGTTTCCTAATACATTTTAGAACATATTTATAGAAGGATGTGTCTCGAAATAAGGCTTAGAATGATGAGTAATCTAAGCTTGAAGTTGAATATTGAATTTAGGGTGTAAAAGTGAGCCCGAGGAAACTAAGGAACTTCTAGAGAAAAAGGTTCCTACCCAACCAAGGCGAGTGGTAATTTTCTTTAAGTCTTAAGCATATTTTATAGAGTATATGTATATGCTTATGTTGTGAATGAGTAATTAGCATGAGAAAGAGATTATGTGATCGGGATGGTCAGGGGGTCAATAGACCTTATTCCTGAGCCTAGAGCAGAACCTCACGAGATGGTCAGTAGACCGAGAGGTCTAGTTCTAGAGCCTGTGAGAAAAACCTCATATGGGATGATCAGAGGGCCAACAAGCCTAGCTTCTGAGCCCATAAGTGGGGATCTATGTGCACATAAGAAATATAGGGAACGCAAGAGAGTAAGTGTTTTTTACTAGTATCAGTTTAACTACCTACCGTATGTGTAGGTAGAGTCGAGATCAGACTCATTATGAGTAGTATCAGTTCAAGTATCTATCGTGTGCGTAGGTAAAGTTGAGAAAAGACTCATTCAAAGCTGAGATTTGGATATTAACTTCACAGTTATGATATGCTTGTATTTTTGTATGAGTTAAAATAGACTCTAGAAGTTACTTACCACTCACTAAGCTTCTTGAAGCTCATTCTTTTCTTTCATGTTTTTCTTCTCAGGTAGAGAGAGGTGAGGAGTTCCAGGGTGCTGTTAATGTCAAGTTCTGCCACATCCATAATCACACTTCCAGTTTTAGAGTTGTTGATATAAACTTTGTAGTTTAAGCTATAAACGTTATACTGTTTTTAATAAAATGAGTTTAGTCAAATTGTTGATGTTTATATCCTTGTTTTAAAGTTTTATAAAAGTAAAGATGTTCAGATGGACAATAAGTATCATAAAAGAGTGGTTTCTGTTGTCGTTCATGCCTCCCATTAGGCATAGAAGACGAGCTCAGGGCGGGATGTGACAGCTTGGTATCAGAGCAAAGGTTTACATAAAACCTGGGGAAAGGTTGGGTGTAAAGATTGAGTTGATACCAGTTTGGTATAAAAGTATAAAGTTCTCGAAAATCAGATGGTTAAGTTAGAAAAACCTGTGGTTTGAGTTCAGTAAAACCAAAGAAAAGTGTGGTAGAATAAAGGTTTAAAGAGAAACCTAGGAATTAGTCAAAGTAAGACTAAGAGGAATAGTTGAAGTGGCAGGACCTAGTAGACAACCTAAGCTGGAACTTACAACGGTACTTGAAGATCCATTGAGGAAGGTTTGAATTAATTAAGTTATTCTCATTTAGAGTTTGAGATAGAAAAGTTATTTGTAGACAGTTTGGTTGGACGACTAGCTAAGAGATGGATAGGAGAGGTATCGTTGGACAAACTAAGGAAATAATATCAAAGTAGCACAGCGGAAGTGTAATGATAAACAAGGTTATAAGAGTTTGCGACAAAGGTTGTTGTGAAACCTTGGTCCGAGTAAATTTCGAGGACAAAATTTTCTTCAAGGAAAGTAATTTTGAAACCCAGATCTAAATTTCCCTACTTAAGCAGGTAATTAAGGGAATTAACTAAGTATAAGTTAAATCCTATGTTAAAGAGAAGGAAAATTCTAAGTGTTGGAATAGATTTTCTTTGAGTAGCTTTGAGTTGAGCCTTAACTAGTGAAAATTTGGCTAAGTGTGAAGTCAAAAAGAAACCATGTGTTTGGTGTTAGGAAACATTAACGCATGAGGCTCTAAGGAGGCTAAGTTTATAGAGGTTAAAAGAAATTAAGCCTTAAAGTCAAGGACAACCATGCGTGGAGTTTATGAAGTTTGCCCAATCGTTGGCATGACAAGGGATGCATGCTGGTCGAAGCATTGGCATGAGGCGCTACCCAAAGGTTGCTCATGCATTGGGATGATAAGAAGCTACGTGAGCGAGAGCGAGACAGCTAGACAATGAGTGCAAGGCGTTGGGCGTTTGAGTGATGCACGCGGACGATCGTGTAGCTACATGCGACGCTAAATGATGCGCAAGACGATAACAGTACATGATAGGCAATGACGCTACACGATCAGCATAAACGCTGGACGATAACGCTAAACGATGAGCTTGGGCGCTAGACGATAAGCGTAGATGCTAGACGATGCGTTAGACATGAGAGCTAGGTGATAGACGCAAGTGCTAGACGATGGCACTACACGATAACTATGAGCGCTACACGATAGGCAAAGCGCTAGATGATGGGTGTTGAGCGATAGATGCAGACGTTAGACGATGGTGATACACGATAAGCGTAAGTGCTACACATTAGGTGGACTCGCTACATGATAGGCTTGATGTGTTAGACGATAGGTGTCAGCACTATACAACGAGCGACAACAAGAGTTACACGATGAGCGACAGCGAGATCGTTAACAGTGAGAGATCACTAAACAATGAACTATGCGATAGGCATAGGCGCTATGCGATAGACTATGCACTAGACAATGAGCGAAAATGAGAGGGATGAATGATGAGTGACAGCGAGAGTTTAGCTAAACGATGGAGCTATACGATGAAGTGCAAGAGTTACACGATAAACTAGATGATGGGTCAAGTGTTTATGTGTTGCTGAGGCTTGCATTACACAAGGCTGATGGATTCACCCGGTCAAGTGGCTATATCGAGAAAAGGTTAAGCTTGAATTAATAGGAGTTAGACAAAGAGTTTCATGCAAAGAAGACTTATTTATGAGGAAGACAACTCAAACTTCATGCATGTAGGTGAGTGACATGGAAGTAGGTGAATGGCAAGAAATAGATGGTGGCAAAGCATAGGGCAGACACTCCAAAAGTTTCTTAAGAAAGAAATGTCATGCATTGGAAACTTTGTAAGATGGGAAGGATGGGATCCTTTGGTCTATAAATACCACTGTGTATCTTCAGTTCATAATCCTCCTCTTGAGAAATACTAGGAAGAGTGTTTGAGAGTATTTTCGGGGGAAACCATGCGTTAATCAAGAAGTTCCAAGAGGAGGAGATGATGTCGGATAGTGAGGTCTTGAAGTAGCATCAACTTGGTATGAGGAGTTCTCCCAGACTACTCGTGCGTTTTGAGTGATTTCAAAGGCACTTGAATGCTCTGAGAGTCTAGTTTTCAAGTCAGGGCTTCCAGAGAAGAAGTTCCAAGGAATTAGGTTGGAAAGTGGAGAAAAGTCCGAAGGGTCGAGCTCTCGGGTAAGCTTGGGTCTGTCTTGATGATTTAAGAATTCCAGCCAACCCACAAAGAGTTCTAAGCTGATATTTTAAGATACGCTTCTTGCGACATTACATGATTGTAGAAGGAAGTGACTCGAAGTAAGGCTTATAATGATGAGTAATCTAAGCTTGAAGTCAAATCTGGAATTTAGGGTTCAAAAGGGAGCCCGAGGAAACCAAGGAACTTCTAGGGAAAAAGTTTCCTACCCGACCAAGGTGAGTGGTAATTTCCTTTAAGTGTTAAGCATATCTTATAGAGTATATGTATATGTTTATGTTATGAATGAGTAATTAGCATGAGAATGTGATTATGTGATCAAGATGGTCAAGGGGTCAATAGACCTAGTTCCTAAGCCCCAAGCAGAACCTCACGGGATGGTCAGAAGACCGAGAGGTTTAGTTTCTGAGCCTGTTAGAAGAACCTCATATGGGATGGTCAAAGGGCCGACAGGCCTAATTTCTGAGCCCAGAAGTGAGGATCTATGTGCACATAAGAAACATAGGAAATGCAAGAGCTTAAGCGTGTATGACTAGCATTAGTTTAACTACCTACCTTGTCTGTAGGTAGAATCGAGATCAGACTCATTATGAGTAGTATCAGTTCAAGTATCTACCGTGTGCGTAGGTAGAATTGAGAACAGACTCATTCAAGGTTGAGATTTGGATGTTAACGTTGTAGTTGTGATATGCTTGTATTTTTTTATTAGTTGAAATAGACTCTAGAAGTTGCTTACCACTCATTGAGCTTCTTGAAGCTCATTCTTTTCTTTCATGTTTTTCTTCCCATGTAGTGAAAGGTGAGGAGTTCCAGGGTACTGCTAAGGTTAAGGTTTGCCACAGCCACAATCACACTTCCGTTGTTAGAGCTGTTGATTTAAACTTTGTAGTTTAAGCTTGGGAGTTGTATAAACGTTATACTGATTTAATCAAACGAGTTTAGTCAAATTGTTGTTGTTTATATCCTTGTTTTAAAGATTTATGAAAGTAAAGAGGTTCAAATGGGCAGTAGGTATCACAAAAAGGTGGTACTTGCAGTCCTTCATGCCTCCCCTTGAGCCCAGGAGACAGACTCGAGGCGAGGTGTGATGTACTTTCAAATATCTAATTTTAGTCTCTAACTTTTCAATAAATCTTAAATTTAGTTATTTTTATTTTCAATAGAAAATTTGTTATCTATTAACATTTTTACTCGTCCACTTGGAGTAGATGGTGGAGTAGGCGTATTTTTAGGATACATCACAAAATTAAACTTATATTGCTTCATTAAAATAATGGAAGGAGCATGCGTTGGAGGGAGTGGATAGTCTGAAAATCTTTCACTCGGTCTAGATGGAGGAATATGCATGTCTTTTGGTAATATTTCGAAGTTGATCCCAGGTTCCTTTTGTAAAATGACAGATGGGACATGCGGTGGAGGAGGTGGACTTTCTGAAGTTCTTTGACTTGGCCCAGATGGAGGAATACGATTTCCTTTTGGTAATATTCCAAAGTTGATCCTAGATTCCTTATGTAAAATGATCGATGACACGTGCGGTGGGGGAGGTGGATTGTCTGATGTACTTTGACACGGTCCAGATGGAGGAACGCATTCTTCTTTCGATAGAATTCCCAAGCTGAAAGGTGGAGCTAAGTCAGGTATTCTCTTGTGTTTTCCTAATGAGAAATGGATATGCCTTTTTAGATGCTTTATATTCTCGTCGCTCAATTTGTTTTCGACAGTAGAGTCGCCTTTCTCTACTACAAAAACATTTTTAGCATCTGCTTGATAGATTGTACTATGCAACCCAAGGAAAATGAAAGCACAAGCTCCGAAAAACATATTAGAATAACTAATTTATATAATTTTTGTTGTGGGTTTGCTCATCTTTTTCTATTGCTTCCCTTTTTATATATAGCACTTCTTTCTCAATTTAAATTAAGGTAACATATTGGTATAAAAGCTAAATAACGTCTTTGTGTTAGAGAAACAACAAAAACACGGAATTCAATAGGAATTTTATTGTTAAGAAACATTCACAATAAAATTTATTGAAAATATATATTTTAAAATTGACATGTTGACTTGTTTTTAAATTTTTAAATGATGATGTTTTCAAAGTTTTCAAAATCAACGTGTTGGCTTTATTTTCTGTTCGGTTTTCTTTTCTTTTTTTTTTTTTTTTTTGTTTGTTAAAAAAATCAAATATACTAACCACTTGTTGGATACTGACTGAATTTAATAAGAGTGAGAATCAACATGTATTTAAAAAATTATTTTTAATAGATTCATTCATAATCAACTTTATCAAATCCACAAAGCGGCTAACTTTATTTCTATTACAATTACATTATATTTTCATCCATGGTGGTTAGAAACCACCATAAATGAAAAGCAATTGAGAGTATAGGCTAAAAAATTTAGTTATATTTTCATTTGATAATAGTTACGGACCGCCATCGAATGTGCCTTTTCATGGCATTTTAAACTGTCATCGTCTATCATTTATCTATAAATTTTGGCAATATTTTTACAACACAGACGTGTTTTAACACATGTATCATAATTTTTCAAATTATTGCAATGTATTTTGGTGATCTCATGTATATATTTAATATTTTGATTGCAATTGGAATAATATTGGTCATTTGGATTATAATATAATCTAATGTGACCAATTAGGCATACATTGGAGCTTCCAAGTAAAAAGAAGTGATGTTACACGCATTGAGAACAAAAGAGAACAAACATTGAGAAGTTACCTATGGTATCTAAACTTCCAAAATTCACGAAAAGTTTATTTCAGTTATTAAATTGGTCGAATGTTATTCCAATGCATGAAATTTATTCTAAAGTGCCTTCTCCAATTCTTGTCTCCACCGAAATAGATCTTGGTATTATTTTAGATAAATTCAAATGGAGACTAAAGTATTACATACTGGATTTCCTTTGAGGTCAAAATTTAGGTTAAAAAGTGAACTTTGGAAGACTAAATTTAAAATTTATTGAAAATATATATTTTAAAATTGACCAATTAGGCATACATTGGAGCTTCCAAGTAAAAAGAAGTGATGTTTCATGCATTGAGAACAAGAGAGAACAAATATTGAGAAGTTACCTATGGCATCTAAATGCCCAAAATTCACGAAAATTTTACTTCAGTTATTAAATTAGTCGAATGTTTATACCAATGCATGAAATTTATTCTAAAGTGCCTTCTCCAATTGTTGTCTCTACCGAAATAGATCTTAGTATTATTTTAGATAAATTCAAACGGAGACTAAAGTACTACATACTGTATTTCCTTTGAGGTTAAAATTTAGGTTAAAATTAACTTAGAAAACTAAATTTAAAATTTATTGAAAGTATAGATTTTAAAATTTGACATTTGAAATTATAAGGACTAAAATTAAAGGTAATTCTTATAAATAGAAAAATCCCAAAAATAGTTACACATTATAATAAAAATTAAAACAATTTCAAATATAAAGACAAAATTGATAAAACATTTAGGTTCAACTACTAAAGTACAATTAACTACTAATATACAATCTTGTTAAAACATTTAGGTTCTAAGATTCTTTGGTGCTTCAATTATTCTTATATTTCTTGTAATAGTCAGCATACCTCATGATATAAACAAGGACGCTCTTGTGTTACTTCTGGGACCAATCACACGCTCAAGAGCCAAAAAGCTATAGTTAGCATTGAATTCTCACATTCAAGCGGAGGTGAACTCAATTTAGGGGATTCAAGTAGCAAAATCTGATCAGAAGTTTTATAATTGGTTTCAGTTGATGCTACAAGATAAAACCAATTGAACATTGTTAATCTATTTTAATTTGTAACCATACAATAATCTTTTTTTTTTTTTTGGTTATTTTCATTATTGGACCCATTTATGTTTTATATGGGTTTTTAATTCTTTTTGAATTAGAGGTAGAATGGACTTCTTAAGTCCCTTTAGTTAAATAGGATGAGTTTAAAGGACGGAACAAAAATACAGTACGTAGGTTTTGATGTTATGAGTTTTAGGGTTTTCTTTGAATGGAAATTCTCTAATAGATGATAGAGTTTCATCGCCACTTTTGTAATTCTTCAATTATGGTTGCATGCCAAGAACATTCAAGTAAGTTCGATCATCTTGCTTGTGGAGTGTTTCAACGTGGAGTAAGAAACTAATTCTCTTATCTCTTGGTCATCGATCAAAAAGTAATCTGAATCTAATCATTCCCTTTAGGATTATTGTCAAATAGATTGGAGTTTTAGAATTTGTTATTAGGGGTCCAACTTTTGGGTTCCTAATTTTTGAAGTCTAGGATTTTCATATCATTTGGTATCAGAGCCTAGACTCTAGAATGCATATATGTTTTCTTTGATTACTTTCTTTGTTGAGTTTATTTTATGATTAGATATAGACTTTTTG
The DNA here is from genome assembly GCF_027475165.1 of Benincasa hispida. Taxonomy (NCBI): domain Eukaryota; kingdom Viridiplantae; phylum Streptophyta; class Magnoliopsida; order Cucurbitales; family Cucurbitaceae; genus Benincasa; species Benincasa hispida. The sequence goes on along the minus strand of NC_143480.1, from coordinate 56,101,825 downwards.
GTGTGTTGTTATTTTGAAAAAAAAATGGATCAAAATCTTAGGTTTAATTGATTGTTAAATTTTGATTTTGAAATTGAGTTGTAAAAAATGAAAATCCTTCGCGAAGCAAAAAAAAAAAAAAAGAAAAAAAGGAAATTTTAGAAGCTTGTGTGAATTGGAAGGCGGAAGAAGAAAAAAATTGAGAGCGACTTGCGGTGATTTGAGAAAGAAATTAAAAAAAATAAAAATCGAAGAGGTTGGCACCATATCTATAATTAGAATAAAAAAAAAAAGGTCAAGCAGGCACGTCAAGCAACTAGGTCAAACAGGCACGTCAAGTAAACAGCTCAATTACATGAGTTTTAAATTGTTGAAATTCATAAGAAAATATTAATTGTTTCAAAAGCACATTTTTTTACTAAATTTGTGTCTTTGGTTTTTTTTTTTTTTAGTTCCTAATTCTTGTTTCCTTCTTATCATTGATTTGTCTAGTAGTTTGTCATCTTTGTCCATCTTGTATAATTATTTGAATTTTGAATATTAGATTCTTAATTCTAGATATCATATTCTTGTTGTTTCGTGTCCTAGTTTGTTGGATCTTGAACATTAGGTTCTTAATTTCTAGTTTTCTCTTTTGTTTAATTCAACTGATTCTTTGCTTGAGTTTGATACTTTACACTCATTCTTGCTTGGTTTGTTTTGGCTTGCTCTTCTGATCTTCATTGCAAAATTTTGGCTCATCACCCTATTGAGAAAGTTCATCTTTGTGAGAGAGTGCCTACGTTAAAGAGTGTAAACACGAGTGAACATCACCTATCGAGTGAGACACATGAAGAAATGATTTGTGAGGTCACTTTTCTTCCGCTTATTTTTTGTTTTCCAACGTTTGGCAATGGAGGTGTTCCGTACGGACAGTTACAAGAAGGACTAAATGAGGGTGTCATGTGAAACTTAGAAGCCTTAATTAATGCGAGACTGTATAGGGCTTCAAGCTAGGTGAAGAAAATAAGCTCAAACATTCAACATATTCAACAGTTGTTCACATTTCTTTAACTTTTTACAGTTTGTTATTGTAACTATATGTATCAGAAAATAGTATAAGTACTCATCATTTACAAATTTCTTAACATACAACATACAATAGCTTCAAGAAATCTTGCAATCTGTTAAAAGAAAAGTTGTGACTTAGCTCTCGAATAAAGATCTCTTCTCCTTCTCGTGGATGTAGGCATCATTTGCCGAACCACGTATATCATTGTGTAGAACTCTTCTTCCTCCTCTCTTCTACAAGATTGCATGCTCTTTATCTCCGATCGTTTACTCAAGCAGTCGCACAAAACAAACAAAAAGATTAGGGTTAGAAGAAGTTGTTTGTTGCTATCGTGATTCTCTCTAGGAGTGTATTGTATAAAATAAATTGGAAGAATAAGTTCTAAGTATAAGTGATGCGTTGATGCTTTGATGCGTTTAAGTATTTGTAATATGTTGATGCATTAGAGAAATGCAACAGAACATACAACACTCCTTCTAATGACGTTCAAGTTTTCCTAAATCAGACCCAAGTATAAATCTAATTTAGGTTCCTGGCAAGTCCAGGGTTGAATTTAGGGATTCAGTTAAACAAACGCAAGCCTTGCGTTGTATCTATTGTAAGGATTTTCCTAAATATAGAGAAAAATGTGTTATTTACACTAAAGTGTTGTGCCTGTGCAAGTAGATACAAAAGAGTTGAGTAGTGAGTGATGGATCATGTGAGAATGGAGTTTAATGTAAGTGGTATACGTTGGTCTAAGATGAGTGTACATAAACCAGAATGTGATGTGGATGAGATGGGATGATTTGCTTATCTTTTGTTTATGCGTTAGACTTTATTAAACACTGCTCAATGCAAATAACATACAAAACCTATCTCTAAGATGCATGCATCTAACATAGAATGCAATAAATACTAGTAAGTCTATCTCTAGCTATACTAGGCGTCCTACTTGATGTAGCTTAGTTATTCTCTCGAATAATCTAAATTAAAGATGCTTTTACCAATTGATCAAGTCGGCTTAAGCATTTGAAATGAAGTTTTGCATAAAGTATAAATGCATTCAACATAAACAAGAAATAAACAATGGAAAAATGAGATGGATCAAATATATGAATTTTATAAAGAAGCAAATTGTCTTTACAAAAGCAATATTCAATCAAATGAAATGAAAGCGATAAATGAGATGAAAGGAGCTGAGTCAAGCCGAAGAGTACAATCTCTTGTATCTCTTTGGCTCAATTTTGTTTTGTACAATCACTTGTATAGGAAGTGGACGAAGTGTCTTTCTCATGCTTGGCTTCCTTCACTCCCTGACCGGCGGTGGTAGTGGTTCTCAACCCTTCTGATCGTCTCGGCACCACAGCATAGCTTAAACTACGACTACACTAATTACAGAGAGTGAATGTCTTGATAATTTCTATGTGCTCTGAATAATCTGAACTCTGGAGGGACTTCATCTGTTTATAGGCATTGGTCATGTCCATTTGGTGAATGGGCAACATTAAAGTCCGTGCCCTGGTCAGCCACCTGACTCTCAAAAACTTTTTAGACGCCGCTTGCTGCTCGTGCCCATACTTGCAAATGGTGATGTGACACAATCAGCCTGGATCAATGAATCTTCTCTGTGTTGAATTCCCTCCGACGCATAGCCCATGCATTAGAGCTTTCCCTGCTGCACTTCTCTAATGCGTTAGCGTTGATCCTCGTGTTGAAATCCTGCAATACAATGCGTTAGTGCCGCGATATTTAGTAATAAAACTTCTTTTGCATGAGTTTGCTAATGTTTGAATAAATCCATGCGTTTCTCCTAAAAATGAGGAGAAATTATCATTAAAAACCTTAGTTGTTCCAACTTAAGAGCAAAAATAACTTGTATTTCTACAAGTTATCAGAAGCTCTACACTATCAAAAGAGAGAACGAGTGAGAGAGAGAGAGAATGAGAGAAAGAAATTAATTATGTAAAATCATCCCATCAGAATAAGTTTTTTCTTTCACTTCCATTAGGCAAGGGTTATTGGAGCAAACCATATGGAACACATCAGCTGGAAGTTCGTGGACAAACAATAGCCAAGAACTCTACCAAACCAAATTCATTTTGGGGCAAAATTCTTGGACTCACGAATTGGATCAGCAAATCAGGGCCACAATATTCCTCATTTGGGCTTTTAATATTCATTCACAAGAAGCAGACCCAACAAAGTGGTATCAGAGCAAAAGACTTACAAGATTGCAGTTTTTGAAGATTCAAGATTCAAGTTTTCATTCAAAGATGTCAGTAGCAAGATTCGAAGTAGAGAAAGATGGAAAAGGAGGCTTTGGCCTATGGAAGGCCGAAATCAAGGCGATTCTCGGTCAGCAGAAAGCGAACAGAGCCCTCCTTGACCCATCAACATTCCCTGCCATTGTGACAGCCCAAGAAAAAGAAGATTGGGAGCTGACAGCCTATTTGTAACGACCCAAGTTTAGGAGGGGTACATGAATGAACCAATATCATATCTGAATAGGAGAGATCCTGAGGACATGAATGTATGGTTAAGAAAGGCTTAAAAGAATTGAAAGTTACTACCTATAAAAACAAGGTGCACATTCTTTTCGGTGGCTCATTCATAAGAACTCCAAAGTTAAGCGTGATTAGCTTGGAGCAATCCTATGTTGGGTGACCTCCTGGGAATTTTCTTAGGATACATGTGAGTTTGGACAAAGCATGTTGAAAACTAAAGTCTAGGGCAGTAAAGTATATGTTTGTTGGGTTCTCAGAAGGTATCAAAGGGTTTAAGATGTGGAATCCTATTGAGAAAAGGTTTGTCATAAGCAGGGATGTCACTTTCAGAGAAAAAGAGATGTTTATGCGAAAAGAAAAGAGAACTTATGAAATTCTTAATAGTCCGAATACTGCTAGGATTGAGGTGGAGATACCTAAAGATTCTTCCACTAGTCATAACCCTCCTATTGAAACTGAAGAAGAAGAAGTGGTCATAACCCTCCTATTGAAACTGAAGAAGAAGAAGTGGAAAACTCAAATCAGTATTATTCTTTCGCTAGGGATAGACAAAGAAGAGTGATAGTTCCTCCAGCTAAGTATACTGAAATTAATTACATGAACCTAGTCCTAAATGCCACAATAGCTCCTAATGACCAAGAACTAGCCACCTTTGAATTCACGTCCTAATGCTAGGTCTTGGATTCACGTCAATAATACTTGGTCCCTAGCCCCTCTTCCTAAAGGATGCAAACCTATAGCCTTTAAGTGGATATATAAACTAAAGAAGGGTTTTACCAAAGAAGAAAAGCCTAGGCACAAGGCAAGGCTAGTGGATAAGGGTTTACACAGAGGGAAGACATAGACTATTCTGAAATTTTTTTTCACCAGTGGTAAAACAAACCTCTATTAGACTTCTTTTATCTCCAGTTGCTCAGTACAACCTTGAACTAGACCAACTAGATGTTAAAACTGCTTTCCTTCATGGAAATCTAGATGAGGTTATCTATATAGTTCAACCAAAAGAGTTTGAAGAAAGAGGGAAGGAAGACCTATACTATCTCCTAAATAAGTCTATATATGGTCTTAAACAATCCCCTATATGCTGGTATAGAAGGTTTAATGATTACATAGAGAGTATTAGATTTCAAAGAAGTTCCTATGATATTTGTTCTTATATTAATTCAACTACCTATAAGGACAAAGCCTATCTACTACTATATGTTAATGATATGTTACTAGCAGGGAAATCTAAGGAGGATTTAATTCATGTCAAAAATCTCCTAAAGAGAGAATTTGACATGAAGGATTTGAGTCAGTCTAAAAAGATCTTTGGGATTGAAATTCAAAGAGACAGGGCTTCCTCAACTCTAACCATTAGTCAAAGCTATTGTGAAAAAGTAATTAACATATTTAATATGTCTAATGCAAAACCAGTCACTATACCTATTGCTAGTCATTTTAAACTTTCCTTAGAAAACTTACCAAAAGAAACAGATATAGAACATTTGACTCAAATGCAATCAATTCCATACAATCAAGCAGTAGGGAATCTAATGTACCTAATGATATCTACTAGACCGGACCTATCATACAGCACTAGTCTTGTCAATAGATACATGTCTAACCCTGGAAAAAGGCACTGGGAAGCAACAAAATAGATTTTAAGATATCTAATTTAATCTAAACAGTCAAAATTAACATATCAAAGTACTAATGAAACAAATTTAGAGCTATATGGATATTTTGATTCAGATTTTGCAGGTGACCAAGACAAAAGAAGATCATTAACAGATTATCTATTCTTATTTGTCATAATTTGTTGTGTTGGAAAGCAAATTTATAGTCAATCACAGCATTATCAACCATAGAAGTAGAGTACATGGCTTTAACAGAAGCAATAAAGAAGCATTATGGTTAAAGGGGTTGATGAAGGACTTTGGTATTAATCAAACAGTAGTAAAGAACTATTGTGATAACCAAAGTGCCATTCACCTATCCAAAAACCCTCAATATCATTCAAGGACTAAACGCATAGATATTAAATATCACTTTGTAAGAGACAAAATAGAGAAAGGAGAAGTCGAGGTGTTTAAAGTTCATACCCCCGAAAATGCAACCGACATGCTTACCAAACCTGTGTCCAAACTCAAGCTAGCAAACTGTCTTGGTCAGATCGGCTTCCGGCTTCCTGAAAAAGGGTGTACATGTTAAATCTGGAAGGAGAAAAGCTTGCATGTTGAGCTTAAGGTGGAGATTTGAAGAAAATATGCTCAAACATTCAACATATTCAACAGTTGTTCACATTTCTTTAACTTTTTACAGTTTCTTAGTGTAACTACATGTATCAGAAAATAGTATAAGTACTCATCATTTACAAATTTCATAACATACAACATACAATAGCTTCAAGAAGCTTGAAATCTGTAAAAAGAAAAGTTGTAACTTAGCTTTCGAATAAAGATCTCTTCTCCTTCCCGTGGATGTAGGCATCATTTTTCGAACCACGTATATCGTTGTGTAGAACTCTTCTTCCTCCTTTCTTTTACAAGATTGCATGCTCTTTGTCGCTGATCGTTTACTCAAGAAGTTGCACAAAACAAACAGAAAGATTAAGGTTAGAAGAAGCTTTGCAATATCGAAAGAGAGAAAGAGTGAGAGAGAGAGGAAGAAAGAAATTAATTCTGTAAAATCATCCCATCAGAATAAGTTTTTTTTTTTTTCACTTCCATCAAGCAAGGGTTAGTGGACCAAACCACGTGGAGCACATTAGCTAGAAGTTCGTGGACAAAAAATAGCCAAGAACTCTACCAAACCAAATTCATTTTGGGGTAGAATTCTTGGACTCTCGAATCAGATCAATAAAGCAGGGCCACAATATTCATCATTTGGGCTTTTAATATTCATTCATAAGAAGTAGGCCCAACACTAGGAAAAGACCTCAAGTAAGAGGGTGAGTTGTGGATGTTCCTGAAGAGGAAGAAGACTCAAAGCAAAATGAATTTGACTTTGACCCTACTATAGATGGGCCTAGAAGAGAGGAACGACATGGATTGAGTGGAAGAGAGGGTTTTCATAATAAAAGATTCCAAGGTAGAAAAGAACATCACTGTAGAGACCAAGGTTTTGGAAACATTAAAGTTAAATTTCCAAAATTTTATGGTACATCTGATCCTGAAGAATTTTTCCAATAGGAACATGAGGCAGAACATATTTTTCGTGGTAACGAACTCTCTAAAGAGAGAAAGGTAACTACCTCTATAACACGTTTTAATGGGTATGCATAAAGTTGGTGTGATAAGGTGTGTTCAAAAGAGAAGAAGACACCAAGAAGGTCCTATGGAAACATGGCTAGAATTGAGCGAGCTCATGAAGAGGCAATTTGTGCCAAAACATTACTTGAGAGATTGTACACAAAGACTTCCGACTTTACACCAAGGGAGTAAGAGTGTAGAAGATTATTTCAATGAGATGAAAATATTAATGGAAAGATTGGAGATAGATGAGGATGAAGAGAACAAAATGGCCAGATTTCTTCATGGATTAAATATTGATGTGATTGAACATGTTGAATTGCAAGCATACGAGGATATGGAAAACTTAGTGAATCTTGCAATGAAGGTTAAAAAGAAATTTCAGAGGCGCAAATCAAGGTACACTTCTAAAAACATTTCCAATTCAACTTCTTGGAAACAGGGTGACAAATCCAGACTCTAGATTTAAATCCAAGATAGGAAGTGATAAACCTAAAGATAAGAGGGGGCCCTCATCGAAAACAAAACCAAAGATGGAGGTACCCACAGGTAGAAATAGAGACCTTAAGTGTTGATAAACCTAAAGATAAGAGGGGGCCCTCATCGAAAACAAAACCAAAGGTGGAGGCACCAACAGGTAGAAATAGAGACCTTAAGTGTTGGAAATGTCAAGGATTGAGACACATAAGTCGAGAATATTCTAATAAGAGGACGATGATCATTAGAGTTTGAGAGATAGTCACTGATGTGAGTGAAGATAATGAAAAGATGAAAAAATAATGACTGACCAAGAAGGATAAGAAGAAGTAGAAGATACTTTACAGTTATTCCTCATCACTATAAGGGCCTTAAGTACACATATGAAGGAGGATGATTTGGAGAGTCAGAGAGAAAATATTTTTCAAAATCAAAGAGAAAATCTTTTTCAAAATCAAATAGAAAATCTTTTTCATACATGTTGCCTTGTAAAAACCCTACCATGTAGTGTAGTGATTAACAGTGGGAGCTTTATGAACATGGTGAGCTCTAGTTTGATCTCGTGTGGACTTGGATACTACACCTCATCCACAACCTTACAAACTATAGTGGCTTAATGATTATGGGGAACTTAGGGTGACTAAGCAAGTAAAATGTTCCTTTTTCCATAGGGAGATACGAGGATGAAGAATTGTGTGATGTGGTGGCCCTGCATGCAAGTGGCATACTCCTTGGTAGGCCTTAGCAATATTATAGAAAGGTTATCTATGATAGTTTTTTCACGTACAGTGGTAGGAAAACTGTACTTGTACCCTATTTCCCCAAAGAAGTGCATATTGATCAAGAGAAGTTTGAAAAAAAGAAAAGAAAAGGTCATGGCAAAAGAAAAAGAAAAAAGAAAAAGAAAAAGAAAAAGAGAGCTTGAGAGAAAATGAGGGATTGAGAAAATAAAAAGAAAGTTTGAGAGAAAATGAGCAATTGAGAGAAAAGTGAGATCATAGTGTGACCTAAAGAGAAAAAAGAGAGAAAACTAGCACGTTGGAGTGCTAAATCTTGTGAGGTAAGGAAAGCTATATTCTCAAAAAGAGGCATACTTGTGGTTACGTTTGAAGAATCTTGTTTGCTAACTGAGGACCTTGACTCCTCTTTGCCTAGTATTTTTGTATCTCTTTTGCATAAATTCAAAGAAGTCTTTATCGAAGAGTTACCTAAGGAGCTATCACCCATGAGGGGCATACAACATAAGATGACTTCATTCCAGTGCCCAAATTCCAACCGACCAGCCTACCGAACCAATCCACAAGAGGCCAAAAAGATTCAGAAGTAAGTACATGAGTTGCTTGCTCATGGATATGTACATGAAAGCTTAAGTCCTTGTAGTGTTCTAGTTTTACTTGTACTTAAGAAAGATGGATCTTAGAGAATGTGTGTTGATTGTAAGGCTGTTGATAAAATTACAATTTAGTATAGACATCATATCCCTAGGTATGATGACATGCTAGATGAATTGTATGGTAATAGCTTGTTTACAAAACAGACTTAAAATTTCAATATCATCAAATTAGCATGAATTTTGGAGTTGAATGGAAAACAGCTTTTAAAACTAAGAATGGTTTATATGAATGGTTAGTTATGCCTTTTGGCTTAACTAATGTACCTAGTACTTTTATGAGACTTATGAACCATGTATTGCATGAATTTTTAGGAGAGTTTGTAGTGGTTTATTGTGATGGTATCCTAATATAATCTAAGACACTAGAGGATTATGTGATGCATGTTAGGTGTGTTTTGATTGCAATTAAAAAGGAAAGCTTTATGCTAATCTCAAAAAGTGTTGTTTTTGCATGGAAAAGTTAAATTTCATAGGTTTTGTAGTTTCTAAATATGTAGTGGAAGTTGATTCTAAGAAGGTTAAAAGCAATTAGGGAGTGACCAACACCTAAAATGCTAGTGAAATTAGGAGTTTTCATGAGCTAGCTAGTTTCTATAGAAGGTTTATAGAGATCTTAGTTCCATAGATGCACTACTTAATGAACTTATAAAGGAAAATGTAAAGTTTGAGCGGGGACAAGCACAAGAACACGCTTTGAACCATTTGAAAGATAACTTATGTAATGTACATTTATTTGCCTTGCCTAATTTTGAGCTAACATTTGAAATTGAGTGTGATGCCAGTTGAATAAGAATTAAGGTTATTTTAATGCAGGATCAAAGACCTATGTACTTTAGTGAGAAGTTGAATGAAGTTGTCTTGAAATATCCTACATAAGGAGCTTCATGCCTTAGTGAGAGTACTACAAACGTGGCAATAATACTTGTGGCCAAAGGAGTTTGTTGTTCATATTGACCACCAAAGTTTACAACACTTAAAATGCCAACAAAAACTGAATTGAAAACATGCGAAATGGTTGGAGTTCATCAAAACATTTCCTTATGTAATACGATATAAGAAATGTAAGGAAAATGTAGTTGTTGATATGCTATCTAGGAGGTATATCTTGTTAAATGCCCCTCACACTAGGTTGCTTAGTTTTGAACATATTAAGATATTGTATTCATAATACACTTAGTTTTTACTGATTGTTGAAAATCTCAAGCAAAAACGTGTTGTGCCTGATTATATGATGTTTTATGAGTTTCTATTTAGGAAGAATAAGCTTTACATTCCCACTTGTTATATTAATGAATTATTAGTTAAAGAAGCACATGGGGGAGGTTTAGTGGGATATTTTTGTTCATTAAGGTTGTGGTTAAATTTCATGGCATTTTTAGAAGCATTGTTAGTAAATTTTTAAGTATTTTTTGGAAAGTACTTTGTGGAAAGCTTGGTATTAAGTTAGTTTACTCCACTACGCATCCTCAGACTGATGGACAAACTAAGACAGATCAATAGGACAATGGTGACTATGCTTAGGGTTGTAATAGATGGAAACACAAAAATTTAGGAGGATTTTCTACCATTTATTGAATTTGCATACAACAGAGTTGTTCATAGTGTCACTAAATTTACACCGTTTGAGATTATTTACGAATTTAACTTTTTATCACCTATCGATTTGTTGTCTTTGCCTTCTAACGAAGTTGTGAATTTTTAAGCTAATGAGAAGGTCATTGTCATTCGAGAGCTACATAAAGAGGTTAAAGAAAGGATTGAAAAAAAATGGCAAATAATGAAGAGGGCTAACCAATATCGAAAGACTATGATATTTAAGGAAGTGATTGGTTTTAGGTCACCTTCGGAAGGAAAGATTTCCACTTCAATGAGATTCTAAGTTAAATCTAAAAGGAGATTGACCTTTTTAAGTGATGGAGAAAATTAATGACAATGCCTACCAGATTGATCTTGATGGTATATATGGTGTGATTGCAACTTTTAAGGTTTCTTACTTAACTCCTTTTAATGTAGAAGTGAACTTGATTTGAAGACAAATCCTTCAAAAGGGGGGAGAAGATAGGGGTGAGTATCAGTCGGGCAGAATCAGATTTGGATAAAAATCGGCACCGGCCAACGAACTCATCAGTTTTATCAGGTGGTTTTCGGTAATTTTGGAGATAGGGAAAACAACGGCCGTTGAGCACTCGGATTTGATCGGTTTTTTTTTTGGCGATGAGCTCGAGGATAAGAACATTGGTTTGTAAATAAATAAAAAAGAATATGGAGAGAAAGAAAAGAAGGAGAGAATAGAAGAAATGGAGAAGAAAACGAATGAGATGAAGAAACAACAGGAAATGGAAGAAAAGTAAGAGATAGGAAGAATGAGAGAAAGAAAATAAAAAACTAAAAGAAAAGAAAAAGCTAAATAATAAAATATATTTTTTTATTTTTTAATAGGTAATGATTTATTACCTATTGTAATAGGTAATCATTACCTATTAAACAACATTTTTTAAATATATATGCACGTGAGCAGTTTTCGGGCGGAGTCAGTCAGGGTACGTCGGGGTTCGATTCTTTGGGGGAAAAATCAATACCGACCAAGTTGAAGAGAAAATCGACTGATTTTCTTCAGTTCCATTGGTTTCAGTCGTTCGGATCGATTTTTCGGCTATCTCTGCTCACCCCTAGGAGAAGATGAAATGAACCAAATGTTCTTGTGTTACCTCCAAGATCAATCACACGCTCAAGAGCCAAGAAGCTATAATTAGTGTTGAATTCTCACACTCAAACAAAGGTGAACTTAATTGAGGGGATTTAAGCAACAACATCTTATCAGAAGCTTTATAATTGGTTTCAGTTTATGCTACAAGATGAAACCGATTGAACTTTGTTAATTTATTTTAATTTGCAAATATACCTTAATTTTTTGGGTATTTTCATTATTAGACCCATATATGCTTTGTTTAGATTTTTAGTTCCTTTTGAGTTACGGATAGAATGGACTTTTTAAGTCCCTTTAGTTAAATTGGATGCTAACTAACAAAAGAAAGAGAAATTAGGAAGAAGCACATGGATAATGAATTGCTTTTCATAATTGATGTACGACTCTCTCAAAATTATTATAATTTAGAAAAAAAATTGAATTAATAAATACAATTTCATAAAATATATATGATTTTAAATTAAAGATTTTGAAACAAAGTTTGAAGGACTTGTTGTAGTCATCTTAACTTTTAAATAAGGGTGGTTAAATAGAGCAATAATAATAAATAAATAAATGAATAAAATTGAATTAAAATATCATTTTAATCCCTGTACTTTGAAATATATTTAATTCTAGTTCTTGTACTTTCGAATATCTAATTTTAGTCTCCAAATTTTCAATAAATCTTAAATTTAGTTATTTTTATTTTCAATAGAAAATTTGTTACCTAGTAACATTTTTACTTTAATTTTTTAAACATCTTCACATATTGCATATTTGTATTTTCTTGGATGAAAATTATCGTTATTGTTATTAGGGTTGTTTTCAAATATAGAAAAATGAACCAAAATACTTACAAATAATAGCAAAATATCATAGTCTATAATGACATAGATAGATATGGATAGTAGCCTACCATTATCTATTGCGGTCTATCATAAATAGACTATGATAGTTTGCTATTAATTGTAAATATTTTTAGCAGTTTTGTTATTTAAAATAATTTTTCTTATTATTATTTAGTCAATTTTGATAGAAATTAACTTCAAAGACTAAACTTAAGACTTGTTAGAATTACACCAACTAAAATGAACATTTTTTAAGTATATGAACTAAAACTGAGCAAATGTAACAACCCAAATTTGTACGCACTACAAGAAATTAAATGTCAAATGTTAAGCAGGACGAAATTTTATTTAAAGGGATGGTAAATATAATACCCCAACTCTAATTTAGAAAGCAGGAAAACAAATAAAATATATAATTAAGAATGAAAAATATATAAATTTAATAGGAAAATCGGGTGGAAATTTAGAATTGGAAAAAAATAGGAAATTTATTAATTATCCAAAAATAATGAATAAGGGGGCAGAATCAGGGAGGATTTGTTAGAAGTTGGACGCTAGCTAATTCAGGAGACAAAGAGCAGTAGATAACTTTTTGTTTGAACACTGCTCATTGGAAGAATTAGAGGTGAATTAATTGCCCATATACTCTTAAAATTTGAAAGAGTTAAACAGGTGAAGTGGAATCCATAAGCAGTGAAGGCAACCCACACGTGAAAACAAGCGAGATTGGAGATAAAATTGGAGAGAGCGAGGGTGGAGAGAGCGAGATTCTCCGCGAGATAGTGGGTGAGAGCGGGAGCGAGAGCGAGAGCGAGAGTCACGAGAGCCAAACCAGCGAGAAAGCTGGAGAGAGCGAGATTCTGAGAACAAAGAGAGTGAGATTTGGACAGAAGCGTGGATTATGCATTGAATTTTGCCACGATCTTATAGATTATACATGAAGAACCCTAAAATTGAATACAAATAAAGTTGAAGACGTAAGGGCAAACGTTAGCCAAAATTAGGTGTCTTATTAAGAGAAATTCTTAAACCTAAGTAATTTTAAAGAAGACATTTGTAGGATGAGTTGTCACACTGAGAAGAGCTGAAAACCACTATAAATAGGACTCTTTGCCTAAAGATTTAACCCATTCTCAAATAAATCTCAGTAACAAAGAATCGTGTGAAAGAGTAAGTGTGAGTGAGGAAATTCTGTGAGGTTAGAAGAGGTAAAGCTCAGGTGAGGTGCTGCCCAAATTTTCTTCTAGTTTAAGAGGGAAAACTCTACTGATCAAACCATAAGAAATAATAAGGAATAACTAGGATCGCAGTCAAGGTAAGTAGTTATCTCACCAGTGTTTCATGGTAGTGTACCTTTAATATGTTGCATAATTATGTTATTGTTATGTTGCATTACATGTTTAAAATACGTTTATCGACAAAGGACCCCATGCATTATGTTTGTTCATAAGATTAAATTTTAATTAGATAAAGGTTATGTTTCTAGGGCTAGCAGGGCATGTATGGTTGCACCCCTCTAGACCCAATTCTATGTCAAGATTATGCTAGGGACTAACAGGGTATGTATGGTTGCACCCCTCTAGACCCAATTCTATGTCAAGATTATGCTAGGGACTAACAGGGTATGTATGGTTGCACCCCTCTAGACCCAATTCTATGTCAAGATTATGCTAGGGACTAACAGGGTATGTATGGTTGCACCCCTCATGTCCAATCTTACGTTTATGTTAATGGTTGATGTTGGATGCGACTCTGGCCCTACTGACTACATAACCCGCTAATCATCAGATGGGTTAGTTTCTGCCTAAGTCCTCATCTTCCTATCAGGGCGGAGAAATTTACGTTAGAAGCATAACCGACCACCACATGTTATTATATGTTTTCGGTCCGAATCATATATGTTTTCAGGACATGTGGCATATGATTGTGCTTTTGGTCACTACCCTATGTGAGAACTACTTACTGGGTATATTATATACTCATCCTATTTTTACAGACTTTGTAGGTAAGGACACAGCGTAGGTGGCAGAACTGGACGTCGCTCAAATGGTCAACCATCAAACTCACTACTATAGACATATGCATTTTTGTACCACTACGCTAATGTTTTATTGATCCTGGTGTTTTGTAAAATAAACTTTTTATATAGTTTTCTACCTAATTAATAAAATCTTAGATATGTTTTCTTGAGATTTTTGCCAAAACCCATCTCATAATAGAAAAGTCTAAGTATGTATGTCGTAGCGGTCGGATCATAGTATGTAAGGACCCGGTCGTTACAAAACTTATGAATCAAAATGATATTTTGACTTATGAAATTTTTATTGTTCCTTTATCGGTGACATTGAATGGGCATATCCACAATAAATAAATGTCTTTGTGGTTGTAAATTTTTCTTGTATTTTTTTTTTATATGTAGGGGAGCCTAACACAATTTTCTTATTTGTACAATGGTCTTTTCATTTGAAAAGTATTGAAAAAGGTGTTGCAATGGGTGTTTGTTTAGTAGTTGGGAGGGACATCACATTCCATTTGCAATTTTGCATCAATAATTGATATTGTTGCTTTTCAAAAAAAGAAAGATATTGTTGCATTACTTTAAAAAATCCTATTTAATTTTTTATTGAAAAATCATTTTGATTTTGTTTATTATATCTCATTCTATTTCAATATTGATACTTTAATAAACCTTCAATTTGGGACATATGTCAATTTTTAATTGGACCCAAATTTAATGATTTAAAATTTCGTCATTAATTTAGTAAATGACGTGATAACTTGTGATTGGTCCAAAATTTGTCATTCAACAAGGTTCAAATGATTCCACATATTGTTGGAATAAAAAAAACAAATAAATTAAGGAGAAAAAGAAAACATATATTATTTGTATATCTTTGATTTTATATCAATGATAGAATATATATCACTAACATACAAATAAAAAAGTATAGAATTGATGTATGGTTTTTTTTATCATATTGATAAAACATAAACGAAATACCATTTTGGTCCCTATTTTTTGAGTTTCCATTCTATTATAATTATAAATCCATGTATATTTAATAAATCTTAAATATTTTAGTCACTCAAGGTTTTTTTTAATCAAATCTGGGTAAATAATAATATCATTGTCACGTTTCGCTAAAAGATAGAAATGTTTTTAAATACAGTAAAATGAGCTAACTTATTTACAAATACAATAAAATGTCATTGTTTATCAGTGATAGACATCAATGATAGATCAATAGACATCTTAGTGTCTATCACTATCACTGATAGATGTTTATCAGTATCTATCACTAACACTGATACTATCGATATCTATCAATGTCTATCAGTGATAGGTAATAATATTTTGATATATTTAAAAATATTTCCAACAGTTTTGTGATTTCAATTACTTTTTTTTAATAGAAATTTTAATATAGTTATAAAAAAGGGAGTATAAAAAAATCTAATCAATTTCCTTTATTAAATTAAAGTATAACAAAGAATAATTACAAAAGAAAATTGAACATATTTCAAGTTTGACATTTTCTTTGTAGCTTTAGTATAGTTATAAAAAAATTATGTATATAAAGTTTATTTAAACCTTTTTCTTAAATTTAATTATAAAAAATTTAATTACAACAAAATTGGAAAAAATATCAACTTTGGCATTTTTTTTGTGTTTTTGTTTTTCAGTTCTAGTATAATTCTAATAAAGCATAAAGAAAATGCAATAAAATTCATTTCTTAAATTAAAGTATATAAAATGTAGAAAAAATATTTTAAATGACAAAACTGCTGAAAGTATTTACGAATAATAATAAACTATCACAGTCTATTGTGATAGACTACAATCTATGTTTATCATGATGCAGATAAACACAAATACTAGTCTATCGTGGTCTATCACAGATAGATAATGAAATTTTGCTATATTATTTATAAATATTTTGGTTAATTTTCCTATATTTGAAAAAAAACCCCTAAAATGTAATTACAAAAACATTAAAAAATTGTCCAAAGAACTAAACACTGATGTTAGTTACATGTACCATAAACATAACCTATCATAACTTAGAGTAAAATAGTTTGCACCCCAACTAATCTATTACTACTTATACTATTTTACTGTTTCGTGTAAAATTTAAAATACCATAAACTTTCAAAAGTTTTAAAAATACCCTTTAACTTAAATAATAATAATAATAATAAATAAATAAATAAATCTAATTGCTTCAGGTGATATGAAAACCCTAGGATTTGAAAATTAGGAACCCAAATGTTGGACCTTTAATATCAAATTCTAAAACTTCTAATCAATTAGACAACAAACCCAAAGGGAAAGACTAGATTTAGATTACCTTTTGATCGATGACAAGAGAGAGAACTAGTTCCTTGCTCCAAGTTCGAACACCACACAAGCAAGATGATTAGACTTACCTTAATGTTTTTCTTGGGATGCAACCTTGATTTAAGAATTGCAAAATTGGTGATGAAACTCTATCATCTACCAGAGAATTTTCATTCAAAGAAAACTCTAAAATTCAAAACATCAAAACCTATGTAATGTATTTTTGTTCCCTCCTTTAAACTCATCCTACTTAACTAAAGGGACTTAAAAAGTCCATTCTATCCCTAACTAAAAAAAAACTAAAAACCTAAACAAAGCATATATGGGTCTAATAATGAAAATACCCAAAAAAAATTAAGGTATGTTTGCAAATTAAAAATAAATTAATAAAGTTCAATCGATTTCATCTTGTAACATAAACTGAAACCAATTATAAAGCTTCTAATAAGATGTTGCTACTTAAATCTCCTAAATTAAGTTCATCTTCACTTGAATGTGAGAATTCAACACTAATTGTAGCTTCTTGGCTATTGAGTGTGTGATTGATCTCGGAGGTAGCACAAGAACGTCTCGTTCATATCATCCTCTCCTAGGGATGAGCATAGATAGCCGAAAAATTGATTCGAATGGCTGAACCTGATGGAACTAAAGAAAATCGGTCAATTTTCTCTTCAACCTGGTAGGTATCGATTTTTTCCCCCAAAGAATCGAACCTTGACGTACCCTGACTGACTCCGCCCGAAAATCGCTCACGTATATATATATTTAAAAAATGTTGTTTAATAGGCAATGATTACATATTAAAATAGGTAATAAATTATTACCTATTAAAAAAAATAAAAAATATGTTTTATTCTTTATTTAGTTTTTTAGTTTTTTCTTTTCTTTTATTTTCTTTCTCTCCTTCTTCCTCTCTCTTAATTTTCTTCCATTTCCTATTGTTTCTTCGTCTTCTTCATTTTCTTTTCCATTTCTTCTATTTTATTCTCTTTCTCGTCCTCTCTATATTCTTTTTTTTTTATTTCTTTACAAATCAATGTTTTTTATGCTCGAGCTCATCGCCATCAAATACGGGTGCTCAATGGCCGGTGTTTGCCCTATCTCCAAAACTGTTGAAAATCGCCTGATAAAACCGATGAGTTCGTTGACCGGTGGCAGTTTTTATCCAACTATGACTTCGTCCGACTGATACTCACCCCCATCTTCTCCCCCCTTTGAAGGAATCGTCTTTGAATCAAGTTCATTATCTACATCAAAAGGAGTTAAGTAAGAAACCTCAAAAGTAGAAATCACACCATATTTACCTTCAAGATCAATCTGGTAAGCATTGTCATCGATTTTCTTCATCACTTAAAAAGGTCCATCTCGTTTTGAATTTAACCTTCTCAGAATCAACTTCCACTCCATATTTTGAGACAACAAAACCTAGGAAGTTTACCTTTTTCATGCAAAAATAACACTTTTTGAGATTAGCATAAAGCTTTTCCTTTTTAATTGCAATAAAAACACACCTAACATGCATCACATAATCCTCTGGCGTCTTATAGTATATTAGGATGCCATCAAAATAAACCACTACAAACTCTCCTAAAAATTCATGCAGTACATGGTTCATAAGTCTCATAAAAGTACTTGGTACATTAGTTAAGCAAAAAGATATAACTAACCATTCATATAAACCATGCCTAGTTTTAAAAGCAATTTTCCATCCATCTCCAAAATTCATCCTAATTTGATGATATCCAGATTTTAAGTCGGTTTTTATAAACAAGTTATAACCATACCTTCCTATCAAATTGCTATGGCCTACCAAGGAGTATGTCACCTGCATGTAGGGGCATCACATCACACAATACTTCATCCTTGTATCTCCCTAAGGTAAAAAGAACCTCTACCTGCTTAGACATCCTGAGTTCCCCATAATCATTAAACCATTATAGTTTGTAAGGTTTTGGATGAGGTGTAGTATCCAAGTCTAATTGTGAGATCAAACTAGAGCTCACCACATTCGTACAGCTACCACTGTTAATCACTACACTACATGGTATGGTTTGTACAAGGCAACGTGTATGAAAAAGATATTCTCTCTGATTCTCCAAATCATCCTCCTTCATATGTGTACTTAAGACCCTTCTAGTGATGAGGAATAACTGTGAAGTATCTTCCACTTCTTCAACTTCTTCTCTGTCACTCATTAATTTTTCAATCTTTTCATTATCTTCACTCACATCAGTGACTATCTCTCATTCTCTAATATCATTGTCTTCCTATTAGGACATTCTCAATTTATGTGTCCTGCTCCTTGACATTTACAACACTTAAGGTCTCTATTTCTACTTGTGGGTGCCTCTACCTTTGGTTTTGTTTTCGATGAGGACTCCCTCTTATCTTTAGGTTTATCACTTCCTATCTTGGATTTAAATCTAGAGTGTGGATTTGTCATTCTATTTCCAAGAAGTTGAATTGAAATTTTTTTTAGAAGTGTACCTTGATTTGCGCCTCTGAAATATCTTTTCAACCTTCATTGCAAGATTCACTAAGTTCTCCATATCCTCGTACGCTTGCAATTCAACATGTTCAATCACATCAATATTTAATCCATGAAGAAATCTAGCCATAGTGTTCTGTTCATCCTCATCTATCTCCAATCTTTCCATTAACATATTCATCTCCTTGAAATAATCTTCCACACTCTTAATCCCTTAGCATAAAGCTTGAAGTCTTTGTGTACAACCTCTCAAGTAATGTTTTGGCACAAACTACCTCTTTACGAGCTCTCTCAATTCTAGCCATGTTTCCATGGGACCTGCTTGGCGTCTTCTTCTCTTTAGAACACACCTTATGCCTCCATGTTTGTGCATACTCGTTAAAATGTGTTATAGAGGAATGATATAAACAACAACTGTTTGGCTAAACTCATTTTATTACAAATAGTACAACGTTTATACAACTTTCAGGCTTAACTACAAAGTTTACAACAACAACTCTAAAATCGGAAGTGTGGCTATGGTGCAGCGGACCTTGATCTTAGCAGCACCCTGGAACTCCTCACCTTTCGATACCTGGGAAGAAAACATGAAAGAAAAGAATGAGCTTCAAGAAGCTCAGTGAGTGGTAAGCAACTTCTAGAGTCTATTTCAATTCATAATAAAATAAGCATATCACAACTATGAGGTTAACATCCAAGCCTTAGCCTTGAATGAGTCTGCTCTACCTACAGATACAGTAGATAATCAAACTGATACTAATCATATAAGTCTATTACCAACTCTACCTACACACACGGTAAATAGTTAAGCTGATACTAATCATAAACGCATACTTTCCTACGTTCCCTATGTGCACATAGATCCTTGCTTATAGGCTCAAAAGCTAGGCCTGCCGGTCCTCTGACCATCCCATATGAGGTTTCTCTCATAGGCTTAGGAACTAGACCTCTCGGTCCCCTGACCATCCTGTGAGGTTCTACTCCCAGGCTCAGGAACTAGGTCTATTGACCCCCAGACCATCCTGTTCACATATTCCCAATCTCATTCAAATTACTCATTCATAACATAAACATATACATATACTCTAAAATATATGCTTAAGACTTAAAGGAAATTACCACTCACCTTGGTAGGGTAGGAGTCTCTCTCTCTAGAAGTTCCTTGGTTTCCTCGGGCTCCCTTTTGAACCCTAAATTCCAGATTCAACTACAAGCTTGGATTACTCATAGCTTCATACCTTATTTTGAGACACTTCCTTCTACAAAAAATGTTCTAAAATGTCTTAGGAAGCTTATCTTAAAATCTCAGCTTCGAACGCCTTGTGGTTTGGCCGGAATTCTCAAATCATCAAGACTGGCCTAAGCTTACCCGAGAGCTCGACCCTTCTGTTTTTTCCTCATTCTCCAACTTGATTCCTTTGAGATTCTTCTCTGTCAGCCTTACCTTGAAAACTACACTCTCATAGTTTTCAAGTGGCTTTGAAATCACTCAAAATGCACGATAGTCTGGGAGAACTCCTCATCCCAAGTTGATGCTACTTCAGGACCTCACTGTCTGACAGCATCTCCTTCTCTTAGAGCCACTTGACCAAGGCATGGTCTTGCTACCAACGCATGCCCTTCATGATCAACGCATTGCTTCCTCTGAATCTGCTCTCAAACACTCTTCTTAATATACTTTGAAGAGGATTTGTGTTATGAATTGAAGAGAAGACTTGTGGTATTAGTTATAGGCTTTAGGAACTGATCCTCATCATCTCTTAAGGCCTCCAACACATGAAACCTTCTACTTAGAAACTTTTGGAGTATCTTCACCATGCCTTGCCACCACATACTCTCATGTCACTCACCTACTTCCATGCCATTCACCTACTTGCATGAAGTTTGAGTTGTCTTTCTTATTCATAAGTCTTCCTTGCATGAAACTCTCGTTGGAGATGATGCATTAAACTCTTGTGTCCTGTAGTTTGTAAACATAGTTTTGAACAAATGCTTGTGATGTAAATATATGATATTTTCTTCACTATTTGTCTTTGAACATTGGATATTTTATTTTCCTTACCATAAACCAATAAACTAAAATCCTTGGTTGTCATTATGTAACTTAAGCATATATGTGGTGACATACAAGTGAATCATGTCATAAGTAATAAATAAAATGGACTGTAGTATATGAATAAAGGAGGAAAACCTTATCCTGATAACGCTACGGATGCAACCCGCTTTGTAGAATACTTACAAGTGTTGTGACTTGCTATAAATAGTCTGATTCTGATCATTCATGTGGGGACATGCGAGCGGGGGTGTCCTATACAAAGAGTTTGTATAAGACTTGGCCATGAAGTGTTATAGTCTTGTTATATAACGTCGTTCATGCTAAAGACTTCACTTCACTAGGATGAGCATAGGGAACATGACCTCAATCCTGAGTGAGTTGGGAATTCCTGCCTTTGAGGATGGTCCTTTGATTTGCATGGGTGTGAGTGGCCTGATTGCTGACTCAAACCTACCACTTTGGGGATTCGTCTTATTTGGGAGCTGAGAATTCAGCTACACAAGATGAAATTTACTCCTTCCCCGAAGCAGGGGTAAGTAGATAGATTGATCCCTTAAAGACTGATCCCGGGGCTTGAACGATGTGACGCCACACATCTTCTCATGGCTCGAGAGGTGTCCACACATAGTAGGACTATGTTGTATTGTTCATTAGAGGGATCAGTGGTACTTAAGGATTTAGATGTAACTACAGGGGAAAAACAGTAAATTGGCCCAACTGTACTTACGAGCATCTATGAAGGGTTATCGTACTATTGATTGGTTATATCCGATGGTCACAAAAATATATCTGTGGTAAGAAGAATTCAACTATCGACCTTTAGTGGAATGTTTGGCAGTTAACGGATGGTGGATCTTGTGGCTAAAGAGTTTAGTCAGCTATTCACGTACCGTTGGAGCTTCGAGCCATAGGTTCATAAGGTTCTCTTGGTAGCTCAATGGATTCAAGTTGAGAATCAGGTTTTGGGTCAGTTTGAAATGTTTAAATTGACAAGAGGGTGTTTATTATATATGATATGATTTAACTGGTTAATTATATTTCATATGATTGACTTTATGTATGAGATACATTAATTAGAGGAAAATGGATATAAATATGATTTATATCTAGTGGAGGAGAAAATACTATGGTTTATATGTGATATTAAATTATAGGTTAATGAATTTAATATGATTATATTTATTAATTTTAATTGGACAGTTATAGGATAATTGTGTCAGGCGTTTTCTTTGTATCCGTGTGTTAGTGGGATGTTTAATTCAATTTTTGTAACTGAAGAATAAAATGAAAATCGTTTTCATTTTGCAAGATTGGTCATTCGCTCAAGCAAAAAAGTTTATACTGCCCATCGCATAGCAAGCCGAGAGACTATATGATAGCTCAAAGTTACTACACGATCATATACACATGCGACTCTTTCTAAACGATTGCCTAAGTTATACTAAACGATCGTCTACCGCCCGAGCGTTTACTAAACGATCGTCTATATGATCGCAGGCTATTTACTACACGACTGTGTACTTTTTTCTAAACAATCAAGCATTGTCTATACGATATAACCTGCCTTCTCCCACTTGCTTGGTCGTTGTATACGATCTTCGTTTCCTCCTGACCTCTACCAAATTCCAACAGAGCCCACTCTTTGGATTCTCACACCGAGAATACTGAGGGTTCTAAGTGATGGTGTCATCCCCATTGTTCTTCTGTTCGTGGGGAGGCCACTCGTGAGTAGACGACCAGAGTTTTGGTGAACGATTGCTTGGACGTTCTAGCGAGATCGAGAGCAGCAGTTCGTTTGGAGAAGAGCAAGATTTATGTGAAGAAAAGTTCTTCAACTGGTACGTATCTCTTCTCTTTGTTGTTTAGTTCGAAAAGCATACCGGTAATTTATAGTATAATGCATATCTGTTATGTTGGATTATAAATGTGGTAATTCTGTTATAATATATTTGGAACAATCCGCTTCCGCTCAGAGGTACTCTTATATAAAAGTTCCTTTAACTCTATTTGTCCATCTTCTATTAACTCAAGCTCAACCTTTTCTCAGTTTAGCCATTTGTCCGAGTGAATCCATTAGCCTTGTGTACCATAAGCCTCATCAATACATAGACACTTCACTATGTATCCATCATGGCTTGGCCCATCGTCTAGCTCATCGTGTAGCTTTTGCGCTCATCACATAGCTTATCACCTAGTGATCTCTCGTTGTCTCTCATCGTCTAGTAAGCTCTCGCTATCGCTTATCACCTAACGATGTCGCTGTCCCTCATCGTGTAGTGCTGATCCCATTATCTAACGCATCACGTGTTGGGATTGGTGTCCTAATTCTCTCGGAGTTTCGTTGTTTTGTAAAGGTACACATTGTTCAATGAATAAAATAAATTTTATTTAATTCTGGCATTTACTTATATCCAATAAACAAAGCTCCTTAGTTATCTTATGTGAATTTAAGCATGTATATGTGATATATAAGTGGATTATGACTTAAGTGATAACCTAAATCGGTCTGTAGTACAAGGATTAAGGTGGGATACCTGATCCTGGTGACATTACGGATACGGCCCGCTTTGTAAAGGTTTGCAAGTGTTGTAAACTACTACAGATAGTAGATCCTGACCATTCATTTGGAGACGTGAAGCGGGAGTGTCCTATATAAAGAGTTTGTATAAGACCTGGACCACGAGATGATTAGACTCTGTATATAACGCCGTTGATACTAGAGACGTACATCTCACCTAAAATGACCATAGGTGACACGACCTCAATCCTGAGTGTTTTGGGAACTCTTGTCTTTGAGGGCGGTTCTCTGATTAGTATGGGTGAGAGCGGCTAGATTGCCAACTCAACATGCCTACCTCTTTGGGGACTTGTCTGATCTGGGAGCTGGGAACTCAATCCACAATATGAAATTCACTCCTTTCCCAAAGTAGGGATAAGTAGAGAGATTGCTCCCTTAAGGGCTAATTCTAGGGCTTGAACATAGTGGCCACAACTTCTCTTTGGAAGAGAAGACTCAGTCATAGTAGGACTATGACTTATGTTCATTAGAGGGATCAGTGGTACTTAAGGAGATACATGTAACTACAGGGGCATAACGGTTATTAGCCCAGCTATACTTACGAGCAATCTGTGAAGGGTTATCGCACTGCTCATTGGTTAAGATGGACACATAATATATTTGTAGTAAGGAGAGTTCAGCTGTCGGTCTTTAGTGGAGTGCATGACAGTTAACGGATGGTGGATCTCGTGATTAAAAAGTTTAGTCAGTTATTCACGTATCGTTGGAGCTTCGAAGCTACAGGTCCATGAGATCCCCTTCGTAGCTTGGATTCAATTGAGGATTAGTTCTTGGTGTTGATTTAAAATGTTCAAATTGACAAGAGGTATTTTGATTATATATGATATAATCGGTATGATGTATAAGATAATTTAGTGGAGGATTGATGTAAATGAGATTTATATTGAGTACCATGGAATAGAAAAAGAACTATGGTTTATATGTTTCATGAGATGAA
Organism: Benincasa hispida; assembly: GCF_027475165.1. Lineage (NCBI taxonomy): Eukaryota > Viridiplantae > Streptophyta > Magnoliopsida > Cucurbitales > Cucurbitaceae > Benincasa > Benincasa hispida. Next base: position 56,077,271 of record NC_143480.1, on the reverse strand, counting down.
ATATTAAAACTATAGGTTATAAATATAGTATGATAAATTGGTTATCATTTATATTTATAATAATATTAATTATTGGATAATTAATTTTTTTTCTTTTCAATAACCAAAGTAGTGGGTGGTTATTGGATCATGGTAACCGCGAGTTTAAAAGGAAAATGGTTTTCCTATTTTGAAATGAAGTTTTTACAAAAAGATAGAAAAAGTTTTTGAGTTTTCTCTTCGCGCAAAGAAACTCACGAGTTGTCAAGTAAATTTGGATTTACTAAACGATGGTTGGGCGAGCTAAACGACCATGCAGGTGTGAGCTAAACGACCGTGTAGTATTTATTAAACGATCGCATAGTTTTGTTAGATGATCGCTGGCCCAAGGTAAACGATCGTGTAGTGTCGGTAGGCGACAGACTGAGCTAGACGATGAGCTAAATGATCGCATAGTTTTTGCTAGACGATCACATAGCTTTATCTAAACGATTGGGCATCAACCTGTACGATAGGTCTCTACCATCTCCCACTTGCCCAGACGTGTACGCGATCGTTATTTCCTTCATTCGTCTGCCTCATACCAAGTCCGAATAGAGCCCACCCTCGGATTCTCACACAGAGAATACCAAGGTTGCCTTGTTGGTGGTGTTAGACTCAACTTGACACCGTCGAGGTTTTCTTAAGGCTGTTCGTGGTACTCTGGAGGTCGTTCGAGTTGTGGAGGAGTTCGTGACCAAGGAGATTGTTGAGGACAAGCACGAAGTGTTCGTGCAGTGTTGCGATCGTGTAGATCGAGTGTTCATGGTCACTGTTGTTCGAGCGGTCGCGCAACAGAGCGTGGAGACGCTTCTGCCGTTGTTTGTACAGTTTTCTCTTTGTGCTTTTGAGACTTTCATGTTGTAATTTCTGTATGATTTGTATAACCATTTATGTTTGAAGTCGACTTTAAATGTTATGTTAATTCATGATTGTAATTTGGAATAGTCTTTTTTCGTTGCTCATGGAAATCTCGAGTCTGATTTCCTTCATCACGCTTATTGTCTAGTGTGTTCGCTTATTGTGTAGCGGCATCATCTAGCATTCGTGTCTATCGTCTAGTGCCTAAGCCCATCTTTTAGCGATATCGTCTAGTGCCATCGTCTAGTGCTTCAAGCAACTTCGTGACCGTCTGCGTGCATGCTCCAACGCTCAACACCTTGCGCTCATCGTCCAACCCTCTTATCATCCTAACGCATGCGTCCTTACCTCACAAGCTCAATGCATGATTGTCCTAGGTTTCAAGACTTAGTCTCTAATAACCTCTATAAACTTAGCCTCATTTGAGCCTCATGCATTAATGTTTCCTAACAACAAACACATGGTTTCTTTTTTACTTCACACTTAGCCAAATTTTAACTAGTTAAGGCTGAACTCAAAGCTACTCAAAGAAAATCTATTCAACACTTAGAATTTTTCTTTTCTTCAACATAGAATTTAACTCATACTTAATTAATTTCCTTAATTACCTGCTTAAGTAGGAAAATTAAAATCCGGGTTTCACATGGTCGGATCCTGATCATTCATGTGGAGACATGCGAGCGGGGGCGTCCTATACAAAGAGTTTGTATAAGATCCGACCACGAAGTGTTATAGTCTTGTTATATAATGATGTTCATGACAGAGACTTCACTTTACTAGGATGAGGATAGGTAACATGACCTCTATCCTAAGTGAGTTGGGAACTCTTTCCTTTGAGGGCGGTCCTTTGATTTACATGGGTGCGAGTGGCCAGATCACCGACTCAAACCTACCACTTTGGAGATTTGTCTGATTTGGGAGCTGGGAACTCAGTTACATAAGATGGAATTCACTCCTTCCCCGAAGCAGGGGTAAGTAGATAGATTGCTCCCTTAAGGGATGATTCTGAGGCTTGAACGATGTGACGCCACACACCTTCTCATGGCCCGAGAGGTGTCCACACATAGTAGGACTATGTTGTATTGTTCATTAAAGGGATCAGTGGTACTTAAGAAGTTAAATGTAACTACAGGGGAAAATGGTAAATTGGCCTAGTTGTACTTACGAGCATCTGTGAAGGGTTATCGTATTGTTGATTGGTTATATTCGATGGACACAGAAATATATTTATGGTGAGAAGAGTGCAACTGCCAGTCTTTAGTGGAATGTCTGGCAGTTAATGGATGGTGGATCTCATGGCTAAAGAGTTTAGTTAGTTATTTACGTACCATTGGAGCTTCGAGCCATAGGTCCATAAGGTCCCTTTGGTAGCTCAATGGGTTCAAGTTGAGAATCAGTTTTTTGGTCAGTTTGAAATGTTCAAATTGACAAGAGGGAGTTTGATTATATATGATATAATTAACTTGTTATTTATATATTATATGATTGACATTATGTATGAGATACATTATTGGAAGAAAATGTTATAAATATGATTTATATCTAGTGGAGGAGAAAAAAACTATGGTCAATGTATTGCATATGATGTGATATTAAACAATAGGTTAATGAATATAATATGATTATATTTATTATTTAATTTTGACAATTATAGGATAATTGTGCCAGCTTTTTCTCCGTAACCGAATGATAGTGGGAGGTTGAATTCAGTTTTCGTAACTGAAGGATAAAATAAAAATCATTTTAATTTTGCAAAAGAGATCAGACATTCGCTCATGTTTAGTGTATATTGCCTATCGCATAGCAAACCGAGAGCCTACATGATAGCTCAAAGTTTCTAAACGATCGTATACACGTGCACGGTTTACTAAACAATCGCATAGGATTTGCTAAATGATCGTCTAGCTTTTTCCAAAACGATCGCACGCCCGAGCTTTTACCAAAAGATCATCTATACAATCGCGACCCTTTTATTACACGATCATGTACCTCTTCCTAAACGATCAAGCATCCACTATACGATAGACACCTGACTTCTCCCACTAGCTTGGTCGTTGTATACGATCATCTCTTCCTCCTTCCCTCTACCAAATCGAACAGAGTCCACACCTCCTAGATTCTCACACCGAGAATACCGAGGGTTCCAAGTGGTGGTGTCTTCCCTACTGTCGTGTTCGTGAGGAGGCCATACGTGGGTAGACGATTTGGTGGACGATTGCTTGGACATTCTCAGCGAGAGTGAAAGGAGCCGTCCTTGGACGAGAATGAGCTTTCTGTGAAGAAGGGTTCTTCAACTGGTACGTTTTTCGTTCTCTTTATTGTTTAAGTTCAAAGCATGCCTATAATTTATTATGAAATGCATATCTAGTCTGTTTGATTGTAAATGCGATAATTCTGTCACAATAAGTTTGGGACGATTTCGCTTCCGCTTAGAGGTACTTTTTGATAAGAGTTCCTTCAAAAGTAACACAAGAGCATCCTGGTTCATATCATAAGGTATGCTGAATATTACAAGAAATATGAGAATAATTGAAGCACCAAATAATCTTAGAACCTAAATGTTTTAACAAGATTGTACGTTAGTAGTTGAGTGTGCATTAAAAGCATAATACATTTTTTTTGTATTTCGTTATTTATCGTTTTGGTATGTTTTAAGGGAAGACTTTTGTGAGACTTTATGTTTTAACTGTTTTAGTTTTAGTTTTGGTTGCAGATAAAAATGGTATAGGAATTAAAAAAACTAGGAGAAAATCTAGAGTAAAATATGAAAAAAAAGAGAGGATTTCTATATAATTTGTTTTAAATTTAGTTCTCTTAAACTCAAAAACTTCAAACAAATTGATTATTATGCTAATGGAAGAATTTTTTAAACTTTTTTGTATTTTCGAAATTTTAGAGTTGTTTTTTCAACGAGGTATTAATGTTTTTTTTTTCATATACTAACAATAAGGGGTTTTTTTAATATTTTTTTTTTAAGTTTAAGGACGTATTTGAAACTTTTGAAAATTTAGGAATATTCTTGAAATAAAAGACTAACGTTTTGCAATCGAAATTAACGATAAGGATATGTTTTTTTTTTCAACCCTTTTTAAAAATTTAGAAGTATTTTTACAAACTTTAGAAAGTTTAGAGATGTTTTTTTACGTAAAATAGAAAGCTTAAAAGAATTCACTATAATTTAGCCTAGACTGATGAATTAATTTTTTTTTTAATAAAAAATTTAAATATGTGTTATATAATATTAGAAAACATGAAAAGTTCATGAAGTTTAATGAAAGTTGAAATATTATCTTCACGTTATCGCCTAGTGCCTGCGTCTATCGCCCAACGGCCATCGTTTAGTATTTCGCCTATCGTGTAGCGTATCTGCTCATCGTTTAGTGCAACACAGCTATCGTCTAGCACTTTCACTGATCGTGCAATACTTTGCCTATCGTATAGCCCGATCGTCTAGCGCGTCACTTCTCATCGTTTAATGCCGGACACATCTTCACGATCGTCTAACGCATCTTCACGATCCAATCCTTTCTCAAAGGTTTTTATTAACCTTCAATAAAAGAAAGTACATATTTCTCAAAGGTTTTTCTAATACCTTCAATAAATGTATATTTTTCTCAAAGGTTTTTTATAGCCTCCAATAAAAGATTGTCGAAATAGCTCAATTTTCTTGTAGTGAATCAAGGATAAAAGTTGAAAGAAAGGACTTAACCACTAATAAAAATTGGTTAAAATATCAATTTTGTCTTCATATTTGAAATTAATTCCTTATAATTTTAATTGTCTAATTTTAGAATCTATACTTTAGAATAAATTTCTTGCATTGGAATAGCATTCAACCAATTTAATAACCGAAATAAAAATTTTCGTGAATTTTGGGCATTTAGATGCTATAGGTAACTTCTCAATGTTTGTTCTCTCTTGTTTTCAATGCGTGCAACATCACTTCTTTTTACTTGGAAGCTCCAATATATGACTAATTGGTCACATGAGATCATATTATAATCCAATCATCAATATTATTCCAATTGCAATCAAATTATTAAATATATGTGTGAGATCACCAAAATACATCACAATATTGGAAAAAATTATGATACATGTGTTAAAACGCACCTATGTTGAAAAAATATTGTCAAAATTTATAGATAAATGAAAAACGGTGGTTAACATATTTGATTTTTTTAAAAAAAAAAGAAAATGAAAAAGAAAATAAAGCCAACACATTGATTTTGAAAAGTTTGAAAACATCATCATTTAACAACTTCAAAAACAAGATGTCAATTTTGGATGGTTAGTTTTATTGTGAATGTTTCTTACCAATAAAATTCCTAACAAATTCCGTGTTTTTGTTGTTTCTCTAAAAGAAAGATGTTATTTATAGCTTTTATACCAATATTTTACCTTAATTTCAATTGAGATAGAAGTGCTATATATAAAAAAGGAAGCAATAGAAAAAGATGAGCAAACCCACAATAAAAATGGTGTCAATTAGTTATTCTAATGTGTTTTTCGGAGCTTGTGCTTTCATTTTCCTTGGGTTGCATAGTACAATCTACCAAGCAGATGCTAGAAATTTTTTTGTAGTGGAGAAAGGCGACTCTACTGTCGAAAACGAATTGAGCGACGAGAATATAAAGCATCCAAAAAGGCATATCCATTTCTCATTAGGAAAACACAAGAGAATACCTGACTTAGCTCCACCTTTTAGCTTGGGAATTCTATCGAAAGAAGAACGCGTTCCTCCATTTGGACCGAGTCAAAGTACATCAGACAATCCATCTCCCCCACCGCACGTCTCATCCATCATTTTACATAAGGCATCTAGGATCAACTTCGGAATATTACCAAAAGAAAACCGTATTCCTCCATCTGGTCCGAGTCAAAGAACTTCAGAAAGTCCACCTCCTCCACCACATGCCCCATCTGTTATTTTACACAAGGAATCTGGTATCAGTTTTGGAATATTACCAAAAAGTATGCATATTCCTCCGTCTGGACCGAGTAAAAGATTTTCGGACAATCCACCCCCTTCAATGCATGCTCCTTCCGTTATTTGAAAGAAGAAATATAAGTTTAATTTTGTGATGTATCCTAGAAACACGCCTACTCTACTATCTGCTCCAAGTGAACAGGTACCATTATAAGTACCTCATGAACCCTGATTTGCGTCACGAATCCCCATCAATTAAGAGTTCTTCCTCCTGCTTTTTATGCAAGTGTTTATACGATATTTTATGTAATCCTCCTTCAATTTAACTAATATGAAAAACGAGGGCTCACAAGTTTATGGAAAAGAAAGAATATAGTGTGGGAGGTAATTGTAATAATTAATGTAGCTTTTATCTATTTTAATCGTCTCTCCTTCTAATATTTTATAATTTTTAGATTCCGTCAAAATAACCACAGTTTCTTCTTAATGTTAAAAATATAGGGATAAATCTAATAAATCACATAAATGAGTTTATTTTATGGTCATTTTCCAATTGTATTCCCTTCTAATCTTTCTTGCTCTTTTTATATGACTTGTCCTTTGATTATTATATATCATGCTTTTGCTAAATTTGTAATTAACAATTATAGTTGATAGAAAAAGCTTGACATATGCTAAGATTATTTTAGAAAAAAAGTTGCTTCATATGCTAAGATTACAATGATAACAATAATAAATCACTAATTTTTAGAAAAAAATATATTATGTTGGTCCATGGATTGCAGGTTTAATTTTTATTTGCTATTTAGATCTTAGATGGTTACCCTTTAGTTTTATCCCTAAAACTTAAGTTTAATTTCTATTTGGGTCCTTAAATTTTAAAATGTTACATTTATTTACCCTAACTTTTGTTGAGTTTTGTTTTTCTATTTGGTTCCTAAATTTATAGTTTTACAGGTTTAACTTTGATTTTTCACTAAAAACTCACTTTGAGTCATTTACTATTACTTATTAATTAATTTAAAGAAATTAAATTAATTTTCACTATTAAAATTAATTAAAAATTTTCAATCCATAATTATATTAAAATAATTGACTAAAAGTTAACGACTTTGATAGTATTAATAAAAACTAGAGAATAAAGGTGTCAAATATTGAAATTTATAGACTAAATAATGAAAGCTAAATAACTTTGAATTCGAGTAGAAAAATGTAATACTTTAAAATCTAAAAGCCAAATAAAAAGTAAATTAAAAATTTAATGGTAAAATCGAGACATTTTGAAATATAGAGACCAAAAACTAAAAATTTCAATTATTTTGGTGTAAGTTCTCTATGCGGATTTTTAATACTTCTTTTAATGTAGGGGTTAATGTAATTTTTTTGAGAAGTATTGCAATAAAATGGGTATTAGCATAATTGATTAATATAATCATTTTTCATCTTTATTTCTTCTATTTCTATTTACTTATTTAGAAAGAATTACATGATAATATTTCGGGCTGTTTTGGTAAATATATTAATTTTAAATGAAGTTGAATTAATTTTAAATGAAATCAAGTTATAAAATAGTTATGAATTATTCATACAAATTTTAAACATGCAAAATAATTGTTAGAGTATAAATTTGTTTCTATCATAAATATAATATCATATTCTTCAAATGTGTAAGGGCTAAAAAAAGGACTAAATTGTTCCTTTTTTCCTTATAATAAAAAATTGACTAAAAACTTTTGGTTAAAATAGCTTGTACTTTGGTCTCATTCTAATTTAGACTTTTCCAAGTTTAATAGTTAAAATTTTTAATGGATTTTAAAACTAGTTTTTATTGTTAGTTCGAAATTATTTTTTATCAATTTTAATTAAATAATAATAATCATTTCTATTTAAAAAACACAATGCGATTATATTTGTAAAAATTATAGAGAGAATGGTTAGTAATTATTTAAAAAAAGAAAAGAAAAGAAGAAGAAGAAGAATAGCTAAAAGTAAAGCCACGGAGTGATCTTCTAAAAAAAAAAATAAAACTTAGGCCCGTTTCTTAATAATTTGGTTTTTGAGTTTTTATTTTTGAATATTAAGCCTATAGACACTACTTCCACTCTAAATTTCTTCTTTTGTTATCTACTTTTATCGATGGTTTAAAAAACTAGGCCAAATTTTGAAAACTAAAAAAAAATAACTTTTAAAAACTTATTTTTATTTTTTAAATTTAACTATGAATTTAACCATTGTATTTAAAAAATATGCAAATGATAGTACGAAATGTAGAGAAAGTAGACTTAATTTTAAAAAACCAAAAACAAAAAACAAAATGGTTACCAAATGAGACCTTAAAGACAAATTTCGGTGATACCACGTGGTTTTATCATGACCGTTGAATCAGATAAAATTAATTTGGCCCAGTTTGATATTATTATTTTGGTCAAAATCCAACTAAGCCCAAAAATAGATTGAATTTGACCCAAATGTCAAATCAGGCCTAAATCCAATTAATTGGGCCCAAAGGCCAGGCCCATGGACCAACCAAGCCCAAACCCATGGGCTAACCAGACCCAAGCCCATGAAACCCATCAGAGAGCCCTATAAATAGAGGCACTCTTCTCATTTCAGGGGGGATTTTTCTACATTCAGAGAACCCAGAGAATTCATCAACAAGCAGAAGACTCCCAATGTCCAAGACTTCTACTTTAAGAATGTTCGGTGCTTTTCTTCTTCAAGTCAAGCACATTCACCCAACTGAGGGAAAATCAGAGGATCAAGTACTAGAGATCAAACCACATCGCATCAAATCAACTTCAACATCAACACCAACTCAAGTTCAACTCCACGAAACGCGTTTCTTAGGAAACCTCGTGTGAACAAATTGGCACGTCCAGTGGGACATCTCTACCTCTCATCTCTCTCTCAGCATCCAAACAAGGAAAATGGCACCTAAGAAGATGATATCCAAGGCTTCCTCCACAAACGGCTCATACATGGGAACTGTCACCCATAGCCGCTCAAGAGAAGTCATGTAGGAGCAAGAGCAGAGCTCCCTCATCGCCCACAACATCTTGAAGAAAATGATGGAATCCTCACAAGGCGGGATTGTCATCAAGGAAAACCCCCTGTTTGAAAATTTTATTTCCGCCTCCAACAAGCCGAAAAGAGATTCACCGCCAGATGTGATCTCTATCATGATGGCAGATGTGACGGCAGAAACAGTCATGGCAGAAATGGAAAGGAAGATTAACTTTCTGATGAAAGCCGTCGAGGAGCGAGACCATGTGATCGCTGCCCTGAGAGAACAAATGCAATCTCGAGAGGCTGCTGAATCAAGCCAAGCGGCCACAGTCAAAGTAACTGACAAGGGGAAGACCATACTACAAGAAAACCAACGGCAATAATCAGACTCGTTGGCCTCTCTGTCGGTCCAACAATTGTAAGACATGATCATGACCTCCATAAGAGCTCAATATGAAGGGCCAACTCAAAATTCCTTCACGTATTCCAAGCCATATACCCAGAGGATCGATAATCTGAGAATGCCTATAAGGTACCAACCCCCAAAGTTCCAACAATTCGATAGAAAGGCAACCCAAAGCAACATATAGTCCACTTCGTAGAAACATGCAAGAATGCAGGAACAATGGGAGATCTACTAGTCAAATAGTTCATCAGATCCCTCAAAGGAAATGCTTTTGACTAAACAGATTTAGAGCCTGAGGTGATTGACAGCTGAGAGCAACTTGAAAGAGAATTCCTAAATCGCTTCTACAGCACTAGGCGCAACGTCAACATGATGAAGCTGACAAACGCCAAACAACGAAAAGGGGAGTCGGTCGTCGACTATATAAACTGATGGAGAGCTCTAAGTCTGGATTGCAAAGATTGACTCACCGAATTATCTGCTGTAGAAATGTGCACACAAGGTATGCACTAGGAACTCCTTTACATCCTGCAGGTTATAAAGCCCCATACCTTTGATGAATTGGCGACCCGCGCTCATGACATGGAGCTAAGTATCGCCAATAGAGGAACGAGGGACTTCCTGAGCCACAAACCGAAGAAAGACAAGAAGAAGCATGCGTTGGAGGGAGTGGATAGTCCGAAAATCTTTCACTCGGTCCAAATGGAGGAATATGCATGTCTTTTGGTAATATTTCGAAGTTGATCCTAAGTTCCTTTTGTAAAATGACAGATGGGACATGCGGTGGAGGAGGTGGACTTTCTGAAGTTCTTTGACTTGGCCCAAATGGAGGAATACGATTTCCTTTTGGTAATATTCCAAAGTTGATCCTAGATTCCTTATGTAAAATGATCGATGACACGTGTGGTAGGGGAGGTGGATTGTCTGATGTACTTTGACACGGTCCAGATGGAGGAACGCGTTCTTCTTTCGATAGAATTTCCAAGCTGAAAGGTGGAGCTAAGTCAGGTATTCTCTTGTGTTTTCCTAATGAGAAATAGATATGCCTTTTTAGATGCTTTATATTCTTGTCGCTCAATTTTTTTTCGACAGCAGAGTCACCTTTCTCCACTACAAAAACATTTTTAGCATCTGCTTGATAGATTGTACTATGCAACCCAAGGAAAATGAAAGCACATGCTCCGAAAAACATATTAGAATAACTAATTTATATCATTTTTGTTGTGGGTTTGCTCATCTTTTTCTATTGCTTCCCTTTTTATATATAGCACTTCTTTCTCAATTTAAATTAAGGTAACATATTGGTATAAAAGCTAAATAACGTCTTTGTGTTAGAGAAACAACAAAAACACGGAATTCAATAGGAATTTTATTGTTGACTTGTTTTTAAATTTTTAAATGATGATGTTTTCAAAGTTTTCAAAATCAACATGTTGGCTTTATTTTCTGTTCGGTTTTCTTTTTTTTTTTTTTGTTTGTTATAAAAATCAAATATGTTAACCAGTTGTTGAATACTGACTGAATTTAATAAGAGTGAGAATCAACATGTATTTAAAAAATTATTTTTAATAGATTCATTCATAATCAACTTTATCAAACCCACAAAGCGGCTAACTTTATTTCTATTACAATTACATTATATTTTCATCCATGGTGGTTAGAAACCACCATAAATGAAAAGCAATTGAGAGTACAGGCTAAAAAAAATTAGTTATATTTTCATCCGATAACAGTTACAGACCGCCATCGAATGTGCCTTTTCATGGCATTTTAAACTGTCATCGTCTATCATTTATCTATAAATTTTGGCAATATTTTTACAACACAGACGTGTTTTAACACATGTATCATAATTTTTCAAATTATTGCAATGTATTTTGGTGATCTCATGTATATATTTAATATTTTGATTGCAATTGGAATAATATTGGTCATTTGGATTATAATATAATCTAATGTGACCAATTAGGCATACATTGGAGCTTCCAAGTAAAAAGAAGTGATGTTACACGCATTCAGAACAAAAGAAAACAAACATTGAGAAGTTACCTATGGTATCTAAACTTCCAAAATTCACGAAAAGATTATTTCAGTTATTAAATTGGTCGAATGTTATTCCAATGCATGAAATTTATTCTAAAGTGCCTTTTCCAATTCTTGTCTCCATCGAAATAGATCTTAGTATTATTTTAGATAAATTCAAATGGAGACTAAAGTACTACATGTTGGATTTCCTTTAAGGTCAAAATTAAGGTTAAAATGAACTTTGAAGACTAAATTTAAAATTTATTGAAAATATAGATTTTAAAATTGACCAATTAGGCATACATTGGAGTTTCCAAGTAAAAAGAAGTGATGTTGAACACATTGAGAACAAGAGAGAACAAATATTGAGAAGTTACCTATGGCATCTAAACACCCAAAATTCACGAAAATTTTATTTTAGTTATTAAATTGGTCGAATGTTATACCAATGCATGAAATTTATTCTAAAGTGCCTTCTCCAATTGTTGTCTCCACTGAATAGATCTTAGTATTATTTTAGATAAATTCAAATGGAGACTAAAGTACTACATACCGAATTTCCTTTGAGGTCAAAATTTAGGTTAAAAAGTGAACTTTGAAGACTAAATTTAAAATTTATTGAAAATATATATTTTAAAACTGACCAATTAGACATACATTGGAGCTTCCAAGTAAAAAGAACTGATGTTTCATGCATTGAGAACAAGAGAGAACAAATATTGAGAAGTTACCTATGGCATCTAAATGCCCAAAATTCACGAAAATTTTACTTCAGTTATTAAATTAGTCGAATGTTTATACCAATGCATGAAATTTATTCTAAAGTGCCTTCTCCAATTGTTGTCTCTACCGAAATAGATCTTAGTATTATTTTACATAAATTCAAATGGAGACTAAAGTACTACATACTGTATTTCCTTTGAGGTCAAAATTTAGGTTAAAATTAACTTAGAAAACTAAATTTAAAATTTATTGAAAGTATAGATTTTAAAATTTGACATTTGAAATTATAAGGACTACAATTAAAGGTAATTCTTATAAATAGAAAAATCCCAAAAATAGTTACACATTATAATAAAAATTAAAACAATTTCATATATAAAGACAAAATTGATAAAACATTTAGGTTCAACTACTAAAGTACAATTAACTACTAACATACAATCTTGTTAAAACATTTAGGTTCTAAGATTCTTTGGTGCTTCAATTATTCTTATATTTCTTGTAATAGTCAGCATACCTCATGATATAAACAAGGACGCTCTTGTGTTACTTCTGGGACCAATCACACGCTCAAGAGCCAAGAAGCTATAGTTAGCATTGAATTCTCACATTCAAGCGGAGGTGAACTCAATTTAGGGGATTCAAGCAGCAAAATCTGATCAGAAGTTTTATAATTGGTTTCAGTTGATGCTACAAGATAAAACCAATTGAACATTGTTAATCTATTTTAATTTGTAACCATACCATAATCTTTTTTTTTTTTTGGTTATTTTCATTATTGGACCCATTTATGTTTTATATGGGTTTTTAATTCTTTTTGAATTAGAGGTAGAATGGACTTCTTAAGTCCCTTTAGTTAAATAGGATGAGTTTAAAGGACGGAACAAAAATACAGTACGTAGGTTTTGATGTTATGAGTTTTAGGGTTTTCTTTGAATGGAAATTCTCTAATAGATGATAGAGTTTCATCGCCACTTTTGTAATTCTTCAATTATGGTTGCATGCCAAGAACATTCAAGTAAGTTCGATCATCTTGCTTGTGGAGTGTTTCAACGTGGAGTAAGAAACTAATTCTCTTATCTCTTGGTCATCGATCAAAAAGTAATCTGAATCTAATCATTCCCTTTAGGATTATTGTCAAATAGATTGGAGTTTTAGAATTTGTTATTAGGGGTCCAACTTTTGGGTTCCTAATTTTTGAAGTCTAGGATTTTCATATCATTTGGTATCAGAGCCTAGACTCTAGAATGCATATATGTTTTCTTTGATTACTTTCTTTGTTGAGTTTATTTTATGATTAGATATAGACTTTTTGGTGTGTTGTTATTTTGAAAAAAAAATGGATCAAAATCTTAGGTTTAATTGATTGTTAAATTTTGATTTTGAAATTGAGTTGTAAAAAATGAAAATCCTTCGCGAAGCAAAAAAAAAAAAAAAGAAAAAAAGGAAATTTTAGAAGCTTGTGTGAATTGGAAGGCGGAAGAAGAAAAAAATTGAGAGCGACTTGCGGTGATTTGAGAAAGAAATTAAAAAAAATAAAAATCGAAGAGGTTGGCACCATATCTATAATTAGAATAAAAAAAAAAAGGTCAAGCAGGCACGTCAAGCAACTAGGTCAAACAGGCACGTCAAGTAAACAGCTCAATTACATGAGTTTTAAATTGTTGAAATTCATAAGAAAATATTAATTGTTTCAAAAGCACATTTTTTTACTAAATTTGTGTCTTTGGTTTTTTTTTTTTTTAGTTCCTAATTCTTGTTTCCTTCTTATCATTGATTTGTCTAGTAGTTTGTCATCTTTGTCCATCTTGTATAATTATTTGAATTTTGAATATTAGATTCTTAATTCTAGATATCATATTCTTGTTGTTTCGTGTCCTAGTTTGTTGGATCTTGAACATTAGGTTCTTAATTTCTAGTTTTCTCTTTTGTTTAATTCAACTGATTCTTTGCTTGAGTTTGATACTTTACACTCATTCTTGCTTGGTTTGTTTTGGCTTGCTCTTCTGATCTTCATTGCAAAATTTTGGCTCATCACCCTATTGAGAAAGTTCATCTTTGTGAGAGAGTGCCTACGTTAAAGAGTGTAAACACGAGTGAACATCACCTATCGAGTGAGACACATGAAGAAATGATTTGTGAGGTCACTTTTCTTCCGCTTATTTTTTGTTTTCCAACGTTTGGCAATGGAGGTGTTCCGTACGGACAGTTACAAGAAGGACTAAATGAGGGTGTCATGTGAAACTTAGAAGCCTTAATTAATGCGAGACTGTATAGGGCTTCAAGCTAGGTGAAGAAAATAAGCTCAAACATTCAACATATTCAACAGTTGTTCACATTTCTTTAACTTTTTACAGTTTGTTATTGTAACTATATGTATCAGAAAATAGTATAAGTACTCATCATTTACAAATTTCTTAACATACAACATACAATAGCTTCAAGAAATCTTGCAATCTGTTAAAAGAAAAGTTGTGACTTAGCTCTCGAATAAAGATCTCTTCTCCTTCTCGTGGATGTAGGCATCATTTGCCGAACCACGTATATCATTGTGTAGAACTCTTCTTCCTCCTCTCTTCTACAAGATTGCATGCTCTTTATCTCCGATCGTTTACTCAAGCAGTCGCACAAAACAAACAAAAAGATTAGGGTTAGAAGAAGTTGTTTGTTGCTATCGTGATTCTCTCTAGGAGTGTATTGTATAAAATAAATTGGAAGAATAAGTTCTAAGTATAAGTGATGCGTTGATGCTTTGATGCGTTTAAGTATTTGTAATATGTTGATGCATTAGAGAAATGCAACAGAACATACAACACTCCTTCTAATGACGTTCAAGTTTTCCTAAATCAGACCCAAGTATAAATCTAATTTAGGTTCCTGGCAAGTCCAGGGTTGAATTTAGGGATTCAGTTAAACAAACGCAAGCCTTGCGTTGTATCTATTGTAAGGATTTTCCTAAATATAGAGAAAAATGTGTTATTTACACTAAAGTGTTGTGCCTGTGCAAGTAGATACAAAAGAGTTGAGTAGTGAGTGATGGATCATGTGAGAATGGAGTTTAATGTAAGTGGTATACGTTGGTCTAAGATGAGTGTACATAAACCAGAATGTGATGTGGATGAGATGGGATGATTTGCTTATCTTTTGTTTATGCGTTAGACTTTATTAAACACTGCTCAATGCAAATAACATACAAAACCTATCTCTAAGATGCATGCATCTAACATAGAATGCAATAAATACTAGTAAGTCTATCTCTAGCTATACTAGGCGTCCTACTTGATGTAGCTTAGTTATTCTCTCGAATAATCTAAATTAAAGATGCTTTTACCAATTGATCAAGTCGGCTTAAGCATTTGAAATGAAGTTTTGCATAAAGTATAAATGCATTCAACATAAACAAGAAATAAACAATGGAAAAATGAGATGGATCAAATATATGAATTTTATAAAGAAGCAAATTGTCTTTACAAAAGCAATATTCAATCAAATGAAATGAAAGCGATAAATGAGATGAAAGGAGCTGAGTCAAGCCGAAGAGTACAATCTCTTGTATCTCTTTGGCTCAATTTTGTTTTGTACAATCACTTGTATAGGAAGTGGACGAAGTGTCTTTCTCATGCTTGGCTTCCTTCACTCCCTGACCGGCGGTGGTAGTGGTTCTCAACCCTTCTGATCGTCTCGGCACCACAGCATAGCTTAAACTACGACTACACTAATTACAGAGAGTGAATGTCTTGATAATTTCTATGTGCTCTGAATAATCTGAACTCTGGAGGGACTTCATCTGTTTATAGGCATTGGTCATGTCCATTTGGTGAATGGGCAACATTAAAGTCCGTGCCCTGGTCAGCCACCTGACTCTCAAAAACTTTTTAGACGCCGCTTGCTGCTCGTGCCCATACTTGCAAATGGTGATGTGACACAATCAGCCTGGATCAATGAATCTTCTCTGTGTTGAATTCCCTCCGACGCATAGCCCATGCATTAGAGCTTTCCCTGCTGCACTTCTCTAATGCGTTAGCGTTGATCCTCGTGTTGAAATCCTGCAATACAATGCGTTAGTGCCGCGATATTTAGTAATAAAACTTCTTTTGCATGAGTTTGCTAATGTTTGAATAAATCCATGCGTTTCTCCTAAAAATGAGGAGAAATTATCATTAAAAACCTTAGTTGTTCCAACTTAAGAGCAAAAATAACTTGTATTTCTACAAGTTATCAGAAGCTCTACACTATCAAAAGAGAGAACGAGTGAGAGAGAGAGAGAATGAGAGAAAGAAATTAATTATGTAAAATCATCCCATCAGAATAAGTTTTTTCTTTCACTTCCATTAGGCAAGGGTTATTGGAGCAAACCATATGGAACACATCAGCTGGAAGTTCGTGGACAAACAATAGCCAAGAACTCTACCAAACCAAATTCATTTTGGGGCAAAATTCTTGGACTCACGAATTGGATCAGCAAATCAGGGCCACAATATTCCTCATTTGGGCTTTTAATATTCATTCACAAGAAGCAGACCCAACAAAGTGGTATCAGAGCAAAAGACTTACAAGATTGCAGTTTTTGAAGATTCAAGATTCAAGTTTTCATTCAAAGATGTCAGTAGCAAGATTCGAAGTAGAGAAAGATGGAAAAGGAGGCTTTGGCCTATGGAAGGCCGAAATCAAGGCGATTCTCGGTCAGCAGAAAGCGAACAGAGCCCTCCTTGACCCATCAACATTCCCTGCCATTGTGACAGCCCAAGAAAAAGAAGATTGGGAGCTGACAGCCTATTTGTAACGACCCAAGTTTAGGAGGGGTACATGAATGAACCAATATCATATCTGAATAGGAGAGATCCTGAGGACATGAATGTATGGTTAAGAAAGGCTTAAAAGAATTGAAAGTTACTACCTATAAAAACAAGGTGCACATTCTTTTCGGTGGCTCATTCATAAGAACTCCAAAGTTAAGCGTGATTAGCTTGGAGCAATCCTATGTTGGGTGACCTCCTGGGAATTTTCTTAGGATACATGTGAGTTTGGACAAAGCATGTTGAAAACTAAAGTCTAGGGCAGTAAAGTATATGTTTGTTGGGTTCTCAGAAGGTATCAAAGGGTTTAAGATGTGGAATCCTATTGAGAAAAGGTTTGTCATAAGCAGGGATGTCACTTTCAGAGAAAAAGAGATGTTTATGCGAAAAGAAAAGAGAACTTATGAAATTCTTAATAGTCCGAATACTGCTAGGATTGAGGTGGAGATACCTAAAGATTCTTCCACTAGTCATAACCCTCCTATTGAAACTGAAGAAGAAGAAGTGGTCATAACCCTCCTATTGAAACTGAAGAAGAAGAAGTGGAAAACTCAAATCAGTATTATTCTTTCGCTAGGGATAGACAAAGAAGAGTGATAGTTCCTCCAGCTAAGTATACTGAAATTAATTACATGAACCTAGTCCTAAATGCCACAATAGCTCCTAATGACCAAGAACTAGCCACCTTTGAATTCACGTCCTAATGCTAGGTCTTGGATTCACGTCAATAATACTTGGTCCCTAGCCCCTCTTCCTAAAGGATGCAAACCTATAGCCTTTAAGTGGATATATAAACTAAAGAAGGGTTTTACCAAAGAAGAAAAGCCTAGGCACAAGGCAAGGCTAGTGGATAAGGGTTTACACAGAGGGAAGACATAGACTATTCTGAAATTTTTTTTCACCAGTGGTAAAACAAACCTCTATTAGACTTCTTTTATCTCCAGTTGCTCAGTACAACCTTGAACTAGACCAACTAGATGTTAAAACTGCTTTCCTTCATGGAAATCTAGATGAGGTTATCTATATAGTTCAACCAAAAGAGTTTGAAGAAAGAGGGAAGGAAGACCTATACTATCTCCTAAATAAGTCTATATATGGTCTTAAACAATCCCCTATATGCTGGTATAGAAGGTTTAATGATTACATAGAGAGTATTAGATTTCAAAGAAGTTCCTATGATATTTGTTCTTATATTAATTCAACTACCTATAAGGACAAAGCCTATCTACTACTATATGTTAATGATATGTTACTAGCAGGGAAATCTAAG
The DNA here is from genome assembly GCF_027475165.1 of Benincasa hispida. NCBI lineage: Eukaryota > Viridiplantae > Streptophyta > Magnoliopsida > Cucurbitales > Cucurbitaceae > Benincasa > Benincasa hispida. The sequence continues at coordinate 56,059,236 of NC_143480.1, read as the reverse complement.
GAGGATTTAATTCATGTCAAAAATCTCCTAAAGAGAGAATTTGACATGAAGGATTTGAGTCAGTCTAAAAAGATCCTTGGGATTGAAATTCAAAGAGATAGGGCTTCCTCAACTCTAACCATTAGTCAATTAAGCTACTGTGAAAAAGTAATTAACATATTTAATATGTCTAATGCAAAATCAGTCACTATACCTATTGCTAGTCATTTTAAACTTTCCTCAAAAAACTCACCAAAAGAAACAGATATAGAACATTTGACTCAAATGCAATCAATTCCATACAATCAAGCAGTAGGGAGTCTAATGTACCTAATGATATCTACTAGACCAGACCTATCATACAGCACTAGTCTTGTCAATAGATACATGTCTAACCCTGGAAAAAGGCACTGGGAAGCAACAAAATAGATTTTAAGATATCTAATTTAATCTAAACAGTCAAAATTAACATATCAAAGTACTAATGAAACAAATTTAGAGCTATATGGATATTTTGATTCAGATTTTGCAGGTGACCAAGACAAAAGAAGATCGTTAACAGATTATCTATTCTTATTTGGTCATAATCTTATAGTCAATCACAGCATTATCAACCACAGAAGTAGAGTACATGGCTTTATCAGAAGCAATAAAGAAGCATTATGGTTAAAGGGGTTGACGAAGGACTTTGGTATTAATCAAACATTAGTAAAGATCTACTGTGATAACCAAAGTGCCATTCACCTATCCAAAAACCCTCAATATCATTCAAGGAGTAAACACATAGATATTAAATACCACTTTGTAAGAGACAAAATAGAGAAAGGAGAAGTCGAGGTGCTTAAAGTTCATACCCCCGAAAATGCAACCGACATACTTACCAAACCTGTGTTCAAACTCAAGCTAGCAAACTATCTTGGTTAGATCGGCTTCCGGCTTCCTGAAAAAGGGTGGACATGTTAAATCTGGAAGGAGAAAAGCTTGCATGTTGAGCTTAAGGTGAAGATTTGAAGAAAATATACTCAAACATTCAACATATTCAATAGTTGTTCACATTCCTTTAACTTTTTACAGTTTGTTATTGTAACTACATGTATCAGAAAATAGTATAAGTACTCATCATTTACAAATTTCATAACATACAACATACAATAGCTTCAAGAAAGCTTGAAATCTTTAAAAAGAAAAGCTGTAACTTAGCTTTCGAATAAAGATCTCTTCTCCTTCCCGTGGATGTAGGCATCATTTGTCGAACCACGTATATCGTTGTGTAGAACTCTTCTTCCTCCTTTCTTCTACAAGATTGTATGCTCTTTATCGCCGATCGTTTACTCAAGAACTCGCACAAAACAAACAGAAAGATTAAGGTTAGAAGAAGCTTTGCAATATCGAAAGAGAGAAAGAGTGAGGGAGAGAGGGAGAAAGAAATTAATTCTGTAAAATCATCCCATCAGAATAAGTTTTTTTTTCACTTCCATCAAGCAAGGGTTAGTGGACCAAACCACGTGGAGCACATTAGCTAGAAGTTCGTGGACAAAAAATAGCCAAGAACTCTACCAAACCAAATTCATTTTGGGGTAGAATTCTTGGACTCACGAATGAGATCAGTAAAGTAGGGCCACAATATTCATCATTTGGGCTTTTAATATTCATGCACAAGAAGTAGCCCCAACACTAGGAAAAGACCTCAAGTAAGAGGGCGAGTTGTGGATGTTCCTGAGGAGGAAGAAGACTCAAAGCAAAATGAATTTGACTTTGACCCTACTATAGATGGGCCTAGAAGGGAGGTGCGACATGGATTAAGTGGAAGAGAGGGTTTTCATAATAAAAGATTCCAAGGTAGAAAAGAACATCACTGTAGAGACCAAGGTTTTGGAAACATTAAAGTTAAATTTCCAAAATTTTATGGTACATTTGATCCTGAAGACTTTTTCCAATAGGAACATGAGGCAGAACATATTTTTCGTGGTAACGAACTCTCTGAAGAGAGAAAGGTAACTACCTCTATAACATGTTTTAATGGGTATGCACAAAATTGGTGCGATAAGGTGTGTTCTAAAGAGAAGAAGACACCAAGAAGGTCCTATGGAAACATGGCTAGAATTGAGCGAGCTCATGAAGAGGCAGTTTGTGCCAAAACATTACTTGAGAGATTGTACACAAAGACTTCCGGCTTTACACCAAGGGAGTAAGAGTGTAGAAAATTATTTCAATGAGATAAAAATATTAATGGAAAGATTGGAGATAGATGAGGATGAAGAGAACAAAATGGCCAGATTTCTTCATGGATTAAATATTGATGTGATTGAACATGTTGAATTGCAAGCATACGAGGATATGGAAAACTTAGTTAATCTTGCAATGAAGGTTAAAAAGAAATTTCAGAGGCGCAAATCAAGGTACACTTCTAAAAAAATTTCCAATTCAACTTCTTGGAAACAGGGTGACAAATCCAGACTCTAGATTTAAATCCAAGATGGGAAGTCATAAACCTAAAGATAAGAGGGGGCCCTCATCGAAAACAAAACCAAAGATGAAGGTACCCACAGGTAGAAATAGAGACCTTAAGTGTTGATAAACCTAAAGATAAGAGGGGACCCTCATCGAAAACAAAACCAAAGGTGGAGGCACCAACAGGTAGAAATAGAGACCTTAAGTGTTGGAAATGTCAAGGATTGAGACACATAAGTCGAGAATATTCTAATAAGAGGACGATGATCATTAGAGTTTGAGAGATAGTCACTGATGTGAGTGAAGATAATGAAAAGATTGAAAAAATAATGACTGAACAAGAAGGATAAGAAGAAGTGAAAGATACTTTACAGTTATTCCTCATCACTATAAGGGCCTTAAGTACACATATGAAGGAGGATGATTTGGAGAGTCAGAGAGAAAATATTTTTCAAAATCAAAGAGAAAATCTTTTTCATACATGTTGCCTTGTAAAAACCCTACCATGTAGTGTAGTGATTAACAGTGGGAGCTTTATGAACATGGTGAGCTCTAGTTTGATCTCGTGTGGACTTGGATACTACACCTCATCCACAACCTTACACACTATAGTGGCTTAATGATTATGGGGAACTTAGGGTGACTAAGCAAGTAAAATGTTCCTTTTTCCATAGGGAGATATGAGGATGAAGAATTGTGTGATGTGGTGGCCCTGCATGCAAGTGGCATACTCCTTGGTAGGCCTTAGCAATATTATAGAAAGGTTATCTATGATAGTTTTTTCACGTACAGTGGTAGGAAAACTGTACTTGTACCCTATTTCCCCAAAGAAGTGCATATTGATCAAGAGAAGTTTGAAAAAAAGAAAAGAAAAGGTCATGGCAAAAGAAAAAGAAAAAAGAAAAAGAAAAAGAAAAAGAGAGCTTGAGAGAAAATGAGGGATTGAGAAAAGAAAAAGAAAGTTTGAGAGAAAATGAGCAATTGAGAGAAAAGTGAGATCATAGTGTGACCTAAAGAGAAAAAAGAGAGAAAACTAGCACGTTGGAGTGCTAAATCTTGTGAGGTAAGGAAAGCTATATTCTCAAAAAGAGGCATACTTATGGTTACGTTTGAAGAATCTTGTTTGCTAACTGAGGACCTTGACTCCTCTTTGCCTAGTATTTTTGTATCTCTTTTGTATAAATTCAAAGAAGTCTTTATCGAAGAGTTACCTAAGGAGGTATCACCCATGAGGGGCATACAACATAAGATGACTTCATTCCAGTGCCCAAATTCCAACCGACCAGCCTACCGAACCAATCTACAAGAGGCCAAAAAGATTCAGAAGTAAGTAGATGAGTTGCTTGCTCATGGATATGTACATGAAAGTTTAAGTCCTTGTAGTGTTCTAGTTTTACTTGTACCTAAGAAAGATGGATCTTAGAGAATGTGTGTTGATTGTAAGGCTGTTGATAAAATTACAATTTAGTATAGACATCATATCCCTAGGTATGATGACATGCTAGATGAATTGTATGGTAATAGCTTGTTTACAAAACAGACTTAAAATTTTAATATCATCAAATTAGCATGAATTTTGGAGTTGAATGGAAAACAACTTTTAAAACTAAGAATGGTTTATATGAATGGTTAGTTATGCCTTTTGGCTTAACTAATGTACCTAGTACTTTTATGAGACTTATGAACCATGTATTGCATGAATTTTTAGGAGAGTTTGTAGTGGTTTATTGTGATGGTATCCTAATATAATCTAAGACACTAGAGGATTATGTGATGCATGTTAGGTGTGTTTTGATTGCAATTAAAAAGGAAAGCTTTATGCTAATCTCAAAAAGTGTTGTTTTTGCATGGAAAAGTTAAATTTCATAGGTTTTGTAGTTTCTAAATATGTAGTGGAAGTTGATTCTAAGAAGGTTAAAAGCAATTAGGGAGTGACCAACACCTAAAATGCTAGTGAAATTAGGAGTTTTCATGAGCTAGCTAGTTTCTATAGAAGGTTTATAGAGATCTTAGTTCCATAGATGCACTACTTAATGAACTTATAAAGGAAAATGTAAAGTTTGAGCGGGGACAAGCACAAGAACACGCTTTGAACCATTTGAAAGATAACTTATGTAATGTACATTTATTTGCCTTGCCTAATTTTGAGCTAACATTTGAAATTGAGTGTGATGCCAGTTGAATAAGAATTAAGGTTATTTTAATGCAGGATCAAAGACCATTGATGTACTTTAGTGAGAAGTTGAATGGAGTTGTCTTGAAATATCCTACATAAGGAGCTTCATGCCTTAGTGAGAGTACTACAAACGTGGCAATAATACTTGTGGCCAAAGGAGTTTGTTGTTCATATTGACCACCAAAGTTTACAACACTTAAAATGCCAACAAAAACTGAATTGAAAACATGCGAAATGGTTGGAGTTCATCGAAACATTTCCTTATGTAATACAATATAAGAAATGTAAGGAAAATGTAGTTGTTGAAACGCTATCTAGGAGGTATATCTTGTTAAATGCCCCTCACACTAGGTTGCTTAGTTTTGAACATATTAAGATATTGTATTCATAATACACTTAGTTTTTACTTATTGTTGAAAATCTCAAGCAAAAACGTGTTGTGCCTGATTATATGATGTTTTATGAGTTTCTGTTTAGGAAGAATTAGCTTTACATTCCCACTTGTTATATTAATGAATTATTAGTTAAAGAAGCACATGGGGGAAGTTTAGTGGGACATTTTTGTTCATTAAGGTTGTGGTTAAATTTCATGGCATTTTTAGAAGCATTGTTAGTAAATTTTTAAGTCATTTTTGGAAAGTACTTTGTGGAAAGCTTGGTATTAAGTTAGTTTACTCCACTACGTATCCTCAGACTAATGGACAAACTAAAACAGATCAATAGGACAATGGTGACTATGCTTAGGGTTGTAATAGATGGAAACACAAAAATTTAGGAGGATTTTCTACCATTTATTGAATTTGCATACAACAGGGTTGTTCATAGTGTCACTAAATGTACACCGTTTGAGATTATTTACGAATTTAACTTTTTATCACCTATCGATTTCTTGTCTTTGCCTTCTAACGAAGTTGTGAATTTTTAAGCTAATGAGAAGGCCATTGTCATTCGAGAGCTACATAAAGAGGTTAAAGAAAGGATTGAAAAAAAAATGGCAAATAATGAAGAGGGCTAACCAATATCGAAAGACTATGATATTTAAGGAAGGGATTGGTTTTAGGTCACCTTCGGAAGGAAATATTTCCACATCAATGAGATTATAAGTTAAATCTAAAAGGAGATTGACCTTTTTAAGTGATGGAGAAAATTAATGACAATGCCTACCAGATTGATCTTGATGGTAAATATGGTGTGATTGCAACTTTTAAGGTTTCTTACTTAACTCCTTTTAATGTAGAAATGAACTTGATTCGAAGACAAATTCTTCAAAAGGGGGGAGAAGATAGGGGTGAGTATCAGTCGGGCGGAGTCAGATTTGGATAAAAATCGGCATCGGCCAACGAACTCATCAGTTTTATCAGGTGGTTTTCGGTTGTTTTGGAGATAGGGCAAACAACGGCCGTTGAGCACTAGGATTTGATCGGTTTTTTTTTTTTACGATGAGCTCGAGGATAAGAACATTGATTTGTAAATAAATAAAAAAGAATATAGAGAGAGAGAAAAAAAGGAGAGAATAGAAGAAATGGAGAAGAAAACGAAGGAGATGAAGAAACAACAGGAAATGGAAGAAAAGTAAGAGATAGGAAGAATGAGAGAAAGAAAATAAAAAACTAAAAGAAAAGAAAAAACTAAATAATAAAATATATTTTTTATTTTTTTAATAGGTAATGATTTATTACCTATTGTAATAGGTAATCATTACCTATTAAACAACATTTTTTAAATATATATGCACGTGAGCAGTTTTTGGGCAGAGTTAGTCAGGGTACGTCGGGGTTCGATTCTTTGGGGGAAAAATCAATACCGACCAAGTTGAAGAGAAAATCGACCGATTTTCTTCAATTCCATTGGTTTCAGTCGTTCGGATCGATTTTTCGGCTATCTCTGCTCACCCCTAGGAGAAGATGAAATGAACCAAATGTTCTTGTGTTACCTCCAAGATCAATCACACGCTCAAGAGCCAAGAAGCTATAATTAGTGTTGAATTCTCACACTCAAGCAAAGGTGAACTTAATTGAGGGGATTTAAGCAGCAACATCTTATCAGAAGCTTTATAATTGGTTTCAGTTTATGCTACAAGATGAAACCGATTGAACTTTGTTAATTTATTTTAATTTGCAAATATACCTTAATATTTTGGGTATTTTCATTATTAGACCCATATATTCTTTGTTTAGATTTTTAGTTCCTTTTGAGTTACGGATAGAATGGACTTTTTAAGTCCCTTTAGTTAAATTGGATGCTAACTAACAAAAGAAAGAGAAATTAGGAAGAAGCACATGGATAATGAATAGCTTTTCATAATTGATGTACGACTCTCTCAAAATTATTATAATTTAGAAAAAAAATTGAATTAATAAATACAATTTCATAAAATATATATGATTTTAAATTAAAGATTTTGAAACAAAGTTTGAAGGACTTGTTGTAGTCATCTTAACTTTTAAATAAGGGTGGCTAAATAGAGCAATAATAATAAATAAATAAATAAATAAAATTGAATTAAAATATCATTTTAATCCCTGTACTTTGAAATATATTTAATTCTAGTTCTTGTACTTTCGAATATCTAATTTTAGTCTCCGAATTTTCAATAAATCTTAAATTTAGTTATTTTTATTTTCAATAGAAAATTTGTTACCTAGTAACAGTTTTACTTTAATTTTTAAAACATCTTCACATATTGCATATTTGTATTTTCTTGGATGAAAATTATCGTTATTGTTATTAGGGTTGTTTTCAAATATAGAAAAATGAACCAAAATACTTACAAATAATAGCAAAATATCATAGTCTATAATGACATAGATAGATATGGATAGTAGTCTACCATTATCTATTGCAGTCTATCATAAATAGACTATGATAGTTTGCTATTAATTGTAAATATTTTTAGCAATTTTGTTATTTAAAATAATTTTTCTTATTATTATTTAGTCAATTTTGATAGAAATTAACTTCAAAGACTAAACTTAAGACTTGTTAGAATTACACCAACTAAAATGGACATTTTTTAAGTATATGAACTAAAACTGAGCAAATGTAACAACCCAAATTTGTACGCATACACTACAAGAAATTAAATGTCAAATGTGAAGCAGGAAGAAATTTTATTTAAAGGGATGGTAAATATAATACCCCAACCCTAATTTAGAATGCAGGAAAATAAATAAAATATATAATTAAGAATGAAAAATATATAAATTTAATAGGAAAATCAGGTGGAAATTTAGAATTGGAAAAAAAATAGGAAATTTATTAATTATCCAAAAATAATGAATAAGGGGGCAGAATCAAGGAGGATTAGTTAGAAGTTGGACGCTAGCTAATTCAGGAGACAAAGAGCAGTAAATAACTTTTTGTTTGAACACTGCTCATTGGAAGAATTGGAGGCGAATTAATTGCCCATATACTCTTAAAATTTGAAAGAGTTAAACAGGGGAAGTGGAATCCACAAGCAGTGAAGGCAACCCACGTGTGAAAACTAGCGAGATTGGAGAGAAAATTGGAGAGAGCGAGGGTGGAGAGAGCGAGATTCTCTGCGAGACAGTGGGGGAGAGCGGGAGCGAGAGCGAGAGCGAGAGTCACAAGAGCCAAACCAGCGAGAAAGCTGGAGAGAGCGAGATTCTGAGAACAAAGAGAGAGAGATTTGGACAGAAGCGTGGATTATGCGTTGAATTTTACCACGATCTTATAGATTATACATAAAGAACCCTAAAATTGAATACAAATAAAAGTTGAAGACGTAAGGGCAAACGTTAGCCAAAATTAGGTGTCTTATTAAGAGAAATTCTTAAACCTAAGTAATTTTAAAGAAGATATTTGTAGGATGAGTTGTCACACTGAGAAGAGCTGAAAACAACTATAAATAGGACTCTTTGCCTGAAGATTTAACCCATTCTCAAATAAATCTCAGTAACAAAGAATCGTGTGAAAGAGTAAGTGTGAGTGAGGAAATTCTGTGAGGTTAGAAGAGGTAAAGCTCGGGTGAGGTGCTGCCAAAATTTTCTTCTAGTTTAAGAGGGAAAACTCTACTGATCAAACCATAAGGAATAATAAGGAATAACTAGGATCGCAGTCAAGGTAAGTAGTTATCTCACCAGTGTTTCATGGTAATGTACCGTTAATATGTTGCATAATTATGTTATTGTTATGTTGCATTACATGTTTAAAATACGTTTATCAACAAGGGACCCCATGCATTATGTTTGTTCATAAGATTAAATTTTAATTAGATAAAGGTTATGCTTCTAGGGCTAGCAGGGCATGTATGGTTGCACCTCTCTAGACCCAATTCTATGTCAAGATTATGCTAGGGACTAACAGGGTATGTATGGTTGCACCCCTCTAGACCCAATTCTATGTCAAGATTATGCTAGGGACTAACAGGGTATGTATGGTTGCACCCCTCATGTCCAATCTTACGTTTATGTTAATGGTTGATGTTGGATGCGACTCTGGCCCTACTGACTGCATAACCCGCTAATCATCAGATGGGTTAGTTTCCGCTAAGTCCTCATCTTCCTATCAGGGCGGAGAAATTTACGTTAGAAGCATAACCGACCACCACATGTTATTATATGTTTTCGGTCCGAATCATATATGTTTTCAGGACATGTGGCATATGATTGTGCTTTTGGTCACTACCCTATGTGAGAACTACTTACTGGGTATATTATATACTCATCCTATTTTTACAGACTTTGTAGGTAAGGACACGGCGTAGGTGGCAGAACTGGACGTCGCTCAAATGGTCAACCATCAAACTCACTATTATAGACATATGCATTTTTGTACCACTACGCTAATGTTTTATTGATCCTGGTGTTTTGTAAAATAAACTTTTTATATAGTTTTCTACCTAATTAATAAAATCTTAGATATGTTTTCTTGAGATTTTTGCCAAAACCCATCTCATAATAGAAAAGTCTAAGTATGTATGTCGTAGCGGTTGGATCATAGTATGTAAGGACCCGGTCGTTACAAAACTTATGAATCAAAATGATATTTTGACTTATGAAATTTTTATTGTTCCTTTATCGGTGACATTGAATGGGCATATCCACAATAAATAAATGTCTTTGTGGTTGTAAATTTTTCTTGTATTTTTTTTTTTTATATGTAGGGGAGCCTAACACAATTTTCTTATTTGTACAATGGTCTTTTCATTTGAAAAGTATTGAAAAAGGTGTTGCAATGGGTGTTTGTTTAGGAGGAACATCACATTCCATTTGCAATTTTGCATCAATAATTGATATTGTTGCTTTTCAAAAAAAGAAAGATATTGTTGCATTACTTTAAAAAATCCTATTTAATTTTTTATTGAAAAATCATTTTGATTTTGTTTATTATATCTCATTCTATTTCAATATTGGTACTTTAATAAACCTTCAATTTGGGACATATGTCAATTTTTAATTGGACCCAAATTTAATGATTTAAAATTTCGTTATTAATTTAGTAAATGACGTGATAACTTGTGATTGGTCCAAAATTTGTCATTCAACAAGGTTCAAATGATTCCACATATTGTTGGAATAAAAAAAACAAATAAATTAAGGAGAAAAAGAAAACATATATTATTTGTATATCTTTGATTTTATATCAATGATAGAATATATACCACTAACATACAAATAAAAAAGTATAGAATTGATGTATGGTTTTTTTTATCATATTGAAAAAACATAAATGAAATACTATTTTGGTCCCTATTTTTTGAGTTTCCATTCTATTATAATTATAAATCCATGTATATTTAACAAATCTTAAATATTTTAGTCACTCAAAGTTTTTTTTAATCAAATCTGGGTAAATAATAATATCATTGTCACGTTTCGCTAAAAGATAGAAATGTTTTTAAATACAGTAAAATGAGCTAACTTATTTAAAAATACAATAAAATGTCATTGTTTATCAGTGATAGACATCAATGATAGATCAATAGACATCTTAGTGTCTATCACTATCACTGATAGATGTTTATCAGTATCTATCACTAACACTGATACTATCGATATCTATCAATGTCTATCAGTGATATGTAATGATATTTTGATATATTTAAAAATATTTTCAACAGTTTTGTTATTTAAAACAATTACTCTTTTTTAATAGAAATTTTAATATAGTTATCAAAAATGGAGTATAAAAAAATCTAATCAATTTCCTTTATTAAATAAAGTATAACAAAGAATAATTACAAAAGAAAATTGAAAATATTTCAAGTTTGAGATTTTCTTGGTAGCTTTAGTATAGTTATAAAAAAATGATGTATATAAAGTTTATTTAAACCTTTTTCTTAAATTTAATTATAAAAAATTTAATTACAACAAAATTGGAAAAAATATCAACTTTGGCATTTTTTTTTTTTGTTTTTGTTTTTCAGTTCTAGTATAATTCTAATAAAGCATAAAGAAAATGCAATAAAATTCATTTCTTAAATTAAAGTAAAATGTAGAAAAATTATTTTAAATGACAAAACTGCTGAAAGTATTTACGAATAATAATAAACTATCACAGTCTATCGTGATAGACTACAATCTATGTCTATCATGATGCAGATAAACACAAATACTAGTCTACGTGGTCTATCACAGATAGATAATGAAATTTTGCTATATTATTTATAAATATTTTGGTTAATTTTCCTATATTTGAAAAAAAAACCCTAAAATGTAATTACAAAAAACATTAAAAAATTGTCCAAAGAACTAAACACTGATGTTAGTTACATGTACCATAAACATAACCTATTATAACTTAGAGTAAAATAGTTTGCACTCCAACTAATCTATTACTACTTATACTATTTTACTGTTTCGTGTAAAATTTAAAATACCATAAACTTTCAAAAGTTTTAAAAATACCCTTTAACTTAAATAATAATAATAATAATAATAATAATAAATAAATAAATAAATAAATCTACTTGCTTCAGGTGATATGAAAACCTTAGGATTTGAAAATTAGGAACCCAAATGTTGGACCCCTAATATCAAATTCTAAAATTTCTAATCAATTAGACAACAAACCCAATGGGAAGGATTAGATTTTGATTACCTTTTGATCGATGACCAAGAGAGAGAACTAGTTCCTTGCTCCAAGTTCGAACACCACACAAGCAAGATGATTAGACTTACCTTAATGTTTTTCTTGGCATGCAACCTTGATTTAAGAATTGCAAAATTGGCGATGAAACTCTATCATCTACTAGAGAATTTTCATTCAAAGAAAACTCTAAAATTCAAAACATCAAAACCTATGTAATGTATTTTTGTTCCCTCCTTTAAACTCATCCTACTTAACTAAAGGGACTTAAAAAGTCCATTCTATCCCTAACTAAAAAAAGCTAAAAACCTAAACAAAGCATATATGGGTCTAATAATGAAAATACCCAAAAAAATTAAGGTATGTTTGCAAATTAAAATAAATTAATAAAGTTCAATCGGTTTCATCTTGTAACATAAACTGAAACCAATTATAAAGCTTATGATAAGATGTTGCTGCTTAAATCTCCTCAATTAAGTTCATCTTCACTTGAATGTGAGAATTCAACACTAATTGTAGCTTCTTGGCTCTTGAGTGTGTGATTGATCCCGGAGGTAATACAAGGACGTCTCGTTCATATCATCCTCCCCTAGGGATGAGCATAGATAGCCGAAAAATTGATTCGAATGGCGAACCTGATGGAACTGAAGAAAATCGGTCAATTTTCTCTTCAACCTGGTAGGTATCGATTTTTTCCCCCAAAGAATCAAACCTTGACATACCCTGACTGACTCCGCCCGAAAACCGCTCACGTATAGATATATTTAACAAAATGTTGTTTAATAGGCAATGATTACATATTACAATAGGTAATAAATTATTACCTATTAAAAAAAATAAAAAATATATTTTATTCTTTATTTAGTTATTTAGTTTTTTCTTTTCTTTTATTTTCTTTCTCTTCGTCTTCCTCTCTCTTAATTTTCTTCCATTTCCTATTGTTTCTTCATCTTCTTCATTTTCTTTTCCATTTCTTCTATTCTATTCTCTTTCTCGTCCTCTCTATATTCTTTTTTTTATTTCTTTACAAATCAATGTTTTTCATCCTCGAGCTCATCGCCATCAAATATGGGTGCTCAATGGCCGGTGTTTGCCCTATCTCCAAAACTGTTGAAAATCACCTGATAAAACCGATGAGTTCGTTGACCGGTGGCGGTTTTTATCCAACTATGACTTCGTCCGACTGATACTCACCCCTATCTTCTCCCCCCTTTGAGGGAATCGTCTTTCAATCAAGTTCATTATCTACATCAAAAGGAGTTAAGTAAGAAACCTCAAAAGTAGAAATCACACCATATTTACCTTCAAGATCAATCTGGTAAGCATTGTCATCGATTTTCTTCATTACTTAAAAAGGTCCATCTCGTTTTCGATTTAACCTTCTCAGAATCAACTTCCACTTCATAATTTGAGACAACAAAACCTAGGAAGTTTACCTTTTTCATGCAAAAATAACACTTTTTGAGATTAGCATAAAGCTTTTCCTTTTTAATTGCAATCAAAACACACCTAACATGCATCACATAATCCTCTGGTGTCTTATAGTATATTAGGATGCCATCAAAATAAACCACTACAAACTCTCCTAAAAATTCATGCAGTACATGGTTCATAAGTCTCATAAAAGTACTAGGTACATTAGTTAAGCAAAAAGATATAACTAACCATTCATATAAACCATGCCTAGTTTTAAAAGCAATTTTCCATCCATCTCCAAAATTCATCCTAATTTGATGATATCCAGATTTTAAGTCTGTTTTTATAAACAAGTTATAACCATACCTTCCTATCAAATTGCTATGGCCTACCAAGGAGTATGTCACCTGCATGCAGGGGCATCACATCACACAATACTTCATCCTTGTATCTCCCTAAGGTAAAAGGAACCTCTACCTGTTTAGACATCCTGAGTTCCCCATAATCATTAAGCCATTATAGTTTGTAAGGTTTTGGATGAGGTGTAGTATCCAAGTCTAATTGCAGATCAAACTAGAGCTCACCACATTCGTACAGCTACCACTGTTAATCACTACACTACATGGTACGGTTTGTACAAGGCAATGTGTATGAAAAATATATTCTCTCTGATTCTCCAAATCATCCTCCTTCATATGTGTACTTAAGACCCTTCTAGTGATGAGGAATAACTATGAAGTATCTTCTACTTCTTCTACTCCTTCTCTGTCACTCATTAATTTTTCAATCTTTTCATTATCTTCACTCACATCAGTGACTATCTCTCATTCTCTAATAATCATTGTCTTCTTATTAGGACATTCTCAATTTATGTGTCCCGCTCCTTGACATTTACAACACTTAAGGTCTCTATTTCTACTTGTGGGTGCCTCTACCTTTGGTTTTGTTTTCGATGAGAACTCCCTCTTATCTTTAGGTTTATCACTTCCTATCTTGGATTTAAATCTAGAGTGTGGATTTGTCATTCTGTTTCCAAGAAGTTGAATTGAAATTTTTTTTAGAAGTGTACCTTAATTTGCGCCTCTGAAATATCTTTTCAACCTTCATTGCAAGATTCACTAAGTTCTCCATATCCTCGTACGCTTGCAATTCAACATTTTCAATCACATCAATACTTAATCCATGAAGAAATCTAGCCATAGTGTTCTGTTCATCCTAATCTGTTCTGTTCATCCTCATCTATCTCCAATCTTTCCATTAACATATTCACCTCCTTGAAATAATCTTCCACACTCTCTCTCCCTTGGCATAAAGCTTGAAGTCTTTGTGTACAACCTCTCAAGTAATGTTTTGGCACAAACTACCTCTTTACGAGCTCTCTCAATTCTAGCCATATTTCTATGGGACCTTCTTGGCGTCTTCTTCTCTTTAGAACACACCTTATGCATCCATGTTTGTGCATACTCGTTAAAATGTGTTATAGAGGAATGATATAAACAACAACTGTTTGGCTAAACTCATTTTATTATAAATAGTACAACGTTTATACAACTTTCAGGTTTAACTACAAAGTTTACAACAACAACTCTAAAATCGGAAGTGTGGCTATGGTGTAGCGGACCTTGACCTTAGCAGCACCCTGGAACTCCTCACCTTTCGCTACCTGGGAAGAAAACATGAAAGAAAAGAATGAGCTTCAAGAAGCTCAGTGAGTGGTAAGCAACTTCTAGAGTCTATTTCAATTCATAATAAAATAAACATATCACAACTATGAGGTTAACATCCAAACCTTCGCCTTGAATGAGTCTGCTCTACCTACAGATACAGTAGATAATTAAACTGATACTAATCATATAAGTCTATTACCAACTCTACCTACACACACAGTAGATAGTTAAGCTGATACTAATCATAAACGCATACTCTCCTATGTTCCCTATGTGCACATAGATCCTTGCTTATAGGCTCAAAAGCTATGCCTGTCGGTCCTCTGACCATCCCATATGAGGTTTCTCTCATAGGCTTAGGAACTAGACCTCTCGGTCCCCTGACCATCCTGTGAGGTTCTACTCCCAGGCTCAGGAACTAGGTCTATTGACCCCCAGACCATCCTGTTCACATATTCCCAATCTCATTCAAATTACTCATTCATAACATAAACATATACATATACTCTAAAATATATGCTTAAGACTTAAAGGAAATTACCACTCACCTTAGTAGGGTAGGAGCCTCTCTCTCTAGAAGTTCCTTGGTTTCCTCGGGCTCCCTTTTGAACCCTAAATTCCAGATTCAACTACAAGCTTGGATTACTCATAGCTCCATACCTTATTTTGAGACACTTCCTTCTACAAAAAATGTTCTAAAATGTCTCAGGAAGCTTATCTTAAAATCTCAGCTTCGAACGCCATGTGGTTTGACCGGAAGTCTCAAATCATCAAGATTGGCCTAAGCTTACCTGAGAGCTCGACCCTTCTGTTTTTTCCTCATTCTCCAGCTTGATTCCTTTTAGATTCTTCTCTGTCAGCCTTACCTTGAAAATTACACTCTCGTAGTTTTCAAGTGGCTTTGAAATCACTCAAAACGCACGATAGTCTAGGAGAACTCCTCGTCCCAAGTTGATGTTACTTCAGGACCTAACTGTCCGACAACATCTCCTCCTCTTAGAGCCACTTGACCAATGCATGGTCTTGCTATCAACGTATGCCCTTCATTATCAATGCATTGCTTCCTCCAAATCTGCTCTCAAACACTCTTCTTAATATACTTTGAAGAGGATTTGTGTTATGAATTGAAGAGAAGACTTATGGTATTAGTTATAGGCTTTAAGAACTGATCCTCATCATCTCTTAAGGCCTCCAACGCATGACACTTTCTACTTAGAAACTTTTGAAGTATCTGCACCATGCCTTTCCACCACATACTCTCATGCCACTCACCTACTTCCTTGCCATTCATCTACTTGCATGAAGTTTGAGTTGTCTTCCTTATGCATAAGTCTTCCTTGCATGAAACTCTCGTTGGAGATGATGCATTAAACTCTTGTGTCCTGTAGTTTGTAAACATAGTTTTGAACAAATGCTTATGATGTAAATATATGATATTTTCTTCACTATTTGTCTTTAAACATTGGATATTTTATTTTCCTTACCATAAACCAATAAACTAAAATCCTTGGTTGTCATTATGTAACTTAAGCATATATGTGATGACATACAAGTGAATCATGTCATAAGTAATAACTAAAATGGACTGTAGTATATGGATATAGGAGGAAAACCTTATCCTGACAACGCTACGAATGCAACCCGCTTTGTAGAATACTTACAAGTGTTGTGACTTGCTACAAATAGTCTGATTCTGATCATTCATGTGGGGACATGCGAGCGGGGGTGTCCTATACAAAGAGTTTGTATAAGACTTGGCCATGAAGTGTTATAGTCTTGTTATATAACGCCGTTCATGCTAGAGACTTCACTTCACTAGGATGAGCATAGGTAACATGACCTCAATCCTGAGTGAGTTGGAAATTCCTGCCTTTGAGGATGGTTCTTTGATTTGCATGGGTGTGAATGGCCTGATTGCTGACTCAAACCTACCACTTTGGGGATTCGTGTTATTTGGGAGCTGAGAATTCAGCTACACGAGATGAAATTTACTCCTTCCCCGAAGCAGGGGTAAGTAGATAGATTGCTCCCTTAAAGACTGATCCCAGAGCTTGAACGATGTGACGCCACATACCTTCTCATGGCTCGAGAGGTATCCACACATAGTAGGACTATGTTGTATTGTTCATTAGAGGGATCAGTGGTACTTAAGGATTTAGATGTAACTACAGGGGAAACAGTATATTGGCCTACCTGTACTTACGAGCATCTATGAAGGGTTATCGTACTATTGATTGGTTATATCCGATGGTCACAAAAATATATCTGCGGTAAGAAGAATTCAACTATCGACCTTTAGTGGATTGCTTGGCACTTAACGGATGGTGGATCTTGTGGCTAAAGAGTTTAGTCAGCTATTCACGTACCGTTGGAGCTTCGAGCCATAGGTCCATAAGGTCCTCTTGGTAGCTCAATAGATTCAAGTTGAGAATCAGTTTTTGGGTCAGTTTGAAATGTTCAAATTGACAAGAGGGTGTTTATTATATATGATATGATTGAACTTGTTAATTATATTTGATATGATTGACTTTATGTATGAGATACATTAATTAGAGGAAAATGGATATAAATATGATTTATATCTAGTGGAGGAGAAAATACTATGGTTTATATGTGATATTAAACTATAGGTTAATGAATATAATATGATTATATTTATTAATTTTAATTGGACAATTATAGGATAATTGTGTCAGGCATTTTCTTTGTACACGTGTGTTAGTGGGATGTTTAATTCAATTTTTGTAACTGAAGAATAAAATGAAAATCGTTTTCATTTTGCAAGATTGGTCATTTGCTCAAGCAAAAAAGTTTATACTGCCCATCGCATAGCAAGCCGAGAGACTATATGATAGCTCAAAGTTACTACACGATCATAAACACATGCGTCTCTTTCTAAACGATTGCCTAAGTTATACTAAACGATCGTCTACCGCCCGAGCGTTTACTAAACGATCGTCTATACGATCGTAGGCTATTTACTACACAATCGTGTACTTTTTTCTAAACAATCAAGCATTTTCTATATGATATAACCTGCCTTCTCCCACTTGCTTGGTCGTTGTATACAATCTTCGTTTCCTCCTGACCTCTACCAAATTCCAACAGAGTCCACTCTTTGGATTCTCACATCGAGAATACTGAGGGTTCTAAGTGATGGTGTCATCCCCATTTTTCTTCTGTTCGTGGGGAGGCCGCTCGTGAGTAGACGACCAGAGTTTTGGTGAACGATTGCTTGGACATTCTAGCGAGATCGAGAGCAGCAGTTCGTTTGGAGAAGAGCTAGATTTATGTGAAGAAAAGTTCTTCAACTGGTACGTATCTCTTCTCTTTGTTGTTTAGTTCGAAAAGCATGCCGGTAATTTATAGTATAATGCATATTTGTTATGTTGGATTGTAAATGTGGTAATTCTGTCACAATATATTTGGAACAATCCGCTTCCGCTCAGAGGTACTCTTGTATAAAAGTTCCTTTAACTCTATTCGTCCACCTCCTACTAACTCAAGCTCAACCTTTTCTCAGTTTAGCCATTTGTCCGGGTGAATCCATTAGCCTTGTGTACCATAAGCCTCATCAATACATAGACACTTCACTATGCGTCCATCATGGCTTGGCCCATCGTCTAGCTCATCGTGTAGCTTTTGCGCTCATCACATAGCTTATCACCTAGTGATCTCTCGTTGTCTCTCATCGTCTAGTAACCTCTCGCTGTCGCTTATCACCTAATGATGTCGTTGTCCCTCATCGCATAGTGTTGACCCCATTATCTAACGCATCACGTGTTGGGATCGGTGTCCTAATTCTCTCGGAGTTTCGTTGTTTTGTAAAGGTACACATTGTTCAATGAATAAAATAAATTTTATTTAATTCTGGCATTTACTCATATCCAATAAATAAATCTTCTTAGTTATCTTATGTGAATTTAAGCATGTGTATGTGATATATAAGTGGATTATGCCTTAAGTGATAACCTAAATCGGTCTGTAGTACAAGGATTAAGGTGAGATACCTGATCCTGGTGACACTACGGATACGGCCCGCTTTGTAGAGGTTTGCAAGTGTTGTAAACTACTACAGATTAGATCCTGACCATTCATTTGGAGACGTGGAGCGGGAGTGTCCTATATAAAGAGTTTGTATAAGACCTGGACCACGAGATGATTAGACTCTGTATATAACGCCGTTGATACTAGAGACTTACATCTCACCTAAAATGACCATAGGTGACACGACCTCAATCCTGAGTGTTTTGGGAACTCCTGTCTTTGAGGGCGGTCCTCTGATTAGTATGGGTGAGAGCGGCCAGATTGCCAACTCAACATGCCTACCTTTTTGGGGACTTGTCTGATCTGGGAGCTGGGAACTCAATCCACAATATGAAATTCACTCCTTTCCCAAAGCAGGGATAAGTAGAGAGATTGCTCCCTTAAGGGCTAATTCTAGGGCTTGAACATAGTGGCCACAACTTCTCTTTGGAAGAGAAGACTCAGTCATAGTAGGACTATGGCTTATGTTCATTAGAGGGATCAGTGGTACTTAAGGAGATAGATGTAACTACAGGGGCATAACGGTTATTAGCCCAGCTGTACTTACGAGCAATCTGTGAAGGGTTATCGCACTGCTCATTGGTTAAGATGGACACATAATATATTTTTAGTAAGGAGAGTTCAGCTGTCGGTATTTAGTGGAGTGCATGGCAGTTAACGGATGGTGGATCTCGTGACTAAAGAGTTTAGTCAGTTATTCACGTATCATTGGAGCTTCGAAGCTACAGGTCCATGAGATCCCCTTCGTAGCTTGGATTCAATTGAGGATTAGTTCTTGGTGTTGATTTAAAATGTTCAAATTGACAAGAGGTATTTTGATTATATATGATATAATCGGTATGATGTATAAGATAATTTAGTGGAGGATTGATGTAAATGAGATTTATATTGAGTACCATGGAATAGAAAAAGAACTATGGTTTATATGTTTCATGAGATGAAATATTAAAACTATAGGTTATAAATATAGTATGATAAATTGGTTATCATTTATATTTATAATAATATTAATTATTGGATAATTAATTCTTTTTCTTTTAAATAACCAAAGTAGTGGGTGGTTATTGGATCATGGTAACCGCGAGTTTAAAAGGAAAATGGTTTTCCTATTTTGAAATGAAGTTTTTACAAAAAGATAGAAAAAGTTTTTGAGTTTTCTCTTCGCGCAAAGAAACTCACGAGTCGTCAAGTAAATTCAGATTTACTAAACGATGGCTGGGCGAGCTAAACGACCATGCAGGTGTGAGCCAAACGACCGTGTAGTATTTACTAAACGATCGCATAGTTTTGCTAGATGATCGCTGGCCCAAGGTAAACGATCGTGTAGTGTCGGTAGGCGACAGACTGAGCTAGACGATGAGCTAAACGATCGCATAGTTTTTGCTAGACGATCACATAGCTTTATCTAAACGATTGGGCATCGACCTGTAGATAGGTCTCTACCATCTCCCACTTGCCCAATCGTGTACGCGATCGTTATTTCCTTCATTCGTCTGCCTCATACCAAGTCCGAACAGAGCCCACCCTTGGATTCTCACACAGAGAATACCAAGGTCACCTTGTTGGTGGTGTTAGACTCAACTTGACACCGTCGAGGTTTTCTTGAGGCCGTTCGTGGTACTCTGGAGGCCATTCGTGTTGTGGAGGAGTTCGTGACCGAGGAGATTGTTGAGGACGAGCGCGAAGTGTTCGTGCAGTGTTGCGATCATATAGATCGAGTGTTCATGGTCGCTGTTGTTCGAGCGGTCGCACAACAGAGCATGGAGACGCTTCTGCCGTTGTTTGTACAGCTTTTCCTTTGTGCTTTTGAGACTTTCATGTTGTAATTTCTGTATGATTTGCATAACCATTTATGTTTGAAGTCGACTTTAAATGTTATGTTAATTCATGATTGTAATTTGGAATAGTCTTTTTCCGTTGCTCATGGAAATCTCGAGTTCGATTTCCTTCATCACGCTTATTGTCTAGTGTGTTTGCTTATTGTGTAGCGGCATCATCTAGCATTCGTGTCTATCGTCTAGTGCCTAAGCCCATCGTTTAGCGATATCGTCTAGTGCCATCGTCTAGTGCTTCAAGCAACTACGTGATCATCTGCGCGCATGCTCCAACGCTCAACACCTTGCGCTCATCGTCCAACCCTCTTATCATCCCAACGCATGCGTCCTTACCTAACAAGCTCAATGCATGATTGTCCTAGGTTTCAAAACTTAGTCTCTAATAACCTCTACAAACTTAGCCTCATTAGAGCCTCATGCATTAATGTTTCCTAACAACAAATGCATGGTTTCTTTTTGACTTCACACTTAGCCAAATTTTCACTAGTTAAGGCTCAACTCAAAGCTACTCAAAGAAAATCTATTCAACACTTAGAATTTTCCTTTTCTTCAACATAGGATTTAACTCATACTTAATTAATTTCCTTAATTACCTGCTTAAGTAGGAAAATTAAAATCCAGGTTTCACATGGTCTGATCCTGATCATTCATGTGGAGACATGCGAGCGGGGGCGTCCTATACAAAGAGTTTGTATAAGACCCGACCACGAAGTGTTATAGTCTTGTTATATAATGATGTTCATGACAGAGACTTCACTTTACTAGGATGAGGATAGGTAACATGACCTCTATCCTGAGTGAGTTGGGAACTCTTTCCTTTGAGGGCGGTCCTTTGATTTACATGGGTGCGAGTGGCCAGATCACCGACTCAAACCTACCACTTTGGAGATTTGTCTGATTTGGGAGCTGGGAACTAAGTTACACAAGATGGAATTCACTTCTTCCCCGAAGCAGAGGTAAGTAGATAGATTGCTCCCTTAAGGGCTGATTCTGGGGCTTGAACGATGTGACGCCACACATCTTCTCATGGCTCGAGAGATGTCCACACATAGTAGGACTATGTTGTATTGTTCATTACAGGGATCAGTGGTACTTAAGAAGTTAAATGTAACTACAGGGGAAAAATGGTAAATTGGCCTAGCTGTACTTACGAGCATCTGTGAAGGGTTATCGTATTGTTGATTGGTTATATTCGATGGACACAGAAATATATTTGTGGTGAGAAGAGTGCAGCTGCCAGTCTTTAGTGGAATGCCTGGCAGTTAATGGATGGTGGATCTCGTGGCTAAAGAGTTTAGTCAGTTATTTACGTACCATTGGAGCTTTGAGCCATAAGTCCATAAGGTCCCCTTGGTAGCTCAATGGGTGCAAGTTGAGAATCAGTTTTTGGGTCAGTTTGAAATGTTCAAATTGACAAGAGGGAGTTTGATTATATATGATATAATTAACTTGTTATTTATATATTATATGATTGACATTATGTATGAGATACATTATTGGAAGAAAATGTTATAAATATGATTTATATCTAGTGGAGGAGAAAAAAACTATGGTCAATGTATTGCATATGATGTGATATTAAACCATAGGTTAATGAATATAATATGATTATATTTATTATTTAATTTTGACAATTATAGGATAATTGTGCCAGCTTTTTCTCCGTAACCGAATGATAGTGGGAGGTTGAATTCAGTTTTCGTAACTGAAGGATAAAATAAAAATCATTTTAATTTTGCAAAAGAGATCAGACATTCGCTCATGTTTAGTGTATATTGCCTATCGCATAGCAAACCGAGAGCCTACATGATAGCTCAAAGTTTCTAAACGATCGTATACACGTGCACGGTTTACTAAACAATCGCATAGGATTTGCTAAATGATCGTCTAGCTTTTTCCAAAACGATCGCACGCCCGAGCTTTTACCAAAAGATCATCTATACAATCGCGACCCTTTTATTACACGATCATGTACCTCTTCCTAAACGATCAAGCATCCACTATACGATAGACACCTGACTTCTCCCACTAGCTTGGTCGTTGTATACGATCATCTCTTCCTCCTTCCCTCTACCAAATCGAACAGAGTCCACACCTCCTAGATTCTCACACCGAGAATACCGAGGGTTCCAAGTGGTGGTGTCTTCCCTACTGTCGTGTTCGTGAGGAGGCCATACGTGGGTAGACGATTTGGTGGACGATTGCTTGGACATTCTCAGCGAGAGTGAAAGGAGCCGTCCTTGGACGAGAATGAGCTTTCTGTGAAGAAGGGTTCTTCAACTGGTACGTTTTTCGTTCTCTTTATTGTTTAAGTTCAAAGCATGCCTATAATTTATTATGAAATGCATATCTAGTCTGTTTGATTGTAAATGCGATAATTCTGTCACAATAAGTTTGGGACGATTTCGCTTCCGCTTAGAGGTACTTTTTGATAAGAGTTCCTTCAAAAGTAACACAAGAGCATCCTGGTTCATATCATAAGGTATGCTGAATATTACAAGAAATATGAGAATAATTGAAGCACCAAATAATCTTAGAACCTAAATGTTTTAACAAGATTGTACGTTAGTAGTTGAGTGTGCATTAAAAGCATAATACATTTTTTTTGTATTTCGTTATTTATCGTTTTGGTATGTTTTAAGGGAAGACTTTTGTGAGACTTTATGTTTTAACTGTTTTAGTTTTAGTTTTGGTTGCAGATAAAAATGGTATAGGAATTAAAAAAACTAGGAGAAAATCTAGAGTAAAATATGAAAAAAAAGAGAGGATTTCTATATAATTTGTTTTAAATTTAGTTCTCTTAAACTCAAAAACTTCAAACAAATTGATTATTATGCTAATGGAAGAATTTTTTAAACTTTTTTGTATTTTCGAAATTTTAGAGTTGTTTTTTCAACGAGGTATTAATGTTTTTTTTTTCATATACTAACAATAAGGGGTTTTTTTAATATTTTTTTTTTAAGTTTAAGGACGTATTTGAAACTTTTGAAAATTTAGGAATATTCTTGAAATAAAAGACTAACGTTTTGCAATCGAAATTAACGATAAGGATATGTTTTTTTTTTTCAACCCTTTTTAAAAATTTAGAAGTATTTTTACAAACTTTAGAAAGTTTAGAGATGTTTTTTTACGTAAAATAGAAAGCTTAAAAGAATTCACTATAATTTAGCCTAGACTGATGAATTAATTTTTTTTTTAATAAAAAATTTAAATATGTGTTATATAATATTAGAAAACATGAAAAGTTCATGAAGTTTAATAAAAGTTGAAATATTATCTTCACGTTATCGCCCAACGGCCATCGTTTAGTATTTCGCCTATCGTGTAGCGTATCTGCTCATCGTTTAGTGCAACATAGCTATCGTCCAGCTTCTACACTTATCGTCTAGCACTTTCACTGATCGTGCAATACTTTGCCTATCGTATAGCCCGATCGTCTAGCGCGTCACTTCTCATCGTTTAATGCCGGACACATCTTCACGATCGTCTAACGCATCTTCACGATCCAATCCTTTCTCAAAGGTTTTTATTAACCTTCAATAAAAGAAAGTACATATTTCTCAAAGGTTTTTATTAACCTTCAATAAAAATTTTCGTGAATTTTGGGCATTTAGATGCTATAGGTAACTTCTCAATGTTTGTTCTCTCTTGTTTTCAATGCGTGCAACATCACTTCTTTTTACTTGGAAGCTCCAATATATGACTAATTGGTCACATGAGATCATATTATAATCCAATCATCAATATTATTCCAATTGCAATCAAATTATTAAATATATGTGTGAGATCACCAAAATACATCACAATATTGGAAAAAATTATGATACATGTGTTAAAACGCACCTATGTTGAAAAAATATTGTCAAAATTTATAGATAAATGAAAAACGGTGGTTAACATATTTGATTTTTTTTAAAAAAAAAAAGAAAATGAAAAAGAAAATAAAGCCAACACATTGATTTTGAAAAGTTTGAAAACATCATCATTTAACAACTTCAAAAACAAGATGTCAATTTTGGATGGTTAGTTTTATTGTGAATGTTTCTTACCAATAAAATTCCTAACAAATTCCGTGTTTTTGTTGTTTCTCTAAAAGAAAGATGTTATTTATAGCTTTTATACCAATATTTTACCTTAATTTCAATTGAGATAGAAGTGCTATATATAAAAAAGGAAGCAATAGAAAAAGATGAGCAAACCCACAATAAAAATGGTGTCAATTAGTTATTCTAATGTGTTTTTCGGAGCTTGTGCTTTCATTTTCCTTGGGTTGCATAGTACAATCTACCAAGCAGATGCTAGAAATTCTTTTGTAGTGGAGAAAGGCGACTCTACTGTCGAAAACGAATTGAGCGACGAGAATATAAAGCATCCAAAAAGGTATATCCATTTCTCATTAGGAAAACACAAGAGAATACCTGACTTAGCTCCACCTTTTAGCTTGGGAATTCTATCGAAAGAAGAACGCGTTCCTCCATTTGGACCGAGTCAAAGTACATCAGACAATCCATCTCCCCCACCGCACGTCTCATCCATCATTTTACATAAGGCATCTAGGATCAACTTCGGAATATTACCAAAAGGAAACCGTATTCCTCCATCTGGTCCGAGTCAAAGAACTTCAGAAAGTCCACCTCCTCCACCACATGCCCCATCTGTTATTTTACAGAAGGAATCTGGTATCAGTTTTGGAATATTACCAAAAAGTATGCATATTCCTCCGTCTGGACCGAGTAAAAGATTTTCGGACAATCCACCCCCTTCAATGCATGCTCCTTCCGTTATTTGAAAGAAGAAATATAAGTTTAATTTTGTGATGTATCCTAGAAACACGCCTACTCTACTATCTGCTCCAAGTGAACAGGTACCATTATAAGTACCTCATGAACCCTGATTTGCGTCACGAATCCCCATCAATTAAGAGTTCTTCCTCCTGCTTTTTATGCAAGTGTTTATACGATATTTTATGTAATCCTCCTTCAATTTAACTAATATGAAAAACGAGGGCTCACAAGTTTATGGAAAAGAAAGAATATAGTGTGGGAGGTAATTGTAATAATTAATGTAGCTTTTATCTATTTTAATCGTCTCTCCTTCTAATATTTTATAATTTTTAGATTCCGTCAAAATAACCACAGTTTCTTCTTAATGTTAAAAATATAGGGATAAATCTAATAAATCACATAAATGAGTTTATTTTATGGTCATTTTCCAATTGTATTCCCTTCTAATCTTTCTTGCTCTTTTTATATGACTTGTCCTTTGATTATTATATATCATGCTTTTGCTAAATTTGTAAATAACAATTATAGTTGATAAAAAAAGCTTGACATATGCTGAGATTATTTTAGAAAAAAAGTTGCTTCATATGCTAAGATTACAATGATAACAATAATAAATCACTAATTTTTAGAAAAAAATATATTAAGTTGGTCCATGGATTGCAGGTTTAATTTTTATTTGCTATTTAGATCTTAGATGGTTACCCTTTAGTTTTATCCCTAAAACTTAAGTTTAATTTCTATTTGGGTCCTTAAATTTTAAAATGTTACATTTATTTACCCTAACTTTTGTTGAGTTTTGTTTTTCTATTTGGTTCCTAAATTTATAGTTTTACAGGTTTAACTTTGATTTTTCACTAAAAACTCACTTTGAGTCATTTACTATTACTTATTAATTAATTTAAAGAAATTAAATTAATTTTCACTATTTAAATTAATTAAAAATTTTCAATCCATAATTATATTAAAATAATTGACTAAAAGTTAACGACTTTGATAGTATTAATAAAAACTAGAGAATAAAGGTGTCAAATATTGAAATTTATAGACTAAATAATGAAAGCTAAATAACTTTGAATTCGAGTAGAAAAATGTAATACTTTAAAATCTAAAAGCCAAATAAAAAGTAAATTAAAAATTTAATGGTAAAATCGAGACATTTTGAAATATAGAGACCAAAAACTAAAAATTTCAATTATTTTGGTGTAAATTCTCTATGCGGATTTTTAATACTTCTTTTAATGTAGGGGTTAATGTAATTTTTTTGAGAAGTATTGCAATAAAATGGGTATTAGCATAATTGATTAATATAATCATTTTTCATCTTTATTTCTTCTATTTCTATTTACTTATTTAGAAAGAATTACATGATAATATTTCGGGCTGTTTTGGTAAATATATTAATTTTAAATGAAGTTGAATTAATTTTAAATGAAATCAAGTTATAAAATAGTTATGAATTATTCATACAAATTTTAAACATGCAAAATAATTGTTAGAGTATAAATTTGTTTCTATCATAAATATAATATCATATTCTTCAAATGTGTAAGGGCTAAAAAAAGGACTAAATTGTTCCTTTTTTCCTTATAATAAAAAATTGACTAAAAACTTTTGGTTAAAATAGCTTGTACTTTGGTCTCATTCTAATTTAGACTTTTCCAAGTTTAATAGTTAAAATTTTTAATGGATTTTAAAACTAGTTTTTATTGTTAGTTCGAAATTATTTTTTATCAATTTTAATTAAATAATAATAATCATTTCTATTTAAAAAACACAATGCGATTATATTTGTAAAAATTATAGAGAGAATGGTTAGTAATTATTTAAAAAAAGAAAAGAAAAGAAGAAGAAGAAGAATAGCTAAAAGTAAAGCCACGGAGTGATCTTCTAAAAAAAAATAAAACTTAGGCCCGTTTCTTAATAATTTGGTTTTTGAGTTTTTATTTTTGAATATTAAGCCTATAGACACTACTTCCACTCTAAATTTCTTCTTTTGTTATATACTTTTATCGATGGTTTAAAAAACTAGGCCAAATTTTGAAAACTAAAAAAAATAACTTTTAAAAACTTATTTTTATTTTTTAAATTTAACTACGAATTTAACCATTGTATTTAAAAAATATGCAAATGATAGTACGAAATGTAGAGAAAGTAGACTTAATTTTAAAAAACCAAAAACAAAAAACAAAATGGTTACCAAATGAGACCTTAAAGACAAATTTCGGTGATACCACGTGGTTTTATCATGACCGTTGAATCAGATAAAATTAATTTGGCCCAGTTTGATATTATTATTTTGGTCAAAATCCAACTAAGCCCAAAAATAGATTGAATTTGACCCAAATGTCAAATCAGGCCTAAATCCAATTAATTGGGCCCAAAGGCCAGGCCCATGGACCAACCAAGCCCAAACCCATGGGCTAACCAGACCCAAGCCCATGAAACCCATCAGAGAGCCCTATAAATAGAGGCACTCTTCTCATTTCAGGGGGGATTTTTCTACATTCAGAGAACCCAGAGAATTCATCAACAAGCAGAAGACTCCCAATGTCCAAGACTTCTACTTTAAGAATGTTCGGTGCTTTTCTTCTTCAAGTCAAGCACATTCACCCAACTGAGGGAAAATCAGAGGATCAAGTACTACAGATCAAACCACATCGCATCAAATCAACTTCAACATCAACACCAACTCAAGTTCAACTCCACGAAACGCGTTTCTTAGGAAACCTCGTGTGAACAAATTGGCACGTCTAGTGGGACATCTCTACCTCTCATCTCTCTCTCAGCATCCAAACAAGGAAAATGGCACCTAAGAAGATGACATCCAAGGCTTCCTCCACAAACGGCTCATACATGGGACCTGTCACCCATAGCCGCTCAAGAGAAATCATGTAGGAGCAAGAGCAGAGCTCCCTCATCGCCCACAACATCTTGAAGAAAATGATGAAATCCTCACAAGGCGGGATTGTCATCAAGGAAAACCCCCTGTTTGACAAATTTATTTTCGCCTCCAGCAAGCCGAAAAGAGATTCACCGCCAGATGTGATCTCTATCATGATGGCAGATGTGACGGCAGAAACGGTCATGGCAGAAATGGAAAGGAAGATTAACTTTCTGATGAAAGCCGTCGAGGAGCGAGACCATGAGATCGCTGCCCTGAGAGAACAAATGCAATCTCGAGAGGCTGCTGAATCAAGCCAAGCGCCCACAGTCAAAGCAACTGACAAGGGGAAGACCATACTACAAGAAAACCAACGGCAATAATCAGACTCGTTGGCCTTTCTGTCGGTCCAACAATTGTAAGACATGATCATGACCTCCATAAGAGCTCAATATGAAGGGCCAACTCAAACTTCCTTCACGTATTCCAAGCCATATACCCAGAGGATCGATAATCTGAGAATGCCTATAAGGTACCAACCCCCAAAGTTCCAACAATTCGATAGAAAGGGCAACCCAAAGCAACATATAGCCCACTTCGTAGAAACATGCAAGAATGCAGGAACAATGGGAGATCTACTAGTCAAATAGTTCATCAGATCCCTCAAAGGAAATGCTTTTGACTAAACAGATTTAGAGCCTAAGGTGATTGACAGCTGAGAGCAACTTGAAAGAGAATTCCTGAATCGCTTCTACAGCACTAGGCGCAACGTCAACATGATGAAGCTGACAAACGCCAAACAACGAAAAGGGGAGTCGGTCGTCGACTATATAAACTGATGGAGAGCTCTAAGTCTGGATTGCAAAGATTGACTCACCGAATTATCTGCTGTAGAAATGTGCACACAAGGTATGCACTAGGAACTCCTTTACATCCTGCAGGTTATAAAGCCCCATACCTTTGAAGAATTGGCGACCCGCGCTCATGACATGGAGCTAAGTATCGCCAATAAAGGAACGAGGGACTTCCTGAGCCACAAACCGAAGAAAGACAAGAAGAAGCATGCGTTGGAGGGAGTGGATAGTCCGAAAATCTTTCACTCGGTCCAGATGGAGGAATATGCATGTCTTTTGGTAATATTTCGAAGTTGATCCTAAGTTCCTTTTGTAAAATGACAGATGGGACATGCGGTGGAGGAGGTGGACTTTCTGAAGTTCTTTGACTTGGCCCAAATGGAGGAATACGATTTCCTTTTGGTAATATTCCAAAGTTGATCCTAGATTCCTTATGTAAAATGATCGATGACACGTGCGGTAGGGGAGGTGGATTGTCTGATGTACTTTGACACGGTCCAGATGGAGGAACGCGTTCTTCTTTCGATAGAATTTCCAAGCTGAAAGGTGGAGCTAAGTCAGGTATTCTCTTGTGTTTTCCTAATGAGAAATGGATATGCCTTTTTAGATGCTTTATATTCTTGTCGCTCAATTTTTTTTCGACAGCAGAGTCGCCTTTCTCCACTACAAAAACATTTTTAGCATCTGCTTGATAGATTGTACTATGCAACCCAAGGAAAATGAAAGCACATGCTCCAAAATTTTAAATGATGATGTTTTCAAAGTTTTCAAAATCAACATGTTGGCTTTATTTTCTGTTCGGTTTTCTTTTTTTTTTTTGTTTGTTATAAAAATCAAATATGTTAACCACTTGTTGAATACTGACTGAATTTAATAAGAGTGAGAATCAACATGTATTGAAAAAATTATTTTTAATAGATTCATTCATAATCAACTTTATCAAACACACAAAGTGGGTAACTTTATTTCTATTACAATTACATTATATTTTCATCCATGGCGGTTAAAAACCACCATAAATGAAAAGTAATTGAGAGTACATGCTAAAACAATTAGTTATATTTTCATTCGATAACAGTTACGAACCGCCATCAAATGTGCCTTTTCATGACATTTTAAATTGTCATTATCTATCATTTATCTATAAATTTTGGCAATATTTTTTCAACACAGATGCGTTTTAACACATGTATCATAATTTTTCCCAATATTGCAATGTATTTTGGTGATCTCACGTATATATTTAATATTTTGATTTCAATTGGAATAATATTGGTGATTTGGATTATAATATAATCTAATGTGACCAATTAGGCATACATTGGAGCTTTCGAGTAAAAAGAATTGATGTTGTACGCATTGAGAACAAAAGAGAACAAACATTGAGAAGTTACCTATGGCATCTAAATGTCCAAAATTCACGAAAATTTTATTTCAATTATTAAATTGGTCGAATGTTATTTCAATGCATGAAATTTATTCTAAAATTCCTTCTCCAATTATTCTCTCCACCGAAATAGATCTAGTATTATTTTAGATAAATTCAAATGGAGACTAAAGTACTATATACTGGATTACCTTTGAGGTCAAAATTTAGGTTAAAATGAACTTTGAAAACTAAATTTACAATTTATTGAAAATATAGATTTTAAAATTGACCAATTAGGCATACATTGGAGCTTCCAAGTAAAAAGAAGTGATGTTGCACGCATTGAGAACAAGAGAGAACAAACATTGAGAAGTTACCTATGGCATCTAAATGCCCAAAATTCACGAAAATTTTATTTCAGTTATTAAATTGGCTGAATATTATTCCAATGCATGAAATTTATTCTAAACTACCTTCTCCAATTACTATCTCCACCGAAATAGATCTTAGTATTATTATAGATAAATTCAAATGGAGAGTAAAGTACTATATACTAGATTTCCTTTGAGGTCAAAATTTAGGTTAAAATGAATTTTGAAGACTATGTTTAAAATTTATTAAAAATATAGATTTTAAAATTGACCAAATAGGCATACATTGGAGCTTCCAAGTAAAAAGAAGTGATGTTGTACGCATTGAGAACAAGAGAAAACAAACATTGAGAAGTTACCTATGGCATCTAAATGCCCAAAATTCACAAAATTTTTATTTCAGTTATTAAATTGGCTGAATATTATTCCAATGCATGAAATTTATTCTAAACTACCTTCTCCAATTACTGTCTCCACCGAAATAGATCTTAGTATTATTTTAGATAAATTCAAATGGAGACTAAAGTACTACATACTGTATTTCCTATGAGGTCAAAATTTAGGTTAAAATTAACTTTGAAGACTAAATTTAATATTTATTGAGAGTATAGATTTTAAAATTGGACATTTGAAATTATATGGACTAAAATTAAAGGAAATTCTTATAAATAGAAAAATCCAAAAAATATTTACATATTATAACAAAAATTAAAAAAGTTTCAAATATAAAAACAAAATTGATAAAACATTTAGGTTCAACTACTAACATACAATTTTGTTAAAATATTTAGGTTCTAAGATTCTTTGGTGCTCTAATTATTCTTATATTTCTTGTAATGGTCAACATACCTTATGATATGAACCAAGACGCTCTTGTGTTACTTCTGGGACCAATCACACGATCAAGAGTCAAGAAGCTATAGTTAGTATTGAATTCTCACATTCAAGCAGAGGTGAACACAATTTAGGGGATTTAAGCAGCAAAATCTGATCAGAAGTTTTATAATTGGTTTCAGTTGATGCTACAAGATGAAACCGATTGAACATTGTTAATCTATTTTAATTTGTAACCATACCATAATCTTTTTTTTTTTTGGTTATTTTCATTATTGGACCCATTTATGTTTTATATGGGTTTTTAATTCTTTTTGAATTAGAGGTAGAATGGACTTCTTATATTCCTTTAGTTAAATATGATGAGTTTAAAGGACGGAACAAAAATACAGTACGTAGGTTTTGATATTTTGAGTTTTAGGGTTTTCTTTGAATGAAAATTCTCTGGTAGATGATAGAGTTTCATCGCCACTTTTGTAATTCTTCAATTATGGTTGCATGCCAAGAACATTCAAGTAAGTTCGATCATCTTGCTTGTGGAGTGTTTCAACGTGGAGTAAGAAACTAGTTCTCTTATCTCTTGGTCATCGATCAAAAAGTAATCTGAATCTAATCATTCCCTTTAGGATTATTGTCAAATTGATTGGAGTTTTAGAATTTGTTATTAGGGGTCCAACTTTTGGGTTCCTAATTTTTGAAGTCTAGGATTTTCATATCATTTGGTATCAGAGCCTAGACTCTAGAATGCGTATATGTTTTCTTTGATTACTTTCTTTGTTGAGTTTATTTGATGATTAGATATAGACTTTTGGTGTGTTGTTATTTTGAAAAAAAAATGGATCAAAATCTTAGGTTTAATTGATTGTTAAATTTTGATTTTGAAATTGAATTGTAAAAAATGAAAATCCTTCACGAAGCAAAAAAAAAAAAAAAGGAAAAAAAGGAAATTTAGAAGCTTGTGTGAATTGGAAAGCAGAAGAAGAAAAAAATTGGGAGCGACTTGCGGTGATTTGAGAAAGAAATTAAAAAAAATAAAAATCGAAAAGGTTGGCCCATATTGTAAATTAGAATAAAAAAGGTCAAGCAGGCATGTCAAGCAACTAGGTCAAACAGGCACGTCAAGTAAACAGCTCAATTACATAAGTTTTAAATTGTTGAAATTCATAAGAAAATATTAATTGTTTCAAAAGCACATTTTTTTACTAAATCTGTGTTTTTCGTTTTTTTTTTTAGTTCCTAATTCTTGTTTCCTTCTTATCATTGATTTGTCTAGTAGTTTGTCATCTTTATCCATCTTGTATAATTATTTGAATTTTGAATATTAGATTATTAATTCTAGATATCATATTCTTGTTGTTTCGTGTCCTAGTTTGTTGGATCTTGAACATTAGGTTCTTAATTTTTAGTTTTCTCTTTTGTTTAATTCAACTGATTCTTTGCTTGAGTTTGATACTTTACACTCATTTTTGCTTGGTTTGTTTTGGCTTGCTCTTCTGATCTTCATTGCAAAATTTTGGCTCATCACCCTATTGAGAGAGTTCATCTTTGTGAGAGAGTGCCTACGTTAAAGAGTGTAAACACGAGTGAACATCACCTATCGAGTGAGACACGTGAAGAAATGATTTGTGAGGTCACTTTTCTTCCGCTTATTTTTTGTTTTCCAACGTCTGGCAATGGAGGTGTTCCATACGGACAGTTACAAGAAGGACTAAATGAGGGTGTCATGTGAAACTTAGAAGCCTTAATTAATGCGAGGTTGTATAGGGCTTCAAGTTAGGTGGAGAAAATAAGCTCAAACATTCAACATATTCAACAGTTGTTCACATTTCTTTAACTTTTTACAGTTTTTTATTGTAACTACATGTATCAGAAAATAGTATAAGTACTCATCATTTACAAATTTCTTAACATACAACATACAATAGCTTCAAGAAAGCTTGAAATCTGTTAAAAGAAAAGTTGTGACTTAGCTCTCGAATAAAGATCTCTTCTCCTTCTCGTGGATGTAGGCATCATTTGTCGAACCACGTATATCATTGTGTAGAACTTTTCTTCCTCCTTTCTTCTACAAGATTGCATGCTCTTTATCTCCGATCATTTACTCAAGCAGTTGCACAAAACAAACAAAAAGATTAGGGTTAGAAAAAGTTATTCGTTGCTATCGTGATTCTCTCTAGGAGTGTATTGTATAAAATAAATTGGAAGAATAAGTTCTAAGTATAAGTGATGCGTTGATGCTTTGATGCGTTTAAGTATTTGTAATGTGTTGATGCATTAGAGAAATACAACAGAACATACAACACTCCTTTTAATGACATTCAAGTTTTCCTAAATCAGACCCAAGTATAAATCTAATTTAGGTTCCTGGCAAGTCCAGGGTCGAATTCAGGGATTCAGTTAAACAAACGCAGACCTTACGTTGTATCTATTGTAAGGATTTTCCTAAATATAGAGAAAAATGTGTTATTTACACTAAAGTGTTGTGCCTGTGCAAGAAGATACAAAAGAGATGAGCAGTGAGTGATGGATCATGCGAGAATGGAGTTTAATGTAAGTGGTATGCGTCGGTCTAAGATGAGTGTACATAAACCAGAATGTGATGTGGATGAGATGGGATGATTTGCTTATCTTTTGTTTATGCGTTAGACTTTATTAAACACTTCTCAATGCAAATAACATACAAAACCTATCTCTAAGATGCATGCATCTAACATAGAATGCAATAAACATTAGTAAGTCTATCTCTAGCTATACTAGGCGTCCTACTTGATGTAGCTTAGTTATTCTCTCGAATAATCTAAATTAAAGATACTTTTACCAATTGATCAAGTCGACTTAAGCATTTGAAATGAAGTTTTGCATAAAGTATAAAAGCATTCAACATAAACAAGAAATAAACAATGGAAAAATGAGAAGGATCAAATATATGAATTTTATAAAGAAGCAAATTGTCTTTACAAAAGCAATATTCAATCAAATGAAATGAAAGCGATAAATGAGATGAAAGAAGATGAGTCAAGCCGAAGAGTACAATCTCTTGTATCTCTTTGGCTCAATTCTGTTTTGTACAATCACTTGTATAGGAAGTGGACGAAGTGTCTTTCTCATGCTTGGCTTCCTTCACTCCCTGACCGGCGGTGGTGGTGGTTCTCAACCCTTCTGATCGTCTCAGCACCACAGCACAGCTTAAACTACGACTACACTAATTACAGAGAGTGAAAGTCTTGATAATTTCTATGTGCTCTGAATAATCTGAACTCTGGAGGGACTTCATATGTTTATAGGCATTGGTCATGTCCACTTGGTGAATGGGCAACATTAAAGTCCGTACCCTAGTCAGCCACCTGACTCTCGAAATCTTTTCAGACGCCGCTTGCTGCTCGTGCCCATACTTGCAAGTGGTGATGTGACACAATCAGCCTGGATCAATGAATCTTCTCTGCGTTGAATTCCCTCCGACGCATAGCCCATGCATTAGAGCTTTCCCTGCAGCACTTCTCTAATGTGTTAGCGTTGATCCTCATGTTGAAATCCTACAATACAATGCGTTAGTGCCGCGATATTTAGTAATAAAACTTCTTTTGCATGAGTTTGCTAATGTTTGAATAAATCCATGCGTTTCTCCTAAAAATGAGGAGAAATTATTATTAAAAACCTTAGTTGTTCCAACTTAAGAGCAAAAATAACTTGTATTTCTACAAGTTATCAGAAGCTCTGCACTATCAAAAGAGAGAGCGAGTGAGAGAAAGAAATTAATTCTGTAAAATCATCCCATCAGAATAAGTTTTTTCTTTCACTTCCATTAGGCAAGGGTTATTGGAGCAAACCATGTGGAACACATCAGCTGGAAATTCATGGACAAACAATAGCCAAGAACTCTACCAAACCAAATTCATTTTGGGGCAAAATTCTTGGACTCACGAATTGGATCAGCAAATCAGGGCCACAATATTTCTCATTTGGGCTTTTAATATTCATTCACAAGAAGCAGGTCCAACAAAGTGGTATCAGAGCAAATGACTTACAAGATTGCAGTTTTTGAAGATTCAAGATTCAAGTTTTCATTCAAAGATGTCAGTAGCAAGATTCGAAGTAGAGAAAGATGGAAAAGGAGACTTTGGCCTATGGAAGGCCGAAATCAAGGCGATTCTCGGTCAGTAGAAAGCGAACAGAGCCCTCCTTGACCCATCAACACTCCCTCACAAGGCGGGATTGTCATCAAGGAAAACCCCCTGTTTGACAAATTTATTTTCGCCTCCAGCAAGCCGAAAAGAGATTCACCGCCAGATGTGATCTCTATCATGATGGCAGATGTGACGGCAGAAACGGTCATGGCAGAAATGGAAAGGAAGATTAACTTTCTGATGAAAGCCGTCGAGGAGCGAGACCATGAGATCGCTGCCCTGAGAGAACAAATGCAATCTCGAGAGGCTGCTGAATCAAGCCAAGCGCCCACAGTCAAAGCAACTGACAAGGGGAAGACCATACTACAAGAAAACCAACGGCAATAATCAGACTCGTTGGCCTTTCTGTCGGTCCAACAATTGTAAGACATGATCATGACCTCCATAAGAGCTCAATATGAAGGGCCAACTCAAACTTCCTTCACGTATTCCAAGCCATATACCCAGAGGATCGATAATCTGAGAATGCCTATAAGGTACCAACCCCCAAAGTTCCAACAATTCGATAGAAAGGGCAACCCAAAGCAACATATAGCCCACTTCGTAGAAACATGCAAGAATGCAGGAACAATGGGAGATCTACTAGTCAAATAGTTCATCAGATCCCTCAAAGGAAATGCTTTTGACTAAACAGATTTAGAGCCTAAGGTGATTGACAGCTGAGAGCAACTTGAAAG
Organism: Benincasa hispida; assembly: GCF_027475165.1. Classification (NCBI taxonomy): domain Eukaryota; kingdom Viridiplantae; phylum Streptophyta; class Magnoliopsida; order Cucurbitales; family Cucurbitaceae; genus Benincasa; species Benincasa hispida. The sequence continues at coordinate 56,022,661 of NC_143480.1, read as the reverse complement.
AGAATTCCTGAATCGCTTCTACAGCACTAGGCGCAACGTCAACATGATGAAGCTGACAAACGCCAAACAACGAAAAGGGGAGTCGGTCGTCGACTATATAAACTGATGGAGAGCTCTAAGTCTGGATTGCAAAGATTGACTCACCGAATTATCTGCTGTAGAAATGTGCACACAAGGTATGCACTAGGAACTCCTTTACATCCTGCAGGTTATAAAGCCCCATACCTTTGAAGAATTGGCGACCCGCGCTCATGACATGGAGCTAAGTATCGCCAATAAAGGAACGAGGGACTTCCTGAGCCACAAACCGAAGAAAGACAAGAAGAAGCATGCGTTGGAGGGAGTGGATAGTCCGAAAATCTTTCACTCGGTCCAGATGGAGGAATATGCATGTCTTTTGGTAATATTTCGAAGTTGATCCTAAGTTCCTTTTGTAAAATGACAGATGGGACATGCGGTGGAGGAGGTGGACTTTCTGAAGTTCTTTGACTTGGCCCAAATGGAGGAATACGATTTCCTTTTGGTAATATTCCAAAGTTGATCCTAGATTCCTTATGTAAAATGATCGATGACACGTGCGGTAGGGGAGGTGGATTGTCTGATGTACTTTGACACGGTCCAGATGGAGGAACGCGTTCTTCTTTCGATAGAATTTCCAAGCTGAAAGGTGGAGCTAAGTCAGGTATTCTCTTGTGTTTTCCTAATGAGAAATGGATATGCCTTTTTAGATGCTTTATATTCTTGTCGCTCAATTTTTTTTTCGACAGCAGAGTCGCCTTTCTCCACTACAAAAACATTTTTAGCATCTGCTTGATAGATTGTACTATGCAACCCAAGGAAAATGAAAGCACATGCCCAAGAAAAAGAAGACTGGGAGCTGACAGCCTATGTGTAACAACCTGAGTTTAGGAGGGGTACATGAATGAACCAATATCATATCTGAATGGGACAGATTCTGAGGACATGAATGTATGATTAAGAAAGGCTTAAAAGAATTGAAAGTTACTACCTATAAAAACAAGGTGCACCTCTTTTTCGGTGGCTCATTCATAAGAACTCCAAAGTTAAGCGTGGTTAGCTTAGAGCAATCTTCTGTTGGGTGACCTCCTGGGAATTTTCCTAGGATACATGTGAGTTAGGACAGAGCATGTTGAAAACTAAAGTCTAGGGCAGTAAAGTATATGTTTGTTGGGTTCTCATAAGGTATCAAAGGCTTTAAGATGTGGAATCCTATTGAGAAAAGGTTTGTCATAAGCAAGGATGTCACTTTCAGAGAAAAAGAGATGTTTATGCAAAAAGAAAAGATAACTTATGAAAAGAGATGTTTATGCAAAAAGAAAAGATAACTTATAAAATTCTTAATAGCCCTAATACTGCTAGGATTGAGGTGGAGACACTTAAAGATTCTTCCACTAGTCATAACCCTCTTATTGAAACTGAAGAAGAAGAAGAGGAAAACTCAAATCAGTATTATTCTTTGGCTAGGGATAGACAAAGAAGAGTGATTGTTCCTCCAGCTAAGTATACTGAAACTAATTACATGAACCTAGTCCTAAATGCCACAATAGCTCCTAATGACCAAGTACTAGCCACCTTTGAATTCACGTCACATCCCTCTTCCTAAAGGATGCAAACCTATAGCCTTTTAATGGATATATAAACTAAAGAAGGGTTTTACCAAAGAAGAAAAGCCTAGGCACAAGGCAAGGCTAGTGGCTAAGGGTTTACACAGAGGGAAGGCATAGACTATTCTGAAATTTTTTTTCACCAGTGGTAAAACAAACCTCTATTAGACTTCTTTTATCTCCAGTTGCTCAGTACAACCTTGAACTAGACCAACTAGATGTTAAAACCGCTTTCCTTCATGGAAATCTAGATGAGGTTATCTATATAGTTCAACCAAAAGAGTTTGAAGAAAGAGGGAAGGAAGACCTATACTATCTCCTAAATAAGTCTATATATGGTCTTAAACAATCCCCTATATGCTGGTATAGAAAGTTTAATGATTACATAGAGAGTATTAGATTTCAAAGAAGTTCCTATGATATTTGTTCTTATATTAATGCAACTACCTATAAGGACAAAGTCTATCTACTACTCTATGTTAATGATATGTTACTAGCAAGGAAATCTAAGGAGGATTTAATTCATGTCAAAAATCTCCTAAAGAGAGAATTTGACATGAAGGATTTGAGTCAGTCTAAAAAGATCCTTGGGATTGAAATTCAAAGAGACAGGGCTTCCTCAACTCTAACCATTAGTCAATTAAGCTACTGTGAAAAAGTAATTAACATATTTAATATGTCTAATGCAAAACCAGTCACTATACCTATTGCTAGTCATTTTAAACTTTCCTCAAAAAACTCACCAAAAGAAACAGATATAGAACATTTGACTCAAATGCAATCAATTCCATACAATCAAGCAGTAGGGAGTCTAATGTACCTAATGATATCTACTAGACCAGACCTATCATACAGCACTAGTCTTGTCAATAGATACATGTCTAACCCTGAAAAAAGGCACTGGGAAGCAACAAAATAGATTTTAAGATATCTAATTTAATCTAAACAGTCAAAATTAACATATCAAAGTACTAATGAAACAAATTTAGAGCTATATGGATATTTTGATTCAGATTTTGCAGGTGACCAAGACAAAAGAAGATCGTTAACAGATTATCTATTCTTATTTGGTCATAATCTTATAGTCAATCACGGCATTATCAACCACAGAAGTAGAGTACATGGCTTTATCAGAAGCAATAAAGAAGCATTATGGTTAAAGGGGTTGACGAAGGACTTTGGTATTAATCAAACAGTAGTAAAGATCTACTGTGATAACCAAAGTGCCATTCACCTATCCAAAAACCCTCAATATCATTCAAGGACTAAACACATAGATATTAAATACCACTTTGTAAGAGACAGAATAGAGAAAGGAGAAGTCGAGGTGCTTAAAGTTCATACCCCTGAAAATGCAACCGACATACTTACCAAACCTGTGTTCAAACTCAAGCTAGCAAACTATCTTGGTTAGATCGGCTTCCGGCTTCCTGAAAAAGGGTGGACATGTTAAATCTGGAAGGAGAAAAGTTTGCATATTGAGCTTAAGGTGGAGATTTGAAGAACATATACTCAAACATTCAACATATTCAATAGTTGTTCACATTCCTTTAACTTTTTACAGTTTGTTATTGTAACTACATGTATCAGAAAATAGTATAAGTACTCATCATTTACAAATTTCATAACATACAACATACAATAGCTTCAAGAAAGCTTGAAATCTGTAAAAAGAAAAGCTGTAACTTAGCTTTCGAATAAAGATCTCTTCTCCTTCCCGTGGATGTAGGCATCATTTGTCGAACCACGTATATCGTTGTGTAGAACTCTTCTTCCTCCTTTCTTCTACAAGATTGTATGCTCTTTATCGCCAATCGTTTACTCAAGAACTCGCACAAAACAAACAGAAAGATTAAGGTTAGAAGAAGCTTTGCAATATCGAAAGAGAGAAAGAGTGAGGGAGAGAGGGAGAAAGAAATTAATTCTGTAAAATCATCCCATCAGAATAAGTTTTTTTTTCACTTCCATCAAGCAAGGGTTAGTGGACCAAACCACGTGGAGCACATTAGCTAGAAATTCGTGGACAAAAAATAGCCAAGAACTCTACCAAACCAAATTCATTTTGGGGTAGAATTCTTGGACTCACGAATGAGATCAGTAAAGTAGGGCCACAATATTCATCATTTGGGCTTTTAATATTCATGCACAAGAAGTAGCCCCAACACTAGGAAAAGACCTCAAGTAAGAAGGCGAGTTGTGGATGTTCCTGAGGAGGAAGAAGACTCAAAGCAAAATGAATTTGACTTTGACCCTACTATAGATGGGCCTAGAAGGGAGGTGCGACATGGATTGAGTGGAAGAGAGGGTTTTCATAATAAAAGATTCCAAGGTAGAAAAGAACATCACTGTAGAGACCAAGGTTTTGGAAACATTAAAGTTAAATTTCCAAAATTTTATGGTACATCTGATCCTGAAGACTTTTTCCAATAGGAACATGAGGCAGAACATATTTTTCGTGGTAACGAACTCTCTGAAGAGAGAAAGGTAACTACCTCTATAACACGTTTTAATGGGTATGCACAAAATTGGTGCGATAAGGTGTGTTCTAAAGAGAAGAAGACGCCAAGAAGGTCCTATGGAAACATGGCTAGAATTGAGCGAGCTCATGAAGAGGCAGTTTGTGCCAAAACATTACTTGAGAGATTGTACACAAAGACTTCCGGCTTTACACCAAGGGAGTAAGAGTGTAGAAGATTATTTCAATGAGATAAAAATATTAATGGAAAGATTGGAGATAGATGAGGATGAAGAGAACAAAATGGCCAGATTTCTTCATGGATTAAATATTGATGTGATTGAACATGTTGAATTGCAAGCATACGAGGATATGGAAAACTTAGTTAATCTTGCAATGAAGGTTAAAAAGAAATTTCAGAGGCGCAAATCAAGGTACACTTCTAAAAAAATTTCCAATTCAACTTCTTGGAAACAGGGTGACAAATCCAGACTCTAGATTTAAATCCAAGATGGGAAGTCATAAACCTAAAGATAAGAGGGAGCCCTCATCGAAAACAAAACCAAAGATGGAGGTACCCACAGGTAGAAATAGAGACCTTAAGTGTTGATAAACCTAAAGATAAGAGGGGGCCCTCATCGAAAACAAAACCAAAGGTGGAGGCACCAACAGGTAGAAATAGAGACCTTAAGTGTTGGAAATGTCAAGGATTGAGACACATAAGTCGAGAATATTCTAATAAGAGGACGATGATCATTAGAGTTTGAGAGATAGTCACTGATGTGAGTGAAGATAATGAAAAGATTGAAAAAATAATGACTGACCAAGAAGGATAAGAAGAAGTGAAAGATACTTTACAGTTATTCCTCATCACTATAAGGGCCTTAAGTACACATATGAAGGAGGATGATTTTGAGAGTCAGAGAGAAAATATTTTTCAAAATCAAAGAGAAAATCTTTTTCAAAATCAAATAGAAAATCTTTTTCATACATGTTGCCTTGTAAAAACCCTACCATGTAGTGTAGTGATTAACAGTGGGAGCTTTATGAACATGGTGAGCTCTAGTTTGATCTCGTGTGGACTTGGATACTACACCTCATCCACAACTTTACAAACTATAGTGGCTTAATGATTATGGGGAACTTAGGGTGACTAAGCAAGTAAAATGTTCCTTTTTCCATAGGGAGATACGAGGATGAAGAATTGTGTGATGTGGTGGCCCTGCATGCAAGTGGCATACTCCTTGGTAGGCCTTAGCAATATTATAGAAAGGTTATCTATGATAGTTTTTTCACGTACAGTGGTAGGAAAACTGTACTTGTACCCTATTTCCCCAAAGAAGTGCATATTGATCAAGAGAAGTTTGAAAAAAAGATAAGAAAAGGTCATGGCAAAAGAAAAAGAAAAAAGAAAAAGAAAAAGAAAAAGAGAGCTTGAGAGAAAATGAGGGATTGAGAAAAGAAAAAGAAAGTTTGAGAGAAAATGAGCAATTGAGAGAAAAGTGAGATCATAGTGTGACCTAAAGAGAAAAAAGAGAGAAAACTAGCACATTGGAGTGCTAAATCTTGTGAGGTAAGGAAAGCTATATTCTCAAAAAGAGGCATACTTATGGTTACGTTTGAAGAATCTTGTTTGCTAACTGAGGACCTTGACTCCTCTTTGCCTAGTATTTTTGTATCTCTTTTGTATAAATTCAAAGAAGTCTTTATCGAAGAGTTACCTAAGGAGCTATCACCCATGAGGGGCATACAACATAAGATGACTTCATTCCAGTGCCCAAATTCCAACCGACCAGCCTACCGAACCAATCTACAAGAGGCCAAAAAGATTCAGAAGTAAGTAGATGAGTTGCTTGCTCATGGATATGTACATGAAAGTTTAAGTCCTTGTAGTGTTCTAGTTTTACTTGTACCTAAGAAAGATGGATCTTAGAGAATGTGTGTTGATTGTAAGGCTGTTGATAAAATTACAATTTAGTATAGACATCATATCCCTAGGTATGATGACATGCTAGATGAATTGTATGGTAATAGCTTGTTTACAAAACAGACTTAAAATTTTAATATCATCAAATTAGCATGAATTTTGGAGTTGAATGGAAAACAGCTTTTAAAACTAAGAATGGTTTATATGAATGGTTAGTTATGCCTTTTGGCTTAACTAATGTACCTAGTACTTTTATGAGACTTATGAACCATGTATTGCATGAATTTTTAGGAGAGTTTGTAGTGGTTTATTGTGATGGTATCCTAATATAATCTAAGACACTAGAGGATTATGTGATGCATGTTAGGTGTGTTTTGATTGCAATTAAAAAGGAAAGCTTTATGCTAATCTCAAAAAGTGTTGTTTTTGCATGGAAAAGTTAAATTTTATAGGTTTTGTAGTTTCTAAATATGTAGTGGAAGTTGATTCTAAGAAGGTTAAAAGCAATTAGGGAGTGACCAACACCTAAAATGCTAGTGAAATTAGGAGTTTTCATGAGCTAGCTAGTTTCTATAGAAGGTTTATAGAGATCTTAGTTCCATAGATGCACTACTTAATGAACTTATAAAGGAAAATGTAAAGTTTGAGCGGGGACAAGCACAAGAACACGCTTTGAACCATTTGAAAGATAACTTATGTAATGTACATTTATTTGCCTTGCCTAATTTTGAGCTAACATTTGAAATTGAGTGTGATGCCAGTTGAATAAGAATTAAGGTTATTTTAATGCAGGATCAAAGACCATTGATGTACTTTAGTGAGAAGTTGAATGGAGTTGTCTTGAAATATCCTACATAAGGAGCTTCATGCCTTAGTGAGAGTACTACAAACGTGGCAATAATACTTGTGGCCAAAGGAGTTTGTTGTTCATATTGACCACCAAAGTTTACAACACTTAAAATGCCAACAAAAACTGAATTGAAAACATGCGAAATGGTTGGAGTTCATCGAAACATTTCCTTATGTAATACAATATAAGAAATGTAAGGAAAATGTAGTTGTTGAAACGCTATCTAGGAGGTATATCTTGTTAAATGCCCCTCACACTAGGTTGCTTAGTTTTGAACATATTAAGATATTGTATTCATAATACACTTAGTTTTTACTTATTGTTGAAAATCTCAAGCAAAAACGTGTTGTGCCTGATTATATGATGTTTTATGAGTTTCTGTTTAGGAAGAATTAGCTTTACATTCCCACTTGTTATATTAATGAATTATTAGTTAAAGAAGCACATGGGGGAGGTTTAGTGGGACATTTTTGTTCATTAAGGTTGTGGTTAAATTTCATGGCATTTTTAGAAGCATTGTTAGTAAATTTTTAAGTCATTTTTGGAAAGTACTTTGTGGAAAGCTTGGTATTAAGTTAGTTTACTCCACTACGTATCCTCAGACTGATGGACAAACTAAAACAGATCAATAGGACAATGGTGACTATGCTTAGGGTTGTAATAGATGGAAACACAAAAATTTAGGAGGATTTTCTACCATTTATTGAATTTGCATACAACAGGGTTGTTCATAGTGTCACTAAATGTACACCGTTTGAGATTATTTACGAATTTAACTTTTTATCACCTATCGATTTGTTGTCTTTGCCTTCTAATGAAGTTGTGAATTTTTACGCTAATGAGAAGGCCATTGTCATTCGAGAGCTACATAAAGAGGTTAAAGAAAGGATTGAAAAAAAAATGGCAAATAATGAAGAGGGCTAACCAATATCGAAAGACTATGATATTTAAGGAAGGGATTGGTTTTAGGTCACCTTCGGAAGGAAATATTTCCACATCAACGAGATTATAAGTTAAATCTAAAAGGAGATTGACCTTTTTAAGTGATGGAGAAAATTAATGACAATGCCTACCAGATTGATCTTGATGGTAAATATGGTGTGATTGCAACTTTTAAGGTTTCTTACTTAACTCCTTTTAATGTAGAAATGAACTTGATTCGAAGACAAATCCTTCAAAAAGGGGGAGAAGATAGGGGTGAGTATCAGTCGGGCGGAGTCAGATTTGGATAAAAATCGGCACCGGCCAACGAACTCATCAGTTTTATCAGGTGGTTTTCGGTTGTTTTGGAGATAGGGCAAACAACGGCCGTTGAGCACTAGGATTTGATCGGTTTTTTTTTTTACGATGAGCTCGAGGATAAGAACATTGATTTGTAAATAAATAAAAAAGAATATAGAGAGAGAAAAAAAAAGGAGAGAATAGAAGAAATGGAGAAGAAAACGAAGGAGATGAAGAAACAACAGGAAATGGAAGAAAAGTAAGAGATAGAAAGAATGAGAGAAAGAAAATAAAAAACTAAAAGAAAAGAAAAAACTAAATAATAAAATATATTTTTTATTTTTTTAATAGGTAATGATTTATTACCTATTGTAATAGGTAATCATTACCTATTAAATAACATTTTTTAAATATATATGCATGTGAGAAGTTTTCGGGCAGAGTCAGTCAGGGTACGTCGAGGTTCGATTCTTTGGGGGAAAAATCAATACCGACCAAGTTGAAGAGAAAATCAACCGATTTTCTTCAATTCCATTGGTTTCAGTTGTTCGGATCGATTTTTCGGCTATCTCTGCTCACCCCTAGGAGAAGATGAAATGAACCAAATGTTCTTGTGTTACCTCCAAGATCAATCACACGCTCAAGAGCCAAGAAGCTATAATTAGTGTTGAATTCTCACACTCAAGCAAAGGTGAACTTAATTGAGGGGATTTAAGCAGCAACATCTTATCAAAAGCTTTATAATTGGTTTCAGTTTATGCTACAAGATGAAACCGATTGAACTTTGTTAATTTATTTTAATTTGCAAATATACCTTAATTTTTTTGGTATTTTCATTATTAGACCCATATATTCTTTGTTTAGATTTTTAATTCCTTTTGAGTTACGGATAGAATGGACTTTTTAAGTCCCTTTAGTTAAATTGGATGCTAACTAACAAAAGAAAGAGAAATTAGGAAGAAGCACATGGATAATGAATAGCTTTTCATAATTGATGTACGACTCTCTCAAAATTATTATAATTTAGAAAAAAAAATTGAATTAATAAATACAATTTCATAAAATATATATGATTTTAAATTAAAGATTTTGAAACAAAGTTTGAAGGACTTGTTGTAGTCATCTTAACTTTTAAATAAGGGTGGCTAAATAGAGCAATAATAATAAATAAATAAAATTGAATTAAAATATCATTTTAATCCCTGTACTTTGAAATATATTTAATTCTAGTTCTTGTACTTTCGAATATCTAATTTTAGTCTCCAAATTTTCAATAAATCTTAAATTTAGTTATTTTTATTTTCAATAGAAAATTTGTTACCTAGTAACAGTTTTACTTTAATTTTTAAAACATCTTCACATATTGCATATTTGTATTTTCTTGGATGAAAATTATCGTTATTGTTATTAGGGTTGTTTTCAAATATAGAAAAATGAACCAAAATACTTACAAATAATAGCAAAATATCATAGTCTATAATGACATAGATAGATATGGATAGTAGTCTACCATTATCTATTGCAGTCTATCATAAATAGACTATGATAGTTTGCTATTAATTGTAAATATTTTAGCAGTTTTGTTATTTAAAATAATTTTTCTTATTATTATTTAGTCAATTTTGATAGAAATTAACTTCAAAGACTAAACTTAAGACTTGTTAGAATTACACCAACTAAAATGAACATTTTTTAAGTATATGAACTAAAACTGAGCAAATGTAACAACCCAAATTTGTACGCATACACTACAAGAAATTAAATGTCAAATGTTAAGCAGGAAGAAATTTTATTTAAAGGGATGGTAAATATAATACCCCAACCCTAATTTAGAATGCAGGAAAATAAATAAAATATATAATTAAGAATGAAAAATATATAAATTTAATAGGAAAATCGGGTGGAAATTTAGAATTGGAAAAAAAATAGGAAATTTATTAATTATCCAAAAATAATGAATAAGGGGGCAGAATCAAGGAGGATTAGTTAGAAGTTGGACGCTAGCTAATTCAGGAGACAAAGAGCAGTAAATAACTTTTTGTTTGAACACTGCTCATTGGAAGAATTGGAGGCGAATTAATTGCCCATATACTCTTAAAATTTGAAAGAGTTAAACAGGGGAAGTGGAATCCACAAGCAGTGAAGGCAACCCACGCGTGAAAACTAGCGAGATTGGAGAGAAAATTGGAGAGAGCGAGGGTGGAGAGAGCGAGATTCTCTGCGAGACAGTGGGGGAGAGCGGGAGCGAGAGCGGGAGCGAGAGCGAGAGCGAGAGCGAGAGTCACAAGAGCCAAACCAGCGAGAAAGCTGGAGAGAGCGAGATTCTGAGAACAAAGAGAGCGAGATTTGGACAGAAGCGTGGATTATGCGTTGAACGATCTTATAGATTATACATGAAGAACCCTAAAATTGAATACAAATAAAAGTTGAGACGTAAGGGCAAACGTTAGCCAAAATTAGGTGTTTTATTAAGAGAAATTCTTAAACCTAAGTAATTTTAAAGAAGATATTTGTAGGATGAGTAGTCACAGTGAGAAGAGCTGAAAACCACTATAAATAGGACTCTTTGCCTGAAGATTTAACCCATTCTCAAATAAATCTCAGTAACAAAGAATCGTGTGAAAGAGTAAGTGTGAGTGAGGAAATTCTATGAGGTTAGAAGAGGTAAAGCTCGGGTGAGGTGCTGCCAAAATTTTCTTCTAGTTTAAGAGGGAAAACTCTACTGATCAAACCATAAGGAATAATAAGGAATAACTAGGATCGCAGTCAAGGTAAGTAGTTATCTCACCAGTGTTTCATGGTAATGTACCGTTAATATGTTGCATAATTATGTTATTGTTATGTTGCATTACATGTTTAAAATACGTTTATCAACAAGGGACCCCATGCATTATGTTTGTTCATAAGATTAAATTTTAATTAGATAAAGGTTATGCTTCTAGGGCTAGCAGGGCATGTATGGTTGCACCCCTCTAGACCCAATTCTATGTCAAGATTATGCTAGGGACTAACAGGGTATGTATGGTTGCACCCCTCTAGACCCAATTCTATGTCAAGATTATGCTAGGGACTAACAGGGTATGTATGGTTGCACCCCTCAAGTCCAATCTTACGTTTATGTTAATGGTTGATGTTGGATGCGACTCTGGCCCTACTGACTGCATAACCCGCTAATCATCAGATGGGTTAGTTTCCGCCTAAGTTCTCATCTTCCTATCAGGGCGGAGAAATTTACGTTAGAAGCATAACCGACCACCACATGTTATTATATGTTTTCGGTCCGAATCAACCATCAAACTCACTATTATAGACATATGCATTTTTGTACCACTACGCTAATGTTTTATTGATCCTGGTGTTTTGTAAAATAAACTTTTTATATAGTTTTCTACCTAATTAATAAAATCTTAGATATGTTTTCTTGAGATTTTTGCCAAAACCCATCTCATAATAGAAAAGTCTAAGTATGTATGTCGTAGCGGTCGGATCATAGTATGTAAGGACCCGGTCGTTACAAAACTTATGAATCAAAATGATATTTTGACTTATGAAATTTTTATTGTTCCTTTATCGGTGACATTGAATGGGCATATCCACAATAAATAAATGTCTTTGTGGTTGTAAATTTTTCTTGTATTTTTTTTTTTATATGTAGGGGAGCCTAACACAATTTTCTTATTTGTACAATGGTCTTTTCATTTGAAAAGTATTGAAAAAGGTGTTGCAATGGGTGTTTGTTTAGGAGTTGGGAGGGACATCACATTCCATTTGCAATTTTGCATCAATAATTGATATTGTTGCTTTTCAAAAAAAGAAAGATATTGTTGCATTACTTTAAAAAATCCTATTTATTTTTTATTGAAAAATCATTTTGATTTTGTTTATTATATCTCATTCTATTTCAATATTGATACTTTAATAAACCTTCAATTTGGGACATATGTCAATTTTTAATTGGACCCAAATTTAATGATTTAAAATTTCGTCATTAATTTAGTAAATGACGTGATAACTTGTGATTGGTCCAAAATTTGTCATTCAACAAGGTTCAAATGATTCCACATATTGTTGGAATAAAAAAAACAAATAAATTAAAGAGAAAAAGAAAACATATATTATTTGTATATCTTTGATTTTATATCAATGATAGAATATATACCACTAACATACAAATAAAAAAGTATAGAATTGATGTATGGTTTTTTTTATCATATTGATAAAACATAAAAAAGTATAGAATTGATGTATGGTTTTTTTTTATCATTTTACTGTTTCGTGTAAAATTTAAAATACCATAAACTTTCAAAAGTTTTAAAAATACCCTTTAACTTAAATAATAATAATAATAATAATAATAATAATAAATAAATAAATCTACTTGCTTCAGGTGATATGAAAACCTTAGGATTTGAAAATTAGGAACCCAAATGTTGGACCCCTAATATCAAATTCTAAAATTTCTAATCAATTAGACAACAAACCCAATGGGAAGGATTAGATTTTGATTACCTTTTGATCGATGACCAAGAGAGAGAACTAGTTCCTTGCTCCAAGTTCGAACACCACACAAGCAAGATGATTAGACTTACCTTAATGTTTTTCTTGGCATGCAACCTTGATTTAAGAATTGCAAAATTGGCGATGAAACTCTATCATCTACTAGAGAATTTTCATTCAAAGAAAACTCTAAAATTCAAAACATCAAAACCTATGTAATGTATTTTTGTTCCCTCCTTTAAACTCATCCTACTTAACTAAAGGGACTTAAAAAGTCCATTCTATCCCTGACTAAAAAAAGCTAAAAACCTAAACAAAGCATATATGGGTCTAATAATGAAAATACCCAAAAAAATTAAGGTATGTTTGTAAATTAAAATAAATTAATAAAGTTCAATCGGTTTCATCTTGTAACATAAACTGAAACCAATTATAAAGCTTCTAATAAGATGTTGCTGCTTAAATCTCCTCAATTAAGTTCATCTTCACTTGAATGTGAGAATTCAACACTAATTGTAGCTTCTTGGCTCTTGAGTGTGTGATTGATCCCGGAGGTAATACAAGAACGTCTCGTTCATATCATCCTCTCTTAGGGATGAGCATAGATAGCCGAAAAATTTATTCGAATGGCGAACCTGATGGAACTGAAGAAAATCGGTCAAATTTCTCTTCAACCTGGTAGGTATCGATTTTTTCCCCCAAAGAATCGAACCTTGACATACCCTGACTGACTCCGCCCGAAAACCGCTCACGTATAGATATATTTAACAAAATGTTGTTTAATAGGCAATGATTACATATTACAATAGGTAATAAATTATTACCTATTAAAAAAAATAAAAAATATATTTTATTCTTTATTTAGTTATTTAGTTTTTTCTTTTCTTTTATTTTCTTTCTCTCCGTCTTCCTCTCTCTTAATTTTCTTCCATTTCCTATTGTTTCTTCATCTTCTTCATTTTCTTTTCCATTTCTTCTATTCTATTCTCTTTCTCGTCCTCTCTATATTCTTTTTTTTATTTCTTTACAAATCAATGTTTTTTATCCTCGAGCTCATCGCCATCAAATACGGGTGCTCAATGGTCGGTGTTTGCCCTATCTCCAAAACTGTTGAAAATCACCTGATAAAACCGATGAGTTCGTTGACCGGTGGCGGTTTTTATCCAACTATGACTTCGTCCGACTGATACTCACCCCTATCTTCTCCCCCCTTTGAAGGAATCGTCTTTGAATCAAGTTCATTATCTACATCAAAAGGAGTTAAGTAAGAAACCTCAAAAGTAGAAATCACACCATATTTACCTTCAAGATCAATCAGGTAAGCATTGTCATCGATTTTCTTCATCACTTAAAAAGGTCCATCTCGTTTTGGATTTAACCTTCTCAGAATCAACTTCCACTTCATATTTTGAGACAACAAAACCTAGGAAGTTTACCTTTTTCATGCAAAAATAACACTTTTTGAGATTAGCATAAAGCTTTTCCTTTTTAATTGAAATCAAAACAAACCTAACATGCATCACATAATCCTCTGGTGTCTTATAGTATATTAGGATGCCATCAAAATAAACCACTACAAACTCTCCTAAAAATTCATGCAGTACATGGTTCATAAGTCTCATAAAAGTACTAGGTACATTAGTTAAGCAAAAAGATATAACTAACCATTCATATAAACCATGCCTAGTTTTAAAAGCAATTTTCCATCCATCTCCAAAATTCATCCTAATTTGATGATATCCAGATTTTAAGTCTGTTTTTATAAACAAGTTATAACCATACCTTCCTATCAAATTGCTATGGCCTACCAAGGAGTATGTCACCTGCATGCAGGGGCATCACATCACACAATACTTCATCCTTGTATCTCCCTAAGGTAAAAGGAACCTCTACCTGTTTAGACATCCTGAGTTCCCCATAATCATTAAGCCATTATAGTTTGTAAGGTTTTGGATGAGGTGTAGTATCCAAGTCTAATTGCAGATCAAACTAGAGCTCACCACATTCGTACAGCTACCACTGTTAATACTACACTACATGGTACGGTTTGTACAAGGCAATGTGTATGAAAAATATATTCTCTCTGATTCTCCAAATCATCCTCTTTCATATGTGTACTTAAGACCCTTCTAGTGATGAGGAATAACTATGAAGTATCTTCTACTTCTTCTACTCCTTCTCTGTCACTCATTAATTTTTCAATCTTTTCATTATCTTCACTCACATCAGTGACTATCTCTCATTCTCTAATAATCATTGTCTTCCTATTAGGACATTCTCGATTTATGTGTCCCGCTCCTTGACATTTACAACACTTAAGGTCTCTATTTCTACTTGTGGGTGCCTCTACCTTTGGTTTTGTTTTCGATGAGAACTCCCTCTTATCTTTAGGTTTATCACTTCCTATCTTGGATTTAAATCTAGAGTGTGGATTTGTCATTCTGTTTCCAAGAAGTTGAATTGAAATTTTTTTTAGAAGTGTACCTTAATTTGCGCCTCTGAAATATCTTTTCAACCTTCATTGCAAGATTCACTAAGTTCTCCATATCCTCGTACGCTTGCAATTCAACATTTTCAATCACATCAATACTTAATCCATGAAGAAATCTAGCCATAGTGTTCTGTTCATCCTCATCTGTTCTGTTCATCCTCATCTATCTCCAATCTTTCCATTAACATATTCACCTCCTTGAAATAATCTTCCACACTCCCTCTCCCTTGGCATAAAGCTTGAAGTCTTTGTGTACAACCTCTCAAGTAATGTTTTGGCACAAACTACCTCTTTACGAGCTCTCTCAATTCTAGCCATATTTCCATGGGACCTTCTTGGCGTCTTCTTCTTTTTAGAACACACCTTATGCATCCATGTTTGTGCATACTCGTTAAAATGTGTTATAGAGGAATGATATAAACAACAACTGTTTGGCTAAACTCATTTTATTATAAATAGTACAACGTTTATACAACTTTCAGGTTTAACTACAAAGTTTACAACAACAACTCTAAAATCGGAAGTGTGGCTATGGTGTAGCGGACCTTGACCTTAGCAGCACCCTGGAACTTCTCACCTTTCGCTACCTGGGAAGAAAACATGAAAGAAAAGAATGAGCTTCAAGAAGCTCAGTGAGTGGTAAGCAACTTCTAGAGTCTATTTCAATTCATAATAAAATAAACATATCACAACTATGAGGTTAACATCCAAACCTTCGCCTTGAATGAGTCTGCTCTACCTACAGATACAGTAGATAATTAAACTGATACTAATCATATAAGTCTATTACCAACTCTACCTACACACACAGTAGATAGTTAAGCTGATACTAATCATAAACGCATACTCTCCTATGTTCCCTATGTGCACATAGATCCTTGCTTATATGCTCAAAAGCTATGCCTGTCGGTCCTCTGACCATCCCATATGAGGTTTCTCTCATAGGCTTAGGAACTAGACCTCTCGATCCCCTGACCATCCTGTGAGGTTCTACTCCCAGGCTCAGGAACTAGGTCTATTGACCCCCAGACCATCCTGTTCACATATTCCCAATCTCATTCATAACATAAACATATACATATACTCTAAAATATATGCTTAAGACTTAAAGGAAATTACCACTCACCTTGGTAGGGTAGGAGCCTCTCTCTCTAGAAGTTCCTTGGTTTCCTCGGGCTCCCTTTTGAACCCTAAATTCCAGATTCAACTACAAGCTTGGATTACTCGTAGCTCCATACCTTATTTTGAGACACTTCCTTCTACAAAAAAATGTTCTAAAATGTCTCAGGAAGCTTATCTTAAAATCTCAGCTTCGAACGCCATGTGGTTTGACCGGAAGTCTCAAATCATCAAGACTGGCCTAAGCTTACCCGAGAGCTCGACCCTTCTGTTTTTTCCTCATTCTCCAGCTTGATTCCTTTTAGATTCTTCTCTGTCAGCCTTACCTTGAAAACTACACTCTCGTAGTTTTCAAGTGGCTTTGAAATCACTCAAAACGCACGATAGTCTAGGAGAACTCCTCGTCCCAAGTTGATGCTACTTCAGGACCTAACTGTCCGACAGCATCCCCTCCTCTTAGAGCCACTTGACCAATGCATGGTCTTGCTACCAACGCATGCCCTTCATGATCAACGCATTGCTTCCTCCAAATCTGCTCTCAAACACTCTTCTTAATATACTTTGAAGAGGATTTGTGTTATGAATTGAAGAGAAGACTTATGGTATTAGTTATAGGCTTTAACAACTGATCCTCATCATCTCTTAAGGCCTCCAACGCATGACACTTCCTACTTAGAAACTTTTGAAGTATCTGCACCATGCCTTTCCACCACATACTCTAATGCCACTCACCTACTTCCATGCCATTCACCTACTTGCATGAAGTTTGAGTTGTCTTCCTTATGCATAAGTCTTCCTTGCATGAAACTCTCGTTGGAGATGATGCATTAAACTCTTGTGTCCTGTAGTTTGTAAACATAGTTTTGAACAAATGCTTGTGATGTAAATATATGATATTTTCTTCACTATTTGTCTTTAAACATTGGATATTTTATTTTCCTTACCATAAACCAATAAACTAAAATCCTTAGTTGTCATTATGTAACTTAAGCATATATGTGATGACATACAAGTGAATCATGTCATAAGTAATAACTAAAATGGACTGTAGTATATGGATATAGGAGGAAAACCTTATCCTGATAACGCTACGGATGCAACCCGCTTTGTAGAATACTTACAAGTGTTGTGACTTGCTACAAATAGTCTGATTCTGATCATTCATGTGGGGACATGCGAGCGGGGGTGTCCTATACAAAGAGTTTGTATAAGACTTGGCCATGAAGTGTTATAGTCTTGTTATATAACGCCGTTCATGCTAGAGACTTCACTTCACTAGGATGAGCATAGGTAACATGACCTCAATCCTGAGTGAGTTGGAAATTCCTGCCTTTGAGGATGGTCCTTTGATTTGCATGGGTGTGAATGGCCTGATTGCTGACTCAAACCTACCACTTTGGGGATTCGTCTTATTTGGGAGCTGAGAATTCAGCTACACAAGATGAAATTTACTCCTTCCCCGAAGCAGAGGTAAGTAGATAGATTGCTCCCTTAAAGCCTGATCCCGGAGCTTGAACGATGTGAAGCTACACACCTTCTCATGGCTCGAGAGGTATCCACACATAGTAGGACTATGTTGTATTGTTCATTAGAGGGATCAGTGGTACTTAAGGATTTAGATGTAACTACAGGGGAAAAACAGTATATTGGCCTAACTGTACTTACAAGCATCTATGAAGGGTTATCGTACTATTGATTGGTTATATCCGATGGTCACAAAAATATATCTGCGGTAAGAAGAATTCAACTATCGACCTTTAGTGGATTGCTTGGCACTTAACGGATGGTGGATCTTGTGGCTAAAGATTTTAGTCAGCTATTCACGTACCGTTGGAGCTTCGAGCCATAGGTCCATAAGGTCCTCTTGGTAGCTCAATAGATTCAAGTTGAGAATCAGTTTTTGGGTCAGTTTGAAATGTTCAAATTGACAAGAGGGTGTTTATTATATATGATATGATTGAACTTGTTAATTATATTTGATATGATTGACTTTATGTATGAGATACATTAATTAGAGGAAAATGGATATAAATATGATTTATATCTAGTGGAGGAGAAAATACTATGGTTTATATGTGATATTAAACTATAGGTTAATGAATATAATATGATTATATTTATTAATTTTAATTGGACAATTATAGGATAATTGTGTCAGGCATTTTCTTTGTATCCATGTGTTAGTGGGATGTTTAATTCAATTTTTGTAACTGAAGAATAAAATGAAAATCGTTTTCATTTTGCAAGATTGGTCATTCGCTCAAGCAAAAAAGTTTATACTGCCCATCGCATAGCAAGCCGAGAGACTATATGATAGCTCAAAGTTACTACACGATCATAAACACATGCGTCTCTTTCTAAACGATTGCCTAAGTTATACTAAACGATCGTCTACTGCCCGAGCGTTTACTAAACGATCGTCTATACGATCGTAGGCTATTTACTACATGATCGTGTACTTTTTTCTAAACAATCAAGCATTTTCTATACGATATAACCTGCCTTCTCCCACTTGTTTGGTCATTGTATACGATCTTCGTTTCCTCCTGACCTCTACCAAATTCCAACAGAGTCCACTCTTTGGATTCTCACACCGAGAATACTGAGGGTTCTAAGTGATGGTGTCATCCCCATTTTTCTTCTGTTCGTGGGGAGGCCGCTCATGAGTAGACGACCGGAGTTTTGGTGAACGATTGCTTGGACATTCTAGCGAGATCGAGAGCAGTAGTTCGTTTGGAGAAGAGCTAGATTTATGTGAAGAAAAGTTCTTCAACTGGTACGTATCTCTTCTCTTTGTTGTTTAGTTCGAAAAGCATGCCGGTAATTTATAGTATAATGCATATTTATTATGTTGGATTGTAAATGTGGTAATTCTGTCACAATATATTTGGAACAATCCGCTTTCGCTCAGAGGTACTCTTGTATAAAAGTTCCTTTAACTCTATTCGTCCACCTCCTACTAACTCAAGCTCAACCTTTTCTCAGTTTAGCCATTTGTCCGGGTGAATCCATTAGCCTTGTGTACCATAAGCCTCATCAATACATAGACACTTCACTATGCGTCCATCATGGCTTGGCCCATCGTCTAGCTCATCGTGTAGCTTTTGCGCTCATCACATAGCTTATCACCTAGTGATCTCTCGTTGTCTCTCATCGTCTAGTAATCTCTCGCTGTCGCTTATCACCTAACGATGTCGTTGTCCCTCATCGCGTAGTGTTGACCCCATTATCTAACGCATCACGTGTTGGGATCGGTGTCCTAATTCTCTCGGAGTTTCGTTGTTTTGTAAAGGTACACATTGTTCAATGAATAAAATAAATTTTATTTAATTCTGGCATTTACTCATATCCAATAAACAAATCTTCTTAGTTATCTTATGTGAATTTAAGCATGTGTATGTGATATATAAGTGGATTATGCCTTAAGTGATAACCTAAATCGGTCTGTAGTACAAGGATTAAGGTGGGATACCTGATCCTGGTGACACTATGGATACGGCCCGCTTTGTAGAGGTTTGCAAGTGTTGTAAACTACTACAGATTAGATCCTGACCATTCATTTGGAGATGTGGAGCGGGAGTGTCCTATATAAAGAGTTTGTATAAGACCTGGACCACGAGATGATTAGACTCTGTATATAACGCCGTTGATACTAGAGACTTACATCTCACCTAAAATGACCATAGGTGACACGACCTCAATCCTGAGTGTTTTGGGAACTCCTGTCTTTGAGGGCGGTCCTCTGATTAGTATGGGTGAGAGCGGCCAGATTGCCAACTCAACATGCCTACCTTTTTGGGGACTTGTCTGATCTGGGAGCTGGGAACTCAATCCACAATATGAAATTCACTCCTTTCCCAAAGCAGGGATAAGTAGAGAGATTGCTCCCTTAAGGGCTAATGCTAGGGCTTGAACATAGTGGCCACAACTTCTCTTTGGAAGAGAAGACTCAGTCATAGTAGGACTATGACTTATGTTCATTAGAGGGATCAGTGGTACTTAAGGAGATAGATGTAACTACAGGGGCATAACGATTATTAGCCCAGCTGTACTTACGAGCAATCTGTGAAGGGTTATCGCACTGCTCATTGGTTAAGATGGACACATAATATATTTTTAGTAAGGAGAGTTCAGCTGTCGGTATTTAGTGGAGTGCATGGCAGTTAACGGATGGTGGATCTCGTGACTAAAGAGTTTAGTCAGTTATTCACGTATCATTGGAGCTTCGAAGCTACAGGTCCATGAGATCCCCTTCGTAGCTTGGATTCAATTGAGGATTAGTTCTTGGTGTTGATTTAAAATGTTCAAATTGACAAGAGGTATTTTGATTATATATGATATAATCGGTATGATGTATAAGATAATTTAGTGGAGGATTGATGTAAATGAGATTTATATTGAGTACCATGGAATAGAAAAAGAACTATGGTTTATATGTTTCATGAGATGAAATATTAAAACTATAGGTTATAAATATAGTATGATAAATTGGTTATCATTTATATTTATAATAATATTAATTATTGGATAATTAATTCTTTTTCTTTTAAATAACCAAAGTAGTGGGTGGTTATTGGATCATGGTAACCGCGAGTTTAAAAGGAAAATGGTTTTCCTATTTTGAAATGAAGTTTTTACAAAAAGATAGAAAAAGTTTTTGAGTTTTCTCTTCGCGCAAAGAAACTCACGAGTCGTCAAGTAAATTCAGATTTACTAAACGATGGCTGGGCGAGCTAAACGACCATGCAGGTGTGAGCCAAACGACCGTGTAGTATTTACTAAACGATCGCATAGTTTTGCTAGATGATCGCTGGCCCAAGGTAAACGATCGTGTAGTGTCGGTAGGCGACAGACTGAGCTAGACGATGAGCTAAACGATCGCATAGTTTTTGCTAGACGATCACATAGCTTTATCTAAACGATTGGGCATCGACCTGTAGATAGGTCTCTACCATCTCCCACTTGCCCAATCGTGTACGCGATCGTTATTTCCTTCATTCGTCTGCCTCATACCAAGTCCGAACAGAGCCCACCCTTGGATTCTCACACAGAGAATACCAAGGTCACCTTGTTGGTGGTGTTAGACTCAACTTGACACCGTCGAGGTTTTCTTGAGGCCGTTCGTGGTACTCTGGAGGCCATTCGTGTTGTGGAGGAGTTCGTGACCGAGGAGATTGTTGAGGACGAGCGCGAAGTGTTCGTGCAGTGTTGCGATCATATAGATCGAGTGTTCATGGTCGCTGTTGTTCGAGCGGTCGCACAACAGAGCATGGAGACGCTTCTGCCGTTGTTTGTACAGCTTTTCCTTTGTGCTTTTGAGACTTTCATGTTGTAATTTCTGTATGATTTGCATAACCATTTATGTTTGAAGTCGACTTTAAATGTTATGTTAATTCATGATTGTAATTTGGAATAGTCTTTTTCCGTTGCTCATGGAAATCTCGAGTTCGATTTCCTTCATCACGCTTATTGTCTAGTGTGTTTGCTTATTGTGTAGCGGCATCATCTAGCATTCGTGTCTATCGTCTAGTGCCTAAGCCCATCGTTTAGCGATATCGTCTAGTGCCATCGTCTAGTGCTTCAAGCAACTACGTGATCATCTGCGCGCATGCTCCAACGCTCAACACCTTGCGCTCATCGTCCAACCCTCTTATCATCCCAACGCATGCGTCCTTACCTAACAAGCTCAATGCATGATTGTCCTAGGTTTCAAAACTTAGTCTCTAATAACCTCTACAAACTTAGCCTCATTAGAGCCTCATGCATTAATGTTTCCTAACAACAAATGCATGGTTTCTTTTTGACTTCACACTTAGCCAAATTTTCACTAGTTAAGGCTCAACTCAAAGCTACTCAAAGAAAATCTATTCAACACTTAGAATTTTCCTTTTCTTCAACATAGGATTTAACTCATACTTAATTAATTTCCTTAATTACCTGCTTAAGTAGGAAAATTAAAATCCAGGTTTCACATGGTCTGATCCTGATCATTCATGTGGAGACATGCGAGCGGGGGCGTCCTATACAAAGAGTTTGTATAAGACCCGACCACGAAGTGTTATAGTCTTGTTATATAATGATGTTCATGACAGAGACTTCACTTTACTAGGATGAGGATAGGTAACATGACCTCTATCCTGAGTGAGTTGGGAACTCTTTCCTTTGAGGGCGGTCCTTTGATTTACATGGGTGCGAGTGGCCAGATCACCGACTCAAACCTACCACTTTGGAGATTTGTCTGATTTGGGAGCTGGGAACTAAGTTACACAAGATGGAATTCACTTCTTCCCCGAAGCAGAGGTAAGTAGATAGATTGCTCCCTTAAGGGCTGATTCTGGGGCTTGAACGATGTGACGCCACACACCTTCTCATGGCCCGAGAGGTGTCCACACATAGTAGGACTATGTTGTATTGTTCATTACAGGGATCAGTGGTACTTAAGAAGTTAAATGTAACTACAGGGGAAAAATGGTAAATTGGCCTAGCTGTACTTACGAGCATCTGTGAAGGGTTATCGTATTGTTGATTGGTTATATTCGATGGACACAGAAATATATTTGTGGTGAGAAGAGTGCAGCTGCCAGTCTTTAGTGGAATGCCTGGCAGTTAATGGATGGTGGATCTCGTGGCTAAAGAGTTTAGTCAGTTATTTACGTACCATTGGAGCTTTGAGCCATAAGTCCATAAGGTCCCCTTGGTAGCTCAATGGGTGCAAGTTGAGAATCAGTTTTTGGGTCAGTTTGAAATGTTCAAATTGACAAGAGGGAGTTTGATTATATATGATATAATTAACTTGTTATTTATATATTATATGATTGACATTATGTATGAGATACATTATTGGAAGAAAATGTTATAAATATGATT
Organism: Benincasa hispida; assembly: GCF_027475165.1. Classification (NCBI taxonomy): domain Eukaryota; kingdom Viridiplantae; phylum Streptophyta; class Magnoliopsida; order Cucurbitales; family Cucurbitaceae; genus Benincasa; species Benincasa hispida. The sequence goes on along the minus strand of NC_143480.1, from coordinate 55,999,609 downwards.
TATATCTAGTGGAGGAGAAAAAAACTATGGTCAATGTATTGCATATGATGTGATATTAAACCATAGGTTAATGAATATAATATGATTATATTTATTATTTAATTTTGACAATTATAGGATAATTGTGCCAGCTTTTTCTCCGTAACCGAATGATAGTGGGAGGTTGAATTCAGTTTTCGTAACTGAAGGATAAAATAAAAATCATTTTAATTTTGCAAAAGAGATCAGACATTCGCTCATGTTTAGTGTATATTGCCTATCGCATAGCAAACCGAGAGCCTACATGATAGCTCAAAGTTTCTAAACGATCGTATACACGTGCACGGTTTACTAAACAATCGCATAGGATTTGCTAAATGATCGTCTAGCTTTTTCCAAAACGATCGCACGCCCGAGCTTTTACCAAAAGATCATCTATACAATCGCGACCCTTTTATTACACGATCATGTACCTCTTCCTAAACGATCAAGCATCCACTATACGATAGACACCTGACTTCTCCCACTAGCTTGGTCGTTGTATACGATCATCTCTTCCTCCTTCCCTCTACCAAATCGAACAGAGTCCACACCTCCTAGATTCTCACACCGAGAATACCGAGGGTTCCAAGTGGTGGTGTCTTCCCTACTGTCGTGTTCGTGAGGAGGCCATACGTGGGTAGACGATTTGGTGGACGATTGCTTGGACATTCTCAGCGAGAGTGAAAGGAGCCGTCCTTGGACGAGAATGAGCTTTCTGTGAAGAAGGGTTCTTCAACTGGTACGTTTTTCGTTCTTTTTATTGTTTAAGTTCAAAGCATGCCTATAATTTATTATGAAATACATATCTAGTCTGTTTGATTGTAAATGCGATAATTCTGTCACAATAAGTTTGGGACGATTTCGCTTCCGCTTAGAGGTACTTTTTGATAAGAGTTCCTTCAAAAGTAACACAAGAGCATCCTGGTTCATATCATAAGGTATGCTGAATATTACAAGAAATATGAGAATAATTGAAGCACCAAATAATCTTAGAACCTAAATGTTTTAACAAGATTGTACGTTAGTAGTTGAGTGTGCATTAAAAGTATAATACATTTTTTTTGTATTTCGTTATTTATCGTTTTGGTATGTTTTAAGGGAAGACTTTTGTGAGACTTTATGTTTTAACTGTTTTAGTTTTAGTTTTGGTTGCAGATAAAAATGGTATAGGAATTAAAAAAACTAGGAGAAAATCTAGAGTAAAATATGAAAAAAAAGAAAGGATTTCTATATAATTTGTTTTAAATTTAGTTCTCTTAAACTCAAAAACTTCAAACAAATTGATTATTATGCTAATGGAAGAATTTTTTAAACTTTTTTGTATTTTCGAAATTTTAGAGTTGTTTTTTCAACGAGGTATTAATGTTTTTTTTTCATATACTAACAATAAGGGGTTTTTTTAATTTTTTTTTTTTAAGTTTAAGGACGTATTTGAAACTTTTGAAAATTTAGGAATATTCTTGAAATAAAAGACTAACGTTTTGCAATCGAAATTAACGATAAGGATATGTTTTTTTTTTTCAACCCTTTTTAAAAATTTAGAAGTATTTTTACAAACTTTAGAAAGTTTAGAGATGTTTTTTTACGTAAAATAGAAAGCTTAAAAGAATTCACTATAATTTAGCCTAGACTGATGAATTAATTTTTTTTTTAATAAAAAATTTAAATATGTGTTATATAATATTAGAAAACATGAAAAGTTCATGAAGTTTAATGAAAGTTGAAATATTATCTTCACGTTATCGCCTAGTACCTGCGTCTATCGCCCAACGGCCATCGTTTAGTATTTCGCCTATCGTGTAGCGTATCTGCTCATCGTTTAGTGCAACACAGCTATCGTCCAGCTTCTACACTTATCGTCTAGCACTTTCACTGATCGTGCAGTACTTTGCCTATCGTATAGCCCGATCGTCTAGCGCGTCACTTCTCATCGTTTAATGCCGGACACATCTTCACGATCGTCTAACGCATCTTCACGATCCAATCCTTTCTCAAAGGTTTTTATTAACCTTCAATAAAAGAAAGTACATATTTCTCAAAGGTTTTTCTAATACCTTCAATAAATGTATATTTTTCTCAAAGGTTTTTTTATAGCCTCCAATAAAAGATTGTCGAAATAGCTCAATTTTCTTGTAGTGAATCAAGGATAAAAGTTGAAAGAAAGGACTTAACCACTAATAAAAATTGGTTAAAATATCAATTTTGTCTTCATATTTGAAATTAATTCCTTATAATTTTAATTGTCTAATTTTAGAATCTATACTTTAGAATAAATTTCTTGCATTGGAATAGCATTCAACCAATTTAATAACCGAAATAAAATTTTTCGTGAATTTTGGGCATTTAGATGCTATAGGTAACTTCTCAATGTTTGTTCTCTCTTGTTTTCAATGCGTGCAACATCACTTCTTTTTACTTGGAAGCTCCAATATATGACTAATTGGTCACATGAGATCATATTATAATCCAATCATCAATATTATTCCAATTGCAATCAAATTATTAAATATATGTGTGAGATCACCAAAATACATCACAATATTGGAAAAAATTATGATACATGTGTTAAAACGCACCTATGTTGAAAAAATATTGTCAAAATTTATAGATAAATGAAAAACGGTGGTTAACATATTTGATTTTTTTAAAAAAAAAAGAAAATGAAAAAGAAAATAAAGCCAACACATTGATTTTGAAAAGTTTGAAAACATCATCATTTAACAACTTCAAAAACAAGATGTCAATTTTGGATGGTTAGTTTTATTGTGAATGTTTCTTACCAATAAAATTCCTAACAAATTCCGTGTTTTTGTTGTTTCTCTAAAAGAAAGATGTTATTTATAGCTTTTATACCAATATTTTACCTTAATTTCAATTGAGATAGAAGTGCTATATATAAAAAAGGAAGCAATAGAAAAAGATGAGCAAACCCACAATAAAAATGGTGTCAATTAGTTATTCTAATGTGTTTTTTCGGAGCTTGTGCTTTCATTTTCCTTGGGTTGCATAGTACAATCTACCAAGCAGATGCTAGAAATTCTTTTGTAGTGGAGAAAGGCGACTCTACTGTCGAAAACGAATTGAGCGACGAGAATATAAAGCATCCAAAAAGGCATATCCATTTCTCATTAGGAAAACACAAGAGAATACCTGACTTAGCTCCACCTTTTAGCTTGGGAATTCTATCGAAAGAAGAACGCGTTCCTCCATTTGGACCGAGTCAAAGTACATCAGACAATCCATCTCCCCCACCGCACGTCTCATCCATCATTTTACATAAGGCATCTAGGATCAACTTCGGAATATTACCAAAAGGAAACCGTATTCCTCCATCTGGTCCGAGTCAAAGAACTTCAGAAAGTCCACCTCCTCCACCACATGCCCCATCTGTTATTTTACACAAGGAATCTGGTATCAGTTTTGGAATATTACCAAAAAGTATGCATATTCCTCCGTCTGGACCGAGTAAAAGATTTTCGGACAATCCACCCCCTTCAATGCATGCTCCTTCCGTTATTTGAAAGAAGAAATATAAGTTTAATTTTGTGATGTATCCTAGAAACACGCCTACTCTACTATCTGCTCCAAGTGAACAGGTACCATTATAAGTACCTCATGAACCCTGATTTGCGTCACGAATCCCCATCAATTAAGAGTTCTTCCTCCTGCTTTTTATGCAAGTGTTTATACGATATTTTATGTAATCCTCCTTCAATTTAACTAATATGAAAAACGAGGGCTCACAAGTTTATGGAAAAGAAAGAATATAGTGTGGGAGGTAATTGTAATAATTAATGTAGCTTTTATAATTAATGTAGTTTATTTTATGGTCATTTTCCAATTGTATTCCCTTCTAATCTTTCTTGCTCTTTTTATATGACTTGTCCTTTGATTATTATATATCATGCTTTTGCTAAATTTGTAATTAACAATTATAGTTGATAGAAAAAGCTTGACATATGCTAAGATTATTTTAGAAAAAAAGTTGCTTCATATGCTAAGATTACAATGATAACAATAATAAATCACTAATTTTTAGAAAAAAAATATTATGTTGGTCCATGGATTGCAGGTTTAATTTTTATTTTCTATTTAGATCTTATATGGTTACCCTTTAGTTTTATCCCTAAAACTTAAGTTTAATTTATATTTGGGTCCCTAAATTTTAAAATGTTACATTTATTTACCCTAACTTTTGTTGAGTTTTTTTTTTCTATTTGGTTCCTAAATTTATAGTTTACAGGTTTAACTTTGATTTTTCACTAAAAACTCACTCTGAGTCATTTACTATTACTTATTAATTAATTTAAAAAAATTAAATTAATTAGAAATTAAATTAATTTTCACTATTTAAATTAATTAAAAAATTTCGATTCATAATTATATTAAAATAATTGACTAAAAGTTAACGACTTTGATAGTATTAATAAAAACTAGAGAATAAAGGTGTCAAATATTGAAATCTATAGACTAAATAATGAAAGCTAAATAACTTTGAATTCTAGTAGAAAAATGAAATACTTTAAAATCTAAAAGCCAAATAAAAAGTAAATTCAAAATTTAATGGTAAAATCGGGACATTTTGAAATATAGAGACAAAAAGTAAAAATTTCAATTATTTTGGTGTAAGTTCTCTATGCGGATTTTTAATACTTCTTTTAATGTAGGGGTTAATGTAATTTTTTTGAGAAGTATTGCAATAAAATGGGTATTAGCATAATTGATTAATATAATCATTTTTCATCTTTATTTCTTCTATTTCTATTTACTTATTTAGAAAGAATTACATGATAATATTTCGGGCTGTTTTGGTAAATATATTAATTTTAAATGAAGTTGAATTAATTTTAAATGAAATCAAGTTATAAAATAGTTATGAATTATTCATACAAATTTTAAACATGCAAAATAATTGTTAGAGTATAAATTTGTTTCTATCATAAATATAATATCATATTCTTCAAATGTGTAAGGGCTAAAAAAAGGACTAAATTGTTCCTTTTTTCCTTATAATAAAAAATTGACTAAAAACTTTTGGTTAAAATAGCTTGTACTTTGGTCTCATTCTAATTTAGACTTTTCCAAGTTTAATAGTTAAAATTTTTAATGGATTTTAAAACTAGTTTTTATTGTTAGTTCGAAATTATTTTTTATCAATTTTAATTAAATAATAATAATCATTTCTATTTAAAAAACACAATGCGATTATATTTGTAAAAATTATAGAGAGAATGGTTAGTAATTATTTAAAAAAAAGAAAAGAAAAGAAGAAGAAGAAGAATAGCTAAAAGTAAAACCACGGAGTGATCTTTTAAAAAAAAATAAAATTTAGGCCCGTTTCTTAATAATTTGGTTTTTGAGTTTTTATTTTTGAATATTAAGCCTATAGACACTACTTCCACCCTAAATTTCTTCTTTTGTTATCTACTCTTATCGATGGTTTAAAAAACTAGGCCAAATTTTGAAAACTAAAAAAAAAATAGCTTTTAAAAACTTATTTTTATTTTTTAAATTTAACTACGAATTTAACCATTGTATTTAAAAAATATGCAAATGATAGTACGAAATGTAGAGAAAGTAGACTTAATTTTCAAAAACCAAAAACAAAAAACAAAAAACAAAATGGTTACCAAATGAGACCTTAAAAGACAAATTTCGGTGATGCCACGTGGTTTTATCATGACCGTTGAATCAGATAAAATTAATTTGGCCCAGTTTGATATTATTATTTTGGTCAAAATCCAACTAAGCCCAAAAATAGATTGAATTTGACCCAAATGTCAAATCAGGCCTAAATCCAATTAATTGGGCCCAAAGGCCAGGCCCATGGACCAACCAAGCCCAAACCCATGGGCTAACCAGACCCAAGCCCATGAAACCCATCAGAGAGCCCAATAAATAGAAGCACTCTTCTCATTTCATGGGGGATTTTTCTACATTCAGAGAACCCAGAGAATTCATCAACAAGCAGAAGACTCCCAAGACTCCTGAAGTTGCACTCCTAGAAGACAGAATCTTGAAGACACAAAGACTCTTCCAAGACTTCTACTTTAAGAATGTTCGGTGCTTTTCTTCTTCAAGTCAAGCACATTCACCCAACTGAGAGAAAATCAGAGGATCAAGTACTAGAGATCAAACCACATCGCATCAAATCAACTTCAACATCAACACCAACTCAAGTTCAACTCCACGAAACGCGTTTCTTAGGAAACCTCGTGTGAACAAATTGGCACGTCCAGTGGGATATCTCTACCTCTCATCTCTCTCTCAGCATCCAAACAAGGAAAATGGCACCTAAGAAGATGACATCCAAGGCTTCCTCCACAAACGGCTCATACATGGGACCTGTCACCCACAGCCGCTCAAGAGAAGTCATGCAGGAGCAAGAGCAGAGCTCCCTCATCGCCCGCAACATCTTGAGGAAAATGATGGAATCCCCACAAAGCGGGATTGTCATCAAAGAAAACCCCCTGTTTGACAAATTTATTTCCACCTCCAGCAAGCCGAAAAGAGATTCACCGCCAGATGTGATCTCTATCATGATGTCAGATGTGACGGCAGAAGCGGCCATGGCAGAAATGGAAAGGAAGATTAACTTTCTGATGAAAGCGGTCGAGGAGCGAGACCATGAGATCGCTGCCCTGAGAGAACAAATACAGTCTCGAGAGGCTGCTGAATCAAGCCAAGCGCCCACAGTCAAAGCAACTGACAAGGGGAAGACCATACTGCGAGAAAACCAACGGAAATAATCAGACTCGGTGGCCTCTCTGTCGGTCCAGCAATTGTAAGACATGATCATGACCTCCATAAGAGCTCAATATGAAGGGCCAGCTTAAGCTTCCTTCACGTATTCCAAGCCATATACCCAGAGGATCGACAATCTGAGAATTCCTGCAGGGTACCAACCCCCAAAGTTCCAACAATTCGATAGAAAGGGCAACCCAAAGCAACATATAGCCCACTTCGTAGAAACATGCAAGAATGCAGGAACAATGGGAGATCTACTAGTCAAATAGTTCATCAGATCCCTCAAAGGAAATGCTTTTGACTAAACAGACTTAGAGCCTGAGGTAATTGACAGCTGAGAGCAACTTGAAAGAGAATTCTTGAATCGCTTCTACAGCACTAGGCGCAACGTCAACATGATGAAGCTGACAAATGCCAAACAACGAAAAGGGGAGCCGGTCGTCGACTATATAAACTGATGGAGAGCTCTAAGTCTGGATTGCAAAGATTGACTCACCGAATTATCTGCTGTAGAAATGTGCACACAAGGTATGCACTGGGAACTTCTTTACATCCTTCAGGTTATAAAGCCCCGTACCTTTGAAGAATTGGTGACCCGCGCTCACGACATGGAGCTAAGTATCACCAATAAAGGAACGAGGGACTTCCTGAGCCACAAACCGAAGAAAGACAAGAAGGAGGTGAAGGGCACCGAGAAAATTGTGAAAGGTGCCACAAAGGAATCAATGGTCGTTAATATGACCCCGTTCAAGTTCTCCTCGAAAGGGAAAGAGAAGAAGATAGAAAAGAAAGACGAGGGAGGCGAAAGATGTCACCTAACCCTGAAAGAACGACAGGAAAAAGTCTACCCATTCCCCGACTCTGACGTTGCGGATATGCTTGAGCAACTATTAGAGAACCACCTTATCTAGTTACCAGAATGTAAATGATCGGAACAGGCCGGCAAAGTGGATGATCCCAACTACTGCAAGTATCACAGGGTCGTAGCCACCCAGTTGAAAAATGTTTTGTACTGAAGGAATTGATCCTCAAACAGGCCCATGAGAGGAAAATAGAGTTGGATCTAGACGAGGTGGTCCAAATGAATCATGCTGCGGTGACGGTAACTCCAAGCGTGATGGCACCAATCATATATTATGAAGAAAGGGGAGTTTGGTCCAGTTTGGGACCTTCAAACCTGTGGTAGTGCGGTTCCAGCAGGAGGTCGAAACTACAGATCCTCAAAACAGAGGAGAGTGCGCTGACAATGACAATAACAAAGGTTGGATCTTTATGGCGCGCCGTAAGAAGAAAAGACTGAACTCTACTCAAAAATAGCTACGCTCTCATAGAAGCTACAAGAGAGGGAGCAAGACACAAAAAAAGGAAAGGTAGAAAAAAGGCTTGGAGGCCCAAGGTTGCTGACGAGAGAGATAAGGATGTTCCTTGTCTCAGACAACAGATGACGTTAGCAAATTTCTTCCCGAAGAACTTCTGCAATTGGGGTTCAAAGAAGATACCAGAGGCTGCTGCATGTCATGCTGTCAGTATCAGGGAGGAAGAAGATACCATTCCAGGCCCATTAAAGTCGACAAGAGAACCAAAGAGTTCGTCACTATTCAACATAGACAATCTGCTTTCACTCCTGCGAGAAGCTAAGACAACCCTCATTGAGGCACTATTAGAATCCAACGCCTCTGGTGTGTCGACCTCCGCAGCACGTGCTTATGCCCTCGTGTTGCACATCTATAGGCTTCTCAGACGAAGATATGCTACTGGGATCCAAATTGCATAATAGGCCTTTGAACGTCTCTGGATACATTCGAGAACAGAGAGTGGGTCGAATCCTCATCGACAATGGATCCACCATCAATATAATGCCTAAGGCGACTATGAAATAGTTCGACATACTCATGGAAGAGCTATCAAACAGCAAATTAGTAATTCAAGGTTTCAATCAAGGTAGCCAAAGGGCGATAGGCATGATACGCTTGGAGCTCCTCATTGGCGATCTGAAGGCTGACGCGCTGTTTCATGTGATAGACTCAAAGACCACTTACAAGCTGCTATTAGGACGCCCTTGGATTCATGGGAATGGTGTGATTATATCGACACTACATCAGTGTTTCAAGTTTTACCAAGACGATATTAAGAAGGTTGAAGCAGATTCTAATCTGTTTTCCGAGGTCGAGTCTCACTTCGTAGATGCAAAGTTTTACCTAAAGAGCGAGAATTCCGGTGAGACTATGCCGGCAGAGAACTTGTTGGCAAAAAAAGCAGGTGGATCTCGGTCGAGGTCGCCAATAGACACAAAGAAAGGGGCGGGTGGCAAGGTACAAGCCTCCAGCCCAAAAGAGAGTAGAACATCCCTCGGCGCTGGATAAACACCCGTGGTGAGGGGCGAAAAAGCCTCAAAACCTCTAATTTTGCATTATGTCCCTTTATCGAGATGAAAAAAGGGTGAGTCACCTTTTACAGAATGTTCAAAAGGTTTGCAGGTCGACGATATAGAAATTCTAAAGGAGAGTTTCGTCACACCCCTCACGCCGATAACGAAGCAGGAAATCCACAAGTCAGAGGCAGAAGTGACGGGGTTAAAGCTGCCCGAGAGGCGAACTGAAGACGGATTCAATCCCAAGGCTTACAAGCTGTTGGCGAAGGCGGGCTATAACTTCACAACTCACACTGTGTTCAAGAGTTTGAAGATATATGAATAACCCTGACTCTCACCGACCCAAAAGAAGCTTTTGCAAGAAGAACAAGCTATACCCATGTCCAGGGCGGGACTTGGATATGAGTAGTCAGAGCCAATTCGCATAATTAGAAAGGCGAAGGGGAAAGTGGCCAACAGCAATCATATCACTGTAGAAGAAGTCAATGATGCAGGAGAAAAGAAGCGTTAAGATAAAAGAGCCTCAGCCTTCAACCGTATTAGACCGTCGGTCGCACGCGCCTTGGTCTTCGAGAAGTTAAACATGACAGAAGCAGAAAGGGAAAGCCCACATACCATTCCCAGAATTACTCGACGTTCAGTTTTTCGAAGGTTAACTCTGTCGAATGAAGGAAATAAGGAAATCATCTGTCAATCGTCGGTGGTAGAGCGACCGTCGGCCTTTGGGAGACTAGACGCACTTCCAACAAAGAGCAAAGGAAAACCCCATGCTCTCATTTTTTATCGCCTGAAGCACGAGAAGGCTGAAGATCCCCTCGACCAATATGTCCCTAGTAAGACAAAGGGGAAAGGAAAAGTCTGCGCTGACGCCCCCAAAATGACTATAAGAAAGAGGTGGCCGATACCCCGAGCGTCCATCTAGCGACGAATCAACCTTAAAAATGCTGAAGGGTCATCGGGTCAGAATCCATCAGGAGAGGCAAGAAGTGATGGAGAAATCCATAGTACCATCCCCTCACGCATGAAGAGCCTTTGTTACTTTAAACACAAGTGAGGGCTCGCTCAAAGTAAAGAGGCGCGACGTCATTTTCACCAATCCTCAGAATGGAAATTTAAAGCAGGAGGAAGGCGAAACTTCGTGCCACCACATCACCTTCATCGAAGAATCCGAATAGGGTATGATCAAAGAAGAAGTGGAGGACGCTCCGCAAGGTCTAGAGGACGGTGGTCAATCCACGGTGGACGAGCTAAAAGAGGTGAATTTGGGCACTATAGAAGAATCGCGTCTGACTTTCATCAGTGTGTCCCTCTTGAAAGGGGAAGAGGACGAGTACATGAGTTTGCTCACTGAATACAGGGATGTTTTCGCCTGATCATACAAAGAGATGCCGGGACTAGATCCAAAAGTAGCAATCCACCATCTCTTGATCAAATAGGGGTGTCGACCCGTTAAGCAAGCTCAACGACGCTTTTGGCCAGAACTTATCCCCCAGATTGAGGTTGAGGTCAATAACCTAATTGAGGCCAGGTTCATTCGCGAAGTTAAATATCCAACATGGATAGCCAACATTGTCCTGGTTAGAAAAAAGAATAGACAGCTTCGTGTTTGCATAGACTTTCGCGACCTAAATAGTGCTTGCCCGAAAGACGATTTTCCATTACCCATCACAAAGATCATGGTCGATGCAACACTGGGACATGAGGTCTTATCCTTTATGGACGGATCTTCTAGTATAACCAGATACAAATGGCCCACGCAGATGAAGAAATGACGGCATTTCGAACCCCAAAAGGGATATATTGTTACAAGGTAATGCCCTTGGGGTTGAAGAACGTCGGCGCTACTTATCAACGTGCCATGCAGAAGGTGTTGACGATATGTTGCACAAACACGTGGAGTGCTATGTGGATGACCTTGTGGTCAAGACCAAACGACGACAGAAACATTTTAAAGATCTAAGAACTGTGTCCGATCGCCTGCGAAAGTACCAGTTAAAGATGAACCCCCTCAAATGCGCGTTCGGCGTAACTTAAGGAAAGTTTTTGGGCTTCATTGTGAGACATCGAGGGATAGAGATAGACCAATCCAAGATCGATGCCATTTAGAAGATGCCAAGGCCAAGGAATCTACATGAGTTGAGAAGTTTGCAGGGACGTCTGGCCTACATCTGGAGGTTTATTTCTAACCTAGCAGGGCGGTGTCAACCCTTTCAAAGACTGATGAGAAAGGGAGAGAAATTTGAATGGGATGAAGCCTGCCAGAACACTTTCGATAGCATAAAGAGGTACCTGATTAGCCCTCCTGTCTTAGGAGCCCCAGTAGCGGGCAAGTCGTTGATATTGTATATTGCAGCGCAAGAGAGATCACTAGGGGCATTATTGGCACAAGAAAGAGAAAAGGGAAAAGAACGTGCTCTCTATTACTTGAGTAGAACCTTGAATGGAGTCGAGATCAATTATTCCCCTATAGAAAAGACGTGCCTTGTGCTCTTTTTGGCCATAGATAAGGTGAGGCATTACATGCAGGCCTTCACAGTCCACTTAATTACGAAAGCCGACTCCATCAAGTACGTCCTATCCAGGCCGATCATCTCGGGACGTTTAGCCAAATGGGCAATCATGCTTTAACAGTAAAATATTGTTTATGTACCACAAAGGGCAGTTAAAGAGCAGGCATTGACCGACTTCCTAGCAGATCACCAAGTTCCATCAGATTGGGAGTTAAGTGAAGGCTTGCCCGTTGACGAAGTTCTCTTCACAGAAACCTCAGGGTTGTGGGTCATGTTCTTTGATGGCGCAGCACGAAAAAGTGGTGCGAGGGCAGGTATCGTCCTCATTTCGCCAAAAAAGCATATGTTGCCTTATAGCTTTGCACTTACCGAGTTATGCTCAAACAACGTTGCTGAATACCAAGCCTTGATAATTGGTCTCCAAATGTCCTTAGAGATTGGAGTAGCTTGTATAGAAATCTTCGGTGACTCAAAGTTGATAATCGATCAACTTTTATGCCAGTACAAGGTGAATCATGACGACTTGAAACCCTATTTCACTTACGCTCACCAGTTGATGGAGAAGTTCAAAAGCATGGCATTGGAACATGTCCCGAGGATGGAGAACAAGAAAGCGGATGCCTTGGCAAAACTAGCCATTGCCTTAACGGACCTGGATAATGTGCCCCTTAATATATCGCTTTGGCAGAGATGGGTTATACCTCCGGTTGGGACTACATATGGGGAAACGAATGCGATATCAGTCTACCTAACTGATGAAGAAGACTGGCAACAGCCCATCATAGATTACCTTGAGCATGAAAGGCTCCCGGATGACCCCCGCCGTAAAACCGAGGTTCGCAAAAGGGCTGCGCATTTCATTTACTATAAAGGGGTCCTATATCATTAATCCCTTGAAGGACTTTTCCTTCGATGCCTCAGTAAAGAAGAGTCAGCGAAGGCTTTGGAGGAAGCACACTCAGGCGTATACAGCGTGCATCAAGCTGGACCAAAGCTATAATTCCAGCTGAAAAGAATGGGTTACTATTGGTCGGGAATGATCCAGGACTCAATGGATTATGCAAAGAAATGTGAATCTTGTCAATATCACGCGAATTTCATTCATCAACCGTCCAAGCCTCTACATCCGGCCATAGCCTCATGGCGTTTCGAAGCATGGGGGCTTGATCTGGTCGGCCCTATAATACCTAAGTCATCAGCAGGGCACTCCTACATCCTCGCAGCCACTGACTACTTCTCAAAATGGGTTGAGGCTGTCGCGCTAAGGGAAGCTAAGAAAGAAAACGTGGTGGATTTTATCTGCACTCATATCATTTATCGGTACGGTATTCCCCATCGGATCGTGACGGATAACGGGAGACAATTCTCTAACAGTTTGATGGACAGATTGTGTGAAAAATTCAAATTCAAGCAGTACAAGTCATCCATGTATAACGCCGCTGCAAATGGGTTGGCTGAGGCATTTAACAAGACATTGTGCAACCTACTGAAGAAAATTATTTCCAAATCGAAGAGAGATTGGTAGAAGAAGATCGATGAAGCGTTGTAGGCTTATCGCACCACTCATCGTACCCCTACAGAAGTCACCCCATGCTCTCTCGTTTATGGGGTAGAAGTTGTCCTTCCTTTGGAAAGAGAAATTCCATCGCTAAGAATGGCGGTGCAAGAAGGGCTGACTATAGAGGACAACGCCAAACTGCAGCTCCAAGAGTTGGAAGCACTGGATGAAAAACGATTAGAAGCTCAATAAGCGTTGGAATGTTACCAGGCGCAAATGTCTAAAGCCTTCGATAAGCATGTAAATCCTTGGTTCTTTCAAGTCGGTGATCTAGTGCTCGCCGTAAGAAGACTAATTATCATGACAAGACATACAGGGAATAAGTTAACACCTAAATGGGATGGGCCCTACGTCGTCAAAGAAGTCTACACAAACGGAGCGTACAAGATAGTTAATCAAGATGGGCTAAGAATTGGCCCAATCAACAGCAAGTTTCTCAAGAAGTTTTACGCTTAACATATGTAAAAAAAAAAATGTACGAACTACGTTACAACTTGATCCCTGTCATTATAAAGGGTACGTAGGCAACTTAAAGAAATTTAAGTTCAATCACACATAAAAAAAAAATAAAAAAAAAAAAAAAAACTTTATACGAACTATGTTTCGACTTGATCCCTGTCATTATAAAGGGGTACGTAGGCAACTTAAAGAAATTTAAGTTCAGTCGCGCATAAAAAAAAACAAACAAACAAACAAACAAACCTTTGTTTGAACTACGTTATGACTTGATACCTGTCATTATAAAGGGTACGTAGGCAACTTAAAGAAATTTAAGTTCGGTCATGTGATAATATATATATGTGTGTGTGTGTGTGTGTGTGTGCGCATGTACATGAGTCCAATGAGAGATAAGCAAATAGGAGAAGTAGAAATTTAAAGGGGGAATAACAAAAAAAACTTTCATATAAGAGACTTCAGTGCTACAATAGTCGACTCCAGTAGCTTAAAAAAAAAAACTCCAAGGTCACTGCCTACTGAGGAACGCCTAGTCCAATAGGAAAAAAAACGTCAAGTCAGGGTACCCAGTTGTAGCTCCCCAGCTCCTGCTGCATGGCTTCTAACACATGACGTAGGACATTCAAAGCTTTGACGTCCTTGTCAGAAAGGATGGGGAGGTCTCGAGCTCGTTTATCACCCCTCGCATCTCCGAGGCCTCAAGCTTATGCCGAGTCAAAAGGCCTTCACTCTCGGAAATCAGCCACGATATTTCGGCCCGTTCGGCCTTGATGGCCTCCAACTTGGCTAACAGTTTCTCTTCTTCTTGTAAGGTTCGAGAGTCGCGTTCAAGGAGTGCCTTTTGCTCAGCAAAAGCACTACTCTTATCGTACAGTATCTTCTCCTGATCAGACTTAGCCTCCGCCAAACGTTGCTCCTTACTTGTCTGAGTCAACTGAGAGGAATAGGATAACAAAAACTGATTATATTTCTCCATGTTTCAGAAGTACTCATCTACAAGTTTTCTCAGAGGAGGGAGTTGGCACCACAAATGTCGAAAATGGCTCAGAATATCTCATGCGTTTCTTTCTCCAAACTAAGAATCTTCTCAAAAGGAGTACGCATGATCTACTAAGAATCTTCTCGAAAGGAGTACGCATGATCTTCTTGTGCATAGTCTCCCACATGGCTGAGGCTGTGTGGCGTCGGACATCGAAAATCACAGTGGTAGCACAGAATTCGGAAATCTCGGGAACGGTCGAAGGTGGTACCCTATTTGCTCGCCTCGGGAGTTCACTATCGCTTGGACTTTCCAAGACCCTCGACGCTTCTCTGGGTTGGAGAACCCTTCCTGCCACAGGCGCCAAGGGGAAACTAGTTTCCTTGGCTACTAATTCTGATGTTTCAATGTTCTCGACAACCACTGCCTCATTGGCACGAGGGACGTCTCCGAGGATAGCACGCGCTTGACAGGACTTAGGCACGGAATCCACTGGCAGCGCTTCAGAGGTACCAACTCTCTAAACGACTGAGTCAACGACAAAAGGGCCCATTAAAGATTCTTTGCTTCGTGATGCTTCAAGTCCTTGGAAAGAGAGGTTCAGAGGTGACTACAAAAAAATGGGGGGAGACTGAATGTAAACCATACAAAAAAATATAATAATAATAATAATATAAAATGACGTACCAGTGAGTTGAGAGCGTTAGGAGCCACAAGATCATTATGAGCCCACTCAAAAAAATTGGCATCTAATGCCTTGTGTTTTTTGGAGCATCGTTTCCAATAATGGTCGCCGGTACTACTTCGACTATCCTCCTCAATCGGTTTAGAAGTGTCTTTTTATGCGATCGTTGTTGCCCCTTCAGTCAGGCAAAGCTGCTTCCCTCCATGGTTGGTTCCTTTACCTTTGGGTAGTCTTGGTGGCACTAGGGGAGGGATAGCACTGGTCACTGATAGATGACGATTCTCTTCGAAGTAGTTCCCATGCTTTGTTAACCACCAATCCTTGAATCGCAAGGTAACATAGGTGTGCAGATCCAATGTACGGGCCGGCAGGAATACCTGAGACGAGGGCTTTCATCTCATACACACTCTCCAGTAATATAAAACGTTTTTTGGTGTAAGCACGGGAGGTATTCCCCCTATATCATTCGGAATGTCCTGATGGAAGCCAAATTGTCGACCGAAGCGAAAGGGACTATACGACTCTATAATTCGGACATCCTCACACTGGGAGAATAAGTAACCTGATCGCATGCTAGAAAAATAACTGGACTTCGGGAGAGGTAGGTCTCTACTATCAGTTAGGCGTTCATGCCTGCTCCTGTTGTGAATGCTTGCATGCCACTGAATATTTACGCCGCTATGGATCAATTCCCGTGCCTCATACTCGTCGAAGTAAATCGAGCCACCTTCGCCAGAAAAGTGGGCCATCTTGGGACCTCGAACATCTGCAGGAATAGGGTAATGTGGTCGAAGTAATAGGCCAGTCAACCATAGACATAATGCCTGAGGAAGTGAAAGTCCATACGCTCGATGGGGTTCGAAGCCTTTGCTATCGACCCTAGGCCATGATATATGTTGGCCAAGACTAGACCAGCGAGACTATAAACAGTTCCGTGAGCCATCAAGCAAGCCATTCTAAAGACCCCGAGGCGAAGATAACCTCCCTTATGAGGAAATACAAAAAGACATTACCAGCAAGATAGAAAGGCAGCCAGATAGGTCTTGTCCTTCAACTCGTCTCCTACCTCTAGCTCCGCGAATAGTATGTTCTCCTTGCTCGACCAATCTCGAAACGCAATCTACGTACCGTCAGGATTTCGTGTGGACCGAGACCGAGAGGCTTTCCTTTGCTTCCGTGTAATGGGCTTGTCATATTTGCAAACACTGAGGAATCATGTTTCATGGGAGTTATGCGATTTTCTCTCTACGAGTACACTATTAAAAAATACACCCGAAAAAGGTGTTCGCACGTTTTCGGCAAGTACTTCTCTTTGAGGGAGGGAATAACTTCTTCATAAAATCTTCCTTTGATCGGAAAGCCCTCGAACAACCAGAGGTCTCATAAGGAAATTGATGCTTTGCCCACCGCAGTATGAAGAGTGTAAGGCTTCACAGAAAGTTCGAACTATATCACCATTGTGATCATATATGTACAAGGAGGCCATCACTGCGTCAAAAAAATTAATGTCACGAAGGAATCGCTCGTTTCGACCTACTACAACCTCAAGCCACTCCCAGTAACAGTCAACGAAGCCAAATTATCCAGGGACTTTAGTCACAACGCTCCAACGGACCTGACCCTCAATTATGCGACGTCCGAGAGTTAGCACTCGATCTGGGTTAGAGGTTTCCTCATGAATAGAAGATCGCAGGATCCATGCACGCTCTCCTCGGACATGGGTACTTCCATCAATAATTTGGAAAGGATCATGTTGTCATTTAAACTTGGCCAACGACCAGCGAAAGGACCGGCTAACGATTTTGCCACAGGAAGATTGAGTCCTTCCTTCATAAGCTGACTCCGATTTTTAAGAATCACGAGGTGCCTCTCATCAGATGAGACGTACTCGGTGAAGTAAACCATTGTTCTACAAAAAAAAAATGGTCACAAGGGAATGAGCTTCAACCATAGGGTTAAAAAAAACAAAGAAAAAAAAATCAGATTATTCTTAGGGCGATCGGGATGCTCCCATGACGATCAGGATATGCGTACGGTGCTATATCAGGATCCTCCTTAGGGTGAAATCATGGGAGAGTTATAAGCCTTACAAGGCCCTTCCCATGACGATCAGGATATGCGAACGGTGCTACAAGGTAGACCTTATCGGGATCCTCCCTAAGGTGAAAGCATGGGAGAGTTGTAAGCCTTGCAGAGCCCCTCCCATGATGATCAGGATATGCGAACGGTGCTACAAGGTAGACCATCGGGATCCTCCCTAGGGTGAAAGCATGGGAGAGTTGTAAGCCTTGCAGAGCCCCTCCCATGACGATCAGGATATGCGAATGGCGCTACAAGGTAGATCTTATCGGGATCCTCCCTAAGGTGAAAGCATGGGAGAGTTGTAAGCCTTGCAGGGCCTCTCCCATGAAGATTAGGATATCCGAACGGTGTTACAAGGTAGACCTTATCGAGATCCTCCCTAGGGTGAAAGCATGGGAGAGTTGTAAGCCTTGCAAGGCCCCTCCCATGATGATCAAGATATGCAAACAGTGTTATAAGGTAGACCTTATCGGGATCCTCCCTAGGATGAAAGCATGGGAGAGTTGTAAGCCTTGCAGGGCCCCTCCCATGACGATCAGGATATGCGAACGGTGCTACAAGGTAGACCTTATCGGGATCCTCCCTAGGGTGAAAGCATGAGAGAGTTATAAGCCTTGTAGGGCCCCTCCCATGACGATCAGGATATGTGAACGGTGCTACAAGGTAAACCTTATCGAGATCCTCCCTAGGGTGAAATCATGGGAGAGTTGTAAGCCTTGAAGGGCCCCTCCCATGACGATCAGGATATGTGAACGGTGCTACAAGGTAAACCTTATCGAGATCCTCCCTAGGGTGAAATCATGGGAGAGTTGTAAGCCTTGCAGGACCCCTCCCATGACGATCAGGATATGCGAATGGTGCTACAAGGTAGACCTTATCGGGATCCTCCCTAGGGTGAAAGCATGGGAGAGTTGTAAGCCTTGCAAGGCCCCTCTCATGACGATCAGGATATGCGAACAATGCTACAAGGTAGACATTATCGAGATCCTCCTTAGGGTGAAAGCATGGGAGAGTTGTAAGCCTTGCCTCCCATGACGATCAGGATGCACAAATGGTACTGCAAGATAGTCGGTGATCGAATGAAGGGATCATAAGCCTTTGCGGGTCCCACATGACGATCAGGAAGCACGAATAGGCATGCAGTAGATAGACCATACCAAGGTCATCCTTATGTAAGCCAAAAATTCGGTCACGTGGCCGGATATTTCTGCAATAAAAAAATAGAGACAAAAAAGAAAAGAATTATTGTTACAAAACCAAGCTTATGAGAGGAGAAACCCACCCTTCGAGATTATTGACAGGTGGGCTAGAAAAAAAACGGTTGTACTCTTTCTTAAAAAAAAAGGAAAAAATAAAGAAAAAAAAGAAAAGAAAAGAAAAGATAGAGAAAAAGAAAAAGAAAAGAGGAAAAAGAGAGAAAGAAAAGATTAAAAGAAGAGGATGGGATGAAGATAATTAAGGGGTTTGGGGTTCTATTTATAGAGGTTCCTTAGATTCCATAACAAATTAGGAAATCTAAATCAAATAAAAGATTTGATTTAAAATATTAGATTTTTTTTTATTAGATTTCCTAATTTGATTCTATCCTAATTTCAAATTAAATTAAACAAATTTCCTATTTAATTTAATTTTATTAGATTTTGTCCTCAAATTTATCTTCAACTAAGATTTGGACATATTCCAAATTTTATTCAAAGTCAAATTTAAATTGTGGATAAAATTATAAATTAAAATCTGACCATATTCTAAATTTTATTCAAAATCAAAATTGTTCAACATTGAGATTAAATTGTAAATAAAATCTCAAATTAAATTAAATTTTATTGCAAATCTAAATGATGAGACTTTTATCCTCAAGCTAAATTATTAAGGATAAAATCTCAAATTAAAATTTGGACATATTCCAAATTTTATCCCACCTAAATCACCAAATCATACTTTTATCCTCAAGCCAAATTATTAAGTCAAATTAAAATTTGGGTATATTCCAAATTTTATCCCAGATCTAGATCACCAAATCACCAAACTTTTATTCTCAAGCCAAATAAATTTCAAATTAAAATTTGGGCATCTTCCAAATTTTATATCAAATTCATCTAAATTTAGGTTCTTATCTCTATTTCCAAATCAAGTTAGGAGAAAGATCTAAAATCCATCCCAAATTAAAATTTGGTCATATTCCAAATTTTATTCCAAATTCAAGTTATTCAACGTTGAGTTTTTATCTTCAATCAAAATAAATTGTGGATAAGGAAAAAATCTCAATTGATCTTTTAGTGAAATTTAGGCGTATCCCAAATTTTATCTTAAATCCAAATCAAATTAAATTGGGACAAAACTCAAAAATTTGTTCGTAAATTTGGCCATACCTCAAATTTGATCCCAAATCATAGTTTGACTGACACATCAATTGAGATCAAATAAGAACAGATATATTTGGATTTTGATTCCAACTTTATATTTTTTTTCGAGATTCATCCATCCATGTATGTGCATAAATCTTGGAAGAGACATTTGTTGAATGAGAAATTTTGGACCAATCACAAGTTGTCACGTCATTTACTAAATTAATGACGAAATGTTAAATCATTAAATTTGGGTCCAATTAGAAATTGACATATGTCTCAAACTGAAGTTGAAGACAAATTTAGGTGACGCCACATGGTTTTATCATACCGTTGAATCAGATAAAATTAATTTGGTTCAGTTTGATATTATTATTTGGGTCAAAGTCCAACTAAGCCCAAAAAAGGTTGAATTTGACCCAAATTTTAAATCAGGCCTAAATCTAATTAATTGGGCCGAAAGGCCAAGCCCATAGACTAATCAAGCCTAAATCCATAGGCTAACTAGGCCCAAGCCCATGAACCCATCAGAGAGTCTTATAAATAGAGGGGGGATTTTTCTACATTCAGAGAGCCCAAGAATTCATCAACAAGCAGAAGACTTCCAAAACTCCTGAAGCTGCACTCCTAGCTCCTAGAAGATAGAAGACCCTTGAAGACATAAAGACTCTTCCAAGACTTCTACTTCAAGAACGTTTGATGCTTTTCTTCTTCAAGTCAAGCACATTCACCCAACTGACGTTCGATGCTTTTCTTCTTCAAGTCAAGCACATTCACCCAACTGAGAGAGAATCAGATGATCAAGTACTAGAGATCGAACCACATCGCATCAAATCAACTTCAACATTAACACCAACTCAAGCTCAAGGAAACCTCGTGTAAACAAACCTCCTTGAACATTTGACCATTTATGCACAATCTCAAGTTAACACAAAAATAATATATCAATGATACTTTACCACATAAACGTGATGTATCAATGATATGTACTCTTATATATCAATTAATTATTTTTCTTCTCATGTAAAGCAATGGTTTCTATATTTTATCTATTTTATTATCTTACTAATCAATCAACTTGAATATGTACTTTAAAATTTAAACCAAAACTAAAATATTGAATAATTTGCACAAAGCAGATAGGAAAGGGTTTGAGGAGTGCCATTTTCAAGAAGAAAAATGTCAAAATGTCAACAAGTTTGAACTTGAATTTGAATATTCAAAAGGGAAAAGTTATGTTCCAACAATTTGGTTGAAGAAACCTTGAAAGAAGGAAAATATATATATATTGAGTGGCATTTGGGTGGCATAAAGTCTCTACACTCAAAATAATGATGATTAATCATAAAATAAATAGTGATGATTATAAAATAATAATAATGATGATAGTAAGTCAAACGATTTAAACACATTGAAGAAAGCTCTAAAAAAAGTCAAATAAATGCCGATTAAGAACTTTTTTAGTTCTACATATCTAAGTGTGATTTTGAACTTTCGACTTTTAAGAATATACATCTTTATTACTAACTTATATTCAATTTGATTAGTTTAGAGCACTTGAAGTAGCAAATTATTTAGATAAGAATACGAATTTACTTTTTATGGAGTTATGACGATGTATTTTATGACAGGGTATACTTAGAATTTTTCTTGTTCTATTTTGAATTAGATTATATTCAAAAAAGAAAAATTGGACCAACTGTACCCTTCAAGAAGCATATCTTGCAATGGAATAGGATGTCTAAAGCTTGGTTAGAACACTTGACCTAATTGCCTTCATCCCAAGTTTGGTTGGATCTTGGGTTGAAATTTAAGGCTCAAATTTTTGTTCATTTCTAATTTGGATTGATCTAAACTTGTTTTGACTTCAATTTTACACATCACACCATTTTCCATTCTCGATTTGTCCAAAATCACCTCTAACATCACCAATCTTGAATTTTTCTTTCCTTTTTTTTCTTTTATGTTTTTTTTTTCCAACAACCCCCAACCTGAAATTTGATTTTTAATGTTTCTTAAAGAAAAAGTTTGATATCATGAACAATAAGGAATTTACAATTATAGATAATCAACAATAATCACCAATAATTTTAATATCCATTCATATCGAGGGATCCGCACTCTGAAACCGAGAACAACCTGTTAGAAAAACAGCCCAAAACAACCTGCCGTGACCAGCGAACCACGTGCAGACCCGTGCGTCCCTCTCTGTTGCTGACAACCAGCAAACCCACGCCGAACCCAGAACCCACCAGAACCGAGGCGGCCACCCAGATCGGACCGAACTCCTACGCGGACACCACGCCGTCGGACACCCACCTGACACCAACTCGCTGTCGAACTCGTCGGACGAGAACGAGATCTCTGCCGCCCACTGGTCAGCAAACACACCAGACCCGACGGCGACCTCTTCTTGGCTTCGTGCGTCTGCTGTTTCTGTCTCCTCTTCCAAAGAAACCGGCTGCTTCCTCTCCCTTTTTTCTCAAAGACGGCTGGCCCCCTTTTTTCTTCAAAGAGTCACGAAAATTTCAGCCCTAACTTGGAGAAGATGGATATATTTACAAAAAAAAGTCATTTGCCTATAATTATCCGAATGCTATTGGACTTTTTTTTTTTAACTAAAAACTCAATAAAATCCATTTAAATAGTTGTTATTTTCTATCATAAAACGTACAAGGAAAGAAAAACTCTCAAAAAAGTCAATGTTAAATGCCACCTAATATCAATTCTTTTTTTTAAGAATCTTTGTCAATTTTATTCTTTTATTTTACATGGACAACATCCATCCATGTCTCAAGCACTAGAGAGAGGAGAGAGACTAACTTTATATAAACTTAGTTCAATCCTCCATATCCGTAATTTTTATACTAAAGAAAGCTAACTATGTAACTTATTTTATATCAGCATAATATTCATTAGTTTAAAAGCTTTAGGAGACGTTTGGTGCACAAATTTGGAATTTAAGTCTAGATATATTAAGTGTGAGATTAGGTTGGGGGTTTAGGTAATATGGGCTTAAGAAAATTATGTTTGAAGTACAGATTTTGGAAATTTGTGTATTGTGTTTGATCGTTAACTTTTATATTAGTTCAAACTTATCATCTTAATTATTTTAATATAGTTAAGTTTAAAATAAACTAAAAAATTTGGAAGAATATTTGTTTATTTTATAAAAAAAAAATTGAAATAGAGATAGACTAAATTTATAATTCTATAGAATTTTATTGTTTTAATAATTTGGTATTTTTATTTTACTACATCTTGAGATAAAACTTCATAGACTTTTGTTATTTTAACTAATTTGAAAATGATCGATTTTTTTACCGTAATATGATAACTTCAAATTGAAATAAACTAGTATTTTAGTCTTATTCAATTATTGAAAAATTATCTTTTTTTTTAATCAAATTACATTTGAGACATAAAAAAATCATAAAGTTTGAGTTTTAATTTTTTTTTTTTTTTTTTTGGCACTAAGTTGTCACCAACATTTTAATCTTTTATGTTTAAAAAATAATTCTAAATCTTCGAGCTAGTTAAATTGACCAACAGAAAAAAAAAAAATGGAAATGTTAAATTAAATTAGGACTTTCTTTACATATAGCGTAAATAAATATATTAGATTATATAATTTTAGTCTAATGGACTATTATTTTACACAAAAATATGGTCCAGATTACTTTTTTTTAGCTCTCAGCATGTAAGGGAAGTTTATTGGGGTTATAAACTTTCCAAAATACTTATTAGAACTTATAAAAGAAAGGAAAGTATATCTAAAAATCTAAAAATTGTTGCCCTCATAAATAAAAAGCAAGAATCGACAAGAAGCTTTGAATGATTAAACAAGGTATATTTGATATATATAGCACTACATATTTTAATTTTCTATAAATAAATCAGTGTGTATTTGATAAGTGCATGAACAATAAAATTTGTATAATATATTGTCTTATATATCGAACAATATATTCGACGTACATTTACATTTTTCATTATATTACCAGTATATTGGGCATATATTTGAAATCTCATAAATAGATGATCGATTTTCAAATAGAAAATAAACAATAAATAAAATCTTCTAAAATGTAAATACATTAATCTAATAACAATAAGAAGGGTCTCTTTGGAATAAATGAAATCTTCTTTGAAGAGAGAATTAAAAAAATAATCTAATAATAATAATACCTAAAAAACCCAAAAAAAATTAATTAGAAGAAAAAGAGTGTATTTTAGAAAAATATTATTGTAATTAAACTAAGGATCTCTTTGGAATAACTTAGGAAAAAGTTCACTGATGGAGGTTGCCGGAGTTGGTGATCGAAGGTTGGTCGACGGCAGTCGTCAGAGGTGGTGGTCGAAGTTGGCCAGCGGCGGTCATTGGAGGTGGTCTCCAAAAGTTGGTCAGCGAAATTAAATTAGGAAAAAAAAAAGAGTAATCCATGCATTTGAATAATGTTTACTATTTCAAAACCATGGGAATAGGGTGTAGGAAACCAGCGTCCTAGATCCTTGCTTCAAACAAGGGTTAGGCTTAGGATGCTAACCCATCCAATCCCAACCTTTGAAACAAGCATCTCTTAGATATTTGATCCTTTTAGTCAGAAATATATTTCACGTGAGCTTTTACTAAACCTATATATATTTATATATTAGTTTTTAGCACATGCATTGCACGTAGTATTTCAATTTATTTGATCAAATATTGAATTTAGGTCTTTTTGTGAAATGTTAAAAAATTGAACTGTGATCTATTTCAAATTCGTCCTAATGTTTTGTTGTTTTTGTTCTTTTAAAGAAGTGTCATCAACAATAAAATAACAATAAAAAATAATGGCAAAGGAGAAAGATAAGATTTTTATTTTTTTAAAAAGTAAAAGTCATGTCTTTTCATTATGTCAAAGACTCTAGGATCAACAAATTATGATGAAAGAAAAAATAAACAAATAAATATGAAACTCAGTTTTTGTGATAAAAAATGGATAGAGAATAAGTCGTTTTTAAATGTGATATGTTGTTATCTATAAATTATTACTTAATTCTTTTGTTAGTTGTTTAAATAGTGATTATGACTAAGAAAATGTTATTAATTATTCATGTTAAGGTGGATATGTGAGTATATGGAGTGAGTTATTTATTTAATATAATGTAATAAGTATTTTAAATAAAGAAAAATAGAAACAACTATATTTTGGTATTATTTAAAAGAGCAAGGTCGGTTAATATCAAACCGTTTTATTTTATCATATACTAAAATTATTTTTTAATAAGTATAAAGGTGAATATATTTAAAATATTGATCGTTCATACTTACAACACAATTTTATAATAATTGGTTGAAAATACTTAATATGTTAGATTATTATGTTATAGAGGCACGATAAGAAGAATTTAGAAAAAAAGAAGAAAAAATTAAAATTAGGACATATGTTTTCTTTACAAAGAAATAGTGAAAGCTTTTTATCCGGTGGTAAGTAGAAAAAAATTGCAAAATTATTCAAATCTCATAATCATAATTTTTTTCTCAAAAAATTATTGATTATATTTATTAATTCTAGATTATTATGGTATAGAGGCAGGATAAGTAAATTTTAGAAAAAAGAAGAAAAAACTAAAATTAGGACATGTTTTCTTTAGAAGCTTTTTATCTTGTTGTAAGTAGTAAAAAAAATGCAAAATTATTCACATTTTCAAAGCCTTAAAATCCCATAATCATAATTGTTTTTCTCAAAGAAACTAAAAAATATTTATATTATAGATATATATATTTAAAACTATTATGAATATTATAATAATAAATAGATGTCCATTGTTTAGTGTCCCAAAGCTATGTATCATCCTTCATGTTGTCCATGTGCTTTGTAATTATTCATGTTTGGTGTCCATGTAAGTCCACATCCTACTTGTCATTTTGCCGTCATTTTGCCTATAAATAATGACATTTGACGGATCTTAAAATCATATACACAAATGTGAGAATTTCACTTCAATTTACATATTATCCAGTTTTATAATTTTAATAATTTTATATTTTTAGTTATTTTATTTATTTATTATTTTTATATAAGTATATTATTATATTATATTTTCTCCATATCCGTGTTCTCGTTGTGTTCCTCAATTTCACAACACGAGCTTCTGTCATTTTTCCTGCTAAAGGTAGGTCCTAAAGGTATATCAGTTTTTCCCTTTTCGATATAATTAATAAATTTAATGTTATTTTGCATATTTAATATTTATTAAATTTCTAATTAAGTACAATATTTTATGATAGTACCGCCAAGACAAATCTCACAAAATTAGAATTTTCCGTCCTTGATATTCATTGCAATAATTATTTGTCATGGGTGCTCGATGCCGAAATTCACTTGGATGCTATGAACTTGGGAGAAACAATTAAAGAAAGAAATACGACATCCAGTCAAAACAAAACAAAAACTATGTTTTTCTTTTGTCATCGTCTTCACGAGGGATTGAAAATGGAGTATCTTACAATAAAATATCCTTGTATCTTGTAGAAAAATTTGAAAGAGAGGTATGATCATCAAAAAACAGTTATTCTTACTAAAGCTCGTTATGAGTGGATGCACTTGAGGCTACAAGATTTGCAGTAAGTGATTACAATTCTACATTATTTAAAATCAGTTAAAAATTGTTATTGTGCGAAGAAAGAATTACTGATATCGATATGTTAGAGAAGACATTTTCTACATTTCATGTCTCGAATATGCTCCTGTAACAGCAATATCAAGAGAAAGGTTTTAAACAGTATTCTCAATTCCATTTGTTATTTTGTACTCAGTACTTTATTTACAGAAAATGGAAACCTCATTTCACTCTATGTTCAATCTCTCCATACTTCGCATGAATAGCTAAATTTCTGAAAGGGTTGAGAAGTACTTAGCCAGCATGACTTAAGATTTATATTTTATGCAATCATCTTGTCTTATGTATGCATCATTCACCCTTTAGAGATACTTGAGAGAGTAGTCTAAAGATAGAATCTAGACTTGAGAGAGTCAGATTAGAATCTAGGCTTGAGAGAGTCAGATTAGAACCGCATAAGCAAGAAATAAAAACTTAGACATAAGTTCTATTGCTATCTACACATCACATGCACCCTAGAAATAGGTATGATTATATGCGGTCACCTTGTTTTATGTGTGCATTACTCATCATCGCATAGACAAGAATAGAGGCTTAGACATAAGTCCTATTTACTTTATCGTATACTCATCGCATGCGTCCTAGAAATAGGAGTTATAGCATTCTGCATTGAGAGATGACATGTTGTTATTTGTGTGTAGCATGATCACATAACTTGTGCACAATCTTAGGAAATATTAGCTAAACCCCTTCTCAACCCCTTCATCGCATACTCATTGTAACTCTACGCTTTTATCAACTCTGCGTTCAACTCTGTCGCATAGGGAAAACCTTAATCAAAACACCATCCACTTCATTTGTTTTCACTACCGCAAAAGAATCAAAGTGACTGTCACATATTTACTTAGTAGTCCCTGTGTTCAACCATGGACTTACCAGGAAACCTCATAAGGCTTATACTTGGGTCTTGTTAGGAAAACTTGCATGTTCATCGCATAACACACATCACCGCAAACTCACACTATAACGCATCACAATTTACACACATCAAAACTTCTGAAGAGAAGATTGGCACAGTTGGTGGCACATCAAGTATTTCTTTTGATTTTGATAATATCTAGACTTAATGTTATTGTTTTCTTTTATCTATCTTCATGTTTTTTTTAGTAACTTTTGTATATTTTAAGTGTTGTTTTTCTTATTGTAATTATTTTCGCTTAATGAAGAAACATGGATCATTTCCATATGTTGGGTGTTTCAAAAATGACCAATGAAGATTTATGTCTGATAGACAGAGCAACTACACACAATACTTATAAATAAAAAATATTTTTCCAAATTGATAATGTTGAAAGCAAAAGTAAATACAATATCAGGTTCTATAAACTTGATCGAATGTTTTGGAAAAGCAAATATTATTTTGCATAGAGGAACAAAATTTCTTGACAATGCATTGTTCTCTAATCAATCAAAGAGAAATCTTTTAACTTTTAAAGATATACGTTGTAATGGTTATCATATTGAGACTAATAGTAAGAATAATGTGGAATATCTATATATCACATCCACTGTCTCAAATGAAAAACGTATATTGGAAGAGTTGGCTGCTTTATCTTCTGGATTATTATACTCATATACGAGTAATTGAAACATTGTAACAATGAACCTAAAGTTCATGAATCCAAACATATTTACAATTTAGCATGACCAATTAGGTCATCCAAGATCTATAATAATGAGGAAAATTATTGAGAATTCAAATGGACACCCATTGAAGAACCAAAAGATTCTTCAATCTAATGGATTATCATGTGATGCTTGCTCTCAAGGAAAATTGATAATCAGACCATCACCAGCTAAAGTGGGGACTGAATCACCTGCATTTTTAAAACGAATTCATGGTGATATATGTGGACCCATTAACCCACCAAGTGGACCATTTAGATATTTTATGGTATTAATAGATGCATCCAGCAAATGGTCACACGTGTGCTTATTATCAAGTCGAAATCTTGCATTTGCAATATTACTTGCTCAAATAATTAAGTTAACAGCACAATTTCCTAATTATACAATTAAGACCATTCGTCTTGATAATGCTAGTGAATTTACATCCCAAGCTTTTGATAATCATTGTATGTCAATTGGGATAAGTGTTGAACATCTTTAGCTCATGTTCATACACAAAATGGTTTAGCATAATTATTTATAAAACGTTTGCAATTAATTGCAAGACCATTACTTATGAGAGCTAAGCTTCCTTCATCTGTATGGGGACATGCTATTTTGCATGCAACATCACTTGTACATATTAGACCAATAGTTTATCCTAAGTACTCGTCATTATAATTAGCTTATGGCCATGAGTCAAATATTTCCCATCTGAGAATTTTTTGATGTGCAGTATATGTTCCAATTGCTCCACCACAACGCACTAAGATGGGTCCTCAAAGGAGGTTAGAAATATATGTTGGATACGATTCCCCATCAATTGTTAAATATCTTGAGCCCCTGACAGACGATGTATTTATTGCACGATTTTTTGATTGTCACGATTTGTTGATTGTCATTTTAATGAGACAAATTTTCCAACATTAGGGGAGGAAATAAGAAGTTGGAAAAAGAAATTACATGGAATGCAGCGTTATTGTCTCATTTAGATCCCCATATAGATCAATGTGAACTTGAAGTTCAGAAAATAATTTATTTGCAAAATATAGCAAATTAGATCCCCATATAGATCAATTTGAACTTGAAGTTTAGATCCCCAAATGCATTTATAGATGCAAAGAAAGTAACTAAGTCACATATACCTGAAACGCGCCAGAAGCGGGTAGACTAGTGGGTTCCAAAGATAAAAATCCTCGAAAACGAAAAATAATTAATAGTGAAAAAGATTTGGTTGAGGATATAAATACCCATAAAGAAATCATCGACATAACAAGTGAGGAAGGTGAAATACCTAAAGATAATAATGAAATTTCAATAAACTATGTTGTGACAGGAAAAAGATAGAATCGAACTAATATAATTATTGACAACATTGATGACGAGAGAGATGAGAGTTAGAGATGTTCTTGAAGTCGAAGTCTTTAAAGAGTTTATATCTTCATTCTCTCTAGAGTCTCTGGAATGTAGAATTAACAAATGAAGAGAGCTCCTTAATTTCGCTTTGTGGGTTTGAGCTTTGTTGGCCCATGAGTCTGGTCCTTGGACCCAATTAGTTGGATTTAGACTTACTTTTACATTTGGGTCAAACTAAGCTCATTTTTAGGCTCAATTTGTTCCATCAAATTAGGTAATCATATAACTTTAACTATAAATTATTTATTTCATAAATACTTATAACTTATAGTCTAATTAATAATATCACTTGATCATTAAATAATTAATTTTGTTCAAAACTTTTAATTGAATTTATTTTTTACCAATTAATCTATTAAAATTTTATAGAGGTGTAAAGATTAATTTTATAAATTAAATACAAAGATAATTTAATGCCATAAAAATTCAAATAACATTCTCATACACAACCAATCACGATCATCCTTGATTTTCCCAACAATTTTATTCCCATATTTTTTTATTCTCAAGCATCCTTAATTCCTAAACAAACGGTCCCTTAAACTTTAAACAATTACATTATATTATTATCCATTAACCTTTTAAAAAAAAAATGTTCTTTGCGGTTAGTATGGTCAATTTGTTTCATATAAATACTCATTTTTTTTCCATTTGTCTAACTCTTGAACCACTTTTCTCAGTAATCATACCCCAAAATTTGAAGTTAAAACATATAAAAATTCCACAAAATTCCACAGTCCCAAAATAAAAATCCCTTCTTTTGAAATTCAACAAAACGATGAATTGCCAAATACGGAAAGAGCCAAGATGCATGGATTTCTTAACTAACAAGTCTATTTGAACTGAAAAAAGCAAAAAGAAACAAGGTGAAGACAAGGAAAAGGACAGAAAAGAGAGCCTCATTTACCTAATAAAACTACATGAACACAAATAACATTATATTTGACTTATCACTGCAACTGCTATTTTATGTACTTTGGAAAGTTTTGTACAATAAGTTTAAAGAGAAAAAAAACTATTTAAGTTTAGGAACAGATATACAATTTGATTGATATGTACCTAAAGGGCCTAAAATCACAAAACCTAATATGGTAATGGTGCTGCCATGGGCCAACAACAATAGGGTATGAAACCCTCTGGTAATTTACATTTAACATAAATAACAACAGAGGCAAAACAAAGCTTTTTCCATTTACCAGGTAACGTATGAAGACTAAGCCACATGATCCGATGAGCGATAGATCTCGTCGACATAACATGCACGCACGTAAACTGCATTAACGAGTGAGCTGTGAGTCCGGCCATAAAACATATAGACCACTGCTCCAATCGCAAACCAGACAGAAACCCGAATCCAAGTTGCGAGTCTGAAAGTTGGATTTGAAAGGGAAAGAGTTGAAAGTGTATAGATCAGTAGAAAATTTCTCAGAGGTTGATTTGAACAGTAAGTTCACAGCTCAATACTCACCCAAGATCAATCAGCAAGTAGGAATTTATAAGAATGCAAGCAACTGGTAAGAAAGGTACAAATGGGCAAGCAAAACCTGAGAGAGAGTGACAACACAGTTGAGTAGGATCAACATAACATTGTCAATTATAGAAAAAATAAAATCATTTGGTAAGCAATTCCTTTTCATATTCAACTATAATTTGCATCATTATAGTCCACTCGACCTGACTACGATTTTTCTTTCAGTATACTTTCATTTGCAATGGAAGCCTTTACTATAAATCAATGTGGTTTTGGCTTGAACAGTACCAATGAGGTCCAAGAACAGAGACTACACAATCAACAAATAACAATCATTTCACGTGGTGTTATTAGCAAGTAATTGAATTCAAGTTTTTATTTTACTAATCTTTTGGGTAAGAAACCATAGTTTGATGGAGAGAAATGAAAGATTATATAAGAATAAAAAAGAACAGGACCCAACAAAAAAAGGAGCATAACCCTCACTACAGAAAAGGACTTCAATCCAAAAGAACAAAATGAAGCTCATAATTACGAGAAGGCCTGGTGACTAACACCCACAACTCATAAGGAGGCGTTAAATGCAGTCACCTCCCAGTGTTCCATGTGAGCCTAAGAAGCACGGACACTTTAGTTTGTCTAGCGTGTCCGTGTCTGACGCTTGTCAGACATTTGGACACTCCGACGCTTGTTGGATATGTATAGGACGCTTGTTAGTACAACAAATGTGTTAGACATGCATAGAACCCTTGTTGAATATACAGACTTAACACATATATACCAATAATAATAAATTGAATGTGAAATACATCAAACTATGCATCAACCCATTTACCTGAAATTTTCTTAGATATATATTTTTGAAAATGTATATTTGAATAAACGTGTCCTTCCCATGTTTGTGTTCTAGATTTTTAAAAAATGACGCGTCGCCATGTCCGTATGGTGTTGTATCCGTATCGGTGTTTCTTAGACGTGAGCTTTTCGACTTGATTCATAGTTAGAATCAAACTATAGATCGATGAAATATAGATGAATCCATTCACTCTCAGATAAATAATTATGACGTCATAACAGTATAAAATGATACAAACCTCCTCTATGGCCAAAGCTGTGTCTTGCATCATCTTGATCTAAAGAAGCCAACACAATCAGGCTACCAACTACAAGAACTCCACCAACTCCACATGAGGCGAAGCGAGGAATGCTGGTAACAGAAATCATTAGAACTG
This sequence comes from Benincasa hispida, assembly GCF_027475165.1. Classification (NCBI taxonomy): domain Eukaryota; kingdom Viridiplantae; phylum Streptophyta; class Magnoliopsida; order Cucurbitales; family Cucurbitaceae; genus Benincasa; species Benincasa hispida. The sequence continues at coordinate 55,967,462 of NC_143480.1, read as the reverse complement.
AATTCAAAATGGGATAAAAGAATTTTTTCAAATAGAAATTACACTTCAGCAGGGTGCAACCTTGCAAATGGAACAAAATACAAATGGAAAGATACTCGAGATGTTATTATCAAGTTGATAATGCCACAAGTTGGGAGGTGCAGATTAAGCAAGATACAAAAGACTAAAAAGGATAAACATAAATGGATGGAACTAAGCCACAGCTAACACAATTCTTGAAAGTGGAAGACAGCCCTGGTATTCTCGTTCTGGGACGTAGAAATGAATGTCATGAACTATTCACTTTTTTTCTTTCCAAATATCTCCAAGCATAGTTTTGAATTTCTTTATTTATCTATAATTCAACAGCAGTATGCATATTTTTTATTATCCAACGGATTTTTTGGTCAATGAAAACTATTTTATGTAGTGAGTAACAATTCTAGTTGTTTGCCATTAGAATTGTTGCTTCGGTAGTTTATATCATCCATACACGAACTAAGATTTCAATTCTTCCATGTTTTTCTCGTAGTATATTGTTCCATGGAGCTAAGACGAAGAAACCAGTGCTCATATGATCCATTAAAAGAGTTAGACAGAAGATAGTTATCTTCAATCATTGTTAAAATATGGAAATACTTTATCAGCTGCATGACCATAAAAAATAATCATCTTGCTCGTATATTTTAGGCAGCACATCATTTCTTTCTTTTCCTATTTCCTTGATCAATTCTATATACTTTGTAGATGCTATGAACGTACTTCATTCTAATGTAAGTCATCTTAGGACTCACTTTGAGGCAGCAATTTACTTGGTGAATAAGGAAAGAGAGAGTATTTACAAGCTGGCATGGCAACAATATTTGAACGACCAGCTATTTCGTATTTCATGAAGTTGGGCCAATGAGTCTAATCAAAAGAATTAGTGTGTACAAAAACTAATGGCATATGAATTGAAAAACAAAAAACGTAGGTTTCTAAAAGTTGATCACCTGGGGAGATACTTAGCTGAAGCTGTGAATGTAACTATTAGAATTCCTATACAGACAAGTGCAATAGCCCAACCAGCAGTTTTTCGCCTCTGCTCTTCTGCATTCATTTTAAATTTGCATTGAAGGTGTCAACTTTATAGCTCCGACAAAGAAAAGGTTAGCAACATAAGTAGTTACTGAGTTCTCAAGCCAAGTGAATTACATGAAACTAGGGTATTGATTTCCATTTGTTGGATCTTCCTCATATTTCAAGCTCACAAGTGAGGAAGAGTGTTAGATGATATGATATTAAGTTTGCCTTCACCCATCAGCTTAAGCTTTTGGATTAATTGGAGATTTAATACGACTATATTTGCCTTACCCAAAATGATAACCATCAGTTAACACAATCCCCTCCCCAGCTAAAGCTAATTAAAAGTCAGTAGTTCAATTTCCCTAATTATTCCTCCTACCTAGCATAACCATTTACAATCCGGGGATTAACAGATTATTGATGGAAAAAATCCCTAGCTTTAATGCTAAAATGAATACTCTAATTCTATCTTAAATCATAACATCTAAAAGCTTAAGCCATTAAAGAAAAGGTTAAAATTAGTCTTTGCAACAGTTAGTGATGCTTTAAAAGTGAATTTAAAGTCCTTCCATTGTGCCTAGCAGCATGTCACATTACTGCAAAATAAGTACTAAGGTTATGTTCAATCTTTATGCATATATTCTTTCACTTACAAACAGGCTGTTTCTTATAAAAGTACTAAGGAAAATTTTCACCAAGAAGTAGAGAGAGCAGTCATTCTAACCTCTAGATACTTCTCTCTCAATAAGAGGGTAACTGAGCATGCTGTTTTCCTCATCGCTTGAATCTTGAATATTAGTCTCACCAAAACCAGATGAATCTCCATGGACATTGCTATCAGTTTTCTGACTCTCACCATCTAACTGTGATAATGTTGAGTTGATAGCCTCTTGAAGTGAAGATGGAAGTGGGGACTCATGTGGTGGAACATATCTGAGTATCAGAACTGATATTGCAACAGTAGTAAATGCAAGAAGTGTTCCCACACTAACCTGTAATCCACGGAAGAAGCATATAAGAAAAGAAGATGGGATTAGAATCTCAATGTATTCTATCTATAGCATCGCCAGCTTATATGAAAATCCCGACTTACCATTCCTGCCAACTGTGAAACATCCATAAAGAAGGCCAGAACTGCTGCAAAGAGACCTGTTATAATGGTGCCCTTTACTGGAACTTGAGTGTGTTTATTGATGTCTGCAAAAATAGAGGGTAACAATCCATCTCTAGCCATGGCCATTAGAATCCGGGGCTGGAAAATAAATGCATCAAAAAGTTTAATTTATTATTCGGGGCAGATTTCTTTCTCACCAAAGGAGTGTGAAATTTAGCCATTAAATAGATCATATTAACATTAAAGAAAGCAATGCATCCCAACAGGGTGCCTGGTGTGAGGGCTTGGGATGTTTGGAGAGATCCTAGTTCAAGCTCAAGAGTGAAAATTTAACAACTTATCTCCCAAACATGGCCATGCAAACGCAAGGAGTGGACCCCAATTCCCCAGTAGTAATAATAATAGAATAATATTGATTGATTAAATGGAAAAACAAATATATATTATATAGTATTGCCACAATCGCCAGCAAGTAACCACCTTAAAAAATCTACCATCTTCAAGAAACGAATAACCGTACCAACAAACTGACCAGTTGCCAATATCAACGATAAACCATGAACCATGATTGCCTTACTATCTAGCGTGGACAATATTTTTTTTTTTTTTATAGAACTTACCTGAGGAAGAATTGAACCTAATAAGCTAGCAAAAAGTGCAGTCACTGCCCCAACTGTAATTATGTACCTAAGAATGAAAATGCTAGCTTTTAAAAGGAATACTGAAAATAAAAATAAAAAATAAAAAATAAGCGGAAGTGGAAGTGGAACAAGCAGACTCCTATGAATTTCCCTCAATTTAAAGAATCCTCACATGGCCCATTGCACACCATAGCTAGCAAATGCAGAGGAGATAGGGGTGTCTGGATCCAAGGCATAATATGGTACCAAGCCAACGATCACCATGGAAACGAGCATATACAAAATGCTACAGACAAGCATAGTGAGTCCTATGCCAAGGGGCAAATCTCGCTGAGGATTCTTCATCTGTCAATTTAAAAGTTAAAATAGTGATGAAATGCTAGAAATCGATCAAGTAGTGGTGTAGACTCAAAATCTTGGAGAAAATCTCGAAGTAGAGTATTATTGATTAGAGAGAAATGTAGACAAACCCTTTAAATAAACCCAAAGGGAAATGATTGTTTTACACATAACTACCTAACTAATCCTAATCCTAAAACCCCTTTAAATAGACCCCAAAGGGAAAGAGTGTTTTCACGCCTAAACTAAAAAGAAAACAAATTAAAATTGTAAATTAATATAAATGGAAATTACAGAATATTCCCAAAATGCCCCTACATCAAGTAGACCAAATGAAACAGAATTTCTAAAATCCCTATTTTGTCAGTGTTTAAATCCTTATCCATAATCCCTTCCTCATGATCTTAAGTGAGAATGACATTGTCAACATAAATTATAAATGAGGTCATTTTCCCTTTTTAGGACAATAAACATACGACCCAGAGAGATAATGTTATCGAGTATAAAATTTATCTTTGCCAACCTTTTTGTAACATTTGGTAAGAATATCATCCATGCATCATCAATATGCATATAAAAGATATTCCATGGAATTAATTTCAAGCGCAGGGAAAAAAGGACTGAAACAGTCTCTGTTTTTTTCCACCTGTGACAAGCTGCTAAAACTCACATCTATTTCCAATAAAAATTAATCATGGAACATCCTTTACAACTTTCAATATATTAGTTTAAAAATTACCTCCTCAGCAGTGCTAGTAATTGAATCAAATCCGATATATGAAAAGAAAACTACTGCAGACCCAGCAAACATTCCATTCACACCAAAGGGAAAGTACCTACAAGAACATGAGAAAGCCGAAACTAAGGGACATGTGTTCTAAGAAAAATTTATTCACAAACAAATAGTTTCCTTTACCCATTTGGAAGTTCATAACCAACCCATCCATCTCTGAAACCCAGATATCCACCGACTATAGCAATGAAAAGCAAAGCACAGACATTTATGGTTGTGACTATCGTTTGAGCCAATGAACTCTGAAAAATAACCCTTGTACTTCACAATGAGGGAACTTACAAGTTAAAGACCAAATGTGATAGGAAAAAAAATTCATGGATCTACTAAAAACACCTTCTTTATCCCAATGCACAAAAGTGCAGTAACAATGAAGATTAAGATTGCTGCACATGGATCAACGACAATATCAAGTCCAGGGATGGTAATACGGGCCAAAAAAGCAGGTAATTTATCCTGACCTCCCAAAAACAGTGCCTGAAATGAACAGAAACAGTAGCATCAACAGAAATTGAGCAAGTGAGCACCATAAACATCCCATGCATGACAAAAGCTTATGAGGAAGAGACAGAATAAATGAAGAAAATATTTTTCCTTGAAGCCCATATTTTACTTTAATCATCAGCCAACATGACCAAGTGACTAATGATTTATTTATCCCAGCTCCCACATCATTTATTTATTTTCAATTTGTCCCCTCTCCAGTTGTCTGAGACAAGATTGGACAATTATTGGAACTTCATATGACATATAGTACGTATTGGCCATGTGATTTTCCTGACACTGAATCTTGTTAAAACATAAAATAAGCGGTCTTGTTTCTTATTCAGTATGGAGGCTAATATAGGTTTCAGCGAGTTCCAACTTCCAGATAGTGATAGAACAAGCAACTAACATAGTTTGCAGGTTGAGCTTGAGAATGCATCTTTTAGCTCCTTCTTTCACATTTAGAATAGGAAACAGTGAGCTCGCTATCATTATCTATTTAAGATGTTAGCTTCCAATAGCAATTGCAACAGACCATTGCTAAAGAGAAGTGGAAAGATGAGCACCAGAATAAGGGGAAAAAAGGAAAATCTAAATAGTGATAGAGCAATCTTCAAGAAATATTCAGTTCAACAGCATTATTCAAAATTTTCAACTGCCTAGTTTTCGTGGCAGATTCATAAATAGATTTTGCTCAGTAATCCTGGTTTCCACTAAAAGCCCAAAGGATATGCATCCAATCTGAGTCCAACCTTTCTTGGTTTGGGTAAAACCCCTGAATACTAAAAGGTTGATCCATTTAGCTTCTTCTCAATCGATGAGTCGCCTCTGAATCTTCATATCCCTAAACAGACTATTTTTAATTTCAATAAACTAAATAAAGGAAGCTTTTTTTTTTTATTTTAGCCTGGCATTGGTTGAAGCATACGAGAATGGAAATCTAAGTATCTCAACTCAATCACATTCGTCTTAAAATGTAAACAGAGTGCCTGTTAAACAGGTTTCAGAAAATAGAGGAAAACACCAAAGGCTTGTACTGTTACCTTTCATCACCCTATTAACAGGCTAGCTGAAATGTCCAACCTCATCTTAATAGCATGGCCTCATTGCCTGAAGCAGAGGGCTCCATATGGTACCTTCCAGTGCTTATCAGGGTTGTCGAACTTTAAAAGATATATTTTTTTAATTTTATTATATTATTTTTTTAATTCAACACCATGTAGGAGTTGAGATTTCAACCCCTAACCTTTTGATCAAGGATATAATACTTTAACCAATTGTGTCATGCTCAAGTTGGCAGTTTTATATTTATTATTATTCAAGAAAAATATTCCCCGAAAGTTCCATAATCTTGTAAATTCATGCTACTAGTAGTCCAGTCTCAAGTTTAAGAGCATGAGTGTCAATAAATGTAAGAAGTTTTTACGATACCAGATTGGGAGTTATGCCACGAGCCACCGTAGAACCACCAATTGTCCATTCCAAAATCAGAGCCCAACCAACCAACCAAGCAACTCTGAGAGTAATCAACCACACACATTAACAATGTTGCAAATATGCTGCTAGCTGCTTACAGGCAGGAAAAAAATCACACACACAAAGATCTTTTATTCCTTATTCAAAACAAAACACATTATTTCAGATTAATAGTAAAAGAGAAGTCCCATTGTCCTTCAATAATTAGCTTGCCTTGATAGACACAATTATTTCAAACTACTTTGGGTTGGCCTATGGTTAAGGAGGCAAGTTAAAGAGAAGTAAATGGGAACCTTGGGTTGTGGTCGTGGACAGTGTTTTAAAAAGCCCTCTCGGGCGCGTGCAGGCCCAAGACGCAAGTCTAGCGCCTCGCCTTGGAAAAGTGAGGCTCACAAAATAAGGCACGCTTCAGGCGCTCCAAGGATCAAAGCCCTACACCTTGGGGCTTTTCAATTATTTTTAAAAAATAGTAATAATTAAGGGTTTTCCTTCATTATTAATAAAAAGAATCAAGTTTACCAAACCTAAATGCAAAATTTCTTGTGTTTGGGGTCCCTTTATCCATATTTCCACTTCAATTATACTCTCTCTTTTTAATGTAATATTTTTATATATAGTGCGCCTCACAAAATAAAGTCTATGCCTTTTTGTGCACCTTGCGCCTAGGCTCCAGAGGGTCATTGAGCCTTAGTGCGCCTTGGGGCATTTAAAAACACTGGTTGTGGACTCAAACCTAGAATAGATATTAAAATTCTGAATTTTCTAACAACCAAATGTTCTAGAGACAAGTAGTTTTCCTGTGAAATTGGTGAATCAATGTGTAAGCTAGCTCGGATATTAATGCCATTATAAAATTTGATTTTACTATTTCTTTTTGCAGTGATAAAATACTGTCATACCCTTCTCCAACACATATGTATGTATAGTGATAGGCACTCCCAGCAGATGGGCACCGACATGCAAGCTCTGCATAACAAAATGCTGAGAGTGCAGCAGCTACCCCAGCAATAAAGAAAGATATGGTAAGAGAGGGTCCCGCGTGCTCTCTGGCAACTGTTCCAACCAAAATATACACTCCAGCTCCAATTGTAGCTCCAACTCCTGCGGAGGAGGCAAAGCAATCATCACACATCATAACCCTTTTAGTTTAACCAACCAAAAATAATAGGCACCCAATAGACAGGGAAGAATTTGTATGTTCTGAGATATGATAGACACATTCAAATAACAAAATCAAGCATTGAGCTATGTCATTTGGGTCTGGAGTTTTCCTGAAGGTTTTATTCAAAGAAGATTCTTTTGGTGCAAAGTGGCAAATAGCATCTATGGCAAGTTGAATCCCTTGTTTTGATTAAGTTTGGCATTGGCAGCTGCCTTTGGGTTACATTTTCTCTCTTTAGTCGGTTTTAAAGGTTGATGAAGTGATGGTTTTTCAGCTTCTATTGAGGCCATAAGAGGGTAAAAGAATGGTTGTTCACCATATTCTGTGTAGCTGGAGTTGAAGTCAAGCCTGTTTTCCGGTTTCAATATCTTTTGTTTGAGTGCTGTTTCTCCAAGGATCCAATGATTTTTTCAAGCATAGGCCTTAGCTTGATCATTTCGAAGTTGCCATAGTTAAAGCTTCTTCTTTTTAAAACTCTTTTTCTTATCCATTCACAGAATAATCTTAAGACTTATGCTCAACCAGGAATGTATTTATATTTCCCCAATTTAATTATCTTATATTGTTCTATGTATTGTTCTAAGTATTCTTGGCAAGTTCTTGTTTTTCGTTTCCTTATATTTTGAGCATTAGCCTTTTTTCATTTATTTAATTAAAAGTTTTGTTTCCTTTTTCTTATACATAACTGACATCAGAAAACTCATAGGCTTGCCTTTACAACATAAGCAGCTTAATTCCCAATGACATTGCTCAATTTCAAAACATGGTAAGCTTAATTTCAAAACATGGTAACCCATATGTCCTAGGAAAAGAAGAAGCTAAAACAGAAGAAAAATTCAAACAACCATTGAACGTGACTCCTGCTCAATCCACCCCAGAAGAAGCAAATTACAGAAAGCAGAAACATGAGAAGCCCAAAAACTCACCAATGGCAACAAGGTCAAGTGCAGATAATTTCTTAGCAAGTTGACGATGATTCTCCCTTGTTACATTCTCAGAATCTACCTGTTTTCTCCTAACCAAACTTTCAAAAACACCAGATAACCTTCTTCCATAACCAACATCCGAATCCCTCGAACTCTGGTTACGAACCAGCATATTATTCACAAAGCGAGATGGCAAAACTAGCGGTTTTTATCACTGTTCTTTAAAAGCCATCTCCATTTTTCATCAAAAATCCAAATGGGTGTCAGAAATAATTGATAATCAGATTGTGTTTATCTTCACTCTTCCCAATATAACACCATACCCCTTCTATCCCATAATCCCATTATACCTAACAGACCATACTCTAAAATTTTGATACAAAATTTGGAAGAAGCTTATCTGCTTTGATTGAAACTTGAAACTGGGACACCTTCTTTCACGGTTCTAAGAACTTCAATGGCTGGCCCTCCTTGTTCAGATTCTGTGTTTCGTTCGATTTGCGGCAAACGAATAATTGGAATTAGAATATCAAAAATGGCATCGGGATTAGTTTAGTAGTAGATAGATTTTCCATTTTCGTCAGCAATTGCATACAAGGTTGGATTTTCCATTCCCGTCCTCAATTTGATTGCTTGGGAACGAAAGAAAAATGATGGATTCTAATCGTTTCAAATCTTTCATCTATAAAAAGGCCATTAATCTTTGGGCCAAAAGATTTTCTTTAATTTTCATTTTCCCTTTTGTTTTCAGGATTTTTTTTCCCTTTGTCAGAATAACACACACTTTTTGGAAATTTTTAGACACGTTTTAAATTTTTAAATACGTGGAATGATTAAATAATTTCTTATTTGTTAGTGTATGCTTTAAAAGAAATAAGTTTAATTTTTCATAGATTGAATGATATATTTTAGTGATTTTAAAATAGGAGTTATTACATTTTTAATGGTTAGATTACCAGTTTAATATTTGAACTTCATGTTTGAATCTCGTAACTCTTCGAACTTTAAATTTTATATCAAATAAGTTTTAAATATATTCAACATTTTTTAGAATTTACACCAAGCGAAGAAAAGGATCGAGAGTTTTTCAATTATTACTTGTAGAATTGGAACATTGGTGGATGTAGAGGAAATGAGAATGTCGACTTGAGTAATACAACATTTGTGAAAATAATGAGTTTATTATACATAAAATTGAATTTTGTGTTTCATAGAGCACTGAACTTCTCATAATATGTCCAATAATTCATGAATTTTTTTTTTAATGTGGAATAGGTCAATGATTTATTAGACACCAAAATTATTTGAAAATTAATTATACATATAATGAAAATTTATAGATTTAGGACTACACTTTTTTAACTCGATGTTCTTATTAGAAAAAAAAAATTAAAGTTCAATAATCAATTAGTGTACGAAAATTTACAGTTTATTAATACACTCAATATGATATTCTCTTTTTTTTTTTCCCTTTTGTGGTGCAAAATATGTAGGGTATAAAATTCGATCCTTCAACCTCTTTATGGAGGGTATATATTTTATATTTGTTGAGTTATGTTCATGCTAGCCTCAATATAACATTCTTTCCCTTAGACAATAAAGGGAATATCATAAATGTGTTTGAAACACAATATTTGATTTGAACCCAATAAGTTCATGAATTTTAAAAGATGTTGAATATTGAGGGTTGCCCCAAGTATGCTCGAAAAATCTATAGGCAAATTCTACCACAAGGGAAATTAAGAGGCAGTATGGGAAACCATACATCCCAAAAGGAAAAAGTTAGACTCTCGAATTATGGGCCAACCAGTCAAGCCAAAGGAATTATATTGATTGTGAAATGACCAAGTCGGGCTTGGTTCTGGCGCCTTGTAACCTTCAGGGTCGCAATCACTCTCAAGTCGTGGGTGTTACACATAACCACAAGAGAGTGTCAAACAACCTTGAAAGAGGAGAAGTAAGTAAACTCAAAAGAAAAATTGTAATCCTATTCTATGTGTTTAGCTGAAGGAAACACTCCCTCTACTAACTTAAACAACAGAGCGTGGACAGCTCGACACCACATTAGTGCAAATATTCTCATGTAAGTTAGTTTGGACGATGAGGTCGAATTAGAGGAATAGGTTGGCATAACATACAAGACCAGCAACGTGTGGGAATTTCTCAAGCCAATAAATTGAGGACGTATTAAATACAAAATAAAAAGTTGATGAATCAATGATAAACATTTTAGGAACTTTATAGATTAAAAGAAATCATTTATAATTTATAAACACGGGTTAAAATTGGTAGACCTATTAAACACAAAAAAATCAAGAAACTTAATATATAATTGAACCCAAAAAGAATTAGAGTTGATTTCAGTGTCTTTTGATATGTTCAATTTTATTCTATGGATCCTTTTTCTTTACAATTGTTCAAATTGAAGAAAAGTATAGAATATATAGATCAAAATGGATGGATATAAAGTGGACAAGTATTGAGAGATTTGTACTATATATATTAAGTAGTCTTCAATTCTAATTTGCTCACTTCGACAGACTTGACAAACAAGAAAGGGAAAGAAAATGAATTTCAAATAGAATTTTGGGATTCGTGACAGATTTAGCTTATTTAGAAATTATTGATTTACAACCAGACGGATCTAGAAATTTTGTTGAGATGGATTTTCCTTAAAATTTAAGAAAAAAAATAATCAATTATAAAATTCATAAATTAGTTAAAGGTGTAACGCTACGAATTTAGGAGGTCAAAATAAATAAACCGACATCACATCAGAATAAGAGAGTTTCTAAGGATGAAAGTATGGTTAAGAAAGGGTAAAGGGTTAAAAGAATTGAAAGTTATTGTATATATCAACAAGATGTACATTCTTTTCGGTGGCTCAATCATAGGAACTCTAAAGCTAAACATGCTTAATTTGAAGCAATTTTATGTTGGATGACCTTTTGGAAATTTTTCTAGGAAACATGTAAGGGGACAAAGTATGTTAAAAAGATTCTTGTTGGTTTGTGCAGATAGTCCTCGCTCTTAGAAAGAGTTCATAACAAGCAAGAAGCAAGAATAACGTTGTCAGATTGCAGGAGAATGTTAGGGTCATAAAGTGTCGAATCCAAATTTTGAATCTTGGTCCAAATTTTGGGCTTGGGACGTTATAGAACGATTATTTTAGTGCATCACAATTATTCTCTACGAGATTTTATATTATGAAATTTTGTCAAATTTTGTTTAACAATTTCATTACCTATCTTGTCAAATAATTGTTTCTTCAATGAAGATGATGATCTCATCGATTTTCTTTTATAATATTTTTCAATTCATATTTCAAATAAAAACTATATATATATATATATATCATTGTGTGTGTAAATTTTATTTAACAATTTCATTATCTATCTTGTCAAATAATTATTTCTTTAATGTGTGTGTACATGCCTGTGTGTTGCTATCTGATTTTCATTTGATATTTATTATTATATGATTACTATGTGATATACTAATTGTTAATTGTGAATAATATTGATTGACGCACTCCTCCTATTCTACTTCAAATAACAATCCCCATTCTATGTTTTCAATCAATTAACAAAAACGCATTAAATTTTAATAAACGAGAGGGAAATCAAAATACACAAAATTTGGTTTACTGAAAATTATAATATTACTTGATATCCATAGTCTTTCTCTCCTTATTTGTTGTACCATATTTATACCCAAACATTCAATTTGTTGCCAAATGTTTCTTTTCCCTATATGGTAGCATAATGAGGAAGAAAATAACATTAAAAAACAAACAAACGAAAAGTTGCATTCCACATTATGATATTGATCACCACAACTTAACTTAATACAAAATAAATCTCAAGAAAAACAGAAAAAAAAATATATCAAAGCTTGTTCAACCACCAAATCCTAAAAATATTGAAAAGAGGGAAAAACCTGTGATGCCACCAATAATCAATATGACGAAGAACTTTCTAAATGTATGAGCAAGACAGTGATGGCGATGAAGAAATCGAAGTAAAAAGGAAAGAAAATAAATTGAAACAATCGAAGAAAAATCATAAGGAGAGATGCACTGGAAACACGAGAGGGAAAAAAAGAGAATATCGTGAAATGAGGAAATTTTTTTTAATAAACAATAAATAAAATCCTAGATTTGAAAATTTTGTTATATTTATAAAATAATAAAAGTGTGTAATAGGGCTGCCATATAGTATCTTAAAAAGGTCACCTATTGCAAATTCCCTAAAAATAATGGAAGCATAAAAGCAATTACCGGCAACAATTTGATTTAAGAGATGAAAATTGGTGTAAAACTAATGAGAGAGTTTTATTAATGAATCAAAAGTTATTAAATACAAGGAAAGAATTTATAGAGAATTAGATGTAAGATAGGATTCTAAGAGGATAACTAAAAGGAAGCTAAAAACTAATTAGGAAACTAAAATGTAATTAACCAAGATTTATTTGAATTTACCAAATTACCCCAATCCTATTACATCATAAAATTGTATGTGTATTACCTAAAAAAAGATAGATTAAGAGAACAATTGCACGAGATTGCCTTCGCCAATTAAGAGTCTATTAGGCCATCTATGGATTAATTTATTGATTTATCATATGAAATGGGTTATTGAGTTATCTAATCATCAAGTCTAATCGACTGTCCACTAATGTTGGACAGATTCCCTTAATAGAAATTAATTGTTGATGTCAATTCTTAAATTAACTAAATAAGTGTCATGCAAAGCTTATTACTCAGTTAATTGCATTAAGCACTTGGGTTGATTAGACATTAGATTAAACCGATCTAGTCTAATCTAACCCTTTTCTATTCTTTAAGTTTCATTATCTTTCGTTACGGATGATCTTGGTAATCCTAAAGATCGGACAATAACTATAACTCAACCTATTAGCTACTCAAATTAATCATGTTTTCATTATGAATCCCAAAATACATAGCATCCATATACAACCTATGTTTTGAGACGACTAATCTATCACACTAATCGAACATACATGGCACATGAATTAAACACAAGAAATAGAAAATCAGAAAAATCATAAAGATTCATTAACATTCATCAAAATATCATAAATTCATAAACAAAGTGCCCAACAAACAGCAAAATTTCCATCTGAGGCCCTACCTAGTCATCAAAACGCAATACTCGACGTAATAATCTTCATTATAATAAAAAATACAAAGAATCCCATGGGGTTTGGCCAAGAAACCAAGCTTAGAGCTCTTAAAAAAAAATCTACAAGCCCCTCACAAATCCTAAAACAAAAAGAAATATTTATAGACATGACGACGCTACTGTATTTCTATGGGTTAACTTATTGTAATGCTACGCACAAAAGGGTCTAGGGTTGCGATGGGGGTGTGGTGTCGTCCAAATTTGTTGTTGTATAGCACATTGTGTGTCATAGTCATACTTCTTCAACTGTGCAATGCCATGCTTTTTTCCTCGAACATGGCCAGCCTAGAGGCTAATCCTAGCCAATATATTATTTTCTCGAGTCATCTTACTCTGTCGGGCTGTCAGGCGAGGTTCTTTCATTCTTAACCGAGCTTACGTAATCCTTTGTCTCATGACTCGCATCAAACATCTGTTCGACTATCCGCACCGGAGAGCATTCTTTCGCTCGCCCCTGACATTATCTTAATCGTGTGTTCTCAACTTGACGTTTACATCTTAGCTTATCTCGGCGATGTACGTCGCTCCTTCGTACATTCCACCATCTATCCTTCACCTTAGTTCTCGACCACTCGATCTTCCCATACCTCATATTGAGTCAGGACCTTGCCAGCATGAGCCCTAACGTATCACAGGGTCAGTCCTACTTTATCAAACTCGTTGTAAGCTTTCTACTTCATCTTGAGTCAGAAACTAGCTAAACTTGTCAATCGGGATGAGTTTTTCTTCTAACTGAGGAAAAACTAGTTTTCTAACGCTCAACAGGTGTCCATCGGTATTCAAGGATGCCAACCCAAACCTTAGGATGACATACAAGTTCATTTCACATAGGGACACAACTATCATGAATCGACTCTCGGGTCATTCGCATTTACATGGACCAACAGGGCAATCATCAAACGAACATCATCATGTCATGGCGACAATCGTACCGTATCGTTTGCAGATATTGTGCCGCTACCCAAGAATATGTACCAACCTCCACTCTTCTCAAGAAGTCGCAATGTCAACACATGCCATGACACACATGGTAGCTCACTTAGGCACCGAGACCCAAGGGTGGTGGAGAGTCAACACCATGCCTCCCTCTATAGTGCTTTCTGAACATTTCTTAATCTACCATCCATGCATATAGATTATGGCGAACGATCGCTCGCCAGCATAGAGCTTTCGTCTGAACTCCAATTGACATGAGATTCGATGTGTGCTTGCATATTTCCTCAATATGCATCTAACCCCAGAGTCGCTCGTCCAAACTCGCAACGAGACCCTGACTTCCAAGGTCATGGTCTGGGACCCATCTGGCCCCCACTAAGCTTGTCATTGACACCACCAATGACACTGGTGCTAGTCTTCTTATTTGATGTTCAACCTGACATGTTTGCTCACTTTTCTTTGTGTGTTGGATGATGCATCATCCTCCTCAATCGCATCATGGTACTTCACTTCTCTAGTCCTTTCTTTGGCCTAATGGATGACACCCTTTTGGTTATCATCATGCATGCTTCTTGTCTTGTCCACTTCATGGAAGTCTCAACCCACTCAATCATAGTAGGGTTGAGACACTCTCCCCCATTTAACATTGTCAATGTCCTTGATGACAATATTTCGGGGTTAACGCATTCTCCCCACTTATTCCCACTATCATTCTCGATAATGCTCGCCTTTATAATAAGGTCAAGACATCCTCACCTGCTTAATCTCGTCATCATCCCGAATGACGCTTTTCCTTATAGTAGAGCCAAGACATTCTCCCCCACTTATTCTCGTCATCGTCTTCGATGACGTCTTCTTACTTTAGATAGGTTAACTGAAACTGCTCTTCCCTTTTTTTCGCGCTTCAGACCACGTTAAATTGGTACAATGCTTATAAGACTATTCCCTTTTGTGGACCTACTTGCGCCCCACTCGAGGACTTGGCTTGAAACATCTCACCAAAACATTAAACTACACTCAAGCACTTTTGCCCTCGTATCAAGCCCATTTGGTGTCAACTTTCCTGTTTCCTGAGCCACTGACAATGGAATTTTATGCCGAGATAGCCAACTCTTCTTTCCTGGTCCTTCCCAAAGATGACTCCTCCCCTTCGAGTCGGTCTTAGATACTGAGCCAGCAATTGTGGCAAAATAAGCTGCAAGTTGCTTTAACTGAAACTCATGCATGCTTTCTCTTCTTCGTGCACTTAGTTTTGCCAGATTGACGCTCATTTTCATTTTTCTGGCGACTTTACCTTCCTCTTGCGAAGCCAACCATCTAACTCTCATGAACTGGCTTACGGGACACACGTGCTCCCACCTTTCGGAGCATACTTACAGTAAGCAACCCATGCTTTCGAGTTACTTCCCTCTTCGACAGCTCTTTCTTAGCCGCAATGTCCACTTTCGAGACGCTTCTTTTCTTTTTTCTTCTTGCTTTTGCATTTTTGTCGATGACATCTCTCTTGACTCTCAACTTATCTGCTTGCAACCACTGACATCGTCCCTCGAGATGGCAATGATTCTTTTGAAGGCACCATACTTGGCTCACCTTCTATCTCTTTCCTTTCTTTCCTTTTCTTGTGCCCTAGAAACACTTCTCTGGCCATGGTGTACCCCCATGGCCACTTGTTAATTCTCTAGAAACACTTTTCTTTCTCTTTCTCTTAGACGGCCTGAAGGCCATCTTGCTAATTCGTACTTTTGCCTTGATTGTCTCATCTTTTACTTATAGATTCCCAAAAGAGTCAACGCAGACACTGCCAACGCTAACCCAACGGTTGCAATGTTGCTTCCTCTTGAATTGCACAAACATCACTCAGGCCTTCGTATACCTCAAAAGTGACCATCTGACTTGTCTTAAAAGGGATTAAGGTCTAGGTATCACCCAACCAATCTCCCATTTAGCTTCGTTTCTACCGCAAACAACAACAAACATACTTGAGCGCACAACTTCTTGGCTTATGAAGAAGTTAAGGCAAGTGAATGTCACTTCCCCAATTCCCCTTTCAAGCTCTTGTCACTGTCTTAAGAGCACATTATGGCTCGTGTCTACTCAGGGTGAGCAAACATAGACAGATTCTTTCTCTTCTAGCATTGCCCCCAATCTAACGTTCCATGAGATCTTACCACCTTTCTTCCTCTTAAACTTGTCTTCTAGCACTCAGTCTCAGACCATTTCACATCAATGGGCCACTAATGTGAAACTTCGCTTGTCAGGGCATTGGCCACTTTTTGCCTAATCTGAATTTGATTTGTTTGATTTTTTTTTATTTTCTCGTTTCTAGGACCGAACACGGAACCGCCAAACTCCTAAGCAATAGAGCTTGGTTCTTATTGACGAGTTTGACTCCTCTCAACTAAGTAACCGACTTTTAGCACTCGTTCAGATTTAAAAAGTCAGGCTTTTACGCTATCCTGTCTCTGATACGGACTACCACAACTGCCCTGTTGAACTGATACTCTTGACACACTTGTGAAGTCACTCTGATAACGAATGGGTTGTCTTCGAGGTCTGACTCAACACTCAAAGTGTAGCTCTGATACCAAATGTCATAGTCATACTTCTTCAACCGTGCAGCCCATGATCTTTTGCTCAAACAAGGTCAGCCTAAAGGCTAATCCTAGCCAATATATTCTTTTCTCGAGCCATCTTACTCTGTCAAACCATCAGACGAGGTTCTTTCATTCTTAATCGAGCTTACGTAACCTTTTGTCTCACGACTCACATCGAACATCTGTTCGACTATCCATACCGGAGAGCATTCTTTCGCTCGCCCGTGACATTATCTTAATCGTGTGTTCTCAACTTGACGTTTACAACTTAGCTTATCTCGACAATGTACGTCGCCCCTTTGTACATTCCATCATCTCTCTTTCACCTTAGTTCTCGATCACTCGATCTTCCCAACCTCATATCGACTGAAGACCTTACCGGCATGAGCCTTGACCTATCACAAGGTCAATCCTACTATATCAAACTCACTATAAGCTTCTTGCCTCATCTTGAAACATGAACTAGCTACACTTGCCAACCGAGATGAGTTTTGCTTCTAACTGAGGCAAAATTAGCTTTCCGACACTCACCAGGTGTCCACCAGTATTCAAGGATGCCACCCGAACCTTAGGATGACATACAACTTCATTTCACATAGGGAGGCAACTATCGAGAACCGACTCTTGGGTCATTCGCATTTACCAGGACCAATGGGACAATCATCAATACTAACATCATCATGGCATGACGGCACTTGCGATCGTACCGTGTCGTTTGAAGATATTGTGCTGCTACCTAAGCATATGTACCAACCTCCACTCTTTCCGAGAAGGCACAATATCGGCACACTCGTTCCACCCGACACGGTCCTTGAGTTACTCCTCCTCACAGGAAGTTTTCCGGGACACTCATCCCACAACACTCGCACATGCCTCATGTGTCATGTGGCAGCTCACTTAGGCACCGAAGGCCAGGGGTGGTGGAGAGCCAACATCATGCCTCCCCCTATAGTGCTTTCTGAATATTTCTTAATCTACCACCCATGCATATAGATTATTGCGAACGGTCACTCGCCAGCGTAGAGCTTTCGTCTAAACTCTGATTGACATAAGATTCGACGTGCTTTCATATTTCCTCAATATGCATCTAACTCCAGAGCCGCTCATCCAAACTCGCGACGAGACCCTGACTTCCAAGGTCATGGCCCGGAACCCATCTGGCCACCACTAAGCTTGTCAATGACACCACCAATGACACTGGTGCTTGTCTTCTTATTTGATGTTCAACCTGACATGTTTGCTCACTCTTCTTTGTGTGTTGGATGATGCATCGTCCTCCTCAATCACATCATGGCACTTCACTTCTCTTGCCCTTTCTTTGGCCTAATCGTGACACCCTTTTGGATGTCATCATCCATGCTTCTTGTCTTGTCCACTTCGTGGGAGTCTCAACCCATTCAGTCATAGTAGGGTTGAGACATTGTGCATTGCGCCACGTAGTGTCAGGCCTCCTTGGGGTATTTTCGTCGTTTCTCTT
The DNA here is from genome assembly GCF_027475165.1 of Benincasa hispida. Lineage (NCBI taxonomy): Eukaryota > Viridiplantae > Streptophyta > Magnoliopsida > Cucurbitales > Cucurbitaceae > Benincasa > Benincasa hispida. The sequence goes on along the minus strand of NC_143480.1, from coordinate 55,949,270 downwards.
TTGAAGTCTAAATGCTACAATGAGCTCTTAATTAGTCCAAATTAACCCAGAATTGCTCTTAACGCTCCGAAATGCATGCATTACTCGAGTTCCTACAAATATAGATATTTGAACATATTAATCATTATAAACGAACGTGACTAGAGACAATAAAATAACTCATTTAGGGAGCTATCATTTAGTTCTCAGGTTCTAACGATATCTATACTTAAGATTGAGTTTAGAATAAACTTGAGACTCATATAACTCGCCAAAACGCTCTTTGATTACCAATATAGTCACGTCATTGAAAATATGAAAATCAATACAAAAACTCCAGGCCCACCCTTCTTTACCAATGAGATTGGATTGGAATAAGGGCTAACATTAGGTTGAAGAATTACTGCAATTACCAATCTGTTCTCTAGTCTTGTTATCTCTATCTTCTATAAGTCTTTAAAAACAGATTATTCATCAAAAAGTTCCCTTAGGTAATTGGGTACAATGATTAATGTCACGATGATTATAACTCATCATCTTCTGGGAGAGTATCCCTATAAATGAAATGCAGCAAAGCCTGCTCAGATGAAAAGCAAGAAACTGTCAGCAGACGGGAAGAAACACACCAAGACCTGCTACAAGTAAAGTGAAATAAATATTGGAAGTGACAAAAGTAATAGTTCTCAAGAGAATTCACCATAAAATCCCTAGGTTCCATTTCATATTGATAATATAGGATTTTCAATCCTGTTTTTTCATTATGGAGCAATAGTCCTTTCGGTAAGTGGAACATAGCTTCATATTCCTTGAGCAACTAGACTAGTGATATTGGTATTGTTGTAAAAGATAACATCATAGTTGATTCACTCACTTCAAATGTAGAAAAAAATAGCTCTAAACTCTCCCAACAAAGATTCATATTCCTTGGGCATTTAGACTATCGATGTTGGTGTTGTTGTAACCGATAACATCACAGTTGACTCGCTTTGGTCAAATGCAGAAGAAAAAGTTGTGAGTTATATCAAAAAGCTCTAGTTCATTTCATCCCAAACTTTGATTATCCCTTCAATATCACATCTACCTTTGTGAGAGAATATTCCTATTTCAAGATTACTTGGGATTGTGCATGGTCCACCTTCATGTTTAGTGATTTCCAATCAATCCCAGTCACCCTATATGTAACCACTGCACACTTAACACCACATTGACACCTCTAAGTATGAGAGGTAAGAAGTTGTTAAGTGGTTCAACATCATTGTCTAGTACACTTCCTTACCTTCCTTAATATGTTGTCTCTATCAACAATTTTTAGAGTATCCACCAACCACCCTCTAAGGAATGAAGTTATAGATTGCCCCACAATCAATCATAACTTTCATCTCACGTTAATCAATTCGTCCTTTCATCTCAAAGTATCAAGACTTGAAAATCCAACAAAAAGGAGGATTGGAAAATAAGACTCTATTATATAGATGCTAAGAAATGCTCTAATAAACGTATCTTCGAATTGACCCAACCTTTAGTCCTGCAATACCACGATAAAGGGATTCCCTCAAAACTCACCACAATAACAATAACTTCCTCACAATCAGTTAGTTTGTGAATTTCAAAATACATATCTACTCAAAATAGCCCTGAACTTGAATCATCTCCTCTAAAAGCGGGATCCCTCTCATGTTTCTGAACAAACCCCTCCAAGATTAGTTGATGATGCCTAGGTCCTACCTCAATGTAAGCCCTGCTGCAATAGAGAAGCCAAAACCTTCCTTGTATCATCCGACGTTTTTTTTTTTTGTTTGAACATCTACTTGAGTTGATATACATTCGACTGCTTTCGTCGACACCAAGTCTCTCATTCGTCGAAACCCTTTGAAACATTTGTCATGATACTCAATTTCTAAACATCTGTCTTGATAGTCTTTAGCTCTGTCTGTCAAATCCATATGTTCTTCCAGTCCCCTTTAAGCTATTTTTTCCAATTACACCAATATGAAATGCTCCCAAACCAATATGTAAAGCATTTCTTACAATATATTGACATCAAGAGGAGAATATTCCCTAAGACAATACAAAATGCTCCCAGCCATTTAGAGAAGACTTTTTAATCTCTCCTCCACAACTTTCCCAACAAAACAAAACAAAAACAAAAACAAATGGTCCTCCAATGGGACTTGGGAGTTCAAATTCAACTTCACACCCCTTGTTTTGTGAAAGTAAATTAAGCAGAAAAATGAGGGGTTGGGATGGGATTTGGGAGAAGAAAAAACAGTGTAGAAGTTCAATTGAAAAAATCCATTTAGTTCTGAACAAGTAAAGCTTTATTCAGTCAAGCAACATCCATTACAAAGGTTATGACATCTTCCAAAGCAATTAGTCAAAGCACAAATGCCAATTTCCTGATTCCACATACAATAGATAAACAACGAGAGCAATGCTTTCCCTTTACGTTCTCTATTGCTACAAATCTTCGCTTTTACTCGGTAGTTCTGAAGTTCATGTCATAAATGTTATTATACAAACCACAATAGTAAGTTACCAATTATGTGTGTTAGCCTTCTCTCCTTGGACTCCGTATGCAAGCGTCCCCACCATCAGAATGCTGCACCCACAGGTTTCGACTCCTTTCTCCATTTTCCCAGGTCAGTTGCCTCACGCTTCTGTCATTTGTATCCCCACCGTCAGAGAATTGAGCCCACACGCTACGACTCTTTCCTCCTCCACTAAGCTCCTCATCCTCACACCCGGCAACTGTCTTCAAAAGCTCTGACTGCAGCAACGGGCAGTTTTCTTTGAGAAACTCAAACCCATCGGATTGCATTACAGCTGCACCAAACCTTTGGACAATCAGGCTATGAATAAAGAGAAGTTGTCCACATCCAAGATAAAGAGAATAGACAACTTCAAATAATGCATATCATAGTGCATGCAAACTGGTAAAGCACAGCCGGAATAGCACTATTTTAACAGAAAGTATAACAGAATACAGCCCTATCATGAATTCAAGGAGCCCAAAAACTCAGTCTTGCCAAAATGTGACAGTATCTCAGGACATTCTGTATTCATCTATGGTAACAGTCTAACAGAATTACATAGTAAAGGTTCCACAACACACACAAAATCTCCTTAAAGCATCACTTTATTATATGCTTTAGGGAGAAGTTCTCTCACCCTTGCCTTTAGGCTGTCTTTTGTCTTTTGGGTTTTTGTGTGGATAAATTCTCAGTTTCCTGATGATGATGATGATGATAACCATGTAACTACCCTATTGATTAGGTTTGCAATTCTTCCTCCTGGAGGATGTATAATGGACTAGGGCCTATAATATTTCCTTTCAGAAAATAGTTTATCCACTAGTCAGATTCTTAGCATGAAAAAAAAAAAAAAAATTAGAGGAATAATAAAGGACAAACAAGTTCCTAGTTTCTTGAGATTCTTGGTCCCGTTGTGAAGTGAAAATTCAATAGTAACTGGGTTTCCTTAAAACAAAGCCAAAGAAAAATGGGCAAAAGTTTAGGCAGACAACACTGCATCATGAATTGAAAAACCTATATTATCAACGAGTTCAAGACAGTAGAAAAAACAGGATTCAGCCACCAAAAAAACGTTTATTCAAGAAGATGCACACCAACAATCATGAGTTTCTTCGACCAATTGTAAGATGTGAGGAAGAAAAAACGGCCGGGCACACTGGCGCAATCCTAATTAGAAAAGTAATATGTCGCCCAAGTCACCTAAAAGACAAATGTTCAGCAGACTGATTCACAGAAACAAATGCTCAGCAGCGTACACAAATTTCAACTATACCATTATTCGTATTATTTCAGTCATGTTAAACATAAGAAAGATTACCGGAAAGCACAATGTTATAATTCTACTCCATGTTATGGAATATGCATAGCTGCTGAAATTGATCCATAGAATGGTAATTCTTCAATGAAAATCAGCCAAAAACATACCAACAAGATTCTCGGCAGTAAATTTTAGGCACACAGACTTCAAATCAGCAGCGTGATAGAGGTCAGCAAGGGCCAGAATATGGGATACGGAGTTCACAGATATGTCCTTGCAAAGTACAGATTCACACATCAATCTAAGTCTGGGCAAATCATATTTATCAGCAGCAGCTAACAGTTTTGCAGGTAATGAATCAGGCAAGGACGGAACTGAAGACGAGCTTGCTTCCAAGAACTCATCATCTTCTGGGAGAGTATCCCTATAAATGAAATGCAGCAAAGCCTGCTCAGATGAAAAGCAAGAAACTGTCAGCAGACGTGAAGAAGCACACCAAGATCTGCTACAAGTAAAGTGAATTAAATATTGGAAGTGACAAAAGTAATAGTTCTCAAGAGAATTCACCTTAAAAACCCTAGGTTCCATTTCTGTTACAAGAATTTCATCATTATCATCTTCCATCATATTCACAAAATCGTTCTCAAAAACAGGAGAGCGAGCAGCCAGTACTAACTTGTGAGCACGAAACTTTTCCCCAGACACATTGAAAGTGATATCTGAACCCTCCTCATTTTCCAGCAATGTACCAAAATGAGCTCCAATATCAGATTCAGGGACATGGATGGAGTGTAGTCTTGAACTATCTATTCCAGATACAACAACACCAACAGTGCAATTTATTTTCAAGCAATCATCCTTGAGGAAAACCGAAGTTTCAAGTGAAGTCCTTCGGAAGAAGCGCTTGTAGCCCCTAATACCAAAGGAAGTAACACAATAATTAATAATAAAAACTATATAAACCATAAAACAAGCTTGCATACAATTCCATTTTGTGAAAGGAAAAGGTGAAAGGAAAGCCTTTCCACAGTCACAAAATTTTTAATGTAATTATGCGAACTTTGATAATGGACTTTAAACTAAAAGGATTATTTAGGGCATGTTTGGTGAGGAATCTGAAAACAAGGAATTCAACGAAAATAAAGTTATATTTCACATTTTCACATATGTGTTTGGTAACCGATTCAGAAATTGAATTCTATTAAAACAATTGTTTAAAATGTGTTTGATACTATATTTATAAATCATAAAATTATTTGTATCCACCAACTGAATATTAGTTAACAATAAACAATTATTAATTTATTTATGAACATGTTTTATGTTAAAAAAATTTGTATAATTATTGTTTTGTAATATTATATAATTATGATACATTACATAATACATATTTTAATTTTTAAAAATGAATTATGTTTATAACATAACATACAGTATTTCTAAATGTTTTCATCTTTATTCAATATAATACTGCATTTTAAAATTTAAAATTTAAAATCTAGAGATAATGAAAACATAAAAATATTGTTTTCATAATTTAAACAATTTGAATCACAAAATCCAAAAACAATTTTTATAAACAGAATTCAAGTTGTCTGCCAAATATTTGTTGTACTCAGTGAATCTGAAAACATAAAACAACATTTGGATTGCCAACCAAAAAAACCCTTATTTTTTTATATCCAATAGCAAGAAGATGGCTAACAAGAGACAAGTGAAAAAGAAACACGTAGAAAATTAAAAATTAGTTAGTTCACTTAGTTTTAAGTTGCTCAAGAGCTGGAATATAAAATGAAAAAGCTAACGGTAGTCCACGTGTTAGGTTCACAATCCTACCAGTCACCAGAATATTAGGGAGCACAGAGCAAAATCATCAAAGATGAGAGAATTCTTGTATAACCAATATAACTGTGAATCACCGACACTCTATCCTAACTTGTATGTGCCCAACACTGATGTGCTTGACACTTTTCAGACATGGACGTTGGAAACATGTTTCAACAAATGTCAAATACTAGAATCCAGTCAACCACCTCACTGTCTGACATTGACTCAATTACAATATAGAGAGGGGGGGAAACATATTTAAAATGCTGTGGAAAAACTAAGAGTCTTCCCAAAAAAAAAAAAAAAAAGAAAGAAAGTGAGAATCTTATTGCCTGTACCACAACTACGAACAAAAAAATAAAAGAAAGGAACCTTCCATCAAGAACTTGCACTTAGAGAAAAAATTCTGGGGCACCTTCCAATTGGACTTCTCCGGCTTCATGAATCAGCTCTCATCCTCAAAGTTCAATCCATAAATGCTAAGAATGGTTAAAAACCACAGAGGGTCCTCGTGAAAAAGATGCCAAACCTAGTTAGAGACCAAGGAAATATTTCTAGACTTCAAATTCTTGAAACCCAGCACCCCCTGTACTAACATGGAGAGATTGAGCTCCACTCGACAAGATGAGATCCATCGCCCTTCCCGTCCTCTGCATACCCATATAAATTTCTTATGAGCTTTACAATCTCCTTGGCCACTTTTCTAGGACCTTTATTTAGGAGGGAGGGGGGGAACCCATAGAAAATTGATCAAGCAAGAAAGAACCCATTAAGCAAAAGTAAGGGGCCTCCTCTCGAAAGATGAGCATGTTTCTTTTTCCATAGTTTTCTACATATTTTCACAACGACCAGGCTCCAATCATCAAAGTTCAAGGGATTTCTTCAAGAAGGAATACTAATTCTCGAGCAGGTTTTTTTAAGGGGTGCAACACAAGGACTTCCTAGGTCTAGGTTCACAATTTTGCACTACTCTCGCCCAGACATGCTTAACTGGCACATTTTGATGGAATCTGGTGCACTAGAATCGGTATGGTTGCACCACTCTCTAGTCAAGATTTACTACAAAGACATGCTTAATTTTCAAGCCACATTATATGACCAAAGGGGAAGATGGTTACACAGTTGAGAAGTTTTTCACTCTGGGTAGCCAAAGCCTCCAAAGATACATCTAGTACGAAAAATTGGATTGCTAGCCAAAAACCAAAATACAACTCAATCGAGTTGATTCAATTGCATAATTATTAAATAAAGTAGTTTATTGCTTTGATTTGGATTTATCTTGCTAATTTCAGCCAAGAATGGGCCAGTATGGTATTGATTCAGACCCATCCCGATCCACATACACCCTTGTCAACAAACAATGGACATCCTTTAGACAAGACCAATGAACATTACATTGGTAGGGGAAAAACTTTGTCCATAACTTAAAAATAAAATTGTTATGGAGAAAGGATGGTTAATCAATTCATGCAACCAAAGAAAAATTTAATATGGAGAAAGCACATAGTTACTTTCTCCCAAAAAATCAATAATACCTGACCTACAAACACACAGGCATGCACACATACATATATCAAACGCTTTTGATCTTTTTTCAAAAAATAATAGGACGACCATTTTCACTAAGAGGGACAGAAGAACAACAACAAAAACCAAGATGGACACATACCCAAGCCACCAAAAGAAAAAACTAAAACAGTCTCGTAATAGGGAACTCCAGTTGTAAACTATTAGAAAAGAAATATTACAAAAAGAACTAGTCGCAAACGGCCACAAAGGGACACTAAAATGAGTCAATCTCCAAATCTCATCCCAAAACCCCTCTACACCAGTAAAAACTTGCCTCTCTATCGTTTTAACCAAACAAACCATGTTGCCAAGAATCCCAATCGAGAAAGAAATCTACCTTTACAAGGAGGGACAAGGGCCTCCTCCATTGTAGCCTGCAAACCTTAATCAAGAGACAAGGCAACCCCAAGCACCAGCAAGATTCTGTCACAATTTGTCGGGTGAAAGAAAATCTCTAAAGAATGTGGTCCAAATGCTCAAATGTCTACATGCATAGACACATCACTAAGGCCTAGGCACAAATGGACGAGGAAGATCTTTGGAAAAATATGAATGATTTGAGTCGTTTGATGAATTATGAATAGAAGCAAGAACCCAAAAGTGACTAGGACTTATGACGTAGCCTAAATAGCCTCAAATCCTCCAAGAATCAAGATTGTAAATCTTTTATTAGAATAATAATGTGTTTCATACAAGAGGGCAATGTTCCTATTTATAGAGTTTTATTACAAGTGGGGGTAAAAAGGGAATTAACTTAAAATATTGCCTAATTACCAATTAACTTCTATTATTCTTACATCAACTTATTAACTTACAACCACCAAAAACCCAAATCAATTCAATTCCAACCTCAAGAAAAGGATAAAGGTGAATTACCTGAACCAAAAAGATCCAAGATGAGAAAACTAGTTCCTTGCCTAGGATTTGAACGCTCCACAAGTTAGTGGATCAAACCAACTGGAATGTTCTTTGCATGCAATTTATTAAGCAAGAATTTGCAACAAGGCATGTAATGCTCATGGAAAAACAAGGAAACTTTATTCAAATTAATTTTGAAAAAGACATCGAGTAAGAAGTCTTCAGTAGGCACTCAACTAACCCTAAAAGTTTTGTGCTTCGGACCCTACATGTAACCCTAAATACTGCAGCCACCTGTCGACCAGGTAAAAAGACAAGATTATACGCACCCATTCGAGTGAGTCCCTGTAAGTGGGATTTTTGGAACTTCGGAGAAACTTGTAACAAGACTATTTTCTCAACTTCCCCTATCTTTTCCCAATTTGTGAATTGTTCCATTGGGTATGAATTGGATACCTATTTATGAGGGGATTATTGGGTGGGGAAGAAATCTCTTTGCTTCACATTCCCTATTTATACCATATGTCTAATATGAGGTTGCAATATACAGTCTATAGCCTCAACTTTGCCGCCCTCAATTAATTCTTTCTCTATCATTTGGGGTTTCGTTGTTTTCTCTTTCCTTTTTTTTTTTAAACAAGAAATTAAACAAGAATCCGTCAAAGGTTTCAAAGTTACTTTCGTTGTTGCAGGATTCCCATGTTTTCCAAAGGATGAGGAATCTTTATGTCTGGACTTGTTATAGTTCTCTTCACCATCTCTAATGTGTCTCTATGCCTGCCTGGCTGCCCTTATGTCTCCAATAGCCAAAACTAGTTAGAGAATGGGGTCAAGGTGTCTAGTAGCTCCTTTGCAGATGTTTTGAGAAGAAAGAAAAATGACGAGGGTATTGAAACATCCAAGAGCCCTATTATCTCAAAAGAAAAAGGGAATAGTTCGACGCTACATGATTTCACCTGGAGCACCATAATTGTATCATTTGATAAAACTTCCATAACGATTGGTTTCAAGGTAATGGTTGTTATCCTTTGTTCATTTTTTATACAATACTCGGTTTCTTATTAAAAAAAAAAAAAAAAAAAAAGGGGGAGCTAATGAGACTCTTCAGAGCTAGTTAATGAAAATTGCATGGTCAGTCCCTTTCAAGCCGATAGGGCCTTACTGTTGATTCAAAAGTAGCTCTTCTAGTGCAAAATAGGGGATGGGTTACACTAGGGACATTTACATTGAAATTTGAACAATGGAGCTGCTCCATACAAGGAAGATCACAGGTTATTCCCTCCTATAGGGTTGGATAAATTTAGATTTCACCCTCTTGGTATATGTGGACATGAAAATATATTTAAGTTAGAAGGCAGGAAATGTAGAGGTTTTATTAAGTATGCTACTAAAACGATTGCTTTGTCTAAATGTCTAGAAGTTGCTATCAAGGTGGCAAGAAATTGCTGTGGGGTCATCCCAGCTCAAGCTAAGTTAATGAGACCAAGTGAAAAGACGTCTCCAACTTTTTTGGTTGGATAGTCTCAATTCATGGTTGTTTCTCCCCTCAAGCAGAAATGGATTTTCACATTGACAACAAAAACAATTGGATATTTCTCAAAAACTGACAGCTCGTGAACCAAGGCAAAAGAAGTCATATTACGGATGAAATATTGGGGAAAAGGAACGCTAACTGCTTGGCAGAGAAATCATACTTGTCACCTACCTTTGCAAATGGACTTTGAAATGACTTATCCATCTAAAGGGAGCAGTGGGTACCAACCTTCTAATAAAAAGCAAAAATCCTTAGGAAAGAAGAGGAAAAAGATAGAAAAAGAAGTAAAGGGGATGTGACCTCTACGATGGAAGGGCAAATGTCTCCTTTTCAGTCCATGAAGGATTTTATTATTATCAAGGCTCTCCAGCTACTGGAGAAGATGGGTCTAAAAGGGAGGTAGGTGAGCCAAGGCCAAATGATTTGGAATGATTTGTAATTATATATAGTTGAATTAGAAGATGATTTAGGGGTAAGTCGACAGTTAGTGGCTACCAATCCTACAATGAGAAATAAAAATAAATTCTTGGGAAGGTGAATATTTGGCTTTGAGTGGCAGCCTATTGATGCTCAAAGCAGAATTGATTGTGAGTGAATTGGTTTCCTTCTTTGCAAAGCTTACTACAAACAGTGGCAACCGTTATATTCCATCCAACATTGACAAGAAGCCTATCGATGCCCATAGTAGTTCCTTGTCAGAAGATCCTTTTTCTAAAACTAAAATCAAGGAAGCTATTGATGATTTGTTGGAAGATCCTTTTGATGATTTGGTTTAAAAAGAAGATCTCCAGGTCCATATAGGTATACTAGAGAATTTTTTAAAAAGGTTTGGAACATCATTAAAATGAGGTGCTAACAGTGTTCAATATGACATTTTGAACTGTTGTATCAATGAAACATACAATTGTCTTGTCTTCTCCCTAATAGAGTGCTACCGAAGTTGCTGATTTCAAACCAATAAGTTAGATCACTATTTTGTATAAGCTTCTTGCAAAAGTTTTAGCAATAAGTTCGATCACTATTTTCTATAAGCTTATTGCAAAAGTTTTAGCTAAGAGATTGAAAAAGATCCTCCATCAAACTATTAGTAGCAGCCAATCAGCCTTCATTGCGGGAAGGTAATTCTCGACCCAATTCTAATTGTCAATGAGTTACTTGATGACTTAGTTGTTAACAAGAAGGAGTGGCCCTTCAGAATTAATTTTGAGAAGGCTCACGATATGGTTGATTGAGACTTTCTTTTTAAGGTGCTAAAGCGAAAAGGTTTCGGAATTTGCTATATTGGTTGGATTAAAGCCTGCACTACGAACCCTTCTTTCTCCATCCTAATCAACGGTAGACCAGGGGGTTAGATTCATGCTACTAGGGGGTTAAGACAAGGCAATCCGCTTGATCCTTTCTTGTTTGTATTGATGGCAGATGTTTACAATAGGTTGATCGAAAAATGGATTAGAAATGGCTTTCTCAAGGTGCTCTCCATTAGAGGTGGAGTGGTTCACATTTCTCACTTGCATTTTGATGACGGCGCGTTGCTTTCTTTGGCCCACGACTATTTTATGCTTTATAATTTAAAGAATATGGTAAGTGGATTTGAGATGACATCGGGTTTAGGATAAATCTCTCTAAACCTCTCTTGGTTGGTCTCAATATTGAAGGGGATGAAGTTTCATCAGCGACCCTGGAATGGAATTGCATTGTTAACATGTCGCTTCTTGAGTATTTGGGACAAGGTTCGGAGACTAAAAGGCAAATTAAGTAAAAGGAGGATGGAATTCCTACCTCTCTAAATGAGGGAGGCGTTCTCTTCTTGAAGCTACCTTATTTAGCATGTGTCTATACATACTCCCTTTTTAAGATGCCCAAAAAAGATTCCTTTGAATTGGAGAAATAGAGAGTTGAGAACTGCCAAAGGGAGCCACCTGACTCATTGGAACAACGAGTGTTTGCCTATAGTTTATGGAAGCCTCGAGTTAGCAACTTAATGAAGAACAATTTAGCTTTACTTACTAAGGGCCTAGAAGATTTCAGGTTGAAAGAGAATATTCACCATGATATTTTTACCAAAATAATGAAATGCCTTGTGGATAGTTCATATGTGTGGCTAAACAATGCGAGTTGGAAGGCCATTGAAAAAACATTTTTTGGCGTCTAATGGGATGCTATTAGCCATAAATTTGAGAAGTATGGATAAGAAGCTCTTCCTTTCAACTCAATGTTGAGGAGAAAATGTGATTTCTTTTGGGAAAGCGACAACGTTGGCAAGCTGGCCCATCTTGTAAGGAGGTTTAGAAGTTGGTGGACTAAAATAAAGAAATATGGCTCTTTAAGCCCTCAATGTCCTCATAATGTTATGTGGATCCAAGGAAGCAAGATTGATAAATTCTTTGCTAAGGCTTGCTGGAGTCAATTGCTATGGGATTTTAATTTGCAATGCATACCTCAGGCTCTCAGATAGCTGAATGGCTCTAAGAGCTATATTCTTATCTTTTCTCTTGGGCCTTCCTTACCTCCAAGACCACATTTATGGGTAAATTCAGGTAAAGCCAATAATTCTGAAATTTGGCTGGAAGGCAATCAAACAGGTTTTTAGAACTAGCAAAATAATGGTTTGTCATCACAATTGTATTTTTTCTAAACCATTCTCGAAATTTTCTGTGCAAAATGTTCTTATAAATTGGGAGGTCTTTTTTGTATCTTTGGGCATTTGATTCTTTCCATTAATTCAATTTTTATTTCTTGTTTGGAGGGGGGAAAATGTAACTCTGCGATTTGATAGGTAATTTAGCACACAGACAGCAGAGAGTCTGCAATAAAGCACATCCCACAGTTCCTCGTCAATTATGCCATAAGTTCATCATTGTGGATTCGACAACTTCAGTATGTGTCAAAATAATAATAGATGTTGAAATAGCATCCTTGCTTAATTTTAGCTATCAACATTGATATAAAAGGTAAAAGAAAAATCCTCTCTATATATTGCGAATCTGAAAATCTAAAACATCCTTCTTATGTTTGTTAATCGTCCTCTAAACACGTCAAAATGAATGGCAATTGAACAAACATCGTGCAACTAACCATTACCCTAGGTTCTAAATTCATTCACAGGCAACAAAAACGAGAAAACTTAAACATTAACACAAACAAAATTCTTACCACATGCTACCTCTGTACTTGAGCGTATAAGGCCCACTCTCAAGCGAGCGATCGAAATGACTATGCACCTTATGTTTTCCATCACCACTCTGGTCTACCAAAGTGAGCTCAAACAAGGCACGGACATCAGTGCCATCGCTAGCCAAGGCAATGAACACTGACACGTAAGCCGAATTATCCTCAGGATTCTTACCGTCAGGATAAAAGTATATAGCCCACTGATAACCTCCGACGGAAAAATTCTCGCTAGCAATATGCTTTCCCACGCCGATCCCCTTAGCGAGAGAATAACCCTTGATCACAAAGTTGTGGGAGCCATTGATAGTCTCAGTAACAGAACGGGAGCTGGTCGGAGAAGCTAAAGGGCTTTTGTTGGGGGAGTACATCTTCTGCTATGGGTGAAGAAATGAGATGTTCATGGGATTGAACGTGGAATTGAAACCCTAGGTCGAGAACATGAAGATGAAAAGGGAACTGGGTGTGAAGCGGATATGGAGTTTGTGAAGGTTTTGGTGGAGAATTTACAGAGAGAATGAAATGGAAGATTTGGGTAAGAACGAAGAAGGAAGAAGGATTTTGTTTTTTGGTTTCTTTTTTACTTGGCAATAGAAGTTTTGAGGGAAAGGGGAAAACCAAGAGTTCATCTCCCATAAATAAATGAAGAAATCTAGACAATAGATATGGTCATCAACTCCACAATGTATAAAATGCACTAGAGTATAAAGTTAGATTTCATTTATTCAGGCGATACGAGTCATTTTACAAATAGATTAGTTTACAAATTTAATTTTTATGATCGTTAGAAATTTAAATTTTCGTCTCTTTTTTCGAAAAGTTTAACGGTTAGAATTTAGTCTTTGTGATTTTAAAAGTTAGAAACTCCTCGTTTCATTCCTCATCCAATGAAATTTCTCATTTAATTATGTTACTCTGTTGGGCTTTGAAAAACTAAGGAACAACAGATTGATTTGGGCTTTGCAAAAAGTAAAAATTAGGTCCAAAGAGGAAAACCACTTATTGCTTTTGAAATCAGTTGGAAGCTAATACCTTGTGCTAAAAGCACAATCCACGTGAAGGAAGATCTTGACCTTACACGTTGATGATCAGATTTAATTGCAAGCACTCACTGAAATGGATTGATTTGAATGACTAACAAATGTTTACTTTTCTTTTAAATGCCAAACGAAAGAGAAAAAGAAAAGTAAGAGGATCGAAATGTTCCAAGAATGGAGATTTAGATGAAGAACCAGTGCAAGAAAGTGAAGTAGATGAAGAGGAAAGCAAAGACACCAAGGATTAACGTGGTTCGGCCCAAAAAAAAAAAGCCTACATCCACGGAGAGAAGTTGTTCATTAAGAGATGGGGAGATGATTTTCTTTTACAGAGATAAGTATCTTCTTTTTTTTTTCTTCTAATATATTTTTCTAAGTACACAAGTAAAGATTACAAAAAGATTTATAGATAGTTTTGTGTATAACTGAATCAACAAACTTTGAAGTTGATTTCACCTTCTTTATTAACAATCTCCACCTTGAAATTTAACTTCAAGTAGTTTCTTCAACTTCTCTTTGCTAACCCTCTTTTTCTTCAACCTTTGTCTCTCAGCTCAAACCCTATAATATCGAGGCATTTTTTAAGTTTGAGCCGAGTGACAGTATTGGTTAACATATCGAAAGCATTATCTGAGGTATGTACTTTTAACACTTCAGTCTGTTTATTTTCAATCTATTCTCGTATGAAATGAAATTTCACATCTCTGTGCTTCGTTATGTTGTGATATTAAGGATGCTTAGACAAATGTATGGTACTTTAATTATCACAAAAAAAAAAAAAAAAAATCTTTATTGTATCTTGCTTAATCCCAAAATCACGTAGGAGCCCTTTTTGTTGGGATTGGTGTCCTAATTCTCTCGGAGTCTCGTTGTTTTGTAAAGATACACATTATTCAATGAATAAAATAAATGTTATTTAATTTTGGCATTTACTCATATCCAAAAAACAAAGTTCTTTGGTTATCTTATGCGAACTTAAGCATGTATATGTGATATACAAATGGATCATGTCTTAAGTGATAACCTAAATCGGTCTGTAGTATAAGGATTAAGGTGGGATACCTGATCCTTGTGACACTACGGATACGGCCCACTTTGTAAAGGTTTGCAAGTGTTATAAACTACTACATATGGTAGATCCTGACCATTCATGTGGAGACGTGGAGCGGGGGTGTCCTATACAAAGAGTTCGTATAAGACCTAGACTACGAGATGATTAGACTCTGTATATAATGTCGTCGATACTAGAGACTTACTTCTCACCTAAACGACCATAAGTGACACGATCTCAATCCTTAGTGTTTTGGGAACTCCTACCTTTGAGGGCGGTCATTTGATTAGTATGGGTGAGAGTGGCCAGATTGCCAACTCAACATGCCTACCTTTTTGGGGACTTGTCTGATCTGGGAGCTGGGAACTCAATTCACAAAATGGAATTCACTCCTTTCCCGAAGCAGGGATAAGTAGAGAAATTGTTCCCTTAAGGACTGATTCTGAGGCTTGAACATAGTGGCCACAACTTCTATTTGGAAGAGAAGACTCGGTCATAGTAGGACTATTACTTATGTTCATTAGAAGGATTAGTAGTACTTAAGGAAACAGATGTAACTACAGGGGCATAACGGTTATTGGCCTAGTTATACTTACGAGCGATCTGTGAAGGGTTGTCGTACTGCTGATTGGTTAAGATGGACATATAATATATCTGTGGTAAAGAGAGTTCAGCTGTCGGTCTTTAGTGGAGTGTCTGGCAGTTAACGGATGGTGGATCTCGTGACTAAAGAGTTTAGTCAGTTATTCACCTACCGTTGGAGCTTCGAGCTACAGGTCTATGAGGTCCCCTTGGTAGCTTGGATTCAGTTGAGGACTAGTTCTTGGTGTTGATTTGAAATGTTCAAATTGACAAGAGGTATTTTGATTATATATGATATAATCGGTATGATGTATAAGATACGTCTAGTAGAGGATTGATGTAAATGAGATTTACATTAAATACCATCGAATAGAAAAAGAACTATGGTTTATATGTTTCATGAGATGAAATATTAAAACTATAGGTTATAAATATAGTATGATAAGTTGGTTATCATTTATATTTATAATAATATTAATTATTGAATAATTAATACTTTTTATTTTAAATAACCAAAGTATTGGGTAGTTATTGGATCATGGTAACCGTGAGTTAAAAAGGAAAATGGTTTTCCTATTTTGAAAAAAAGTTTTACAAAAGATTGAAAAAGTTTTTGGGTTTTCTTTCCGCGCAAAAGAAACTCACGAAGTCGTCAAGTAAATTCAGATTTACTAAACGACGGCTGAACGAGCTGAACGATCGTGCAGAGTAAAGCTAAACGATTGTGTAGTATTTACTAAACGATCGCATAGTTTTGCTAGACGATCGCTTGCCCAAGGTAAACGATCGTGTAGAGTCTGTAGGCGACAAACCGAGCTAAACGATATAGCTAAACGATCGCATAGCTTTATCTAAACGATTGAGCATCGACCTATACGATAAGTCTCTGCCATCTCCCACTTGCCCAGTTGTGTACGCGATCGTTGTTTCCTCCGTTCGTCTGCCTCATACTAAGTCCGAACAGAGCCCACCCTCTGGATTCTCACACCGAGAATATCAAGGTCGCCTTGTTGGTGGTGTCAAACTCAACTCGACATCGTCGAGGTTTTCTGGAGGCAGTTCGTGGTTCTGTAGAGGTCGTTCACTGTTGTGGAGGAGTTCATGACCGAGGAGATCGTTGAGGACGAGTGCAAAGTGTTCGTATTGTGTTGCTACGGTGTTGCGGTCGTGTAGATCGGGTGTTCGAGGCTGCTGTTTTTCGAGTGTTCATGTGCAACGAAGCGTGGAGACGTTTCTGCCGATGTGCGTAGAGTTTGTCTCTTTATGCATTTATTGTTCATGCTATAATTTCTGCATTTGAATTGTATAACCGCTTTTTTTAAGTCGACTGTAAACATATGTTCATTCATGATTGTAATTTGGAATAGTCTTGTTCCACTGCTCATGGAAATCTCGCTTCCAATTTCCTTCACTTTTAGTCATAGTCCCTTCTTTACTGCTTCTGAAAGGGCTATAAATTCAGCTTCAATAGTGGAGAGGGCTACTACTGACTGTAATGTAACCTTCTAACTTAGAACACACCTTTCATATAGGAAGATATAACCTGATAGGGATCGCCTCTTGTCTAAGTCTCCAGCATAGTCAGAGTCAACATACCTTACTAATTCTGGTTCTTTGTCTGATAATTGTTGATACAGTAGTTTGGCACTTGAAGTGCCTTTAAGATACCTCATTATCTATTTAGTTGCCTCCCAATACCTCTTACCCGGATTAGCCATGCACCTACTTACCAGACTTGTAGCATAAGCAATATCCGGTTTTATAGATACCATTAGGTACATTAAACTTCCCACAACTTGGGAATAAGGAATAGTTGACATTATCTTCAAATGTTCAATATCTGATTCTTTTGGTGTGTTCTCTGCTGAAAGTTTGAAATGATTTCAATAGGAGTACAAACCGATTTAACTTCTGTCATGTGATATTTCTCGAATAACTTCTGACAATATTGAAACTGATCAATATTAAGTGTGCATGATTTTCTGTTTCTGATTATGTCAGTGCCTAATATTCTGTTTGCATTACCCATGTCCTTCATTTCAAGTTATGATTTAAGTAGATCTTTAACTTTATTTAAGTATTGCATAATTGTTCTTGATAGCAACATATCATCCACATAGAGAAGTAGATAGATAGAATGTGAGTAAGTGTTAGTGTTTATATAAACACAGCTATCGTAAGAACTCTTAGTAAAACCATTCTTTTGTAAAAAATCATTGATTCTTCTGTTCCAACACCTAGGAGACTATTTAAGGCCATATATTAACTTTTTAAGTAGGCAAAAATGATCTTCTTTCCCTCTGACTTCATACCTTTTAGGTTGATTAAATGACTTCATCTAAGAAACCATGTAGGAAAGTTATTTTAACATCAAGTTGCTCTAGCTCTAGATCATGCTGAGCCACAATGGACAGTAATAGTCTGATAGAAGTTTGCTTGACCACGGAAGAAAATTATCTCATTGTAGTCAACACCTGGTCTTTGAGTAAATCCCTTAGCTACCAACCTAGCCTTATATCTAGGTCCTTGAACATTAGAGAATACTTCCTTGTATTTATAAACCCATTTGGATGCAATTGGTTTGCACCCTTTAGGCAAGAGAGCCAACTCCCAAGTGTCATTCTTAACAAGTGATTCAACTTCTTCATTCATTGCCTCTATCCACAATTTAGCTTTAGGACAGCTTACTGCTTCTTCAAAAGTAGAGGGTTCAGCTTCATTATTTAGGTCTGAAGCATTTAGAGCTAAATTGATATAGTCATCATATCTTGAAGGGGGCACTATAGTTTTTCTTTGTCTATCTCTTGCTAGGCTATAACCCCTTAGATCTGGTTCCCCGTGCCCTGGATCAAAAATAACATCTTCTACATCTTCTTCATGTTGAGGTAGTTGATCAAAATGTGATTGTGAGCTTGAGGGATCAGTAGTAGGGTTAAGAACTTGCTCCACCTCAATTGTATCATACTTTCCTTAAGGCGTTGTAACAATTGGAGTAGGTTTTTGCATGAACATTTCAGTCTCCCTGAAAATGGTATTTCTACTAATAATACACCTTTTTTCTGTAGGATGCCACATTATGAAACCCTTCACTCCTTTAATGAAACCTAAGAACATACATTTCACTGCTCAGGCAGCCAACTTCCCCTTGTTCTGATGTACACAACCTGTGCAACCAAACACCCTTAGATTATTTAGGTTAGAAGGTTGTTTGGTCCAACTTCCTTCTGAAGTTAGCATATCAAGAGAGGCATGAGGGCATCTATTAAGAGTATAGACTGTGTAGGATGCTGCCTCAGCCCAAAACTTCTCAGAAATAATAGCATCTGACAATTCTCACTCTTTTCATGATTGTGCTATTCAATCTCTCTGCCACCCCATTTTGTTGAGGTGTATACCTAACAGTCTTGTGTCTAATGATCCCCTATTGTCTACAAAAAAACTTTAAACTTTTCTACACAGAACTCGAGCCCATTATCAATTCTAAGACATTTTATTTGGCTGTCTTCAACCATAGTCTTCCATTCTTTGAATTTATCAAACACTAAGTCATTAGATTTAAGGAAAAATATCCAACATTTTCTAGAGTAATCATCTACAAAGGTTAAAAAGTACATGGCTCCACTCAAAGATCGGAAAGGTGAAGAGCCTCATAGGTCCGAATGCACATAATCAAGGATGACCTTGGTTGTATACTGAGCCTTGATAAAACTCTGCCTTGTAGCTTTGCCTATCACACGATGCTCACAGAAGGATAGGCTTTGATGAATTCTCTTAGATAGAATTCCTTGATTGACAAGAGCTTGTAGACCTTTGGCACTAATATGAGAAAATCTTTTGTGCCAAAGATCTCCTTTAGTAGGCTGTTTAGAAGTCACAACTGAGGCTGAATGTAGTTTCTGAACTCCTCGAACAACATAGACCCCATTTATCTTGATCCCTCTGAAAATAGGCTTACTATTCTTCAAAACTTCACAGTAGCCTTCCTTTCCTCTATATTCACAACCAAATGAGTCAAACATGCCTAGTGAAATCAAATTTCTCTTCAACTTAGGCACATGTCTAACATTTCTTAGTAATTTGACTAATCCATCTTCAAGCTTAAGTGACACAGAACCAATACCAACCACTGGCCATGAGTTATTATTATCCATGTATACTGAGCCTCCATCCAGATCTTTGTATGTGTTGAACCAATCCTTGTGGGGTGTCATATGAAAAGAATGCCCTGAGTCTAGAACCCAGTCTAGGTTCTTATCTGATCCAATATCTGTATTTTGATTTGATGTAGCTAGGGCATTTGAATAAAAATAGGAGTCCTCATAGACTAAGGCTTTTCCTGATTGACTTTGCTGGTTTTTTTGTTGAGGCTGTGATTGTGATTGCTTATTCTTATGTTCATTTTTCCATTTCAAGGTTCTACAATCCTTGATTAGATGTCCCAACTTCTTACAGTATTTGCATCTAACTTTGGTTTTTTTCTTTACCTTCTTCTATTGAATGTTGCTTCCCTTTTTCCTTGTTACTTTGTTTAGACTTCCCTTTAACAAATAAACCCTCAGCTATGGGTTTATCTTCTTCGCTGGTTAGGAGTTCCATTTCTCTGATTTTAAGAGCTGAGATTATTATATCAGTTGTTAAAGAGTCTCTACCATACTTTAGGGTAATCTTAACATTTTTATAGGAATCTGGTAGTGAGTGAAAAGCACAAAGGCTTCATTATCGACTCCAATCTCTTCACCTTGAGTCTTAAATTCGATTGTAATCCTCTTGAAGTCATCTAGATTTTCTGTTAAGGACTTTGAGGAGCTCATCTTGAAGGTGAAAAACCTTTCCGTCAATAAAAGCTTGTTCAGCAGGTTCTTTGTCTCGTACAACTCATTCAACTTAGTCCACATCTTGAATGCTATTTCTTGGTCCATTCTTGTCTTAATACACTGTCTGACAAATTAAGAACAAGAGTACCATGAGCAATTAGCTCCATATTCTCCCTCTCTTCTTCTGTTCCTGTGGTAGGTAGCTTGGTTGGATCTTCAAGAGCTTTGTGAGCCCTTTGTTGCCTCAAGGTTGCTTTGATATTGGTTTTCCACAAGCCAAAGACTCCTTTCCCATCAAAATTCTCAATATCATATCTTAGTATTGCCATTTCTTTTTCCTTTGATTTCGAAAAGCTCCAAGATTCACTTTCTTTTAGTTCTTGAATAATCTTGAAGTTTTCTTGCAGGCTCTGATACCACTCGTTACTCTGTTGGGATTTGAAAACTAAGGAACAACAGATTGATTTGGGCTTTGCAAAACGTAAAAATTAGACCTGAAGAGGAAAACCACTTGCTGCTTTTGAAATCAGCTGGAAGCTAATACCTTGTGCTAAAAGCACAATTCACGTGAAGAAAGATCTTGACCTTACACGTTGATGATCAGATTTAATTGCAAGCATTCGCTGAAATGGATTGATTTTAATGACTAACAAATGTTTACTCTTTTCTTTTAAATGCCAAACGAAAGAGAAAAATAAAAGTAGGAGGAGTTATCGAAATGCTGCAATAATGGAGATTTAGATGAAGAACCAGTGCAAGAAGGTGAAGTAGATGGAGAGGAAAGCAAAGATACCAATGATTAACGTGGTTCGGCAAAAAAAAAAAAAAGCCTACATCCACGGAGAGAAGTTGTTCATTAAGAGAAGGAGAGATAATTTTCTTTTACAGAGATGAGTATCTTCTTTTTTCTTTCTTCTGATGTATTTTTCTAAGTACATAAATAAAGATTACAAAAGTATTTATAGACAGTTCTGTGTATAACTGAATCAACAAACTTTGAAGTTGATTTCACATTTTTTTTATTAACAAATTATGGAAGGATAGGGTAGGGTTCCTTGTGGGATCGAGTTCCCCATGAGGAGTCCCCCCCCCCCCCCCCTCCCCCAATTTTTTAAAAGAACCTAATAACTTGAATAACTACTATTTAAAAAGTTTTAATTAAATAGCTAAATTTTTTGTTAATTTTGACGTGATTAATTCACATGTATAAGTTGAATTTAAAGAGAAATTACTCAAAATTCATATAAAAAAGAAATAATTACCTATTAGATTATTCATATATATAATTTAAATTTAAATATTCAATATAAACAAATTCATTGTCTGAGTTATTAACAATAAAACTTGAAATTTAAATATAATATTTATATAACAATAATAATGATAATAATCACGTAATAATAATAATTACAATAAATTAAAAAAAATGAGTAAAATGGAGTGGGGACTGAGAAGGGAGACGTCACCTTGTTTAGCTTACATGAATATTTTCCCACTTCTTCCATCATTTCTCGCCTAAATGAGAAAAATGAACATTTCTCACGATGGAGACTATTTATGAGAGTTTTATCAAATCACATGGACTAAAATCTAATTATAAACCATATGAACTAAATTCTAACTTTCTCCCAACTATAAAAACCACATTTGTAATTTAACCTTTATAACTATTGATGAATAGTTTTTTTAAAAAAACAACAAATATCAATTAAATTTTGAAAAAAAAAAAGACATTTTTAGTCCCTAAATTTTTATAATAAATTATAATATCATTCTTATACTGTCCTATTTTTCAATTTTTATCCAACAATCTAACCATTGCCAAAAAAGAATAATCATCTTTTAAACAAATAATAAAGTTTAGAAGTATTTTTTTAACCATTTTAACACAATAAGTTGTGTTTGAAAAGTATGCACATGACCTCACAAATGCACAAAACACAATCAAACCAAGTATATTCTTACAAAACAATTCTCTAATAGCTTTTCTAACATTTTTTCTCTCTTTTGTTGTTGTTTTTTTTTTTTTTTTCCTAGAAAACCTTTTTGTCTTGTTGAAGTGATTTATTGCAAAAGAAGTCAATCAGCTAATATTTAATATAAACTATTTACTCCTCATGAAACATAAATAAGCTTGGTTTAATTTTAAGTTAAATTAGCTATTTAGTCTAGTCTAAATATTGACAACTTAATCCACAAGCTTCAAAAATTCCAATTTCAATTACATTCCTAGATTCTTGTTTTGTGTTGTTAATTCTTACCACTAACATTAATTAACAGAAAATAAACTACATTATTTAATATAACACCAATTGGATAAGTTTGAGAGATTAACTTTACTAGCAATGATGATTAAGGATAAACATAAAACTAACTAGAAATAACTAAATTTAAAATTTATTGAAAATAAACTAGCTCTTTCGAAGATTTTTAAATTACAGAAATTCTATTAAAATAGAATGAAATCAAAACTACATGGACCAAAAAAATATGTTAATTTTCTATTATTCATTTTTCTTTCTTTTCATCTATATATTCCAAGTTTCTTTAGTTTACATTGCCAAAAATAAATTCAGATGTCTCATCTAGACAATTAAATGATAGACTATTACAAAAGAACAATGATTACAATTAGAATATTCTTGAAAATGACAACCGTTATAAAAAAAAATGGAAAGAAACTGCACCACTCATTCCCATACATTCAGACAGTTATGAAACTCAACTGGGAAGGAGGTATGTGGCTTCAATCTCTAGGACTAAAAAAATGCCATAAAAAGCTGTGTGTAGTAGAGGTGTCAAACGCATCCCACCTCGTCTCTGGCTTGCAGAGTTGCAGATTGTGTTGAATCATGGATGATTCTGAAACATATAACACTTCAGGTCGTGGTTACATCTTAGATTGACTCGATTCCATGCTGGCCAATTCAACAAATGCGATGAATAAAATCACGTGACACAACATAACACGGTATATGATACCGGTGAAGTATCAGGCCAGGTCGATTTTTCCATGTGTGTCAGGGTCGCAAATTCACAGGTTGACCTAATCTATGAGACACTTCTAGCTGTTAGATTTGTGGTTCAGAAAATTCGCCAAACTCGTGCATCTCAACCGGCAGAATCAAATTTCCTAAGAACCTACTAACCTAGATCCTATGCTTATCCATGTTAGGAGATACAGATGCCTAGTCTTACCAGTTTAAAAAGTTGAACCTACTGCCACTAGCAACAACATTCTCATTGGTTGAATCAGATTCACTTCCAACAGCTTCATCTGAACTATCACTTGGGAGCAGTTGAATCCTGTCCGCATGCTCCATGATCCAATCTGTGAATTCAGGGGATGATGCCCACTCTGCCAATGCCTGTCGGGTCGAATCTCTAGTGAAATCATCCCAGGCCTTCTTTGTGAACTTCTTTCGGTTGCGGGTCTTGTGGAAGGTCGAGTAGTAGTCTTGACCTTGCACCCCGGAGGACGGAGAGATCATCCCTGCAAGCACACATCAAACAATGAAATGGTAAGAGGCAGAACAAAAGATAGTCAACATGTACAATAGCCGAAGCAATAGAGCAAACTGCCAACAGAAAAAGTTGAAAACAGCACCTTTAACAGGCGAATTCGGCCAAGCTGGGCTGTGGCTATCAGAAACTCTCCATTTCCTGTCTTGAGGGTTTGATCGGCTAAGGAATTCAGGATGAATCCGCTTCCCAACAATTTGCTTATTCTGCCGTTTCCAAGGGCTGCCAGATCCAGAATATGATTGATTCCTAACAAAAATAAAACTATTTTAGGTGGTCTGATGATATGATCAGTATTTTATATATATATATATATCCGAAACCATATTTCAGAACACAACAAGAACAACCTGAGAGGCTGGGGAGAAGGAACCGGGCCAGGGGCAATTAATACAAGAGTATGAATTGATAAGGTAAACAGTTCCATTGGTACAAATAGATGAGTTAACCAGGCCTTCGCCACTATCTACTAGACTAAAGCAGGATTTCACATACTTGACCTGTTTTTTAAGGAAGTAATGAGAAGCCACCGTTATTGTTAAGATAAAAGGTAAAAAGGGGAGAGGAAATGCTTGGTGTTCTCCAAGATCCACTAAACATACTTATTTTGTATGACATTTAAGATGAAAAAATGATCACCAATCTAACCGAAGTAACTTTCTCCGAGAAAAATATGAAATATCCACTTTCAAAATTTCAACATTTAAACAAGTGAAAGCTTTTAATTGTCATAGATGCAGCAGAGCATAAAAATGATTAAAATTGCTCCAGAAAATTCTTTGATTGAAAAACATCTGCTTTAAACATGTTAAGAAAGTAGAAAGGCAAGTATTATTGAACTCAGACCTAACCAGACCACTTCAGAAAGTAAATAGACGAGCAGATGACTTACATGGTACCAAGCCGCTTCAAAGAGGAGATAAGATAGCAGACGGCCCAACAGCAAACAAAGGCACCAAGTGCTAAAGGAGCGTCAGAGGTACTCTGTAAAATAAATGAACCACAGAACAGTTAAGCACTTGACTATATTGTTTTTAAAGACTTAAGATACATAACAGTTAAATACTTGAGACTTCTTTTCTAAAAAAAGAAAAATTTCAAATAAACTTGGAAAATATTACTCCAGATGTAACAAAATATTTTGAAAGGGTACACCAAGAAATCAACTTCTATCTGATTCCCCCTCTTTATTCAGGTTAATGAAATTCTTAATTAAAAGTTTAAATGTGGCACAAATCCAAGACACAGAAGCATTGACACACCTGAAAGATAGACGTAGCTCCGATTATACGCATTGCCCATTTTACAAACTGGGCCACACCAACATCAACATTCCCATCCTCTGAGATCACAAACTTTCGGACAATCCAGTAACCCAAGGCAGCTCCAGAAAGAACGATCCCCAGAAGTAAAAAGATGGCAACCTGTAAGCATATGAGAAAGAAGGATCGAGAATTAGCAAATATATCAATGGAAAGAAAAAAGAAATATAATTGCGATCATAGGTCACTGATCTCAGTCCTTAGATTTAATGAAAGGTTCTCATTCATTTATTTTGAAATAAGCAGGCCTCAATCACCAGCATGTAATGGGATTTAGTCATCCTTTTTGCTTCTAGTAGGTCCACTTCTAAATTATTTTGCAATTATAGTTTATCTCAAATTGTCCCTACTCCTTTGCTGTGTGGGGATATCCCATCTCCCCTTCCTTTTGTAACTCCTCTTTTAATAATGAAAAGTCTGTTTCTTATAAATAAATAAGTAAACTTTTTTGTGCGTTGTTGTAACTCCTTTGGATTGGGGATCGTCTTATCCCTCTTTTTAATAAATTTAATACATCAATGATAATAGATTTTTACCCAAGTCCAATTTTTCTAACTCGTGGTTACGATTGAATAGAAAAATAAGGGTCTTCTGTTCTTTTTCCTCTACAGAAACGAATAGATGATCCCTCTAAAGAGATATGAGGACCAACACAAGTGTCACATACCTTCTTTGTTATATAATACACCATGTAGGTTCCAAATATTAGAAGATTGTGAGGGGAAAACAATAATAAGACAGCATAAAAGAAGAGAAAATGTTGGGATATCTAAACACAGAAAATATATAAACACACTAAAGATAATTATATTGCAATATCAATGAAGAAATTACAATATCAATAGCCTTTCGAGAGGATTATGACTCTCCCACGAACAATACATTAAGGACTAACTTACCAAAATGATTCTCTCCTACAAACCCTAACCCCTTCCATTTATAACCAAACTACCTCTTCTAATTACCATTATATTTATACCTTTACTCTACTACTTTCCCAAAACACCCTTATTTGTACTCTCACATATGAAGAGATGACTCCTAGCCTTTAGGCGGTCACCTTTCTCCTTTTTTAAAAAAAATATATCTCTATGTGTTTCCATTTGTTATCCAAAAATAAATAAAATAAAAACTATAAATTTATACATATGATGCAATGAACTTGAATATACTGTAAGCATGCACTCTAAAAGGTAAAGTTAAGAATCTCATTTGAAATGCGTTAAAAAGTAAAAGCAAGAGGAGCTTAGACTTACAGGATTATGCATCTCTTCTTTCAGTCCAAAACTGAGAAGAATTGAATTTACCAACATTGCAAAGTGGTGAACAAGATAGGATCCTGCTCCAAGCTGGAAAAGACGATGATGCAACTTTCAAGGATTGCTCGACTGAAATAAGTAAATGCAAAAACTCTAATGTTATACTCACCACTGATCCATATACAGTGAGGTAAAGGACATTCTTCCTTCCAGTTGGCAACAACTTCATTCCCTGCATGATTAACAATACAGTAAGGGGAAGAAAATATTTTAAGCTTGTGAATAAGATACTAGCATGGAAGGTTCTGGTTCATCAACCGCCAAATTGACAAAGATATGGTATGGACTCAAATTCTTCGTTACTATAATCTATGAATACTTGCTCGTGAAATTTGCAATATCCAAATCTTGTAGGGTGAAATAGTCCACTATCAATTTCCAGTAATTACTAACTTCATGTGGTTATTTCTGAATAATAAATCTCAGCCATGTCATCGCATGTATTAAAATTCCCCTGATCAAATATTAAACTTCCTTCATAAGTATGTTATATAAGGTAATCAGATAAACATTGAACAGCAAACCTGAGAACTCGAACAATGAAAATAAACTCATAGGAGAACATAGCAATGACTAAATTAAATTTGCATGGCTGATCGAATATATGTATTTAATTTGTAAATTCAGATAAAGGAGGAAGCCAATTGAAAAAGTAGACATGAAAAAGAGGTGATAGATATGAAATTTTGATATGTGTAGCAAAAAATTCATGTTAAACAAGGTTTCATAATTATGATGACACATTGCATAGGATTATTTATCCAATTGTAATTTATTTGTTGTTTTATTCAGTTGATAGATAGGATCTGGTATAAAGTGATCCGGGTTAATTTATCTTAATGTAAGTGTTCATTGTAACCTAAACTAAACCTGAGATAACCCCTAATTTCTTCCAAGCTTCAGAAATCTCATGATTAAGATCTATCTAACAAAACACAGAAAATAAGAAAATTTAAAGCCGAATATTTATTTTTTGGCACCAACCCACCTCCAATTCCCATTAAAATAAAGTACATACAAAAAAAAACATTTAAACATACTACCCTCATATACTAGGAACTAGGGAGTCAAAAAAAAATTAATGTTAGTCTTATTTTGGATAGGAACTTTTTCTTTTTTATTGTTAATATTTGGTACCTGAAAAAGAATGATTAACACGACGAGGAAAATGCCGAGTGCCATTGAACTGCTGTAATAAAAAGGAACCCAGCTGCTGACAACAGGAGCAAGCAGGAGCAACATAAATCCCAAAGCTAGACACAACAGACGCCACCTTTGAAAATCTGCAAGAAATTAGAAGGAAAAAAAAATTAACATACAAGTAAAATAATTTAAGATTGAAACTCAATAGCCAATGTTATAGACACCTTCTTCAATAGCAATTGTGACAGGACCACTTAGAGGCGTGGCATTAATAACTTTAACATCAATATATCTGACTTCATAAGGAGACATGGTGGAGCTCCACAATCCCTTTTGAAAAGTTTTCCACTCATCATCTTCACACAGACACAATCCAAGTGAATTGTTCCTGCAGAGTTAACAGTGAAAAGTATTAGAAGTGTTGTTTTGGAGCAGCTTTTGCAGACAACAAAAAGTTTCCAACTTTTTTGACTTGTAGTTTCGCTAGTATTCAGTATTTCAAAAAGATTTTGAATCCTATCCATTGAGACTTGCCCATGGACAGTGTAAGCAGCACAAATACTCGTGTCTTCTTCAGCTTAGAAGAGGCTAGTGGGCAATGAATATCAGACTATGGTACTCACTTACCAGTGAAAACAAACCTGAATTTTTGTATGTTGTCTTTCAGGAATAGCAACAGATGGAACTGCAGTGACTCGAAAAGAACTGGCAAAACTTCCAAGTTTTAATCTTGAAAGACCAGAAATCCGAACACGATCACATTGTATATCACTGGCTCCAGAAAGTGAAGATGGAAATATATCTTCAGCTGGGTGCTCGAGGTCAATACCTGTCAATTGTAATGTTGAGATTAAATCCAAGGATGTTAACTAAAAAAGTGCAGCAAAAAAAGACAAAAATGTAACAGATCAATCGCACGAGAATCTTATTAACCAAACTGTGCTTTACATACCACCTGATGTTAAATCAAAACATTAAATCAGCAAAAATATATCAGATGTGATGCGCACGAAAAAACAGTTAAAGGAGATAATGTATTACATAAGGATCTTGAACGTGCGCAGAAAATGATCAAATACGAAACTCAATTGAAAATACACATTGAACTTGAAAGACGGGCATATAAAGAGAAGCCCTGACGATAAAACCACAACACATTGGTAAAAAAAAGGACTTAGAATTGACACTCGTGGACCCTAGTAACTAGTCGTTTTTCCTCTATTCATACTCTGACAAAGCACTGCTTACAATACAAGTTACAACCTACAATCGACTCAAACGAACAACACAGAGGGCAAAAAAAAACTAGCAAACCCTAATCCGCAGTTAAATCACTAAAACATCCTGCATGAATGTGGCATGAATTCGAAAACCCAACTCGGGGAGACAAAAACACAGCCACCCAGAAGGGTAAAAAGGCACCCCGATCACAAAATCAACCATTCCTCCCACAAAACCAAACGAAACGCCCTCTCTCACAGACTAGAAAACCACCCATAAACATCAAAAGCTCGTAAGAAAGCTAGAAATGAAAGAAGAAAAAACAAACAAACATTGAAACTAGGAAAAGGTGAGAGAGATACTCTTGAGGGCGGTGTCGTGAGCGGCGTGGCAAAGGAAGGAGAGAGAGAGGATGGAAAAGAGAAGAAGGGAAATGGGCAGGGAGGATGAGGCGGCCATAATCGCTATTGGAATTGGGTGAGCTTGGAGATGGAGGTTTTGCCTAATGGAAAAAGAATGTGGCGGTCTATGGATTTGAATTTCTTTGCAGGTTTGATCTTCCATGGTCTGTGTGATAATGAGCGTCTTCTAAAGCTCCGATTGCGTCCGCGCCAAGCAGTCGCGTTTCGGTGACGCGGTAGGAGTTTTCGAGTGTTTTTGGGCCTGGGCCGATGTGGTTTGATTTTTTGGCCCAAGCCCATTTACGTTCTTGAACTGAAATAAAGTATTTTTTTTAAGTACAAAAGTGGGTTCGAACATCTACCTCTAGGATCGGAGCTTATGCCACAAACTCGCATCAAGCAAAATTTATGTCATTTTGAAATATGGTCATTGGATTTTTTATTACATATGTAGTTAAATTATTATTTAATTGATGATATTTATGAAAGGTCTAAATTACCTCGACAATCTACCAAATCTGAATAAACAAATTTAAAGTGTTTAAATTATAAATATATACTAGTTGAAAGACAAGTGCAACGTGACTTAAAATTTATTTTGACATAAATTTTTATAAGAAAATTTAAATTGTGGTTCGATTGTTTTTTAACATAAAATTTTGGTCCAATATTCATTGAGTTTAATTGGTACATATTTGGCTAATTTAAATATAATGTCTAGAGCTCTATATTTTTTTTGTTTCAAGTTAATTTAAATTGGATATGAATATGAAGCAAAACAACATTAATGAAAGCTAGCTAATAATTATTATTATTACTAATTTAAATTCATAAAAAAAAAAATGTTTCTTTTAAATGGCAATCTCCTTTCTAAAAGAATAAACAAAGTAGTCAATCAAAAAACCATTTAAGTACGTTAAACCATAAATAAGTATTTTAATATCTAATCCACAAAATCAAAGTTGCAATTTAATTCTTTATATATATATACAAAGGAAAAAAAATCTACAAACATTGATAGAAATCTCTTAATTAAGTGGATATATCAAATTATTATACTCAATTTCGATTTATATTTATTTTACTTCGGTATCCAATTCTAAAGTTTCGATTTTAAATCCATGTCTACTCAATCCTCACAACATATTTGGTTTTTTTTTCTTTTTTAAAAAATTTTGTTAATCAAATAATGCTCTATCTATTTAAGTTCTAAAAAAACCTCATTTATATGTTTAATTTTAATGGTCAATAATATATATATATATATATAAAGAAGTTAATGATGTAAAATATAATTGATACAAATGAAAAAAAATAATGAACAAAAATCTGGTTTTCCTTCCAACACAATATGAATTCATGCAAATACAAAATTAAAGTGTTCCACTCAATAAAAAAACTTTAAAAAAAAAAAAAAAAAACAAAACAAAACAAAAATGCATAAAAAATCAAAGTTGAAATAATAACACTACTTGCACATAAAAAAATAAATTAATTAATGAATTTGGTTGCCCTCATTGACTTTAGATCTCCATCTAATTAAAATCTAACCAAAAATAATAATAATAATAACTTCAATGGTTAGAATCTAAGAAGAGAATTAATTTTAAAAAGATCGGTACAAATGAAAGATTTGACGAAAAAAATCTAATTTGCTATTCAACATCATTTAAATCCAAGATTTAAGTTCACTCGTAGAAATCTAAAAAAACTAAACAAAAATATTGAAATAACATTGCCTCTACTAAATAAATTAATAGAATCTCAAAGTTGTCTACCCATGTTTCCTAATCAAATGAATCTTCATTAATTAAAATTTAACAAAAACAAAAAAAAAAAATCTTTAATTTCAATGTTTAAGAATCTAAAAAAAAATTAATTAAAATTTTGTTACAAATGAAAGACATACCTAACAAAATCTAACTTACTACCAACACAATCTAAATTCATGCAAATAGATTTAAGTGTTTCACTCATAAAAATCTAAAAAAGTAAACAAAGATTTAGTGTTGAATTAAAATATTTTTATTTATTGTATAGAAATAAATTAATGGTCATTTGAGATGATTGAATGTTAAGATGAAAATTAATCCAAACACAAATAAAAAAGAAAAATAATGAAAAATTTCAAAATAAAATAAAAAGACCAAACAGAAGATGAAATGAAGAAAAAAAAGTGAGAGTGTATATAAATCCCTCAAAGAAAAGTAGTAGTAGAGTACAAAAAAAAGTAAAAAAAAGTAAAAAAAAAAAAAAAAAAACATAAAGATTTAGGGTTGAAATAACAGCATTATCTTTATACTTTTGAAATAAATTAACAGATTTTCAATGCTTCCATTTGACATGATTGAATATTAGCCTAAAAATTAATCCAAACACAAAAAAAAAAAAAAAAATCAAAAGGAAATGATAAGTAGCCAAACAAAAAATGAAATAAAGAAAAGTAAAGGTTGGAAGAGAAGAGAAGAGTAGTGGTAATAGAGTTAAAAGGAGGACATGAGAGACAGCGAAAAACTTGTGGGAGTGACGAACAAGACGGTATCTCGAAGAAAGAAGTCACGTTACATCAAATCTAAAATTACTAAAGAGCGAGAATGAAATAATTAACTAACCATTAAATCTATATCACGAATGGGTAGGAAGTGAAATAACTGACTATTTAAATCTATTTGTTAGAAAAAAAATATAATTAAACTAAGGTTATAATAGACATTTGTTAAAGAACGAGGGGCAAAATAGGAATGTAAAAATCCTCCTCATTTTACCCTTTTTATATATAGTATATATTTATATATAGTATAGATATACACTCATATTAAATTCAAACAAAAAATAGTTGAAACCTAATTTCAAATTCAAACTAACAAAATTTAAGATTTATAGTGCAACCAAAGTCACAACTAACGAGACCACAAAGACTTATATACCTTGACGAAATAGTTGGATAGCTTTGATAAAACTAATCAAAATCACCCACAAAATTGCACTGAGCTCCAAAAAAATTGGAGAATTTAGGCAGCTTTGATGTTGACGCTTCACAAAATCTCGAATTCGACAACAACACTAAATTGTTGCAAACATCAAATACACTGTATATGTGTCTAGATAAATCTAATATTCTAAACAAAATAGACAAACATAATATGTAAATAAGATATTATCATGTTGCTAAATTGTATGTGAACAAACTATACAATATTGATCTCCTAAAAAAAATATAATATCGAATTATTAAGGTTAAAGAGAAAGTAAGAATAAAATAATGTGGAAATACAAAAATACATTGTGACGAAAACCTTAAATACACCGTAAATGTGCTTGGACAAATGTAAACAAAGTACACAGATACAATGTATAAATAAAATATAATCATGCTACCAAATTGTATGTGTACAAACTATATAAAGTTAACCTATTAATATGAAAGAGAAAACGATAATAAATAAAGTGGGAATAAAAAAAAATACAATAGTGATATAAATGAAAAATGTGGTTGAAAGTAAGAAAATGAAACTTTTTTTCGATGTTGATTTAAGTCAAAATGGTCTTTAGGAAAATACCTTGTGAGATGGAAAATTGACTTTTGATTTTAGTTTTTA
The DNA here is from genome assembly GCF_027475165.1 of Benincasa hispida. Taxonomy (NCBI): domain Eukaryota; kingdom Viridiplantae; phylum Streptophyta; class Magnoliopsida; order Cucurbitales; family Cucurbitaceae; genus Benincasa; species Benincasa hispida. Next base: position 55,916,535 of record NC_143480.1, on the reverse strand, counting down.
TCGTATGGATGAGCGATGACAAATGAACAAATGAAGCTTCACGAACTCCATTGCAATTTTGAATGGCAAATGGCAAACAAAACAGAGACTCACAATCGAGGAAGTTGAATAGAGAATTCGGATTTTGTTTTATATTTTTAGATTTATTGAATTCGATAAATATGTGTTTAGCATACAAGCTGAATTCTGTTTTTAAAAACTGTTTTCAAATTATGTGATCCAAATAGTACAACTTTTTAAAAACAACATTTTTATGTTTTTATTGTATTTATATTTTGCATTTTAAAATTTAAAATGCAAATTATATTAACTAAATATATAAACATTGACAAATACAACTGTTCGACGAATTTTTCAGAGGATTTTAATTCGTCGAATTCGACCTTTGTATTTGTATTAATTTGTGGTATGTAAAAGTACAATCTCTAATATATATTCATTTGATTATTTCTCTCAAACATTACCATAACTTAAGAGCTTTGGTCTTTCAAGCTGAACTTTGGAGTTTGGGACTTTTGAGCTTGAGAACTTGGGAGCTTCAGATTTCAATTCTGTAGAACTTCAATCTTCAGGGCTTCTGATCTTCCGAACTTTCCATCTTCAAGCTGAACTTTCCATGGGCTTTAGGTGGGCTTGGGCCCATTCACCTTTGGGCTTTTGGGCTTCGGCCCAACTAGTTTCTAGGTCTGAACCAAAGTTGGGTTTGGGCCCAATTACTTTTCTTTGGCCCAAATTTTTCACCTTGAATTGAGTCGAATTTTGGACCTAAACAACTTTTAAATACTCGATCGGATCCAATTTATGATTCAAAGCCCAATCAGTCATCGCCCAGTCAAATTTGGTCTTAGGCTTTACCACATTTGAAGTTGATGGGCCAATTATTGCGATCAAATGACAAGATGGACGACACGTACATTTTGTGATTGGACGGAATTTCTTATCCAACAAATGGCCCTTTTCGAAATTTATGGACATTCTTGTGTGGATGAATTTCGAAAATATTTTATGTTTTGAGCAATGACTTCAGTTTAACTTATTAAAATATGAATTTGGTTCACAATTTGATTTTGTATTGCTTTTGTGCAATTACAAATACTTATGGCAAGCCAGCTTCAATTGGATGAGAATTGAAATCCATTGAACCAATCAATACTTAAAACACGGTTAATTTTAAGTATGTGGCGATCTATGGATTTGAATTTCTTTGAGGTTTCTTCTTCCATGGTCTATGTGATAATGAGCGTCTTATAAAGCTCCGATTGTGTCCGTGACAAGCAGTCGCATTTCGGTGACGCGGTAAGAGTTTTGAGTATTTTTGGGCTTGGGCCGATGTGATTTGATTTTTGGCCCAAGCCCATTTACGTTCTTGAACTGAAATAAAGACTATACTTTTTTTTTAAGTACAACAATGGGGTTCAAGCCTCTGACCTCTAAAATCGGAGCATATGTCACAAACTCGCATTAAGCAAAATTTATGTCATTTTGAAAGATGGTCAATTGGATTTTTTTTTATATATATATAATAGGTGATATTATTATACAACAAAGGGGATCTCACAGCCCGGGATCAAGACATCAAAGCAACAAAGCACAAGCAAAGATAGGGCAACAAAACCAACAGGATAAGACCAGAACAGAACCAACACAAACACAAACTCGCAAACCACCAAGGTGAAAGACAGAGAAAAGAACCCAAAACCCCATAAACTAGGGGCTACAACAAAACAGAGAACAATGTGAAGTTCAAAAAGAAAAAATATCCGTACACACACTAGATAAGACCAAAAAGGTCAACACGCCAGGAAGTAGCAGAGCACGAACCGTAGAGACTATAAGGTGAACTAGAGCAGACACCGACCTCGGTCGACCTCCATGCAGCCACCGATTACGCTCCTGCCAGATATAGTATATGGAAGCACATCAGAAAATACGAAACAACTTACTACGCACCCCTAACCCGGCCCCACTCGGCACAACCAACTAAACTCTACATCTCAACCAGCCACCCAATGCATTGAATCCAACTGACGCAACACACTAGACCACACCTCTCTCCCAAATCCATACTAAAAAAAAAATGGTCCCGCGACTCCACATCTCCCCCACACAGAAGACACACCCCTCTGACAACACACCCCAACTCCTCAACCAATCCCGTGTGCCCAACCTGTCCCCCACTGCTAACTCTGCCTTACAAACTCCAATGAATCTCTCTCAGTTGCACAGAAAATCATCAAATCATCTGCAAAAACCAAATGAGTTAGGCCCAAACGCTCACACCGATCATGGAACCTAAACCACATAAGAGGTTTTTCGTTGCTATCGTGATTCGCACTAGGAGTGTATTGTATAAATAAATTGGAAGAATAAGTTCTAAGTATGAATAATGCGTTGATGCTTTGATGCATTTATGTATTTGTAACGCGTTGGTGCGTTAGAGATGTGCAACATAATGCACGACACTCCTATTGACATTTAAGTTTTCCTAAATCAGACCCAAGTATAAATCCAATTTAGGTTCCTGGTAAGTCCAGGGTCGAACTCGGGGATTCAGTTAAGCTAACGCAGACCTTGCGTTGTAGCTATTGTAGGGGTTTCCTAAATGTATGAGAGAAATATGTTATTTACACAAAGTGTTGTGCTTGTGCAAGAAGATAAAAAAAGAGTTGAGTAGTGAGTGATGGATCATGCGAAAATGGATTTTAATGTAAGTGGTATGCGTCGATCTAAGATGAATGTACACAAACCAGAGTGTGATGTGGATGAGATGGGATGATTTGCTTATCTTTGTCTACGCGTTAGACTTTATTCAACATTTCTTAATGCGAATAACATACAAAACCTATCTCCAGGATGCATGCGTCAAACACATAATGCAATAAACACCAGTAAGTCTATCTCTAGATGTACTAGGCATTCTACTTGATGGCTGGCTTATTTACTCTTTCGAATAATCTAAGCTAAGGATGCTTTTACCAATTGATCAAGTTGGCTTAAGTGTTGGAATGAACTTTTGCATAAAGTATAGATGCATTTAACATAAACAAGATATAAACAATGGCAAAGTATGATGGATCAAATATATGGATTTTATAAAGAAGCAGATTGTCTTTACAAAAGTAATATTTAATCAGATGAAATGAAAGCGATAAATGAGATGAAAGGAACCGAGTCAAACAGCAGAGTACAATCTCTTGTATCTCTTTGGCTCAATTCTAGTTATGTACAATCACTTATATAGGAATTGGACAAAGTGTCTTTATCAAGCTTGGCTTCCTCCACTCCCTGACCGGCGATGATGGTGGTTCTCAACCCTTTTGATCGTCTTGGTACCACAACATGACTTTTAAAGATCTAAACTACGGCCACACTAATACAGAGAGTAGAATCTTCAAATTTTTCTGTACTTCGAACTCTGAAGGAACTTCATCTATTTATAGGCGTTGGTCATCTCCAGCTTGGTGATAGGCAGCATTAAAGTCCATGCCCTAGTCAGTTGTCTGACACTCAGAAGCTTTTTAGACGTTGCCTGCTGCAGGTGCTCATACTTGCAAGTGGTGATGTGACACAATCAGCCTGGATCAATGAATCTTCTCTGTGTTGAATTCCCTCCGACACATGACCCATGCGTTAGAACTTTGCCTGCGACACTTCTTAATTTTGTGTTAACTTCTTGTTGAAATCATGCAATACAATGCGTTAATGCTGCAGTACTTAGTAATAAAACTTCTTCTGCATGAGTTGTTAATGTTTGAATAATTCCATGCGTTTCTTCTAAAAATGAGGAGAATTTGTCATTAAAAACCTTAGTTGTTCCAACTTAGGAGCAAAAATAACTTGTATTTCTACAAGTTATCAGAGGTTTATTCAACAACCTGGACAAGACCTCTATCACCATCACAAACAAAAAAAAGAGATAGCGGATCCTGCTGCCTCAACCCCTTCCTACCAGGAAAAAACCCTTCAAGGGAACCATTAATCATCACAGAGAACTTAGGTGAAGTAACACAAGCCCTCACCCAACTAACAAACTGAAGGGGCGTACCTATAGCCAACAACACACCAAAAAAAAAAAAAATCCCAATTCACCGAATCATCAGCCTTCTGAAGGTCTACCTTAACACACAACGCAGCTTCCCTTTGTCCTTCTTGTAGTTCCCCACGAGCTCCTGACACAATAAAATGTTATCGAAAATCGACCTACTCGGAACAAACGCAAACTGATTACCACTGATGAAATCAGGCAACCACAACCACAATCTCTTAGCTAAGATCCTCAAGATACACTTAAACATAACATTGCAACATGAAATATGACGAAACTTCTCCATACATTTAGCTCCCCGCCTCTTAGGGATGAGAGTAATAGCAGTAGAATTAACTCCACCAGGCAGGCAACATGTCTAAAAAAAATTCAGCACAACGTCACAAAAATAATCTCCAACCACACTCCAAGCAGCTCTATACAAATCCACTGAAAACCCATCAGGCCCAGGAGCCTTTCCAGACTTCATCGAGAATAAAGCCTTCTGAATCTCCTCCCGACTCACTGGCCAACCAAGTGTCTCCACCCTCTCCTCGAGCCAGCTAAATTGCCCAATATCCCAAATTCGAGCAGTAAGATCCCTATATCCCACACGTTGAGCCCCTAAACAACCCCGAAAGAATTCTACTGCCACCCTGTCATGCACCATCTTGCGAGTCCCCTCAGCATCCACGACTGTAACAAGTCACTGCAGCTATGATGAGAACAGACACAATGATGGAAAAAAGTTGTGTTTAGATCACCTAACTCCAACCACCTGACTCTAGCCTTCTGCCGAATGACGCCTTCTCCAATCTCGCTATTGATCAAAACACCTCAGTGGCCCGAGCTGCCCCCGCACACATCGATTCTGAATCAGGATTCCTTTCTACCGCAGCCTGAGCAGCCTCTATAACCTGCCTAGCCGCCCGCACCTCATCAGCTAATACAAAGATACGTCTACCAAAAGAAGCACGAAAAACTCGCTTCACTACCTTTAAATTTCGCACAAAACTAACCATAAGAGATACATCCTCAGACCTTCTCCATATGGACTTAATAGTATAAAGAAAACCCTTTGCCTCCGCCCAAGAGAAAAATAATGAAATGTAGGAGGCGGCCTACTCCTCGTCTCCCTATAGAAACTAGAAGAGGACTATGATCAGAAATCTCCCACTAACCAACTTTAACCTCCGAATACGGAAAAGCTACCTTCCACGCCTCATTTGACAAGCATCGATCCAAACGACGCAAAATACCATTCCCCTAAAGTTTACTAGTTCAGGTAAACCAATTACCTGTCACACCCAACTCAACCAGATCCGCCTCTAATAACACCCCATCAAACTTCTCCATCTCCCTCAAGCTATGGAAACCACCAAAATCCTCCGAGCTACTACGAATAACATTAAAATTCCTCAAAACAACTCCAAGAAGCTGCCATGAGGCACACACATCAATCAATTGAGACCACAAGTTCCTCCTCTCACTCATGTGATTAGAGGCATATACAACACCAATATGTACCCTAACACTAGATACAATATCCACTAAGGTTCCATAAATGAATTGATCCCCACTGACATCAACGAAAAAACCATAGGCACTCTTCTGCCACATCACCTAGATCTTTCCAACTCCCTACACACTATAGCTACACACACAACTCCAAGCATCACCAAACCTACCTATCACCATACCAAAATTCTCACGACGAACCCTCATCTCAAGCAAACAACAGAAAGTAATAGATGAGGAAGTTAGAAAGTCTGCCACCACCCTACACTTGACAGGGTCATTCAACCCCCTAACATTTCAGGAATACCAAATCATGAATCTTGCAAGAGATCATACCTACCACTTCCCACTAGGCCTTTGCTCAAACTCCCACACATCCCATCCATAACAAATAACAAATCAGGATTTGCTTGCACTAGTGCCAATGCCAACGAGTCTCCCCCTTTATCACACAAAACATCAAACTGATTATGATCATCAACATGCTTTACAATCCTCGTTATTCCAGGGGGCCCATAAACTACTCTGCTCTTTAAGGGCGCCGTACCCGGTGACCCACTACCACCCCTATGCCTTACACCTCCTCTATCACGCCTACGCCGACTAACCATAGTAAACTCTTCAACCCTCCCCGCGCCCTTAATCTCATCCACTGGGCTAGTTCCCCTTGCATCCATACCCAAGTCCCCGCCCCTTCCTCACACTCTCAATTCCTCCATTCTTCTCCAAACACCCCTCATTGACTGCTACAATACACAACTGCTGACCCTTCTCCACACCCTGTTGTTCACACACCACCCCAGTATGCCAAAAAGAACCATAGTAAGAACACCTATGAGGTTTCAACTAATACACAACTGGAATAATAAACTCCCGATCCCGCATTTTAACAGTGACTAAAGGAGGCATTAACGAATCACCATCCACCTAAATACAAACCCCTCGTATATGATAACCGTCGCCGCTCTTTTGTTGCAACATAAAAAAAGACAGGTTTACCTACGACACTAGCTAACACTGCTAAACCCTTATCCTTCCACAACTCCAGCGGAACACGCTCTAGTTTAATCTAGATAGGAACAGAATAAAAAACAAAGGTTTTAGGAACAATATCTGGATACCACTGTCGTAATAAGATGGACTTGCCACCCAAATGCCATGGACCATTCTCCATCACCCAATCCCGTGACTCTATCTTTCGAAATTTAAAGATAAACAAATCGTTATCCAACAAGGTAGTAGTTGGCATCTCTACACGTCCCCAAATTCTCTAAATAAAATGACAAATAACAGAATACGGGAGTTTGGCATCCACACACTGACCAACCAGAGATTTCTCCCACATATAGACACCCTCATCAATAATCTCCTCACAAGGTTCAATAATAACTTTATCATTTTCAATCAATGGAGGAATGAACTCCAAATTACCCTTCAACTTAGACCCAAAAAGGCCTGCCCACGAATTCCCCTTTTCACGCTAGATCCATAACCCCTAGAACCACACCCCTCCTCCAACTGAACCACCTTTGGACCAAACCCCCTAGCTAAACCAATTTTAGGAACCGGCTCCTCTCGCTCACAAAGAACCTGAGTGTCCACTGATCGCCCCTCACTTCCACCAAGCCCAACCCGTGAAACCTTCTCACTGTCTGACTTCTTCCCCCCTGAGCCTCCCAACTCCAGCCCAACACCACGCGACCCACCCACCAAAGCCTCTACGCTTATCGACCCTTTCCCCAGCTCCCCCTGCACTATACCACTCCCCACTCCCATCAGGCACGCTCAATCCAGTTCCCTCAAGGACCACCTCAACACCCCTCATTACTCGATTTTTATCCGGGCCCCTAACATCCTCAAGGCTCCCAAACACCCCCTTCACTTCCTGCCCATCAACTAACCCCATACCTAGCCCACCCGGTTCAACCTTCACAACCCGAATTTCCTTCTTCAACCTAACACTTCTCATACTAGACCCTTCACCTTCCTCAGAGCGACCGTTACACAATCCAAAATCCTTTACGTCCAAAGAAAGAGCACCCACTCCCACATTGATCTCCGGTCTAAGCAGACAAAAAAGTTGACGAGCAACTTGCCATCCATTCTTCTCCTTCAGTCTTAGAGGCGACCGCTTACGCACCATCGTCACCAACTCTCACCGTGTTAAACCCATACCTCAATAAAGATCACCGTCTGCCAACCAACAAAACCCAACCTCACCAGTCAACCACGAACACCTCTACTAGTCGCGCACAAAAAATCGTACAGCTTCAAACCTACCAGTCAACAAGTCGCTAGCTTACCAGTTAGTCGACGACGGCCATTGAACACCAGGCACCCCAATGATCGACGAACGCAAAACGACACCCAGCTTCTGTCAATCGCGAAACGAAATAACACCAGAAAACACCAGACGAAACGACCAGAAATCCAGAAACGACCGCGCAAAGATGAAACGACGGCTCCCTACCCATAGCGAACGTATCAGCAGCGGCGAACCCTAGGCGAATCCTAGACGAAGTGGCGACGACCTCTCACGAACCCTCACAATTTTTTTCTTTCTTGCAATTGGATTTTTTATTACATATATAGCCAAATGATTATTTAATTGATGATATTTATGGAAGGTCTAAACTACTAGACAATCTACAAATATGAATAAACAAATTTAAAATGCTTAGATTGTATTTTATATATATATATATATATATACACTAGTTGGAAGACACGTCCACGTGACTTGAAATTTAGTTTGACATAAATTTTTATAAGAAATTTTAAATTGTGGTTACATAAAATTTTGGTTCAGTATTCATTGGGTTTAATTAATATATGTTTGACTAATTTAAAAATAGTGTCTAGAACTATATATTTCTTATTTCAAGTGAATTTACCTTGGATATGAATACGAAAGGATGTGTTCTAAAAAACATTAATAATGACTTGCTAATAATAATTATTATTATTAATTTAAATCCATAAAAAGTTGTTTCTTTAAATGGCAAACTCCTAAAAGAATAAACAAAGTAGTCAATCAAAAAACCTATTTAAGTAGGTAAAAACATTCAAATAAGTATTTTAATATCTAATCCAATTGTTTCATTTAAGTGACAAAATCAAAGTTGCACATTAATTCTTATATATATATATATATGTTATACAAAGGATTTTATATATCATTATACAGAGGAAAAAATTTTACAAACATGGATAGAAATCATTTAATTAACTCGACAAATCAAATTATTATCTCAATTTCGATTTATGTTTATTTTACTTCGTTGTCTAATTCTAAGTTTCAATTTTAATGCATGTCTACTCCGTACTCACGACATATTTGGTTTTTTCTTTCTTTTTTAAAAAATCTTGTTAATCAAATAATGGTCCATATATTTAAGTTCTAAAAAAACCCTCATTTATATGTTTATTTTAATGATCAATAATATATATAAAAAAAGTTAATGATGTAAAAATGAATTGATACAAATGAAAATTTAATGAACAAAAATCTGGCTTTCCCTCCAACACAATATAAGTTCATGCAAATACAAAATCAAAGTGTTCCACTCGATAGAAAACAAAAACTTTAAAAAATAGTCAAAGATGCATAAAAAAACAAAGTTGAAATGATAACACTACCTGTACATTAAAAAAAAACAAATTAATGAATTTGGTTGCCCTGCTTGACTTTAGATCTCCATTTAATTAAAATCTAACAAAAAAAAAAAACAATAATAATAACTTCAATGGTTAGAATCTAACCAGATAATTAAATTTTTTTAAAAAAATGATACAAATGAAAGATTTAACCAAAAAAAACCAATTTTCTATCCAACATCCTCTAATTCTATAGAAATCCAAGATTTAAGAGTTTCACTCGTAAAAATCTAAAAAACTAAACAAAAATATTGAAATAACATTGTCTCTACTAAATAAATTAATAGAATTAGATTCTCAAAGTTGTCTACCCATATTTCATAATCAAATAAATCTTCATTAATTAAAATTTAACAAAAACAAAAACAAAAAAAATCTTTAATTTCAATGTTTAGGAATCTAAAAAAAAAAATTAATTAAAATTTTGTTACAAATGAAAGACATACCGAACAAAATCTAACTTACAAATAAGATTTAAGTGTTTCACTCATAAAAATCTAAAAAAGTAAATAAAGATTTAGGGTTGAATTAACAACATCTCTGTTGTATATAAAAAAGTTAATGGTCATTTGAGATGATCGAATGTTATCATAAAAATTAATCCAAACACAAATCAAAAAAGAAAATAATGAAAAATGTCAAAAGAAAATAAAAAGTACCAAAAAGAAGATGAAATGAAGGAAAAAAAAAGAGAGTAAAGGTTGGTGAGAGTATATATAAATCCCCCGGAGAAAAGATCTAGGGTCGAAATAACACATTACGTTTATACTTTTAAAATAAATTAACGAATTTTCAATTTTTCATTTGATATGATTGAATCTTAGTCTGAAAATTAATCCAAACACAAATTAAAAAAAAATTCAAGAGGAAATGGTAAGTATCCAAACAAAAAATTAAACGAAGAAAAGTATAGGTTGGGAGAGGAGATAAGAGTAGTAATAATAGAGTTAAGGAGGACATGAGAGATAGTCAAGAACTTGTAGGAGTGACGAACAAGACGGTATCTCGAAGAAAGAAGTCACGTTACATCAAATCTAAAATTACTAAAGAGCGAGAATGAAATAATTAACTAACCATTAAATCTACGCCACGAATTGGGTGGGAAGTGAATCAATAACTAACTACTTAAATCTATTTTTTAAGAAAAAAAATCATTAAACTGAGGTTATAATAGGCATTTGTTAAAGAATTAACGAGGGGCAAAATAGGAATATAAAAATTATCCTCATTTTACTCTTTTTATATATAGTATATATTTATATATAGTATAGATATACACTCATATTAAATTCAAACAAAAAATAGTTGAAACCTAATTTCAAATTCAAACTAACAAAATTTAAGATTTATAGTACAACCAAAGTCACAACTAACGACACAATACAGACTTATATACCTTGATGAAATAGTCAGATAGTTTTGATAAAACTAGTCAAAATCATCCACAAAATTGCACTAAGCTCCAAAAAAATTGGAGAATTTGGGCAACTTTGATGTTGATACTTCATAAAATCTCGAATTTGATAACAACATTAAATTGTTGCAAACATCAAATACACTGTATATGTGTCTTAAACAAATCTAATATTCTAAACAAAATAAACAAACATAATATGTAAATAAGATATTATCATGTTGCTAAATTGTATGTGAACAAACTATACAATATTGATCTCCTAAAAACAAAAATATAACATCGAATTATTAAGGTTAAAGAGAAAGTAAGAAAAAAATAATGTGGAAATGCGAAAATACATCATGAGGAAAATCTTAAATACACCGTAAATGTGCTTGAACAAATCTAAACAAAGTACACAGATACAATATGTAAATAAAATATAATCATGTTACTAAATTGTATGTATACAAACTATACAAAGTTAAACTATTAATATGAAAGAGAAAACGATAATAAAATAAAGTGGGAATAAGAAAAAATATATATACAATAGTGATATAAATGAAAAATGTGGTGTTGAAAAGTAGAAAAATGAAACTTTTTTTTATGTTGATTTAAGTCAAAATGGTCTTTAGGAAAATACCTTGTGATATGGAAAATTGACTTTTGATTTTAGTTTTTATTGCGATGACAAATGAACAAGTGAAGCTTCACGTACTCCATTGCAACTTTGAATGGTAAATGGCAAATAAAATAGAGACTCACAATTGAGGAAGTTGAACAGAGGATTCGAATTTTGTTTTATATTTTCAGATTTATTGAATTCAGTAAGTATGTATTTGACATACAATTCGATTTTTGTTTTTGAAAATTGTTTTAGGATTATGTGATCCAAATAGTACAATTTCTGAAAACAACATTTTTATGTTTTTATTGTATCCATATTTTGCATTTTAAATTTTAAAATGCAAAATTATATTAAGTAAATATATAAACATTGATAGATACAACCGTTCGACAAGTTTTCCAGAGAAATTTAATTCGCCGAATTCAACATTTGTATTTGTATTAATTTATGGTATGTAAAAGTACAATCTCCAATATATATTCCTTTTAATTATTTCTCTCAAATGTTACAATAAGTTTAAGTCGAGCTTAAGAGCTTTGGTCTTTCAAGAACTTTGGAGTTTGGAACTTTGAAGCTCGAGAACTTTGGAGCTTCAAACCTTTAGAGCTTGAGAACTTGGGAGTTTCAGACTTTAATTCTGCAAAACTTCAATCTTCAGATCTTCTGATTTTCAGAACTTTCCATCTTCAAGCTGAACTTTCCATGGGGCTTGGGCCCATTTGGCTTTGGGCTTCGGCCCAACTACTTTCTAAGTCTGAATCAAAGTTGGGTTTAGGCCCAATTACTTTTCTTTGTCCTAAATTTTCCACCGCGGGCTTGAATTTAGTCAAATTTTGGACCAGAGCAATTTTTAAATACTCGATCCAATCCAATTTATGATTCAAAGCCCAATTGGTCATCGCCTAGTCAAATTTATCTGATCTTAGGCTTTAACACCTTTGAAGTTGATGGGCCCATTATTGTGATCAAATGACAAGATGGATGACACATGACATTTTGTGATTGAACGAAATTTCTTATGCAACAAATGTCCCTTTTCAAAATTTATGCACATTCTTGTGTAGATGAATTTGGAAAACATTTTATGTTTTGATCAATGACTTAAGTTTAACTTATTAAAATATGAATTTGATTTACAATTTGATTTTGTATTGATTTTGTGCAATTACAAATACTAAAACGAGCTTAAATTTGTTGGGAATTGAAATCCATTCAACCAATTAATACAATGGTTAATTTTAGACTACACTTTCAATTTGGTCTAAAATGGAACTACAATTTTCCTTTTCAAATTTGGCTAAAAAATTTTGGCTTTAAAACAAATAGAATATTTTTATTTTCCCGGATTAAAATCCCATAATATTCTATTTAATTAAATTAAAAATTGTTAAATTTAATCTTCTTTTGTTTGAAGCTAAGATCCCAACCAAATAGAAATATGCATAAATATCTACTTACTAATTTGTTAAAATCCCAATCTCAAAATCAATTGGAAAAGATTTTTTTTCCAACATTTTAACCCAAAGATTGCTAATTTGATGGAAAAAAAGTCAAAAAAAAGTCAAAAAAAAAAAAAAAAGCTAACATATCTCTCTCTTGTTTGCAATTAGATTCTAATGCCAAGATTTAGGCTTTTCTGAAATCCTAACTTACTCATATTTAAATGGATATTTGTAATACATAGTAGAATAAGATAAAAAAAAAATCTAAAAATATATTACATATTTAAAATATTTGCAAATATGGATGAGTTGACTAGTGAATCTTTGAATTTTTTTAAATTTCCAATTTCGCCATCCCTTGTCTTATCTTGGTGTACACCTTCTTTTAGTCTTTTTATCTTTTTCTTCTTTTTTTTTTTTTGTTATTTCCTTTATCCGATTTTTACTTATTTCCTTTATTTTTTATTTTCTTCCATTTTATTCTTTTCCCTTTCTTTTTCTTTCCTTTATTTTTATTTTCTTTTATTTTTTAATTTTCTTTTCTTTCTTCAGTTTTTGCTTATTCTTTTTTTTTTTTTTTTCTTCCCTTTCTCCGATATTTGCTTCTTCCCCTATCTTTTTTTTTTATTATTTTCTTTTCTTTTCTTTTTCCGATTTTTTTCTTCTTCCTTTTCTTTTAGTTTTTATTTCATTTGTCTGGTTTTTGCTTTTTTTTTTTCTATTTATTTTTTTTTTCAGATTTTGCTTCTTCTCTTTCTCTTATTTTTAAAATTTTTCTTTGCTTTATTTGAATTTTTTCTTATTCCTTTTTTTTTTCACAAGAATTATGAGACTTAGTTTCATATGCAGGACTTGAAAGTACTCAATTCATAAGTGACTTAACACCAACAAGACAATCATCAAGTTTGATTATTATAACAAATAATAAATATAAATAGTAAATGAAAGTCTATCCGTGATAGCCAGTAATATTTTTTATCATTGATAGCTTAATCTTCGACTATAGCCACTTAGAAATCTATCATTGATAGCCACTTAGTGAATTTAATTAATAAAGTTGAATCTCGAACTAAAATATAAGTGGAATGCCTATAAGTTATCATGATAGCATGTTACCAATGATAGAATTTAATACTAATAGCATGTTATCAATTATAGAAGCTATCCGATAACACGTTATCGGTGATAGAAGCTACCACTGATAGCACGTTATCGGTGATAGAGAACTATTATTGATAGCATGATATCAGTGAGATCATTGATAGCATCTTATTAGTGATGTTATCAGTTAAATAAGCTATCATTGATAACCACAATATGAGTGATGTTAGTGATATCGGTGATAAAACTTAGGTAGTATCTATATATTGAGTTTCTTTCAAAGGTGATAACTAGTTATAGAAATCTATCATTGATAGCCTTAAGTGTTAATATTTCAAGGTTGATTCTAATTGATGAAAGTCTATTAGTGATAACGACTGATAACTACTATCAGTGATAGCCATGATAAAAGATTATTAGGGATGACTACTATGGTAATCAAAGTTGTTGGTCTTCTTTTGAAGTTGATCACTATTTATAAATCTATCATTGATAGCCACTAATAGCCTTAAATAGTAATAATTCAACGTTGATTCCAATTGATGAAAGTGAATCAATATTAGCTACTAATAATTGATAGCAAATTAAAAGCTAATATTTCAAGATTGTATTAATTTTTCTCAAATTGAAAGTTACAGCTGATAGCAACTATCATCGATGGCAATTGATAAAAGCTATCAACGATAGCAACTATCAATGGTACCATTGATAGCTGCTATTAGTGATAGCTCTTAATTTGAGAAAACCGGGAAGAAGCAAACAAAATGGTGGCTAGGCATGAGTTTTTTAGTCTTTTACCATTTTTTATCTATATATGCAATTATTTTATCCTTGTACTACATATTCTATTATTTTAGGCTTGAATTCTATTTATGCAACTAGCCCTATATAAATCTCAACTTCTTGGGAGATTTTCTTTCAACTGATTCAAACTCATCTTCTATAAATTGAAATGAAATTGATTGGTGGAATCATTCGAAACATATAATTCGTTTGACCCTCCAAAGTGGCGAAACTTATGCAGTCATAGAGTTATACAACCATCCTAACAATAGTTGATCAACTGCGGTCCAAGATTCATAGAGTGGATTTACTTGATGGGCAGAGGATGAGCTGGATGCAACGGCTAGACCTTGCTAAGGGGTTAAGGAGGCAATACCTGAGTACTGTCCTCCAAGATCAGCTTCATCTCTATCTGGAACGGTTCCTGTTGGTTGATCATCTGTCATGGCGAACCTGGGTGGACATAAATCTTCGCCAATGAGATGATCCTCAGCCGATAGCTTCGCAAAATGGGCAAAGCCAGATTTCTCCATGGGAGGTAGTTCCCTGGGTCAAGCTTGATGGTGGTAACCTGATTCAACAGCTGATTTAAGGGAGGAGAACTAAAAGAGGGAGAGGTTGAGGTCACAGTGAACGAGGCGGTGGACATGATTTTGCTCTGATACCAAGTAAGAAGACGAAATGATTTTTTTCCTTTTCTATGAAAAGTTTCGGTTGAATAGTTACTTTTCTTATTGCATAACCATTGGCAGAGCTTGCCTTTTCATACAGAGGTTTTATGACCCAAAAATGGGTTTTTTAAATATTTACATAATAAGAATAAATGATAATGGCCACATGTCACAAATATAATGGAAATACTCACAATGGCTTCACATGGGTCTGGTACAGTTTGTTGAAAAATATAATTCATCCTCAGGCTGTATTTTGGCTTTCTCTTTTTCCAAATAAATTGATTTACTCCTTACATGGCCAATAGCAACAAACACGGATGGACGACGGTGACCGACAACTAGAGATGTCTAATTTTTCCATGGAGACGGGGCTCTACGGGGCAGGGATTTCCCAATTAGGCGAGGAATGAGGGAGGGAGTAGGGAAAAAAACTTCTCCTTGAGCTAAATTGGGACAGAGAATAGAAATACAATCCCCGTCCCCACCCCCGGCCTTGATCCCGCCCCGTTCCCCGTCCTCGCCCTGATTAGCTTTTACATATTTATTTAATATGGTTATCTAATGTTATGTTGTTATTATTATAATATAAATATTACATTTAAATTTCAAATTTGATTATTTATTGGGAAACATAATAAATATGTTTAAATTTAGATTATATATGTGAATAATTTGATTTATATTTATTTCTTTCTACTAAAAAAATTAATTAGCTTTTTTAGGCCAAAATTTGAGTAATTAATCTTTAAATTAAAATTATCATATAAAACTAATCATAATAAATAATTTAGTGATAAAGTTAATTATTTAATTAAAATTTGCTCACAATAGTGATTATTAATTAGCTTTTTACAAAAAAAAAAATAACGGAACAAAAATTCCCACAGGGAACCCGATCCCCGCGAATTCCCTGTGAGGAATTTCACGGGATGTGGAATGAAACAAAGAATGAGAATGAAGATGGGGAATGGCATCCCCGTAGAGTTGGCAACAGGGCCGGGCCGGGCCGGGGGAGGGTCCCCCATCCCCGACCCCATTGGGAAAATTCCCCCCATCCCTGCCCCTGTCCCCGCCATTTGAAGGCGGGGACGGGGGTGGGGATTCCCCGTCGGGTACGTGTCCCCCTTGCGGGGAATCCCCTATTAGATCCCCGTGGGGATTCCTCGCGGGAATTTTTCATTTTTTTCTTTCAAATTTTTAAGTTTGGGCTTGACTTTTGGGCTTAAATTTATAATTTATATATTCAATATTGGGCTCACAACACTTATAAGTCTATAGTATACATTATAAACATACATATAAATAAGTTATTTTATATATTATAAATATATATATTTATTAAATACTAAAAATATAACTATATAAAATCGGCGTCGGGGTCGGGGCGGGGATACCATCCCCGTCCTCACCCCGTCCCCGGACGAGGCCCAGAAAAAATTTTCCGATCAAACTGGGGATTCTCTGCCCCGATTGGGGCGGGGCCCCGCGAAAATTTTTACGAACCCTACTGATCCTCGATCCCACCCCGCTCCGTAGACATCTCTACTAGCGGCAAGTGAAGGAAGACAAAGAGAAAGAGAAAATGGGGGGCAGTTGTGTGGGAAAATAAGAGGAAAAGAAGGGGGAAATGGTGTTAGAGCTTTTTTTTTGTTTTTTTTTTTTAAACTTTGTTATTATTACTTTTTTACAACCCTTTAAAAAAAGAAAAGAAAAAAATGAACTAAAGGGCTTTCTTTTTCGTTTTTTTAATATTTTTTTTTTTAAAAAATGGTGTTAGGGCTTTTGTTTTTTGTTTTTTTACTTTTGTTATTATTACTTTTTTACAACCCTTTAAAAAAAATGAACTAAAGGCCTTTCTTTTTCTTAATATTTAAAAAAAATGGTGTTAGGGCTTTGTTTCTTTTTTAAACTTTGCTGTTATTACTTTTTTTACAATCATTTTTATTTTAAGAAAAAAAATAAAAGAAAAAATGAACTAAAGCTTTTTTTTTTTTTAACAATAAGTTAAAATTTACATTTTTTATAATTTGCTCTGTCCCAATTTTTTTGTTAACAAAAAAGTTAAATCTAACACCCTTGTTTTCTTAATTTTTTTTTGGTAACACATTACTATTTTTTTTAATAACTTGCTTACCATTTCTTTTTTTATTTACAGGATTTATTGGTAACTTTATCCCATCTATTCTTCCTTGAAGAGAAGAGAAAAGGAAAAAAGAACCCGTCCATCTTACTTAAATTTCTAGAAATAGACCTACATTTTATTTTATTTTTGAAAAAAAAAAACATACTTTTTGTGTACCCTTGGTGGATATACATGCTTGCTCCCTTGCAATGAGATTGTCCCTGAAGTTGCTCACTACTACACACAACCCCTATGTGGGTGACTGTATAGCCTATAGGGGGGTTGTCAAATATGTCAACAACGATTTGACTCCTGCAACCCCTATGTGGGTGTCTGTGTGGCCTGTTAGGGTGGTCACCAGCTTCGTCAACCACGATCTGACTCTTGTTAGACACGACTCTATGTGGGTGACTATGTGGCCTACATGGGTTGTCGCCAGCTTCGCCAACAATGAACTGACTTCTGTTAGACACAACCCCTATATGGATGACTGTGTGGCCTGCAGGGGTGGTCGTCAACTGCGCCAACAACGATGTGACTCCTGCTAGACACAACCTCTATATGGGTGACTGTGTGGCCTACAGGGGTGGTCGTCAACTGTGTCAACAATGATATGACTCCTACTAGACACATCCTCTATGTGGGTGACCGTGTAGCCTGCAGGGGTGGTCACCAACTGCATCAACAACGATCTGACTCCTGCTAGACACAGCCCCTATGTGAATGACTGTGTGGCCTATAGGGGAGGTCGCCAACTCTACCAACAACGATCTGACTTCTGCTAGTCACAGTCCCTATGTGGGTGACTGTGTGGCCTGTAAGGGTGGTCGCCAGCTTCGTCAACAACGATCTGACTTCTGTTAGACACTGATACTGGGGTATGCCCTAGTTTATTGTCTATTGTATTGTACATTAGTCTCCCGAGTCATTAGGACAAGTGGGAGATTGTTGGGATTGGTGTCCTAATTCTCCCAGAGTCTTGTTGTCTGTAATGATACACATTGTTTGATGAATAAAATAATTATTATTTCATTATGGCATTTATTCATATCCAATAAACAAAACTCCATGGTTATCTTATGTGAACTTAAGCATGTATATGTGATATACAAGTGGATCATGCTTTAAGTAATAACCTGAATAGGTCTGTAGTGTAAGGATTAAGTTAAGATACCTGATTCTGGTGACACTACGGATACGACTCGCTTTGTAGAGGTTTGTAAGTGTTGTAAACTATTACAGATGGTAGATTCTGACCATTCATGTGGAGATGTACGAGGGGGTGTCCTATACAAAGAGTTTGTATAAGACCAGACCACGATATGACTAGATTCTGTATATAACGCCATTGATACTAGAGACTTACATCTCACCTAAATGACCATAGGTGACACGACCTCAATCTTAAGTGTTTTGGGAACTCATGCCTTTGACGGCGGTCCTTTGATTAGTATGGGTGAGAGTGGCCAGATTGTCAACTCAACATGCCTACCTTTTAGGGACTTGTCTGATTTGGGAGTTGGGAATTCAATCCACAAGATGAAATTCACTCCTTTCTCGAAGCAGAGATAAGTAGAGAGATTGCTTCTTTAAGGGCTGATTATGGGGCTTGAACATAGTGGCCACAACTTCTCTTTGGAAGAGAGGACTCAGTCATGGTAGGACTATGACTTATGTTCATTGGAGGTATTAGTGGTCCTTAAGGAGTTAGATGTAACTATAGGGGCATAAAAGTTATTGGCCCATCTCTGTACTTACAAGCGATCTGTGAAGGGTTGTCGCACTGTTGATTGGTTAAGATGGACTATGTGGTAAGGAGACTTTAGTTGACGGTCTTTAGTGGAGTGCCTGACAGGTAACGGATGGTGGATCCGTGACTAAAGAGTTTAGTCAGTTATTCACATACTATTGGAGCTTCGAGCTACATGTCCATAAGGTCCCCTAAGTAGCTCAATGGATTCAGTTGAGGATCAGTTCTTAGTATTGATTTGAAATGTTCAAATTGACAAGAGGTATTTTTGTTATATATAATATAATTGGTTGGTTTATGAGATACATCTAGTGGAGGATTAATATAAATGAGATTTACATTAAGTACCATAGAAAAGAAAAAGAACTATGGTTTATATGTTTCATGAGATGAAATATTAAAACTATAGATTATAAATATAGTATGATAAGTTGGTTATCATTTATATTTATAATAATATTAATTATTGGATAATTAAATATTTTTCTCTAACAATCAATTGAGTTAGAGTTTATTGGTAGTTCATGGTAACTATGAGATAAAAAAAAATGAAAATTGTTTTCCTAATTTTAGTAAGGTTAAGTTTTTGCAAATGTTGAAATTTGAGATTTTGTGAATTATCTCTCGAAAAAGAAGTTTTCAAGTAAATACAATTTACTAAGTGACAGCTTGAAAAAGGTAAACGATCGTGTAGTGTTTTGTAAGCGACAGACACGAAACTAAGCGATGAGCTAAACAATACGATAGGTTTCAGCCATCTCCTACTTGCTCGATCGTTTGCACGATCGGTGTTTCCTCCATTCTTCTGCCTCATACCAAGTCTACACAGAGCCTACCCTCTGGATTCTCACACCGAGGATACCAAGGTAGCCTTATTGGTGGTGTCATACTCAACTCGACACTATCGAGGTTCTGTGGAGGCCGTTTGTGCTGTTGAGGAATTCGTGACCGAGGTGATCGCAGAGGACGAGTGCACGGTGTTTGTGCTATGTAGCGATCGTGTTGTTCGAGCATTTGAGGTCGCTGTGTTCGATCGTTCGTGAGCAAGAGCATGGAGACGAGTCGATAAATGTTTGTAGCATTTCTCCCTGTTCATTTGTATTTTCATGTTGTAATTTCTGTATAGTTTGCATAACTGTATGTTTCTGGTTTTGGCTGTAATTTTTAAATTTCATACATGATTTTAATTTGGAACAATATTTTCTGCTGCTCATGGAAATCCTTGTGATCGATTTTCTTTAATTCGTATCAGAGCCAGGTTGTTCTGATATTCCAAATTATATGTCTGTATTGAACTCATTTTACAGTCATGATGGGTTTCTACATTTGTGTTTAATCGTTAAGTGCATTTGTGGATGGAGTTGATGAATGTTTTGGGTTTAATTGCCTTTTGTTAAAGTTTTCTGGAATTACAAAGTGTTAATTTGTAAGGGCCTCTATGTTTTTGGGCGTAATTAACTTGCAATCGAGTCTGTAATTCAAAGAGTTTGAGTTAGTTGAGTCGTTCATGATGAATTTTCGAAGCATGGAAATGCGGTTTTTAACGAAGAAGAAGATTAAACATTGGTCGTATCGTGTAGCCTAAGGTAAATGATAGTTGGGATTTAACTAAGCGATCGTTTAGATTTTTCTAAATAGTCGTGTAGTATTTACTAAACAATTGTTTAGCTAATGCTACACAGGGGTAAATCGTTTACTTTATCGCGTAACGTTGGTTGCCCGATCGCGTAGGCACTTGAGGTAAACGATCGTAGTGGGAGCATGTGATGCTCATCGTTTAGTAAAAGACGCGCGCTAGACGATTGTGTAGTTAGCAAGCCTCATCACTTAGTTACTACTTACACGATCATGCGTATACGATAGAGAGGCGCTAGATAAGCAATCGCTTAGGCGATGGTGCTTTGCGGCATCGTAGTCGTTGAGACTATCGCAGAAGGCGATCATTGTGCAGAGTGCGCTAAGTAATCGTGTACCTCAAGCTTCATCACTTAGTAAAACGTACACAATCGTGTAGTATTTGCTAAACGATCGTTTAGCTCTGAGAGCGTTGGTAAGCGATAGAACGAAGCGTTTATTTTATCGTGTAGACGATCGCAGGGAGTTTAGTACATGATGGTTGGAGACGCGATGCTTTGCCCGAGCTGTTCAAGACCCGGTTCACCTGTTTGAACCAGAGACTCCTTATTTTTTGTAATAGTTAGCTTTATTTTTTTTTTTTTGTGTGCTTTTAAGGTAATTTTACCCGATTTATCAACACTGGTTTATTATATATGTGATGTATGGTGCTTATATGCCAAAGTGTTTGACATATAGTTTAAAACCAACCTTAGGTTGTGCAATTATTTATGCATCATGTATTATAACTGTTATAATCGAGCGTGAAGAAATTACTTGATAGCATGCACATGCATCATGAAATATAAGAGTTATTTTTTGCATGCAGTGAGGATTATCATGAATCATCCTTTAACTATAAGTATTATAGTCTAAGGGTGAATGGAAGCATATTTTTCTTGTTTCATTGCTGTTTTCTATAAGTGTTATATAAAAGAAGTAGCAATGAATTGACAATGCATTGAGCATGACACTTAGGTTGTTTATAAGCATTATGAATGTCTTGCATGTGTTAACTTAACATTGTGGTTTTAGTTTCCATTTATAAGTATTATAAAGGAAATTAGACCTAAAATCAATAAGAAAGAGTTTCATGCAGACTTAGGGTGAACTCAAGTTTTTTGAAAGGGTTTTAAAATTTGGATTGAGATAGACCTAAGTTCAAGTGGTTCTAAAGAGTTTAGTAACCTAGATTAATCTTTTAAAATCAGTTTAACAAGATTAAATTGGTTGAAATAAAAGATTAAATTTGTATTAAATCTATCTATAAGGGACATTTTGTCTAAGGCGGGTTCTGTCTAGACTGGGGTACTTAAGCTGACGGAAACGAAACACCCCTACCTGGGAACCTACCTAGAAAGTTGAATTAGATAGATTTTCTACAAGCATGCGACAATTGATAGAAGAGTTCGTTAAAGAGTTTAACGAATGATGATAAAAAGTTGTTCAACTTTCCAAAGTAAGCATTACTTTTGGGCAAACCTAAAAAGTCACTTAATTAAAATCCTTAGCCGTGTTTTTTTCTAAGTAAACTAAACCTTAGGTTATAAAATACTCAGTGGGAGGAAGAGATATATATGATATGTCAATGATTCCACTCACGTTTCTCCTTAAATGTTCACACCGTGATATTCATGCTTGGCCTCGTGGTGCCTTGGGAGCATCCCCCTTCGGATGATGTTTGCGTGAGTCAATATCAAGGTGGACGGAGAGAGTGTTTATAGTAAGTGGGTGAAGGGTGTGTGTCAACACGTTCTGCAGTCTCCTTCATTGGTTTACACCATGAGATCTTCTTACACTGCCTCGTGGCTCCCTGGGAGCATCCCACTTCGGATGGCTTTTGTGCAGTTGGTCAATATCAAGGTGAACTCCAGAAATGGATAGGGTCACTTTAGTTTTTGTCCCAATCGGATTTTTTTCCTTCGGATTGGAAGCTTGGGGTGGAACTCTATGGTCTAAAATGAAGGATCACACTTACGGGAAATTGTTAATCAAGTTAATGATTTCTTGACCAAATCAATGATGGCTAGTCCTTAGAGGAGCAAGAGTTGTTATGGTATTAGTGGCTGGTTGGGAATGTCTCAATTCAGAGGAGGGATAAATTGACTACCCTTTGGTGGCTTTTGTCCTAAACTTTTGAAGCATCATTACAAAACTAAATGTCATACGGGGTTCATTTCAGTTTATCTAAACCGCATTGGATGTTGTTTTTTCAACGAGTATTTGCTAAAATCTAATATAGATCAATATGTTTCTTTTCAGCGACATGAATGATTTTCCATTATTTGCCTTTTTTACTTTGACGGATTACATACATTGGAAAGAGTCAGTTAAAACATATTTCGTGGTAAACGACCTTAATTTGTCATGGTTGAGGAGTTTCTTCAAGTCTCGACCAGTGATGCACCGTGAAATATTTGTAATGCATATGAGGTGTGGATGAAGGCTAACTCGTTGGCTTGATTTCACATTTTAGCTAGCATACCTGATGCATTGGCCAAAAGGGTTGAGAATATGGTCATTACACGTAAGAACATGGACTCATTGCAAGAATTGTTTGAACGTAAGTTCTTACTTTTTGAGCACAAAGGGATGGATGACAAAGAAACCAGTAGTGTCAGTTCCCAAGATAAGCTTCAGTTAGAGAAAGCAAGTGTTGTTGACTCTGATGAAGTTCATCAATGAGAAATGTTCTTTGAAATGGAACTTGGAGCTTATTTAGGTTTTGACACTGACCTCACTACTATCCAGAAGAAGAAGAAGTCTAAAGAACGTAAATGTGATTTATTGGTCTTGGAGATGTGTTTGGTAGAGAATGATGATTTTTCCTGGATACTTGATTCAGGTGCTACTAACCACGTTAGTTCTTCCTACCAAGGATTTAGTTCCTGACAAACGTTGCAAGAGGGAGAGTTGACTCTCGGTACTGGTGAGGTTGTTTCAAGCTTTGTTATAGGAAGGCTGAAGTTATTTTTGGACAAGAAATGTTATATGTTACTGGATAATGTTTTTAAAGTTCTTCATATCAAGAGGAACTTAATCTCGGTTTCTTGTCTGATTAAACAAGGTTATACCATCTCCTTTTCTGAGAGTAAAGTGTTTATTTTCAAGAATGGTATGGAGATTGGTTTTGGGTTAATGGAAAATAACTTGTATGTACTAAGATCGTTAGTCATAAAAACCTTGCTTAATACTGAAATGTTAAGTACAGCGACAACTACAAAATGACCAAAGGTTTCTCCTATGGAAAACGCCCATCTTTGTCAGCTAAGGTTAGGTCACATCAACCTCAATAGGATTGAACAGTTGGTAAAATGTGGACTTCTAAAGAGTTTAGAAGAAAACTCCTTGTCGATATGTGAATCATGCCTTGAAGGCAAGATGAACAAACGACCTTTTATTGGAAAAGGTTATAGAGCCAAATAAACGTTGGAGCTTTTACATTCAGGCCTCTGTGGTCCGATGAGTGTTAGAGTTCGAGGTGGGTATGAATATTTCATCTCTTTTATAGATGATTATTCAAGGTATGGGTATCTCTACCTAATACAACGTAGGTCTGAAACTCTTGACAAGTTGAAGAAGTATAAGGTTGAAGTTGAAAACTTGTTAGATAACAAGATAAAAACATTACGATCTGATCGTGGTGGAGAGTATATGGACCTTCAATTCTAGAACTATATGATAGAACATGGAATTACATCCCAACTCTCGGCTCTAGGTACACCTCAGCAAAACGATGTATCAAAAAGGAGAAACAGAACCCTGTTGGACATGGTTCGGTCTATGATGAGTTATGCTCATCTTCTAGACTCGTTTTAGGGATTTTCAATGGAGATTGCATGTTACATTTTGAACAATTTCCTCGAAAAGTATTTTTGAAACACCTTTTGAGCTGTGGAGAGGCCGTAAAGATAGTTTACGCCACTTCAGGATTTGAGGATGTCTGGCCCACGTGCTTGTGGCTAACCACATTCGAAAGTTTGCCTCTTTGTAGGCTACCCATGGAAACGAGAGGTGGTACTTCTATGATCCGAGTGAGAATAAAGTGTTTGTGTCGACAAATGCTATCTTCTTAGAAGAAGACCACGTCAGGGATCATAAACCACAAAGTAAGCTTATTTTACATGAGATTTCTAATGAGATTACTGAGGGTTCAACAAGAGTTGTTGAACAAACTAATAGATCAACGAGAGTTGTTGATGTCGGTTCATCTAGTCAACCATCTCAAGAGTTGAGACTGTCTCGATGTAGTGGCAGGGTTACGAACCCATCGAAACGCTACATGGGTTTGACTAAAGCCCAAAACATCATGTCCGATGATGGGGTCGAAGATCCATTGTCTTATAAGCAAACAAAGGAGGACGTTGACAAAGATGAGTGGATTAAAGTCATGAACCAGAAAATGGAGTCTATGTACTTCAATAATGTCTAGGAACTTGTGGATTGGTCTGATGAGGTAAAACCTATAGGGTGTAAGTGGATTTACAAGTGAAAATGAGGTGTAGATGGAAAGGTGCAGACCTTTAAGACTAGACTCGTGGCAAAAGGGTTATACCTAGGTCGAGAGAGTGGACTATGAGGAAACTTTCTCATCTGTTGTCATGGTAAAGTATATCAGGATACTCCTGTCCATAGCCACATTTTATGATTATGAGATATGGCAAATAGACGTCAAGACTGCCTTTCTGAATGGTAATCTTGGGAAGACCATCTACATGGCTCAACTAGAGGGGTTCGTTGTTTCAGATCAAGAGCAAAGAGTTTGCAAGCTTAATAGGTGCATTTATGGGCTGAAATAAGCGTCTAGATTGTGGAACATTAGATTTGACAGTGCGATCAAATCGTTTGGCTTCGATCAGAACATTAATGAGCCTTGTGTTTACAAGAAAATCATCAACGACTTAGTAGCTTTCCTGGTATTGTATGTGGATAATATCCTACTCATTGGGAATGATGTAGACTTTTTTACTAACATTAAATCATGGCTAGCCGCCCAATTCCAAATGAAAGATTTGGGAGAGGTGCAGTATGTTCTAGGGATCCAAATCATTCAGGATCATAAGAATAAGAGGTTGGCCTTGTCTCGGGCATCGTACATTCATCAAATGTTGATCAGATATAGGATGCAAAATTCCAAGAGGGGTTTATTACTCTTCAGGCATGGAATTATTTTGTCTAAAGACCAATGTCCTAAGACACCTCGAGAAGTTGAGAAGATGAGATGAATTCCCTATGCTTCGGTGATTGGAATCTTAATGTATGCAATGTTATGTATTGGATCTGACATTGCAATGCAGTAGGGATTGTCAGTCGTTATCTGTCCAATCCAGGATTAAATCACTAGATGGTAGTCAAAACGATCCTCAAGTATCTTCGGGGAATGAGGGACTACATGCTCGTGTATGGAGATAAGAATTTGATCCTTACAGGATACAAGACTCTGACTTTGAGACTGATAGAGATGCTTGTAAATCGACATCAGGGTCAGTGTTCACTCTGAAAGGAGGGGCTGCTAAATATGCCTTTGTCGCAGACTCCACTATGGAAGGATGCATCTCAGACTCCACTATGGAAGTCGAATACGTAGTAGTTTGTGAAGCTGCTAAAGAGCCTATTTGGCTTAGGAAGTTCCTTACATATTTGGAAGTTGTTCCAAATATGTCTTTGTCAATCACTCTCTATTGTGATAACAGCAGGGTTGTGGCAAATTCAAAGGAACCTCGGAGTCATCATAGAGGCAAGCATATTGAACGGAAGTATCATTTGATTAGGGAGATTGTGCATCGCGGTGATGTGATAGTCACGAAGATCGCGTCGGAGCACAACTTGCTGATCCGTTTACAAAGGCTCTCACGGCTAAAGTGTCTGAGGGTCCTCTGGAGAGTTTGGGTCTACGGGACATGCAACATCTTATCTAGGGCAAGTGGAAGATGATACTGGGTATAGAGTATGCCCTAATTTATTGTATATTGTACTTGTTTTTCATGTATTGTACATTAGTCTCCCGAGACATTAGGACAAGTGGGAGATTGTTGGGATTGGTGTCCCAATTCTCCCGTAGTCTTATAGTTTGTAAACATTATACACATTGTTATTAATAAAATAAGAGTTATTTTATTTGCATTTACTCATATTCAATAAACAAAGATTCGTAGTTATTTTATGTAAACTTAAGCATGTATATGAGATATACAAATGAATCATGCCTTAAGTAATAACCTAAAAGGTATGTAGTATAAGGATAAAGGAGGGATACCTTATCCTGGTGACTTTACGGATACAGGCCACTTTGTAGAGGTTTACAAGTGTTGTGAACTACTACAGATGGTCTGATCCTAAACATTCATATGGAGACATGCAAGCGGGTGTCCTATACAAAGAGTTTTTATAAGACCGAACCACGAGATGATTTGTCTCTTTATATAATGCCATTGATAACTGAGACTTATATTTCACTAAAGGGACCATAAGTGACATGACCTTAATCTTGAGTGTTTTGGGAACTCTTGCCTTTGAGGGCGGTCCTTTGATTAGTATGGGTGAAAGTGGCCAGATTGTCAACTCAACAAGCCTACCTTTTTGGGGATTTGTCTAATTGAGGATTTAGGAACTCGGTTACACAAGATGAAATTTACTCCTTCCCCGAAACAGAAGTAAGCAAATAGATTGCTTCTTTAAGGGCTGATTCCAGGTCTTGAACATAGTGGTCACACCCTCTCTTTTGAAGAGAGGACCCAGTCATAGTAGAACTATGACTTATTATTCATTATAGCAATCAGTGGTACTTAAAGAGTTAGATGTAACTACAGGGGCCAAACGGTAAATTGGCCCAGTTGTACTTACGAGCAACCTGTGAAGGGTTATCACACTGTTAATTGGTTAATATGGACACAGAAATATATCTGTAGTGAGACAAATGCAGTTGTCGGTCTTTAGTGGAGTGCCCGACAGTTAACAGATGGTGGATCTCGTGACTAAAGAGTTTAATCAGCTATTCACGTACCGTTGGAGCTTCAAGCTACAGGTCCATAAGGTCCCCTTGGTAGCTCAATGGATTCAAGTTGAGAATTAGATTTTGGGTTAGTTTGAAGTGTTCAAATTAACAAGAGAAAATTCAATTATATATGATATAATTGGTGTGAAGTATGGGATAGATCAAGTGGAGGAATTAATATAAATATGATATACATTAAGTACCATAAAATAGAAAAAGAACTATGATTTGTATGTTTCATGAGATGAAATATTAAGACAATATGTTATAAATATAATATGATAAGTTGGTTATCATATTTATTTATAATATAATAATTATATGATAATTAATTTCTTTTTCTCTAATAACCGATTAAGTGAGATGTTATTGTTGGTTTCATGGTAACCGTGAGATAAAAGAAAAATGGTTTTCCTAATTTTGGAAGTGACTTCATTTGGAAAGTACTCACAGAAATAAGCTATCAAGTGAAAGCGATTCACTAAGCGATAACATTCAAAGACTAAACGATCGTGTAAAGTTGACTATACGATAGTCATTCAGCTGATCGTAGCTAAATGATCGAGTGGCTATGTCTATACACAGGCTGTCGTTTACTAAACGATTGAGCACTTCATCTATGCGATCGACAACATCTTATCTCCCACTTGCTCGATCGTCTACTCGATCGTAGACCTCCAGTATCTTTCTTAAGCCAATATCATACAGAGCCCAAAACTCCTGGATTCTCACACCGAGAATACCAAAGTAACCATTGTGGTGGTGTCCTCATTCAGTTCGTGGATTGACTTAGACTCGATTTGGTTCGTGGAGTTGTTGGCCATTCGTTGTGTTCGTGTTCGTTGGCTGTATCGGTTGTTGCATTCAAGTGTGCTGTTTTTGGACGTTTGTAGATTGATTGAGGGATTCGAAAAGAATGGTTCTTCAAAGGTATGCATTGTATCATCATTTAGCATACTGTAATTTCTCGATATTCATAACTTGTTAGTTTCTGTTTTAGATTGTAATGTTTTGTGTTCAATCGGAATGGAATTTGGAACATTCCCTTCCGCTGCTTATAGAAATCCTCGTATTTAATTTCTTTCAGAGCTAAATACTATACCAATTTTGAAGCTCATGTACACATTCATAAGGGTAAATATATGTCTTGACATGTGAGTCTTCAGAAACAAAATAAAGATGAGCTTTTAGAAGACGATGAAAAACTGACTTTCTGGCTTTCTTCATTTTTCGTGAGTATCTGCTCTTGCTTTTTATCCTCGCGGTGTGGGTCTTCCATGGTCATTGAGACTTATAACCCTTATCAATGTAGTCGGCAATTTGGATTCTACCAAGATGTTCCATATGACTTGGGTAGGGAAGTCCCAAAAGCAAATTTCACCAACGTTTTACGGCATTGGATGATACGTGTCTATGACAATACTTTGTCCTAGGTGTGCCTTCGTGCAGGCCTATTGAACCTGCACACCCATGTTACTTCTCATTATAGAAACTGGTGGCTAGCAAAAACATGACACTTATCTTGAAGAAGAGATACATTATTTAGTATATAGTACCTTATTCCCTCTTACCAAGTCCAAAGTCGCTAAAAGAACTGAAAATGATATAGGAGGTAAAAAGATTCGTATACTTGGAACTAGTGGACCTATCCCTGTGCATGCTGAAGAAAGTCACATTAGAAATGAAGACCATAATTGGAAAGGATCTAGAAAATCTGATAAGCAGCTGATATGCTCTTACCCCTTTTCGTATCCTCTTTTTGCTATTATTTGTTTTCTTATAATTACATTTGCTTTGTAGTCACCCTTAGATGATCGCATCCTAAACATCGAAGAAACCTCAAAATCTTTTATGAGTCCGGGTGGTTATGATTCTACATTCGTTCGCGTCGACCAATTTAAAGCATCATGACTCCAACTTGTCCTCTTGTGATTAATGAGTCACCTAGGCAGGTAAAGAAAACAATGTCCATGGCTGCTTCCGAGGTCTTTGATTTTTTGCGTTGTCGATGTGATTTTTGATGTTTGACGTCACACTATTTTGGCTATGTGGGAGACTATACATAAGCAAATCATGTGTACGTCTTTTGATAAAGTCATTTATCTCGAAGATGAAACCCGCTAGATATTTGAGGCAATTTCTGACATTTGTTGTGCTAACTTCCTCCTCTAAAAAAACTCATCAATGAATATTTTCGAAAGGTAGAAAATTATAACCAGTTATAATCATCATTTTCTTCCCAACTGAGTCAGGCAGATAAAATTCGTCGACTGGAGAAAGCCAAGTTTAACTTAGAGAAGGTGCTACGTGGTGGAAGTAGCATGCTTACCCAAAAGAAGGAACTTCTGGAGCGTGATTCACATGCATTGCAGGAAGAGAAAGAATTGTTAACCAATTAAAAGCTATCAAAACTGAATGTGCTGAGATATCCAAGCTGATTTTTGAAAGCAAAAAACTCTTAAAACAACGTAAAATTGAAGCCTCTAAAATGAGAGAGAATATAAATAATCTTGAAAGCACTCCTACTCTTACTGAGAAAGATACAAAAATTCTGGAAATTTTTTGTGGAATGTTAGAGGCAACGCAACGAGAGCTGGAGAACTACAAATGGGCATCATGAGCTAGCTTTATCTATTTTATCTAATTATATGCAATCTACTGTAATGGCTTTATGGATTTTATCATTCTTAACTTGTCTTTCTAGTGTTATGTTGATGAATCTTCTTATCATATATTTTTTCTACTTGACCGAGCTTAAAATTTTCTTTTAAGTTGCCTACGTACCCTTTTAGAAAAAGGATCAAGTCATAAAGTAGTTCAATAGATCCTTTTTTTTTTTAATATTTATCAAGCACAAACTTTCTTAAGAAATTTTTTGTTGATTGGGCTAATTCTCCATCCATTTCGATTAACGATCTTGTATGCCTCATTTATGTAAACTTCTTTGACGATGTAGGGTCCATCCCATTTAGGCGTGAACTTATTTTCTGTATGTCTTATCATGATAATCGGTCTTCTAACATCAAGTACCAGATCACCAACTTGAAAAGTTCAAGGCTTCATGTGTTTATCAAAGGCTTTGGACATTTGTGTTGATAACATTCTAACGCCTATTGAGCTTCCAATCATTTTTCATCATGTTCTTCTAACTTTTGAAGGCGTATCTTGGCGTTGTCTTCTGTGGTCAATCATTCTTACATTGCCATTCTCAATGATGGGATCTCTCTTTCTAGGGGGAGAATGACTTCCACTTCATAAACAAGAGAATATGGTGTGACTCCTATAGGGGTGCGATGAGTAGTTCGATAAGCCCATAACGCTTCTCCAATCTTCTCTTACCAATCTATTTTTGTCTTGGAGACCACTTTCTTTAGTAGATTACGTAGGGTTTTGTTGAATGCCTCTGCCATCAGGGTGTTAACAAATATTCTTCCATTATCTATCACAATACGATGAGGAATGTCGTATTGGTGAATGATGTATGTTCTGACAAAGTTTACGTTGTTTTCCTTTTTGGCCTCTCTTAGTGGCACGACTTTAGCCCACCTTGAGAAATAATAAGTTCTTGCAAGGATATAAAAGTGTCCCACCAACGAATTAGGCATTATGGGTCTAACCAGGTCGAGTCCCCAAGCTTCAAAAGGCCATGAAGCTACTGTTAGTTGAAGAGGTTCTGGTGGTTGACGTATAAAATTTGCATGGAACTAACAAGCTTCATAATGTTTTGCATACTGCATTGAGTCGTGGATCAAGGTAGGCCATTAGTAACCCATTATTTTTATTTGATGTTGGAGCTTTGGTCCAGACTGGTGAGCATCGCATATACCTAAATGTGCCTCTTCTAGGACTTTTATCGATTCTTCCTTTCTTAAGCATCAAAGAAAGAGGCCTTTGTATGAGCATTGATAAAGTGTATCATTGTAATAGATAAATCGCGCAGCACTTCTTCGTATCTCATCTTTGTTGATAAAGTGTATCATGTTTATAGGTACATCATTTGAGGTTGTCAAAGTAGTAGCTAAATTTGCTAGTGCATTTGCTCTCTTATTTTTTGATCTTAGTACAAATTTCAGTATTATGCCTTCGAATTTATCCATTAATCTCCTGGCATAAATGAAATAGGGCTTTAAATCATCGTGTTTCACGGCATACTGCCGTGAGAGCTAATTTATAACTAATTTTGAATCCCCATATACTTCTGTGTATGCTATCCCAATCTCAAGAGCCATTTGAAAGCCAGTGATGAGCACTTGGTACTCTACAACGTTATTCAAACACAGCTCACTGAGTGTGAAGCTATACGACAACACATGTTTCTTAGGAGAAATAAAGACGACACCACCGCCTGCTCCATTTCTTCGTGTTGTGCCATCAAAGTACATAGTCCAAGGTTCCTTGCTTTCGATAAGGAATACTTCTTCATCAAGCAAATCTTCGCATAGTTTCCAATTTGATGGGATCAGATGGTTCGCCATGAAATCTCTCAATGCTTGACATTTCACTGCCTTCTGGGGTATATATACAATATCATATTGTTGAAATATGATTGCCCATTTAGCGAGGCGTCTTATGATGACTGGCCTAGATAAGATATATTTAATAGGATTGGCCCTTGTTACCAAGTGTACAGTGAAGGCTTGCATATAGTGTCTTAACTTGTTTATGGCAAAGAACAAGGTGAGACACATCTTCTCAATTGGAGAATAATTCAGCTCAACCCCGGTCAAATTTCTACTTAGATAATAGAGCGCACATTCCTTGCCCTTTTCCTTTTTTTTGTGCAAGTAGTGTTCCAGGGGATCTTTCTTGAGCGGCAATATATAATATTAATGGTCTTCCAGCTGTAGGGGTGCTCAGAACCAGAGGATTGAGCAAATACTTTTTTATGCTATCAAAGGCATTTTGGAAAGTTTGATCTCATTCAAAGACCGTATCCTTCCTCATCAATTTTTTAAATGGTTGACATCGTCCTGAAAAGTTAGATATAAACCTTCTGATATAGGCCAAATGACCTTGAAGACTTTTTAACTCATGCAGGTTTCTTGGATTTGGCATTTTTTTTATAGTATCGATTTTAGATTGATTGTTTTCGATTCCACGATGCCTTATGAAAAACCCAAGAAACTTTCCTGAAGTCATGCCGAACGCACATTTAAGAGGATTCATTCTCCATTGATATTTCCTTAGGCGGTCAAAGACAAGCTTTAGATCCTTTAGGTGGTCATGTTGCTTCTTGGACTTCACTATAAGGCCATTGGCGTAACACTCGACGTGTTTATGTAGCATATCAACAAAGATTTTATGCATAGCATGCTAGTATGTGGCACTTGCATTCTTTAATTTGAAAGGCATCATCTTATAACATTATATACCTTAACATTATATACTTTTGGAGTTAGAAACGTTATTTTCTCTTCGTCTTTTAGAGCCGTTTGAATTTGGTTATATCCCAATGACTCATCCATGAAAGATAGGGCTTCATGCCCGGTAGTGGCATCCACCATAATTTCTATGATGGGTAAGGGAAAGTCATCTTTTAGGCACGCATTATTTGGGTCACGAAAATCCACGCATACACATAAGGTGCAATTTTTTTTTCTTACGGGCACAATGTTGGTTATCCATGTTGGGTACTTGACTTCACGTACAAATTCTGCCTCTATTAGCCTGTTAACCTCCTCTTCAATTTGAGGAATTAGTTCTGGTTGAAAGTGTCTTGAGCTTGCTTGATTGATACCCTAATTTAATCGCCAGGCGATGAACCACAACTATTGGGTCAAGCCTGGGCATTTCTTTATACACCAAGCAAAGACGTCTTTACATGCCATGAGTAAGCTCACATATTCTTTTTCTTCGTCACCAGTAAGTTGTGCACTTATGAAGGTTAGACGAGGCTTTTCTATCATTCCCAGGTTGACTTCCTTCAGCTCATCAACCATTGATTGACCACCATCGTCCAGTGATAAAGGAACTCCTTCCACGTCCTCTTCAAGCACTTCAGAATCTGATGCTTTCTCTATTGTGATGTGACAAAAACTTGTTACATCCTCTTCATCATCTGGGTCATTCTTTTTCGGTCAAATGATAAGGACCTCGTGTGTTTTTACTTTTAACGAGCCCTCCGTATTTACGAAAACAAACAACTTCCTTTTCATTTTTTAGGGAACAACACTGCAAATTTTTCATCACTTTATGCCTCACATGCTTTACTTGAGAACTCTATGGGAGATCGCTGTTGGCCTCTTGTTGTGGTCACGTTTAATCTCTCAAAGGTAGATGCCCGGATGGTTGAAGTCGAACACACTATTTATCTTATTCGAGCTTCCATTTAGCCTTCGAAAGGCTGAAAGTCGGGTGGAGCCAGAGGTTGAATGTTGATTTTCATCTTCAACTACAGGTGTGCTTATTGGCTCAAGGGACTTATATCCAAGTCCAGACCTTAAGATAGGTATAAAATAACCTCGTTTTTGAAGTTTCTTTTAAGTCAGAGAAAGCCCGGTCCTTTCATCAAATTTTTTTAGACTTTTAAGCTCTGTGTGAGTTGTAAAGTCATACCCTACCTTTGCCAGTAACTTATATGCCTTTGAATCAAAACCATCTTTTTTTTCCCTTCAAGAACTGTTATTGTCTCTTCTTTCTCGGCCTTTTATACTTCTTCCTTATCCATCTTTGTAAGTGGTATGGTGAAGTTTTCTTTCAAAATTTCAATGTCTCTGGTTGTCAGAGTTTTTGAGCATTCTACAAATGGTGACTCACCTTTCTTGCGTCGAGAAAAAGGAACATAGCATAGAACATGCGGGTTTGAGATCTTTTTTTGTGGGCTAATCGTCTTTTCGTTCTTTAACACTTCAGATTTGGCTTCGGTGGTCGGTTCATCACTTCTTCGATTGCTGAAAGCATTTACTTCATTCGACTTCGTTGTTGTGATTGCTTGTTGCTCGAGCTTATAAGTGCCTTTAGCCACAAGAACCTCTTTCGTTATAACTTCACTGATATTATCACATTTTAGATAAAATTTTGCATTAGCAAAGTGAGATTCAGCCTCTGAGAATGGCTTCAAGTCAACATCACCTTTTTGATGCCGTGTTAATAGAATTTAATACACTGGTGGAGTGTGGAGGTTACTACTCCATTTTCATGAATCCAGGGATGCTCTAGTAATAGCTGGTAGGTGGTTGTTGCCTCGATCACATGAAATATAGTGCTTGGTTGCAAATCCCCTATGATGATTTCTAGACGAATAAAGCCTATCACTCTCTGCACTCCTTGATTGAAGCCTTGAATTATCAATTTACTACCCAAAAACTCGTCCACCAAAATGCCCAATTGATTCATGGTTTATTTTGCAATATATTGACAGCTGAGCCATTGTCGATGAGGATTCGACTGAGTTTCTGCTCTCAGACATATTCTGACACAAATAGGGGTCTATTATGGAGATTTGACCAAAGTAGTAAATCTTCGTCGGTGAATGATATCGATATACAACATGAAGAACATGTATTTGTTTGGGTTAGAAGTAGTTGGAGTTTCATTTCCTTTTAATATTTTGACAAGTGCATCCTTGGTCTTCCGTGGGAGTGACAACAAATCATTTACACTGAAATATGGTAGTTTCTCTAGCTTGGTCATCGCTTCTAAAGATTTTGAAGGGGTGCCTTATCTTCATGTTGGATTATTTTTCCTAAAACTCGCAGTTTGTAGTGTCAAACATATTCTATTTGAAATAAAGATGTTATCGACATTTATTCAATAAAATTGTTGTTGAGTTTGTAAATTGCACTAGTAAAGACTACATCCAATAAACAAAAGATCCGTGGCTATTACATGAATACTTGAACTTTACGTGGAGACATAAGAGTGTATCAAGTTCGAGTAAATAGCCAAAACGATCTATAGTATATGAATAAAGTTGGGTGCCTTATTTTGATAACACTATAGGATGCAACCTACTTTGTATTTGAAGGAACTTTTATATAAGAGTAGCTATGAGCGGAAGCATATCTTTCCAAGTCATTATGACAGAATTTCCACATATACATTCAAACATACAAATATACATTCACAACGCTAAATTACTGGCATGCTTAGAATCAATAAATAAGAGACCGAGAGATCATATCAATTTAAGACTTTTTCTTCACAGTAAATCTCGCTTTCGCTGGAATGGCAAGCTATCGTTTAGCAACTCTCAATCGTCTACGTTGAACAACCTCCACACGAATAGAAGGAAATGGGGACGATACCACCAGTTGGAGCCCTTAGTATTCTCGGAGTGAGAATCAAAAGGGTGGACTTTGTTCAGATTTGGTAGAGGGGAGAAGGAAGGGAGATCGTATACAACGATCAAGCAAGTGGGAGAAAGGCTCATCTATCGTATAAACAAAATGCTTGATCGTTTGTTGAAGTATACAATCGTGTAGGAAAAGTTAAGCGATCGTCTATACGATTGTGTAGGAAAAGCTAAGCGATCGTCTATACGATCGTGTAGGAAAAGCTAAGCGATCGTCTACACGATTGTTTAGAAAAACTCGGGTCCTAAACTATTATTTAGTAAAAGGTAAGCGATCGTTTAGTAAATAGCATGCGCGGGTGTGAACGTTAAACGATCATTCAGCACTATTGTATAGGCTCTGATTTTTACTAAGCGATGACACACTTCAACACTATATCTCTGTCACACCCCGCCCCAGACCACCCTTTTAGCCTAGGAAAGGGCGTGACTGCAACAGTTATCAACCCTTTGGCTAACACTTACTGCCTAATAACTCTTGTAAAATAACTCTAATACCAAAATATAACTCATATACAACGTAATATCTTTAGAACAAAAATTTATTAATTCAGAAACATAACATATTTAGAGTCATTACAATACTAGATTCATAAGTCCCAAACCCAAAAACCCTAGTCCCTCTATGAACAATAGTAACATGTGTACAATATTAACAGTAACCACCTAGAGAGACGGTTTACAGATCTCTTTATCCTTTAGTGGCAGAGCAGATGCAAAGCTATCTTTAGAGGATTTGACTGCTACCTGTGGGGGGGAAAAGGAAAACATTTGAAAACGGGGAGAGCTTACGCCCAGTGAGTGACTTAAGAAAGATAAATGATTCTCATGCAAAATCTCAATAAAGAGTTTAACTGAAATATAAGCTTTTATAGTACTTGTACTGCAATATAAACATTTTCCAAGTATAAAACATATAAAGCTATTTTAATCATAAAACAGTAAAACTATTTCTCAGTTGAGAATAACCCTACTGTGGGTAAAAATAATCGCAACACCAACTGCTAGTCAAGAGAGAACCCTTTTGCTTAATCTCTAACTCTAACTACCTAGGTGCACGTGGCGATACTAAGTACCATCATACCTTAGGTACTTCTGCTCAGATACCTTCTCAAACGTCCTTCAATATCTGGTTGGTTTGGTACCTTCTCAAACATCCTTCGGTATTTAGTTGGGTGGATACCTTCTCAAATGTTCTTCGGTATCGCGTTTTAAGTAAAACTAGTCATAAATGACTTTTTCCTTAAAGCATGTAAAGTATTACACATATAAAAACATGGCTTTAAAGATACTAACGCATGCTGAGTATATTTAACACATATAAATAGCTTTTCAACAACTTCTCACACATGCATGCATTTAAAACATAACTCATGGTTTGCTTGGAAATCACTTTGTAAAACTAGCTGACATGAGAATGATCTTCTTTAAAACATGCTTTCTATAAAACATTGTAAATCAAACATTTCATGCAAATGTTTTAGTCAAACGTTTTAGTCACTCATCTTGATTACTTAGGAGCTTTTCACTCTAGTAGCTCCCTTTTCTACCTCGGGCTCCCTTTTCACCCCTAGAATCCAGATTCAACTTACAGCTTAGATTACTCATAGTCCTGGACCTTATTTTGAGATACTTCCTTCTACAAGCCTATTCATGTCTCAGAAAGCTTACCCTAAAATTTGAGCTTAGAACTTCTCTTGGGTTGGCCGGAATCTCAAAATTTTCAAGACTGGCCCAGGCTTATCCGATAGCCTAACCCTTCTGTCTTCTTCTCAGTTTCTAGCCCGATCCCTTCGAGCTTTTCCTTCGGCAGACCTACCCTGAAAACTAGACTTCCAGAGCTTTCAGGTGGCTTTGAAATCACTCCAAAGCACGAGTAAATTGGGAGAACTCCTCGTCCCAATTCGATGCTGTTTTCCATACTTCACTGTGCAATGCGTCCTCTTTGAAATTCTATGACCAACGCATGGATTTTGGCTCCAACGCAAGGTTTGCTCAACTTTCCCACTCTTTTTACTATATTTTTGAATTGTGATCTAAAAATGAAGTCTCTTGGCCCTATTTATAGGCGTCTAAACCTTCTCCAAAGTTGATACCACCTACTTGGCTGCATGGCCAAGAAACACACACTACCAACACATCTTTTTTATCAACACAATCTAAGTGTCTTCCTCCCATGTAGCCAACGCATGAGCTTCCAATCTGATGCCACCACTTCAAATTCTTAAGGCTTAAGGCTTTCCACCCAAGAAGACACATGGTTTAATGACGTTTTCTAGGTGATCTCATCCTTTATATGCGTCCAACTCTTGAATGCTTAACGCATAATTCATACTCAATGCATAGCCTATAATCAATGCATAGTAAGCAACTTAGACATCACAATCCAACTTAGCCATCGCAATAGCTAGCCTTTACCAACGCATAAGATGACCGTCCATCCTCGACGCATGGCTCACTAGGTAGCATCGCACGACTTGCTTGGCATGGGCGCATGGTACTGGTCACCGACGCATGGGCTACCTTATAACGTATGCCTTGCCTACCTTTGTGCCTTCTAACGCGACATTTCCATTTTCCTTCTTCAGCCACATGCCCTCACCAACAACCCTTCCAACGAATCGACACCACCCTTCCAACGCATCAACACACTAATTTCTATACTTAGCCAAATTTCCAAGTTTTTCCTCAAAAGTTAAACTTCCAAATTTCCTTTTTTCTTCAACATCAACCTACTCACCACACTAGTCTTAGTAAGGAACATACTCGAGTAGAGAAATTAGGATTCGGGGTTTACATTTACCTCCCCCTTATAAAAATTTCGTCCTCAAAATTTCGCTACAAGTTTGTCAATTAAACAACTGTGGATACTTGTTTTTTATTTGCTCTTCGGCTTCCCACGTTGCATCTTCCGTGCTATGGTTTCGCCATAGTACCTTTACCAATGGGATTGTCTTATTCCTTAAGTGCTAAGTCCTTAGGTACGCATATCCTACCTTCTTTTAATAGTACCTTG
This sequence comes from Benincasa hispida, assembly GCF_027475165.1. NCBI lineage: Eukaryota > Viridiplantae > Streptophyta > Magnoliopsida > Cucurbitales > Cucurbitaceae > Benincasa > Benincasa hispida. The sequence goes on along the minus strand of NC_143480.1, from coordinate 55,877,520 downwards.
TCAGCTCTTAATTGGTAGTCCATCCTCAATCCTTTATCTACTTCTTCAGCTAACTTCTGAAGATCGGAATCCTTTAAATGCTCATGTTGAATGTCTTCTACGAGTGTAGGACGCACTTGAAATGAAGCTAATAACCTTCTTGTTTGACCGATTGATAATGTTGCCTTAGCATTATACAACTCATGAATCAGTGTACCCTTCATTAAATTGATACTAGCTCTAGCTGATCTAGTTTTTCAACTTAGAGCATCAGCTACCACATTTGCTTTACTTGGTGATAGTCAATTATGCAGTCATAATCCTTGATCAACTCGAGCCATCTTCTTTTGTCTTAAGTTCAGTTCCTTCTGATCAAAGATATGCTTTAGACTTTTATGATCCGTGAATATATGACTCCGCTTACCAAACAGGTAATGTCTCCACAACTTTAGAGCTAATACAACTGCTACTAACTCCAAATCGTGTGTAGGGTAGTTACATTCATGCTTCTTTAACCGTCGAGAAGCATAAACTACTACCTTTCCCTCCTGCATCAGCACACATCCTAACCTTTGTCGGGATGCATCACAATAAACCTCAAACTCTTTACCTGGTGTAGGTAGAGTTAATACTGGTGCTGACACTAACCTCTGTTTCAATACCTGAAAACTATGCTCGCATTCTGGCGACCATTCAAACTTCGCATCTTTTCTGGTTAGGTTTGTTAACGGCAGGGCTATTTAGGGCTATTTTAGAAAAGCCCTCCACGAATCTCCTATAATAACCTGCTAAACCCAGAAAACTGCGTACTTCGGTTACATTCAGGGGTCGTTCCCAATTGACTATTGCTTCTATCTTTTGTGAATCAACACTAACTCCATCAACTGAAACTATATGCCCAAGGAATACGACTTGGTTTAACAAAAAATCACACTTACTAAATTTGGCATATAATTCTTTTTCCCTTAGAATCTGTAACACCATCCTCAGATGTTCGTTGTGCTTTTCTTCACTACTAGAATATACTAGTATGTCGTCTATGAACACTATTACAAACTGATCCAGATAATGACGAAATATCCTATTCATCAAATCCATAAATACCGCAGGAGTATTTGTCAATCCAAACGGCATTACTAGGTACTCATAATATCAATATCTAGTTCTGAGTGCAGTTTTTGGAACATCTGTGTCCTTCACCTTCAACTGGTGATAATCTGATCTCAAATCTATCTTAGAGAACACCGTGGCTCTCTCTAACTGATTGAAGAGATCATCTATACGAAGCAATGGGTACTTATTCTTAATGGTCACCTTATTCAACTGTCTATAATCTATGCATAATCTAAGAGTACCGTCTTTCTTCTTAACAAACAAGACTGGCGCTCCCCAAGGCGACACACTGGGTCTAATGTACCCCTTATCTATAAGTTCCTGTAACTGAACTTTTAATTCCTTCAGTTCTGTTGGTGCCATCCTATATGGTGCCTGGGATATAGGTGTTGTACCCGGAACTAACTCAATAGTAAACTCTATTTCTCTATTAAGTGGAAAGTCTGGTAACTCTTCAGGAAACACATCTAAGAATTCTTGTACCACAGGTACATCCTCAGGTCTCAGTTTCTTATCCTGTCAAACTGTTACATAGGCTAAATTGGCTTTGCTTCCTTTACTCAACAATTTCCTAGCCTTCACTGTTGATATCAAACTTCCTGGAAGCATTCTTTTACTCCCCACCAGGGTTATTTCTTTTTCACCTGATGTTCTAAACACTATTTCTTTCTTAAAACAATCCATAGTGGCATAGTGTTTACTTAGGAAATTCATACCTAAGATAACATCAAACTCTAGTAATTCTAATGGAATCAAGTCGACCCATAAACTCTGATTTCCAAGAATTATTTCACAATTCTTGTAATACTCATGTACAATTAGAGTATCTCCTACAAGCGTAGAGATAAAAAAATCCTCATTCATATGCTCAGGCACTCTATCTATATATAATGCACACATGCTAGATATAAATGAGTGCGTAGCACCAAGATCAAATAATGCATAAGCAGATTGATTACATAAAATTATTGTACTAGTTACGACATTTGGAGCCTCTTCCGCTTCTTGGTGTGCCATAGCATATACTCTACCCTATTGCTGCTGTTGTTGCTGTTGCTGTTGGGGTCATCCAGCTACCCCTTTCTACTTAGCTATACCGGATCCCTCACCTCTAGTTCCGGTCGCTCTAGGTTGGTTTACAGTCTGTGTAACTCCTCTTTGCTCACTCTGTGCTCTATGACCTAGCTGAGGACAATCTCTCTTGAAATGCCCCGCTTGTCCACACTGGAAGTACACATTTCTATTGCCATAACATATTCCTGTATGAGGCCTACCACAGTTTACACAAAGTGGTTTCCTCGCTGTACTAGCTACCGACTCGCTAGCACGACCTGATACTGATCTACTACTTGGTCCAGCTGCAGGTTTTGACCTTTTTCAACTTGAACTTTGTTGGCTCGTGCCTCCAAAACTCCTTATACCCGACTGTCTAGAGAACATGGGTCTAAATCTCTTACTTCTTGTTTCTCCAGGCATCCTAAATGGTCCTTCACCTGGCTGGAGTACATCTTCCCTCGCTACACTCTGCTCTACTCGGATAGCGGTCTCAATTAACTTAGTGAAATTCACCCAATTGGATGTAGAGTTAACGATTGTACGTATCTTTCTTCTTGTTTAACACACCGTGAGCTATTTAACACTAGTCTTAGTAGGGAACATACTCAAGTAGATAAATCAAGATTCGGGTTTACAGTCTCATTGCTTAACACACCGTGGGCTATTTAAGCGTCACAAAGTGATTCTTCATCTTACTCATCCATTAGGAAAACAGAAAAGACACCGGCCAATTATCCTACAACTGTCCAATTAATAGATAATAAATACAATCACATTATATTCATAACCTATGGTTAATAATCATATATTAATCGTAGTATTTTTCCTCCACTAGATATAAATCATATTTATATCCAATTTCCTCCAAATTAATGTATCTCATACATAAAGTTAATTATATCATTTATAATTAACTAGTTCAATTATATCATATATAATCGAACTCCCTCTTGTCAATTTGAATATTTCAAACTGACCCAAAAACTGATTTTCAACTTGTATCTAAGCCACCAAGGAGACCTTATGAACCTATAGCTCAAAGCTCCAACCGTACGTGAATAACTGATTAAACTCTTTAGTCACGATATCTACCATCCGTTAACTGCCAGACATTCCACTAAAGACCAACAGCTGAACTCTTCTTACCATAGATATATTTCTATGTCCATTGAATATAACCAATCATTAGTACGATGATCCTTCACAGATGCTCGTAAGTACAGCTGGGCCAATTTACCATTTTGCCCCTGTAGTTAGATCTTATTCTTTAAGTACCATTGATCCCTCTAATGAACAATACAACATAGTCCTACTATATATGAACACCTCTCAGGCCATAAGAAGGCGTGTGGCGCTACATCGTTCAGGCCCCAGGATCAGTCCTTAAGAGAGCAATCTATCTACTTACCTCTGCTTCGGGGAAGGAGTGAACTTGTTAAGTACAGGGTTTTCTTTAATGACAACTCCACCTTGTAGTTGTTCTGAAATTTATTCCCATATATTCCTCGCAATCTCGAAGGGAGGCAACTCTTCAAATTATTGAATCCCCTTAGAACGGCTGCGAGTAATTGGTCTATTGTGGACATCGCTTGAAGTTTTAGAAGCTTTATTGTTGGATGCCATTACTTATTTAGGTAGATTGTGTTGTAGAGAAAGAGATGAAAGATAAATATTGTCCCAATGGGCGTGCCAAACTGTTTGACAAGTTTTCTAGAGAAATTTAATTCGCTGAATTCGACCTTTGTATTTATATTGATTTGTGGTATGTAAAGGTATAATCTCTAATATATATTCATTTGAGTATCTCTCTTAAATGTTACAATAAGTTTAAGTCTTCCAAATCTTCTTACGAGTTTAGTTCTGAAGTCTTCAGGAGCTTCGAGTCTTAGTCTTCCAAGTCTTTGGTCTTCAGAGCTTTAGGGCTTGGGAGCTTTAGTCTTCAAAGCTTGAGAGCTCAAAAGCTTTGGTCTTTTGAGCTTGAGAACTTGGGAGCTTCATACTTCAATTTTGTAGAACTTCAATCTTTAGTGTTTATGATCTTCGGAGCCTTTATTTATAGAGGATTTCCATGGGCTTTAGGTAGGCTTGGGCCCCATTTGCCTTTGGGCTTTTGAGTTTGGGCCCAACTACTTTTTGGGTCTGAACCAAAGTTGGGTTTGAGCCCAATTACTTTTCTTTGGCCCAAATTTTCCACCGTGGACTTGAATTGAGTCGAATTTTGGACCTAAGCAATTTTTAAATACTCGATTCAATCCAATTTATGATTCAAAGCCCAATCTGTCATGGCCTAGCCAAATTTATTTGGTCTTAGGCTTTACCACCTTTGAAGTAGATGGGCCCATTATTGTGGTCAAATAACCAAATGGACGACACGTGACATTTTGTGATTGGACGAAATTTTTCATCCAACAACAATATGTCATGTTATAGACTCAATTGTTTTTTAAAAGTTACAATAAATATTATGTAATGTTATATAAATCATATAATATTACAAAATAATAATTCTATAATTTTTTTAATATAAATCTAAATATTTGTGTGTAACTACAACTAGTTTTATGATTTATAAATATATGATATTAAACACATATTAAATAATTATTTAAATTAGAATTCAATTTTGAATCTACTACCAAACATATATATGAAAACATGAAATACAACTCTGTTTTTATTGAATCTCTTGTTTTCAAATTCTGTACCAAACAAAACCTTATTTTTTAAATGTATTCCAAACATACCTTAAATACAATGATAGACCTTTTCCGCACAACGTAATGATCATAAATTCTTTTTTATAAATCGTCCATTTATCCAAACGTAACTCCGCTTTCGATCATTTTGTACAATTTCCCACGTTTAAAGAAAAAATCAAAACTTTTTTTTGTCCTTCAAAATTAGACTAGAAATTCAATTGTTTATTTAACATGGATGAAAATCATAGTTGGAAAATAGAAAGGAAACAAAATAAATTTCCAAAACAAAAACTAAAATCAAATTTTTTACCATAAGAAATCTATACTATTACATTCTATATTAAGCTTTAGGGTGTGTTTGTAATACATTTTTAAGTCTTTAATTTAAAAAGGAAGTCATTTTGGGAAAAAAAAAATGAAGTGTTTGGCAATAATTCAAAATAGGTTTTGAAGTGTATTTTCAACAATTTTTATCAAAAGTGTTTAAATAAATTTTTTTAAAACACTTTCTTTTAATCAATCCAAAGTGACCCTTAGTGCGACATGATTAAACATTTCGAACGTGTCATTTTCGATGGTATAATCGTATAAACTTTATTTGGATTTTTTCCCATGATTATAATTGGGTGTAAAACATTGCGGAATGCATTATTCGTCTCCATCTTTGTTTATCCTTCTACCCTTGCATTTACTTATTTCCATTTTGTTTTGTTTTGTTTTTTTTTTTTCTCTTTTGTTATGTTATCATATACATCGTCGCATAAAATTTTCAGTTCGATCATTTTAAACTTCAAATTTTGCATATTTTATCCATTTAATTCACAATCTTTCGTTTTCAACGATCAAACATCTATAAGTTTAGACATCTAATTGTTCGACGATCATATGATTGTGGATGTGTTCGAACCATATGATTTAAATTTAGATTTTATATGTATGATAATTTGATCGTGGTTCTACATGAAGATTTTAACAAATTTTATTCATATTGAAATTATCCATGTGGAATTAACTATTTACAACTGGTCTACAACCCATATATTATTTTATGGATATACATGTTATATATTTGGGATTTTAAATATAGGATATATTAATGTCAACGTTTGTAGGTGTAGGATAAATAATGGCTTAAAGCAAAGTATATGTTTTTCTCTTACCATTGTATCAATAGAAACATAAATAAAATAACTATCCAATTAAACATAAACGAACAATTGTTGCAGAAATTAATTAAATTTATCATTATTTAATATCCTAGTTTATTATCTACTCGCTTAAAATAGAATGTAAATTATTATTTATACCCAAAACATTAATGGAACATTATTAAATTTATTAAGTTGAATTCATAAAACAAAAATAATTAAATAGGTATAAATTAATTAAATTATTAGTTTTTAATAATATAAATTCATACTGAATAGTTGGATAGTTGGATAGTTGGATAATATATAATATTAATGGTAAATGTTTCGGTTAAAATTTATTGGGGTAAATAATATAGCTATATATAATAAATAATTAAAATCAATAACAATAATTAATTGATATTGATTTATTAATTAATTATGTCTTACGGTGATATTAGAAAGTTCATATCATATGATTTTTAAAATTACATACATAATAATATCCTAAATTATAAAAACTGAAATAGTATAAAACAAACAAATATATCACGTGTCAAACTTGTGAAACAAACTACTCTTAAATGATTGTTTTGAGTGAAAATTTAATTATATAATTTAAATTATTAAATGATCAAGTGCATGTCACGTTGATCAGATTTAATTTTTTTTGGTAGATATAGTAAAATTTTGATCAACTCATAGAGTTGACAGAGTCTATCACGACGATAAAATCTATCAAATTTTGTTATATTTACAATTATTTAAAAATATTTTATACGTAATCTCATTTACTCTCATAAATCAATAGTAACGTGAAAAGTGGGCCCAATTTGATTATTTTCTGTATTGTTTACTTGTGACACATGAACTCATATCCAAATATGTAAATAAAAAATGCAAGAGTGGAGAATGATCAATCAACGTATGTTAGGGTTACCATCAATACTATTATTTTGAAAGAAAAATGATGAATTTTGACATTTTTCCTATTATCATTACCATTATTCCAACTATTTGACTCTGAGAGATAAACTTAACGATAAGTTTTAACAAAATTAATAATTTTTTTAAATGTAATAAAAAACAGTCTAATTACGATTCAGTGCACGTGCCTTAATTATTAACTTAAAAATGTTACGTTACCATTATTATTTTTATTTTAAGAATTAAACGGCAAAAAGGAAAGGAGAAATAAAAGATATTTTACACATAATTTTCTCGTTCTCTTTGCCGCAAAGAAAAGATATTTCTGACCATGGATTTTTCTCAAATGGATATTCTGATATCACTCTTAATCGCAATTCATAGCAGCAGAAGAACAAGCTATCTATCTCCCTCTCCATTTCTTTCTCGTTCCTCATCTCTACTCCGCAATCCTTCCGCCATTAAAGCACCATCAACCTCAGCTTTCCATGTTTCTAAACAGATGTTAACCTTGCGTTATCTACTACTTGTTCTTTATCGAATTCTCGACTCATTTCTCCAAATGCTGCATTGACCCAAACACATTCAAGAAGCGGAAGCGTATTCGCCAAAGGCAGCTTCTATATCGGGAGGTTTGTTCAGTTTATTGTTCAATGGGAACTCTTACGAGCTGTAGCTTTAGTTTCAGTGCCGCGAATTTTAAATTACGGTCGAGTTTTGGGAGCTGTACTGCGAGGGACGGAATGGGGTTCGTGGGGTTTAGGAGGTTGAAGAGGGAGAGGCTTTTGGTTTCTTATGGCGATTTTGGTAGGTTTGTGTGTTTTAGTTCAGATAATGAAGGTCACAACGAAGGAGACAGAGAGGATGATTTGGCCAAGGAGTCGAATGCGGTGACGGCGACGGTATCGGCTGAAGAGGTTGAAGAGAGGCATGGAAGCGAGGTCGATTTGGATAAGACGACCCCTCCATCAATTTCTTCAAGGGTACAATTGTTGACCTTTTTTCTTTTCATTTTGTTGTGGGTTTTCAATGAAAGTTGGCCGTATTTCATGTTCATTTGGTAGTCATGTCGTCTAAATATGATTAGGGTAGGACGGCAGAGGAGGACTGAGAGTTATTTGCATCCTTAGTTTTCTCATATTCAAAAACTCACGTAGGTAAATTAAGATCTTAAACTTATCCTCCTAATTTGTCCCATTTTTGAACAAGAGGCGAAACTTTAGAAAAAAAAAATTAAAGAGTGATGCAAATAAAACCGTTTGCCCATACCAAATGATAAACTTGATTACTTAAAACAAAATAAAGAACTAATAAATTAAGATGAATCAAGAGAAGTAGCGCCGAGCTGCCCATAAAAGGTGTAGTAGACTTCTGAAAGCTCCATCATATGTTGGCAAAGAATCTGAATCATCTATTTAAGAAACTTTATATGACAAAGCCTCTCCTTCCAAATTCTATCCAATTCCTTGTTGAGGTGAGCTGTACAAGTTGATAAATTAGCACTAGATATCGCATTTGACTCTGTAAGAAATGATGAAGATAAATGGTCCCCTTAAATGTTTAGAATTGAAATATTATACATATAAAAAGTTAGACCGTGAGATTTTATCCCTCTACGAAAATTTCTAGCTTTTCCCTGAACTGAAAGCAAGAGTTCATGCTGCAACTTTATTAAAGCTCCGATTATTATAGCTGAATGTCATTGTGGGATCATAAGAACTATTATATGCTGTCTTAAACTTGGAATGCCATCTTTGATCTAGCTCAAAAGTGCCTTGAACTTTAAGATGCATTTCTAACTGTAGCCAATCATCTTTTTCAAAAATTCTTTTATGATAGAAGAAAGTATGATTGGTTAATTTATAATTTATTTCTTGTTTCAGTCGTCGAATTTGTCTCCAATTGGACCAGCTTACAACAACTTTCAGGTTGACTCTTTTAAACTGATGGAACTTCTTGGACCAGAGAAGGTCGATCCTTCTGATGTGAAACTTATAAAGGACAAGCTTTTTGGCTATTCCACCTTCTGGGTAACCAAAGAAGAAGCATTTGGAGATCTTGGGGAGGGCATTCTTTTCCTAGGGAATTTAAGAGGTAAAAGGGAAGAGGTATTCTCCAAACTCCAAAGCCAGCTGGTTGAAGTCACAGGTGACAAGTACAACCTTTTTATGGTGGGGGAACCAAATTCGGAAGGTCCAGATCCACGCGGTGGCCCACGTGTCAGTTTTGGTCTGCTGCGGAAAGAGGTCTCAGAACCCGGTCCAACAACACTTTGGCAATATGTTATTGCTTTGTTGTTATTCCTTTTAACCATTGGCTCCTCTGTGGAGCTAGGAATTGCATCTCAGGTAGCTACTTATAGAACTTTCAAGATCAGATAGAGTGAAGAATAAGCTTGATTTGATGAATTGAGAAAGTGATAGCTAATGATGCATTGAACATGTGTTTTTATGCCATGTCACTTGTGTAACTTTTCTACATGCGTTTCATTATTATCATTTCTTCATTGTGTGTATATACATCCTTAATGGTTCCAGTCATTCTTTACTTGTCACTTTTGAAGTAAATAGTTTACTGTTTATCATTTGTCTTGGACAGATCAATCGTCTTCCTCCGGAGGTAGTGAAATACTTTACAGATCCCAATGCCGTTGAACCACCAGATATGGAGCTGCTATTTCCGTTCGTAGATTCTGCTCTGCCTCTAGCATATGGTGTGTTGGGAGTTTTGTTATTTCATGTGAGTAAAATCTTTTACCTGTTAGTTTCCATGTTTCCTAGGGGGAAGCATTCACAAAAATATTTTCTTCTTTTGCTTTTGACCTACATATTTTTTTTTGGAATAAAAAACATTTCATTGATTAATGAAATAATCCCAAGAGCCAATATGCAATTACATTTTGCTTTTGACCTCTTCAGATAAAGAGACTGAATTCTCCGACTGCACTTTTTACTATTTAAAGTTTTTTACTTTACATCTTTAAATTTCCCCCGTCAGCAACTTTCTTTTTCAAACTATGCATACAGATACGGCCATTACTCTCTGGCTGTATACCATATGCACAGTTCTCTAGAAAAATGTGGAAGGCAAAGAGTAGAATTGTTTTTAAGGGGGAAATTAATGAGGTTATTGTTAATTCAACAATCAACCCCAAAAGTTCAAGTTGATGTGTTGTGGTAAATTTAGTTTTCATTAATACTTCATTACTCCCTCCACTTGTCGACTTGAAAACTTGTAGAAGATCCAACAAGTGAATGTCAATATTAATTAGAGAGAATGACATTCTAGAGGTTCGAATACAGGACTTCCTGTTTTGATATCTTGTTAAATCACCAATCAACATGAGGGAGCAACGGAATAATTTTTGTTAACTACTCCTTTTTGGATTATAGATAATTGAAGAGCTTTTTTTTTTTTTTTTAAAAAAAATTCCTCAGCCTTTTGATGGTGTCATGTCACCTCCTGTCATTCAATTTCCTCTGGTACTTTCGTTTATTTCAATTTTAATATCAGAAAAATATCAACCTTCAAAATTTTCTCTTAAATATAATGTAGTTATTGCTTATGCTGATAGATTTGCTCTTAAATATTGAATAACACTGAACAGACCATTGTAACTACTGACATTCGAGGATATAATTTTATTGGGGGACATATATTAAAAGGGACCGGAGGATTTGGTATACAAAAACTTTCTAGTGAACTTAGAGACAAAAGGGCCTTTGGCAGCTCTTGAGAATTAGCACAGCGCAACTATTTCTAGATTTCCTTAGAGTTGGTATCCATATTTGCACAGTCACTTACACATGTAATTTTATATATCTAATGGAGTCATTAATTTGCAGGAAGTTGGGCACTTTCTGGCAGCTTATCCGAAGAAAGTGAAACTCAGCATTCCTTACTTCATTCCTAACATAACTCTTGGCAGCTTTGGTGCAATCACTCAGGTACACATATTTGTCATTCTTGCATATGAAAACTAGCCACACATGGATGGTAATTAATAGTTGAATACATTTTTGAATGCTTAATTTGTCTTCAGGGTTTCTAAGACATTTTTTTTTTATCATTTGCTATTTTGGTTAAAGATTATAATGCTGTATCGTCTGCAGTACTGATGCTTCTTATTATTTGCCTTTTGTGTTGACAGTTCAAGTCGATTCTTCCTGATCGGAGTACCCAAGTTGACGTATCACTTGCAGGCCCTTTTGCTGGTGCAGCATTGTCGTTTTCCATGTTTGCTGTCGGTCTGCTGCTCTCATCAAATCCAGATGCAGCTGGAGACTTGGTGCAAGTCCCTAGCATGCTGTTTCAAGGTTCTCTGCTCCTTGGACTCATCAGTAGAGCCACTCTTGGTTATGCGTATGTTACTTATTTGCCTCTATAGCTTGTTTATCATAAAATAGTAATTTATTAAACTCGATAAAAGCATGATTTTGCCTGTAGTGTTGTGTGAAACCGTAAGGTTAAATTATAATTTTAGACATCAAAAGTTGAACATTCTATTTAGTACTTAACATTATATTACTTTTTCCCCCCAAAAAAAGAAACATTATATTAAAAAGTTAAAAAAAAATATTCATTTTAGCTTTTCTTTTTTAGTCAATAATTGACGCTCTCTATTGTAATCACCTTTAGGTGCTTAGGGTTTTTTTCTTGATTTCATTTATCAATAGAATGTTTCCTTTACTAAATATTAAAGAATATTTATCTTTTGAATATCCAGAGCTATGCATGCCTCAACTGTTGCAATTCATCCTCTAGTTATTGCTGGCTGGTAATTTATACTTCCGGGATTCTTGTTTTCTACATCATCATCCATTAATGATTCATCCTTAATTCTTATTCTAATTCTCTTTATTTTTCAGGTGTGGTTTGACTACAACAGCCTTTAACATGCTTCCAGTTGGCTGCCTTGATGGTGGAAGAGCAATTCAGGTACACGTATACTTTTGCTTCAAATTGGAAAAAATTTCTTGCTAACTACTTTTGGAGTAGGGATCTTTTAGAATTTGAAACGAAAAGGTAGGGCAACTTAGAATGGAATTTTGGATTGCCACAATGTTCTAGTTCACCGCCACACCTGTTTAGGTCCTAGGATTTCTATTCCAAGGTAGTTTTCAAACATTTACGAAAGATGAAGGGTAACATTGTGCCTCTTAGAAGAATATGGGTTTTTTTACAATGAAGGGCAAAGTTCAGGGATATTTTTTATAGTCTAGCCGAAATTCATTTGAGGCTCGTCATAATGCATCGTTCCATACTTGAGATTTTTCTCCCATCCCCATAAGGCTTGAACGAAAGAGAAAGGCTTGAGAGAGAGAGAGGAGTATTATGGATTAACGTTCTTCTGGTGAAGATGTTATGCAAGCTCACAGAATGGCACGAGGATATTAATTTTTGCACCAAAACTATTCCAATTCTTTTTTTTCTCATTATTATTGCTTTTGCAGGGTGCTTTTGGAAAAGGTGCCTTAGTCGGGTTTGGTTTGACGACGTACACGCTGCTCGGGTTAGGAGTGGTATGTTAATCTACCGATTTTCTCTTCATGAAATCCAAACTATTTACTTTTCCTCAGTCCAATATGACCATTGCTAAACATTTTGTCTTAACAAAACATAACCATTTAAATTCTCTGGATTTTATTTAACTCTTTCCCGTCCCCTGCTTCTCTTTTAAGCTTGGTGGACCGTTATCGCTTCCCTGGGGACTATATGTTCTCATATGCCAGGTATGTAACGTAATGTAATGTAATCATCATAGAAGGCACAATCACATTGCAAACTAAGGCTTTTGGAGGCTCAGAATGTTCCCCTAATTTACTGATATGCCATAATTTGTTTGCTTGTTTTTTCTTTTTCCAGAGGAGTCCTGAAAAGCCATGTTTGAATGATGTTACAGAAGTTGGAACATGGAGAAAAGCTGCTGTCACATTGGCCGTGTTTCTTGTTGTGTTAACGCTCCTTCCAGTTTGGGACGAGCTTGCAGAAGAGCTTGGTATAGGTCTTGTAACAACTTTTTGACACCAATTTCAAAGGGTAAATTCAACTTTTAGCCGAAATGAGGTAGATTATATAGTGTATTTACTGCCAATTTTATCATTATTTGACATGCATATAGGCATCTTTCCATTTTCTTCTACTCAATACACGTACATATTTGTTGGTTATCCTTTGGCTTGTTCAACAATTCATGTCTGCTCATTCAGCATCATTAACTTAGGATTCTAAGCACATGTTGATTAACCGTCTCCTATCTTCACGCTTCTTCTATCTCTCCGATATTTGTTGCAAGCTTCTGGAAATTGGCCTTCAAATTATCGTTTGGTCAGATGGGAAGCATGGTACCAATTGCAGTGAGATTAGGATGATGATTATTGAACAATTAGTGAACAATTTAGTAAAAGAAAACGCATGTTGGGTCTATTATCATATTCATACCTCATTCTTTTGGAAATGAATTATTATCCAGTTCAATGAGAGTGGATGATGAATCTTTGTTGCTTCATTCTTTTCCTCTGGTAAACTTTGAAGTTTGAGCCTTAAATTGCATAAAACATAGCAATAGACGAAACAGAGCAACAGCAGAAAAACCAGAGAGAATTCCAAACACATTGTTGAATTCAGAAGAAAAAAGACCCACACTGGAAAATCCTCCTTTCAAAATGAAGAACAAGTTGAATTGAAGAAAGAGAGATAAATATACATAGATAGATAGAGAAGTTGAATTTAGGCGGAGCGAGGAGGACCTCGGCTTGGTTTTGCAGGCTACAGGCGTTCCACGGAAACTACATGGTCATGGGAAATTTGTATGGATGACTCAATTTTTGGATCCAAAATGTCAAATGACCAATTTTTAAAAAATAATGTCAATTGACCCTCTGTTGACATCATCGTCATACCAAATTACGTAAATTGCCCTTACACCAATCTTACGAAGTAAATCTCGCTCTCGTCCGATTAAATGCTCTCGCTCTTGTTTGAAATTCCCTGGTTTGTTGTGATTGCTCGTCAGTGTACGATTGATTTGACAATTTTCACGACGGAAGCTTCAAATCAAATCAATAATACTTAAATACAATACAATGGTGATTTCTTTAAACTCTAAACTTCATTTCAAAGGTGATTACTTCTCTGGTTTTCGACGGTATTTTGTTGAACGAAGATTTTTCGAACGGAGATTTCCAAGACGAGGCTTTTTCAGAACGGAACAACTCTTTCAGAAAAGTGTTTCATTATTTTAAGTCTGTTTAATTATTTTTGTTGTGTTATTTCTGGAAAGGTAGCATTATGAAATTTTATATTGGGAGAGAGTAAGAAAGAGGAAGAGTAAGAGAGAGAGCAAGAGTAAGAGAGAGAGCGAGATTACGAGAGAGAGAGAGTGAGATTTTGAGAGAGGGAGATTCTGAGAGAGGGAGATTACGAGAGAGAGCGAGATTAAGAGAGAGAACAAGATTGGGAGCGAGCGTACACTTCAATTGCTTGTACAACTTAATCACAAATATTCTCTTATTTTGTAGGATCACAGAAAAGTGTCTACTTATTCTATATGGAGGTGATTGGGATGAGAATGAAAGTTCGTATATTGGGGGACAGTTGACAAGAATCATTGTACCTCATACGTTGAAGTATGAAGAACTTAAATCTCGCATTTACAGGGTTACAAATGTCTGTTCTTCAGAGTTTGATCTTATACTGAAAGTTAAATATAAGCTTGAATTTGAAGTCCCTCCACAATGCATAAGGAATGATGATGATGTTCGCTTTCTTCTTTTGCGAGAAGAGCTTAGTAGACTTCAGATAGCTGTATCATTGAAATCTAATCAGGACGAAAATATTGGAATGGGGTTTGGAAATGTGACTTATGATGATACGGCCTTGGACAGACAATACGAGGAATCATATTAGTTTCGTCGGGAAGAGGATGATATTCTATTATCTACCAACACTGTACCATCCACATTATCACTAGACAACAACCACACTAATCCAGCAAGATTGAATTCAGAGTTGGGTGATACTTCAGTTGTTGGTAATGAGAGACCATCTAGATTCGATTGTGGTCATTCAGTGGATGTGAATGAGCAACCAACAGGATTGAATGAAATGGATCGTGATCATGGAGATGTGCGTCGTTCTACAACAGCTTTAGTGGTTCCACCATCTGTGTCTTCAAGTCATAGGACAGAGTTAATTATGCCTGACACCTCTTCATCTGGGACAGAGGACGTTGAAGTTGGTCAACTATTTTTAAGCAAAAACTTGAAAATGAGATTATATATTCTGTCCATCAACAAAAATTTTGAATTTAAGGTTAGGAAGTCAACCAAATCTCTGTTCACTGTCAAATGTATTGGGGAGACATGTAATTGGAGCCTTCGTGTAGTCAAAATGGAAGGGTCTGATATATTCAAGATCACAAAGTACTGCAGTTTGCACACATGTTTCATTGGAATTCTGAATCACGACCATAGACAAACTGCTACGGTTGTTGGTCAGCTCATTAAAGATAAGTTCACGGGAATAGGACGTATTTATAAATCTTGTCATATCGTTGAGGATATGAAGAGAGATTATGACGTGAACATAAGTTATGATAAACCGTGGCGTGCAATGGAAGCCGCGTATGATCTCACTAGAGGTACTCCAGAATACTCATACTCCATACTACATGCTTATGGAGAAGCGTTAAAAATAGAGAATTCGGGTACAGTCTTTGAGATCGAACTTGAAGATGAGGTGCATTTCAAGTATATGTTTATGACATTAGGGCCTTGTATTAGAGGTTTTGCAAGTTGCCGACCTTGTATTATCATTGACGGGTCGCACTTGAAAGGAAAATACAAAGGCACCATGTTGGTTGCGGTTTCTATGGACGGGAACAATCAATTATACCCACTAGTATATGCAATAGTGGACAATGAAATCGATCGATCATGGAAATGGTTTATGTCAAACTTGGAATGCAGTATCGGAGAACCCGATAATCTGGTATTTGTGTCTGATCGGATGGTATCTATCGGCAATGTTATTCGTGCATTTTTTTCCATGGCATTTCATGGATTGTGCACATGGCATATAGAATAAAATCTGGTTACAAACTTTAAGGATAACATGGTTGTTGGGATATTTAGAGATGCAGCAAGGGCATTTCGCATGACAGAGTTTTAGACAAAATGAGACGAACTCCGTAGTTTTCGAGATGGTGGTGCCACGAAATATTTAGAAGACATCGGTCTTTAAAGGTGGGCACGAGTTTACCAAATAGAACGAAGATATGATAACATGACATCCAACAGTGCAGAGTGTTTCAATTCATTAACTAAAGAGTATCGACTATTGCCCATAGTATGCTTGATTGAACATGTTAGAGGAATGCTCCAATCGTGTTTCTACGAACGAAGAAATTACTGGGCATCTCGAACGACATTGCACTTTGACTACTGTGAAATTCGATTGGCAAGTGAGGCCGATAAGGGCAGATGATATCGGGTTGAGCTTATTGATTTTTATCGGGTACACGTGCGAGATAATCGATTGAACGGTATTGTCAATCTTCACATGAAGGAATGCACGTATAAGGAATTCGACTCACTTGGTATCCCGTGTTCGCATGCAATTGTTGCTGCCAAGGAACGAAATATACCCATCCACAGTCTTTGCAGTTGATTTTATACAGTGAACTCTCTAATGACTACATATGCGGAGCCTATAAATCAACTTGGCCACATATCTGAATGAAAGAGACCTCCTAGATACGTAGAAAAGATTATCCTTCCTCCAAAGTTTGTGGCACAAGCCGAGTGACGGAGAGTGAAAAGAATACCATCCAGAGGAGAATTTCACAAACAAATGAAATGTGGTCGGTGTGGAAATTATGGGCATAACCGCCGAAATTGTACCGAACCGCTTACAATCGTGTGACGTGCTGAAAATGTCAGAGAACGTGACACAAACACCCCTCATCTAGTTTAGTTTATAACTAATTTGTAACATTTCATTTGTTATAAATACCTTTGATTAGTTTTTCATACGTCATGCTTGTAACATACTTCATACTTTTTCATACTTCATACTTTTATTGTTTTTTGTTACAAGTATGAAGATTGAGAGAGTATGAAGATGGAGAGAGTACGAATATTGAGAGAGTATGAAGATTGCTATTATAGAAATACTCCAGCTTGTTATTGTTTTTTGTTTACAAGATGAAAGTATGAAGTATGAAGTGTTACTAGTATGAAAAAGTATGAAGTATGTTACAAATATGACGTATGAAATACTGATCAATGGTATTTATAACAAATGAAATGTTACAAGTTAGTTATAAACTAAACTAGATGAGGGGTGTTTGTGTCATGGTCTCTGACATTTTCAGCACGTCGCACGGTTGTAAGCGGTTCGGTACAATTTTGGCGGTTATGCCCATAATTCCCACACCGACCATGTTTCGTTTATCTGCGAAATTTTCCTCTGGATGGTATTCTTTTTACTCTCCGTCACTCGGCTTGTGCCACAAACTTTGGAGGAAGGATAATATTTTCTACATATTCAGGAGGTCTCTTCTATTCAGATATGTGGTCAAGTGGATTTATAGGCTTCGCATATGCAGTTATTAGAGAGTTCATTGTATAAAATCGACTACAAAGACTGTGGATGAGTATATTTTGTTCCTTGGCAGCAACAATTGCATACGAACACGGGATACCAAGTGAGTTGAATTCCTTACACGTGCATTCTTTCGTGTGAAGATTGACAATACCGTCCAATTGATTATCTCGCACGTGTACCTGATAACAATCAATAGGCTCAACCCGATATCGTCTGCCCTTATCGGCCTCACTTGCCAATCGGGTTTCACAGTAGTCATAGTGCAATGTCGTTCGAGATGCCCAGTAATTCCTCCATTCGTAGAACCACGATTGGAGCATTCCTCTAACATGTTCAATCAAGCATATTATGGGCAATAGTCGATACCCTTTAGTTAATGAATTGGAACACTCTGCACAGTTGGATGTTATGTTATCATATCTTCGTTCTATTTGGTAAACTCGTGCCCACCTTTGAAGACCGATGTCTTCCAAATATTTCGTGACAGCACCGTCTCGAAAACTACGGAGTTCGTCTCATTTTGTTTGGAACTCTATCATGCGATATGCCCTTGCTACATCTCTAAATATCCTAACAACCGCGCTATCCTTAAAGTTTGTAACAAGTCTGTAACAAGATTTTGTTTTATATGCCATGTGCACAGTCCATGAAATTCCGTGGGAAAAAATGCACGAATAGCATTGCCGATAGATACCATCCGATAGACACAAACACCAGATTATCGGGTTCTCCGATACTGCATTTCAAGTTTGACATAAACCATTTCCATGATCGATCGATCTCATTGTCCACTATTGCATAGGCTAGTGGGTATAATTGATTGTTCTTGTCCATAGAAACTGCAACCAACATGGTGCATTTGTATTTTCCTTTCAAGTGTGACCAATCAACAATAATATAAGGTTGACAACTTGCGAAACCTCTAATACAAGGCCCTAATACTATAAACATATACTTGAAATGCATCTCATCTTCTTTTAACGCTTCTCCATAAACATATAGTATGAAGTATGAGTATTATGGAGTACCTCTAATGAGATCATACACGGCTTCCATTGCACGTCACGGTTTATGACTTATGTTCACGTCATAATCTCTCTTTATATCCTCAACAATATGACAAGGTTTATAAATACGTCCTATTCCAGTGAACTTATCTTTAATGAGCTGACCAACAACCGTAGCAGTTGTTTGTCTATGGTCGTGATTCAGAATTCCAATAGAACATGTGTGCGAACTGCAATACTTTATGATCTTGAATATATCAAACCCTTCCATTTTGACTGCACGAAGGCTCCAATTACATGTCTTCCCAATACATTTGACAGTGAATAGAGATTTGGTTGACTTTCTGACCTTAAATTCAAAATTTTTGTTGATGGACAGAATAGATAATCTCATTTTCAAGTCATTTTTGCTAAAAAATAGTTGACCAACTTCAACGTCCTTTGTCCCAGATGAAGAGGTGTCAGGCATAATTAACTTTGTCCTATGACTTGAAGACACAGATGGTGGAACCACTGAAATTGCTGTAGAACGACACACATCTCCATGATCACGATCCATTTCATTCAATCCTGTTGGTTGCTCATATACATCCACTGAAGGATCACAATCGAATCTAGATGGTCTCTCATTACCAACAACTATCGCCCAACTCTGAATTCAATCTTGCTGGATTAGTGCGGTCGTTGTCTAGTGATAATATGGATGGTACAGTGTTGGTAGACAATAGAATATCATCCTTTTCCCGACGAAACTGATATGATTCCTCGTATTGTCTGTCCACAGCCATATCATCATAAGTCACATTTCCAAACCCCATTCCAATATTTTCGTCCTGATTAGATTTCAACGTCACAACTATCTAAAGTCTACTAAGCTCTTCTCGTAAAAGAAGGAAGCGAACATCATCATCATTCCTTATACATTGTGGAAGGACTTCAAATTCAAGCTTATATTTAACTTTTAGTATAAGATCAAACTCTGAAGAACTGACATTTGTAACCCTGTAAATGCGAGATTCAAGTTCTTCATACTTCAATGTATGAGGCACAATGATTCCTGTCAATTGTCCCCCAATATACGAACTTTCATTCTCATCCCAATCACCTCTATGTCGAATAAGTAGACACTTATCTGTTATCCTACAAAGCAAGAGAACATTTGTCATTAAGTTGTACAAGCAATTGAAGTGTACTCTCGCTCTCTCTCTTAATCTCGTTCTCTCTCGTAATCTCGCTCTCTCAAAATCTCTATCTCAAAATCTCGCTCTCTCTCTTACTCTTCCTCTTTCTTACTCTCTCTTAATACAAAATTTTGTAATGCTACATTTCCAGAAATAACATAGCAAAAATAATTAAACAGACTCAAAATAATAAAACACCTTTCTAAAAAAGTTGTTCTGTTCTGAAAAAGCCTCATCTTGGAAATCCCCGTTCGAAAAATTTTCGTTCAACGAAACACCGTCGAAAACTAGAGAAGTAATCACCTTTGAAATGGAGTTTGGAGTTTAAAGTTTAAAGAAATCACCATTGTATTGTGTTTAAGTATTATTGATTTAATTTGAGGCTTTCGTCGTGAAAATTGTCAAATCATTTGTACACTGACGAGCAATCACATAAAAAACCAAGGAATTTCAAGCAAGAGCGAGAGCGTTTAATCAGACGAGAGCGAGATTTACCTCGTGAGGCTGGTGTAAGGGCAATTTAGGTAATTTGGTATGACGATGATGTCAACAGAGGGTCAATTAACATTATTTTTTTAAAATGGGTCATTTGACATTTTGGACCTAAAAATTGGGTTATTCGTACAAATTTCACAAAATTGGGTCATCCGTATAACCCAATTTTGAGAGTGTGAAAACAATAGCCGGGTGCGAAGCAGATGAACAACCAGTTCCATTTTCCCGTCCTGGATTTATTTATAATCAATTGAGGTGAGGGTCCATTCAATTTCATTCAGGTGATGGGATGGGGAATGAGAACTTTCCAGGATCTTTGTGTTGAAATCACTTCCCTTCCCGTGTTTTCTTCAAGCCTTTATTCCCTTGCAATCTTGGCTCGCAGTGTTTCAAGTTCTCTTAGTTTCAGATTTAGTGATCTTCTATCAAGAGCCATCTTATTCCATTTGGGTCCTATTTCTTTTTATTCTACTTTTTGGGACTTTATCATGAGTTTTATTTACTTATTTTGTTTTCTTGTATTTTGAGTATTAGTCTCTTTTCATTTATTCAATGAAAAATTTTCTTTCCTTGAAAAAAAAAAATGATTGTTGACCATTAGTTTAATGGGCTTTTTGTTGTTATGTGGGCTTGGGTTGAGTTTGTTGGTAACTGATTACATGTATGGGTAATTGCAACGAGTATTATTTCTATGGATAATAGGTGTATAGTAACATATTTTAAAGAATTGCAATCCAACAAAATATATTAGGGATGTGACTCTATTGCTAATAGATACCTATTCGGGGTGTTTGATAAATGGGTATGAGTTATTGGGTTGAGTGGGTATTTATTACCCATGTTTGTTAAGTCCATAAAAAAAAAAAAAACTGTAAATCACTTTTTTTATCACTCAAAACTAACCCTAAAAACTAGTGATATTTTCATTTCTTTCTCTTCCCTCATCTTCACCATTTGGATTCTTCCCAGATCTTTTTTTTATCGTTAAAAGAATGATAACTTTTGCATACGTCATGACATGTAATTTTTATGTTTGTATTATGATACAGATATTATAAGTATCGAAAAGAACATATAATTTGTGATTTTTTTTTGAAACGGCCACATGTTCGGTCGGTTCATATTATTTTTGTGATCTTATGAAAAATGTTATTGTACTACATCACATTCTCACCATCATAATCAAATGAAAGGTAATTATCTTATGTACAATTTCAATACTATCCATATTATATAAAAATAAACTGTATGATATGTGAAATAATAAAGTTAAATTAGCAAGATTCAATATATATACATACAATATACCAATTAGTAATTGGGATAATTACCTTCAATATATATACATACATTCAATCTATATACATACAATATACAATATACCAATTAATTGAGCAGCAATATGAAATGTATTTTGTTGGTATGTTTTACAGATTGAAGAGAATTAGAATTATTACAGTTTTTGAAAAGAATATATGAAAAAAATCTATTATGTTCTACAAATTGAGAAATTTTTTTGAAATTCTCCAATTTATGTCATAAATGATTTGAGAAAATATGTGTATATTTGAAAATTAATCAACAATTGCAAAGTATAAAACTAAAAAAAATAAAAGAATGAAATAAAAAAAAAAACAGAAAATAAAGACTAATCTCGTTCATATCAGATCCCCAACTCAATTAAACTCAACTTTGCACAACAAACACAGACAATAATTATCAACTCAACTCTCTAAATAAACATAGACAATTTAACTCTTCAGATAATAATTATCAACTCACTCTCTACTTTTATCACACACCAAAAACACCCTTAGTGATAGATTTTATCGCTGATAGACTTCTATCAATGGTATAGTCTATCGCTGATGGATTCCAAAAATTGGATCTTAATTTTGTTGTATCAGTAAATTCTTTTACATTATGGTATACTTGACAATATTTTAGATTTGATTGTTATATTTGTAATTGTCCCTTACTTTTAAGTTGTATTTGTTTAATTATTCCCTATTTATAATAGGGAAGATTTGTGTAATCATTAATGAGTTTATAGAGATGATCGTGTGCTTGATGGTAAGAAAGGGATATTGTAATTCTTGAAGATAAGTAATGTACCTTTGGATTCTTTTTGGGCTTTTGTTCAACATACAACTTTTCGGTAGTACACAAACTATATCAAATTCTTTTGTAATTATAGCCTTTTTGATATTTTTTAACCATTGGAAGACTCTTCTTCATTAGTGCTCTAGGGAGGAGTCTTTTCAACTGTTGTTCTTTTTCTTGATTTTTGATGGAATACAGACTGTTGTTTCTTCTAAAAAGATTGATTCATTCAGTTTAAACAACTCCCACTTTTAAACCATGTTTTAGCAAGCGATTTCTTTTAACACTTGGCTTAAGTGAGTTCTTCCATTTCATTTCGATTCGAGTCTTTTGTGCCATGACTTGTACTTCATCTATCGATTCACTTGCACAAGAGACTACGAATATTACGGAAGGGAATGCATCTTCTTCGCTTCTTGATTCCCAGTCTTTGAAGTTCAGTTGAGTCCCTACTTTCTTCATCGCCCAACCAGAACTTTATCTTTGGTCGCAAAATTATTGATCGGAGCGAGTAACTACAAGCTCGTTGGTATTGACTTGAGAAAAAAACATTTTTCAAAAAGCTCATTTTTATTTAAATACTTTTGATAAAAATTGATTGAAATACACTTGATATTTTGAGCAGTTGCCAAATAATCCAATTTCTTTTAAGACAACTTGTATTTTAAATTGAATGCTTGAAAATGTATTTTATTTGCTCTTTCAGACAAGAATAAGTTAGGGTTTGTCACTGGTATCATCTAGAAGCTTATCGACTAAATTGAATTACGCGGATATTTGGGTTGGGACTTTATACATGGACTAATTGGAATTTTGTATGCATTTCAGTTGCTCTGTTTTACCCATTCCTCCATTTTATGCCATTGACTCAAAACTTCAAACTTTACCAGAGAGAAAGACTGAAGCAACACAACGTCTTCAACCTCAAAATGTCTTCAATCTGCAAAGTTTTCGAAAGAGATTTCGGTCTTCAGATAGCCTTCGATCTTTTGAGAATATTTTATTTGAGTTTTTACCTTTTAACAGATCACTAAATAGTTGTTTGGGGCACAGAGTTGTGTATAATAATTTATAATCATTAAAATTTATGAGGTTATATTAGTATGTGGAGTTGAATATTGTGTTCGGGTTGCTGATTATTTAGATTAGACTAAAAATTCATATAACTAAAAGAAAACTCTATATTTAGAACTTCAAATTGTACAAGAGCAACCAAAATCTCTAACTCCATAATAAAAACTTATATCTAGGAGTGATAGTCATCAACTATATGCCTCCACCACAATTACACAACAAATATTGTCAACTTAGATTCATGATTAAAAAAAATGATGATAGATTATCATTCAAAAGTCGTTCAAGAAAAATGACTGAATATCAAATGTGTTTTTTGAGGAGGAGTTTGTAATGCCAAAATAAATTGTATTCTATCAATTGAATTTAAATGTATAATCGTTGTAAAAGATTCACAGGGGATTCCTTTTCGTATTCTTTTAGTTTAACTTTATGAATGGTTTTTCTTCTATATATATATATAGTTTTCTTACTTTAAATTTTGATGAGACCTATGAAACAAATTATATATTTTAGTGGATATTTGGAGGTAGTTGCCAGAGGTGATTATAGTCGAAATTGGACGTTGAAGGTGGTCTTCATTGGAATTGGTCGCCGGTGGGTGAAGTCATTGGAAACATAGGAGAGAGAGAGGAGTTGGTTAATTGGTTATTTTAACTCCTTAATTATAAATAGTTTTAAAAGACTAAGGTCTAAAATAATCCTTACTCTCGCCCAAACGCTGAGTAGATCACTATAGCCTACCTAACCCACTCTAAGTTAGAGCTTCAAACACCCTAATCATATGTTGCATCTATTTGATTATTTGTCTAAATGCAAAATTTTTTATATTTAACAAATGGCTTCAAGATACTTTGCGTCATATTTTATTTGTTATTGGTCAATAATTTAGGCCATGTTCAATTTTATTTTTGGCTTTTGAAAATTAAACCTATTTTTTCTAAAAGACTTATCATAGTTTTCATCTTTCTTAAGTAAAAGAGTCGAATTTTTATCCAAATTTCAAAAATAAAAATAGATTTTTAAAAATTAATTTTTTTAGTTTTCAAAATTTAGTTTGGTTTTAGTTTTGAAAACATTGATAGAAAGTAAATTACAAATTTAAAAAAATTTAGAGGTGAAATGGATATTTGTAGACTTAATTTTCATAAATAAAAAACTAAATAATTATAAAACAGGGCTTTAGTTAAGAAATCTTTTGAAAAAAGAATAAAACAATATCCAACTATATATTTATAATAAGAAAATTAAGACAACCATTTTTTTAAGAGTGATAGAAGAAAACAACATAGAACTTTTGAAATTTTTGAATCATGTGTCGGAGAAAATTGATCTATATATAAATTGAATACACTAGCAAACTGATTACACCTTGAATATAATATTTAAACTCAAACGTAAACCATATAATGTAACAAGGCTTTTAGATATGGAAATAATCAAATACTTGAAAGAACCTCAAAATCTTTAGAAACTCAAAATATAGTCAAGGCATGCTTCTAATAAGCGTTATTCTGAAGACAATTATTTGCTTTCACTGGTTGTAAGCAAATTACAGTGATCATCTCATTAGGATACAACGACTAACTCCGGTAGAAATGCGACCTTGAACTATCTAGTAGAACTCTTAGTTATTTGCTCTCAACTCAAGACAATAACAAAGAATGAAAGAAAGGAAAGAACTCTTTAGTATGAAAGAAAGGAAAGAACTCTTTAATTTTGAATGAGATGTTACAAATGAAGAACCAAGTTATTATTTATAGACTAAAAAGTTAGTAACTCTCCGAAATACAAAATAAAATCAAATAAATACAAAATTGAAACATTTGTCAAATTTAATTCAATTGAGTTTTTACTTGACAAAAATCAAATATAACTTATTCAAATTTAAGAAACTACAAATTTAACTTTCATACATTTTAAGGTTGTACAGGTTGTACATGAAACATATTTTTAATTTGAAGTTTCAATCCAATTTGAAAGTTTCTAGATAATAAATTTAATTTATAAAATTAAATCCATTTTTTTATGTTTTAAATATTTACCAAACTTTCACTTTTTTTCACTATATATATCCAACATTAGATTGAAGTGCAGAATCCACCCATTGCATGTGGGGTAGTCTTCAAGACAAATTATTGAATATATTGTTGATATACTTCAAGCATAATAAGCTAAATCGTGCTATACTACAAATCACAAATGAAGTCAACAAAAGCACGAACTTCATCAGCTTTTTTTAACATTTTCGATGAAGAGATTTGAAATATAAGAGAATTTGTTTCAAGCTAAAAAGGAGAGACGCCAACTTCAAAGGCTTTAGAAATTCTTTCATGAATGACTATGACAAGCTCAACGAAACAACTAAGAATGTATGACTTTCTATAGTCAGAATAGTGTCACTGTTGGAATCATAAACAACAACACTACTTTTTCCACATTGTCATCGAGGAAAGCCACACATCGAATTTACCTTGAAAGACCTATAAGAAGGAGCCAACCATTTGCTAACAACGTCATGATCAATGGAAACTCTAAGATGAAGAAACCACCACATGCTGATCAAAAGACTTCCACAAAGATTTCAAAGGCCTGCAAAAAAGAGAAGTAAAACAATTTAACACTTAACGGCTAGAGAGACCAGATATGTTTACTTCCCTTACAGAACCATAGAGTATAGATATTTGATCTACGGCCTCGTCATCATAAAGGACAAGTCCTAGTGCCTCAATGGATTTTAGCTATGGGGACAAGTCTTTGTCAATGGTGTATGAGGACCAAAAGCAACAACATATTTGTCATAGTTGATGACTTACCCTAAAGTTCTTTTTAGACACATCGAAAAAGTGAGTATGGGAAGCTAAACGAGCAACACAAATACCAATGATCAAATTATGGGTTTCAACCTCACAAAGAAGGCTAAAGAAACCCTCATAGGGAGATAAAGGGTCTCATTGGCATAACCTTCCATATGCTAGAAAGTTAGAGGAGGTTCACCATTAACAAGAATTTGGAAAGTGACATAACTCATACACATATTAATCAAATGAATCTACATATCACTAAAACCCATCTTTTTCATCAAACAATAAAGAAAATGGTCATTCAACCATGTACCCGTAACCCATATCTAATTTTAAAAATACAAACCCTTTTTGGTAGGTGGAATTTTCAAATGACAGCGACATTCATAAGCTTAAAACCGACATTAAAAATCTTTTATAACACGATCTTTGATGTCGATTTTAACCGACATTTGTACTCCTGTAGTGTAAGTTTTAAACTGACATTAAAGTCCAGTTTTGTAATTGTGACAGATATAAAAAATGTCAGACTATTTACAAAAATAGCAAAAAACTACTTTGAACAAAAACACTTTGGTTGACGGAAATAATTTGATCAAGAATTAGTTTGAGCCTATTAACTAAAACTTTGAAAATAAGTTTGTAGTAGACATAAAACTAATATAGGAAAATTCTATCTAGAGATGTCCATGAGATAGGACAGAGTTGGGAATGGCTTCCCTGTCCCTGTCCTCGCTCCCTATCTCAGTCTCCATCCCCATGATATTCTCCATTTAATTTAGCGGGGATCAGAATAGGGATTCCTAGTGGGGAATTCATGGAGATCAAATTTCCCATTTTATTTTATTTTTAAAAAACCAATTAACTTAAATAAATACTATTGACAATTTTAAAATTAAATAATTAAATTTTTCACTAATTATTTTATATGATTAATTCAATGAAGATTTTCAAAAATAGAAAAATAAGGAAAACTATTTACACAAAATAATAAAATTTAATCATTTTAGATTTCTATCAGTTTCATTCGCTGATATACACTGATAGACTTTCATTAGTCTCTATCAATGATAGACTTTTATCAATTTCTATACTCGATAAACGCAAATAGAAATCTATCCGTGTCTATCATTTTTTTTTTTTTACTATTTTTGTAAATAGTTTGACATTTTTTATATCTATGAAAATTTTCCTTAATTCAATTTGAATTTAAAATGAAATTACTCAAATTTTATAGTAGAAGGATATATTACCTATCAAATTATTCCTATATATAATCTAAATTTAAATATTCAATTCAAACATATCAATTATTTAAGAAATTTAACAATAAAACTTGAAATCTGAACCTCATAATAATAATAATAACAACACAACAATAATTATTATAATAAATTAAAAAAGAGTTTAAATGGAATAGGGACAAGGAATAGCTTTCGAAATTTTTTTTTTCTCACTTCCTCCTCCATTCTCCGCCCATTAGCAAATCGGAAAAAT
The DNA here is from genome assembly GCF_027475165.1 of Benincasa hispida. Classification (NCBI taxonomy): domain Eukaryota; kingdom Viridiplantae; phylum Streptophyta; class Magnoliopsida; order Cucurbitales; family Cucurbitaceae; genus Benincasa; species Benincasa hispida. Next base: position 55,849,847 of record NC_143480.1, on the reverse strand, counting down.
GAATCTATTAAATATGTTACCATTTTTTGCTCCTGCCTTTTGAAATGAGGACAATAGACGTGTGGTTGAAACGCTTCGTCAAGAATAGTGTCATTGTTGAGATAACTAAGGCATGTTGAAGTGACTTCTCCACTCACCACATGCCAATACTTTTGGTAGAACAAACTTGGAAGACCACCAAGTGCATTTGATTTGGGCAACCTTAAACCTCTCCAATAAGGTTTGAATGAAAAAAAAAAAACAAGGAAGAAAAAGCTCTAAACGTAAGATCTTCAAGATTCTGAATTCAAGCTTTCAAGTGAACCATGGGGTGGACAAGATTTATTCATCTTCAAACATATCTCTCTCTTTCTATTAAGTACAAGAAGAGAGATTCAGTCCACAGATCTCGTGATTACTAATACATTCATATGCCAATTGAGCTATATTCGCTTTGGCTATATTTACATATGTATATGTATAGATATATAAATATACATATAGCTATATATTTAATACGTCAATATATCCATACATCAGAGAGTTTGCCATCAATATTAAGAATTAATCAATAACTTCGACATCTTTTATGACTATACATAAAACATATAAGAAATTTCATATATTTATCAAAGTATGAATATGAATAAGTAAAATCGACTTAATCATTATTTTAAATAGATTTTATACATTTTTTCAATTTACATATATTTCTTTAATATATCCATTGACATATCCGTAAATTGAAATACCAATTGTCCCACAAACTAGTAGTAATACAACAATAACACTATTCCTATTCTTGATATTCTTGTAAACCATGGAGAGAGGACAAGACTTATTCACCTTCAAACTGATTATAATCACTCAACTCTAATGCCTTGGATCTCAAGGGTATCAAGCTTCTTGGGTCTTTTGTAATACTTGAGAAGGAGAGAACTGCAAACAACACTCACAGAAGAGGCTGCCATTGCAGCTCCTGCAATCCATGGTGGTAACCGAAATCGAGTTGATGGGAATAGGACTCCTGCTGCAATAGGGATGCCGAGGAGATTGTAACCAAGTGCCCAAATGTAGTTCAGACGGATCCTGGAAAATGTTTTCCTCGAAAGATCGATGGCTGTTATGACATCCTCCAAGTTGCTTTTCATGAGAACTATGTCAGCTGCCTCAATAGCAATGTCTGTGCCTGCACCAATTGCCATTCCAACATCTGCAGCCACAAGTGCTGGTGAGTCGTTGATCCCGTCTCCGACCATTGCTACCGTATGACCCAAAAACTAGTTGTCAAAATTCAGAACCGTGGTTAGTGAAGATGATAGAAAGGAGAAAAACAACATTAAAACTAATAAACTTGATCAAAATTTTGGTGCTAGTTCATAATTGAATGTCAATGATGAAACAATTTGTAGGTGGCAACATCTTGACCAAGATTATTTACTACATGTAAGCTTCTTATATTTCAAACAAACATCAATCCAATTAAACCAAAACTCATAGTTCCATCGACAAAGTTCCAAGGCAAAAAAAGAATCTAGTTGCATTCAAAATTTGTGAGGTTATAACTTAGGAGGCGTTTAGGACTCCAACTTGCATTGGATAGAGTGGGCTATTATAGCCCACCCAATGTTGGAGCCTCCCATTACAATAGTTGAATTTTTCAATTATTATAACTCCCACTTAGCTACAGTAAAACTATTTGAGAACCCTCATTCTTCAGCATTTACTACTTGTAGCCATCCTCTCTTATCATTTGTAATCCAGATTAAAATAGTCTACACCTTAAACACTTACTATTATAATCCAGACTAAAATAATTTACATCTCAAATACAGACTTTATAATCCACATACTATAAGAATCACTAGCTATAATAACTAATTCAACACCCCAAATAGCCCCTTATAGTCTATAAATAATAAGTTTTCTATTTGGAGAAAATGTAGGTACCTGTAATCTCTTCACTTCATCTGCTTTCTGGTCAGGTTTAGCTTCTGCAATTACATCATCAATCCCAACCTCACTGGCTATGGACTTTGCTGTCCCCCAATTATCACCTGTCACCATGATAGATTTAACTTTCATGGCCTTGAGTATGGAAATGACGTCGCGAGCGCTTGGTTTTAGTGGATCAGATATGGCAAGAACCCCTGTCAATTTCCTATCAATGGATACCAAAATTCCAGTTTGAGCCATTTCTTCAATTTCTTTTAATATTTCTTCAGCTTCAACAGGTATGAAGATGTTCTGATCTAACATAAGCTTCTTGTTCCCTACAAGTACTTCTTTGTTTTGAACAATGGCCTTGACTCCATGTCCAGTAATGGAGATAAAGTCTTGTGCTTCAGGCCAAGTTTGGTTATCATCGTCTTCTTTAAACTTTTTAGCATATTCGACAACGGCTTTAGCCAGTGGATGCTCGCTGTTTACCTGATTTCAAATGTAGAATAAAGTTGTATAGTTATGAAAAACTTAACTTGTGTAGGTAGAATAAGAGAAATGTTAAGTAATCAAGCTGACCTCCGTGGCGGCGACTAGTACACAGAATTCTTTTAGAGCCATATTTTTAAGTAGCTTAATGTTCACCACAACTGGCTTCCCGACTGTTAGAGTTCCAGTCTTGTCAAACACAATGCAATCCACCTACAAATTATTATTCTCCTCAGCATTATATTAAAATTCTCGTGAGAACAAAGTAGAAAAATGGCCCCAAGCCTGTCAATGTTCACAAGTTTGTAGAACATAAATTACCCAAGTTCTCATCATTCTGTTAAAGCCCATATTGAGTTACTAGTTCTTGTGACGAGTGAACTATGTCCTGAAAACATTAAAGAAAAGAAGCTAGGAAGCACGGATAGGATATGTGTCCTACATGCACGGATAGGATATGTGTCCTACATGCACGGATAGGATATGTGTCCTAATTTTGGGCACAACTGGGACATGGCTTGGATACGACTCTGAAAAATATATAACCTAAAAATTAGGAGAAAAAATAGAGATTTTCTTATAGATTGATCTATCCTAAAGTATTAGGATGACATCTTCTTCCTTTAGTCATAGCCAAACAAATCTTTCAATATCTTTTAAGATTTCAAATATTGTTAATTGACTTAACTTCGTATATTTTTTTAGTGAAGCATATTTTGTTTTCATGTTAAATTTACATGTTTTTATCTAAAGAGAAGTACTAACGTAGATTTTATTTTAAAACAAAGTGTTTCCAATGCTTCTATGTCCCATGTCTGTTTCCGTGCTTCTTAGGATGAAAATATGTAAAACGAGAGTTATTGGATGGAATATTTACCTTATGAGCACTCTCTAATGCTTGGCCACCTTTGATTAAAACACCTTTTGATGCCCCGACTCCTGTTCCAACCATGACAGCAGTTGGAGTTGCCAAGCCCAAAGCACAAGGGCATGCTATGACCATAACTGAGATACCAAACTGGAGAGCAAGTTCAAAGCTATCCATGGAAGAAGGTATCCAAGTCCTTGGGTAGCCACCATACTTCCCCGTGAGAAACCAGACAAGCCATGTTGTCAATGAAAGAACTATTACCTACATAGAGAGAACAGAATTGAACTAGCAATTATACATATATAGTTTAAAAGGAAAACTACAAAATCCACAGCTATGACCTGCAGAGGTTCATTGAGCTAAAGGTAAGAAATGAATCAGATTGATCTTTTTGATCAAAAGTACTGGGGGGGAAAATAAATCCATGGGAAAATTATTGAGGTCACCAAGGATAACTAAAAGGTAAAAAAAAATCTTGTTGGGAGGCTCTCTCAATAACAAGAAACTCTCCTACTCTCCTATAAGTTTATGTTTTATTTATTTTTAATTAGAGCAATGAAGGGCTGAATCTTAGTCCTTCCTATGAGTTTGTTAAATCTTTAACAGGAAACAAGAAAATAAATGTTCTTAAGATTAAATTGATCAACTAAAAGATTCTGAGAATAAATTGCTCTCCTAATACCTTAGGAGCAGATTTGCAATTTTCCCTAAATGAAACTATGAAGATACATTAAATTATTAAGGAAAAGTTAAGAGCATATTTTACTGACCATTGGCACAAAAACCTTAGAGATGCGATCTGCAATTTTCTGGACTGGAGCCTTGGCCATCTGAGCTGATTCAACAAGTCGCACAATCTGTGAAAGAGCACTTTCAGATCCAACATGTGTTGCCCTCACATGTAGCACACCATTCTCATTCAAGGTGCCTCCAATCACCGTATCATCCCTTCTTTTTGCCACTGGCTTGGCTTCCCCAGTAATCATGCTTTCATTGACATGACTTTGTCCCCAAACAACAATTCCATCTGAAGCAACTTTTGCCCCTGGAATGACTTTAATCACATCATTCTTTTGTATCAATCGACTATCAATTTCTTCCTCCCTAATGATATTTCCATTATTATCAAAAGTAAGCAAGGTTGCTGTTTCAGGCACCAACTTCATAAGCTTGGCGATAGCCTCTGATGTCTTTCCCTTTGCCAAGACCTCAAGATATTTGCCAAGGAGAATGAATGAAATAAGCATGGAACTGGTCTCAAAGAAGTCTGTGGCCTTAAAATCACTAGAGGTTGCAGATCTTAAGACCATGTAGACTGAATAAAAGTATGCTGCATTTGTTCCCAAGGCAATCAAAACATCCATATTTGCAGAACCATGACGCAATGCTTTATAAGACCCTGTATAGAATCGCCTTCCAATAATGAACTGTACAGGAGTTGATAAAACCCACCTCAGCAGCTCTCCAACAGTCATCATATTGACAATTTTGGTATCTAGCCCATCCTTAATACCAGGTATATAAGTGAAGACCATGGAGCTTAGAAATACTGGAATTGTAAATATCAGACTCCATAAGAATGATCTGTAGTACTGCTTAATTTCTTCTTTTTTATAGGCTTCTCTGCCCTCTACTTCAGGAAATATTGTCGCCTTAAATCGACCAGATCCAGTTGATTCAATCACTTGGATTATATTCCTAGGTCCCGTGACATTTGGCTTGTAAGACAAGGAAAGTTTGTTGAGTGCAGGGTCAATATCAACACCTAGAACTCCGGGAAGTGCTTCCAGAGAGCTCCCAATCAATCTCATTGAATTCTCAGATCTCACTCCATCTACATGGAGCTGTATCTTGCTCACATCTTCTTCTGTGCTAATAAGTAAAGCTTCAAATCCAGAATCTTCAATGGCTTGGAGAAGTTGATTGCAGTTCAAAATTCTTGGATTATAACAAACTTCAGCTTCTTCCGTGGCTAATGCAACTTGGGCATTTTGAACTCCATTAATTGCTTGTAATGTAGATTCCAAAGTCGTGGAACACGAAGTGCAAGTCATTCCAATTACACGAATTCGACATCTTTCAATCATATCATCATTAACTACACTTGCTTCAAAGCCTGCATCATTAATTGCCTCACATATTTGATCCACCTGTGTTCATGGTCAAGAGGAAATCAAAACTTCAATTCAACGTGATCAAGGTCTTGTAGTCAGTGTCAATGATCTTCACTTTACCACCTTATGGCAAATAGCAACCATAAAATCCATATAAATAAAACCAAGTTGAGGCTAAAAAGTATTTGCTTCATCCATCTATTTAGATCCCACTATATTCTAAGAAATGAAAAACATTTAATCCTAATCATGGGACAAAATATCCTATAGCACATTAAACAACACCTCTAACCCTTTACAATTGATCAAGCATTAGAGTTGAACAGTCAAGCCTTATGCATTAAACAAACAATATAATCTCTCACCAATTTTAAGCACAATCAGATCGATTCAAAAAACACGCAACGTAAGCCAACAAATACTTAACTTGCACGTCTAACATCACAAATTTCAAACATTTATTTTAAAATCACATGAAAGCGACTCCAATACAAGGCGAAAACGGATTTTTTTTTTTTTTTTGAAAAACAGAGATAGATACATACATTAACGAAGCTAGGGTAAAACTGGACTCGAGCTTTGGCATTCAAAACACCAACAACGGCTTCACGAATCCCAGGGAGGCGTTTGATCGCCTTCTCGACAGAGCCAGCACATGCAGAGCAGGTCATTCCGGTGACGGAGAAGAACGCCGTGGACTCGATCACCGGCAAGCTGTTCTCCGGTAGCAAAACCCCAGCTGGGTATTTGGGCATAGACGGATAATGAGGCCGCGGAGAGAGATTGCTGCTGCTCTGACTCCGAATACATGCTAAGGACCAGAAATTCGTTGCCATGGATGATTAAAACAGAGGTTAATCAGAGAGAAAGAGAAGGATTTACGATGTGTTCATAAATTGAAATTGAAATTTGAAACCAGAATGCGCATGAGAAAAAAGGAAGAAGGAAAGTGGCCGCCCTTTTCAAACTTTAAATCGTGCGAATATTTATAGTGGACACATAATTGACTTTCGTATTATTGTATATATTTGCTTGACAACAAAGTAATGACGCATATATAAATATATATATATATATATATATATATATATATTATTTAGATTAAAATATCATTTTTGTCACGGTTGTTTGAAGTTTGTTCAATTTTAATCTTGTATATACTTTCTCTCCACTTTTAATAAATTTTAAATTTAGTCCTCAATGCTACTTTGTTGTTTATTCTTATTTTTTTTTTGTTATCTATAGCATATTTACTTTAAATTTTAAAAATATTTTCACATATTATATTTTCTTGCATAAAAATTATTAGGTTTAAATACTACTTCGATTCATATCCTTTTAGCTTTTGTTCATTTTGGTCTTTATATTTTTAAAATGTTCATTTTGGTCTTTATACCTTAACTTTGGTTCATTTTGGTCCTTGTACTTTCAAAATGTTCATTTTGATCCTTGTATTTTCAACTTTTGTTCATTTTAGTTCTTGAACTTTAAAAATTTAACCATTTTGATCCCTTAAAAATGAAACAAAAATGGAAATGAAGGAATCAAAATGGTCACTTTTTGAGAGTACGAGAACCAATATGAATATTTTAAAAATACAAAGACCAAAATGAACCAAAATTGAAAGTATAAGGACTAAAATGGACATTTTAAAAGTATAAGGCCAAAATGAACAAACACTGAAAGATAGAGACCAAAATAGTATTTAAACCAAATTATTATTATTGTTTAATCAATTTTAGTAAAAATTAACTTTGAAGGGTTAAATTTAAGATTTATTGAAAGTATGAGGATTGAAATTGAACAAATTTCAAAGTATGAGGACCAAAATTGTATTAATATTGATTAATGTTATAAAATAATTAATAAAAAATTATATAGATCTTGTTAGTAGATGAAAGAGAAAGCCAAAATGATCTAACTCAAGTGATATAACATAGGCTTGGTTCTCTCACCCAAAATATTATTAAAAAAAGTAGGTGAGTGAGAGAAACTTATAAACGGGCTGTTTGGGCCTAGATTAGAGTGCATGTTTGGAGCTCCAACAATTTTTAATTAGGACTCCAATTATTATATCCCAAATTAACAACAATATTTACTATTCTTTAACCCATGGTTTCTATTGTGTTCACTATTTACAACCTATCGGTTTTTTCTCTTGGCCCATCTTTTCCGTCTCTCTTTCTTCTCTGTTGAATATAGTGCTAAGATCTTAGCTCATCTCTTCCATTTTCGTCGATTCCACTCTTCATATATGACTTTTCTCTCTATCTTCTTCGTCAATTCCACTCCTCAAATGTGGTTTTTGTCTCTTTCATCTTTGTCAATGTCACTCCTCAGATCTGGTTTCACGTCTCTTAATCTCCGTCGAAACCAGGTCTGGATCCTTAAAGCCCCTAACTTTATTTCGTCTAACCCTTCATAGATCTATAGATCTATGTTTAGGGTGGTACTCCTCTTGCATGTTTTTCTTTAGATCTGATTGGGGTTTCGTCTGACTTTCTCCTTCTCGTTGCCGTTCCAAACGCATCTGTTCCTTCTTCCTCTTGCCACTCCAAATGAAGGATTCCTTTGTCACTCCAAATGAAGGATCTCCTTTGTCGCTTCGTTCGATTTTCTCATTCTGTCGTTTCATCCTAATGTTTAATTTGTTTGGTTGAGGGACAATTTTGCTTGGTGGGGGTGGGGGTTCTTGTTTGGAGAGTGGTAGGGGTTGAAGGATCCATTGTGGAACTTGGTAGGGGGAGGAGGTCTAAGGTAATTTTATTTCTTTTTCCCAGCTGATGATGAGGTCTTTTTCTCTCTCTCTCTCTCTTTTTTTGTTTTTTTTTTCCAATTTTAGCTCAAAAGTTTCAATAGCTTTGATTTAATTCTATGTTTTTTATTGTAAATTTTATAAATTTTGGTCTATGTTTGTCCATTATTGGTATTTAGCGGATGATTTCATGTTCATTGTTTGTCCATTTTGGTCTCTATTTGTCAATTATTTGTCCATTTTGTAAATTTTGGTTTTTGTTAGTTCATTATTTGTCCATTTTGGTCTCTATTTGTCCACCGTGCATGCAACAAAGTCGAATTGCATGCAAAAATCATGAGCCAACTCCAAGATATTCTTGAATTGCAGAATCGACAGAGGGTGAAGTTTATGCAAATCATATTTTGCAGTGTGCAAGATATAGAGAGCTTCTTGCCTGTTTCCACAACCATGAAGTTGGAGTATTGCAACCTCCTCTTGAAGAGAATATTTGATCAATTCATGTTTTAGACTGCTTTTCGATAATGAACAATAATTACTTTGTTTCAATTATGTAGTTAAGTTTGTAGTAGATTTTGTATGTAATCTTGATGGTCAATATTTTAATTATGCAATTATGAGTTAGTTATTTTGTTTTAGATTTTTTTGTACCTCCAAAAAAGGAGCTTTATATATGAAACACATGAATTGCATTCTAATATAATATGCTTTTTTTGTCAATGTTAACAAAGGTATCTCCCAAAATGACAAAATGGTTAGCTTTTAACATAAATTAAAATCCAATTAATTTTGTATAAATTGGTGAAATATATAGTTTTAATTATATTTTCAAATTATGATATTTCATATACATAATTATTTGTATTATAAAAGAATAATAGTAGAAAAAATTATGCACTATCTAGAATAACCTATATTTAAATCATAGATTGTTATAATTCAGACTATAATAACCTGCACTCCAAACATAGACTATTATAATACAGACTAAAATAATGCACAGTTTATTATAACCCATAAACTATAATAACCTACTTTGCACCCCAAACACTTCCAAAATGTTTAATAAAAAGGTTGAGTCACATACTAAATAAAAAGAAAAATTGTACAAATCACCACCGAACTATGGTATTTGTTACAATTACATCCCTAAACTATGTTGGGTTTTATGTTATAAAACTCACAGTTTGTAAAATGATAAACATTTTCTTTAGTAAAAAAAACTTATTATTGATTTGATAAATTGTATACGTAAATGTCTAAATCCAATAAACTAAGACCCATGACTATTACATGAGTACTTGAACTTTATGTGGAGACATAAAAGTAGATCAGGTTCGAGTAAATAGTCAAAATGATCTATATATATGAATAAGGTTGGGCCCCTTATTTTGGTAACACTATGAGATGCGGCCTACTCTGTAGTTGTTACAAAAAGTTATAAAGTGCTACAAACGAAGTGATCCTAATTCATACATGTTATAACATGAGGAGTGGGGGCGTCCTATGCAATGAGTTTGCATAAGATCGAACCAAGAAATAAATCACTCTTACTTTATAATGGTGTTCACTGTATAAGACTGACTATTTCACTTAAATAACCTAGGTAACTCGATCTTAATCCTGAGCTAACTATGAACTCCTATTTATTCGGAATTATCCTTAGATTTACATAGGTAAGGGTTGGATTAACATCACCGGCTCAATAAGCCTCCTATTTTAGGGGTAAGACCGAATAGATAGTTGGGGACATAGGGTGCAAGACAGAATTCACACCTACCCGATTTAGGGATAGGAGAAAAGTTGTTCTCTCAAGTATTGAATCCAAGTCTTGAACAAGGGGCCCTACCCTTTCACTTGGCTGAGAGAGTTTTGGTTTAGTGACTGGATCACAAACTAGTTGTTCATTAGATAATCAATAGGAACTTAAAGAACAAGGCGTAATCTCAAGGGTAAAACAGACATTTAACCCAGCCGTTATTACGAATAATCTATGAAGGGTCGACTTACTAATTATGGTTAAATCATGTGGACATAATATATCTACAATGAGAGGAGTGCAACTATGGGCTTTAGTGGAGTGACGAAGTAGTTAACGAATGGGGGTTAATTCAGTGTAATGAGTTTAGCTAATTAATCTCGGATCGTTGGAGCCCATGATCTGTAGGTCCGCGAGGTCCCTTTACTAGCTCATAAATGGATTAGCTTTAGAGTAGCGTGATAAGTTGATTAATTCAAAAAGTTCAAATTAGAATTAAAGGAATTAGAAATTATATGAGATATAATTACACGTTTAATTTTAAGAATTAAATGAAATAGGAGAATAAATATTTAAGTATGATTTAAATATATGAAGGTGGATTTGTGTAAAATTAATTTAATATTTGATATTAAATTAATTAGAATTATTTAAATTGTTTAAATAATTATTTATTAATTTTATCAAGAAAGTTAATAATATTTTCAATTTTAGAATTCAAATTGATTTTTGAAATTATTTTGGAAAAATTGAAAAAGAAAAACACTAAAATGGAATGTTGGTTTTATTTCCATTATCATCTTAAACTTGCTCACTCAAAACCTACCAACTTTAGCTTCAATAACTCCAAGCATGAGCTGCATCTCATGCAGCCATCTTCCTTGCATGATTGCCTGCAAAATATTAAGAAGATTAGAGTGGAATTGAGGCATGCAAATATAGAGTTTTGTTGAAAAAATCGTGTTGAAGAAGTTGTTTTTCAAGTGGTGGTGATAGTGAGCTTTTCTCCATATTCCCTTCATTCAAGCTTATTTTGAGTCCTACAACTCAATCTAAATCTCTAAGAGAATAGTGGGGAAGATCTTAGGTGACTCTACAGCAAGATTTGGAGAAGTTTGCAGCTGAGGATCAAAAGTTGAAGAAGTTCTACAAAGGTATGGCTTGAAACCCTCTTGTTCTAGCTTGAGCATGCTTTAGTTACTACCAAAATTAATGAATTAGAGTGCTTATTGATCCTTATTGCTTCCACTGTTGCTAATACATTCCTACAATTGGTATCAGAGTCTCATATAAGCATTTAACTCGGTTTAATTTTGGTGTGGTGGGTGTTTTTCATGATATGAAACTGGTGCACTGATATGGGTTTATGAGTTTTGGCATTTTATTTCTCTTTGATTTCTTGATTAAATTTGTAATTGCCTCTTGATTCATGAGTTTATATGTGTTCTCAAGAGTTTGTAATTTATTTAGAGTCATTAGAGTTGAAATTAAGATGTAATTAAAGAAACAAGTGAAGAAGATCGAGTTGCAGATTCTAGTTTTTCAGCCTCTGCTCAAATATCGTCGTTGAGGTTTAAATGCTAGACGATCATCTAGCTACAGGCGCTAAACGATGTGAAGAAATGCTAGATGATCTGTAGCTATGGGCACTGATGGTTGTGGTGTTGTGCGCTAGAAGATCGTGTAGCGGTGCGCGCTAAACGATGTGTTGAAGTGCTATGCGATGGCACTACACGATTATGTAGCTACAACGCTAAACGATGTATTGAAGTGCTATGCGATGGCACTACACGATTGTGCAGCTGCAACACTGAACAATGCGTTGAAGTGTTATGCGATAGCACTACACGATTGTGTAGCTTTGTGCGGGCCCAGAACGATGTGAAGACGCGCTATACGATAGACTACACGATCGTGTAGCTCTGCCCGACACTAGATGATGACGATATTGGAAGAGAATACACGATCGTGTAACTCTGCTAGACACAAGACGATTGTGCTAAACGATAGACATCACTGCTACACGATGAGCCTTAGCGAGATTTCGAGCATGGACCGAAAGCAGTCGGTTCGACCGGTTTGGTCTCAAAAGGTTTTTGGATGGTCCAGTTTAGACTTTGCTGGTTCGATTTAGACTTTTCCAGTCCAGTTCAAGTTATTTGGGTTCGATTTAGAGCGGTTCAGAAGTGGTTTTGAAGCTGTTTTGTAATAATTAGGCTTTTATTTTCTTGTTTATGCCAAAACTAAAACCATATCAGTATTTGTTTAATTATTTATGCATTTGATGTATGTAATAATTAAATAAATCTTATATGTGCATACAGTATGCCATGTAGATTTAAAATCCCACTGTAGGAAGCATGTTACATGCATTGAAAATATGTTATAAAATGTTATAATATATAGTATGCATGTTAGGGTTTCTTTTATTTAATATAATTATTATGTTAAATTTTAAATGCCTTTTGATGTATATTGTGGATGTTTAGCATGTCTAAAATTTTGTAAGCTGTTATAAAATTGGGTTAGACGTTTAAAATCCATAACAAAGAACAGCTGCATGCTCACGTAGATTTACCACTCGTTTTAATAGTTAAAACTTGTAAAATTCGGGTTACAAACTCAACCGGTATATAATCCTGTCTAAGGTTGTGGGTACTTAAGTCGATGGTTTACGAAACACCTCCTACTTGGGGATTACGGCCAAATTATTGAGCATTGTTAACCGGTTTTATAAGCATACGTGAGTGATGTGAGGTAATAAAACGGTTTATCACCTAGAAATCGTAGGTTAAAATTCAATTATAAGCATTATACTTGGATAAACCACTTAGACTTAGGATAGTTTGTTTAGTTGAAATGAAACCTAAGTATAAATTTACCCAATTAATAGAACACTTCAGTGGGAGTTTAATAACTTATATATGATAAAGTTATTAGAGCACTTCAGTGGGAGATTAATAACATATACGATATGTTAATTTTAGCTCTCACGTCCCTAAGAGTTCACAATCGAGATTTAAGCGGTACTTTGTGTCACCCTGGGAGTGATCTCCATACGAAAAGTATTTTTTAGCATAAATCTAGATTTCGGTGAATAAAGGGAAGTTGTTCAAACATAAATCAATCATATGATATATAGATTTCAACTGCCACGTCTCCACATAGTTTACCCTGTGAGATTCATATGACGTTTCGTGTCACCTTAGGAGTGACCTCCAAACGGAAAGTGTTTGTATGAGTCAATAACAAGGTAAACGGGGGAAGTTGTTTATAGTAAGTGGATGAAGAAAATGTGTCAACACATTCTACGGTCTCTTCCTTTAGTTTAAACCATGAGATTCCTATGTTGCACTTGCTGGTTTGCTTTAAGCGGCTCTTGGTAGTCGTTTAACAACGGCTATCCCCACGGAGGGTTGTAATATAGGATTCGGAACAACTCAAATTCCAGAAATGGATAGGTTTTCTTAGGTCCATTCCCAACCTTGACTCTCTATTTCGGTAGCATAGTTGGGACCGACCTCTGATGTCTTAAAATGGAGGGTTACACTTACAAAATTATTAAGAGTGTTAGTAATTTTTGACCAAAAGCGATAGCTAAATAACTATCGGAATATGAGTTATTCTGGAGAAAGTATTTAGTCAAGAATGTTTTGTTGTAGTATCATTGCAAATAAATAATGATTATGGGTACATTATTACTTATTTTTCTAAAACTTGATTATGGGTTTAGTTGAAATTTGCTAATTAGAATTTGTTTAAAATTTTTAGCATGTCGAATTCTTCAAGAATACTCACTTTCGAATTAGATAACTGTAAAATCAAATCACCAAACAAATTACTAGCAGTTGATATCTTCAATAAAGTTTTAACAGAGGATTGTCCTCTATTTCCCCATTCATCTAAAATTTTGAATAAATAGATGAGAATGCAAAATTCAAACAACAAAATAAATGTAATTTACTTGTTATCGAAGCATGTTTAGTGGAAAATGATAAAACCTGGATAATTGATTTAGGTGCCACTAATCATGTTTGTACTTTCTCACAAAAAATACGTTCCTGGAGACAATTGACAGAGGGCGAAACAATTTTTAAGGGAGGGACCGGGGAGGTTGTTTCAGCTAAAGCAGTGGGAGATATGAAGTTATTTATAAGAGATAAGTACATTTATTTGAAAAATGTGTATTACATTCCTTCTATGAAAAGGAATCTAATATCTATCTCTTGTTTGTTAGAACAAAATTATAAAGTTTATTTCGAAAATGATGAAGTGTTCATCAATACTAGAAGTAAACAAATTTGTTCTGGAAAATTAGAAAATAACTTGTATATGTTAAAACCGATTGAGGTCAAAGCCGTATTGAACATAGAAATGTTTAAAACTGTTGAGACTTATAAGAAAAGGAAAATTTCTCCAAATGTCTATCTGGGTCACATAAATCTCAACAGGATTGAGAGACTCGTTAAGAACGATCATTTAAATATGTTAGAAGACAGTTCATTACAACCTTGTGAATCCTGTTTTGAGGGTAAAATGATAAAAAGATATTTTTCTAGAAAATGTCTTAGAGCCAAAATACCCTTAGAACTGATACACTTAGACCTTTGTGGTCCTCCAAATGTTAGAGCTAGAGAAGGGTATGAATATTTCATCAAGTTTATAGATGATTATTCTAGGTATGGGCATATTTACCTAATGCATCAAAAGTCTAAAACATTTGAAAAGTACAAAGAGTATAAAGCTGAGGTTGAAAACCTATTAGGTAAAAAGATTAAAACACTTTGATCAGATCGAGGTGGTGAGTATATGGACTTAGAATTCTAGAACTATTTGATAGAACATGGAATCCAGTCTCAACTCACAGCCCCTGACACACCTCAGCAAAACGGTGTAGTAGAAAGGAGAAACAGAACTTTGTTGGACATGGTTCGTTCCATGATGAGTTATGCTCAGTTACCAAATCTTTTCTAGGGACATGCACTTGAAACTGTAGTGTATATTTTGAATATAGTTCCCTCGAAAAGTGTTTCTGAAATGCCTTACGAGCTCTGGAGAGGACGTAAAGGGAATTTATATCACTTCAAAATTTTGGGGTTGCCCAGCACATGTGTTGGTGCAGAATCCTAAAAAATTGGAACGACATTCAAAAGTATGCCTATTTGTAGACTACCAAAAGAAACAAAAGGTGGTTCCTTTTACGATCCTCAGGAAGACAAGATATTTATATCGACAAATGCAATCTTCCTAGAGGAAGACCATATGAAGAATCATCAACATCGCAGTAAGTTAGTAATATAGAAAATGTCCAGAAAAACGACAAATGCATCAACAAGAGTTGTTGATAGAGTAGGTCCATCAAGAAGAGTTGTTGATAAAACTGGTACTTCACATCGTTCTCAAGAGTTGAGAATGCCTCTTCGTAGTGGAAGGGTTGTGCAACAGCCTGACCGGTACATGGGTTTAACTGAAACTCAAGTCATCATACCAGATGATGACTTAGAGGATTCATTGTCTTTCAAACAAGCAATGAATGATGTAGATAAAGACCAATGAATTAAAGCCATGGACTTTGAAATGGAATCTATGTATTTTCAATTTTGTCTGGGATCTTATAGATCAACCTGAAGAGGTAAAACCCATTGGTTGCAAATGGATCTATAAGAGAAAACGAGATCAAGCTGGTAAGGTATAAACCTACAAAGCAAGAATTGTGGCAAAAGGGTTTACCCAAAGAGAGGGAGTAGACTATGAAGGAATTTCCTCTCTAGTTGCCATGATAAAGTCAATAGGATACTTTTGTCCATAGCTACATTTTATGATTATGAAATATAGAAAAATGGATGTCAAGACAGCTTGTTATCATCAAAACATTAATTAATTAATTTGAGTTGAAGGGAAAATGTTGGCCTTTTGTCCCTTAAACTCAAATTAATTAATTAATTAATTAATATTTTGATGATAAAAAACCTACTTTTATTTATTAATAATTTGAGTATTTTGAGTCTATTGCGTAGATCTCAGAACAATGATTCCAATGCAATTTGAATCGCCCAAATCAGAGCTCAAACAAAGAAGATATAGGCGAAACAAGCTTAACGGAAAAATCCCGAGCTGATGACGTGGCATATTTTTTCCATCAAAATGGACCAATTGAAAGGTGCCACTTGGAGCGTGGGAGGAATGACACGGTGGGCTTTTGATTTTTGGATTGATTTTAAAATAAAAATGAATTTAAAAAGAAAATAAATTTAATATTATTTTATGTTTGTGTCTAACGGCTAGTTGGACACATGATGAACTTTTACTTTTTGTTGGATTTTAAAAGAAAATGATTATATATATATATATATATATATATATATATATATATATATTAGGTTTTGAATGATTTTATCTCCTTGGTATTGATTTTTCTCATTAGAAGGAGATTACATGATTTTAAGACGAGTTATGTATTTTATGTATGAATTTCATGTTGGAATGAAAATAATTTTCATATTAGTTTATTGATGTGTGCCTCTCCTATTCTTATTGTTTATCCTTTTAGGGGAAGTTATTGTATTTCTAGTAAAATTATGTTTTGAAAATTTATTTGATAATTTTACCCTCAAATTGAATTATGTGCTATTGTCTTTTTGTTCCTTATTAAGAGGGAGTGTTCAATGGATTTCAAAAGAGGGAGAAATTTGTGAAATTAGTCTCAAATAGAGTTAGCCTAAACTTGGTTGATTCTTTATGATGTCTTTAGAATTTATAATGTTGTTGCTTATTATATTTCTTTTAGAAGGTAGGTAGATAGGAGAAGCAATGAAAAATACGTGTTCATGTTTTACAGAGAACTTTCATGTTATTGTTTATTTTTCTCAATTATCCATTTTCGATTAATTCCAAAAGTGGGAGAGGTAGTAAAAAAAATGAAAGTATATTGTTATTGAATATATTTTTTGTGTTCAAGTTAACTGAAATTATATGTGTTAATTATGCATCAAGAACATATTTCATATCACACACCTATTTGGATTTCATTTTTATTGACTTGGTTGTTATCATAAAAAAGGGGAGATTGTTGGCTTTTTGACCCTTAACCTCAAATTAATTAATTTTAATTAATTAATTAATTAATATTTTGATGATAACAAATATGCTTTTATTTATAAGTAATTTGAGTGTTTTGAAGTGTCTATTGCGTAGAGCTTGGAACGATGATTCCATCGCCCAAATCAGAGTTCAAATGAAGAAGATATAGGTAAAACAAGCTTAAAGGAAAAATTCTGACGATGTGACATTTTTTTTCATCAAAATGGACCAATTGAAAAGTGCCATTTAGAACATGGGAAGAATGACACATGGTGGACTTTTGATTTTTGAATTGATTTTAAAATGAAAATGAATTTAATATTATTTTATGTTTGTGTCTAACACTAGTTGGACACATGATGAACTTTTACTTTTTATTGGGTTTTAAAAGAAAATGATTTAAAAAAATGTATTATTATATTATATTATGTGTGTGTCTTGAGTTTAAATCTTCACCATTCAATTTTTTTTCCAAGATCCAATGGTCCAAATTAAATGTGGCTTCCAATAATTTTTTCTCTTTATTTAAACTCATATTCTTCTCCAAATATTTAGAACAATTTTCATAATTTTTAATCCTCTCAAAATACAAAGCTTCCATTGTTGCTCTCTCAAAGATTCAATTTTCTTCTTTTCATCTTTTTCTTGAGAGAGATATTTTAAGTTGTGAAAATTGATTCATTGAGAGCTTTCATTTGTAAATCTACTCTTTGAGAGAGTTTTCCTCATATTGTGCTTCATTTCAAATCCATTGTAAGGGTTGCTCTTGATCCCAAAAAAAGTTGTAACGGTTTGATCCTCAACCATGGAAAGGATTGAGTTTGTTCTTGCACTCGAAAAAAGAACGTTGTAATGGTTCGATTCTAAGTTATGGAAAGAGTCAAGTTTGAGTGACAAACCCAAGAGGAGCTTGGGAAGTGGATGTAGGCTGATTGTGACTACTATAAATTCTTGGTGTCAATTTCTCTATTCCTAAACTATTTAATTTTGCAATTAATTTGTTCTTAAATTTTATTTCTTAGAATTATTAGCAATTTTTGTTCTTAAATTTAATTGCTCATATATGTTTATTTTGATTGGTAGTTCTTAAATTTATATATCCTTTACCGATCCTTTTATTAGATTTAAAAATTGTGCTTTAAAGTGTGATGGTTAATTTCTTGTTTAATTCAAAGTGAAATTATTTGTATAAATTTATTGTTTAAATTACTTGTTAGCAAAATGTTCGTTAATTTGTTTAATTGGGCTAACATTAGTAGAAAATTTTAAATTAGTTTAATTAAACCCTATTCACCTCCTTTTAGGGTTGCCATACCGATCATATAGGGAAAAGATAAATGGAACCATCGGGAAGAAATGAATGAGGACTAGAAAGAGAAGCAAGAAAGGTCGAGAGACTAGAAAACATTATATGCTCCCAGAAAATGACATGACGAGAGATGCACAATCTGTTAGAAAGAGGATCCCAACAACGGAAACATTTGCGCTCGATTCCATAGCCAAGGAAGCAACAGAGACGCGCATGCGGTTCTAATTTTGTATGTTCATGTGGATGGAGAAGAACAAAACATGCATAACCAAAGACCTTAAGATTAGAGTAATCAAGAGAAGTGCTATATAATCGTTCAAACGATGAAATATTGTGAATGGCAAACGAAGGGAGACGATTGATTTTATAGACAGAAGTAAGGGCGACCTCTCTCCAAAATTTTGTAGGACAGGAGGTAGACAGAATATGACCCTGAATAGAATCCAGAATGTGGCGATGTTTGCATTCCATTCACCCATTCTGTTAAGAGGTATGGGGACAAGAGCGCTGAACAAGAGTGCCTTGTTGGATGAGAAAAGAAAGAAGATCGAAGTCCTTATACTCCAAAGTGTTTTCTATATGAAGAGTTTTGATTGTACGAGAGAACTGAGTGTGAACCCTATTAACAAAATCAATATATATTTGAGACAAGATAGAATGGTGTTTAAGAAAACATATCTAGATAAACCAAGAGTAATCATAAAAAAATAGCGATATTCAGTGACATTAGAAGTAGGAGAAGGACCCTAGATGTCAGAATGAATTAAATCAAAAGGTTGATCATATATAGAATTGGACTGGGAAAAGGATAATGTAGGCGATTTAGAAAGTTTTCAATTCACACAATCAAAAGGAATAAACTTAAAACACTACTCAAATTTTTAATAAAAATCAAATGATGGAGTTTTTCAGAAGAAGCATGACCAAGACGAATTTGCCACTGATATATAGCAGAGTCAGTGATAGGAGCATAAAAAGAACAAGCAGGCAGCTAAAGTGATGTGAGCTCAAACAATCTTCGCACTTTTCGAACCAACTATCTATCCCGTCTGTGGATCCTAAATCTAACACCCAGTAGAAGAAAAGGAAACAGTTAGGCCAAGATCACACAATTGTCCGACTGAGGCAAGATTAAAGGTCAAGTTGGGAATACAATAAGTATTGGAAAGGTGTAGTGATGGAGTGGCGACAGAGCCAACGTGGGATATGGTCATACAATTACGGTCAACAACATAAATACGAGGAAGAGATTTGGTAGGAGTTGGTGTAGTCAGGAGAGAAAAATCAGAAGTCATATGGTTATAACAAATGGAATCAAGGAGCCACCGATTACTTGAGGAAACTGTAAGGGCGGAGGAATTAGAAGAAATTACCTGTTTAAGCAAATCTTCTAAGTCGCTCATTTGAAAGGTAGATGAAGAAGGTTTAAGCTCAGTAGATGAGGCAACAATCACAACAGAGGTAGAGTCAGGTTTAACATGTCTTGATTTTGAAAAATGTTCTAAAGGTTGAGATGGTCGAGTGGGACAATTTTCCAAAATATGGCCACGCTTGTGATTGTATCTGCACTCAACTTTTGGGCAGTCAGCAAATTTGTGTCCAGTGAGCTTACAGCTTTTGTAGAAGAGAGCTCCAGAAGTACCAGAATAAATGAGTGTTGACAAGGACAACCCCAGATTATGTGGAGGAAACGATGCCGAAGCATTTTTATTCAAATAGAATTTCTTGTATCGCTGAGTCTATTGATGAAATGGAATTGCGATGTAGCAAAGCAACACAGATATACTCGTATTCTGGATGAAACCTCATAAGTATCTCAATAAGACGGAGTGTGGCCAAATAGTCATTGACAAATTGACTGGTCTCTTGAGTAAGATTGACAAGAGTGCTGTGCAGCTGATAATAATGAGTTAAACCAACAGGCTGAAAACACATAGACAGGAAATCCCACAAACTCTTGGCATCATCAAATGCATCAAACTGAACATGGATGACAAGTATAGAAGTATTCCTGAGCCAACTGATGATTTGATGATTTTTACTGTTGCAATCCTCTAATCGTTCAAAAAATTTATTATTTTTCTTGGTGAATAACCTAACTGGTTGAAGAATATCACTGGTGAGAATACGTCATAGTCTACTGTCACACCCTGCCCCGAGCCCGAAGAGAGGTGTAAAGGACTGCATATACCACTCTTTCGTGATACCTACTGTCCATTTAAACCTCTTTACTCTAAATAAACTTTAAGTCAAGGAGATAAACAACAACTGATTGAGTAGGCCCATTTTATTACAATAATGTAAAGTTTATACAACTCCAAGACTTAGCTACAAAGTTTACATCAACAACTCTAAAACCCCGAAAGTGTAACTGTGGCTGTGGCAGACCTTGACCTTTGCAGCACCCTGGAACTTCTCACCTTTCGCTAACTGGGAAGAAAAACATGAAAGAAAAGAATGAGCTTCACAAATCTCAGTGAGTGGTAAGCAATTTCTAGAGTCTATTTCAACTCATAATAACAAGCATATCATATATACGATGTTAATACTCAAACCTTAACTTTGAATGAGTCTGATCTCAACCTCTACCTACACACACAGTAGATAGTTAACATTTCATATCTATAAACATTCATTAACCTATGTGCACATAGTCCTCCCTTTCATGGGCTCAGAAGCTAGGCCTATCGGCCCTTTGACCATCCAATGCAAGGTTCCTCCCACAGGCTCAGGAACTAGACCTCCCAGTCCCCTAACCATCCTGTGAGGTTTCATTCGGGCTCAGAAATAGGTCTATTGACCCTCTGACCATCCCGGTCACATATTCTTTTTTTCATGCTATTTACCATTCATAACATAAGCATATACAATTTATTCTAAAAGATATCCTTTCTAGAATACCCTTAAACACCTCGGGCTCCCTTTTGAACCCTAAAATAAAGATTCAAATTAAAGCTCAGATTACTCATAGTTATATGCCTTATCTTGAGATACTTTCTTTTAAAAATATGCTCTCAAATGTCTTAGAAAGCTTACCTTAAAATATTAGCTCAGAACTTCTCGTGGTTTGGCCAGAATTATTAAAACATCAAGACTGGCTCAAGCTTACTTGATATCTCGACTCTTCTACTTTTCCTCACTCTCCAGCTCGATTCCTTAGAAATTCTTCTCCAAAAGCCCTACCATGAAAACTAGACTCTCAGATATTTCTGGTGGATTTGGATTCACTCAAAACACACGAGTATTTAGGGTGAAATTCTCGTCCCAATTTGATGCTACTTCCAGATTTCACTGTTTGATAGCATCTTCTCCTCTTGGAACTTCATGACCGACGCATGATCTTACTCCCAACACTTGGCCTTCATGATCAAAGCATGGTCTCCTCCAAATCCACCTTCTAATACTCTTTCTTACGTTCTTTGAAGAGGATTTGACTTATCAATTGAAGAGACATCTTGTGATGGTATTTATAGGCTAAAAGAAATTATCCTTCTCATCTTTTAAGGCCTCCAATGCAAGATACCTCCTACTCTTGAAGTGTTTGCACCATGTTTTGCCACCACTTACTTCCTTTGCCATTCACCTGCTTGAATTGTCTTCCTCATGTATAAGACTTTCTTTGCATGAATCTTTATTCGTTTAACTCCTACTAACTCTAGCTCAAACTTCTCTCCGTATAGCCATTTGTCCGGATGAGATCATCAGCCTTGCGTAACGCAAACCTCAGCACTGCTTCATCGTTTAGTCCATCGTGTAGCTCTTGCACTTCATTGCTTAGCTCCATCGTTTACTAAACATCTCGCTGTCATTTAACATTCAGCTCTCTTGATGTCTCTCGCTGTAATCGTTTAGTGTCTGCATCTATCGCACAACACTAACGCCCGATCGTGTAGCTCAATTGTTTAGTAAACATCTCGCTCTCAACGATCTCACGTATAGCCTATCGTGTAGTCTATCTCACAGTGCTATCGTTTAGCTTTCATGCTTATCGTCTAGCGCTTACACTGATCGTGTAGTGCTTAATGCCTATCGTATAGCTCAATCGTGTAACGCATCTCTTCACATCGCTTAACGTCATGCGCAGTTACACGATCGCTTAACGCATCTCTTAGCACCGCCCCAACGCTATACGATCGTCTTCCTAGCGTCTTGTGCTCAAGCTTTTCTCGCTCTCTTCACTCTCGCTCATGCAGCCTCAATGCATGAGCAACTCTTGGCAATGCTTCTTGCCAATGCTTCGGCCAACATGCATCTAACCTCACAAAAGCATGGTTGCCTTTGCTTCAATCTCTTTTAAACTTCTACTAACTTAGCTTCATCTCATGCGTTCAATGTTTCCTAACACCCAACATATGGGTTCTTTTGACTTTACACTTAGCCAAAATTCTACTAGTTAAGGTTTATCTCAAAGCTACTCAAGGAAAATCTATTCAATACTTAAAAATTTTCTTCTCTCTATCACTCATACTTAGTTAATTCCCTTAATCACCTGCTTGAGTAGGGAAATTAAAATCCAGGTTTCACACTTACGCCCAATTAGAAAACTCTTCATTTGATAACCCAAGTAAAATAATTCGTCCCATCAAGAATAGTACTAATAGGGTGGAATATATGATCTTTTTCCATGCGACTATGTGGCAGGGGGATTTTGGCTCAACTAAGGAGAGAAAGAAAGGAAAAAGAAAAAAACAGCTCGGCGACTTGGCTCAACTAGGAGAAACCAGAATGGCTCGCCTTTTGTTTGGCTCAACAGCTTATCGTAGCTCATCTGAAATGGAAAGCTTTGTTTGAACCCACAAATCGAAAGATGGGAATGATGGGAGACATACAACCCCAACATTGGATGATATGGCGACAGACAGAAGCGTGACTAATGATGTGGCGACGGACAAAGGCGTGAACAATGCTAGATGCCTGAATCGCGGACGAAAGCACAACGAAACTGAAACGGTGACTAGCACGAACGATGAATGGAATGGCGAGCGGAAAATGTGAACGGTTGTTTTAATTGGCACGAATAGCGAGCAGAAAACGTGAAAAGAACTGAAAGAACTAGCATGGATGACTGGTGGCATGAACGACGACTGTAGACCAAAAACAGAAAATGTGATGACTGAACAATGCATGGACCATGAGGCTATTGATGCTATGATGATAAAGGCTAAGCCTAATTCTTGACTCTGATACCAAGTTGGAGATTTTAATGTACTTCACTGAGATGTATTTTATAGAGAAGTAGAAGGTATATATACAATATAAAGGAACTAAAAACAATTCTAAAAACTGCCCAACCACAACCTAAAGACTCTCTAACCACCTAGATTAAATATACATTAACAATTGTAATCATCCTCCTATGTAAGTATTGGTATTGACGCATTTGTAAAATTGAATTTCATTGGATGTTATTTCAATAAAAAAATAAGTTAAAAAAGTATATATAAGTCTCAATAGTAAAATGCAAAATGTAATAAATTACAATGGATTGATTGTAATAATTAACAAACTATACGAGGTTAATTAGTCAAACTAAAAGTTAAGGGGAGTAATTGTACAAACCACGAAGTTAAGAGTGTGATTGATCTGGTTAAAAGTTTAAGGGTGAAATTGTAACAAATCTCATGAAGAATAGCCCAAGAAAGGGGCTTAGGGCAAAAGGAACAATTCAGAAACCAAGGAGGAAAAAGATTAGGTTAGAAGAACTCTATAAATAGAAAGGGGGAGCACCAAGAGAAGTAAGTGAACTAAGTACTATAATCTTCTTCCTTTGTTGATCTCTTTGTTGACTTAAACGTCGGAGTCATATGGCTAGCATCACACCGGTGTGCAGATCTTCTCTATTTTACAGGATAAGTTCTTCCCTAAATTACAAATTCACCATTATTGTCACATGGAAGCTAGGAATTCTAACCCTAATCAAAATTTGACATCAACATTTACTTTACACCATTTTCCTTTATTTATTATTTAACCTCCTTCACGTATCACAAATAATCTTCTCAAATTTTATTATTATCATTATCATCTTTGTCATTTATCTCTCATTCACTCTTTACTCTCTTTTTATTCTCACGTCCTCATCTTCTTTTCTAACTTATAGTTTTTATTCAATTTTCCTCTTTTTAGTACTTATTCGACTAGAAGAAATCCCTACTTTATAAATGGCTCTCAGAGATTTTATTCTTGCATCATTAAACTTTTTTATTCTCATTTCAAAATTTAACTTGATTTTTGGAAACAGAAAAAATAGATAATAAAAACAGAAAAAATAGATAATAAAATATTGAAATTTATAGATGGAAGTAGCGTTTCTAAACTTAATTTTAAAAAACCAAAAACTAAAAATCAAATTGTAATAAAATGAATCTCAAATTTCTATTTCTATATTTTCCCATTTTCCTACATACACCATAACAATTTCATGCTTATCTCTCCCCATCTCTATGATCACAGTTGAGTTATTTTGTCGGAGGTATTGTTTGGTGCAGTTTTACCTAAAAAAGTCTATTTATCTGTTGCATGTTTTTGTTTGCTAAAAATTTTCAACTATTTAACAAATTTTTGTTTCTGTGTTTGAGGTAGATAAAATATTATTTTTCATAATATTAACAAACTTGCAACACATTCACATTTGTGAAATGTATGAATAGAAGTTGCAAAACGAATTAGTAGGTCATCGAAGGGTTAAAAGTGTTTTTTTTAATGACATATTCTTATGTCAAATTGGGTTTATCAGGACATGTATATTTGGTTGGTTTAGAGCTTTTGTACGCATCACTATTCATAAACATGACATAAGTAATTTTAACCACATTATGTCAAAAGTTAGAATGAATTTTTGAACAAAATGCATCTATCAGTCTTATGAAAAAATGCATTTCAATTATTTTTCAAAACAAATGTTATTTTTTTAACTTGTTGATGATATTCTTTTAACATAAAAATTAAAAAAACTTCAACTAGGGCATGTTTGGATTGTCTAGTAAAGGTGTTTTCACATCTTCATTTTCTCAAACGAGTTTGGCTACATTTTCTCAAAGCGTTTTTATATTCAAATTTGTTTAATTCGATAAATACTCAAAATGTTTATATTGATGTCAAATTACCACAAAAGATAAATATTAAGCACTATAAGCGTTAATAACTTTAATTTTGTATTAAAGAACACTTTCATTGCCTGAGAATATTTTTGTTTTTGAGTATATGATTGTTCAAGTATGTCCCTAAAATTAGTAGTTGAAGATGATGAACAAAGTCAATGGTTGGAGTTGGTCGCCTGAAGTGATCGTGGGGGGAGTTGATCATTGGAGGTAGTCTTTACTATTGATTGTCAAAGGTGGTTGCCAGAGTTGATCGCAAGAGTTAGCTAGACAAATGTGGTTATTGGAGTTGGTCATTGGAGTATATATTGTCGGAATGAGGCGGCAGTAGTTGTCGGTAGCTAATGGGTAGAGTTATTGGAAATATTGGAAGGAGAGAGAATTTTGTTAATTTGGAATAAGTTGATTACAATCAACTCAATTCTATCAATATTTCAAGTTGGTGGACAAAACATTGAGTTTGTAATTTTGACCAACTCAACTTAACTTGGTGACTCAATCACTATTAGATCAATTGTAGTCTTTCTTTTGCTTTAAAATATTGAAGATTATCTTGTTTCTTCAATGGAAAACTTGTTAATCACTATTTAATCAATCGTTGTCTTTCTTTTGATTCAAAATATTGAAGATCTTGTTTTCTTTATGGAAATATTGTTAATTACCTAAAAAAAACCAATGACTTGTTCAAAGAGATGGTTTTGAAGAAATATTTTCTTTTATTATTCAAGTTTGTTTTTAAGAATAATGATGGATTGGTTGTAAGTATAAATATAGATTAAATTACAATTTTGATCTCTATAATTTGGAGAAAGTTAAGATTTAATCCCTTATAGTTAAAGAATTTAATCCTTATAGTTGATAAAATCTGATGAATAGTTCGTATTTAATAAAATAATCCTCACAAATATTTCCTCTCATAGGGGCTACTTATGAGTGTTGTATCAAACAATAAGGATTACATTTTAATTATAAACTATCTGGATTAAATTCTAATTTTCTCCATACCATTTAGAAAAAATTTGCAATTTAACTTATAATATAAGATTGTGGTCCATTTTTAACTAGTCCTCACTTTCCATATAATGAATAACTCAATTTTTTTTTTCAAAAAGACTAAATTATAGAAAATATTGCTGAACTTTGTACTATGTTTCAAAAACACTACAATAAAACTGGTATTTAATGACATTTAAAAAACTATCAAATTTAAAGTTCATGACAATTATTTTCAAATCGTCTGTAAAGATATAAGCATCAATCACAGTTTTTGAAAAATGTCATATTGGTTTTCTAATGACAATAAATAATTGCCAACAATGAACAATTACTGACGATCATAAACTGTCTTGGTCAAATATACAATGACAGATTATTATTGTTATCAATTGACTCAAAATACTTATAAACTTTCAAAAGTTTTTGTTAATACCCTTAAATTTTCGAAAGAAGTTCAATCTATAACTTAGAAAAAGATATGAAAAATGAAGAAAATGTTAGATATGAAAAATCATGGTAAGATCATTTTTTAAAGTTAATAGTATTGATGTAATTTTTAAAAGTTCATAATTTTTCTTTTATTCAAAAGTTAAGGGTATTAGTGAATTTTTTTAACCAACAAAATGTTAGAGGGATATGTTCCATAATTTAGTCTTTAAAAATAGGTAATTTATAGAACAAATTTATATATTTGAAATTGACTTGTAAATTAAAACAATAAAGTAGGTCATGGATAGAAATAATACCTAATATGTTTTTATCACACTTCATTCTTGATTTTAAAAAGAGAAATAGTTTATGAAAACTAGTCAAATAAAATAGCTTAAATTTTGTTCACAAAATACTCTTAAATTCAATAATAAAATTAATTAATTGACTTTCCCCACATGTTTAACTTTAAGAAATGAATAAGGTGGATCAGAACAATTATAACTAAACTTATAGCACATTGGAAAAGTCTCATCTTGTTAATTTTCAATATATTAGTAATTTCTAAAACATGTTAGTCTTATTTATTTATTTAAAAAAAGTTTATATTCAACATTCAACATAAAACTTGTATAATTATTAACTTATATAGATTAATCTACCATTTGAATTATGAATTTTTAAATTTGTGTCTCTTCTTTTTTCTCTTTTGTACTTACCTCAAAAAATGAATTTTCAAGCCGAATATTGAAAATTAAAAAAAAAAAAAATAGTTTGAATTGTAATTAAATGAGGTTTTATTTTTAATTTTATGTCTAATAAGTCTTAAAAAATTTAAAAGAAAATCCATTAACTCTGCGTTTGTTCATTTTTACTACAAGAATTTTTATCTATGTCAGCAACTTTTTCTATCGATGCAACAAAGAGAATCAACAAATATGATTTCTGCCAATAGTGGCAGATCTAGAAATTTTATATAGGGGCACTATGTAATATAAAAACTATAAAAAATATTAAAAAATCACATATTATATAGTTTTAATATAGTTTTGATATAGAGTTAACTCTACAAAAGTATTAACTATAAAAGTATTATGATTTATTACATAGATTTAAAAGTATGAAAACTTACTTGTAAATAGTATGATACGTATATCTTGACGATAAATAAAAAAAATTATCGTGTAACTTTAACCCTGAAATTAATTAAAATGAATATATAATAAGTAATGCTAATCTAAAAAATCATGTAAAAAAATGAAGGATACCATTTCAATTGAATGTTGTTGAGACTTGAAAATTTAGGTTGAAAAAACTTCTATGATAAGAAAATTGTTGCTAATTTTTTGTTAAAGTGACGAATACAAAATTTAAATCAAATATATATATTTTTTCTTTTGGGAAAACCTGATAATGGAGGAGGAGGAGTTGCACCGAATTTAGAGAATTCAATTTAAAAATTGTAAGAAGGATGATTCGAACCCCATAGTATAAAGTGATACCCCTTACCACTATGCCACCTATAAGATTTAGAAGTTAAATTTGTCTATATATACTTTAAATAATTACTATTAAGAATATGGAAAACGATAAGTTGAGGGGTACGTGCTTCCCAATCCCTATATAGACTTGTCGGTATCTATTAGTGCATTTTACATGTGGACATAACGTTATTGCTGCAGACGAATATATACGCATGGGGAGAAAGTTGTGTAGTCTTAGTAAAACCCATGAGATTGGGTTTCTACTGACGCAAGATTTTAGTTTTTGTCTATGCATGTTGCATGGGCAAAGATTTTCAGTATCTGCTAACCGAAAGTTGTGTGGGCAAAAGTTTTTTAAATCCAAAATTTTCTTTTTCCCCCACACTTTCTTTAAATCCTACACCACATTCAATTTCCCCCACACTTTCTTCCCCCTCCCCCTTTAAATAGTTTGTTTTAGGAATCAAATTATCTCTCGGAGACTTTTTAGGTACTTTTTTAGTTGGTTTGAGAGTTAAGGTGTTACTTAACATTTTTTATGTGCTTTTTATGTTGGGTTTGAGAATGAATACGACACTTAGACATTTTTTAAAATTGTTTCGATAGTTAAACGGTCACATAGACAATTTTTTGGTACTTTGTAGTTGCTTTTGAATATCAACGTGGCTCTTATGGACTATTTAGATTGTTTTGAGAGTTAAACTGTCTTTTGGAGACTTTTTAGGTACTTTTTTTTTTTTTTTTTTGATTTGAGAGTCAAAGTGTCATTTAGACACTTTTTATGAACATTTTAGGTTGGATTTGAGAGTGAATGTGTCACTTATACACTTTACACACTCTTTGAAAACTTTTTAGGTTGGTTTTTAAAGCCAAAATGGCATGTACTCATTTTTTTTTTTTGGTTCTTTTGAGAATTAAAAAGTGACTTACATAGTTTTTGGAAACTTTATATATATATATATATATATATATATATTTTAATAACTAAAGTGACTCTTATGAATTATTTTGGTTGTTTTGGGGGCAAGTGGAGAGAATAACATGTTTGAACTTTTTTTTTTTTTTTGGAGGACTTGCATTTTAATATGTACATTTTGACCATTTTTTTCCCAATAGATTTTAAGTGGATATATAACATATGAAATTTGAAGGTCATGCAAATGAATTTGTTTTAATAATTTTTATACATGATTCATTTCAAACAATTAAGATTGAGCATGTTGTGCTTATTAGACTCTTATATACCTTTTCAGGTCTATATATTTTGAAGACGTTAGAAATGACATTTTTGTAAAGACTGGACAAAGAATTTTTTGTATAATTAATATTTCTTTGTTCATTTTGTATAGTCAATATAAAAACTAATAGCTTAGGAAACAAATAAACACTAAAGAATTCTTGTTCGAATGATATATTTTGGTTAAGGAATTAAGCATTGGATACATTTTTTTTTTTTAAAATTTGTTGTTGCAATGTTGAATATATTTTGTTACAGGAAATTGAAATTATTATTTTTTTAAATATTGATCTTGAAGCATATAATAATATAATAATAAATGTAAAAAAAAAAATGAGTTTCTGTCGAAACATTTGTGTTGCAAGAAATACATGATGGCCACACATCATATATGTTGGCAATTATAGAGTTACGACAACGTTTTATGCATGGGAAAAATGAAACTTTTGGCCACGTTTACTTGTGCGTCAGCAGAAAACACTATCTGCTGACATATCATGCGTGGGCAGATATTGATTTTTGCCGATACTAGTTGCTGCATTTGCAGAAAGAGTTTTGTCAATGCATAATATATGTACATAAATGCGATTTCTGCCCATGAAGTGGTTGCATGAGCAAAACAATCTTTTCTACTGACATTAGTTGCGTGGGCAGAAATGCTTTTCTATCCATGCGTTTACTTGCTGGGCATTTTCGTGGACATAACGTCGAAATGCATGGGTAGAAGTTCTGCCAAAGGACTTATGCCCATGCTGTTTGTACATGCAAAAAAAAATGTTGGCAGAGACTTTGCCCACGATTTTCTTAAGATACGCCAACATTTTTTTTGTCGGTAGAGACAAAAATTCTGTAGTCACTTGTTGGGCAGTTACACTATTACTGCAATCGATACTTAAATGCACTACCCACTCAAATTCTTAACATTTTCTTTATGGTCTATTCGTTGAAAAGCTGGACAGTTTCAAATTCAATTGCTCTTAGGTCTCCCATGGGTTCTCTAAGCTCCGCTAAGCGCCCCATAGATCCTCTAAATTCTCTTAAACTATCTCCACGTGTCTTTTGAGCTCCACTAGGTTCTCTTCATGGGTTCTCACAACTCCACTAGTGTTAAGAAAATTGGAGCCCAACCCAAAGTTTAGGCCAATTTAATTTTTTGCTTACACCATAAGAAAGCTCTTCACTAGTTAACATGGAGGTGGATAATCATTATGAAGTAAAAATGGGTGATGAACTTCTTTATTTATACAATAAAATTGGAAGGAAATTGTGGTTGTGCTGAGAGCTTCATTTGGTTATTGAAGAAAGAAAATTTTGTGGGCCTGTGTATCTTGCAGACGAAGAAAGAAAATTGTCATCGAGTGAGTAATATTTTTTGTGTTGTTCATAATGTGTTTTCTTTCATTGAGAGTTTTGTGAGCTTTGTAAAGAGTGATCTGTGAGCAATTTTCTTGGGAGAAAATTTGGGAGAAATCATTCTTGAGCATTGTAAACTCTTGTACAATTCTCCCTGACTATTTCAGTGGAACCTGCATCGGTAGCAGAGAACTGGACGTAGCATATGCTGGGTGACCCGGTGTCATTTCGCTTCCCTTAAAATTTGATTTATTATTGTTCTTGTTGCTTGAAAGCTTAGGTTGGTTTATCTATTCTTTTAATTTATCGAGTTACAACTTGTTTATTCTGCATAATTTGGAACTCGAATTTGATCTTGAATTGTTGGATAATTTATATTGTCTGAATTTGGTTAATTAATTTAGATTGATATATTATTATCCCTTATCAAGTGGTATCAGAGCTGATTGAATTGTAGGACGATGTCGGAAAGAGATGAAAGATTGGTTATTTTTAGTGGATTAGATTTTTCTTTCTAGAAGTGTCAGATATTAGATTACTTGCATTCCAAAGAATTGGATTTGCCATTGGAAGGAAAACCTGATGACATGGGAGAAGATGAATGGAAGAAGTTGGATAGAAAGGTGTTGGGAACTGTTTGCCTGACTTTGACAAAAAATGTGCAAAGTAGTGTAGCGAAGGAGACGACCATAGCATACTGATGATGACTCTATCTAACATGCATGAAAAGCCTTCAGTAAAAAACAAGGTGTATCTTACAACCTATTGGGTGCAAATTTATATTTGAAACGGTCTATTGATTATATTTAAAATGGTCTATTGATTATATTTAAAACGGTCCATTGATTATATTTAAAACGGTCCATTGATTATCTTTAAAACGGTCCGTTGATTATTTTTAAAACGATCTGTTGAATAATTTTTAAAACGGCCTGTTTCGATGCTGAAGGCCTATAAAAGACGAGGCCTTCAGCAGTTCGTAAGATACAGAATTCATTTTCTTAATTTCTACTTCATTTTCCTCTCCTCCTCCATCTTAGCTTTCTGAGTAGTGAGTTTAGAAAGGGTGTACGTTCCGATCGGTAACGGTGCATTTTCGATTGGTTTTCATTTGGCTGTTTTATCCTGCGGACGACGTGGAAATTTCAGACCTGCTTGCACACTTGGGCAGAGCCGCGAAACATCTTAAAGAGAGTGAGCTCCGCGACTCAGCCTATAACGAGTTTCTGTTTTGCAAGTTTTTCTCTTCGCTTGATCGCAGTGCCTTAACGGCTTACAGTTCGTTGTTTTGATGGGCCTGCTATTTCCAACAATTTTAAGACTTTTCGACATCATCAATGGGCTTCAGTAGCAACAATGAGATATCTAACCTCAACCATCCATTCCGGTTTGAAGGCGCAAACTTCAAGCGGTAGAAGCAAAAGATGTTGTTCTTCCTCATCGTCAAGAAAGTTGCCAAAGCTTGTACCAGGGCTAAGCTGATCGTCCCTTTAGAAGAACCAATTGAACAACAGAAAAAAGAAGCTGCTGACTGAGAGGAGAAAGACTTTCTATGTAAGAATTTCATTTTACATGGTTTGACTGATGATCTGTATGACTACTACAGTACAATGAAGACAGCGAAGGAGGTCTAGAATGCCTTGCAAAAGAAGTATGTCACCGAGGAGGTCGAGTCGAAGAAATATGTGGTTAGCCGTTATCTCAAGTTCTAGATGATGGATGACAAATCCGTGGAGGCCCAATCCCATGAACTCCAAAAGATAACCCACGAGATAATTACTGAAGTTATGGCTCTAGACGAACAAGTTACTGTTATTATTGATAAACTGCCCCCCTTGTGGAAAGACTTTAAGAACACTTTGAGGCATAAGACCAAGGAGTTCTCCTTAGAGAGTCTTATAACCCGGCTAAGGATCAAAGAGGAAGCCCAGAAGCAGGATCAGAGGGAGGAGGTGAACGTAGTATCTAGGAAACCCGCCTCTGCCATGGTAAAACTTGACCAAAAACCTAAGGGGACAAAGAGAAAATGTCAGAAATGTGGCTCCAGCAACCAGAACCAACAGAAAAAGAAGAAGCCACCTTCAGGAGAAACGATACAGTTCCTCTGCTTTAATTGTAATAAACCTGGGCACATGGCTAGAAACTGTAGGAACAGGCGTCGTCCTGCTGGTCAGGCAAACCTGACAGAAGAACCGTTAGTCGCCATGATCATAGAAGTAAATGTAATTGGTGGTTGTGAAGGGTGATGGATAGACACTGGCGCGACACACCATGTCTGTCACGACCTTAGTCTATTTAAAACTTATATTGAAACTAAGGATAAGAATATTCTGTTGGGAGATCACCACTCCACGAAAGTTGCTAGAACCGACAAGGTGGAACTGAAGTTTACCTCTGGGAAGACCCTCACGTTGAAGAACGTTCTGCACACTTTGGAGATATGAAAGAATTTGGTTTCGGGCTATCTCCTCAACAAAGCCGGGTTTACTCAAACTATAGGGGCAGACCTATATACCCTTACCAAAAATAATGTATTTGTAGGGAAAGGGTATGCAACTGATGGAATAAAATGAAATCTTCTGTGTATATGCTGTGTTCTATGAATATTTGGCATGCTAGACTCTGCTATGTGAATAAGAATTTTATTAGTAACATGATTAGGCTGGAAATGATACCTAAGTTATCCACGAATGATTTTGATAAATGCGAGTATTGTAGTCAGGCTAAAATTACTAAAACCTCGCATAAATCTGTACTTAGGAATTCTGAGCCTCTAGATTTGATTCATTCTGATGTATGTGAATTTGATGGAATATTGACTAGGAATAGTAAAAGATATTTCATTACTTTTATTGACGACTGCTCTGATTTTACTTTTGTATATCTGCTGAAAAACAAAAATGATGTTTTTGATGCCTTCAAACTTTTTGTTTCTGAAATAGAGAATCAGTTTAATAGAAAAGTTAAAAGACTTCGTAGTGATAAAGGAACCAAGTACGACTCAGACAGTTTTAATGAATTCTTTAACTCACATGGAATAATACATGAAAAGACCGCATCTTATTCTCCTGAACTGAACGGAAAAGTCGAAAGGAAAAATAGAACTTTAGCTGAGCTAGTAGTTGCTATTTTACTTAGTTCAGAAGCCGCGTCTTATTGGTGGGGTGAAATCATCCTTATCGTGTGTTATGTCCTAAATAGAATCCCGAAATCTAAAAATAAAACTTCACCTTAAAAAATTCTCAAGAATAAGAAACCAAACTTGTCCTACTTTAGAACATGGGGTTGTCTAGCCTTTGTAAGGATTCCTGACCCAAAAAGGAGAAAGTTGGCTAGTAGAGCTTACGAGTGTGTCTTTATAGGTTATGCCTTAAATAGTAAAGCCTATAGGTTCTATGATCTAGTGACCAAGTGATCATTGAGTCAAATGATGCCGACTTATTTGAAGATAGGTTTCCTTTTAAATCAAGGAATAGTGGGGGCTCTAGTTCAAGTGGTATAACCCTAGTTAGACATCCTAACCCTAGAGAGGAAGCTGACCCAAAACCTAGAAGAAGCAAAAGAGCTAGAACCGCCAAAGATTTCGGAAATGACTTCCTGACCTACAATGTAAAAGAAGAATCTAAAGATCTAAGAGCAGCCTTATCTTCAGTAGATGCCAACCTATGGCAAGAAGTCATAAATGATGAGATGGACTCACTTGAGTCAAATAGGACTTGGAACTTAGTAGATCTATCCCCAGGATGTAAGGCAAAGGGTGCAAATGGATCTTAAGGAGGAAACTTAGACCTGATGGGATTGTCGATAAATTTAAAGCTAGGTTAGTAGTGAAGGGCTTTAGACAGAGAGAAAACATAGATTTCTTTGACACCTTCTTCCCTGTCTCTAGAATTACCTCTATCCGTGTCCTGTTCTCTCTCATTGCCCTTTATAACCTTGTAGTACATCAGATGGATGTAAAAACCGTTTTCCTAAAAGGTGAACTTGAAGAAGATATTTACATGGAATAACCTGAGGGTTTTGTTGTCCATGGCCAAGAAAACAAGGTGTGTAACTTAGACAAATCTCTCTATGGACTAAAACATGCTCCTAAGCAATGACATGAAAAATTTGACAACCTTATCCTATCTAAAGGTTTCAAGGTCAATGAAAGTGACAATGCATCTACCATAAGTTTGATAATAACCTTTGCACTATCTTGTGTATATATGTAGATGATTTATTGATCTTTGGGTTGAACTTGCACGCCATAAATGATGTAAAATCAATATTGAGTGCGAACTTCGACATGAAAGACTTAGGAGAAGCTAGTGTAATCTTAGGCATAAAAGTAAATAGGTCTGAAAAGGGAATTTCTTTGGATCAATCTCATTATATAGAAAAGATTCAAAGAAATATAATTACTTTGAGTGTAAACCAGTCTGAACTCCTTATGACCCTAGTGTTAAATTGTTCAAGAACACTGGTGACAGTGTTAATCAATCTGAGTATGCGAGCATCATAGGCAGTCTTAGATACGCTGCCAACTACACTAGGCCTAACATAGCTTATGCTGTAGGACTATTTTGCAGGTTTACAAGCATACCTAGTAAAGAGCATTGGAATGCTATAGAAAGGGTCATGAGATACTTAAAGAAAACCTAAAACCTAGGATTACATTATCAAAAGTTTCCCGCTGTCTTAGAAGGGTTCAGCGATGCTGATTGGAACTCTCTTTCGGATGATTCAAAGGCTACAAATGGCTATGTCTTTAATATAGCTGGTGGAGCTGTCTCTTGGAAGTCCAAGAAACAGACTATTTTAGCCCAATCTACGATGGAGTCAGAAATGATAGCACTAGCGGCTGCTAGTGAAGAAGCAGACTGGCTTAGAAGACTACTATCAGAGATTCCTTTATGGGAAAAGCCGGTACCAGCCATATTGATCCATTGCGATAGTACTACAACAATCGCAAAAGTTCAGAATCATTACTACAACGGAAAGAGACGTCAAATACGTCGTAAGCACAGTACCATTAGAGAGTTTCTCACTACTGCTGCAGTTAGAGTGGATCACATACGAACTGATGAAAATTTGGCAGATCCTTTGACGAAAGGACTGGCCAGAGAAAAGGTTTTCAGAACCTCAGAAAGGATGAGACTCATGCCTATTGAAAAATGATTCACAGTGAGGAAAACCCAACCTGTAGACTGGAGATCCCAAGAAATAGGTTCAATGTGTAATAACTGATCACGAGTGATATATAATGAATAATGCTAAACCAAACACAGAGTTCCATTCCTATAACTTAAAGTCTGAGCATGATATCCTGAAGCGTAAGAAAAGTTGAACTCAGTTCTTAATAAGATCTATACTTGATTAAAAGTGGGGTACCCAACTATAGGAATACCTTTGATAGACTCATGTATGAATGTGGAAGTGAGGGCCGCTTCCTATGGAGTTTTTAGGCAAACTCTTTAGAGCATTCACTAAGCCGGGATTCACATGCTAGGCCTTAAAAGAATAACACTCTGTGTGAGATGCTGTTAGAGATAGAGTTCAAAACCAAGGGTTACACTAGTATATTCTAAATTATCTACACTATGTAAAGGTTCAAGTCGTAAGATACCTTTGCTTATGCATAGTGTTGTATAGACTGAAACTGCTCGATGAAAATATTTTCTCTCTTCTCGTTTTGTTTAAATTTCCAAGTGAGAGATTGTTGGATAAAAAATTATATTTAAAACGGTCCATTGATTATATTTAAAATGGTCTATTGATTATATTTAAAACGGTCCATTGATTATCTTTAAAACGGTCTGTTGATTATTTTTAAAATGGTTCGTTGATTAATTTTTAAAATGGTCAGTTGATTAATTTTAAAACGGTCTGTTTCGATGCTGAAAGCCTATAAAAGGCGAGGCCTTCAGCAGTTCATAAGACACAAAATTCATTTTCTTAATTCCCACTTCATTTTCCTCTTCTCCTCCATCTTAGCTTTCTGAGCAGTGAGTTTAGAAAGGGTGTACGTTCCGATCGATAACGGTGCATTTCCGATCGGTTTTCATTTGGTTGTTTTATCCTGGGGACGACGTGGCAATTTTTAGACCTGCTTGCACACTTGGGCAGAGCCGCGAAACATTTTAAGAGAGCGACCTCCGCAACTCAGCCTATAACGAGTTTCTGTTTTGCAGGTTTTGTTCTTCATTTGACCGCCGTGCCTTGACGGCTTACAGTTCATCGTTCTAAGGGCTCTGCTGTTTCCAACACAACCAAATTACTTAATTTGAAAATGGCGAAAGGTACATTTTTCACTGCTCAAATTAAATAATTTGATTTGTTGATAAACAAATTGGCTACTGTTGAATTAGAATTTTTTGATGAAGTAAACGAAATATTATTGTTGAGATCATTGGTTGATAGTTGGAAAACCATGAAAGCCACACTTTCTAATTCATGTGGTAAAGAGAAATTGCAGTTTTCACAGGTTAGAAATTCTGCGCTCGCAGAAAGGACATAGATGTTGCTTCTATTTCTAGTTCAACATTGAACATGGATAGAGGAAGGAGTAACAACAAAAGTCGTGGCAACTGAGGCAAATCGAAAAACAACAGAGGCAAGTCCAGAAACAACACGTTTGAGTGTTAGAACTATGGTAAGACTGAACAATTGAAAAAGAATTGCAAAGATCTAAAGCGAAGTGAGGACAATGAAGCTGGTGCAAATATTGCTACAGATGAAATTCAGGATGCTCCAACTTTGGCAGTTAAGAGCACTCATGCTACATGGGTGCTGGATTCGGGTGCATCATTTCATACTATTGGTCAACGTGACATTTTAGAAAATTATGTTGCAGAAAATCATGGAAAGGTGTATCTTGCTGATGGAGAACCTTTGGACATCATTAGGATCGGTGACGTGAATATAAAATTGGCAAATGGTTCAGTTTGAAAAATTTGTAAGGTACGTCATGTTTGAAATATGATGAAAAACTGATTTCTATAGGGCAGTTAGACAATGAAGGATGCAACGTGTTCTTTAAAAAAGGAAACTGGAAGGTTACAAAAGATCCTACAGTAATTGCTCGAGGAATCAAGTTAGGAACTCTTTATGTCAACAATAGTGTCAGGAATATGATGACTGTTGTTGATAGTTCGAGTCAGGCTGATTTGTGGCACAACAGACTAGGACATCTGAGTGAAAAAGGTATTTAAATTCTTCACTCTGAAGGGAAGTTACATGGATTAAAAACAGTTGAACACAAGCTATGTGAAAGCTGTGTATTTGGGAAAAAGAAGCATGTTAGTTTCTTAAAGATAGAAGCAACGCAAAAACCAACAAAGTTAGAGTTAGTTCACACAAATGTGTGTGGGTCTACTGAAGTATCTTCTCTTAGCGGTTCCAGATATTATATGACCTTCATTGATGACTCAAGTAGAAAGGTATGGACTTATTTTCTCAAACATAAATATGATTTTTTTTTTTGTTTTTTGTTTTTAGAATTTGGAAAGCTATGGTTGAGAATGAGATAGGTTTGAAGGTTAAGAACTTAAGGTCAGATAACGACGGTAAATATGTTGATGTAGAATTCAAAAAGTACTGTGTAGACAATGAAATTCTGATGGTAAAGACCAGGACATTGAATGGACGTGCCAGAAGCATGAGATTACATGCTGAATTGCCTAAGATGTTCTGGGCAGAGGCAATTAGCACGACGACCTATCTGATCAATAGGAGTTCGATCATATCTCTAGACTTGAAATTGCCTGAAGAACTTTGGAGCGATAAATAGGTAAACCTTTCTCATCTAAAGGTTTTTGGTTGTCTGTCTTACCTTCACATTGATGCTGAAAATAGGCATAAGTTAGCTGCCAAATCTAAGAAATATTATTTTATTGGATATGGTGGTGCTGATATGGGGTATAAGTTTTGGGATTACCAAAACTGAAAATACTCAGAAGTAGGAATGTGATCTTTAATGAGGAAATTTTGTACAAATACGGAACAACAGTTAACTTTGAGACAAATAGGTAAAGAAGAGAAGACTTATTATACAAATCTTCCTGGGATTGAGATAAGATCAATAGAAAGTGAAGATTAGAGTATAGTTACTTTTGAAGAACTAGTATAAGAGTCTGAGGAACCAGTTTCAGAACTAGTTATGGTACCTAATGAACCAGTTTCGAGCCTGATGAAGTTTAGAGAACACCATCTATAGCAGTTAGGAGGTCTAACAGTATTATCAGATCGCCACAGAGGTATTCCCCTTCTTTAAATTATATATTATTGATTGACAGAGGTGAACCTGAATGTTATGATAAAGTGGTTCAACTAGAAGATTCTATCAAGTGGGAGTTGGCCATGAAAGATGAGATAGATTTTCTTATGATGAATCACATATGGCAACTGGCTGGGTTTACTAAGAGGTAAGAAAGCTTTGCAGAATAAATGAGTTTACAGAATGAAACAAGAACCTGATGATAACAAAAGATACAAAGCAAGACTTGTAGTCAAAGACTTTCAATAGAAGGAAGGTATTGACTTTAATGAGATATTTTCTCCCATAGTTATATTAACTACTATTAGAACTGTATTATCTATAGTTAAACTAACTACTATTAGAACTATATTATCGATAGTGATAGAAGAGAATCTATGCCTGGAATAGATGGATGTAAATACGACATTTGTTCATGGTGATCTGGAGGAAGAAATTTACATGGTACAACCACATGATTCATAATACAGGGAGAGAAAAAAATGGTCTGCAATCTCAAAGAAGCCTGTATGTGTTGGTTTAAAGAAACACACAACAGAAGAAAACAGGATCATTAACCATTCTAATTCCTCAATTTTAACTTCAAATTAAGCATGTTCATCAACTATGAAGAGGGTTTCATTACATACCTTTGAAGATCCTCTTCAATCTCGAAATTTAGCTTCAATCTTCTCCAATTCAAGTCGTCGACCACCACTAACGCTTTCCTACTATTCTCTAGGAACCTTAAATTGAGTTGTGGGATTCAAAACAAGCAAGAATTTAGGGAATTATGTGGAGAAAGTCACTGGTTTATCAACTTGGTGAAGAACACTTCTTCAGCCTTGAGACATCAGCAAAATTCCCGCATTTGCATCCCTAAATCCACCCAAAACTAAGTGTTTTTATCTAGCCAACTCATGCAATTAGATTGCATGCATGGATTCCAGCTCCTCTGATAACTTGTAGAAATACAAGTTATTGTGACTCAAAAGTTTGAACAATTAGGGTCTTTAATGATAAAATCTCATCATTTTTAGAAGAAATGAATGGAATTACTCGAACACTATCAAACTCATGCAAAAGAATGTTTATTGCTAAAATACTGCGGCACTAACGCATGATATTACAGGATCTCAACAAAGGCTAACGCATAATTAAGAAAAGTGTCGCAGGCAAAGTCTAACGCATAATGCATGCGTCAGAGGGATTCAACGCAAGGAAGATTCATTGATTCAGGCTGTTTGGGTCAAATCACCAATTGCAAGCATGGGCATCTGCAGCGGGTGGGGTCTGAAAAGCATCTGAGTATCAGGCGGCTGGCCGGGGTATGGAATTTAATGCTACCCATCATCAAGTTGGAGAAGACCGACGCCTATAAATAGAAGAAATCCCACCAGATGAAGGAGTTCTTAGTTTAGTTTTAGTTTAGAATCTTAGATCGTTAGCTCATTGCATAATTCTGAGACCATAGAGCTGTGCTGTGGTGCCGAGAAGAATAAGAGGGAAGAGAACCACCACCATCGCTGATCAAGAAGTGGAGGAAGCTGAGCTCGAGAGAGACATTTCTTCCAATTCTTCCACAAGTGGTTGTACACGAACCAGAATTGAGCCAAAGAGGACAAGAGATTGTACTCTGCGGCTTGAATTCTTTCATTTCATCTTACTTATCGCTTTCATCTTCTCATTTGATTAAGTATTGGTTTTGTAAAGACAATCAATTTCTTTATAAATTCATGTATTTGATGAGAGAGAATCTAAAGAAAGAACCTAATTTCTCGAGAGAGCTAGGTTAGAATCTGGACTCGAAAGAGCAAGATTAGGCTTGCATAAACAAGAGATAGGGACTTAGAGATAAGCTCTGTTTGTCAACTTGCATCGCATGCATCCTAGGAATAGGAATGATATTATGTGGTCGCATATTTGTATGAATGTCATGTTGTCATCGCATAAATAGAGATAGAGGTTTATGTGTAAACCCTGTAGACTTATCACATATTTATCGCATGCGTTCTAGCCTTAGAAGCCGTGGCATTCACGCCGA
Organism: Benincasa hispida; assembly: GCF_027475165.1. Classification (NCBI taxonomy): domain Eukaryota; kingdom Viridiplantae; phylum Streptophyta; class Magnoliopsida; order Cucurbitales; family Cucurbitaceae; genus Benincasa; species Benincasa hispida. The sequence continues at coordinate 55,808,671 of NC_143480.1, read as the reverse complement.
GAGGTGGTTTACTATTGTATGCATTTTGCATGATCGCAAAGCATGAACGCATCCTAGGGAGTGTTAACCGAAACCCTTCTCAACCCGTTCACCGCATATTCATCGTTTTTCCCGTTACCAACTCTTTTCGAACTCTGCCGCATTCGTTATTATTTTCATTAACGCAACAACAACACAACACTTATTTATTCAACTGGTTACCGCAAGTTTGCACAAAAATCTCTAACGAAACTATTTTCACAAGTCCTTGTGTTCGACCCTAGACTTACCAAGAAACTCAGAGGAATTTACACTTGGATTCCTCTGGGGAAACTTGAGTGCACAACGCAATCCACCAACACATATCATCCATAATTTATACTTCATAAAATTCAAGCATCTACCCCTTTAGAGTTACTCGAGAGAGAATCTAAAGAAAGAACCTAATGTCTCGAGAGAGCTAGGTTAGAATCTGGACTCGAAAGAGCAAGATCAGGCTTGCATAAACAAGAGATAGGGACTTAGAGATAAGCTCTGTTTGTTAACTTGCATCGCATGCATCCTAGGAATAGGAATGATATTATGTGGTCACATATTTGTATGAATATCATGTTGTCATCGCATAAATAGAGAGAGGTTTATGTATAAACCCTGTAGACTTATCGCATATTTATCGCATGCGTTCTAGCCTTAGAAGCTATGGCATTCATGCCGAGAGGTGGTTTACTATTGTATGCATTTTGCATGATCGCAAAGCATGAACGCATCCTAGGGAGTGTTAGCCGAAACCCTTCTCAACCCATTCACCGCATATTCATCATATTTCCTGTTATCAACTCTTTTCGAACTCTGCCGCATTCGTTATTATTTTCATTAACGCAACAACAACCCAACACTTATTTATTCAACTGGTTACCACAAGTTTTCATAAAAATCTCCAACGCAACTATTTTCACAAGTCCCTGTGTTCGACCTTAGACTTACCAGAAAACTCAGAGGAATTTACACTTGGATTCCTCTAGGGAAACTTGAGTGCACAATGCAATCCACCAACACATATCATCTATAATTTTCACTTCATAAAATTCAAGCATCAAGTTTTTGGCGCCGTTGTCGGGGACTTCGGCAAAATAGTTGTTAACGGTAATTTTTGTGATTTCTTTCTAGAACTTTCACTCTCTGGAGAACTACGACCCAGAGATTGAGAGAACATTTCAAAGGAGACTAAGAGACCGCCAAGACCAACCACAATCCGATAAAGAAGAGATGGCGGAGAAACTTAGGAATGAAGCACCAAACAACAACAATTTCATGGCAAATCCGATTCTATTGGCAAACGATCACAATAGACCCATTAGGGACTATGCATCGCCAAACCTCTATGATTTCTCTCCGGGAATCATGAGGCCTACCTTAGACGGAAGTAGATTTGAAATGAAACCGATGATGCTGCAGATGATCCAGGCTGCAGGTCAATTCAGAGGAAGGTGTGGCGAGGACCCGCACGCCCATCTTCGAAGTTTTATTGAAATCTGCAATACTTTTGTGTTCCCAAAAATCTCTGCTGAAGAAGTTCGACTAACATTGTTCCCATTTTCTCTATGTGATCAGGCTAAGAAATGGGCTTATTCGCTCGAACCAGGAGAGATCACTTCTTGGGAGCAGGTGGTGGAGAAGTTTATGAAGAAGTATTTTTCACCTACCAAAAACGCAAGACGAAGAAAGCTTATTACTAATTTTGAACAAGATATGGACGAATCGTTCAGCGATGCTTGGGCAAGGTTTAAAAGGTTGGTTCGAGATTGTCCGCATAATGGACTACCAGATTTCCTGCAAATGGAAATTTTCTACCACGGTTTGAATCCTGCTTCGCAGACCGCTGGGGGGTCTGTTTGACAAGACTTATGATGAGGCGAAGAATATCCTGGACCGCATTTCCAAGAATCATGAAGACTGGAGGGAGAGTGACTAGAGATTAAGACTCAAGGATTCTGACGCAAATAACAGTGCTATTGTCTCATTGCAAAACCAAATGATCGCAATGATGAATTTGATTCAAGGAATGATGATCAGCAGCCCAACACCGTAAGGTGGGTAGATTAACGCAATAAGTCAAAACATCGCAAGGTGTGCGACTTGCGGTAATGGGCATGCAATGGAAGATTTCCCGCAAAATCCAGTCTGTATATTTTGTAAAAAACAACCCCTTTTCAAATACCTATAACCCCGGGTGGAAAAACCACCCAAATTTTGCTTGGAAGAATCAACAAAAAAAATTTCAATCTGTGGCGCAAAAAGAAGGGCCACAAGAATTCTTTCAACGTAGTAACGGTCAACAGAGCAACCAAGTAAGTAGCTCACAACAACCACCACAATCTTCTTATCTAGAAAGCCTATTGAAACAATACATAGAGAAAAACGAGACAGTGCTTCAAAGTCAGGCTATGTCCATCTACAACCTTGAATTGTAAATGTGCCAGATTGCGAATGATCTCAAAAGTAGACCGTAAGGGGCGTTGCCAAGTTCAACCGAGCTTCCACGCAACCCAGGGGGATCAGGTAAAGAGCAATGTCAGGTTGTGACATTGCGCAGTGGAAAGACCGTGGAGGGAGGAAGAAAGGACCAGAGTAGAACAACTTCCATCGCAACTGAGCCTGAGATTGCGACAACGCAAGAAGAAGAAAAGGAAAATGAAACAGTAGAATATGAGGTTGCGTCAACCTCAAAGTCAAATGAAACGGGAATCGTGAAAGTTCAGTTACCACCCTTCCCTTAGAGGCTAAGGAAGAAAAAAATGAAGAGGTACAGTACCAACGCTTCCTATCTATGCTAAAACAATTACATGTTAATATTCCTTTTAGTGTAGCAATTGAGGAAATGCCTGCCTAATCCAAGTTTCTGAAGGACATGGTAACTAAGAAGAGAGGCGCTGGAAAATTTACCACGATGGCACTAACGCAAAGTTCTAAATCTATTATCCCACCGAAGATGAGCGATCTTGGGAGCTTCACTATTCCTTGCTCCATAGGAGGACTCTATATTGGCCAAGCCCTGTGTGACTTGGGGGCCAACATAAATTTGATGTTGCTGTTAATCTTTCGACAATTAAATGTGGGACAACTTGTGCCCACATCCGTGGCTCTCCAACTGGCCGACAAATCTCTGGTTCATCTAGAGGGTAAGGTGAAGGACGTGCTGATCAGCATTGATAAATTTATTTTGCCAGCTGACTTCATCATCCTGAATTATGAGGTTGATAAAGATGTGCCTATCATTTTGGGGCGACCTTTCCTATCAACGGGTTGTGCTCAAATTGATGTGCATAAGGGAGAAATCACTTTGAGCATAAATAGACAGAAGCTCAAATTTAACATAATTCGTGCCATGAAATTTCCTGATGAGGAAGAGCTGCCAGATTCTGAAGATGACCTGAATTTAAGTGAAGAAGAAAAGTCTGATGAAGAGTGTGAAGAAGAGGATGCCAATGCATTCACTTGCCCATGTGGGACATTTGCTTTTCGCCACATGCCGTTTGGCCTCTGCAATGCGCCAAGCACGTTCCAGAGGTGCATGATGGCGATCTTTTCAGATTATCTCGAGGATTCCGTAGAAATATTTATGGATGACTTCTCCGTTTATGGGAACACTTATGAAGCCTGCCTGGCCAATTTAGAGAAAATTCTGAAAAGATGTGAAGAGACGAACCTGGTACTCAATTGGGAAAAATGTCACTTCATGATGAAGGAGGGAATAGTGTTAGAACACAAGGTCTCCCGAGAAGGGTTGGAGGTTGACAAAGCAAAGATTGACGCAATTGAAAAGCTTCCACCTCCAACCAACGTGAAGGCTGTGCGAAGCTTCTTGAGGCATGTCAGATTCTATAGACGATTCGTTAAGTACTTTTCTAAAATAGCAAGACCACTGAGTGCATTGTTAGAGGCAGACAGGAAGTTTGAATTTGACAAAAATTGCCTCAACGCATTCAAAATTTTAAAAGATGCGCTGATTACCGCACCCGTCTTGATTGCGCCAAATTGGACACTCCCATTCGAACTCATGTGCGACGCAAGCGGGTATGCGATGGGAGCTGCATTAGCGCAAAAAAAGAAAACTATTTTGCACCCCATCGCATATGCGAGTAAAACTCTGAACCCTGCTTAACTTAATTATACCACCACTGAAAAAGAGCTCCTAGCTGTGATTTTTGCGTTGGAAAAATTCTGGGTATATCTATTGGGAACCAAGATACTCATTCACACTGATCACTCGACAATCAAATATTTGATGACAAAGAAGGACACAAAGCCGAGGTTGATCAGATGGGTTCTACTCTTTCAAGAATTTGATATCGAGATAATTGATTAGAAGGGGACAGAGAATCAAGTTGCGGATCACTTGTCCAGATTAGAAAATCCTGAGCTTGACCGCAATGAATCTAAAGTGAGTGCTGTGTTTCCGGACGAGCAACTGTTTCGTATAGAAGAACTTCCCTTGTATGCAGACATCGTTAATTATTTTGTTTGTGAACAATTTTCTGAAGATTATACCTACCATCAATAGAAGAAGCTCAAGAATGAATGCAGACACTATTATTGAGATGAACTGAATCTGTATAAAAGAGGTGCAGACCAAATCATTCAATTATGCGTCCCAGATGCTGTTTAACAACACATATTATCACAGTGCCACGATTCGCCATATGGAGGGCACTTTGGAGGACAACGTACTGTAGCCAAAGTTTTACAAAGTGGATTCTTCTGGCCTTCATTATTTAAGGATGCTGACTACACAATGAAATGTGATCGGTGTCAACGCACCAACAACATTTCATGGAAGAATGCAATGCCAATGAGTACTATTTTGGAGTTGGAACTATTTGACGTATGGGGGATTGATTTCATGGGACCATTCTCTCCTTCAAACGGTAAGCACTATATTCTATTAGCCGTTGACTATGTCTCCAAGTGGGTAGAGGCAATTGCATGCACCACAAGTGATGCAGCAGTAGTCTCCCAGTTCCTAAAGAAAAATATTTTCACGGGTTTTGGCACTCTCCGTGCCATCATAAGTGATGAAGGATCACACTTTGTCAACCATAATATAAAGGAGCTGCTATGCAAGTACAATATCCTCCACAAAGTGGTCACCGCATATCATCCGCAAACAAATGGGCAAGCTGAAGTGTCCAATCGGGAAATTAAATTGATACTTGAGAAGGTAGTCAAACCTTTGTGGAAGGATTGGGCAATGAAGCTTGATGATGCATTATGGGCATACTGGATCGTATTTAAATCACCTATAGGTGTGTACCCTTATGCGTTGGTATTCGACAAGGTGTGTCACTTGCCTTTGGAGCTGGAATATAAAGCATTGTGGGCGGTCAAGAAACTGAATTTTGATTTGAAGAAAGCAGGGGAAGCGCGAAAAGTGCAACTGATCGAGCTAGAAGAATAGAGGAACAACGCATATGAAAATACAAAAATTTATAAAGAGCGCACCAAGCGTTGGCATGATCAACGCATATACAGTAAGAACCTCAAAGTCGGGCAGAAAGTCTTGCTTTTCAATTCACGTCTGGGACTCTTCCCCAAAAAGCTAAAGTCTTGTTGGTTCGGACCGTTCATAATTCGACAAGTACTTTCACATGGCGCGGTAGAATTATCAAATAATGATGGAACCAACATATTCAAGTTCAATAGGCAGCAAGTAAAGGCATACCATGGAGAAGACTGGCATCGCCAAGTCGACTCCATGGAATTAAGAAACCTTGAATGAAGAAGGAAGTAGGTGGTCCCTGCGTTATCAGATGATCGCAATTTATCAGGGACACAAAGTTTTGGAAAATCTCATGTCTTCAGCTCTTTTCTCCACTACTCAGAATTATCCTTACTTTACTATCTTTTCATTTTTCACTTCTATTGCTACAAATACAAAAATTCCCTTTATTTTGTTTAAAATAATTTGACCTTCTCTTTGTTTTCCTTACAATGATCGAGGCACGGGATTGCGAAACTGTTACGTGAAGCATCACTTATCTTATTCCATCACCGCAACCCAATGAAGAATGATCGCCGCAAGATGGATGCGTCATTACAATACGGGCGACAACGCTAAATTTGGGGGTGTACTCTTCCTTACCTTACTTCAAATTTTTCGCTATCACATTGCATATTACTTTTCAAAGTTTTATCACCGCATCCTCCTTGACTACCGCAAACATATCACAAGTAGATAACTTTAGTTGTTACCACGATCTTTGCCAAGTATCATTTCAAAACATCGCTAAATTTGGGGGTGTACTCTTCCTTACCTTACTTCAAATTTTTCGCTATCACATTGACATCATTACTTTTCAAAGTTTTATCACGCATCTCCTTGACTACCGGCAAACATATCACAAGTAGATAACTTTAGTAGTTTACCGCATATATTCTTTGCCAAGTATGATTTCAATGATGAAATATGCTTCTATCTCTTTGTATACATAGAGGTCACGTAAATCTTAGGTTAGTCACCTCATGAAATACTTCTCGAAGTTAGGGATTTGCTAGCTTTCTTCAAATTTTCTTTACAACGCATTCTAGGATCATCACATGACCTTATTTTAATTCTTTTGCATGGAGGACAATTGCTTCATTTTAAATTTAGGGGTGAGGTATTTATTTTCGACTGTTAGTTACAAAAAAAAAAAAAAAAAAAAAATAAAAAAATTGGAGAACAAAACTCCTGTCAACGCAATGAAAACCTATGTTGATAAGAGTTAACGTTGTGAAAGGCACTTACCGTAGTTGGATGTCCGCATGCCACATGTGGGAGCAAGCCAAACGAAAGTAAGTCATAAAGATCAACGACATAAATTAATGACCGCAACTTCACTGCCAAGTCGGTATGAGTTTAGTTTGAGAAACAGTACATTGACATTGTTGGAATCTGCATGACACACGTGGGGGCAAGCAAAACGAAGGCACGACACTCGGATCCGCGTTGCAAGGTCAGAAAAAAATAGCAATAAAGAAAATTTTTTGTGCAAGGATAGTCATTTGAAACCCCGGGGGAAAATTTTCTTTTTGAGATAAATCATGAGATGTTCCGGATTTAGTAAAGTTTTTTGAAAGTTAGCTTGCAATCCCTAAGTCTTAGAATTATTTTAGGAAGAGACTTGAATAAGACTTAAGGAAATTCTGACATATAGAGGATTTGAACAAGTATCCTTGAGAAATCTAGGGAAAGAAAACTTTGCGGTTAACTTGCTAAAGGAATCTTTAGCTTATGCTTGAGGACACAGCTACGGTTGATTAAATTTGCAGGTTATCATAGCACTATGTTCCTTAAACAATGATTGAATTATGTTGAATTGCATTGATGAAATATGTTAAATTGCGTCCATTAAGCATAAATTCTATAATATTGTCGCATGGTCAACGCATGAATTCAATGCATTAGAGCGTTGATTTTATATTTTTGTGCAAATAACGCGTTAAAAGCATGAAAAAGATTACTGATCATAGGAATACATGGTCGAGAGCAACTTTACGCCAGACTTTGTGTTGTCGTGCTCGCAAACATTCACCCAAGAAGAATCAACGCAACATGGTGGACGCATCCGGACGGCGACAATTGTGAAAGGAAAATTAAGATCGATGGGACAGCAAGCTGACGGGTAGTTGACGGTAGTCGGATCCAAATTAAGTTGACAGCCGATAACGGTCACAAAGTACATCCAGCTTTATCGGTGACAATTATCTGGTGCATCAGTTAGGAATTAAAGCTGTCCCATCTGTACAACCAGGAGAGAGAAGCCACCTTTCACATTTGATGCCCTATAAATACCAAGTGCATTCTTCAGAGAAGGGGTTAAGAGTCGATTACTTCATCACCATTACAAGTTCATGTCTCTTTTCATAGTTTTCTTTTCCTTTTTACGGCAGAGCAAGAGAAGAGTGGTGACACCGGAGATCGTCCAAGGTAGCTCGAGAGAGAACCTTGGGGTGTAAGAGCAGAGAGCGGGCCGACTCTCGCGAAAGTGAGAATATCTTTAGAGCATGAGTAGAAACAGTGTAACGCTTGGCAGCAAGAAATTGCTCCAGGCTCTTTAATATACTTGCATTGTTATTCTGTACTTCATCTTATATCTATTCAATGGAAGTTCTATTTCTACATCTGCTCACTCTCTTAATATGCATGAGTTGCTAAACTAGTTGAATGGGTTGAGAGGAACTAAGCTAACATGATCTAGGAAGTTCATTGCTTGCGATTGTCTTGTTTTATATTGTGCAAAATACCCCTTTAGAGTTACTTGAGAGAGAATCTAAAGAAAGAACCTAATGTCTCGAGAGAGCAAGATTAGGCTTGCATAAATAAGAGATAGGGACTTAGAGATAACTCTGTTTGTCAACTTATATCGCATGCATCCTAGGAATATGAATGGTATTATGTTGTCGCATATTTGTGTGAATGTCATGTTATCATCGCATAAATAGAGATAGAGGTTTATGTGTAAACCCTGTAGACTTATCGCATATTTATCGCATGCGTTCTAGCCTTAGAAGCCGTGGCATTCACGCTGAGAGGTAGTTTATTATTGTATGCATTTTGCATGATCACAAAGCATAAACGCATCCTAGGGAGTGTTAGTCGAAACCTTTCTCAACCTGTTCAACTAGTTTAGCTACTCTTGCGTATTAAGAGAATGAGCAGATGTAGAAATAGAACTTCCATTGAATAGATATAAGATGAAGTACAAAATAACAATGCAAGTATATTAAAGAGCCTGGAGCAATTTCTTGCTGCCAGGCGTTACACTGTTTCTACTCGTGCTCTAAAGATATTCTTGCTTTCACGAGAGTCGGCCCGCTCTCTGCTCTTACGCCTCAAGGTTCTCTCTCGAGCTGCCTTGGACGATCTCCGGCATCACCACTCTTCTCTTGCTCTGCCGTAAAATGGAAAAGAAAACTATGAACAGAGACATGAACTTGTAATAGTGATGAAGTAATCGACTGCTTAACCCCTTCTCTAAAGAATGCACTTGGTATTTATAGGGCATCAAAGGTAAAAGGCGGCTTCTCTCTCCTGGTTGTACAGATGGGACAACTTTAATTCCTGACTGATGCGTCGAATAATTGTCACCGATAAAGCTAGATGTACTTTGTGACCGTTATCGGCTGTCAACTTAATTTGGATCCGACTACCGTCAGCTTTTTGTCCCATCAATCTTAATTGTCCTTTCGTCCGGATGCACCCACCATATTGTGGTGATTCTTCTTGGGTGAATGTTTGCGAGCACGATCAATGCAAAGTCTTGCGATGAAGTTGCGCTCAACCAATGTATTCCTATGATCGCATTCTTTGCATTGCGTTAACGCATTATTCTACACAAATATATAAAGATCAACTTCTCTAATGCATTGGATGCATGCGACCGTAATATTATAGAATTTATGCATAATGGATGCAATTTAACATATTTCATCAACGCAATCCAACATTGTTGAAGGATTTAACACTATGATAACGTGCATTTCTGTCCGTTATCAGCAGCTGACCAGGGTATGGAATTTATTGTTGTCCATCATCAAGTTGGAGAAGACCGATGCCTATAAATAGAAGAAATCCCACCAGATGAAGGAGTTCTTAGCTTAGTTTTACTTTAGAATCTTAGATCGTTAGCTCATTGCATAATTCTGAGACCGTAGAGCTATGCCGTGGTGCCGAGAAGAACAAGAAAGAAGAGAACCACCACCATTGCCGATCAAGAAGCGGAGGAAGCTGAGCTCGAGAGAGACATTTCTTCCAATTCTTTCACAAGTGGTTGTACACGAACCAAAATTGAGCCAAAGAGGACAAGAGATTGTACTCTGCGGCTTGACTCCTTTCATTTCATCATACTTATCGCTTTCATCTTCTCATTTGATTAAGTATTGGTTTTGTAAAGACAATCAGTTTCTTTATAAATTCACGTATTTAATCTATCATACTTTGCCACTGTTTATTTCTTGTTTATGTTGGATATATCTACAACTTCATACAAAATTCCATTTCGAACGCTTAAGCTAACTAAATCAATTGGTAAAAGCAGCTTTAGCTTAAATTATTCGAGAGAATAAGTAAGCCAGCATCAAGTTAGAAACGCCTAGTATATCTAGAGATAGACGCACTGGTGTTTTATTGCATCTTGTGTTTGACGCATACATCCTAGAGATAGGTATTATATGATATTCGCATTGAGAAGTGTCGAATAAGGTCTAACGCATAAACAGAGATAAAAAACTCATCTCATTCGCATCATATTCTTGTTTGTGTACATCTAACTTAGATCGACACATATCACTTGCATTAAACTCCATTTTCACACGACCCTTATCCTCTACTTGACCCTTTTGTATCTTCTTGCACACACACACAACAGCTTAGTGTAAATAACTCATTTCTACATACACTTAGGATATCTCTACAACAGTTACAACGCAAGGTCTGCGTTAGCTTTAATCTGAATCCCTGAGTTCGACCCTGGACTTACTAGAAACCTAAGTTGGATTTATACTTGGATCTGATTTAGGAAAACTTGAACGTCTATAGAGGAGTGTCATGCGTCCTGTTGCATATCACTAACGCATCAACGCGTCACTAACGCATCATAAATACATCAACGCATCATTCATATTTACACTTATTTTTCCAATTACTTTATACAATACACTCCTAAGCTCGAATCACGAAATCAACGAACATCCTCCTTCAAAATTGAGCTGAAAAATGGAAGTGCTTAGTGACTAAGGTGCTAGGTTTTTTAAAGTGGAAAAATCCCACATTTTGGGATTTTTTCCATTTTCAATTTCCTTTTATTTTTTCAATTTTGAAACTTTTTCAAAATCAAAAATCATTTTTCAATTTTTAATTCTTTTAACTAAAACTAAAATTTTATTAATTTTACAAAAAATAATTCAAAAAATAATTTTATAATAAAATAAATAAATAATAATTAATTAAATAATTTAATTTATTCTATTAATTTAATATAAAATATTAAATTAATTTAGCACCAATTCCACGAAACCCTATTCATAAAATTAATATTTAAATCATATTTAAATATTAATCGATTCTCCAATTTCGTTTAATTAAAAAATTAAATGTGTAATTATATCACATATAATTACTCATTCTCTGAATTCGGTATTGGATTTATTTCTAAAACTAAATAAACAATTCATATATTTGTTAACAACTTTATTGAGTCAAACTTCAATAATAACTTTATTGAATTCTAGAATTAGTTTGTTGTTTACAAGCCACGAGTTTTAGGACATAAAACCTAATATTATGGTCTCAAACAGGCTCCCACATAGTGGTATAAAAAGTTTAATAGCTTTATGAGCAATAGTAGATTTCAGAGGTGTCAGACAGATTATTATTGCTACATAAGATCTCAGGGTAACTCTTACATTATTTTACTGCTATATGTTGATGACATGTTGATTGCATGTACAGACGAATAGGAAATTTTGAAATCAAAGTTGAGTCATATAAAGAATTTGATATGAAAAATTTGGGAGCTACCAAAAAAATTTTAGGGATGAAAATCGAGAGAAAAGATGGTACGTTGACACTGTTACAAGAAGAATATGTGAAAAAGTTGTTAAATCGATTTCACATGGAAAATGAAAAACTCGTGAGTACTTCTTTAGCTTGTCATTTTAAATTATCTAAGGAGCACTCACCTACTATTGAGCAGGAAAGTGATCTCATGGCTAGAGTGCCATATGCTTCAGCTATAGACAACCTGATATATGCCATGATTTGCACAAGACCAGACGTTGCACATGCAGTGGGAGTTGTTAGTAGATACATGAGCAATCTAGGGAAGCGACACTGAGAAGCTGTAAAGTAAATTTTCAGATATCTGACGGAGACAACTGATTATGCTATGTAGTTTAAGAAGTCAGATTTTAAACTGCAGGATTATATTAATGCAAATATGGTAGGTTACACAAATGGCAAAAAAAGTACTACCTGGTATGTTTTTACTTTGGGTAGTACTGTTATTAATTGGATTTCTAGATTGTAGAAGATAGTAGCACTTTCTACCACAAAATTTGAATATGTTGCAATCACTGAGGTAAGTAAGAAGATGATATGGCTTTAGTCCTTTTTAGAAGAGCTTGGCTTGAAATTAGGATAGGGGACATTGCATTGTGACAGTTAGAGTGGTATTCATTTAGCAAAGAATCCTGTGTTTCATTTGAGGAAAAAACATATATAGGTGAAGTATCATTTTATTCGATCAGTTTTAGAAGACGGAATGCTGGTGCTTGAGAAAATACGAGGAAATCAGAATCCAGTAGATATGTTTACCAAATCCGTTCCTGTCGATAAACTGAAATTCTGCACAACTTCAGTTGGACTTGTCCATGAATAGAGAGCAAAGTTGCTACCATTGCAGGGGAGACATGTTGCTTGTTTGGTCTCCAAGTGGAAGATTGTTAAGAAAATTGGAGCCCAAACCAAAGTTTAGGCCCATTTGATTTTTCGCTTACACCATGAGAAAGCTCTTCATTGGTTAACATGGAGGTGGATATGTTGGAAATGTCCTAAAAACTCGCAGTTCGTAATCATGGAAATATATTCTATTTATCAATGAAAGTTTTATTGAAGTTTTTATTAAATAAAAGTGTTATTGAAATTGCATTATGTAGTAAAAATCCAATAAACGAATCCATGGCTATTGCATGAATACTGTAACTTTATGTAGAGACATAAAAGAGGATTAAGTTATAATATATATCCAAAAAAGTCTATAAGTATATGGATGAGATTGGGTACCTCGTCTTGGGGACACTATGGATGCAACCTACTTTATATAATGATACAAACGATGTGATTCTAAAGTCGTTCATGTGAAGACATGCAAGTAGGGCATCCTATGCAAAAGAGTTCTGCATAAAATCGGACCATGAAATAGTCACTTTTCTTTATAACGATCATTTACTATTAAAATTGACTATTTCAATTCGTTAACCTAGGGTAACTCGATCTTAATACTAAGCTAACTATGAACTCCTATTTATTCGAGATTATCCTTTGATTTGCGTAAGTGAGAGCAGTTCAACAACACTACTCAACAAACCTCCTATTTTGGGGATAAGATCAGATAGATAGCTGGGGATATAGTCCTGCAAGATAGAACTCACTCCCACCTGTTTTAGTTAGCATATAGGTTGTTCCCTTCAATGCTGATTCTTGGTCTTGAACAAATAGACCCCTCCCTCTCATGACCGAGAGGGACATGGTTTATTAGTTGGACTATAAACCAATTGTTCAATAGAGTATCAGTGGGAGCTTAAAGAACAAGATGTTTTATAGGGGTAAAACGATAATTTTGACCAAACTTTAAGTACGAACGACCTGTGAAGGATCGACAGCTTACTGATTATGGTTAAATCAAGTGGACAGAAATATATCTACAGTGAGGAGAGTGCAACCATTGAACTATAGTGGTATGTCTTGGTGGTTAACGAATATTGATTGACTCGGGTTAAATAGTTTAACCGATTAATCTCAAATCGTTGGAGCTCATGATCTGTAAGTCCATAAGGTCCCTCTACTAGCTCGTAAAACATTAACACCTTGGATTAGAAAAATTAAGCAAAAATTTTGAAGTGTTCGAAATTCAAAATTATGGTTTTTGAATTTGAAATGTTCAAATTCAATTTTAGTGTTTGGATAATTATATTCGATATAATTAAACATTTTAATTTGTTGAAATTAAACGTAAATTGGAGAGTTTAAATATTTTAAATATTGATTACATGAATAAGATTCATGTTCAAATTAGGTATTTTTATTAATTTAATATTTGATATTAAAATATTATTATTTATTTATTTAATTAAATTTGGTTAATTAATTATTTAAGTAAAATATTTTTAAAATTTAATTCAATTTTAGAAATTGAATTTATTATTTAAATTAATTTTGATTAACTTAAATAAAAATTCGAATTTTTAAATTAGTTAGTCGAAAAGTCCCCATTTGAGTTTTTTTGTGGGATTTTCCATTTCTTGACACCTAGGCCACTCGCTTAGTGCATTTTGAGGTGTCACTTTGCTAAATGAGTGTAGTGCTTGCATGATTAAGCTTAATAAAATCTTCATTATCTGATTTTTTCACTTGATGCAATAGAAAAATAAGTGTTTTTTTTTTTAAATTTCCTTTCATTCTCAACTCTCTATCAAACCCTTTTGAATCCTAACTTAATTGAGAGTTTTCACCACTCAATTCAAGACTGAGAATAGTAGAGAAGACTCTTTTGGTAGTCTACTACTGATTTGAAGATCAAATTCGTGGGATTCAACAAGGTTTTGAAGAGTTTCAACAAAGGTATACTTTTTGTGAAATCTTCTCTTTTGTAAATTTGTTTATGCATACTTTTAAACTCAAATTAAGTATAATTGGAGTGCTTATTGATTATGTTAGCTTCCGTATTTTGCATTTTAATTCATCAGGATAATCATTATAAAGTAAAAATGGGCGGTGGACTTCTTTATTTATACAAAAAAATTGGAAGGAAATTGTGGGTGTGCCGAGAGCTTTATTTGGTTATTGAAGAAAGAAAATTTCATGGGTTTGTGTATCTTGCAGATGAAGAAAGAATATTGTCCTCGAGTGAGTAATATTTTTTGTGTTGTTCACAATGTGTTTTCTTCCATTGAGAGTTTTGTGAGCTTTGTAAAGAGTGATATGTGAGCATTTTCTAGAGAGAAAATTTGAGGGAAATCATTCTTGAGCGTTGTAAACTCTTGTACCATTCTTCTTGACTATTTTAGTAGAATCTGCATCGGTAGTAGAGAACTGGATGTAGCCACGCTGGGTGAACCAGTATAAATTGGGTGTCATCTCTCTTCCCTTAAATTTGATATATTATCATTCTTGTTGCTTGAAAGCTTAGGTTAGTTTATCTATTCTTTTAAGTTATCGAGTTACAAATTGTTTATTCCATATAATTTAGAACTCGAATTTGATCTAAGATTGTTGGATAATTTATATCATCTAAATTCAGTTGATTAATTTATATTGATATATTATTATCCCCTATCACACTAGGCTCTTTCTTTAGTCCTCTAAACTCTCTTAGGCTCTCCCCATGGGTCTTCTGAACTCTGCCTAGGCTCTCATTTGAGATCCACTAAGCTCTTCTTATGGATTCTTTGAGCTCTCCTACATTCTCCCAATGAGTCCTCTTAGCTTCCCTAGGCTCTTTCCCCATGGGCCTGCTTAGCTCTCATAGCCTCTCCCAATGGGTTCTCTGAGCTAGCCTCCTCCCCACGAGTTTTCTGGCTCATTGTAGAAGCTCTCAGGGGTCCATGTCTCCTATCTCTCTAGACTTTGCCTATCTTGGTAATTTTACCCATAACAAGGTTAAATTACAAATTTGATCCCTATAATTTGAAGAAAATTAGAGTTTAGTCTCTCTAGTTTTAAAAGTTAGAACAATTTTTTTTAGAACTTTAAAATTTAGAACTTAGTCCTTATGGTTTGATAACACTACATAAATAATTTCTATGCTTTTGATAAAAACTTTATAAATAGTACCTCTGACTGGGTTCTAACCTTTTCAAAACTAAAGAGATTAAATTCGCAATTTAATTATTTTAATCTTTGAACTTTTCATAATTTTGTTTGCATTAAAAATGTTTGGATTACTTTTTTTTAATAGAACAATTATGGGATGAGAGATTAAACCTTCGACCTTTCAGGAGTAAGATCGTGCCACTAATGATTGAGCTAATTTACTTCGACAAGTATTTTGATTACTTAATAATTCATCTAAGTGTGCTATGTGTATTATGATTATTTAACTACTTGTATTTATTATTTTTTAGTACAATATTTCAATTACTTCACAATTCATCTTACTGTGCTATGTATAGTTAACTAGTATTTGTTGTTCTTAATTTAGTACACTTGTATTTAATGTTTAGTCAACTCTTTTCTTTCTTTCTGTCTCTCTCTTTTTTTTTTTTCAAAATTTCTAAATCACATATGACGTAAGGTATTTTTCTAAACAGATAACATAAGGTATTTTTCTAAAGAGATGACGTAAGGTATTACATTGTTCATTTGATTATAATTAATATAACATATTAATTTCTAAAGAAAAGTTGTATTGTAATAATAAAGACCCCATTTGGTAACTATTTTGTTTTTATAAATTAAGCCTATAGATATTACTTGTCCATCCAATTTTCTTTCTTTGTTATCTACTTTTCATCAGGGTTTAAAAAACCAAGCCAATTTTTTAGAATTAAAAAGAGTAGCTTTCAAAAAATTATTTTTATGTTTGGAATTTGGAGAATTCAACCATTATACTTAAAAAAAATGCAAATCATTGTAAATAATGTGGATGCAATAGACTTAATTTTAAAAACAAAAGTAAAAAATCAAATGGTTATCAAACAGGGCGAAAATAATTTTAGATAATAGACTTTAGTCTTTCATGAGGACGATATCTGTTTGTTCCCTAAAATTTTAAAAGAAACAATTTTAATTTCTTGAGTTTGAAAAATGGCTTTAAATATTTCATAAACAATGACCTGATATTTAAGGTTTAAAATGAAGAACGAGAATGTTCTCATTCCTCATAAAAGTAAATGGCATTAACAAATGAGTGTAAATGTGTCACTCTTTATGATCTCATTCTAAAAAGGATAGGTATAAAACTATGCATTTTGAATGTGTAGCTATGGTTAACATTGTTTTTTTTTCTTCTTTTTCTATACATTTTATTTTAGTGATCATTATATACAATATGACACAATGGGATTTTCATGGGGACAATCACGAGGGAGTTTATGTATTGAAGTCCAAAGACCCGTCACATCAACATTTAATAAGGGAAGATATTAAGTAAGCAACCACCAAAGAACCCATGAATTGAAATCTAGAACCTATCACATCCACATTTCTCATAAGGGAAATGTTTGTCTCGTGTGAGTCACACCAGTCGAACTGATGCAAACCCTCATCTACTACACAAAAGGGGTAAAGAACTTTTAGTTAATAACGGATAAGTTATCAAACTTACCTCGAGTTCCCCTCTAAAACACCATAGAGGTCTTGAATACAAGGTTCAAGGATGTGTCAGTGGGAGGGATGGCATAAATAGGGGTAACACTCAATCTTTAAAGGTATGTGATAATATTTCATTTTGTGCTCAACTCGACGCTACTTCAACTTGCAATGATTTAAGCAATAGAGAGTGTTGAACATAGCACCAGATCCAATGTGAAACTATTTTGCAGGTTAGCTCAAAAAAAGTAACTAAATGTTAATCACCACATTAATCCAAAGCCCATCCTTTAGACTAGAATCACAAAACAACATAATTTATTAGGTAAAGGAATCTTTCTTATTCATTTTAGTGTTGTCATATATTATTATTATTTTTAAAAAAATTCCCTTTTGAAATTTTCAACTAATGACAAAAAACTAAAAACAAAAACACAAAAAACAATGCTTTTTACAAGGTTGACAACGAGTATAAAACTATTGAGTTGACTAAGGTAATAAAAGAACAAAAAGGTAGCCATCATATGAAGCCAAACATTTGAATTTTAGAAGATCTAATCATTTTTAACAAGCAATAGTTTATGGTCTTAGAAAAACTACGAAAAATGAAGTCTCTTCCTAACGAGGGTTTTTTTCTTTATATTTATAATTTTTAGAAAAAAAAAACTAACGAGAAGACTAATATGCTCTATTAAGAGCCCATGAGACCAAGTCGTCTGCCACATGATTTTGTGAACGTTTGTATATTGAAATTGTCGCACAGTCCTGCCCACATTCAATTAAGGAATATGTTTTACAACAGTAAAATTGACTTCCTTAGCGTTCAACAATTGTATTGCAGTCAGACTATTTTCTCGAATAGAAACTCCAAGTTGCAACAACCTTAAACTCATCAACTATGACTCACACCTCGAAGAGCAACATATCATACTCTCCATTCACGTGTCTACACCTTACGCCTTTGATATTATTCATGATACTGCAAGAGCCCCCACCCCATCACTCTACCGCCATCCAACATCATAGGATAGAGACGGGAGTTGAGGAGGGTGACAACAGTAACACCATCTTGGATGGTCCACAACCTCAGTCTGCATAACCTCCGGACATGGCCTGACCGCATCCTCCATTGCTTGCACATGTCCCTTGAATTCATTAACAAAACCTTCAATGAAATCCACTAGCAATATAATGGGATCGAGATACCACCTCCATGGAAGAACATCACCTAGTTACGCAAGATTCAGATATGCCAAAACGCCATAAGTTAGCATATTATCCTCACCTCGACCACCATGCTCTCACACCTAGTCCCAACCATCCATCGATATGTCCCAAAATCTCCATCACATAAAATATAAATAACATTAGGTACAAAAAGAATAGACTAAACGAACCTTCCTAACCTCTTTGCACCTCTAGAACAAGAAGTGGACCGAAATCTCAAGCTTTCGCCCACACAGAGGACATCGTGGATTATGTACTACACTCCTTCCAACCAAATTTCCTTCAGTGGGAATCATATCCTACAACAAACACAAAACAAAACTTAGTGAGGAAGCTGATTTAAGTTTTGTGTATCTCAATCAAATTTTACAAATTAAAAATGTCACTAGTGGATAACAGAACTTAAGTAAATATTAAGAAAATAAAAACAAATTCTGTTAGTTTTTCTATTTTATAGTCTGTTAGTTTGTTAGGATCCGATTTGTTGGCTCCGGTTTGTTAAGCCTATTTTATTTTCTCTTCACCACTCTGTTTTCTATATAAAGAACATTGTATTCATGGATCAATCAATCAATAAAGAAAATGATCTTATTTTATTCAATGTGGTGATATGGTATCAGAGCAATTTTTTTTTTCACATTGAATCACTCTTTGATTGATCACCTTTTGACATACTTTCAGATCGTCCCTGTTTGAGAGCTCATCCTCGCCATGTCTACAGGAGAAGATTTAACACTTGTGAATTCGAGGATTCCACCTCTCATGAATACTGATTTGGAAGTGCAATTGAATCCGTATCTCCTACATCATTGGATTGTTCCGACTGCTAATCTTGTATCTCAACCACTTGCTGGATCAAGTAACTACTCATCATGGAGTAAAGCAATGCGTCTGACACTTTCTGGTAAGAACAAATTAGGGTTTATCATTGGAACAATTCAGAAACTAACAATGGAAGGAAGTCTGATGTCCGCTTGGTAGTGCAACAATGATGTCATTATGTCTTGGATCATTAATTCAGTATCCAAAGAAATTGCTGCAAGTCTCGTATACATTAGAAATGTGAAAGAAATCTGGGATGAATTGAAGGAAAGATATCTTTAGTCCAATGGCCTTCATGTCTATCAGTTGAGGAAGGATCTTGTGACAACGATACAAGGTAATTCCTCTGTTGAAACATATTATGCTAAAATTGCTACAATATGACAAAATCTTGTTGAAAATTGCTCTGTATATGAATGCCATTGTGGAGGTTCGATGCAAATGATTGAATTCCTTAATGCTGAATTTGTCATGATCTTTCTTATGAGATTGAATGAATCATACAATCAAATTCGAGCTCAAATTCTCTTAATTGATCCTTTACTGGCTATCAACAAAGGTTTTTCATTGATAATTCAAGAAGAAAGATAGAGATCCATTGGTCATAATTCTTTATCAACTGAATCTATCACCCTCATGGCAAATACTGATGGAAACAAAAAGAGTGAACCTGATAAGTCTAACAGGAAAGATGGACAGCGCCCATTATGTTCCAACTGTGGAATAAAGGGACACATTGTGGATAAATGTTACAAACTTCACGGATATCCTCATCTTCTCCCAATGTAACAGCATTAGAGAAAACCAGTACTGCAGGGCGATCCAATTAGTCGGCATTCTTTGCAAGCCTCATTAATGATCAGTATTCACAGTTGATGACTATGCTGCAGTCTCATCTCTCCTTTTCACAGAATGAAGATATCATCACAACTGAAACCACCCATGTAGCAGGTACATGCCATTCTCCATTTACACCAACAAATAGTGATGGTATTCTTTGGGTTTTAGACTCAGAGCTTCAAGTCATATATCCCATAATCGATCTCTATTTCCAAATATGAGAGCTGCTCATAACATATCAGTTATCTTGCCTAACCAAACTAGATTCATGGTTGAATTCATTGGTGATATCATTTTATAGAAGGATTTTTTGCTTCATGATGTCCTCTTTATCTCATAATTTGCATGTAATCTATTGTCTATTAGTGCCTTACTTAAAGATCAACATTATTCCATTCATTTTTTTAAAGATCATTGTTCAATTCAGGACAAGTTAAGCTTGAAAATGATTGGGAAGGCTGATCTCATTGATGTTCTTTACTTGTTAGCAACACTTCCTGACAGGAATAAAGGTAAAATACAACATGTTATGTCTTGTAAAGCATCTACCTCTATATGGCATCAACGTTTGGGACACCCTTCAACTGTCAGAATGAAGGAATTATCAAATATCTTATCGTTTTCTGATTCTATATCAAATCACGATCATTTTCATGTTTGTCCATTGGCAACATAATGTAGACTTTCATTTCCTGTATTGAATAAAGTTTCTGATGAAACTTTTGATCATATCCATTGTGACATCTGGGGACCTTTTCATAATCCCACATATGCTGGTTTTTCTTACTTTGTCACCTTAGTTGATGATAAATCTCGTTATACATGGGTTTACCTTTTGAAACATAAGAATGATGTTTTGCATATTATCCCTCGTTTCTTTAAACTTGTTGAAACACAGATCTCTAAAACCATTAAAGTCTTTCGATCCGACAATGCACCTGAACTCAACTTTAAGGATTTTTTTTTGCCACAACTAGAACAATCCATCAGTTTTCTTGTCCTTACACACCTCAACAAAATTCTATTGTTGAAAGAAAGCATCAACATCTCTTGAATGTAGCACGAGTCTTGATGTTTCAAGCCAAAGTTCCCATTATTTTCTAGGGAGAATGTGCTCTCACTGCAGCCCACGTGATAAACAAAATCCCCATGCCATTATTATCTTACAAAACTCCTTTTTCTGTCTTAAATGGGAAAGATGCCGACTACTTTCTATTAAGAGTCTTTGGTTGCTTGACATATGCTTCAACCCTATCAGTTAAGAGATCTAAATTCGATCCAAGAGCTCATCCATGTGTCTTTATGGGATATCTACCTGGTGTAAAAAGATATAGATTATATGACATTGCTAAGCAGAGTTTCTTTATCTCTCGAGATGTCCTCTTCTTTGAAGATTTGTTTCTTTTTCACAACATCACTGCCAATCCTTCTCACACATCTATTGATTTCTTAGATCAGTTTGTACTTCCTTCTCCGATTCTTTTGGATATACCTCTGATAGCTACAAGTACCACTAATTTGAATATAAATTCACTACATCCTAATGCCAGTATGTCTACTGCTATACATGATTATATGCATAATGATCAGTTGATAAAACCAGAGGTTACTACTTCAATACTTGATGTAACAACAGTTGCTTCTCCTAGTGAACCAGCTCCAAGATGCTAAAAAAGGCAACATAAGCCACCTTTCTATTTGAAAGACTTCCATTGCAACATTATAACCACTCCACATCTCCATTTTTTTTGGCAAATATCTTTCCTATGATATTTACTCATAAGCTCACAAAGCATATATGTTGAATGTGGCCACAGTCTATGAACCTACTTTCTATCATCAGGCAGTCAAGTTCCAAGGAATGGAGAGATGCTATGGACAGTAAAATTGATGCTATGGAAAGAAACAACACTTGGACAGTTGTGTCTTTACTAAAAGGACATCACACAGTGGGTAGAAAATGAGTATATCGTATGAAATACTCTCTTAATGGGACTATTGATCGTTACAAGGCCAGACTTGTGGCTAAAAAATATAACCAACAAGAGGGTATTGATTTCTTTGATAAATTTTCACTAGTAGCTAAAATTGTTACAGTGAAAATAGTCCTTGCTTTAGCTACCTCATATAATTGGCCCTTGGCATAGATGGACATTAACAATGCATTCTTGAATGGAGATATATTTGAAGAAGTCTTCATGACTCTACCTTTGGGATACAAGACTTCTGAAGTACCAAAAGAGAGGGAGCATCTTGTTTTCCAATTAAACAAATCCATTTATGGTCTTAAATAGGCTCCACGACAATGGTTTATCAAATTCTCAAGTGCTTTATCATCACATGGATTTTGGCAGTCAAAATCGGATTATTCACTTTTTACTAGAGGACATGCTGATACATTCATTGCACTGTTAGTCTATTTTGATGATATTATCATCACCGGTCCCTCATCTGATGAAATTGCTACTGTAAAAAACATGCTCAAGATGCACTTCTCATTGAAGGATTTGGGGCAAGTAAAATATTTCTTAGGTTTAGAACTATCTCATTCTAACCAAGGTCTGTTGATATCTCAAAGAAAATATTGTCTTCAAATCCTTGAGGACACAGGGTTTCTTGATGCTAAACTTGCCTTGTTACCTATGGATCCAAATCTTAAACTTTCAAAAGATGAAGGAGTAACATTGTCTGCTGATGACACTACTTGTTATCGACGATTAATTCGACATCTTTTGTATTTACAAATATCTCGTCTAGACATCTCATTTGCTATGCATAGGTTAAGTCAGTTTTTACAAAATCCTACTACATCTCACATGAATGTTGTTCATCATCTATTGAAATATCTAAAATGATCACCAGGATAAGGGATTCTGATTAAACCAGTCACTACTTTTCACCTTCAAGCCTTTGTTGATGCAGATTGGAGGGCGTGTTTAGATATAAAGCGATCTGTCTCTGGGTTTTGTATCTTCTTGAGAGAGTCCTTGATCTCTTGGAAATCCAAAAAGCAGCCAACTGTGTCGCGATCCTCTGCTGAGGCTGAATACAGAGCTTTAGCCTCTGCGACTAGTGAACTGTTGTGGATTTCTCAACTGCTAACAGATTTGAGCATTCAACATTCACTTCCAGCCACTGTTTTTTGTGATCATCAAGCTACTATTTCAATTGCTTCAAATCCAACCTTTTATGAGAGAACAAAGCATATTGAAATAGATTGATACTTCGTTCGAGATAAGATTGTTGATGGCTTTTTCAAGGTGCTTCCAATTCGTTCCAGTTTTCAGCTAGCTGATATGTTTACAAAGGCGTTATCACACTCTGTTTTATCTGATGTCTTAGTCAAGTTGGGTGTCCTCGATATTCATCTTCCAACTTGAGGGAGAGTATTAAGAAAATAAAAAAAAAATTTATTAGTTTTTTCGTTTTATAGTCTGTTAGTTTGTTAGGATCTGGTTTGTTAAGCCCATTTTCTTTTCTCTTCATCACCCTGTTTTCTATATAAAGAACAGAGTTCATTGTATTCATGGATCAATCAATCAATAAAGAAAATGATCTTCTTATTTTATTCAATGTGGTGATAGTAAATAAGTAAAGATGAATTGAACTCTGTATGGTAATAAATAGAGATACGAGAATTTGAACCAAAGAAGGTTGTGTGTATGTCAATTACATGACCCATGCTCGACTTTAATGAACCATTATTATAAGACGAGTTTATTTCACTTCCAATAGTAAGATACTAAAAGCCCCATTGTAATAGTTGCGCCACTAAAAAAGCAAAAAATGTGAGGTCAAATGATATCATAAATAAACAAACTATAATAATAACAAATAAAGAATTTTCAAATCCATATTTAGGCCTGTTTTATAACGTTTCCATTTTCTATTTCTTGTTTTTCATTTCTTGTTTTTTTTTTTCGAATGAGAAACCAGACTATGTTTGATAACTATAATTATTTCTTGTTTCTTGAAAAAAAAGAAACACAAATAGAAATTTATTTGATAACTATTTATTGTTTCTTGTTTATTGTTTTTTTTTCTTTTTTGTAACAATATAATATTAAAAAAGATTTGTGAAACATTAAATATCAAAAGATATTATCAAAAGTTTTTGTCATCTAATACAAGTGAGTCTCGATAACAATTAAATATAATAACAAAATTGTATTATATCCTTTATATATTGTCCAAATTTGATCGATAATGTCATCTCTAATTCAGTCATTTTCTTAAATGATGTCGAGTCAAATCCAACTTAATTATATTATTATGTAAATTTCGTGGTTGTAAAATATTAAAGTTAAACTAAATGAATGTCTTAGTCAACAAAATTTATATATTGTAAAATTCTACTCGATTTCATATATACTAAAAGTATTAGAATTAAAATAATATATAAACATGCATGTTGCAAAATTTAATACTCAAAAGTTGAAATATGAAAAAAAATTAATATACATATTGAAAATTAAAATAATATATAAATTTAAATATCAGAGAATTTTAAAATTCAAAATTAAAATAAAATATAAATATAGCATAACTATTTTTGCAAATAGAAAAATTAGTAAAGAAAATAAATAAAATAGAAAAGATGGAAAAAAATATAAAAGAAAAAAGGTGCCCATCTTGAAATATAAAAAAAGTAATATACATATCCGAAAATTAAAATAATATATAAATCTAAATATTAGAGAATTTTAAATTTTAAAATAAAAATAAAATATAAACATTGGAGAATTATGTTTTTGTAAATAAAAAAATTAATAAAGAAATGTGTAATGAAAGACAAATTCTTCAAAAAAAAAAAAAAACCGAACATGTCCCCAAGGTGGGATTCAAAAGGGAAAATTAAAAGGATATTGCCCTTTTAGAAACTATTTAGGAAAATATTGTTGTTTTCAAACTATTTGTAAAAATATTGTTGTTTTTTTTTAAATAAGTCGAGGGTTGAAAATTCGACCTAACCCTCGACCTTCCTTTCATTTGTACGTCGAACTTTGAATCCTCGACCTTGCCCTTCCTAATATTATTATCGAGTCTGTTTAATTATCATTCCGGAGACCTTCCTCTATCAAAAGATCGTATTTCTAAATTTTCATAAGGTCCCCCTAGAATTCCTCCCAAAGCTTGTTGAATAATTTTTATGGATTTTGTCATCAAGTCTGACTAAATAACGAGCTAATGAATCTCCTTCTTTTTACCACTGAACTTCCCAATCAAATTCGAGAGTGAGATTATGAGAGAAAGCGAGATTTTGAGAGAGCGAAAGTTTGAGAGAGCGAGATTTTGATAGAGAGCGAGAATACCATACAAATTTCCCTTTTTTTTCTTTTTAATTATTATACATTCCAGCTTCTTCTTTCTAATTCTTTCTCTATTTTTTTTTAATTTTTCATTTTATAAAAACAATTTCTAAAAATATTTTATTATTTTATTTAAACTCTAAAAAGAATAAA
This sequence comes from Benincasa hispida, assembly GCF_027475165.1. Lineage (NCBI taxonomy): Eukaryota > Viridiplantae > Streptophyta > Magnoliopsida > Cucurbitales > Cucurbitaceae > Benincasa > Benincasa hispida. The sequence continues at coordinate 55,783,276 of NC_143480.1, read as the reverse complement.
TTAAAAAAAATAACTCATAAAAATAAAAAAATGTAAATTAAATATCTCATTTATATAAAAATAATTACAAAAATCAATGTGTCCCACAAGCCGGACGTCGTCGATTTCGAGCTGGTTGTCATCATCGACTTCGAACTTGAGGTTACTCGGGTTCTTCTTGATGTTGCTCTGGTACCTCTGCAGGCGCTTCATAATATAAATATTCATTATGCTCTCCACGACCCCGACCACGTCCATGCACGTATGAAGACGAAGGACCAGCCTCTGAGTTATAATGTCCTGAACCAAATGCTGGCATCATCATCATCGGACAAACATAATCAGTTTGACTCTGCGTCTACGTCATAGGAGGTAACTCTTCCACATTATGTGCAACCTCATCAAACTCATCCTCTTTCCGAACAGGTCCTCTACATCTAGGAGCTGGTGGAGGAACAATAGGTATATCGTACATATGATGAATTTCTTCCATATAGCTTTGGTTGTCACTACATATAGCAAGAACCTGATTCGGATCATTCGCAACCTCACGGAGTCTACTATTGTTCGATCTCTGTGAATTATAAAACAATTAGACAATATTTAAAATAAATTTAAATTAAAAAAATTAGATAATTTCCAGTCCTTAGGTCAATATCGTGCAGTATGGGTTCAGTATTACAAAGCGATGAGACATCCTGCTGAAAACCGAATTGTCTCATCACCTTGTCAGGAAGATGCCACTCACCTATGTGAAAATATATGAGAGGACTCATCGTCCGCCATATGTTTTGACCATTCGTACAAAAATTAGGCAAAGTATGCACAATAATTTTGTACGGCTCCCAAATAACCTGAAACACAAAATATTATATTAGAGAATATTAAAGACAAATACAATAAAAATGTGAATAAAATAATCAATTAGATTTAGTGTAATGTACCTATTCAGGTTGAAGTAGATCAAACATGTATCTATATTGGTTGACTACATGTGTGGCTGTCCTTGTCACACAAAATTTGTCTCTCCACCTAAATTTTTAAATTGATAATTTAGAATTTAAATTAAGTAGATCAGTGATATAAAAATTAAATTGAATTAAAACAACATACCGAGAACCGTAGGCTCATCCAACTAATTGAGCGTCATAACATGATGTAGCTGCGGAGCCATTATTGGAAATCGCTCCCAAGCCCAAAGTTGCAAAAGTATGAGAGGCCCAGCTATCTCTCAAACTTCAGGTCTTGTTGTTTTGCATAGTGTCTATACAACCATGCCAAGCATGCTCCACCCCCATGAATACCGCCCCGCATCATGGAGGTTAGCTAACAGTGGCAGGAACATCAAGTGAACAAAATGACTTAATTTATCTGAAAACAGACTTCCACCCATCATTTGTAGTATATATGCTCGCACATATCTTATGACGATTTCCTCGTATGCATCATTTATGAGCTCACCAAATTGTGTTCCTAACCATATTAAACTTAACCTCGATCCTTTAATCTTGTCGGTAGGTGGGGTCGCACCGAGGTACAGTTGACAAACTTCTAACCAATCATCGTACATCACTCCGGTGACCTGCTCACCGTCAACAGGTAACCCAACACCACTTCTATGTCTTGTAGAGTGATAGTGCACTCTCCAACAAACATATGGAATATATGCATCTCGAACCTCCATCTCTCGACCAAGGCTGCGATCAGATGATTGAGGAGAGTAACATTCAGCATACGTTGACAATTTGTAGAGTGATAGTGTACACTTCTATGTCTTGTGGAGTGATAGTGTACTGTTCATGTAACAAGTGGCAAGCATTCGACATTCCATGCTCGCATTTTATGGCCGTTTGCTCACATTTTAACATGAACTACGAAGATTTTATTGAGGACTACTACAAGTTGTCAACGTATGCTGAATGTTACTCTTCTCAATTTCAACCTGTACCGCATGAAGATTACTGGATTACGCACTCTAATATGCCCGTCTTACATCCTGATCCATCGTTGTTGAGAAGATCTGGTAGACCAAAAAGTTCACGTTATCACAACGAGATGGATTGGACAGAACCAGCCACTCGACAACGATGTGGATTTTGTAACCAGTTAGAACATAATCGAAGGAAGTGTCCTTCGTTACTAAGACGAGCTCCAGATAGTTAGGGATTGAATAATAAATAATTTTTTTATTATATATTCATTTTATTGTATATTCAATTTTTTTATTATAATTTATTGTTTATTCAATTTTTTTATGATAATCTACTGTATATTCAATTTTTTTTTTGTAATCAATAAAGTTTTACATTATAATAATCTAATATATTCAATTTATAGTATAATAATCTAATATATTCAATTTATTCAATTTATTGTCTAATGATTATTCAATTATAGTATAATAATCTAATATATTCAATTTATTGTCTAATGATTATTCAATTATAGTATAATAATCTAATATATTCAATTTGTTGTCTAATGGTTATTCAATTATAGTATAATAATCTAATATATTCAATTTATTGTCTAATGATTATTCAATTATAGTATAATAATCTAATATATTCAATTATAGTCTAATGATTATTCAATTATAGTATGATTATTAGCTCTTTTTTCTTTTTTTTTATATATATTTCTATGGAAAGTTCAAATAAAGTGAAGATTCTCACTCTCTCAATCTCGCTCTCTCCTAAGATCTTGCTCTCTCACTCTCGCTCTCTCCTAAGATCTTGCTATCTCACTCTCCCTCTCTCACTCTCGCTCTCTCTGTTATTGTTGTTATTTTTCCATTAATAATTACTAGCTTTTATTTCTTCTGGAACAATCACAAACACTTTTTTGATTATGGATCTACTACCAGAAACTTAATGCGTTAATCTTAGCATTCAATGTGTATTCCTGAATAATCTCATTTTTCAATTATTCAACCATTTCATTTTACCAAGTTCAATGTTAGTCAGATTAGTCAATATAAACTAAATCTCGCTCTCTCCAACATTCTCGCTTTGAATCTCGCTCTCTCCTAAAATCTCGCTTTGAATCTCGCTCTCTCTTAAAATCTCGTTCAACATCTCGCTCTCTCCTACTATCTCGCTTTGAATCTCGCTCTCTCCTTAATCTGCTTCAGCCCACTTATCTCCTTAATCGCTTTGAAGTTTTGACATGTGTGTAACCTTCGACAACCTAATATACAAAATTTTGTTCGTAGACAAAGCTAATTCGGAATTGTCTTTCATTCCAAGGCATAACTTGTATCCATGTGCTTCATATTCGCCTGGAGTTCGCTCCCAGAAATATAGCCATCCCCACCCCCTCACGTCAATCCCACAAGCCTCCGTCTAATTCGAAATGATAACAAAATGCATAGGTTGTTAGAAGCAGCTCGAGTATACAGATGCATATAGTATACCATCTCATTACTTTATTTCCTCTATGAGGGAAAAAGAAAAGTAATAAACCTGCAATCTCAAGGGTGGATGTGTGTCGAAACTTCAACCTTCGACAACCTAAGCGAGATTTGCGAGATTTCCCTTGTCGAGGATTAAAGTTTCGGCCTATGTATTGTTTCCAAGGTTTTCTTTGTTTGTCGAGTTCTCAACATTCAACCTCCACATTAGTCGAGTTCTCAACGTTCAATCTCTAGCCTCGAACTCCCAAAACAACAATATTTCTCTAATAAGTTTCAAAACAACAATATTTCTCTAATAAGTTTTGAAAACAACAATATTAATATTAAAGGTCCGGATTCAAAGCCATGACTAGCGGAAGGAAACTGGTTTCCATGGGCAAGCTGGGAATAATTATTTTGTGGGAACGGTAAAATACTATTAGAAACAAAACAATAGCAGAGAAACTACTTTTTGTTGTTGTTTCTCAAATTTGGTTCATTTTTTAGAAACATTTCTTAAAATTTAGAAACAAAAAAGGGGAGTCTATTTCTTAAAAAATGAGAAACAGAAATAGAAAACGGTAGACTGGAACATTTATCAAATGAGCCTTAATGATTACAACTTGATATAAAATTCATTACCCAAATGAAAAATACCAGTAATCACAATGTTCATTAATGTAAGTCTGGATATGCGTAATTTAGTTATAATTGATATGTATTTATTCTCAAGGTTGTATTCTTTATTTTCACAATTATTTGTACTAAAACTATAGTGCTAAAAGTAACTGTCACAACAACTGCTCAACTACTTATTGTTGAGTTAGCTGATAAACAAATTAAAAGGCTATGTGGCATGTGATTTGCAATATACAATTTTTTGAAATTGTTTTTGGTTTAATAAATATAGATATACTATCATCTACATGTTTGGACAACTTTTTTACATTACAAGAAAAAGATCTTTTTATTGTTGACTTTCTGGTCCTTAATACTAAATTAATTAATTAATGTTTTGATGATAATAAATCTGTTTTTATTTATTAATAATTTAAATGTTTTGAAGTGCCTATTGCGTAGAGCTCGGAATAACAATTCTAACGCAATTTGAATCACTCAGTTATGACCGAAACAAGTTTAATGGAAAATATCGTAGTGGATGACGTGGCATAATTTGACTATTTGCATGTAGACATGTGGCAACATATTGGTTGAATGGTGGATCATTAAGAGAGTGACACATGGTAGACTTTTGATTATTTGATTGATTTTAAAAAGAAAATGAATTTAAAAGGAAAATGAATTTAAGATTATATTATGTTTGTGTCTAACGACTAGTTTTTGACCCATGATATGTTTTTTTTTTTTTTTCGATTGGTTTTAAAAGGAAAATAAATTTTTAAAAAAGAAAATGAATTTAAAAGGAAAATGAATTTAATATTATTTATGTTTGTGTCTAACGGCTAATTTTTTTTTTACACATGATATGTTTTTTATTTTTAGATTGATTTTAAAAAGAAAATGAATTTCAAGAGAAAAAGAATTTAATATTATATTTTGTTTGTGTTTAATGACTAGTTTAGTTTAAAATCTCCACCATTATTTTTTTAGATTAAATGTGGTTTCTAAAAATTTTTCCTCTCTATTTAAACACATCTTCTTCTCCAAATTTCTATAACAACTTCACATTTTACAATCCTCAAAATTAAAAAAAAAAAAAAAAAAAAAAAAAAAAAAAAACCATTGTTACTCTCTCTACAAGCTTCTATTTTCTTTCTTTTCATCTTATTCTTGAGAGAAATTTCTATTGTATCGTGAGGATTAAAGTGTTTGAGTTCAATCTTGTATATCCACTCTTTTTAGAGAGTTTCATTGTGTGATTTAAAGTTTCAAAACATTATAACGGTCGGATCCTAGCTCATGGAAAGGATCGGGTTTGCTCTTGAACCAGTAAAAGGAGCAAGGTAGTGGTTTGACTCTCATCCGTGGAAAGAGTCAAAACAAGATTTTTTAATCAAAGTCCCAAGAGGCACTTGGGAAAGTAGATGTAGGTCGTGTTTGACCAAATCATTATAAAAACCCCGATGTCTTCTTCTTTATCTCTTCCCTATTTATTCTTGCATTTAATTTTAATTGCTTGATTTTGTTGGTTGAGATTGATTGAGTATATTGTTACATAACTTTTATTAATCTTGTTATTTAGCATAAATTAGAGTTTTTATCAATTTAATTCAAAAATATATAATTAGATCGAATTAAGCATACTTTAAGAAAAAATTTAATTAAACCATATTCACCTTCTCTCTAGAGTTGCCATACCGGTCCAACAATTATAGCCTTTGAGGATAACTCTTTTCAAAATAAGTTATGAAATGAAATAAAAAAAAGGAAAATGACATTAGAAAAAGAGGGAAATGAAAAACTTTTGGACGCACGCGAGTTGAGAGAAAATTTTTAGAATTAATTAGCGCTATCCCCTTACGTTTTCTCTTTTATTTCATGCTGATACAGTTCGTGTGACGAGTTAATTTTCATTCTCCCTCTCAAATGAACCCAACCATCTTTGTTCTCCCGCTTTGTTGCCGGCTTAGCTTCCCTCTCAAACGAACTCGACCAGCTCCCTCTTGTGGAAGCGTTCACACTACCACCACCGTGTTCTCCCTGTTGCCTAAGCTTTCATTTCATCTCAAGCTTTCTTGCTGTCACAACTTCGTTTCATCTTCATCTCAATGTTTCGTTTTCTTGCGTGAAACGTTTCACCCAAGCTTTAGCTTTTTGTATTTCAAAGGTTCGTTCGATATTTTAGGGTTTAGAGGTTCGTATTTAAGAAACTCAACCTTCCTTTTTTGTATTTAAGAAGTTCGTTAGGGTTCAAAGGATATTTGCATTTCATCGATAGCAAAGTTTTCATTCGTCTGTTGTCAGCTTGAGGTTGTCCATATGTAGTAATGTGAGTTTTATTTTGATTTTAATTTTTGTTTTTTGAATTTTTGTTTTTTTTTTGTTTAATTTTGATTCTCTTAGCTTCCACGAGGTCATGAATTTTATTTGTATTAGGTTTTTGTTAGCATTGTAATCCCCATTATTGCAAGCCTCTGTATTTGTAATGAAGAATGCACTAGATTTATGTTTGATGGATTTTCTGTATTCTAATTTCGCTACTTGCTTTTTGGTTTAGGAAGAATCAAAGGCATAATTCTATGGACTCTTTCACCATGTCCAAAAATGGTATGCCAACACGTTTTTTCCTTAACCAACCAAAATATGATGATGGCAATAACCATGTTTGCCGTTAAAAGTCAATCGGTGTTCTCCCTACGTAGGTTGCCCTACTCGTTATACCATGGTCTTCCGAGTAGGATATACCATATTAATTTATTGTCGAGAATTGTAAAATAAATTAAGAGAAACTTGTAAATGGAAAATGAGGGGTCATTTGAAATTTTGAAACTTTTTTTCTTTTTATTGTCTTTGTATTTTCAAATTTTAAGTGAGGGATAAATGTCAAAGGATTTTGTAGGATGACTAGAGCCTTTTCTTCATTGGTTTTCCATTTTTTGTGAACTGGTTTTTTGTTTCTTTTAAAAGAATGATCTAGAGATAGGAATCAAGTTGTTTATAGACTCATTGGGAGAGGTTGAGGCTTACGTTCCCTATTATGGCTATTCTAAAAAACTCTTCATATATCTAGTTGAAAGGTAAGCTCAAAATTTTGAAGAAAACATAGATTGGGTATCATGCTTAGTTGTATACTTCTAGTTGAGGACTAAAATTAAACTATGCTTAGTTGTATACTTCAAGTTGTGAAACTTATGAAAAGTTATGGTGTAAATCTATTTCCTACATTCCTATACTTTTTTTCCTTGTTCCTATCATTCATTGAGCACTACATTTCTATGTAATTAATTTTTTAAACCAACAAAAGGCCATATACATATATATATATTATAGTAGGTTGTTTTGTCTTATGTTGATGTTTATTTGGGCTATTAAAGAGGAACTATTATATGGCAAAGTTCTTTGTATGGTGAATAGCCTTTTGTTTGTGGAGAGGAACATATAGATACTTGCAAAAAGCATTCATCTTTGTACTTGTCTGGTAAGTGCTACAACAAGCATATAGATATAGACTTTAAATTTTTGGTAAGTGTTGCAGAAAACATTTATCATTGTACTTGTCTGGTATTGTTATGTAGTCATTTTTATTTGTCATAGCTAATGTTTACTTGCAACTCATAACATGTTAGCAATAGTACTGAACTTATGTTTATCATTCCATCCCTGTTTTAAGTTTATTTCTAGTGTTGGAAAGGTTTAGTTTATTTGGGTTAGCAATGGATTTAGTTGCAACTCATAACATGTTTACTTGTAACTCATAACATGTTAGCAATGGATTTAGTTCCCATTGGGTTGGAAAGGTTTAGTTTAATTTTTGTTTTTAGATCGATGTAGTTTCAAATGTTAATGTGGTATGTAATACTTATGTTTTAGGCTATATGTACCAAATTTGAATCTAAAAACAGTGAATTGAGATTTTGTTAAATGCAATGAAATTTTGAATGATGTAACTATGAAAGCTCAAAGTTTAAAATCAAATATGTTGAAGTACAAAAACAAAATAAATGAATTGGACTTGACGCATCGGTCAGTCAATGATATATAAAATGGTTCTTTGAGTTGGCCCCGTACTTGGTTGTTCGAAGTGCCAACTAATATATATATATATGTATGTATGTATGTATGTATGTATGTATGTATGTATGTATGTATGTATGTATGTATTTCTATTTGTGAGCAGTTAATAGTTACTATTTTATTGCTTGGTCATATAATTTTTCATCCCTATTAAAATTTTCTATCTATTTATCTAGTTGTTATACTGCCTGATGATCAGAATTGCAGTATCAGTATTTTGATGTATCCTCGTTGTTGCATACTGCTTGATCATAAAATTTTTCATACTTAGCTCTCATACTAGTCTAGATTAGGATTACTAAGAAAAATTGTCGATTTTGACTTTTGTCTCGTGAAGAGAAACTTCACAACGAGACATCTCATGAAGTTTAACTTCACGAGACAAAAGACAGAAACCATCCCTTTTTAATTCAATTATTAGGGACAATGTATTTCCTGTAATATCTCAATAATGATATACCATTGAATTATGAATAGGATAGGAGCTTCTATCTTTTATTTATGAATCAATTATACTATTTTATGAATAGTTAGTGGTTTGTCTAGAAGAAGTTTGTGGTGTTGTTTCTAGTACTCGTTTTTTATATACTTATTCCACTACATATTTCTTATTATTGGTTAACTTTTTTTGTTAGTTAACTTTTCTTGTTTCATATGAAATTATCATAGGTTGAACCAAGTGAGGAACTTTCAAATACTACTGCAAGTGATCATTGGTATGTTATTTTTACAAGCTTATTTATCTACGTTTATTAAAGATTTTCTATATTTGCTTAATATACATTATTATTGGTGTGTACAAAATCATACATTGATATATATTTTACAAATTTATGTAGGTGAATGAAATGATGCCTTACCAGAGGAAAAAAGAACCAATGATGACAACTCAATTACATAATAATATAATCTTGAATACTTGGTGAATTTTGTATTTTGAGGGCTAATTAATGTTTTTGGTACATTCACTAACTACTTTATCTAGCTTGTATCATTTAGATGACAACTTTATTCTAGGAAGTTATTGAATATTTTATTTTGTAATGTTAATAGATTATGAATGGAAGTTATTAGTATTTATTTTGCTATGAAATATTTTATGTGTGTCGATTTTAACTAAAATTGAGTACTTGAACTAAAAGTTATCAAACTCTAATTAATTCAAAAAATATTTTAGAGAAAAAAGTTACCTCTTTTATAGCTATGATTTAAAGCTATAGAAAGATTTATATAGCAAAACGAAATGCTATCAAAAGGTTATTATAATAATTATAATAATTGAAAATGATTAAATAACATTACTATAGCATACAATTAAAGCTATAAATACTATATTCTAGTGTTGAAAAAAAAGGCTATTATATGTTAAAGATAGCATGTTATTTTAGCTAATAAACATATTATAGCTTTAATAAAAACAAAATAAAATATTTTTATAGCAACGTAAATAAGCTATATCTTCATACTCTATAATAGTATCCATTATAGCTTTAGAAAAGTGCTATAAAAAGTCCCAGACTTTTAATAACATGGGTTGTCAGGACTTTCGAAAAAGACTACAAAAAGTCTATTATAACTTTTTTTGTTGGCTATCATATATGTTATTTCTTGTAGTGTTAATTGAAATAGTTTTAAAATATGCTAACAAACCATTATTATGGGTAATTTTAGATCAATAAAAAAATTATAAAAAAAAGCAAAATTAGAAGAGTTATCTCATCTCAAACGGACTTGAAAATGGCTAGAGGCAAATCCAGGAGAATTCCATAGGGGTGTGGGTAAAGAAGTTGGGTCGTTCAGTGAAACGCACCTAAATTGTGCTTTATTTGCCCTTGATTTAGGATAGTTTTTACATGATTATTGTTAGATTTGATGGTGTTTGTTAGTGTTTTTAGGGTCATGTTTCGCGTAGAGACTAAATGTCAAAATGAGTAAAAAAAAAAAAAGGACCTAAATAAGCATCAAGAGGGAAGAAAACATAGAAGAAAGCATGAAGATGTGAAAAAATAGGACAACGCCAAGAAAAACGACTTGACGCATTTTCCTGAGGGGTTTTTGTGCAGTTTTTTTGTCGTGTTAGTGTTTTCAAGGGTTTTTGTGCATCTTACTATATGTTTTTCTCTGATTTATTTGCTTTTCAAAGTTGATTGTCAAGTGCATGGTGTTCACACGCTTATGCGAGGAATTTGACTCCTTCAAAATGTTCTAATAAGCATGTTAGACATTTTCAACTTAATTCTTGCTCGTCCCGAGCAAGATAAAATCATACATTCATGCAAAATATTATATTTTCATGTACTTATGCTTATGCTTGCTCAATGCACAAGGATTGTTACTCTAATCTCAACAGTCAATTAGGATAAGATTTGTAATCAAGAATGAATCCGATTAAAATCAATCAATGAAGCACATTTTTAATAATGATTCTTAATCTATTCATGCATGAATGAGTCCAAGGCCCCACTAATTAAACTAGCACAACTCGGAACGGTTTTACATGGCTCTCAATCTATTTTTCCCCTATTATGACTCGGTTATTAAATTAAGACATACCAAACTTCCAAAAGAGAGGACAACACTAAGACAAGGGTGCCTAACTCATACACCATAAAAAGTAGAGAGCATTTCTTTTACCTAGAGGGCTAACTTTTTCACACCTATTGTAGGGACTCATTCCACTCTTTTCTCGTGATGTCCTAACTAATCACAATAGGGTAGCTCTTTTACGGCTATCCACACCACACACAAACATTTTTCTTTTCTTTTCTTTTTTTTTTTTGTTTACAAACTATTTAAACATACTTTTTTTAACGCGACTAATTTTTTTATTTCATACACATAGGTTGCTTTTATCCACTTTGTCTAGCATTACTCTAAAACAAGAAAGGTTACTCTTAAGCCAAAGGTAGGCCTTTCAAGGTGACAACAAAAATCTAAACCAAATAATACAATTCTAAGTATGTAAGACCTAAGTTCATAACACCAAGGACTTAAAGATGTACGAGAGATAAGATTTTTTGTATATATAAAAAAAATGGGCTAAAAATCATGTTCATGCTCTTCAAACATTATCTCATACAAATCTAATCATATAGAGAGTGTGCCATCAACTATTCATCATATTAAACCGAGAAAAAGAGCAAGCAAATATGTTAAGCATACAAACATAGTCTGAGCATAGCGCTCAAGGACCCCAAGCTATCACAGGTACCCCACCCCCAACTTAAAATGATACATTGTTCATCAACGTATATCTGATCTATGCTCTATGAAATAAAAGAATCAAAGTAACCGAAAAACTCCCTTGATAACATTCACGTGCACGGGATGTCGATAAGAGGGCGCAACTTGATTTGATCTTCTTTCCTTTTTTTTTTTTTTTGAGACCAAGGAGAGGAACCTACAAAAGAAAAACAAAAAGAAAAGCTAAGAAAGGAAAGGAATAAAAGAAAGCAAGTAAAAATTTGACACCTAGTTGCCTCACGGAAGTGCAAATTTTTAACGTTGGTTGTTCGATGTTGTTTTCTTGTCATGACACGAAAAAATTCTCATATTTCTCGGGCTTTTTCTTCCTTGAATCCCGAAGCTGCTTAATTGAAGCGAGCTTTTGAAGCATTCGAGGGCTCTAGAGACAAAATATTTTTTCGTTTTTTCTTTTTTGGAAAATAAAATGTAGACTCGACTAACTCAACTGAAAATAAAGACTCGATCTCATGAGGGAAAGATGAGCAATATATGAAAATAAATGAAATGCCAGAGGGAAGAACAGAAAGAGGCTTGATAGCCTCTAACTCTAGCACTTGGGGCTCCTCGAAATGAAGTTTGGGCTCATTCTTAACCTTACATACTTGTTCTTGGCATGACAATGGATATACGTAATCTTCATCATCGATGAAAGGATAAAACTCCTCAATAAACTCGGCCTCAGTAGTATAAATGTTGTGTAGATTTGGTTTTCTCTCTAGTGTCGACATGAAATTTACAAGCTCAGGAACTGGATCGTTCTCAACTAGCAAGGGGACTTGAATTTTAGGTGAGACTAAATAGACTCTAGTCACACCGAGAAGAACAATTAACAAGTTCATACATTAAAGAATTCAATTTCATACCTTGACCTGATGTTTGAGGAATCAGCTCCTCAACATGGCAGTCAATGCCAATCACCTCAATGTTGTTTAACTCGATAAGATTAGAGGATGGTTGCAACAAGGACTCATCTAGTTGCTGAACTGATTCAGTAATCTGAGCAACGAGGCCACTCAGACTCTGAAGATCAGTTCTAACTTTGGATCTGGAATAGAAGCTATCATGTTGGAAACTCAAGAATTCTTGTTTTCTAAAGGAGGGTTCCTACACAAAATTACAAGAGTTGTTAGAAAGCTCCCTAACCCATTCTTATTATGACATACCTGAACTGGCAGAAGAAGCATGCATCGACATTGAGTTTGGGCTAGACATTTCCCAAGGGGGATGTGTATCGCGCACAGGACCACGCAAAAGCTGAGGACATGCTTTAGATGGATAACCTTGAAGCAAGCACACTCGGTATGTCTCAAACTCCTACATTTGCTTAGTAGCCAAAATTTGAACAAGCGAGGTTAGTTCAAATATTTGACTTTGAAGCTCACTAATTTCTCTTACCTCTTCTTCTCTTTTTTTTTTTCGTTGAGCCCTTGCCTCGTCAGAAGTGCATAATAGATGTTTAAATCGCTTGCCATGATAAAACAAGTAGACATAAGAAAAAGGAATTTTTTTGGGGTTTTTAAAATTTACAAGACAAATTTAACTATAAGAGATTATTGGCTCCTCGACAATGGTGCCAATTTGATAAACCGGATAATTGGCATCGTAAACCTCTCCCCGAAATTCAAATAATATTTATAATTCACCGAACATACTACTTATACTATAAGGTAGTACAAGCGGCTAGTCTGGGGTCAAACTTCAGGGAGCCTAAGATTGAATCTTATCCAAGATAAATTCGCCTTTGAAAAGTAATAAAAAAGGGGAGTTTTGTGTTGGTTGACAGGAAAAACTAAATGTGGAAATTAAGTTGTAGAAAAGTAAAATAGATTGAGAAAGAGAGAGATTGAGCACAAGATTACCTTCGTTGGTCTAGAGATTGTTAGGATTTCTATGAATCTATCATTGATTAATTATGCAAACATTCTTGAATTAACTATTTCTTAAGCCTAATCGAATGTAGGGAAAGCCCTAACAAACTCTCTAATGAGAATAAACATGCCATCAATCCCTAAATTAACTAAGATCATAATAAAGGCAAATTACTTAGTTAATTGCATCAAGTTCTTGGATTAATTAGGCCATTACGTAAGATTGGCCAAATCTAACCTAATACATTTCCTATCTTTTAGGTTTTATTATCATTTAGGTGATCCTAGAAGCCTAGAAATCAAACTATAATTCAAACTAAAACCTATTGCTACTGAATTAAACATGTTTTCAATGCAATTACGAATATCAACATCATGCATAGCTAGGGAAAATGAATATACAAGAGATTAATTGTCAATCCAATCAACCTATATGCTCATTCTAGAAATTGAATCAAATAGAGGAAATCAATAAGAAACAAAAAGATTCAAGAAGAGTGTTGGGAATGTCCTAAAACTCGCAGTTCGTAATCATGGACACAAATTCTATTTATCAATAAAAGTATTATCGAAGAATTTATTAAATAAAAGTGTTATTGAAATTGCATTTTGTAATAAAAATTCAATAAATGCATCCATGGGTATATTATGACTACTAAATTTATGTAGAGACAAGATCAAGTTATAGTATATAGCCAAAACTTTCTATAAGTATTTGGATAAGATTGGGTACCTCATCCTGGGGACACTATGGATGCGGCCTACATTGTACATTGATACAAACGACGTGATTCCAAAATTGTTCATCTGAAGACATGCGAGTAGGGGCATCTTATGCAAAAGAGTTTTGCATAAGACCAGACCACGAAATAATCACTTTTTCTTTATAGCGATCGTTTACTATTAGAACTGACTATTTCAATTCGATGACCTAGGGTAACTCAATCTTAATCCTGAGCTAACTATGAACTCTAGTTTATTTGAGGTTATCCTTTGATCTGCATAGGTGAGAGTAGTTCAACAACACTGCTCAACAAGCCTCCCATTTTGGGGATAAGATCGGATAGATAGCTAGGGACATAGTTCTGCAAGATGGAATTCGCTTCTACCCGTTTGAGGGTTAGTAGATAGGTTGTTCCCTTAAGTACTGATTCTTGGTCTTGAACAAAAGGGCCCCACGCTCTCATGACCGAGAGGGAGAGCTTAAGGAGCAAGATGTATTTACAGGGATAAAACGATAATTTTGACCTAGCTATAAATATGAACGATTTGTGAAGGATTGACTTATTGATTATGGTTAAATCAAGTGGATAGAAATATATCTACAGTGAGGAGAGTGCCACCATCGAGCTATAGTGGTATGTCTTGGTGTTTAACGAATATTGATTAATTCGGTTTAAAGAGTTTAGTCAATTAATCTCAAATCGTTGGAGTCCATGATCTGTAGGTCCATAAGGCCACTCTACTAGCATGTAAAATATTACACCTTGGGATAGAAAATTGAGCAAATTTGGAATTAGGATTTAAATTTGAAATGCTTAAATTCAATTTAGGGTTTTGGATAATTATATTCGATATAATTAAACGATTTTAATTTATTGAAATCAAATGTAAATTGGAGTTTAAAATATTTAATATTGATTTAAATATAATTTATATGAATAGGGATTCATGTTTAATTTAGCTGTTTTATTAATTTAATATTTGATACCAAAATTATTAATTAATTAATTAATTAAAATTAATTTCAATTTCAATTTCTTAAGAAATTCAATTTTTGGAAAATTGAATTTAAATTATATTTAATTTAATTTTAAATTAAATATAATAAAATTGGAGAAATTGGATTTTTAGTGGAAAAATCCAACATTGAGAGTTTTAGTGGAGTTTTCCATTTTTTGACACCTAGGCCACTCACTTAGTGCTAATTGAAGTGTCAATTAGCTGATTGAGTGAGTGCTTGCATGTATTAACTTAAAAAAAGCCTCAAACTTCTATGAATATAGATTATGCATGCTAAAATTTGAGAAATTTCTACAGAAAACTCTTCAACTCTTCAACTCTCTCCAATCCCTTGTCCAATCTATCTCAATCTTAAGTTTCCACCACTCAATCCAAGACTAGGGATAGTAGAGAAGACTCTCTTAGTAGTTTACTAGAGTTTTGGAGAACACTTCATGGAATTCAGCAAGGAATTGAAGTGATTCTATAAAGGTATATATTTATGAAACCCTCTTCTTTGTAAAACTATTTTTTAGCATGCTTTAAACTCAAATTAAGTGTAATTAGAGTGCTTAATGATTTATGTTAGCTTCCTTTTTATGCATGTTTATCCTACCAGTTCGTATCAGAGAATGATTTTAAGCACTCAATTAACGTTAATTTGAGTTTGGTGGGTGAATTTCTAGCATTTCATGTTTGGTGACTGATATGATTTATAATTCAACTTTGACATTAGAATTCTCTTTGATTCAGTTGCTAAAATTGTAAGTGGCTCTTGGTTGATAAGCTTTAACATGTGCTTGAGAGTCTGTAATTTTATTGGAGTCAACAAAGTTGAAACTAGGTTGTAATTGAAGATAGAAGCAAGCAAGCTTAGCTGGAAAAACTGGAGAAGCAGCCACTGCTACGTTGCCTAGATAGCGTTGCAACGCTGTTCTTGATGAACCCGAGACGTTGCAATGCTGGGATGGAGCATTGCGACGCTGCTCATCGTAGCCTAGAAATACGCGCATTCATGAATTGGTTCGCAGGAGCGGTCCGGTTTAACCGGTTCGGTGGTATGGGGTCTGGTTCAGCCTACTTTGGATCGGTTCAGTCTTAAATAGAGCTTTGGAGGGCCGATTCGGGTGGTTTGGTCTAGTTCGGGTCGGTTCGAGCGGTTCAGAGGCTTTCTCAAGTTGTTTTTAAATTATTTTTATAATAAATTATTTTATTACTTGCTTAGAATGCCAAAGTTGGTCCATATCAGTGTTGGTTAGATATTTTATGCACGTGATGTATGTTATATTTAAATTAAACATGTATATGCATATTGTATGCCATGTAGATTGAAAATCCCACCATAGGAAAACATGTTTTATGCATTGATATAGTTATAAATTAGTTATAATATATAGAATGCATGATTAGAGTTTCATAAGTTTAATATAATTGTTATATTAATGTATGAAATACTTATGTGAATGTTATAGCATGTCTATGGTTTTATAAGAGTTATAAAATGGGTTAGACATTTAAAATCTAAAACAAAGATAAGATGTATGTTCACTTAGGTTTAACAACAACTTGTTTTAATAGTTAAATAGGTCGTTATCTTATAAAATATGATTACAAACTCAATCGGTCTATAATCCTGTCTAAGGCTGGAGGTACTTAAGTTGACGGTTTACGTAACACCTCCTACTTAGGGATTTTAGCCGAATTACTGAGCGTTGTTGACCGATTTTATGAGCATGCGTGAGTAGTGTGAGGTAATAAAATGGTTTTATCACTTAGATATCGTAGGTTAAAATTCAAATATAAACGTTATACTTGGATAAAACCACATAAACTTAGGATTTGTTTTAGCCGAAATACGCCTAAGTACAAGAGATACCAAAATAAATAGAACACTTCAGTGGGGGATTAATAGTATATATGATATATATTTTTAGCTCCCGCGTCCCTAAGAGTTCACACCGTGAGATCCATACTTGACTTCATGTCGTTTTTACCGTGATTGCTCCATTTAGAAAGTGTTTGCATTTGTCAATATCAAGGTGAATAGGGGAAGTAGTTTATAGTAAGTGGGTGCAGGAAATATGTCAACATATCCTACAGTCTTTTGCATTAGTTTAAACTGTGAGATTTCTATGTTGCACCAGCTGTCGTTTTTAGGCGGTACTAGCTAGTCGTTTCTACGACGATCCCCTCAAAGGGTTGTAACATAGGATTCGGAACAATCCAAACTTCAGAAATGTAGGGTTTCTTAGTTTTGGTTTGAACATGGTCTTTCTATTCAAGAGAATATTCATACCATTATATGAAATCTGAAAATAGAGGGTCACACATTCAAGAATTACTAAGTGTAGTAAGTTCTTAACCGAAAACGGTAACTAAATGACTATAGAAATAAGAGTTATTCTGGATATAGTATTTGATCAAGATTGTCTTGCTTAAGTGAAGAAGTATTTGACTACCCATCGGTAGCATCTATTCTAACTCACTATAGTATCGCTGCAAATAAATAAAGAAATACGGGTTCTTTATTACTTTTCTAAAATTGGATTTAAATGCAATTTACTTATAGAATTTGTTTATGTTTCAGCATGTCAAGCACGATTATACAACTCTTAGCTTCCAACAAATTCAATGGAGAGGGTTATTCGAATTGGAAGTCAAACATAAACACAATACTAGTAGTTGATGATGTTGGGTTGGTGTCCTAATTCTCCTAGAGTCTCGTAGTTTGTAAACAGTTTGTACACATTGTTATTAATAAAATAAGAGTTATTTTATTTGCATTTACTCATATCTAATAAACAAAGATCTATGGTTATTTTATATAAACTTAAGCATGTATATGAGATATACAAGTGGATCATGCCTTAAGTAATAACCTAAATGGTATGTAGTATAAGGATAAATGAGGGATACCTTATCCTGGTGATACTATAGATACGACCCGCTTTGTAGAGGTTTACAACTGTTGTGAACTACTACAGATGGTCTGATCCCGACCATTCATGTGGAGACATGCAAGCAGGGTGTCTTATACAAAGAGTTTGTATAAGATCAGACCACGAGATGATTTGTCTTATATAACACCGTTGATAATTGATACTTACATCTCACCAAAATGACCATAGGTGACATGACCTTAATCCTGAGTGTTTTGGAAACTTCTGCCTATGAGGACGGTCCTTTAATTAAAATGGGTGAGAATGGCCACATTGCCAACTCAACAAGCCTACCTTTTTGGGAATTTGTCTGATTGGGGAGTTGGGAACTCAGTTACACAAGACAGAATTCACTCCTTCCCCGAAGTAGGGGTAAGTAGATAAATTGCTCCCTTAATGGTGATTCCGGGTCTTGAACATAATGGCCACATCCTCTCTTTAGAAGAGAGGACCCATTCATAGTAGGACTATAACTTATTGTTCATTAGAAGAATCAGTGGTACTTAAGGAGCTAAATGAAACTACAGGGGCAAAATGATAAATTGGCCCAGTTGTACTTACGAGCGATTTGTGAAGGGTTATCGCACTGTTGGTTAGTTAATATGGACACAGAAATATATCTATAGTGAGAAGAGTGCAGCTGTTAGTCTTTAGTGGAGTGCCCGGCAGTTAACGGATGGTGGATCTTGTGACTAAAGAGTTTAGTCAGCTATTCACGTACCGTGTGATCGTGTTCGTGTTGTTGGAGTTTCTGTTCATTGCGTTTGAGTGCTGTAGACGCATTGGACACTGTTCGAGGGATTATTGAAGAATGGTTCTTCAAAGGTATGCATCCTCTATCCCTTGTGTCATCGTATAGCATGTTTTAATTTCTATATATGCATAACATATTAGTTTTTGTTTAGGCTGCAATTGTTTATGTTCATTCGAATGGAATTTGGAACTATCCCTTCTGTTGCTCATGGAAATCCTCGTGTTTGAATTCCTTCAATTGGTATCAGAGCTAGGTTGTTCTGATATTCCAAATACCATTTCTATTTTGAACTTCTTTTACAATCGTGATGGGTTTTAAGTTTTCTGCATTGTTTTTAAGAGTTAAATGCGTTTGTGGATGTGTTGATGAATGTTTACGGGATGGTTGCCTCTGTTTAAAGCTTTATTTAAGTTTACAAAGTGTTAATTTGTAAGGGCCCCTGTGTTTTTGGGCATAATTAATAAGCAATCGAGGCTGTAATTCAAAGTGTTTGAAGTTTGTTGAGTCGTTCGTGATGAAGTTTCGAAGCACAGAAATACGGTTCTCATCGAGGAATAAGACCAAAGGTTGGTCGTATCGTGTAGCCTAAGGTAAACGATCGTTGAGATTTAGCTAAACGATTGTGTAGAAATGTTTTGCCTGATCATGTAGTATTTACTAAACGATCATTTAGCTAATGCTAAACGATGGGGTAAAGAGTTTACTCTATCGCGTAGCATTGGTTGCTCGATCGCGTGGACTCTAGAGGTAAACGATCGCATAGAGTTTTTGACACTCATCATTTAATAAAAGACGTGTGCACTAAACGATCGTGTACTTCAGCATGTCTCCTCGCATAGTCACTGACTACACAATCACGCGGTATATGATACCTTAAGCTTGCTCAACAATCGTTTAGACGATTATGCTTCACCGCATCGTTGTCGTTTTGTTGATCGTTTAAGGCTTGTGTTGCACGATGTGCACTGCACGATCGCGTGCCTTCATGCTTCATCGCATAGTCAAAGGTAAACGATCATTTATGCTCATATAGCGTTGGTAAACGATTGAGTAAAGAGTTTACTCTTTCGTGTAGGCGATCACAAGGATTTGGTACACGATCAAGGAGACGTGTTTCTTCGCCTGGATAGTTCAAGACCCAGTTCGCTTGTTTGAATCAGAGATTTATTGTGCTTTGTAATAGTTAGCTTTTGGCATGATGAAATTACAAGAAAGTATGCACATGTATTATGAAATATAAGAGTTATATTTATGCATGCATTAAGCATATTCATGCATCATCTTTATATTATAAGAGTTATAGTATAAGGGTGTATGGAAGCATGTATGCTTGGTTCATTGCTTTTTTATATAAGTGTCATATAAAAGTAGCAATGAATGAATAATGCATGGAGTATGACACTTAGGCCTATTTATAAGAGTTATGAATGCCTTGTATGTGTAGTGATGCGTGTAAATTGTGATGTGTTATGGTGTGAGTTTGCGGTGATATGTGTTATGTGGTGATCATGCAAGTTTTCCTAACAAGGCCCAAGTATAAGCCTTCTTAGGTTTCCTGGTAAGTTCAGGGTCGAACACAGGGACTACTAAGTAGATATGCGACAAACACTTTGATTCTATTGCGGTAGTAAAAACAAATGAAGTGGATGGTGTTTTGATTAAGGTTTTTCCTATGTGACGGAGTTGAATGCAGAGTTGATGAAAGCTTACAGTTACAATGAGTGTGTGATGAAGGGGTTGAAAAGGGGTTTAGCTAACATTTCCTAAGATTGTGCACAAGTTATGTGATCATACTACACACAAATATTAGTACTACGTTTCTCAATGCAAAATGCCATAATTTCTATTTCTAGGACACATGCGATGTGTATGCGAAACAGTCGATATGACTTATTTCTAAGCCTCTACTCTTGCCTATGCGATGATAAATGATGCACACATACAATAAGGTGACCGCATACAATCACTCTTATTTCTAGGGCGCATGCGATATGTTAATAGCAATAGAACTTATGTCTAAGTTTCTATTTCTTGCTTGTACGATTCTAATCCAACTCTCTCAAGCCTAGATTCTAATCTGACTCTTTCAAGCCTAGATTCTACCTTTAGACTACTCTCTCAAGTATGTCCAAATGATGAATGATGCATACATAAGATAAGATGATCGCATAAAATGTAAATCTTAAATCATGCTAGCTAAGTCCTTCTCAACCCATTCAGAAATTTAGCTACTCATGCGTGGTATGGAGAGATTGAACATAGATTGAAATGAGATTTCCATTTTCTGTAAATAAAGTACTAAATACAAAATATCAAATGAATTTGAGATATAAGAAGCTCGGTAAGCAATGTCTTGCTTTCTGTGGCCTTTTCATTGCTCTTTTTCACTCCAACTTTGTTTTAGATGTGTATTCTTGCTCTCGAAAGTGTTGGCCCTCTTTGCTTTGTGTTGCTTTTTGGCAATCTCTCGATCTGTCCGAGAATAATCTATCGACTTCCTTGTCTCCTTACTCTTCTTCGTCCTCTAGGTATATATATGAGTATGTGCGTGAACAGACTAACTAACTAACTTGTTCTCGCTGACCAGCTCTTTTTTACACTAGTGGCCTTCGGTATTTATAGATTTCAAGGTGAAGCAACCTTCCTTGCTAATGATTGCAATGATGGGAAAATTAATTCCCCTGCTCTGATGTGCCGATTAATGCTCACCGAAAGTTGAGTGTACTTGCTATAATGTGGCTTTTAACGGCTTGTCAACTAAATTCGGAATCAACCGTTATCAACTTTTTGTCCCATCATGATTTATTATGTTGTCACCTTGATGCGAGGTCTTTATGCGGCCACCTTTTTAAGAATCTTCTCACAGTCGCATGACTTGCGATAGCAATCTTAAATTGTGCTGATGCATTGTGCCTTTGGATCGCAATTTCATATGCGCCATCACATTGTTCCTGCACAAAATAGGTAAATTAACTACTTTTATGCGATGAGCGCTTGCAATCGCAATTCATTTCAGTTTAGCATTTTTGGACATGATATTGATTATTTTACCATTGCATTCTCTAATTTTTTTTTTTTTTTACTTATTTGAGCTATAATAACTTGTATTTCTATCAGCTATCACACCCCCAAATTTAAAACAATGCTTATCCTCAAACATAAACTAAAGATTTTCTTTTAAAAAAAGTCAACCTCTTTTACCCTACCTAGACTTCTCAAGATGTCTTATTCAAATTTCATGAACCAATGCCTTCTTAATTTCTATCTTGTTCTTTTCTTAAAATATTTCTATTCTTTAAAGAACGCAAGTTTACCTTAAAAAAAAAAAAAAAACTTTACTCATTTCCAAGGCATCGCATGATTTATTTCCAACTTTCTCCAACCGGGGTGTTCCAAGTGATTTTTACCCTTCTACGATTCAGATATTCTTTTTATGACCTTGCGCTGATTCGAGTGCCCAGCCTTCGTTTTGGCTTGCCCCCATGGGTGTCATGCGGACATCCAACTACGAGAAAGGCGCTCTTTCTCAGTCAAAACTCATGCCCATTTCTTTATTTAGCAGCGGAGTTGCGATCACTTGGTTTATGCGTTGATCACGATTCCTACCTTCGTTTTGGTTTGCTCCCACGGGTGTCATGCGGACATCCAACTACGAGTAGGATCTGATCTCAAAGTTATATAATAATTTAAAAAAATTTCTTTTAGATTGAATTTCTAAAAGTAACAAGGCTAAAAATGCTAGCACCCCCAAATTTACGCACAACAATGTCCCCATTACTGAGAGACGAAATAACTCATGCGATGAACTTAGGAAATTCCATTAAAATCCTTTTGAAGGAAAGCTGGTGGACTGCTAAATTTTAGAAATATTTCATGAATTGATTGTTCTGAAATTAATTTGACTCTACTACATGCAGTAAGAAATAAAGGAGTGAATTTCATCATTGAAGTCATAATTGGTATGGGGCGAATGCAGTGACTAAATAAAGTAATCATAATTTCAAGATTGAGTCAAACTAAAGAGGATGCAATAGTAATATTTAGCAATATTAAAATGAGATGCAAGAAGTGCAAAATTGAAATAAAATGAGTCAAGGAAAAACACAACCCCCAAATTTGCTCTGTTGCCTGCATCATTTCTGATCGCATCCTTTCTTGCGGTGGGCTGATTCCTTGATTATGATGGGCTGATTGAACCGGTCGCGTGTTTGAGGTTATTGCATTGCTTCATCGCAATCATTCGCTATAATTAGTGCTAAATATCGAGAGGATAAAAAGTATGAAAGAAAGAGTTGGTAATACTAAAGAGTAGTGGTTATGTAAAAAGTAAGATAAATTCATGAAAGAAAAATATCAAAAGGATATTAAAAAAAAGATTCATCCCTGATGAGTGTATGTCGCTTATCAACGCAGGGACTACTCGTTTTTTCTTCATTCTGGATTCCTCAGGTCCACAGAGGTTTTCTCGCGTTGAAAATCTCCTCCATGATACATCTTGACTCTTTGTCCATTTACCTTAAATGCGTTGGTGCATTCTTCATTTGTTAATTCGACCGCACCGTGCGGGAACACTTCTTTAATTATGAATGGTCCGGACCAGCGTGATTTCAATTTTCCCGGAAAGATTCGTAGCCTAGAGTTGAATAACAAGACCTTCTGACCAACGTAGAGATTCTTTTCATACAGTCGCTTGTCATGCCAACGCTTTGTACGTTCTTTGTAAATCTTAGCATTTTCATATGCCTGAAGTCTCCATTCATCCAACTTGAGTAACTGAAGTTTCCTCTCCTCCCCTGTGGTCTTCAAATCAAAGTTAAACTTCTTTACTGCCCAAAGCGCCTTATGCTCTAATTCCAGCAGCAGATGACATGCCTTCCCAAACACCAACACATCCAAGGACATGCCTATGGGTGTTTTATAGGCAGTTCTATATGCCCACAAGGCATCACCAAGCTTCATGGCCAAGTCATTTCGTGAGGGATTCACCATCTTTTCTAAAATCAGCTTGATTTCTCTATTAGAAACCTCGGCTTGTTCGTTTGTCTGGGGGTGATAAGCAGTGGTGATCTTGTGATGGACATTGTATTTGAGCAACAGTTTGCTAATGATACGATTGACAAAGTGGGTTCCTTCATCACTTATTATGGCACATGGGATGCCAAAACGAGTGAAGATGTTTCTCTACAAGAATTTGGAGATTGTTGTTGCATCGTTTGGGACGCATGATACCACTTTAATTCACTTGGAGACATAATCGACAACCAACAGAATATATTTGTGACCATTTGATAGTGGAAATGGTCCCATGAAGTCTATGCCCCAAATGTCGAAAAGTTCCAATTCCAATATGATGTTCATCGACATCGTATTTTTCTCTAAAATTGTCCAGTGCGTTGGCACTTATCGCATTTCATAGAATAGGATTAAATCGATTGGCATAAAAGATTAAATTTGTATTAAATCTATCTATAAGGGACCTTTTGTCTAAGGCGGGTTCTGTCTAGGCTGGGGTATTTAAGTTGATAGAAATGGAACACCCCTATCTGGGAACCTACCTGGAAAGGTGAATTAGATAGATTTGCTACAAGTATGCGACAGTTGATCAAAGACTTCGTTAAAGAGTTTAATGAATGATGATAAAAAGTTGTTTAATTTTCCAAAGTAAGAGTTACTTTTGGGCAAACCTAAAAAGTCACTTAGTTAAAATTCTTAGCCGTGTTTTTTCTAAGTAAACTAAACCCTAGGTTATAAAATACTCAGTGGGAGGAAGGGATATATATGATATATCAATGATTCCACTCACGTTTCTCCCTGAATGTTCACGTCGTGAGATTCATGTTTGGCCTCGTGGTGCCCTAGGAGTATCCCCCTTCGGATGGTGTTTGCATGAGTCAATATCAAGGTGGACAGAGAGAGTGTTTAGAGTAAGTGGGTGAAGGGTGTGTGTCAACATGTTTGTGGTCTCCTTCATTGGTTTGCACTGTGAGATCTTCTTACACTACCTTATGACACCTCAGGAGCATCCCCCTTCGGTAGGTTTTGTCCGGTTGGTCAATATCAAGGTGAACTCTAGAAATGGATAGGGTTGCTTTAGTTTTTGCCCCAATCGAATTTTTTTACCTTCAGATTGGCTGCTTAGGGCGGAACTCTAGGATCTAAAATGAAGGGTCATACTTACGGAAAATTGTTAAACAAGTTAATAATTTCTTGACCAAATCAATGATAGCTAGTCGTTATAGAAACAAGAGTTGTTCTGGTATTAATGGCTGGTTGAGAGTGTCTCAATTCAGAAGAGGGATAAATTGACTACCCTTTGGTGCCTTTTATCCTAAACCTTTGAAGCGTCATTGTGAAACTAGATGTCACATGGGGTTCATTTCGGTTTTGCTAAACTGTATTGGATGTTGTTTTTTCAAAGAGTATTTGCTAAAATCTAATGTAGATCAATGTGTTTGTTTTTTCAGCAACATGAATGATTTTCCGTTAGTTGCCTCTTTTACTTTGACCGATTACATATATTGGAAAGAGTCCATTAAAACATATTTTGTTGTAAACAAACTCGAGTTTGTCATGGTTGACGAGTGTCCTCAAGTCCCGAACCTTAATGCACCGCGAAGTGTTCGTAATGCATATGAGGTGTGGATGAAGGCTAACTCGTTGGCCCGACTTCACATTTTTGCTAGCATACCTGATGCATTGGCCAAAAGGGTTGAGAATATGATGCGCCCGTGCCATTTTCTCTTCCTTTTCCTCTACTTTTCTTCTTCTTTCTTCCTTCTTCTTTTCTATACATTGAAAAATTGTTAAGTCCCTTGTGGACCCTTGCGGCGCATTCTCCTTGCGACGCCGTATTAAAGGGGAGATGTCAAGATCTTCCTTGTCGTCTGATGCAACTAATTTGGATTGCGGCCATGAAGCTAGTAGTTGCGTTGATGATTTAACTTGCGCTGACACCCCCACTTCCACCCTTACGATGGTTGATTCTCCTTCGACATCCATACTTTCCGCCCTTTTCCTTCTTTCTTCCTCTTTCTTCAGGCGCTTCTCTTCTCGCCTGCACTGCTTTCTCTCACTTCTCCATTTTTCTTTCTTCTCCTTCTCCAGCCGGGCGACTTCATCTTCCTCGGCCCGTTTCTCCTCATCTTTTCTCTTCTCCTTCTTCTCTTTAGTCTTCTTCGTCTGCTTCTTCGCCTCTACAACCTCCAAAACAGTCTTTATAGGTCCCTTATTGGAGTCTGTTGGGGCAGTCTTCTTAGGATCTGAAATGGTCAAGGCCATTCTCCGCAAAGTCACCACTAACTCCTCCTCTGATGGCAGCGGCTGGTTCACTACTCCGGCCTCCAACAACCCCCCGTCCTTCTCTAAATGGCTCAGGATACTCCCGAACACCTTCTTATCATCTTGTCATTTCAGCTCACTTTCGGTTGAAGGTATTGAGAGTGCCACCTCAGGTCTGGTGGCAGAGGCACTCTCCGTGCTCGGCCCCTCATGGTGGGTGGACAATGTTGCTGCTACAAAGAGTTTTTGCCTGGGTTTTCTGACGATTCTAGGGGTTGGCTTTGGCTGGGCGGCGAGGCGACGGCTGGAAGGGAGGAAGGCCACCTCTCATGCGGTGACAGGGGCATGGGAACGGGACGATGGTTGGGAAGAGGAATGGGATGATTGTTCGGCCATTGGTGCAGTTAAGGGAAAGAAGTTGGAAATTTTTTTTTGTTCTTCGGAAGAAAGTGCGGAAGGGGATGATGGTATGCAGAGATATTTTGCTAGGGTTTTTCGCGAAGAGAATGAAAGTGAACTCCGCGGGCTGAGGAGGGGCGATTTATAGGTTGATCCTTGATGGGCCCAATGCAATCACTGCGATGGTAGGCTTTGGTATTCCATAAAGCCTGTCGCGCCCCTCCCATTATGACATAGCAGGAAAGGACGTCCTTTCGTCTGCTATGTAATAATTTCCTTGGGAACTGAAACGATCCTTCGACTACCCTCTCAGCGAATATTTTATCATTTTTTTATAGAGGGGGCGCAATGTTAAGTTGTTAACGCAATACGTTCATTACCGCAAGTTCATGTTTGCGGAGGATAGGCGCAAAGTATATATTAGCGCAACACATCCGTCAACGCAACGCAACTTAGGAGGACGGGCGCAAGGTATTTCTACCAGCACAACACATCTGTCAACATAGTGCGTATTTGCGGAGGACGGGCGCAATGTACATACGAACGCAACATATCCGTCAATGCAATGCATTTTTGAAGGACGGGCGCAAAGTGTATCCATTAACGCAAGATACACCCGTCGACGCAATGCATACCTGACGTGACTATGTATCACCAACATCACAACGCTTATCCCACAACCATGTTGATAAGACGTTGCAGTGTTCACTTACATCATTCATTCAACAGAAGATTAAGTCAATGCAATCAAAGGCTCATTCAACAGAAAATTAAAATCAACGTAAGCTAAGATTGAAATGGAAATAAATTTAAATTGGCAGGAATCTAAATCAACACAAGCAATAAACTAATTTAAATAATGCAATAACAAAGCAGTAAATAAAGCAATAAAGATAGTTGATAGGGATGTCGTTTAAAAAGGGTCTTCAGTGTTACTGCAAACACATCCCCACAGGCAATCAGGCTTGCCTACCCAATGTCACTTCTTGACATTGCCCTTTCCCACTTGGTCCAGGTGCTTCCGAGTTGCTGGGCAGCATACCAGGTGTTCTGCTTCTAAGTTCGGCTGCCAGCTGCCCGACCTGGACCTCCAAATTCCTGATGGAAGATACTTGCGATTGCATGATCGCATCATTCTTTTCTATATATTGCTTAAGCAGAGCTTCCAAGGAAAACGAATTCGATGAGGTGTTAGATGAGGAAGGTTGGTTGTGCGATTGCCTATTCTGATAGCTACTCTAATTTTAACCCTGATGAAAAACCGAAGGATTGCCTCAATTCCCTGAACGATTGTTCTGCATGGTTCTTTGGTCCCCTTGGTCGTTGTTTCCTCCCCAACTGAAGTTGGGATGATTCCTCCAACCTGGGTTGTACGTATTGTTGAACGGGTTGTTCTGGATAGAGTATACTTTCTATTGATTTAATGGGCAAACTTCCACTAAATGACCCCCTCTGCACTGAACACAACTTATTGCTGCCACTTGCGTTAGCGCATTGGCTTGCACTGCACCCTGAGAGAGAGTTCCTTGATTTATCGCCATCGTTTGGAGGAGCGAGGTGACTGCGGCCATTTGGGCAGCCAATGTGGTCATTGTATCAGCTGGTACAACGACACTTTCTGTTTTTCTTCGCTTTAGGCCTCTTCCTCCATACCCATAATCAACCCAATTATCCGTATTTCGTGAGATGCGATCTAAGATGACTTTTGCTTCATGTACATCTTATCCATAAATCCTCCTGCCATGAAGGCATCTGCAACAGCTTGTGTCGATCTATCCAGGCCGTTATAAAAGGTCTCCATGAGAACGCAATCGGGAATCCCGATATGCGAACAATTCTTCACCATTCTTCTAAATCGCACCTATCCGGTGCTCAGATTCTCATTTTCCATTTGCTCAAAATTTAACACGTCCCTTCGTCTCCTTACGTACAGGAGGAAAAAATTTCTTCATGAACCATTCAACCAACTGATCTCAATAATTGATCCCATTTGGCTCCAACAAATGAGCCCACTTCTTTGCTTCATCCCGAAGTGTATACGAGAAGAGATATAGCCTTATGCCTTTTGGAGTCACACCAGGGATGGAGAATGTGTTACACATCTCTACAAAGCTGGTCAGATGTGCATGCGGGTCCTCTCCTTGTAGACCTCCAAATTGACCCGCATTCTGAATCATTTAGAGCACGGTCGGCTTAATTTCAAATCTTGCATTCTTTTCCACTGTAGGTCTTGCGATACCAAGCGAGAAGTCGTATAGATTCGGCATCGCATAGTTCCTCATGGGAATGTTGTGGTCGGTGGCCAGAAAAACTGGGTCTTGCACCGGTCGATTTATTCCCTGATTCCCCTTGGACCTATCATTATTGTTTGCCATGTTTCTTCTTTGCCTAGTATGGTTCTGACGTGCTCTTGCACGAAATGTTCGCTCGATCTCTGAATCGGCGTCAAATTCTGGTTCTATACCAGTACTCATGCACCGCCAGCCTGCCTTTCGCATAAACAGACTATACAACAGAAATCTGTCCTACAAAATACCACAAAATATTCAGCACTAAAAATTGTCAATCCCCGGCAACGGCGCCACGCCATACACACCTTCTCCTGGCCCGAGAGGTGTTCACATATAGTTGGACTATGTTGTATTGTTCATTAGAGGAATCAGTGGTACTTAAGAAGTGTAGGAATGAGATGTAACTATACAGGAAAAACGGTAAATTAGCCCAGCTGTACTTATGAGCATCTGTGAAGGGTCATCGTACTCATGATTAGTTATATCCGATGGACACAGAAATATATCTGTGGTAAGAAGAGTTCAGCTGTTGGTCTTTAGTGGAATCACTGACAGTTAACGGATGGTGGATCTCGTGACTAAAGAGTTTAGTTAGCTATTCACGTATCGTTGGAGCTTCGAGCCACAGGTCCATTAGGTCACCTGAGTAGCTTGGATAAAGTCGAGAACCAGTGTTTGGGTTAATTTGAAATGTTCAAATTGACAATAGGAAGTTCAATTATATATGATATAATTGGTATGGTTAATGTATATGATATAATTGGCTAAATGTATGAGATACATTATTTTGGAGGAAATTAGATATAAATATGATTTATATCAAGTAGGGGAGAAAATACTATAGTAGATATATGATATCAAACTATAGGATATAAATATAATATGATTATATTTATTAATTAAACTAATTGATTAATTATTTGATAATTAACCGATTCATCCACATTCGGACGTGGGAAACGGGGCTACGATGGTTATGGTAACCGGCGGGTTAAAGAAATGAAAATCATTTTTCATTCTTCACAATCGTGAATTAGCATTATTGTCAGTGCCTAAAAGAATTCGTGAAAGCGATCGTGAGAGCCTATACGATAGAAGCTCGTTCGTCTAAACGATCGTCTACTTCACGCGTTCTCTAAATGATCGTATACAACTTTCCTAAACGATCGTTCAGTTTTTCCTAAACGATCGTGTAGCTCTAATATATGATAAGCATTTCCGCTATACGATAATAGAGTTCATCTCCCACTTGCTTATCGTCTACATGACCCCTTCTCCTCCGTCCTCTACTAAACTCACTAAAGCCCACTCTTTGGGTTTTTGACGCCAAGAATACCCGGGTTTCTCTTGTGGTGGTGTCGTCCCCGCTGCAGTATTTGTGTACGTTTGGATCGTATGGTTGCAGTCGACATACTCGTCGGGTGTTGGTAGATCAGTGGGAAGTTTTCCGCTGCCTAAGGTTCAGACATACGAAGAGGCATCTGGAATGAACCTTTTTTCATTGTTAATTATTGTATTCTGAGCATGCCGATAATGAGTATTAGATGCATAACTGTATGTGTTGAATGTATGTCATTTGTGTTTCAATCACTGTGAAATCGGAGCGATATAAACCCGCTTATAGAACTCTCGGTATGAGATCCTTCAACTATAACACTTCGTGGTCAGGTCTTATACAAACTCCTTTGTATAGGACGCCCCCACTCACATGTCTCCACATGAATGATCAGGATCAGACCATCTGTAGCAAGTCACAATACTGGTACTATTCTACAAAGCAGGTCGCATCCGTGCATTACCAAGATAAAGTTTCCCTTCTATATCCATATACTATAGACCATTTTAGTTATCACTTAAGGCATGATCCACCTGTATGTCTCCACATACATGTTTAAATTGCAAACGACAACCAAGGATATTAGTTTATTGGTTTGTGGTAAAGCAAATAAAAACATCCAATGTTCATAGACTAAAATGAAGAAACTATCATATATTATACATCACAAGTGTTTGTTCAAAACTGTGTTTACAAATTGCAGGACACGAGAATTTAGGGCATCATCCCCATCACAACTAAAACCAAACCCTTCTCAGGCCAAGAGAGGGTGAGGCGGCACATTACTCAAGCCTCAGAATCAGCTCTTAAGGGAGCAATTTATCTACTTGTCCCGACATCAGGGAATGAGTAAATTCCTTCTTGTGTAGTTGTATTCCCAGGTCCTTAATTAGACAAATCCTCAAAATGGTAGGCTTATTGAGTCAGCAATCTGACCAGTCTCACCCATACAAATCAAAGGACCTTCCTTGTAGGCAGGAGTTCACAACTCACTTAAGATTCAGGTCACGTTACCTATGGTCATCGTGGTGAAATGTAAGTCTCTATTATGAACAGCGTTATAAAATAAGACTAAACATTTCGTGGTCTGATTTAATACAAACTTTTTTGTATAGAATATCCCTGCTCACATGTCTTCATATGAATGATCAAAATTAGATCATTTATAGCATTTTACAACAATCGTAATATCTACAAAGCGAGTCATACTCGTAGTGTCACAAGGATAAGGTATCTAGCCTTATCCATCTACTATAGACCGTTTAGGTTACCACTTAAACATGATCCACTCATATGTCTCTACATACATGTTTAAGCTACAAGATAATCTTGGATGTTAGTTTATTGGTTTGTTGTTAATGCAACTAATTTTGAAATAAAACATCACATATTTTATTACATAAATAAAATATTTGTACAATACAATTATAAACTATAGGACCCTACGAGATTTAGGGCATCAACCCCGACATGCATAGGTTCACGACATTCCCACCAGGGATACTAGTATGTACACTTTGTCAATAACTATATGTCGTTGTTATTAATTAAATGTTCCTTGATTGCTTACAATTTCTTATTTCGCAATGTCATTTTAACTTTTACACATCAAATTCCATCTTCAGAGAAACATACGAGAATACCAAGGTAACCATGTGGTGGTGTCGAGATTTGTTCGAGGATCGAGGATCGAGTTGTACTCGCTGGTGATCGAGGATCTTCCGAGGCTCGTTGCATTTGTGTTGTTGGACGCGTTGGTGATTGATCGAGGAAATACGTGAAGAAAGAGTTCTTCAAAGGTATTGTTTACTCGATCCCTTACATTTACTTTGAATCATGCTGTAATTTATTCTTTAATGCATAATCTATTCTGTTTGATTGTAAATGTACATGTTCTTTCACAATGGAGTGTGGAGCGATCCACTTTCACTCACTGGTTCTCTAGATTTAGAGTTCTTTCAACATCTCCATGGAGGACATCACACTGTACTTGGTGCTCTTGATATACACGGTACTGTCAATACAACCTAGGTGGCCGTAAACCTGATCTAGCTTCTGCCCCTTAGAAAGTGTTCCATACAGAGACTCTGAACCTCTAAAGTCGGGGTGTTTTGTTTAAAATTCTTCGTACAAATGGTCACCGGATCCCCTATGAAGGACGTACTAGTTCAAGAATGGATCCTAGACTTTAGACTACAACGCGGGGTTAGATTATGTATATTTCAAATGGTTGTATCAAAATGTTTTTCTCATCTTCTTGTACATTCAATGTAGTTATATCTAACATCTTGAAATCTCTTTTTTAAACGATGCATACACATTTTTTAATTATAAATTGAATAGAAAAATTATAGTTAACTGTACCTAATCGGTATGAAAAGAGAGTGAGTAACGAGAGCAAGAAATGAGAGCAAGTAACGAGAATGAACATGGAAGCGAGTAACAAGAGTGTATAAAAATGAGAAACGAGAGTGAGAAACAAGAAGCGACATCGAGATATTTATAGAATATAACATCATACACCATCATTTACAATTTTACATATTAGAAAAAAGCATGTACATACAGAGAACGAGAGTGAACATGGAAGCAAGTAACAAGAGTGTACGAAAATGAGAAACAAGAGTGAGAAACAAGAAGTGACATCGAGATATTTATAGAATATAACATCATACACCATCATTTACAATTTTACATATTAGAAAAAAGCATGTACATACAGAGAATGAGAGTGAACATGGAAGCAAGTAACAAGAGTGTACGAAAATGAGAAACAAGAGTGAGAAACAAGAAGCGAGATCGAGATATTTATAGAATATAACATCGTACACCATCATTTACAATTTTACATACTAGAAAAAAGCATGTACATATGGTGTAAAATCAATTATGTATTCAAGACTGGTTCATTACACGTTGCTCGATGTGCCCTGTACTACCACATCAACCACATTTCTTCGATGGACGATGTTCTCCAATGGATGGGATTCTGTTACTCTTCGACCAAGCTGAACAACCATTTTTATGGAAGAATTTTTACCTCAACTTATCCCGATGATTTTTTGCATTCAGACACGTGGCCTGTGTTGATATGGATTCAACGTATGCAAGAACGGGTGACTTAACACTATAAAATCTACTACAAAGAATGTATGGGTTGATATTCCTCTCCCTAGCCGTGGCAATGGCGTGCAAACACGGAATTTGCTTACATTGAACTTGGCTGCAACTGCATTCGTTAGTATCAAGGCTAACAATACGGTTCTTCACATGGAATCTATAACAATTAATTAGGTTAACTTGATATCATCTAGCTTTGTCACATTCAACTGCCATTATTGTCTCTACATACTTTGAATGTGTCGTTGTATTCGTTGACCAAAAGTTCTATTGCTCGTAAAATAATTCCTGGAGCAAACCTCTAATGAATTCGAGCAAGGAGGTTATTGACAAAGAACTTGCTTATGAATTAAAGCACTCAACACTGTTATTAGTCATGTTATCATACCTTGATAGATAACACCTTGCCCATCGCTTCACCAATGCTCTCCAATTATTATGTGAGGCTGCCATTCTTAAAGTTCAAAATTTTCTCCCAAACCTTTGCACTCGGACTCATAATACGCTCGTGTTGCATAATTAAAAAATTTGTTCACTGCTTCGTCCTTGAAGTGCGTCTCGATGTTCCTGCTCAAGTGGTAGGTACATAGTCCATGGTATGATGTGGGGAATACAACTTCAACCGCATTTGTTATAGTTGGGCGTCGGTCTGAGATAAATACAAGGTCAGGGACATCTCCAATTGCTACCTATAGATTAGTCATGAACCACTTCGATGACTGGTTTGTCTTGATGTTAACGATTGCACATGTCAGCGAGTACAGTTGATTATTACCATTCATAGCGACTCCAACCAACATAATGCCTTTGTATTTATCCTTTAAAATGGGTTCCATCAATAATAATCATGGGACAACAACTCTTAAACCATCTTAAGTAAGGACCCAATGCCATAAGTTGAAGTATTGAGATTCTTCAAGTTCAATCTTAAACACAGTCCGGGTTCTCCAACTTCAAAGCTTCTCCGTATGCATGTAATACAACGTAGGATTCCTATGGAGTTCCCTTTGTAAGTCCAAAAGAAATTTACCTCGCACGCTATGCCTTGTAATAGCTGATACCCACACCATAGTATATCCTCGATAATATGGCATAGTTCTCACCTTGACCAACTCTAAACCTGTCCTTAATGAGCTGCCCAATTACAAATGCACTTGCTTGGCAGTGGTCATAATTCAAAACCTCAATGGAGCATGTGTTCACGACTATACATTAGTGATCATGAATATGTCACAACCATTCATTCTAATTGTGCAAACTTCCCATTTGTACGTCTCGTGGATGTAGCGTACACTATATAGCTTCTTATTTGATTTTCTTACCCGCATCTCAAAATTCATCATCATGGCCAAATGGAATCTCATGCCACATCATTCTTACAAAAAAAAAATAGCCTGATCTCAACATCAATACCCAAAGATAGCAATGGTTACATGAAAATGTCTCATGTTCTAACAGTACTTGCAGATGGTCTGACATCAGAAGAATCATGTTCTACTATTGCCTTATTTGTCCATAGTGGGGCCTCATCTATCCGTTGAGAGGCATTTCCAACAAAGTGCCTAAAATCGTACCTAGAATCGGATTATGCTCATGTGTTGTAGAAAGAGCATTTGTGACTAAAGGCACATACCCTTCATCACTTGGAGTCGAGCAAGGTGCATTTGTTGCAACAGTCTCACTGCCAACAAAATATTACCAACAATGTCATCCCCAACACTGTCATTACTACCTCTCTTCCGGCCTGAACAACGTTGGATAACATACGAATCCCATGGGTTTACACTGTCGTTTGCCATAGAGACTATCGTTGGAAAAATCTTCGGATCCTCATCAGAATTGTTGCCAACCTGGTTTAGTGTTTAGTAAATGTGTTCTCAAAAGTTGTCTCTTGATTGATTTCCTCAAAACTGACAAAGATAGGAGGTCTATTACGATCCATTTCTGAGAGGAGAAATCTAACATCACGATCGACCATTATGCAAACCGAAGGACATTCATACTCCAACTTGTATTTAAGCTTGATCATAATTTTGAACATTAAAGAGCTAACTTTTGTGATTTCATATAATATAGTGCTCAATTCAATATAATTCTTATGTGCTTAGCACCATGATACCCTTCATACGACCTTCATTGTAGCACTTTTTTTCATCATCCCATGTACCACTATACCAAAAGAAAAGCTACTTCTTTTGCATCCTACAAAAAATTATACAGAAAATTACAAATTGCAATTCTGTCAAAATCTCGCTTCTCTCTCTCAACAAGACTGTAGCTTTCTTAGTCCTTTATGTTGATGATATCTGATAGGCATAAGCTATACAATAATGCAAGCAAGGTTCAAGTCCATGTCCCTATTACTAGTTCCCCAGCAACGGCGCCATAAACTCTGAGACACTCTCATGTCGTTGTTGTATTCATTAAATATAGTAAATAGTAATAGACACAATGAACACTTAGCTTTTACTTACTTGGGTTGTGTAATGAATGTTTATGATGATTCAATAGCCTTTACATCATTACCAATGTTGGCTCCTTTGCTGTTTGATACTTAGCAGCTGAATAGAAAATGGGTTTTCTATAGCCAAGCAAGGATTCCTTCATTTTGTGTTCTTTATTTTAAATAAACATTCAATAGCCTTATACTTAAATTGATTTGAAAGAATTATAGCCTTCGACAATTTTTTTCTTTTTTGTATTTTGAAGGAAATTTGTACATGATCATTAATTAGCAACAGAAAGCAGACTTGCAGGAACTTCTAGGTGTGTCTGACGTCGAACGAGAACGAGAACGAGAAGCGAGAGATAATAGTGAGAAGCATGATGTAGAATTTAAAAAAATAAAAATAAAAAATCAATGGTTTTGATTGTCTGACGTGGTGAGAAGCGAGATATAGTAGTGAGGCACGAGAGCGAGAAACGAGAATAAGTTCCAACTATTGGCCTTCTCACACACATCCAAGGTCAATTTGGTAACTTCACAGTGTGATGCAAGCAAAACAACCTTTTTCATTTGATTTTGAATCATGGGCCAAAATTCAGGAGGCCTCCGTACAAATTTCCCCCTTTCTTGGGTCATTTCTCCTCTTCTCTCGTTTTTTTTTCCATGAATCCCCCTCAGTTTTCTTTTCTTCTCCATGCCACTACTCTGCGTCTCCAACCACCGCGCCCTTCGCCAGAGACGACGCCGCTGTGGTCTCTTCGCCGCCGTCGTGGGTTCTTTTCGCCGTGAGTCTTTCCCCACCGTCGTGGATGCTTGAGCTGTGCCGTTTGTGGGTTCTCTTCACCGTAGGCAACTGCCGTTGGTGGTATTGCTTTTTCAGCGCTGTTTGTGGGTACGTTTTTTTTTTCAAGATAATGCATTCTTTTTTAAGAAGTTAAGATAATCCATCCTGTGTTAAAGGTTTGTTCGTTTCCTTTGCTATGGAATCTATACAATGATAAAAAGTTGTAATGTTAAAGTGTGAAAATAGAAGAAACCCCTCTAAACTTCAGTCTGAACAAGTTTGCACTTGTACGGATTTTAAATTACATGTTGATATTATCTACAACATTTTATACAATGTGTAATTTTGTCTTCAGAATAAAAGAGAACTTCTAATTGCTCTTGTATGTTCTATTTTATATAATTGTGGTACTTGTAAGTTCTATTTTACATAGCTGGTGCCCTTTCTTTTAGTTGGACTCCCTTATTGTAGAATTGAATTTTCTCATTGAAAGTTGTTATTATTATAAAAAAAACTGCTTTTATTAGAGAAAATTAAGAGCTTTAGGCAAGGTGGTGCTCTCTTTAGTCTACAAGATTGATTGAAGTTTTGGGATTCTCTAGTTCTACAAATGTCCACGTTTTCTGAATTTAAACATTTTGGTTGGTATAAGATAACCAGATAAATTCCACTTACCAAGTGGAACAAGGATAATGGATACATGTTTCTACAACTCACTTCCGTCCCGATCTAGTTAGTACATTGTGCACGATCAACCTTCTAAGATGAGAACTGTTATACTTGGACCTTGTGCATTTAACTTCAAATTTAGAGCTTGTTTCAGAATTGTGTTGAATATAACTTTCTGTTTTTATTTTTAGAATTGTTTTAAAGTTTTTCTTTGGATATGAATCATCTAGATTAAAGTTATTAGATAAAGATTACTACGTTGTGGAGCCTAAGATCTTTGGAGCAACATTTAAATATGGAGATGTACTAGGCACTAATTGTGTTAACTCTTTGCATTATTATATTTCACTTAGAAAATTCAGTTTTTTATTATTTCAATAGTGGTTAATGGAAGTCAAGGACTGTTGAATTTCTGAAGGCTGCAAATACGGAACCAGAGACAGTTCTTTATTACGAGTTCATGCAAGATTACAAGGTTTGTTTTGAGACTCACTTTAGTCCCTGGCATACATGTATAACTCTCAGTGAAAAAGGTTTAGAATATGGCTGAGAAGTGTAGTTCATCCAAGGTGCATTTCTCTAGGCTCTAGATATCATCTCAGTGACTTAGGTATGAGATTTAGGTTAACTTTAGGCTTCATGTAAAGTCCTAATTTGGTAATTTTTAAAATCATGACAGTTTTTACATTTTAACTCTCTAGGATAGATATTTGAATTCATAACTGGAGAATGAAATTATGATTTGCTCTATAACTAAAAGATTGGAGTATATGTCAATCAAAGTTCTTGTTCTTAATATTTTTCCTAAGTCGAATCCTCGTTAGCATAAAAATGGATGTCTTTCGTTTTTCTATTTATGTAATTGGTAAGTAGCTTTCTACATGAAAATGGGGGACTTCATTTTTGGGATATGCAACAAATCGGGGCCTAATAATTTGTGTTGAATATTTTCTTTATTTATATAGGGAAACTAATGATTCTGGAAACATCCTCCTCATTCACACAGATCTCTTTTAAACTTGCCCATGTCCTAACAACACCTTTCATATATCATATTACTTTATCGTTTAATTAGTAACCTTAAAAGATTTTTTTTGCCCATGCCTACTCCTTTTAGTGGCAAGATTGATTTCCAAATTGCTTCTCCAAACCTTACAAGGTCTCCTAGCTAACTTGGCTGTAAAGGAAAATTCTCCACAAGGAAAGTATTTAGCTACTATTATCAGGCAATACTTGATAGCTCGATGCTGTCTTGAGCTGAGAAATTGGAGTATGTGTTGAATTCCAACTTTACAGTGACTGTGATCTATATCAAAATTTGTAGTATTGTTATGAGAGAGATCATCAATCCCCTTGGTTGACAAGAACTGAAGCAATGGATGTTAATGACAAATTCCGATGGTTTAATCTGCTCGCATTTGGCAAAGTTCTTAATTACATTGATGCTTTTTTTTCTCAACGTTCTTTACAGTTATGCAAAAATGCAATTTGGGGGGCTTCAAAGATTTTGCAGAATCAATATGCGGAACCTTACAAATTTGCTGTGTGTAAATGTTTGCAAAGTCGATTCATCCGTTGTTTCCGTCATTGGTAAATATCCAATATACTAAGCTGCTCCTTAGTTGTATTATAGTTTCTTTTTTCAGTGTTCATGTTATGAAATGTTTGATTTTTTTCTTTGTGGTGTTCCGAATTTGATAGAATGCAATGATGGAACCTTCTCTTTTCTGCAGTTGATCTTTACTTTCTTGTTGAATAATCCGTTTAAATTTTTTTAAATCAAGCATTTCCTTTGTAATTTTTATTCTAACATCTGAATAGTTATGTGACTTGTGTGTGATTGCCTGTGGACCCTTATTACTTATGGCAGGAAAGTCTGTTCAAAGAGTTCAGAATTCTGAAAATTATTCAACTCTCACCTGTGCTGATGATGAAATTGACAAGGGAATGGAGAAAATGAAACTGGCCATGAACTTGGCCTCGCTTGTTGAAGAATCTCTTGATGTTGATCTGAAAAGATCAAAGACTCAAATGGAACTTAAGAGATCACTTGAAATTCAGATTAAGGAGAGGGTGAAGGCACAATATTTGAATGGGAAGTTTTTGGACTTGATGGGGAAAGTGATTGCCTGCCCCACAACTCTTCAGAATGCTTATGACTGTGTTAGAATTAACTCAAATGTTGATATAATGTCGAATGACTGTTTAATCTCATTTGAATCTATGGCTGAAGAGCTTTCTAATGGTAATTTTGATGTCAATGCCAATACTTTCTCCATATTAAGTTCGAGAAAAGAAGTACTCGTTTTACCGAAGATTGAGTTGAAGGTTCTTCAGGAAGCCATAAGGATAGTTTTGGAGTGTGTGTTTAGGCCACATTTTTCCAAGATATCTCATGGCTGTCGAAGTGGAAGAGGACACTCAACGGCATTGAAGTACATCAGAAAAGAGATAAAAAATCCTGATTGGTGGTTCACAATTGACTTAAGCAAAAAGATGGATGAGCTTGTGATGGCTAAACTCATTACAGTAATGGAGGACAAGATAGAAGACCCCAAACTGTTTGCTGTTATCAGAAGTATATATGTGGCTGGGGCACTGAATTTGGAGTTTGGGGGTTTCCCAAAAGGTCACGGTCTTCCACAAGAGGGAATTTTGTCTCCTATATTAACAAACATCTATCTAAACCTCTTTGACCAAGAATTTTTCAGATTATCTATGAAATATGAGGCTATTAATGAGTATGGTAATACTGGTCAAGATGGGTCACAATCAAGGCTGCGGAGCTGGTTTAGGAGACAATTGAAAGGAAATAGTTCTGATTATCCAGGTGAGCAGAAAGACAAAATACGAGTATACTGTTGTCGCTATATGGATGAAATCTTTTTGGCGGTGTCAGGTTCTAAAGATGTTGCTCTAAGTTTTAGGTCTGAGATTTTTTATTTCTTGCAGAAGACTTTGCATTTGGACGTCAATCATCAAGAGGAGATGGTATCATGTGGGGAGACTCACGGAATTCGATTTCTTGGTTGTTTGGTCAGACGAAGTGTGCAAGAAAGTCCTGCTGTAAAATCTGTCCACAAGTTGAAGAAAAAAGTTGAGCTATTTGCTTTACAAAAGCAGGAGACTTGGAATGCTTGGACAGTGTGGTTAGGGAAGAAATGGCTTGCTCATGGTTTGAAAAAGGTTAAAGAGTCAGAGATCAAGCATTTAGCTAAAAATAGCTCTTTGAATCAAATTTCCAGTTTTCGTAAAGCTGGAATGGAAACTGATCACTGGTACAAGGTTCTATTGAAAATTTGGATGCAAGATCTAAACGCAAGAGCTGCAGAGAGTGAAGAAAAAATCTTATCTAAGCATGCAGTGGAACCTTCTCTTCCTCTGGAACTTCGAGATTCCTTCTATGAGTTCCAAAGGTGTGTGCAAGAATATATTTCTGCTGAGACAGCTTCTACTGTTGCTCTTTTACCAAATTATGATCCTTCTGTCAAACCTACTTTCATAACTGAGATTATAGCACCAGTCAATTCTATCAGAAAACGACTTTTGCGGTATAGGTTAGTCACAAATAAAGGACATCCATGCTCCTCTCCTTTCCTCATCTTACAAGATAACACCCAAATTATTGACTGGTTTTTAGGAGTATCTCGTCGTTGGTTTAGATGGTACAACAATTGTTCTAACTTCAGCGAGTTGATCTTAATTTGCGATCTAGTTAGGAAATCTTGTATCCGAACGCTAGCAGCAAAGCATCGTATTCACGAAAGTGAAATAGAAAAGAAGTTTGACTCAGAACTGAGTAAGATGTACTCCTCTCCTGAAATCGAGCAAGAAGAAGAGAAGTCACCAGATACCCATGGTTTAGACCATGATGAGGCACTAAAGTATGGAATTTCATATAGTGGTTTGTGTTTGCTATCTCTTGCCAGAATGGTCAGCCAATCTCGTCCTTGCAATTGTTTTGTCGTTGGATGTTTGGCTCCTGCACCAAGTGTTTATACTCTTCATGTCATGGAGAGACAAAAGTTTCCGGGATGGAAAACTGGATTCTCGAGTTCCATCCATCCTAGCTTGAACAAACGACGATTCGGGTTATGCAAAAAACATTTGGAGGATTTGTATTTGGGTCACATTTCATTGCAATCTATTGACTTTGATGCATGGAAGTGAATGGTTTTTATTCTGCGTATGATCTCATTTAACTTCTGGATCACTTACTGGGATAGATTTGCTGAGAGAAACGCCATGACTGATTCGGTTTTTGATTTTTCATTTGTTCATGGTGCCTGATTTGTGCCAGCATACTGATTTTATGGTCTCAATGGTGTCTGAAATCCTAATTGGATTGTTGCACTGATGGAACATTGTTATAACCAATTTGAAGGCCATGTTAGAACAACCCAATGTGAGAACCATGTTAGAACAACATTCAGTTGAAGGGGTGATGTTTATATTGATATCTTAGAAACCTTCTCAATTGCTAAATTTTAGTACGGAGATTTGAACTTCTTATCTCAAAGGAGTACATGTCAATCATCTATGCTCACTTTGACTGTTATATAGATCGTAGAGATTATCAAAGACGAAGGATGGTGGATATGCAATGCGCGCTTCAAGGTGAGAAAATTGGAATGAGGTAGAGGTATGTTGCGGTATGTTAGAGCTTGAGAGGATTCTCATTAAACATGACTCAGTTAGATACATGCCTCTGGTAAAAATGCAAAGGTAAGTTTAGTCTTTGAGATTTGTCCATTGAGTCTGAAATTTTAAAAGTGTTTAATAGTTATTTAAACTTTCAATTTTGTGTTGTAAGGGTCATTGAACTTTCAATTTTGTGTCTTGTAGGTGTTCGACAAATTTAGAAGAGTCTTCGATCTGTGGAAATAAATCTACTTCAACCTGAACTCATCCTAATTTGCAAAAGCCCAACGCATCTTGTTAGTGTATTTGACATGTCACTAGGGCGGATCAAGAGCATCAATAGGAGTAATATGGACCAAATTTTCGAAGTCTTTGGGAGATTTTGGCAAGGCACATATGCAAGCATAACTCTGCATATGCCAAGCATGAGTATTGTTTTCCTCCCTTGTTGATTGATTGATGAATATTTCTTAGCTTTGAAGACCATTGTATTTGTAAATTTTATGTGCTAAATAAGGCAAATGAAATACATGTCATATAAATTTGTTGTTAAGTTATGCAGTATTATGAAAGAGAAGGTTTGATTTATTGAAAATGTTAAGTTGAAAGAGCATTCTTACCAGATCGAATGAATTCCCCTATTTTATTGGTCAATCAAATGTTTCTTATAAAAAAGTTACATATTCTCCAAACAATTTTAAGACATTGCCTTTTACTTTCTAAGTTCAACATTTGTCAGGCTTGAATTTTTTATTTAACAAACAATTTTATTTAGACCAAGATGTTTGGACTCATTACTCAATTGTTCCCATATCATTAAAGCTATCTATCTTAGGTCATACAACAATTTTCTTTTTGCTTTCCCTATAAATTTTTTCACCTTGTGTCTTTTCTCATCTTCCTTCAAGAATTTTGGTGATAATTTGGTCATGGAGCAAGATGCTTTGGCAACATAAATTAATCGAAAGAATTTAGGTCACGCTTACCTCAAGAAAAATGTAACAAATCAATGACAATATGAAAAGTGAGCTCTATTTGATTATATTTATTGTGCATCGGTGTTAATGAAATGTAGGGTTCACTTCAAGTTTGTAATTGAAGAGCCCAATCCAATTGGGGCATGAAAAATGATTAATTTGATTGTGTTTCAAAATTACGTGGTATCCACTAGCCGATATTATTACGGTTACAATTATTGTTATTGTTACTATTATAACATGAGAATTATAAATGTCATATTTATTATTACCGTTACTATTTGATCCTAAACGGTTACAGTGTGTTTTGTGGGCATTCTTGGTCTTATCTAATGTGTTTACAGATGACGCAGGTTGGGTCTTATTTAGTGTGTTTACAGATGACGCAGGTTGACC
Organism: Benincasa hispida; assembly: GCF_027475165.1. Classification (NCBI taxonomy): domain Eukaryota; kingdom Viridiplantae; phylum Streptophyta; class Magnoliopsida; order Cucurbitales; family Cucurbitaceae; genus Benincasa; species Benincasa hispida. The sequence goes on along the minus strand of NC_143480.1, from coordinate 55,740,342 downwards.
TTCTTGGTCTTATCTAGTGTGTTTATCTTATCCCGAACTATGGGATCCCCTTTGTTGTTGTATAATAATATCACATATTCTAAAAAAAAAAGTAATCCAATTATGTTTACGATTGTGGCACATTACGATTGATCTATCAATGAAATCTCATTACGATTACACCAATTTTCATTATAAACAGGGTCGTAATGTAAAGACCGACACTTTTATTTTTACTTTGTTTAGTTATTTGTGGTTTAGTATATATGCAAAGCTTTGTTTTCACTTTTCCAATTTCTAATGAATATGTAGTTTTGCCAACCAATTATCCCCAGTGAAATAAAAGCAAAGCACTGTGTTGTGCATCAAAGACATATATAGATTAAAGAAATTACCAAAGGTGGAGTGCTGGTGGTTATATTCATGGTAATAAATTTCATTGATAGGTTTAAATTAGCACGAGTTCGATATCGGATAAATTAACATTTCCATTATATTATAGAATAATCTATGAAATATAACAAATTAAGCAACAAAATGTAATATCATATAAATCATAAACATGTTAAATTGATTAAAAATTCTAAAATTTGATTTTTTTAGTTTTTTTAATTTTTTTCAGAAATATCTATCGACATCGACATCAACATTTTATTGATATCTTCATTGATATTTTTGTAAAATCAAGATATCGATATTTCTAATGATATTGACATTTTAAATATTGGTTACACCATGTGCTTCAAGATGAGAAAATTGTAACGAGGGAGAGGCATGTTGTGCTATTGAGTTTTTGAAATTTTAAACACGACTTAGTAGGATACATTACTCTTGTAAAAATGTAGATGTTAAATTATAAGTTTGGTCTTTGAGGTTTGTGTCTATTGAATTTTTGAAATTTTAAAAGTGTCCGATAGTTATCTAAGCTTTCCATTTTGTGTATGATGGGTCATTGTGGAAAAATCTAAAGGAAAATATCTTTTCGTCTCTAGATTTTGAGTTTAGTTTCCATTTAGTCTTTAGGTCTTAAAATATTACAATTTAGTAAAGTTTTGAGTTTAATTTTAGTTTAGTCTCTATATTTTAAAATGTTACAAATATATCTTCGAAATTTGAATTTTGTTTCAAATTTAGTCTGTAGGTAAACTTATACTTTCAATTTCGATTTTTCATTAATATTCACTTTCTGACATTAGTATATACTAATTAATTTAAAAATTTATGAAGTAAAATTTTACATTTAATTTTAATTGTGATAAAAAAAATAGTGAAATTTAATTAATTACAATACTTTTAGTTTCTTTTAAATTAATTAATAGACATTAACATTAAAGATGGAAATCGAGTTTAAAATTATAAATCTTGAAACTTATTGAACAAATTGAAACAAAACTAATCTTGAGATAAACTTATAACATTTTTAAACTTATGGATTAAATTGAAACCAAATTCAAAACTTAAAAGAATAAAAATATAACATTTTGAAATTTAGAGACGGAATAAAAACTAGACCTAAAATATAGGACCAAAAGAATATTTTTCTAAAAAAAATGACAATGTTCTTTTTATTGGTTCATAGAAATCCACTTGGGGAAATATGAGTTGATCAAGCATCAACTCAAACTTACAAGTCAAAGCAACATTCTCGAACGTACATACATACACATGCTTGCACAAATCTGGTAGCATTCTACCATTAAATAGTATTACGTCTAAGCTTCAAAATGTCGATATCTAAAAATAAAAAATAAAATAATAAAAATAAAATAAAATAATCAAGAAAAAAAAAAAAAAAACAAGATCTCAATTTGACCATGAAAATATAAATAAAATGTCAATATCAATAGAAATTTCAAGAAAAGTTATAAAAAATAAAAAATTCAAATTAATTATTTAAATTAATAAATAAACCTTTTATGCTTCTTAAAAAATTAGAATGTTTATTACTTATATTATACTACATTTTAATGCTTATTTTTTTCATTTTCATGAATTTTTCCCAATAAAATAGAAATGTCGATTTACCTCTCATGTTGATATCGAATCCATGAAAACGTAAAAATATGGATGAAAATATCAAGATGTTGACAAAAATTTAATAACATGGTTATGTCACAGACATCCCTACGAACGCAAACTTCATTACTAAGGCCAAAAAGAGCCGACGGATGGCAAAATATTTGAAAAGTGTCGCCAACCTAAAACATAGTTTAACAGTTAAGACATTTCTATTTCCTCTAGTAAGTTGCATGTTCGAATTCTCCTCTCCAAATGTGATGTAATGTTTCAAAAAATTAATATTGAAAAAAGGTGTACTAATCATTTGTGGCATCTTCTGGTTTTACAAAGAACTCAATGAAAGCAATTCTACTGGGTTGCTGATAACCAGCAGAATCTATATGAGGGTGTGAAGTGGATGGTTTTGCAACAGAAACAAGGTGTTGAACTTTTAGCATTCCTCCTCTCCCAATAGTCAATTTGCTTCCCCTGTTTTCTCTTATAACACTGCTCGGAATGTTCGAAGTTGTCGCACGGAGAAACTTGTATTTGTACCTAACTCATTGAACATCAAACAGAAACAGATAATTGCAGCAAAGTGAAGCATGTGTTAGGATTTGATATGTTTAACTTTGTGAAGGAACCGTGTTACCTGTAGGATACTTGTCGATCGCAGTGGAATGAGATCAGAAGATCGGTATTTGCATAATACATGAAATCCACCTACGTGGGAAGTAAGAATGGGTTGTATAAATATTATTACAATGGTACTGTGATTTCACATTTCAGCTTGTTTGTTTTTTAAATAGTCTTCTAGAGCTCAAGTGTAGAACAAAAAAAAAAAAAGAAAGAAAAGAGCGAACTTTCTTTCTATGAGGCGCACTATAGATAAAAGTACTATATAAAGAATAGAAAACATAGTTGAAGTGAAAATATGGAGAAATAAAATAAAATACCTCAACACAAGAAAAATTGCATTTAGCTTAGGAAATTTGATTTTTTTGTTAATAAAGGAGAAAAATCCTAAATATTACCATTTAAAAATAATGAAAAAGTCCCAAGACCTAGGGCTTTGAGCCATGAGGCTTCACAAAAGGCATGCAACTGAAGCACGTCTTATTTTGTGAAGCTCACCTAAGGAAAGGCGCTAGACCTGAGACTTAAACAGGCACACAATTGAGAGGGGAGGGCTTTTTGAAACAGTGAACAACCATACCTGCAATTCTCCATGGCCTTCACCTTTGAAGGTGACAGAAGGGGGATCTGGTTGTAGAGCTATCAGGACACTTGATCCAGGCCATTCAAGATCATCAATAGCTTCCTTCAGTGCTGCAGACTGGTATTCAAACAACAATCTTCAGTTATTTTTCTTCGATGATCTGTAATTAATATACTCTTTAGATTCATAAATTTCATATTGTTATCTTGCCTTCAAAGTATTCTCAGATTTATATCTTCTAGGAACTACGTCAGATATCATCTTTGGCATATATAAAAAGGTTTCAAAGTTAATTACAATATAAACTTATACCTTGACAGTGAAACTGAGTGGGCTGCTTCCTGCAGGTTCAAAATTGTAATCCCATGAGATCGTATCTGGGATTCTAGTTCTGATCTCCGCATAAATGCAAGCATCTAATGAATCAACTGACCTGGTAACAAACTCGGAGTAAGTTACTTACATTTGAACTGTATTTTTTATCTCATTTCAGCAAAAAAAATGTTCCATCAAAGGACAATAAACTAAATAGAATTTCTAATTAGTCCACTTGTATTGGTTTCTCCAATTTCAGAATTTAACTTCATAAAATATGAAGATACTGACAGATTCTTGTGAGGGTACCACTTAAGAGAGGAATCAAGATCTGAAATATATTGAAATATAGAGAATGAAGAAGTACAGGATAAACCAAGTATAAAGTACCTGGAGCCTACCCTCTTGAGAATGGTGACCCAAGCCCAAAATTACTAAAACAATTGTATGTCTTCCCTCCATCACTCTCCCTCTACTTATAACAAATTAACTCTCTAACTAATTACCTTTATGCCCTTACTAATACCACTCGCACCCATAAACCCCTAATAGTACCCTCAGAATTCTCCATGATAGAATTCAGAGATATTGTTTAAAAAAGAAAAAAAGAAAAAGAGTCTATAAGGGACGTAAAAATTTACCATCAAAGGGTTTAACAAGTAGATAGAATATAAGATGATGAGTTACATTGCTCGTCAATGGAAGTCCAGGCTTAGTTTGAGATTGCTATTATTTATAAAATGTTGGTGAGAGCCGTCAAATATTTTAGGAAGCCAATCAAGGTAATTTGTTTAACCAAATACCAAAAACTATTAAATTTCCAGAGTCACTTTGTCATTGTTAACGCCTCCAAAATCAATACCAACGGAGCCTAAAAACCAGAAACAAATTCAATTCTCATCTTACCAATCAAATTAAATTAACATCAGAATAGTTGAAAGCTTTATGTACTTGGTTTGCCTACCAAAAAAAAAAAACCAAACATAGAGTCTACAATAGAGATGATACGTGATGCAAAGAAGGGCAAAGTGAATATACTTGAAAAGAAGTTGCATGTCAGGTCCCGGGTATTTGATTTCAATGGTGCTTAAACGTCCAGGAACAGAAAATGTATTCAAACTATCAACAAAAATGCCTAAGCTCACTCCAAACCTGGGCCGAGCTTGTGCACTGTATTCATAACGAATGAAAAGCTGTAACATGTAGAAAAGCAGCAAAACTTCGGTCACTCTAAAAACGGGAACGGAGATGGAAACACGCATCAGATCAAATTTCCTTCTTCGAACATAAATTGTGAAGATGAGCATTCCAATTCAAGATTTCGTACAAATTGAATCATAATTATTCTTCATTTTCAACTTCACAAACTCAAGAGTAACAGTTTAAAATCAATCTATCAATACATAACTAGGAGATAAAAATTTTAAACTCAAAATCCAAAACCTCACGCTGCAGATACACTTTGGCCTGAAGACAGCCGGATTCTTCAACGATCAAAACGATGCCATGTTCCGATAGTTCGATTACGGCGTCCTGAGTGATAAACAAGCAAATTAACATCATAAAAAATAAATATGGGCATTAATCCAGAAAACAGAGAGGAAATCTGTAGAGTTCGAAAAAAGGGGAAATGAAACTGAAGTGGAAGGAAAAATGGGACGGGAATAACCTGATGGCGCTTCCATCGAACGGCAGTGAAGGCATCCACCAGGCCTTGGACGTTGTCAAGGTGGCAAACTAGATCCGGCGCCTCCGTATCCACCGCCGACGAGCTCATGATTTCGGCTTTCCCGCCAAATTTTGCCGGTGAAAATTTTCTCCCTCCGTTTAGCGAAAACGAAAACGAGAGCAAATTGACGCGACAAGGAAGGAAATATGAATTTTTAAAAATGATTTTAAAATTATATTTAAATTATTATAATTAAATGTTCATAACTTCTATTCCAGAGCATAAATTTCTGTTAATCTACCTCGTTAACTCATTATTCGATAAGCTAAAAAAAATTTGAATTATGCTATTTAAAATTTTATAAATATAAATAGTATTGTATGGAAGGTTTAAAATGTCGATGTCGATAGAATTATCGAGCTCTTAATTTTACATAAATTTTGATGGAAATATCAATAAAATTTCGATTTTTATGAATATTTTTGGAAAAATTATAAAAACAAAAAATAAACTTAAATTAGTAAATAAACATTTTACGATTATTAAAAGTTAAAATACCTATTATTTATATTATAATTTTATTATTGGTATTTTATTGCTTAATTATTATGTTTCGTGGATTTTTTACGATATAATGAAAATATCGATTCACTCCTTATTTCGATGTCGAACCCATGGAAACGTGGAAATATTGACATGTTGATAGAAATTTAATACTATGGTTATATGTAGCGTTTGTAAGTCCTACTTCAATAGAGAAATACTATTTCTTCCCTAAATTATATTTGAATATTCTAATTAAATTTTGGTTGTTGATTAAGGCATTGATATAGACCACAATCATTTAGTCGTGTTTAATTTGGTTAGACTACGATTTTTCGATTATGATCATTCCAATACAGTTTATATTATAATCATGACCGACTTTAGTTGTGATATGTACTTGTAGACCACAACTAACGTTAGTTGTGGCTTATATTGCCTTGGAAAACTATTGAAGTTAGTCATAGTCCATAATATAGATCATGATTCATTGTCTTTATAGACCAAAATTGACATTAGTTATGATATTTAGCTATAGGCCACGACTAATTTTAGGTGTTGTATATTCCAATAGACCATACTTTACGACAATCATATTCAACTAACATCAATTGTGGTCTACAGTGAAAGAGTACACGTTACATGTCATATAATTTATAATAATAAACTACATATATGATCCACTATAGTGTATATATTAATAGACCATAGTCGATATTGATATATACAAATACAACTTCAATATACTAAAATCTAATAGAATTTTTATACATAAAGGCTATGTACAAACACTAACATAACGTTAAAATACTAAACCTAACTTGTCAATTAATTAAAACTAATATATTGTTGTAGAAATGAACCATAAAGAACTCTGTATTTTTAAGAACAAGAAGAAGTATTGCCCAATAATGAAAAGCTTTAATGTCATAATAAATGTTTGGAATTTGTAATAACATTACTCACATTCTGGCATGTAATTCACGACAAACCAAGTGTTTGGCTTGAAGATCATCCCACATGGAACGATTTTGCGTTGTCTAATGATTTGATATCTTGTTAGTTTTGTTCTTGATTTGTATTACTAAAAAAAAATTATTGCCCAACAATAGTTGCTAAATACATTGGATATTCTTAACGAGAAGTCCCTCAACCATATTTAGTATTTTTTTTTTTAAAAGCTCAAGTACAAAAAAAAAATCAGGTATGTGTCTTCTTGTCATGCGAACTATATATAAAAGTCCTAAATAAATTAATTGATTAATTAAAAAAACATAATTGAAATGAAAATATTAAAAGAAAACAATCCTTATAAGGAATTTGTATTTAGACATAGTAAATTTTATTTTCAAAATAATTAAATGAGAAGAAAATCTTTTTTTTTATTATTATTATTATTATTTTATAATGAAAAAAACCCCAAACTCCAAGCCTAAGGCTTTGGACCTTAGGTCTTCATATAAGGCTAGCACCTAAGTATAATTATATTGGATAATAATTTTAGGGTTAATAATTAAGTTATGATAATATTTTAAAGAATTACAAATATAGCAAAATCTATTAATGATAGACTACCATGACTAATAAACTATGAGAGCTTAATGTAATTTTTGCTATATCTATAAATTCTTTTGTATTGTGCTATAATTGCTAATACTTTGAACTTGATTACTATATTTGTAATTGTAGCACCCAATGTACACCTTATTAATGGGAAATTTGCAAATTTTAACACGTCATTCATCAGTTGTGATTTAACTTAGCGATAATGTCACGTTTATGCGTGATTTGGGACTTTTTGGACCATATGACATAAAACAAGAGTTTGATTCAAACAAAAATAGCACTATGCAGTTGCAATGTTAGAGTGCAGGCATTGAACGTTTAGTTTGAATGAAAGAAAATAATATTAGTGGAAGCATTTGATTTTATCTTTTTGGACAAATACATGAGTTTATATGTTAGTAAAATCACTTATGAAACATATATATATTTAATAAATTTCATTTTTAGATCTGAGTAAGTTAGTTATAATGTTTGATAAATAGATACTAAATTATCTTAGTTTGATATAATAGCTAAAATAGAGTTATTATTAAATTTTGTATTTTTTTTAAATAATTTGTAATTTTTAAATAATTATTTAAAATATATATTTCATTTAGCTTTATTTTTAAATTTTAAAAAAAAAAACCAATATCGGCATTCTTTTTTTAAGAAATAGATATATAAAATAATCTAAATTTTGAAGGATAAAATTGAATAAATTAGCTAAAATGTGTATGATTTTAGAAAATCTCAAAGCCGGTAAGAAATTTATTTTAATATAGGTATGAAACGAGTTTGTTTTTTAAAAATGACTTTAATTGATTTAATCACAATCTATTCGACCAAACACTACTTAAAATTTTTTTAAAGAATCTTAAAAATCTATTAAGATTCTTTTATAATCAATCGCTTCTATCTCTCGCAAAAGCGATCTGCCTCATCATTCAAGTATAAAAAGACATTTTCATTTTTTTCTAACCAACAAATTTACTACAATTTGCAGAAAAAACGCTATCTCGAAACTCGAAAATGTTTGATGTTCTTGGTTCCTAAAACTCGAAAATATGGATCTAATTCTATTTCTGAAATCTAACATCTAGAATGGCTTCATCTACTCATCAAGTAAGAATAAAACATATGCATAAGCTAAATTTTTGTTTTTACACTATATCCAACGACTTGAATAAACTACATGGACCAAAATATATATGAAGTTCAAGGACTAAAAGCTTAAACTACAATGTTTGCTCCTGTCACCTTTTTGAAGCTCAAACTAAACTTTGTTAATTTTGAAGAGTAATTAACAATGCCAAGACTAAACCAACCAAACTGTTGTTTTAACAGAGTGAAGCTCATGCCAGCAGAAAGAGTCTATGAAGATCCAAGAACTGAGATGGATAAAATAAATGAACCTCTTTGTGGGAATTAGCAGATTGAGAGTTTAGGTAGAGAAGGGGAGACGGGAGACCCGTCACTGCTACGGTATTCTCCGCACCACGCATCTTGAACCTGAGCAGCAAACTGCAAATTCCAGAGGACATCTTCAAGGGAAGGTCTGGTTACTGAATCCTTGAGCAGACACCTGACACAAACTTCCATCATTGTCTTTAATGATTGATCTAAGCATTCGTTTTGAATGCTCGGATCAACTATGCTCTTTCGAGCAACGCTATCCGATGAAATAGCTTCTTGTAACTGCATACGTTGAGAAACATCAAAATCTGAATATAACATAAAAAAACATGTCTACTTTGACATATTCATAAATAAATTTCATAGAGTTGGAATCTTTTACTCTCCAACTGAAAGTTGTGTAGGTGATGTACACACGCAACACGCGAGCACGCACATTGAAGTATTGAAATGCAAAGTAATCTCTACTACCTTTTCTCTTAGAGCATTAATTTCATTTTTCAATTTGGATGCTCGCCCACGGATGATTTCTAGTAATATTACTCCAAAGTCATAGATATCAGATTGAGCTTCTTGATTGATCCTGTGAAGTATCAAGTCAAATTTGGGAGTCAATTTCATAGAGCAATATTGGGGGAGGACCAGAGGAAGGGAAAAAACATGAAAAAGAGTTGTTTTGTTGGATAATTCATTCCATGTTTTTATATAACCGTAATATGCTAGTGTACCACCAATTATGATGCTTCAGTCTCAGAAACTTTGTGCATATAATACTTTTATTTGCTTCTAAGTTAAGGGTGAATATACATTAAATATATTCATAGACAACCTTTCATGGCCACTGGAATCTTTGGATCCACCGGAAGAAATTCCCCGACTGACCTGAGAAGTTAACTGGGCCATTACGAACTAAAGAGAACAAAAAGGGCCAAGGAGGTGAATAGACTGCACAGCTGAAAAAAATACTTCTTTGTTGTACCTTTGCCATGCTCTCAGCCATTAGAGGAAGGTTGTAGCTGCTAATTTTTGCAACAAGATTTTGATCCAGTAGTACATCTGTTATTTTAATGTTATTCGAATATACGCCCGCAACTGTGTGCAAAAACTGGATGCCTTTTGCTATTCCTATGGCTGCTGCTATACGTTGTGTCCAAGTAAGCGATCGCCTCGAGTGTCTTCCTGCAATGCATTGTGTGCAAAACATATGTAGCATTAAGCTTGAATAGTTAGAATGTAGAAATGAAGTCAGCATGAACATTGGTGATTTCCATCTCCATTTATGAGAAACAAACAAACAGTTTTCATAGAGTACCAGATATCCAACTTCTCAGCGTGCCATTAGGAACGTATTCAAAGACGAGAAATATTCTGCTAACAGTTGAATCTTCCAAGTACAACTCAAAGCAGTGTCCAAGAGCACTAACCAAATGGCGGTGTCTGAGTTTCGAAATAAGGTCTATATGATGCGCGAAGTTTTGTGTGCTATATCTTCTTTTCATTTTAAGGCATCTAATGGCAACAAAAGAGCCATCCTTCAGCTGACCTCGGTACATCTGATGACAAAAAAGGAAGGACAAAGTCTATGATGAATACAGCTTTTAGTAAACCGACCAAAAATGCAAGAGACGAAGTGTACAAGAGCACTTCATCCACAAAAAAAAAAAAAAATTGCATACCATAAAGGAGTATATGATTTTAATAACTGATAACCCAGTTTGTTTATTGAGTGAAGAAGAAAAACTGCAAACCCATATTCAGTTATAGAAGAAACAGTGCGTGTAATGAATGTAGATTTGTATATAATAATTGTTTTTTGTTACTCTTTTATTTTTTAGTATTTTTTATTAATATTTCCATTTTAGTTCCCTTAGTTGGTTCTTTTCTTGTACTATAATTACCCATTAGTGGAGACCTCATGGTATCAGAGGAGGTGGTTTAGGAGGTTCTACGTTCAAACCTTGCAATGTTATTTCCTCCCTATATAATATTGATTTTCACTTGTTGGGACTTCTACATATTTCAAGTCTACAAGTGAGAAGGAGTATTGGATGATATAATATTAAATTCTACAAGTGAGAAGGAGTATTGGATGATATAATATTAAATTTACCTTCACCCATCAGTTTAAGTTTTTGGGTTAATCAGTGATTTGACAATGAACAAAGATTAAAGCTACTATATAAATAAAACCTTACTATGAGCCTTCGTCCAAGAAAGTAGAATAGTCAAAGTCGAGTATTATTCAAAATGAAAGAGTGGTGTAATGATGTCTAAGATTTTAGATTTTGTCATACCGGTGTAATGATGTCTAAGATTTTAGATTTTGTCATACCTGTCCTTGAGAACCTTCACCCATGAAAGCAGAAGAGTCAAAATTTTTAGTAGCAGCTTCAATCTCTTCATACGAGAGCACTCTATAAGTTGAAAGGCCAAGTGGTGCAAACTGCATTGTTTGAGATATATACCCTGAAGATGAAGAAGAAAGAAGCAAAGTTCACAGAGTCAGATTTTTGTAAGCTAATATATCAAAATGCATAGGGGCTTGTTAGCTACTACATTTCTCACCTTAGTCATGGTACTTAACAAAGTAAATAAATAAGCATCCTCATGAAGCTCAAAGCTATTGTTTTATACACCTTATATATATTATTGCTTATTATTGGGATCTTATGTCGTCAACTAGGGGCAGAAAGTTATAGATGTTATAGTCATTTCTGACCGATTTTTAACTAATTTTGATAGGGTAGAATACTATAAGAATAGTAACAAAATATCAAAGCTTAAAATAGTAGTCCTGCAAAGTTTTTGCTCTCAATTCAGATAGTTTCTCTGTCAAGAGGGAACATTTTGACCAAGTGAGAAGGTAAGAGTCCTGCAAAAGACAGACTCTTTAATATATCCTTTGCACTTTTTGGTTTGGTAAGCTTGATTAGTTTTAAGCTCCAAGGCATTGGTTGAGTGTTTATTAAACCCAAATTTTATCTATGGTTAGCTTAGTGCAAATATCTCAAAGTTTCTGCTTAAACTGCCAAATAGCATTTTTCTCTTTTCACACATGGGTTTGTGGAGGCCTGTGCAAGTAGAGAGAATGTCTTTGCTTTCAAGAACTAGTACACCCTGTTCTCGAAACCTGAAGAACAGCTAAACGAAAGGTGGACGAGAAAAATGATCTTACTTGCATCCGAGAGCAGCTTTGAGGTGTACCCAGCAGATGGATTCTCTACTATTAAATTTGTTGGAGGTTTCTTCGCTGTATTCTTCTCATTCTTTCTTCTTACTAGTAAATAGACTGTACCAAGTAAAATGACCACTACAACAATGCCACCAACTATACTCAGCGCAAGAACTGCCTTACGTGTTCGTTCTTTTTTCTTTTCCTCAGGTACAATGCCCACGGCTAGTGCTTCATTTTGGCAAAAGGAAACTGGATGCTGCTGTTGTTTTCCCGTGACAAAACAATTTCTGGGATATAAGACAACCCTGTTCCTCGTATCTGCTAGAAGACATTCCGGCAAATTTCCGGTCAAGAGGTTTGAGGATAAATCCACAACTTTAAGTTCATCATTGCAAGAAATATTATCCATAAGCATTCCTGTGAGCTTGTTCCCTGATATATTGAGATAGGAAAGAGATGGTAGAGAAAAGAATACTGATGGCAATGGCCCAACCAAAGAATTCAAAGAGACGTCGAAATGTTGAAGTTGGTAAAAGGAGCTAACTTCAGCAGGGATACTAGATCTGAACTTGTTTTTACTCAGTTTCAGAGTAACCAACTTATTGCCAAGTTGAGGGAATTGAGGTCCAAAACCATTGTCTTCCAATTCAAGTACTTGAAGGTTGGTCAAAGTGCTGAGATCAGGCAACTCTCCATAAAAATGGTTATGTGAAAGTGAAAGAACTCTAAGATTTTCCAACTCATTCAGTGAATTGGGCAATGATCCATTGAGAATGTTGTGTTTCAAGCTCAAAACGGTTAGAAGCGGAAGCACGTGGAACCAGTCAGGAAGCTGTCCTGCAAGCATGTTATCATCAAGTATAAGCGTCCGTAAGCCTGACAGCAACGAAATCTCCGGAGGGATGGCACCATATAGGAAATTAGAGCTCATGTTTAATATTTCCAGTGATGATAAATGAGCAATTTTACCAGGTATTGACCCCCATAAACCAAGAGAAACTAATGTAAGGACTTTCAAATCTGGAAGCTTAGCAAGGGTATTAATGAAAGACTTCATTGAGAAGTTATGAGGTAGTAAAAGAGCTCCTTTCTTGCCAATTATATGCAACTGAGTCATGTTTCCCTCATAGCATACAACAGTCACAGAGGAATCTGGTTCTAAGTTGCAAAAATCTGTGCTATAATTCCAGTTACTCAATACAGCTGGGAAGTTCAGAAGTTGCTGTATTCTTAAAAGTGTCCGAGTCTGTGACAATTGAAATTGCTGCGAAAGATTGACTCTTACAAAAAGGATGAGAATGAGTAGATACACAGAATAATGAAGTACTTGAGCCATTGGTCCTACGAACAGAACCAGTTGAAAGATGACAGTGAACTAGATTTCAGAAGCCAGTAAATTGGAGTTGCTTGTATCGCATCGACACTGTTCTTTAGTCAAGTCGTTTCAGTCGAAAACGTCTAAACCCGACGTTCAGTACTAAATGCAGATACCCTGGAGCAAAAAAAATTCAAGGAGTGCCAGTAAGCATATAATAACAAGCAGAATTAACATAAAATATTCTCAGAAAACAGAATAGAAATTTCCCAAAGAAAAATGTGAACAACTCAATATGTCCAGAAGAAAAATGCCAAAATCCTCCCAACTAACAAAGGCCATAGGGAGAGAGAAAAGTAATGTAGAATGATGAGGGAAATGATTCTGTGATTTCAAATGTCTAGAAAAGCATAAAAGGAAAAAAAGCAACAGATAGAAACAAGAACCTATTTACCTCGACAAGTAAGGTAAAATGTGAATTTCAGAATCTGAACATACCAACATGCAATCTTGAGAACTGTATTTTCTCACCAACAGCCAAGAGATGTAGGTTCAGCTAACTGAAATCAACACTCAAGCACTTCATGGAAAATGAAGAACAAGCAACCAACTGAAGTCGACTGTGCCTTCAATATGAAGTAACTCACCACAAAACTCCAAGATCCTCAACAAGCAAAACCACAGTTTCTATTACCAATCTGACACTTTGCCATGTTCAAACCCAGCAAAAAGCTCATGAAAAGACCCAGAAAGTACACTTGAAGCCGAAACACCTCAGGTTTTGCAGATAGCACATTTGAGTAAAACCAAAAGAGTTTGAGCCATACATCCACAGAACACCCCAGAAGAAGCTACAAAATCTCACTGACACGATTTTACAGAAGAAACCATTCAAAGAGAAATCAGTTTTCACTATTAATAATACACTCCAAGACAATTTAGTGACATGGGTACAGAAAAATACATCAAAACCCAGATGTCAAAAACAACAAATTACACAAACAGACACAGCATTAGTTCATTTTCCCCACATTCAAACATGAAGAAAACAAAAGTAGGGGAGTAAAGAAATTTCAGAGCAAAATGGATCCTACCCAGTTAGAGTTTTAAGTTAATTAAGACGATAATGGATGTTCTTTATCAATTATCATCATTATCAGCAGTCATCAGATGGTCTTAAAGACAAAAGGCGAGCTCTGACTGGGAAGAAAAAGCAAAAGGGGATGAAAGATTCCCGTAGAAAAAGAAAGAGTAGGTCTTCTTTATTCCATCTGTGTGTAATATAATCGAAGAAACTGGAGAAGTGAATTTAAAATTAGAGAAGAAAAGCAATGAGAGAGGCTTTGATTTCGTAATGGGTGTGATTAAACTTTGGAATTCTGTGGGTTTTTTTTTGTCAGATTTTGGAATGGAGGGGAGGCTGAAGAAGGGGAGAGAGTGGTCCCTTGGCTTCCAAGTCTGTTGCTTTTGCCGCCTTTTCTTTTGCTCTCCTTCTGCCATTGTCGTTGCACTCCAACTTTGCAGTTACTGTCCATTTCTTTTCTCTTTTACACAACGTTTAAACTATCTCAACACTTTGACAAAGGTTGAAGGTTCAATCCCAAAATAAAATTGTAAAATCATAATTTTACCAAAATATTAATAAAAATATGATATGATTTTAGAAAAGTTATGATAGCAAAATATCCAAAGAATTTTTTTTAATTAATAAACAAATATACTATACCTTTTATTCTTTTTAGCATTTTGAATCGTTTTTTTTTTTTTTTATGATTGAAGTGGATTGAACAAAGATATGTGTTGGGACTCTTTTCTTAAATTCACGTGTAAAATCTTTCTCTATGTCTATCTATATATCTCTTTTAAATAAATTTCAACCTAGGGTAAGAAATAGTTATCCTATACTTCAAATCTCATCCCATTTTAGTTTGTGTAGTTTTAAATGTCTAAATTTAATTTATGTATTCTTTATATATTTTAAAACTAGTCTTTAGTGTTAGTTCAAAGCTATTTTTTTATCGAATTAAGTTAAATAATGATAATTATTTCAATTCAAGAAAAGATACAATATCATATTTCCAAGATTTATGGGTTTTTTTTTTTTTTTTTTGTTAATATTGTAAAGTTGGCAATAAACTAATACCAGGGAGTAATTTTAAGAATTATATCAAAAATATGAGAACTAAATTTGAATATTTAAAAGTATATAGACTAAAATGAAACGAGATCCTATGACTAAAATGGTTAATAGATTGTAATTATTTATACTCATATGCCTAATCAATCTCTCTTAAAAAGTTATTGAAAGAAGTTTTCACACCAAATGTATAATCTCTCTATTGTTGATGATTACTAAATTCTTCTAGTATTACGATAATATGAAAATATTTTCATAACATTTTCATTTCATTGTTTACTATATTAATAATGTTCGATTAAATAACAACATGAACATAGCTCAATGATGATTTCATATGTACAATTATAATAAAATAATATAACATTCAATGATCTGTAAAATTATGAATGGAGATATAACAACAATAACAAAATTAATATATCTATTACTATTTAAAATCTTTCTCATTAATAGACGTTGTGGTTTTCATATATTGTACCTAATTTTTTTATCAAATTTTTACAGAGTAATGATTTAATCCTTGAACTATTATTTATAATGATTTGTCTTTGTACTTATAAATTTATAATAATTTGTTTATTGTAATTCTAAATTTATAACAATTTAATCATTGTACTTTAATAAATATTAATTTAGTCCTTTAACTTTATAATTTATAACGATTTTAATTTCAATCGTGAAAAATGCTATTAAGATTTAATGAACACTCAAATGGAGAAGATTCCGATATGTAAATCTCAATCTAATGGTTGGGTGAGTAACGAGTTTGTATACAAACTCAATCGTTATTATCATGAAAGTTCAAAAATCAAAAGTGATTTTTAACTTCTTTTAGAAGTTTACGAGGTTTTAAACTTTCCATTTGTGTCTAATAGATCCTTCATTAGTGAAAAGTGTCTAATATGTCATTAAACTTTTAATTTTGTGTTCAATATATTTCTAAATTTTTAATTTTGTGTGTAATAAGATTCCTTAACCTACTCGATATTTATAGACAAAAAAAAAAAACTATTTGATATTTTTGAACATTCATGAATCTATTAGACATCAAAAGTTTATGATTTTATTTGACATAAAAATCAAATTTAGATATGATAGATCAATTAATTTTAAATTTTTCATGGCCCAGATCTATTGGATAAAAAATAAAAATTCATACACTTATTAAATATTTTAAGAATGTAGAGATTTGCTAGATACAAAATTAAAAGTTAATAGATATTTTTTAAAAATTTAGAGACGAAATAAACATAAAATTAAAGAATTTAACCAGATTTAAACTTATAATTTGTTAGCTAATGTTAAATTATATTTTTGAAAGAGCAATTGGCAAAAAATAAAATAAAATAAAAACAAAAAAGTTAGAGATGCATGTGATATGAATAAACATTTAAAGGAAAAACTAAAATAAAAACCACTACCAATAATTATGGATTTAATGTGTCGGTGACAGATCAAATTGCATATGTTATCCAACCAAGACGTATGAAAATATGTCATAATAACTAAAAACAATTTAAATATATTTTGGTCTATATATTTTGAAAATATTTATTTTAATTTTTATACCTTCAACTTTGGTTCATTATGATCCTGTACTTTAAAAATATTCATTTTAGTCCCGAAGGTATTCGTGCTTGGATGGCGGCTCAAGATCAGCCTCATGAAAACCTTATATTCCCTGAGGAGGTTCTACCTATTTCGATCCCTTTATTTCTATTTTTATTTCAAGGGAATAAAATGGTTATTTTTTTTAAAGTTCAAGGACCAAATGAACAAAAGTCGAAAGTATAAGGATCAAAATGAACATTTTAAAAGTAGAGAGACCAAGATGAACTAAAGTTGAAAGTATATGAATCAAAATGAACATTTAAAGTAGTGTTTAAATCTTAAAGTATATATATAAATATATATAAAAAATAAATAAATAAAATAAAATAAAAGGCTTTATGAAAATAGTGTAAAGTTTGGGTTTTGTAATTTTTGATAATTAATGGAAATAAAAGATAGATGAACAGACTTGAAAAAAGACATTCAACCAGCTTTCTGTTTTTTTATTAAAAACAATTGAAATACATGACCCACTTGTTTAAATAGACTAATAAGTAAATAAATAAACTTCACCTATTTTAAGGGTATTTGGACAATAATTCTCCCCTAATTGACATAATTATATAAATATATATTATCTCAAACTTTAGAATCTACCAAACAGATTTAAACAATTAATATTTTCCTTTTTTACTAGGTTTTGAATTTCAATTACTATCTTTAGTTAGATTTCTTTTAATTAGTTGAATTCTAATTTGTTTGACCTTGTTCTTTTTTTTACCTTTTTTCTTAAGTTGATGAACTTGAACAATACATGTTTACTACTATGCAAGTTAACTACCAAAAGATAAAAAGAGATTTCTTAACGGATATTTTTAGTCGTTGAATTGCACATCGAGGTTAGAGTATCAACAATGCTGTAAAAAAATGTCATTATTAATTTTAGTAACAATATATTATTGTCAATAATAAATAATTCCTGACAATTATAAATTGTTACTATCAAGGTAAGAGTTTCAGTAAAAATGGTTAATTACTTTGTGATATACATGTTTATGACATTAAGGTATCTAGATGTAGGTAAGAATAGCTTTCCTTTTACATTCTTAAATACGATATATTTTGAACATAATTTAGAGTAATTTTTGAATAGTTAGAATCACTTGTTAGCATATTCGAAATCATTCTCAAACTTGCTTTTATTCGTTCAAACCAAACATTTATAATTTTGACTTTGAAATGAATAAATATATGTTTGGGAGTGATTTTGAACCCAAAAAAAAAAAAAAATGATTTTAACCCATTCAAAATCACTTTCAAATATTCTTAATTAAACTTACTAACATTAAAATAAAAAATGGATTAAATTATAAAAAATACCCCTAAACTTTACACTTTGTGTAAAAAATGAAGTTCCAAAAGTTTCATAAATACCCTTAACCCTTCAAAAAAAAAATAAAAAAATACCGTTAGTTTTGGATGAAAACCATTAAAGTTTTGTTTTACAAATATCCTTGAACTTTCAAAACTTTAAAAAATATCCTTAACTTAATAAAAGTTCAAAAATACCCCACCGTTAGTATTTGAACAAAAACCATTAATTCCTCATGACAAAAATGACCTTAAAAATTAAAAATATATATATATTAAAAAATGCTCCCCATCAATTTGTTTAAAGTTTTTTTAAGCTCGAAAAGAACCAATTTTAAAATAAATTATATAGATATCCTCATTTTTTTCATATAGCTACTCTCATATTTCTCCTAATTTTTCAATTCTTAGCTTATACCAATTTTTCCGACAAGCAAAATAAAAGCCAAAATTTTAAGTTAAAACATAAAATAACACAAAATTTCACAAAATTTCAAAATCAACATCTCCTCTTGAAACATACCAAAATAATAAATAGTCAAATAAAAAAAGTATTAGCTTAAATCATGTTGGTTCTTAGGAATTTAATATTTATTTTAGTTCTTAGATCGGTTATCGAGCAAAATATGTTGTCGGGATGTTTCAAATGCAATTCATGCTTAAATGGAGCAATAGCAAGCAACGGGAGGTAAAATGGTAAAATCAAATAAAGGGAGGCACAACATTGCACAAATGCTACGACACTTGTGCCCCACGTCATTCATAGAGACAGTCTGCTAGGCAAGTGTTGCAGTCCTACCCTACAGCACCGCATCACTTTCCATTTGATACGCATGCATGAAAAGACACTCCTTCCAATTTGCTCTCCAAGACGCTTCATGGGGGGGCCTTCGACGTCACAACGTTTTGGTATGTTTTGGTTGTTGAGAAAATTGGTGTAAGCTAAGAATTGAAAAATTAAAATAAATATGAGAGTACCTATATGTACGATAAATAGTCAAATATTTTTTTATTTGACTATTTATCGTTTTGATATGTTTCAGAAGGAGATTTTGATTTTGAAATTTTGTAAAATTTTGTGGTATTTTATGTTTTAACTTAAAATTTTTGTTTTTATTTTGGTTGTTGAGAACATTGGTATAAGCTAAACATTGAAAAATTAAAAAAAAATATATATATAAGGGTACTTATATGAAAAAAGTGAGGATATCTATTTAATTTATTTTTAAATTGAATTTTTTGAACTTTTTCAAACTTTTTCGAACTTAAGAAAACTTCAAACAAATTGATTAGTAAGAACATTTTGTTTGTCACGAAGAATTAATTAACAATTTTTGTTTGATACTAACGGTGAAGGTATTTTTTAATTTTTATTAAGTTAAGGATATTTTTTAACTTTTATAAAGTTAAGGGTATTTTTTAAACAAAACTTGAACAGTTTTCATCTAAAACTAACAACAAGGATATTGTTTGAACTATTTTTGAAAGTTTAAGGGTATTTTTTTAACTTTTGAAATTTCAAGAGCATTTTTTACCCAAAGTGTAAAGTTTAGGGATAATTTTTGTAATTTAACCTAAAAAATAATCAATCTATTGGGATTGTATTTCTACTCATCTTTCACTTTCAAATGAAAACATTTTTATAGGAATATGGGGAGAGAAATTAATGATATTCAAGAAAAAAATATTTGTACCATAGAAGAGTTTGATGAAAGATTGGAATATTGATGTTGTTTTAGGAGGGTCCATACAATGAAAGGGCTATGCCCTACATGAACCATGGATGGGACTTTATGACCTAGTTGAAGGGTGTGAAAAGACAAGCATACCCCTTTGTTTGACATGGCCCATGCTTGATACAAAGGGTATTTTTGTCAACTAATGGAGACCTCATATTGTGCCAAAGTGCTAAGTGTCCCTCCATGCTACCCACTCCCAAGTTGTCCAAATCTACTTGTTTTGTGGAAGAGAGTTGCTTTTTTGTTTTGAGATTTGGCTTTAGACCTAAAGTGGTGATATTATTGCTTTAGACACTTAAAGTAGTGATTCATTAATAATGAAGCATCAAAATCTTTAATTGCCTCAATTCTATTGAATCATTCAATTTTTTTATTCATTCATATTATGAGAAAAAAAAAAAACATTTTTGATAGTTTGACTGAGTTAGTTGTAGGTTATAATATTCTATATGTAGGGTCAGACTTAGCCTCGATTACAAATTATGAGAGAGAATTGTTATTAGTAAGCACAATAGATAAAAGAGAGTTTTCAAATTGTTTTACAATAGTTAAGTATGAGTTCTACGCAAACGTTTCCATTTTATTAGATTTCTAAATTAGGGGTCGGTCAAATGAAAAAATTATCTATAATAAAAGAAGGCAAAAGATTTCTTATAACCTTATAATAAAAGAAAAAAAATAACAAAACGTGATTATATTATCTATAATTTTTTAGAGAACTATAATAAAAAATTATTCTATTATTCTTCAATATCATCGTTCTAACAAAAATACTTGTATACAACAAAAAGAAACTTCAAGGTGTTTGGTTTGACTTTTCAAGTGTTTAATTTTGAAAATAAGTTATTTTATAAAAAATTGGAGTGTTTGACAACAACTCAAAATAGTTGTTGAAACACTCCTTTTTTTTTCTATAATAGTTTTTAAAACACTTTTAGAGTATATTTTAAATAATTTTTATCAAAATAGTTTAAATAAAAATGACTTTTTTTTAAAAAAAAAACATTTTTTTCACTAATCAATTCAAAGAAGTCCTTCAACCATTATAATGTGAGATCCAAATATTGAGTGAGCTATAATAGTCCATTCCACCTAAGGCAAGTTGTGGTCTAAAACGTCCCTTTAAAAATATTATAATTCAAACACATAAGATTCATGAGTAATTGCAATGGATTGCATTTTTAGGGATAATAACCAAGTGTATAAAAACATTTTTAAAAATTACAAATACAGTCAAGTTTATCAGTGACAGACTTCTATCATTAATAGTCTTTTACGAGCGTTGTAATCTATCATTGGTAAACTCCTACCGACGATATGATTTATCCCTAATAGATTATCTAATTTTTTTTCATATTTGTATTTTTTTTTACATTATGCTATATCTACTAAAACTTTGGGTCTAATTGCTATATTTGCAATTGTCCCTAAATTCTTACCTCTAGTTAGGAGCAAATATATTATTTAAATCTTTTTTTCTAAAGAAAAATACAATTAAAATCTCTTATTACATATCAACTTTAATAAAGTTTAAATTGTTTAGTTGCAAATTTTAATATTCTTCATAGACTATGGACTTTAATACTCTTAAATAGTGAAGTAAAAAAAAAAAGGCTTAACATTCTTCAATCTCACTAGTTATCCAATCTTCATCTACTACCATTCATCTTTTAATGGTCACTCTTAGACTCCCTATCCTTTCAATCCCTTCTCCTATTATGTATTTTCCTTTTCTTTCTTTTAGGAATCAAAATATTTTCAATTCAATTATATTTGAGAAAAATCATTGATCCAAAGAAAAACTTTTTTTTAAAAAAAAATGCAAATACTTAGATCAATTTGATTATATAAAATGAAAATATATTTTATTATTTGATCTACTTAATCCAATTTATCCAATTGGACTTTTTTTTTATTTAAGAACAAAAGTTTAATTGTTACCCAATATCTATATCTCCATTAGGTTTTAATTTAAACATTGGCAACAAAATTGTGAGTGCACATGAAAGATATTAATAATGACTTTCATTTGTCAACTAATATTAATATAACTTTAAAAAAAAAGTTGCAAAATATGTATCTCTGTCTCATTTAAAAAGAAAATTACTTGACTTTTGAAGAAAGAAAAAAAAAATGAAGAGAGATAAAAGAATAAAGGATTGTGATCATTCTTGAGAAAATTTAGTCCAATTTTTAACAAGTTTTTTTTTTTAACAATATGTGAGGTGAAAATTCGAATCTCTAACTTTAAAGTCGATAGTACAAACTTTATATTCGTTGAATTATACTCATGTTAGCAAATTTTAACTAGAAGTTAGTGAAGAAGACAAATGAGATAATATTTGAAGAGGGGACATTTTCTAACTTGGGCAAAGTTTGTGGAAAATTTTTTTAAGAAATAATTTTTTTAAAATTTGAATTAGGTAAACGATATTCAACTCTAAGAAAATAAAACGTTTTTGTTGGAAAAATAATTTACCTACATCGCATACAATATCTTATAATTTTTTAGAAAATATTTGGGTGCTTCCTGGGCTACACCTCTTTTTGTGTCGTCCAGGAAGTTGTCCGATAAGAGACTGTCACATGACGGTTTTTTCTTTGTGTGTATAAAAATGGAGATTATAGGATTAGGTGCAGCCTAATGATTCCTTTAACTTTTTTTTATATGGTGTAAGTTTTAATAGCATAAAAATTTTTATTGGGTCCACTTATCTATTAAACCTAATATACCATACATTATATAAAAAGGCCAAGGTGTATTCATGTCTCCTTTATTTTGGTTGGGTATGATTTTTGTAATCAAAACTCAAAAGATGAACTAAAAACAGTTAGCATAGGGGTGATTATTAATTTATTAGATAACATGCTTTTAACTTTTAAGTAAATGTATACTAAAGTTTAATGACTTAACTCTCATGTTATGGAAAAGTCAAAACAAGATTGGTAAATCTGTAGATTGTAATGAATCATAGGATAATGATGATATCTGAGGGACTGTTTGGGACGCTAAGTTGAGAGGATGTTCGCAATTCATATGTCTGCATTTGAGGGGCAAAGTTGAGTTCATATGTCTGGATATCCAATGCATTTTTTTGAACTCTAAATAATATGCGTTTATGATTACTATTTTTGTTTTGAAACTTTTGTATTCAATAATTTTACCCATCTTTGTTTGAATAAAATATGGATTACAAATTTTTTTTCTTTTAATTTTTATAACTTTTATTTATTTCTTTCCTTTTTTTTTAGCTATGAACAACCATTAACCCATTACATTTCTTGTAGAAATATGGTTAAATAAAATGAGAAACTAAAGCGAAATCAAAACTTTTGATTCTAGCTAATTTTTCTCCATGAATTTCAATCATCTTCTTCTTTTTCTTCTTCTTCCAATTGTTGCTCTATATTTTTACTATGTCATGACTTTTTTTTAATTAAATCTCCCCCATCATCGTAACAACCAATGGAATGTCACCACATTTCACATTTCTTCAACAATTTCATTTTCATTTTCTCTAAATTTAGAGGATCATCATAGAACAAATCTCTATTTTTCACTAATTATTGCTTGAAAATGATTCAGGAAAAGAATTTTCATTTTATGGTTTTTTTTTGGTTATATGTTACATACTTTTCAAATACATACATATTTTTTGTCTAAATATTCTTAACACTTGTTTGATATGTGAATTCATTACGTATAAATATTGCACTTAATGTAGACAAAATAATATATTTTATATAATCAACAACCCTACAACATACTTTAACAGTCATCAGTCTTATAGTAGTCGGAAGTGATTGTCGAAGTTGATTATCGAAGATAATTTTTGTTGGAGTTTATAGTCAGGGATGGTTGTCGAAGCATGAAGTTGGTCACATGAAGGTGTATTAGAGTTGGTTGTCGAAGTTTGTCATCGGAGGTGGTTTTCGAATTCCGGAGTTGGTCGGGCGAAAGTGGTCATTGAAATTGATCATTGAATATGATTTTCGCTGGAGATTGTAGTCAGAGGTGACTATCGAAATCCGAAGTTAGTTGCATGAAGGTTATATTAGAGTTGGTTGTCAAAGTTTGTCGTCGAATGTAGTTGTCGAAGCCTCGAGTTGGCCGTCGGAGTTGCCCACTCAAAGGTGATCATCGAAGGTGATTTTCATCGGAGTTTCTAGTCGGAGGTGGTTGTCGGAGTCTATAACGGTGGTTATCGAAGTTGGTCATCGGAGTTTGTTATCGAAGCTAATTGGTCGATGGAGTTGGTAGCGCGAAGGTGGTCGTCGGAGTTAAGTCACCGAATGTGGTTGTCAGAGGCCAGAATTGGTTGTCAGAGTTGGTCGCGTGAAGGTTGTCAGAGTTGGTCTCGTGAAGGTTGTCAGAGCTTGGAATTGGTCGTCGGAGCTGTCATCGGAGGTGGTTGTAGGAATCTGGATTTTCGTCGTCGGAATTGTCATTGGAGATGGTTGTCGGATCCCAGAGTTAGCCATTGGAGTTGTCTTGGAGGTGGTTGTCGAAGTCTGAGGTTAGTCACCGAAGTTGTCATCAAAGGTGGTTGTTAGAACCCAGAGTTAGCTCTCGGAGTGTGACAGTGGCCAATGGGTGGAACTATTAAAAACATGGGAAAATGAGAGAGTTAGAGTGCGTTAGTAAAATATACAACTCAACTCCACCAACATTAATATTGGGCCAAAAATGAGTTATCATACCAACTCAACTCAACATGAGCCAAACATGCCCTCAATTATGTCAATAGAAACATTACTTCAAATAATTATATTGACTATTACCTTGAAAAACCTTGTTCAACATAAAATTCATGGAAAAATGAATTTATATCCCTAAATATTATTGTCATATCAATTCAGATTTCAAACTAATAATTGTTTTATATAAATTTAAACGTTAAAATTTTTATAAACGAATCAATTTTTACATTTCGTTAGTGACTTATAACTACTACCACGTGATTTTGATTTAAAATCGACTTAAAATTATTTGAGTAAGTCTGGGTGAGGTGGGGTGGGAGGCGATATTGAAAAATTAATACCAATCCATATGAATATAATATAAATAATAAACATTTTAACTCATTTTAAAAAACATAAAATTTTTATTTACTAATTTAATATTTTTGTTAACTCTTTTTAATATAATTCTCGTTGAGTGAATACACTTCTGTCAAGATTTTATTAAACAATTTACACCATAACTACATCAAATGATTAAATAGAACAAGAAGAAACTCTTTCATTCTTGAAACAAGAAAAATTCAACAAACATCCATGGGAGGGGGGAAAAGGAGAAGACTTGAAAGTTACAACTTTGTACCATTTTTATATACAACAACCAAAAGAAGTTGGCTTTTGGAGGCACTCTCTACAGTCAAAAGATTAAAAAAAAAATTAACCCAAAAAAATAAAATGTAATGAAAAAGAAGAAAGAAATAAAGAAGGAGAAGGTGATTATGAAGTGGAGGCAACGAATGTGAGGCAAACTAAACAAAACAAAACTAGGCTTAAATGTCAGCAATCTGAGGGCCTAAGTATTCTATTCCATCCATTTGAGAGTTTTCTGGCACCTCAATCTCTTCTAACCATCCATAACCCTCACCCTCTTCTTCTCCCAGTTCCATTTCACCATCTGCATTACAAAACATTTAACACAATAAGAATAGCGTAACACATAAAATAACAGCAAATTTTGACTTCAAGAGAAGAAGTGCATATTAATTATCGTTAAACATAATCTCCTAACAAAAACAATTCCCTTCCGAAACTAGCGTAGTTCAACTAGTATATAGACGTATTAACCGGTGATCCCCATGACATCAACAAAAAAAAATAATAAAGTATGGAAAAAGGGTGGTTTTCAGAGACAATTCTTGTTTTTATTTTAGGGAGAAAAAGTCTGAAATAAGAATTACAGTCCCCTTTAAAATAATAAAATAATAACAACGTCCCACCAAAGTATTCTTTCATGACCTTGTCAAAATTTCACTATCTGAAAAAGTCCACATGACAAAAAAAAGGGTCACTTTCAAAAACAGTTTTTTTTTTTTTCTTTCCAACTTTACAAGGATTACTATAGATTTTACCCATTCAAAATCGCTTCCAAACACGAAACAACCTAGTGAAAACAAGTATCCAAACAAAGTTTTCCAGAACACACAATCTTAGAACTTAATGACACATTTATATAACCTATAGAACAGATCTGTTCAAATAAGGTCATTTCCAGAATACACAACCAAACAAAACAGCAGCCCCTTTTTGCATAATTTCAAGTACCATAAAGTCAACTTAAGTAATTAAATAATGAACATGATTTGAAACTTACTTGTAAAAGAGGCATAGGGATGTTCCTTATAATAAGAACAATCTCGGCCGTCCTCCATGGAATAAGGTGGTCCAATCACATCAAGCACCGCACATGGTGTTATAGCAGTGAATGAGTGGATGTTGCCTCCTGATGTTGGGTACAAAACAGAGGTACTGCAGGGTGAAGTGAAGACAGCATCGGCTTTCAGCTTTGCCAATCTCTCTGCAGAACAAAAACAACCCACCATCACTTCATAGTCAACAACAAGAATTGTTCCCAACAATTTCATATTTTATAATAAGAAACTTCAGAGTGCTCACTTTCACAAGGTTGGGCAGGATCATCACTGTTGGTTAGATCAACCCAATCATAAGATTTTATGTGCATTTTCCCCAACAGAAGCTTACTGAAAACCGTCATTCCTGGATGGTTGTGTAGAGGGATTACACCAGTTGCTGGGAGGAAGAAGATGCACAACTGTAATAAAGAGGGGAAAAAAATAAGCCATCAGAAATTTGGAACCAAGCAATAAAATGTTGTAACATATTTTGGAAATTGAAATAATAGGTGTTACATATCCTATAGAGAATGAATATACACACAGCTCAGCTAGATTTGTAGTTCGCTCGTGGTATGATCTCGGCTTATAAATGTGTACTCTTGACTGTACATATTTAGCTTTTCAGGATTTGTAACTTACCCCTCATTGTAGTTCACAAGCTTGCTCACTATAGGTATTGTCCAATAATTTTTCTTTTATTTTACTTCAACGGAAGATTTGGACCTCCGACCTCTTGATTGAAGATATATGCTTTAACCAGTTAACAATAATCTCACAATTTATTAACTTGCTCCTTTGACCACTAGCCCTCAGTACAACCCTATATATTCTGTGCACTTTGACTAATGTATCTTATGATCTTTAAGCTTTCCTTATATTCAACTTGGATGCACCTGAGTAATTTCATGATTTATATTAATTTGACTAATCTCTAGTTTATTAAAGCTTGCCCTTTTAAATATAACAAGGGTCACTTTAGACGAAAAGCAGCCCGGAACTACTGAGAGGTACTACATTATGCTTACCGAGAAATTGTTGCACTTGTATATGGTTGTGTATGTTACTCTAGGGGACCCTTTGACTGGAACATTGGGCTTGAAAAACTGCAAATTACTACTAAGTCCAACATCTTCTGCCTTCATATTATCTGCAGCGTTGACAAAAGAAAAAGAATTTGGTCAATATTTAACTATGTATAAGCTAAGCAATACAGAGTACAGAAGTTCTAAATCCAATGTTCCTGGACCCTACAATTTCTCCCAAAAAACCATGTGCTTAGATGCAGAATCCCTCATATTCTATTGTGTTATGTTATCTTTTCAGCAAGGAAACAATTATAATTATCAAAGGATGCTTATCACTCATGTGCCCCCATGGCACAACAAAGCACAACATAAACAAATATTTGTAGAGAGAAAGAGAGAGCTGTATGTTGAGTGTACGATGTAAGCAAACAAATACTATACTAATCAGGCAGATGAATCTATTCCTACAAATCTGCTACTTTTTTTTATTAGGTCAAATTATAAAAAATAACCTTGAGCTTTCCCTTTTCTTCAAAATTACCCCTATACTTTTAAAAATTGCAATATTGCCTTTGACCTCTCAATAAAGGTTTCAAAGCTATCATTAGAGTACTAAATCTTTTAAAAATTTAGACAAAAATTAGGACTTGAAATGATGTGTGACCGACCTAAAAACAGAAATTTGTTCGAAAATTATACAGGTATGTTTGAAAAAAATGGCAAAGTTCAAGTATCATTATAATTTAGCTTTTTTATTATTATTCCATAATCTCATTATTCTCTATTTGAGAATCGTGAGGTGACCATAGATTCCCCCAAATTCCCTTTGTTTTTTAATACTTCAAATCTGCTAGTTAAACAGAAACTATGTGGCTCAAATATGTCCCACGAGGCTAAGAAAAAAAAAAAGATCAAATATTTCAAGTTCACTCAATCAAATGTTGCTGCATTGAAGTGTGTGATATTATTATTAAAATTTAAAAAAAAAAAAAACGTAATGCATCAGAAAGATAATTTTAACAAGTTTATCTCTATAAATTTATAAAATAATCCACTCTTCCACAAGAGAAGAAATCCTTCCTTTTTTTTCCCTTTCAATGACTTTTTAGATTCAATCCAATTATTCATAAGGTAAATTTCTTCACTCAAATAACTCTTATTTAAAAATGAACCCAACTCAACTATAAAATATTTGATTTGGATTAATTCGGATTACTCGGGGTCATTTATTTAAATGTTTGTTCTAAAAAAAAAAAAGTAAAATGTTAATATATAAAAATTTGATTTAATTATTTTTTGAACTAAAACTAACAACTCAATTTCTCTTTCTAAGGTGCTAAAAAAAAATTGTTTTTAAGAGTTATTAAAGAATAAATTATCGAAATGAAACTATAAAATAAATATATGTATATAATTGTACCATAAGTACAAAAAATTATACAATTTAAAATTAATGATAAGTTCAAATTAGTTTGGGTTGGCTTGGGTATTTAGGTTAACCATGAACCAACCCAACCCATAAAGTTTTCATTTATTTGAACCAATCCAAATGAACTGATAACCCGACACAAACCGCGAGTTGGGTTAATCGATTTTTTTGACTCTTTGGGTTTTTTGAACATCACTGGTCTAAAATTAAAGAATCCTATAAACAATTCAAGAGCATAGGGGTGAGATTAACATATAAGCATGATGTGATATCACAAATCAGTAAAGGGAAGATCATGAAATAGCTTAAGAAACAGAATGATGGAAAAAAAATCCACTGCTGCTCTATAAAATAAGCATGTAGCCAGAAATAGTAATGCTGCTAGAACCTCAGAACTTTCCAAACCATGTCACTTAGCCAAAAATGTAAAGACAAAAAAGAAATCAAAGGATCAACAGGAACAAACCAAGCTAATTTCCAAGAAATTTTTAGAACATTGACAAATCAAACAGTCCAAGAATCAAAAGGATGAATGAAAAAAATGAAAATAGATTCAATCTGTGAATTATACCAAGAATGCAGCAGAGCTTTTCAACATCACAAGGCAGTGGAACAGTTCCAGGGCCTTTAAAGACTTCCCTGCAAGAAACAAACAGTTCCTGAAGCGCCATAGGAACTACTGGAACAGACCGTTTGATCTTTCTACATTTCCTCCTCTTAATATCCCTTTTAACATATCGAACCTTCTTCACATGCCCAATTCTCTTACTCCCTCGATTCACCGCTCTCCTTTCCATCGTCATCAGAACTCAAAAAAATTAACCTCAAAACAGAACGATTCAACCCAAAATCAAAAACCCAGATACGAAAAACATCGAAGGATGCAGAATAGCGATCTGGGTCGCTCTTTATAAAGCAGAAGAATAAAAAATTGAAGAGAAATGGAAATGGGGTTCGTTGAAAAAAGAGAAATCAGAGACAAACAAGTAACAATAACTTAGGAAAAGGTAAGAAGTCAGAAAGAAGAAGAAGATGAGGATGTGGGAACAGAAGAAGGAAGTGGAATAAGAAATTATTATATAGAAACAAGAAGAGAGGAGAAAGAAAGGAAAACCAGGGGCCATTTGGAACAGGAGGAATTGCTTCGATAGAATGACTATTCATTCTGGGGGGAGAAAGAAAAAAGTGGATAAAATAAAGAGAAAATCGAAGAAAGAGAGAAATCTGCTTCGAGGGGTTGGGTGGCCGCCCCTAAGATTGAGAATAAACTGGCGGTAATCAGAACCTGGTTTTGGGATTTGAAACAACTGGTGAAATTTGACTCTTATAGCCCTAACAATGGCGGATTTCTTGCATGGGTGTGAACAGAGTATTTCCACAAACGGCAATCAAAGATTCCTTTTATTTTCTTTTTTTCTTTTTGGGGGTAAAGAAGAAGAAGTGAACGCCGTTGAAGATGAATGAAGAATCAAGAAACGAGCTCCAATTTACAAATTGCTTAATGCTACTATGGATCTTATAACCATTTTCTAGTTTTGGAATTTTATTGTTATTTGTTTATTAAAAATCTTTGGTTAATGAATATAAAATAGATATAATTGGTAAGACTCTATATATATGTCTTTTATTTGTTTGATTGATTATAAATATAAAAGATGTTGGATATAGTTGAAAATCTAGAGTTAATTATAAAGACAGAGAAAAATGTAATTTTCGATCAATTATATTTTTACTGTTCGATCGTGATGTTAAGAACTTATGTTATAGATCACACTCATGCATAAAAAATGTATCACTCCGTTTATGATCACTTCATCTCGAATAGTTATGACAATGAAAAATTAAGAATTGTATGAAAAATTATAAGGGTAAAATAGGAATATAAAAAATCTCCTCTCAAATTCCTTTTAAGGAATAATTTTTCACGTTTATTAAAAAAAATACATAAATTTTTAATATTATAGACATAAAAACTATTCTGAAAGATAATTTGAAAACTACTTTTTTTTTTTAGGTTTGCTTTAAAAATGGACTAGTTTTTTATATATATAAAATTAAGCTTATAAGCATTATTTTCATCTATTTAATTTTTTATGAGTATTTTTTAAATTTAAGCCAAATTTTGAAAACTAGAAAATAGTTTTAAAATTTTTGTTTTGGAATTCGGAATTAAACTAAGAATTCAAGTATTTATTTAATAAAGATAAAAAACCATTCTATGAAATTTGTGAGGATACAACCATAATTTTTCCAAAAACTATAAACAAAAATCTAAGATCTGTTTGGTAACCATTTTTTTTTTAATTAAGCCTATTTCATCCAATTTTTTATTTTAATATAATGGTTGAATTCTTAGCTAATTATTAGCCAAATTCCAAAGACAAAAACTACTTCTTCTTTTTTTAATTCTCAAAATTTGGATTGATTTTTTTATAAACCATCGGTGAAAAGTATATATCAAATAAATAAATTTGGAGATAGAAATAGTATCCATAAATTTAAATTTAAAAAACAAAATGGTATTCAAATGAGGTCTTGATTTTCAAAACTTTATTTTGTTTTATAAAATATTAGTAAAAAAAAAATAGATAACAAAATAATAAATTTAAAGATGAAATGAATAATTTTATAGGCTTAATTTTCAAAAATTAATATAAAAAAAAAGTAAATAGATATTAAATAAATCTTAAATAGTTTACCTAACATGGCCAAAGATATTATAAAACAAACACCTAAAAGTTAAAAACTAACTTCATAGACATTTTTTTCTCCTTTAGAAAGGTTGATTGTTATTGGGACAAGCAAGATAGAGAATGTGAAACGTGTCTTATTATAATCATATCTATTGAGTTAGTGGTTTTGTGTTGGTTTAATGGGAAAAGATATTTCTTAAAGCACAACATTCTAAATAATTGTTGTAGCCTTGAGTTTAATTTAATAAAAGATTCTTGTTTTTTAATAAAATATAAACTTCATCTTTTTTTTTTAGGAAAAGAAAAAAGAATAATTACCTTTTTTTTTCTTGCTCTTCACAATAGTTCTTTTTGATTCTAGAGTTTTAAAATATTGAAAAAAAAAATTTGTTTGACATCCATATTTGATCTCTATATTTCAAAATGTTATCTTCGTAGTTCTTAAAATTTTTAATTTGATTTCAAATTAATCTATAATTTTTTTTCTTTAGATTTTAGTTTAATTTCCAAATTTTAAGATTTATATTTTTAATATCGATTTTCACTAGCTTTAAAGGTTAATGTTTATTAATTAATTTAAAGAAATTTAAAATATTATAATTAATTAAATTTTACTATTTCTTCATCACTATTGAAATTGATTTTGAAATTTCACATTAAAATCATTTTAAATTGATTAATAAACATTAATTTCAAGGACTGGAGTGAATATTTAGTGAAAAAAATATTGATATCAAAAAAGTATAAATCTTGAAACCTAAGAACCAAATTGAAACGAAATTCAAATTTTAAGGATAACATTTAAAATTTATGAACTAAATTGAAATTAAACTCGAAATTTAAAAACTAAAAATGTAATGTTTTGAAATCTAAATAATAGACTCAAAATTAAGGAATCCTTTTGATCCTGATATCTTACATAAACTCTTTTAAATACTTTGAAATGGTTTTTCTCGCTCTTAATTCAGTCACTCATTATTTATTAGCTACGTCAATATACATAAATGATAAAATGTTTTTATTTTTTGGTCATCTTATATATGACAATAGTTGAATCCTTTTTAAATCCTTTTTTATATGATTTTGCAAAGAAAGTGGGTTAGCATTTGTTTAGAAAAAAAAGGATTTAAATGATTGTTAATGAAACAAAAAGGTTTAGTAAATAAATAAATATATATAAACTTTATGGTATATTTTTATTAATATTTCTACCTTTCATAAATCATGACATGTGAATTGAATATTTCATTAATAAAGAATTTTTAATATAAATACAATACATTAATAAATATTTTAATTGGTAAAAGAATACAAAACGTTTATTTATTATTTCGTATTTTTTATTTTTCTCTCTAATTTTTTTAAAATATCCAAAATTTTGTTATTTTATTAATATTTTCATCGATATTTTTATAGAAGTGAGAAGAGATCGAGGCGGAGCGGGGCCGGGGATGCTATTTTCCATCCCGTCCTTGCTCCCCATTTCATTCCCCATCCCGTGAAATTTCCCACAGGGATCGGGGCGGGGATTCCTTGCAGGAAATTTTTTTTCGTTACCTTTTCTTTTTTTTTTAAAAAAAAAAGTCAATTAATTTAAATCACTAATGTGAATAAATTTTAATTAAATACTATTTGAATTTAAAGATAAATTACTCAAATTTTGGTCTAAAACAACTAATTAATTTTTTTAGTAGAAAGAAATAAATATAAATCAAATTATTCACATATATAATCTAAATTTAAACATATTCATTATGTTTCTCAATAAATAATCAAATTTGAAATTTAAATGTAATATTTATATAATAATAATAATAATAACAACACAATATTAGATAACTATACTAAATAAATATGTAAAAGTTAATCGGGGTGGGAACGGGGAATGCATTTCCCGTGCCTGCCCCCGTTTAGCTCAAGGGAAAATTTTTTTCCCACTCTCTCCAATTCTCCATCTAATCGGGAAATTTCCGTTCCGTTCGGGATGGGATCCTACCGGACTCATTTTCATAAAAAAAAATTAGACATCTCTATGAGACATCCATATTTTAATTCAACGATAAATCTCAACTAATATGTGAAAATATATATTAAAAAAAGAACAAATATGTGCAAAAACAAGAGTGTCGGAAAAATGGTTAATTTGAGACATGAATAATTTGGGTTGCAGAGTACATGTTTTTCTTTTTCTTTTTCTTTTTTAATCATTTTCTCTCTCATAGCTTTTTCTTCATTTGTTTAAAACGAGGAGCAAAAAAAAAATAATTTTGTTCCAATTCTTCCCATCAATCCTTTTTTTTCTCTATTTTTATTTTTAAAAAATGTACAACACATCCTACATAGTAGGAGTGGAAATAATTCCATTTTTTATATCTCTCAATTTTTCAAATATCCATTTAGATACTAAAATTTTATAAGTATATCCATTTATACCTGGTTTCGTTCGATTATTATCGTGTAAAATTTATAATTTGAGTCCATTAAAATCTTAAATGTTCATAAGTCAATCAATTTAGATATTAATTACGTTTCACTCATGTATTACTTATCAAACTTGTAGATCTTCAAATATCAGTTTTACAAAATGGATAATTGCAATAAACACATGAATAATTGTTAAAAGAAATATTGACTAAGTATTTGATGATCTATTTGGATTTATTATATTTTTTTTTTTAAAAAAAAAGTCATTTTTATTTAAACTCTTTTGCCAAACATGTTAATGTTTTTTTAAAAAATGACTTATTTTCAAAATTAAACACTTGAGAAGTTGGATTAAATATACCATAGGTTGATTCATGTATAAAAGTTTAGAAGTTTATTTAATACAATTATAAGTTTCATAGAAGTTTTCTCAAACGATAAATAATAGATGTTGTAAATTAGTACATTTATAAAAATTATAGTTTAAATTAGTATAATTACTATTTCAAAGTTTAAATTTATACGAATCCTAAAATTTAGCGGTATAAATTAATATGTATATATTTTTTAAATAGACAATAAATGTTTTTTTAAAAAGTTTAATTATAAAAATACATTCTTACATACATAATATATATATATATTGCTCTTATAACATGTGGAATTGAAGACTTGAACATTTAATTTTAAAAAAAAATAGAAATATAGACTAGATTGTTACATATTAGTCAAAGTCTCAATGATAATTATCATGTTCGACCTTTTTTCCTAGAGTTCAAATGTTTGATTCTTATCCTTGCAATTGTTGAGGGATCAAATCACGATAAGAGTATGAGGAATTAAATACTTTTATGTATTTTTCTTCCTCATTTGAATTATTATATGTTAAATTACTAATTTAGTCTCTACTAAATCAAACTTTAAGGTTTGTGTCTATTTCGCTTTTGAATTATCAAAAGTGTCTAATCGGTAGTGTAGAACTTTCAATCGTGTCATATGTCTCCTAAATTTTAAAAATAGTTAAATAGGTTCTTAAACTTTCAATTTCATATTCAATATATCTATGAATTTTTATTTTTGTATCCAACATATCATTGACCTATTTAATACTTTTTAACAAAATTCATGGTATACTAGAAAGAATGAAAGTTAAGGTTATATTAGGCATAAATTTAAATCTCTATGTAATAAATCAACTATTTAAATATATATATATATATGTCAAGTACTTGTTACATATAAAACTAAGGTCTCATTTGGTAACCATTTAATTTTTTTAAATTGTAGTTATTCTTTCCCAATTTTGTACTTATATTTTTTATATATAAATATTTAAATTCTTAGTCAATTTTTAAAAATAAAAATAATTTATTTTTAATTACTTTATTCTTTCACTATTTAGTTTTGAATTTGTAAATATTCTTAAAATAATAAGAAAATATATAAATTAATAGATGAAAGCAATATTTATAGACTTAATTTATAAAAATAAAATAGTTATTCAATAGTTCATTAAAATTTAGAGACTAAAAGATAACTTATTCATTAAAAAAAAATCTGCCAAAATAGATGATGAATCTAAAAAAGGGTAAATAATTTTCAATTAATGATATGACATATAATGATAGAATAGACAAAACTTCTTTTGTTGCAATTCTTTTAAGAAAATTCTTGTCCTTTTGGCAAAGTTAGGGGAAAAAATGTTATAGTTATCCATAGAAAATTAAAATAAAAGGATTTAGCTGAGATCAAAACCTGCAAGAAAAAGAGAAAATGTGACAGATTTTAATTTCATGCATTTTTATGTTTGTCTTTCACCTTCCCAACAAAACCATAGCTACCTATAATGATGTATTTTGATTTCATCATTTATGTATTATTCTTTCCTTTTTTTTCCTATCTAAAACATTAAAATTCTTAGACAAAATGATGTGTTATCAAAATGTATTTTCACACTATTGTAAACCTAATTGCTTCATATGACTTGGCTTGTAACGATGTTATAGAAAATGGAACGATTGAAAATATTAGGCTAAAAGCTATGGTATCTACTTTTAAATGTTTAAATTCGATCTACATACTTTCATTAAATATTAATGTTCATCTTTTGTTAGTATAGAGTTGATTTTTATCGGAATTGATAATAATTTATTTCCAAACTTTATAAAGAGAAGGTTGATATGATAGATTTCTATTTTAAAAAAAATAGTTAACAATAAACTAACGGGTTGTTTTCAAATATACAAAAATGAATCAAAATATTTACAAAATATAGCAAAATTTAGAATTATCAATAATAGACACTGCTATCAGTGTCTATCAGTGACATTGATAAACAATGATAGGAGTCTATCAGTGTCCATCAACGTCTATAATTGATAGTTCTAAAATTTTGTTATATCTTGTAAATATTTTCAACAATTTTACCATTTGAAATAATTTCTCTAAACTGATTGTAAATACTATTTTTGAGATTTTTTTAGAGTGGATACTAAATTTGAACATATGAAAGTATTCGTGTTAAAATAGAATAAGTCTCAAAGTATTGAAATAAAACGGTAGTTAGTATACCCCCTTAAATTCATATATTATACTTAGGCCTAGTTTGGAATTATTTTAACTTTTAAAATAATTATTGGCAATTGTGTTTCTAGAAAAATCAGCTATAAAATGAAGTACATTCATATTTGATAAATTTTATATTGAAACCCAAAAGTGTAAGTTATAATGTTTCGTAATAATGCTAAATTATTTTGATTAACAATTGACTACATAGCCTTGCTATCAAAATTTGCACAAGCTTGGTAATAAGGTTACAAAATACCCCTGATTCTTAAACTTTCATAAAAATAATAATTTAAACCTTAAACTTTAGTTAACAATGTTTTAGTTCCTTTACTCTCAAAGTTCTAACAATTCTGTCTCTAAACTTGAATAAGTAACAATTTAGCCCCTAACTTTGAAATTTCTAACAATTTAGTCCCTATTATGAAAAATCTTTTCAAAATTCAATGCCAACTTTCTTCTATAACAACTAAAACCTTAGAGTTAAAAAAATATGCTTTTCGATCCGTTTATTCATATACGTGTATAAGAAATTTCATTAAATTTTAATAATATTTTTTTTATAAAAAAGACAATCATTACAAATTGTAAAGTATAGGAACCTAATTATTAATTATTAAAGTTTAAGATAAATTAATATAATATTGAAAGTACAAAGACAAAACATTACCAAATACCAACCACAATTTAAAGACTAATTCATGAATGTTGGAGGATCAAAAGTGATTCTTACTCTACTTTTAAAAGAAATATTTAAAATGTAATATCATATATACTTTCAACTTAAATTGATATTATGTTTACTCTAGATTGTTTGTTAAGTATAAGATTCATGGTTAGATATAAGTGAAATATGTGCTATTTATTTATCTTTTTAAATGGTGACATTGAGCTAATCAATTTAAAAAAATTTTAACTATGAAAATGAATGTATGGTTAAAAAAAAAAGATGATTTCTAACAAATATATACACAATGAATTTTGCCAAAGCAGTTAAAGGTTTTTACATAACCACCATCAACGCTCTCAAAAACAGTCTCAAATGGAACACAAGATTGCATGGTGGTTGTGGGAATGGTTGAAGAGGGAGGAGCTAATATTTGTGAAGTTCAAGAATATGGAAAAAGATGACAAAACTTCACAAAGGAATGACAAAACACTTTGCATTTGGTTTAATCCTATTCCTATACACAAAATTAGAGGATTTAGAGCGAAAGGTTTAGAGCTTACATGAGCTTGTAGATATTGTTCTTTTTATATATCACAAAATCACCTTCAAGGGAATTTAGCAGAGCAACTAGAGATTCTTCTTCAGACCCTTTGAACTGCTCTATTATATTGTTGAGTGTAACCTGCATTATCAAACCATATTGCATTATTCTTCATTTAAACCGTGTTATGGTGGAAGTTCAAAGAGGGTTTGGAAGGATTAGCATAAGAGAAAAAAGAACACATATTTCAGACTTCATTTCACTTACCCCATCATTGTTCTTCAACCACTCTACTAGCAAGCTCTCGGTTGCTTTTACCGGAACCCGACGTTCTTCCTCCAATTCACAGACTTTCTGGCGCTTTAATGAGACAGAAATTTCCTCCTCTCCATTTGATGGTGTTTCAGTTATGCAAGGCTCTTCTTTCTTCGGTAACGAAGTTGGACTCCCTGAAAACGATGACGTACCGTTCATGGGTTCGTCGGTTTTTCTATCCTGGTGGCTGCCGGTTAGGAGGCCTTCAGGGGACATTCCACAGCTTTGCATTACCAAACAAGCCTTGATGTGTGCATAATTTATCTGCCATTCAAATACCAACTTCCAGTCATACGGACGAAGGAGCATTCAACGGAAAAATAAAAAAGTACAGGCATAAAAGGAACAAGGAACTTGAAGGCATGGAGGACTAAAGTTAAGAAACAGAAGGCATATTTTACAATATCCAACTCACTTCCTCTGGTAATTCATCTTTTATAGCCTTCAACTTCTCAGCAGATCCGACCTTCATAATAGCAGATTGAACGTTGGAAAATATCCGACATGTAAGTCCAATCTCATCACAGAATTTGGTCCAGTCAATTGCATATCCTTCCTGGACTGCATCAAGAATATACCCAGAAACAGTAGTCTCTTTGATGGGTGCTGATCTACCAGGGAAGTTCTATTTTCCAAATAAATAATGATATATCAGAATAACTTAATGGGAAAAGAGAAATAGCTCTAGACGTTTAAAGTAACGAGTGATTCTGAACTGGTTAAAATCACTTTTGTTATTTTCAAACTCACTTTGGAATATGCTTTTAATCATTCAAAATCAATTTTGATAATGCAAAACTAAACAATAACTTGACTTGGCATGACTAAAAGCAAGTTTCAAAGTGATTTTGTACATGACAAAAGTGATTTTAACCATTTCAATATCACTCTCAAGCATGCACTAAACATAGTAAGGGCGAGGCTTGTATAATTTCTAGAATTGTAAAAAGTGCTTTTTTGTTTTCAATTAAATGCGTTGTTCAGAAGTTTTGTGGTGTTTGATTACAAAAACAAACGTGATTTCGAAAATTCTAAAAACACTAGAGTGCTTAAATAACACAAATCTCAGTAGCCAAAATCACTCTAGAAAGGTTGTTTCTTTTCATCAGGCAAGCTTCTTTCAGGTCAAAAGTATCTAAAGTCAGAACATTGCAAAGTTGCATTTGATATTTGCAACGGTCTAAGCTGATTTGAAGTTCATTTTCAAGCTTATATACATGGGTGAATTTCAATGTGTGAATAAGCTTGTAAATTGCTAGCCTGCTACCATGTTCATCTTCACAAACCTTTTTCCCTCAATAACTTCGAGGAAAAGAAAAATACTTACAGCAATTTTCTGTATTGAGAGACCATCTTCATGCCACATTTTCCAAGCTTCAAACTTTGCCGGAGCCAACGGTCGCCATTGGTTCGATTCTGTATAGGGTTTTCTCGTTGTAGTACCTTGTCCATTTCCTTCTTCTTTATATTCACCATCCAGTGAAAGTCCGACTTCTTGTGATAGACGCTTGACTGCTTGAAGAATTAGATCTCCGTGCATTTTTAGCAGATGCTGTACCATTATTGAAGTTCATTACTGAATTGTCTAATAATCATTTCATGTCAGAGAAAATAACAATCCCACAACTTTGCTAGTTAGAATCTAATAGCTGAAGCCTGAATGTGCAAGATAATGGAGTCGAACTCTGACTCTAGATGTATGAAATGGATCATACAAAATATTGATAAATGTGTATTGAAATTCAATAGCAATTTATAGCAAACTAGCATAGCACGTGTATGAGGTGTTGACATTCGAGTAAGAAATCCATGTCGAACAAGCATACATAAATACAATGTTAATGACTTCTTTTCAACCCCATAGAAATTCAAGAATATGTAGTCGTGTAATCGTGACGGACATACCTGGTTGACACCATCAATATTTGCCAATCTTGCCTTGGTAGATGGTCTGGTCAATGCAATTCGTTTAACTGTTTGATCACCACATATGGCATACCTGCAGAAAGGAAGTATTGTGATGGTCTGGTCAATGCAATTCGAGAGCTCCCTCCACTCCTACAATGCTAAGTGAGCTACAATTTAGCAAAATAGCAAAAAGATGCCTTCCTCCCTCTCCTCACTCACCCAAAAACCTCCCAAAACGTACTAAGTAATGGGACCATATGGGCAGCACAAATAACAGTCCACACACATAAACGTATAAATTCTCTCATGTATTTACGTGATTCGGTCCCTCTCGCTTTCCTTTCTTCTTCCATGTATACACTTGAGTGATTTGGGGTCTATCATATTGAAAGATCAAAGACAAGAAAGGTTTTCCATATAAACCACATACATACAAACAAATCCACGATGGAGTAAAATGCTAGTTTTCATAATGAGCAGCTTAAAAGTATTTGCAGAACCTACGGAGCAGTTCCAGCGCTCCTAGCAAGCTTCATTCTCTCTTCTAAAAGCATTTGAAAGAGTTTTTCCTCAGCCTGGGTAGAAATAATCAAGCAAATACAAATGGAACGATCAAAATATAATAGAACTGAGAAAGGTAAAAACAAATAAACAAGGAAGGAAATACGATGGTTTACCTAATTTGTCTACCATTTAATTATATGATCAAACATCATAAGAGAGCCAGTGATAACATAGAAGAGTAAGCCAAGAATTGCAATATACAAAGAAAAGAATAGCAAGACACGAATGATTTACCGAGTTAATAAAAAGGCCTCACGATATACTCATTCAAAGACAAGCATGCAGCAGGAGAGAACCCCAGTGGGAAAGGTTAATTGGAGCAAAGAATATAACAAATAATGACAATTATCTCCATATAACACTTCTAATAACCAAAACCATGAGTACTCAACATAATTCATGTGCAACTTAACTATTTTCAGAAAATAACTATCTCAACCCATCAACATTTTGACAATAGGAAACGGGTAAAATAATATAAATAAACAAGGCATGAATAGGCAATTAGTATTTAACATGCAAACCTCTGAAAGTTCACTCTTCAAAGTAGCCAAATTCTCCATTTTCCCAGATTCACTTAATGCACTGTCAGTTTCATTCTCACCAATCATTTCACTCGTCACCGGCAAAATTAGAGGTGGTTGACAGTCATGTCTGGCAGAATTGAGAAATGTTTCCCCTTTTGCACTGATACTATTGTTAAGAAGGAAGGATTATTCTAATTGTCAGTTTCAAATTCAAATAATTTGAAGAAAATGGGCTTAATTGGACAGGAGGGGAGATGTTTACACAAAAGCATTAGCATTCCTATTGATAAAATTTGAAATGGATGGATAACTGTATAACTCTGAAGTTAAGTAGCAGAAGTAAAAGATTGGGTGAAAGTAGATGACCCTATTGTTCTGTAAACATCCCGTATGTTCTCTGTCAAATAGCCTGCACAAGAATACAATTTTGTACACAATACGTTAAAACTACAATACAAAAAGAAGCAAGACAAGCAATTCTAGCCAAAAATAAAAAAAAATTAGACTAATATAAGGTCAATGAACACTGGATTTGTAAGTTAAAGCCTGCTATACATGACAAGCCAAGTTTTGTTTTGTAAGTTTGACAAAGAAAACAGTCGGAGTTGGTTTTATGATGAATATATCTCCTTTTTATCAGATTTATTTAACTCAAAGGAAAACTCAAGTATCCGTTTAAGACACTGCCTGAGTATGACAAAGGAAAATGCCTGAGTTTTTCAAGTACTTGAGTTAAGAATGTTGCATTTAAGACACTGCCTGAGTATGACAAAGGAAAATTCCTACAATGCTCAAGTACTTTTGGCTGAATCCCCATCTAGATAAATGCAATTCAATTTCCTTCACCTACCATTAGAAATTAGTTGACTAGCTAGCGCTTTCCACCAATTTGATGAGTATTCTCTTCCAAGGCCATGAAGTGGAAGCTTGTCAAACTGAGCATCAAGTATCTTCTTAGCCTGCAAGCGCATGAAAGAATGTTAGATTAAGCAAGAAGTAAAAGTCAGAAAACAAATGTGCATTATGTTATAATGTGATCGTTCCTTGAGCAGCATATTGTTTTAGAAAATTTCACGATGCAATACCACAAAGGGGTCCTCTATCAAACTACAGGGCGTGACAGCCAGGGGATTGAATGAATTGGAAAAGTAGGATAATCTGTGTTTCAGAAGTCCCAAAGTTTCATATAGCACAGACACAGAACTTACTCTAGATCCACGAAGAATATCCACAGGCATGTTCAGTCCCCATTTACTCCTGCATGATTGGATGCAGGCCAATAGAAGAAATGCTTCTTTTGACATGTCACGCTCCTTTTTTGAGATTATGCAGTTATCACAATTTCCTGCCAGAGGCGTTGATAAGACAACTAAATAAAATTCCAAAAGTGCTACATTCATAAATAAACAAAATATATACACATTACAAAAGAATCGATCATGCCATCATCAAACAACAATTTCCAATCAATCTATCAATAACACCAAATGAAGATATTTAGTTAGGCATTGTATGATTATATCTCCAGCACCACATTTAAAGTGAAGAACAAAAGAAGATCAGGAAAAATCAAACACTCAACCTTTGGAGTTTGGAGAAAAACAAATACCATTAGAAGGCCCAGATGGAGGACAACACTCACCAAGGAAGGAAAGAATATGTAGAAAAAGCTTAAGAGGAAATTTTAATCGATCAGGAGGATCGACATTTCCATTTATATGCCTGAAGCCAAGGGAATATCCTTAAATACCCTTGAGACACCATGAACCATATATCACCTCGTCCCAAAAGGGTGATGGTCATTTAACCTGAAGCCAAGGGAATCATAAGAAATTCCCCACGTTGACTTTAACATTTTTTATTAAAAAAGAAAAATCAAAATCAAAAGCACAAAAGAGTTTATGCATGGGGCACTAAAGGAAACTTTGAAGTGAGCTCTTCCCCAACGTTTCCTGCAGAAAGCTCTTAGCCACAGAAATCTGCAACACATCTCTTTGTGTTTGAAAGGGCGGACAGTAAGTATTTTCTCTAGATGACGTTGGACTGGGAGATGTACACCATAGTTGAAAGCTCTTAGGTATCCAAATATGCAATAATAAAATACCCAACAAGACAATTCCCAAGAAACAGGGCAATGCCCTGAATTGGTTTATTTATATATACTTCAAGGGAAATACTACAATGGAAATCAACAGTACTCAAGAACAAGAGGATAATAAGAGAAATAACAAAAATGGAAACTAAGAACCAGCCAATTCAAGAGGGCCAGAAATCTCTCCTCCAAAAGCTGCTCCAGCTTTTCCCAAAATATTCCACACCCCTTAGACTCTCTTCCTTTCTGTTTTATAACCAATTTTGTGGTCCTCTCAGCAACCTAGTGGTCCCCTCACCTCCTTTTTCCCCAATTTCCATCCCCATGATTATTCCCTCCCTCACTTATAATTTTTGGTGTAATCAGGGGCTTAACAAAAGCATACACCAACAACCACCACAGCCTCTATATTAACGAGCATTAAACAAACCAGTGGTTTGGGGATCTTAAATTTCTGAGAAAGTTGAAGACTGTAAATGCTTCAGTCTCTAACAGTGTACAGAATCAGAGGAATTGATTGTTCAAGGATTAAGCACCAACGCACCATTTTTTCAAATGATTTATCCTCCTAAAGTATGAACTCTTCCCCCCACCAAAATTCCCAATAGGTATGCTAGTAAAGCATATTAACCACAATAGAGACAATTTTCCAATGTCTTCTGCAAATCACTTTAGAGCTTCACTCTTGTGCATAGGCACCATAAATACTGACAATAATCCTATGCTAAATGGTATAATCCTCCAAAACCATTTGGCCAAAAGGGAAGAATTAGAAAAGGAATAAAAAAAAATGACAATATGCTCTTTACAAAATAGAATGACAGGAACAACAATGAACAAAGATGTCAGAATCTGAAAAGTACTGAATGAAATTGAGACTTGATTACTGGAAGATAGTCATCAAATAAAACCGAGTACGACAAACCACATTTATCAGACTGAGATTTTTCCCCAAAATAACCGAGCAAGAAATTTCTTCTGCAAGTTGCTATGGAACAATACTGTTGCGCAGCCATCAATGACTCCATAATAGCTCTTCTTTGGTTTTCCTAACGAAAGAAAGCAAATACAGAAGTATCCAGTTCAAATTTTAAACTATATACACATACACCAGTAGGGAAAGTGAATTCTTCATCAAATACAATGGTAAGTAATTTAAGAATGAAAGCACAATTCATACAGTATGTGATTCACCACAGTAGAAGTCTGCTTTAGTAAAATCACTTCTCGTGTAATAAAGCCAGCAAACAGAAGCAATACCATCTCTACCACATCGCCCACTTTCCTGGTAATAAGATTCTAGACTCTTTGGGCAGCCATAATGTATCACTTGTCTTATGTTTGGTTTGTCAATGCCCATACCAAAAGCAATAGTGGCAACCATGACTTGCAGTTCATCCCTTATGAATAGTCTGATTAAAGAATAAAAGAAAAGGTGTTACAATCAG
The DNA here is from genome assembly GCF_027475165.1 of Benincasa hispida. NCBI lineage: Eukaryota > Viridiplantae > Streptophyta > Magnoliopsida > Cucurbitales > Cucurbitaceae > Benincasa > Benincasa hispida. The sequence goes on along the minus strand of NC_143480.1, from coordinate 55,695,792 downwards.
AGAACCACACAAATAAAAGGCCAAATTAGCTACGGTTTCCAGCATTATTGATTAGAGAGGGAATCGAATTCATCTCCATAGTCACCCCAAGCTAGTGGTATAACCTGTGGGATTCTGCACGTGATTTTTTGTCCATTTGACCATGATAGATTCCAGCATTAATCCCTGCTTCTTCAAGTGCCTTAAATATCTACAAAAGTTTGGACCGAAGTTCACAAAAAGCCAATCAACAAGCTCAACAACATAAACCTGAAAGTGCATCTTGCACAAATTGTGCCAATAGCCCACCATGAAGACATAAGATCTCAAAGAGAATTAACAATAATGAAACAATCCTGTTGCTTGATGCTCTGGATTTATCGTGCTTGGTGAGTATGCAAATATTTCTTTAGCTATGCTTCTTAAAATGCGGTGAACTTGGAAATGGCATTTGTAAGAACTAGAAGCAAAAGAATATACCTGCTCAACATCTTTAATTGTCGTGCAGTAAATGATAGTTGAACCACCAGAGGCTACATATTTAGAGATATCAAGCACAAGCTCGTTCATGAATAATGGACCACGATTAAAAGACTTGACTCCATAAAAAAGATTTGTCCGATCAAATGAACCAATGGTAACTTGTGGATCTTTCATCTTCAAAGAATTAATAATGTCACTCCGAACCCTGGAACAACATGTGAAATAAATACCCAAAGAATTCATTCCCCAAGAAAATCTATTGAAATAATCCAAGTAAATAATTTAGGACCATAAACATTAAAATTTAAAAAAAAAATAATGCAAAATATCAAAATTCTCACCAAATTATTAAATGGAGCTGTAGGTAATGTCATTGCTATGGCTTATAAATAGAATCGCCATACAGCAAACATATGTGACACACAAGAGTTCCACTTTTCTTCATCATGCAAGTAAAATTTCAATAAATCCAAGCTTTACTCAATTAGTTAACGCATATACCCTCAACCAAAAGATTAGAGGTTCAAATCCCCCGCCCAAAAAGAGGAGGAAATTTTCAATAAATGAAAGAAGAGAAGCTTTTATGTCAGACTAACAAATTCTATTTAAATAAATAATAGTAAGATCAACCTTCAAATTAAAGTTCACCATAGATAGAGCCGAGTAAATAAATTTAGGACCATAAACATTAAAATTAAAAAAAGAATAATGCAAAATATCAAAATTCTCACCAAATTATTAAATGGAGCTGTAGGTAATGTCATTGCTATGGCTTATAAATAGAACGCCCATACAGCAAACATATGTGACACACAAGAGTTCCACTTTTCTCCATCATGCAAGTAAAATTTCAATAAATCCAAGCTTTACTCAATTAGTTAATGAATATACCTTCAACCAAAAGATTAGAGGTTCAAATCCCCCGCCCAAAAAGAGAAGGAAATTTTCAATAAATGAAAGAAGAGAAGCTTTTATGTCAGACTAACAAATTCTATTTAAATAAATAATAGTAAGATCAACCTTCAAATTAAAGTTCACCATAGATAGAGCCGAGTAAATAAATTTAGGACCATAAACATTAAAATTAAAAAAAGAATAATGCAAAATATCAAAATTCTCACCAAATTATTAAATGGAGCTGTAGGTAATGTCATTGCTATGGCTTATAAATAGAACGCCCATACAGCAAACATATGTGACACACAAGAGTTCCACTTTTCTCCATCATGCAAGTAAAATTTCAATAAATCCAAGCTTTACTCAATTAGTTAATGAATATACCTTCAACCAAAAGATTAGAGGTTCAAATCCCCCGCCCAAAAAGAGAAGGAAATTTTCAATAAATGAAAGAAGAGAAGCTTTTATGTCAGACTAACAAATTCTATTTAAATAAATAATAGTAAGATCAACCTTCAAATTAAAGTTCACCATAGATAGAGCAATGGAGTTCAATAACGACACAAACTATTGGGATGTAGTATGTGATAGCTCTGCTGAGGGATTTTTTCAGTCCAACAATAAAAACAAAGAACAAAAGCATTGAAAAGAGAAAAAGTAACAGGTGAAATTGGAAGAAATTTAGCTACCTACTTTTCAGTTGCAGTGGCAGTCAGGGCAACAAATGGAAGGCCTGGTAGAACATCGCGAAGTTTGTCCAGCTGTTTGTATTCTACCCTGTGACCAGAACCCAAAAGTTTACAGAACAATTAAGAGTACTAAAATGGAGAGAAGGAAACTTCACGCTCTAACATAAAGAAACAAAAAACCAACAATATGATTTCTCAGCTCGATGCTAACAACTTTGCTAAACAAGGAGCTCCAAATCTTTTCGCTAGCGACTTTCTTGCTGAAAAGTGAAAACTATACATCTAATTTCTTCTCACCTGGCTAAGGTGCATACCTTGTCCCGTTGTCTTTGGTACTTTTATGCTAATAAATTATTTTTTTCAAAAAAATAATATTCTTCCCTTTTTAATTTTTTCTAACACTGAAGCATAAAGCAAATTGCTACAATTTGATAAGAGAAATATTAATAATTTCCATGTACCTGCTTCAGTTGATTTTCCCTATCAACTCAGCCCGTGGACTTTTAGATTTGTTTTCTAACTTATACTCGGACACCACAAGTTGTTCGATTCTATGAGCTCTAACTCTCCTCATATTTATGTAATGCAACGATCCCATCAATGTGGAATACGTGCAGCTTCTATAAACCACACCCATTATGTTCTGCACTGAATCCTAACAAACCGTGTGATAGCACAAACCCATTCCTTAGAAGAAATTTTAAGAAATATGGTTCTTGATAAGCTGATGTGAAAATATGTAGACAAGAACAAGATATTGGGGACAACAAAGTAACATAAAACCAATCTCGCAACCAATAGACCACATATCTCAGGATAGGATCCATTGGAGTAAAGTTGAAGATTGTCAAATCCCTAATCAACACAAAAGCTTAAGTTGATAGGTTATGATAAATTTATTTATATCGATACTTTTAACACATATGAACGAAAAATGAAAAGGATCTAAGATTAACCTAAAATCATGCCCCCACTCTGAAATGCAGTGTGCTTCATCAACGGCAAACAAACAAATTCCTGCCTTCTTTAATTTTGACCAAAAACTGCAAAAGTGAAGTTCACAACATAAATAAAAAAAGGTGTTAATCACGACAGGATAGTAGAATGCCATGTATCATAACTCTCCATTTGAACCATCTTTGGCTACCAAGTAAATGTATATCCATTTCATCAGAACTACATGACATGGCTTCAGTATTATACAATCTATCCCACATGTGCAATTCCTAGATACGACAGAACTACTAGAATCTGTTCTAGTATAATGTAACAGCTAGTAATACCAAGCCATCCTTACAAGGATTCAATTGTATGAACATTGTTCCCCCTCGGGATGCTCAAGGACCATAATTTAAGTCTACAATTAAAATATCACTAGTTTTTAAGAAATACCTTTGCATGATTACAGAAGATCGCAACAAATAAAACTTATGATCAAACAGGACAGCAGATAGAAGGTGTGGGAATAAAATGGAGGCTCGGAAAGAGGCAGAGGGAGAAAAATAAAGACAGAATTAACTTTAGATATGCTCCAGGAATTTGTACCTGTTGGGAACAGAGCATGCCTTCTCTGGTGTCATGAACAATATATTATATTGACCATTCTCTGCCTTGGCTTGAACTGTGGAATCAGTCTGAGTACTTCCAAGGTACTCAGACTTGATGCCTCTTTGTTTTAAAGCCATTACCTACAAAGTCCACAATCCAAAATGGCTTAGGAAAAAGAAAATAGAAAAAACAATGGGTTTTTTTTCAGCTTGTACACACCTTGACTATTCTCACAAAAAGCAAAACAATGATAATGACAATAATCAATTACCTGATCTTGCATTAATGATATAAGAGGGCTAACAACTATGCCAGTTTTTCCAACAACCAAAGGTGGTACCTGATAACTTTAACAAGTAAAGATAAAAATTAATCACAAGTTAAACAAACAAGAACACGCAAACCCCAACAATGAAATGCAATCAATAAAACTCAAATGGTTAAGAACAAGCTACCATAAGGATTTCCCACTTCCAGTGGCCATGACAACCAAGCAATCCTTCCCTAGAAGAATATCCTGAATGACTTCTTTCTGATACAGCCTAAACGACGAGAATCCAAAGCAACTCTGCAACAGCACACCCATTACAGAGAACATCAATCAAACCATAACAAATTTCAATACCCACAAATTTCTTTTACAAATGCTGTCCTTATTGTTCACCCTTAACTCAATTACAAAGAAGTGCAAGTCCAGAAACAGCCATAGTAATAATCAAAACAAACATAACCCCATAATCAGAAACAAATGAAAATGAAGGAATAAGAACTTTTTCACCTTTAGAATGGTCTCCATCATTTGCCTCTGCTGCTCTTTTTTCCGGTGGTGTAGGCAAAACCGGGAGTTAAAGAAGACGACCAGGTTGCTTTCAGTTCTTTTGCGTTCAAGGGTGCCACACAGATTATAGAAATGATTCAGAAGTTTTTACAAATATTAATTATAGATGATGATGATTCCATTGTTCGATAGAACACCAAAGTTCCCGCCTTTTCGACGGAAAAGCTTTTTGGGCCTTAGAATGCCCCCTCCAATCCATTGCCATCAGACCGGGCCTTGAGCACAGAGCCCGGTTTTGCTTGGGTGAGGTTTTTTTTTAAAAAAAAAAAAAAAAAAAAAAGGATAATTGTAATCGGTAGCACTTTTAATTGAAAAAATTTCTAGTAGTACGGTAGTATGAAAAAATTTTATACTTATCTTACCACAAAAGTTTAAGAATTGTGTGAGATTCACAAAATAAATTAATAAATAATTTAATGATGTGTCAAATAATGAAGGTAAGGAGTAGGTACTATGATAGTACTAGATATTTATTCCTTTTAATACTAATAGTCAAGTATACACCAACATTTTTAAATAACAATTAAAAATATAGCAAAATCTATCAATGATAGACTTTATGGACAATCTAAATTTGCTATATCTGAAAATTTTTCGAAAATACAAAAATTGTGTCAAGTGGATTTACTTTTTTTTTTTTTTTTTTGAAGAATCCAGATAGACTTACTAAGTCATATTTTAAAAAATGTTTAATATAAGTTCGTTATTTTAGTACAATGATTCCAGGGATGGAGGGACTGAACCTCCAATCTCTTGGATTATAGTGCATACCAATACTACTTAGCTAAACTCACTTTGGTTTGGGTTTATATAAGTTTGTTTTTTATTTATTGGAATTTCATGAATTTATTTAACAATTTTAACTTACCAAAATGTCCTTATTGGAATTAACAGAAATTGCGCCAAATGGACTTATCTTTAAGTCAAATTTTTAAAAATATCTCATATAAGTTTATTTTTTATTCATTGAATTTCATGGATTTTACTACAATTTTAACTTACCAATTTACCTTTATTAGAATTCTAAAGAAAACACCCATAAACGTTTTACTGTGTTCAAAATATACATGAACATTTAAAAGTTTCAATCATATCTTTTAATTTAAAATTAAAAAAACAAAAAACAAAAACAAAAACAAAAACAAAAATAAAAAATACTCTTACTGTTAATTTCGATGAAAACCATTTTGTTCCAATAATATCCCTAAACTTTTCAAAAGCTTCAATAATACCCCTAACCTTTAAAATAGTTAAAAAAAAAAAAAAAAAAAAAAAAAAAAAAACATTTGTTATTGATATATAGATGAAAATCGTTAATACCTCATTTAATAAAATATATATATTTAAAAAAAATGTTTCAAAAACATCATTGAATTTTTAAAAGTTAGCATTAATACTCTTTACTTCTCAAAAAAATAAAGGCATTTAAAAATACTTAGTATAGTGATTAATTTATTTGAAGTTATCTTTAGCTAGAAAATAATCTATTTTAAAACAAATTATAAAGATACTCTCATTTTTTATATTGGTATTCTCATTCTCATTTATCCAAATTTTCTCAACTAAATATACACCAAAACTTCAAGCTAAAAGATAAAATCTCACAAGATCCCAACATCAAACCTTTCCTTCAAACTCACCAAAATGATAAAATAGCCAAATACAAAAAGAACATATTTTGTTATCAATATACATTAAACTCCTAAGTTATAATATTGTTCAAATATTTAAGTCTCAAGGTCCTTTGATGGTTCTATTATTCTCTTTCCTCTTATTATAATCTATGTGCCTTAACTGCATAAACAAAAGATAAATAAGGAGTATTGAAGAAGAGAGGAGATTGAAAAATTAGGAAAAATAGAGAAGTATGTTAAGTCTAAAGTACGGAGAGAAAGAGTAAATTGAAGAGAGATAATGAGGTATAGAAACACTATAGGAATTTTGGTAATTCCCAACGATCAAAAAAGCGTCGGCGATCGTAACCTCTCCCGACGGTAAAAAATAAGGGATCGGGATAAATGTTTATCCCGACGGTCTACGAAAAAACATCGGGATTTTAAAAACTCCCGACGGTCACCTAAGGAATCATTGGGCTTATTGCACTTTTGCCCGACGGTTATATTCAACTGTCCGGCTTTTTAATTTCTCCCGACGGTGTGTAATAACCGTCGAGAGTTATTATTTAAGCCCGACGGTGGTCAGTTATTCGTCGAACAAGGTGTGCAGTATACAAAACCCATCTACTGGAATTTTTATGTTATTCCAACAATACTCAATAACCGTCGACAATTATAAACTATATCCCAATGGTGTTCAGTCAACCGTCGGGCATTCGAAGAGTCTTTTGAAATTTGGTGGACTTTGGCCGACGGTTATGTCAGAACACCGTCGGGATTGCTAGTTTTTATGGAATTTGATGAACTTCGACCGACGGTTATGTCAGACTACCATCGGAAGTTCCAAACTATATCCTGACGGTGGTTAGTCAACCATTGGAGACTCGAAGAGCCTTTTTGGAATTTGGTGAAATTTGATCGACGGTTGTGTCAGACCACCGTCAGAATTGCAATTCTTTTTAGAATTTGGTGAACTTCGACTAACGCTTGTGTCAGATTACTGTCGGGAGTTCGAAGTTCCGCTGACGGTGAGTGGGTGACCGTCGGCACTTATCAACTATATCCCGACGGTCTGGGAAAAAAGTTCAATATAAATAGAATAGTCTTCTCCTCGATTCTTCTTCTTCCCCCGCTCGATTTCGTTTGCCCGTTCTTCTCTCCGTCGTTTTCGTTTGTCCGTCCCCCTCGAGTATCGTCTGATCCCCTCGGGTGTCATCCAGCCGCCGTCTCTGATTTCCCCCTCGTCGGACAAGTAACTTTGTTTTCCCCCTCGTGGAACCGGTTTCTTCTTTTTTTTTAATTTCGATTATGTTAACTCTATTATACATAAATAGTTTGAATGCGTATGTTAGCTCTATTATGCATGAATAGTTTAAATAAATGAATGTGTGTGTTATGTTTGTTTGAATATGTATGGGAAGAAGAAGAATGTTGATTGATGAATATGTTTGAAAATTATGTATGTTTGTTTGAACATGTTGGAAGAAGGTTGATTGTTATGCTCTATTATGCATGAATATGTATGTGTTTGAAAATTACATGGGACCCACAACTATTATTATTTATAATCTCATTGCAATTACACCAATTTAATTATGGTTTGATTAACGTGGCTTGATAAGTTTTGTATTACGATTTTGACATGTTATTAACACCATAAAAAAATCTCACTTTTTTATTCAATTATAATTAATTTTCATTGTAATTTGATCAGTGCATAAATAAAACTAATATGAAAGATTCAACACATTAAAAAATCCTTTTCTTGAGATAAGTTAACTATAACATTAATATCAATACACACTCAATTTGATCTATCAATTGTTAATCTATAGCAAATTAGACACGAAGAATTAGTAGATTCTTATCTTAAATTCTATCATTTTGATCCATAAAAATTAAATATAAATGAAAATGAAAATGGATCATAATGGTCACCTTTTTAAAGCAAGAAAACTAAAATGAACATCGAAAATAAAAGAACTAAAATAAATCAAAGATGAAAATGTGAATGTGAATGTGCCATGCTTATCTTCTTTAATCATAAGCCATGCTTATCTTTGGAATTCAAATATGTGAATGTGCTATAAAATAAGCAGCAAAGGCCTAAAATTTAATTGTTATTAGTCTAGATTGATAATCTAGATTAACATACTAAAATTGAATCTAATGTCGAAAGGCTTAGGTCAATTTTAGTTTTCATAAAATTGTTTTAGGAAAATAGCCTAGACATAGGATTTTAAAACTATCTCAAAACATCTCAAGTCTTTCTACTCTTAGATATACTTTTATAAGAGCAAATTGTATAAGATCAAAGAGGAATAAGGATATGTTTAGGAGTGATTCTAAAATAGTTAAAATGACTTTTGTCATTTTCAAAATCACATTTAAATGTTCTTTTTCATTTTATAACTTACATATTGTTGTATAACATATATATTATTGTTTACACAGGAACAATGGTAGGTCACACTGATGAGGAGGCAATACTAGAGTACTTTCAGTCAAAGCATATCGACGCATCATCCTCTGTGGGAGATAATATAGGTAATTTTAGATCCACATTTTTATATAAACTAATGCTTCATTAAACTAACGACGTATAATTTCCCCAGAGTATGGTTGTACGACTACCAGGGCTGGACGTGGATACTCTTAAAATGTTGATCTGGATAAATATGTTCAACAATTTGGGAGAATTACTATCGAGATCGACCATGAATGGAATAAACCAACTTGCAACAATGCAACGTGGTTTAGCAATGCTATTGGTACCAACGTTTGAGAATCTTTTTCCATTCGTTATGGATCATGGAGAGAGGTACCAATAGAAATACAAGAGCTTGTCAAAGATCGATTATTGGTAAGATGGTCAATTTATATTTTACAAATTATCTATGCATCGGCTTCCATACTAATTAGTTTTTCTTTTCTTTCTTAATTCAAAATCATTTTGTGTTAGACTTTGCCAGTAATCTGGTCAATGGTTTCATCGATGAGCAGATGAAAAATTTGTTTAAAGAGTATAGAGAGGAACTACACAGACACTACAAGAAATATACAAGTCTTGAAGAGGCACGAGCACACCCACCTGATCGCCTTAAAGACAACATAGAGGATCGACACTTTCTATGCAACAAGTTTAAATCCAGCGACTGAAAAGTAATAATTTGTGTGTGTGTGTGTGTGTTTTGTTTACTTACATTTCAATGACTCATTTCATCTTAATTTCTTATTTTCTTAGAAAGTGGCAGAGATGAATCAAAGGAATAGGTCAGCCTTAAAGTACACTCATACAGCTGGTTCTAAGACTTTCATATGCATAAGAGAATCCACGGTAAGCTGGTTAAAGTACACTCATCTTAATATCTTATTTTCTTGTGAATTGTTTTATAGAAAGGACTCGACGGTCAAACAATGAACCTAGTGGACTTATTTAAGCAAACACACTGTAGGAGTAATAACACATTTGTTAATCAGGTTGCGAATGATGCATATGTAAGTTTTTATTCCTCAATGTAACTTTATTCACATTTGGTCTTAATTATTGATATAGAGTCAAATGGTTGAGCTGAAAGAATCCTTCATCCAATAAGGGTCTGAACAAATATCAGAGGAAGAAATATGCGAGCAAATGTTGGGCGCAGGAGTGGGCCTTGGTAGGACACCAAAGGGTAAAAAAGTGAAAAAATGTAAGGCATCATTCGTCCAATGCATCTTCGTAAAAAATTATAGAGGAGCAACAACAAGAGATAGAATCCTTAAAGGCTAGATTGGCTAGATTTGACGAACAGAACGTCAAAAGACAATTTAAGATGGAGGATATGAAAACTATGCTCTTACAGCCCATGAAAGATAGATCAAACTAGGTATGAGCTCTTCAACTTTCGTAGTAAATTAATTATTACATTGTGTATGTTTTTATCCTACAGTTATGGTAACAACATAGACGTATAGTTATGTAAAGTATAGTTAATGTTCTGAAGTTGAGTTTAAATTTCATTTTATGCTAAATTAGATGATTGTGTATATTGTTATCCTGCAATTATGGTAACAACATAAACGTATAGATATGTGTCTCAGCTGGTTTATATATTATGATTGAGAATCATTTTGGGGGGTGGGGAGAGGGGGTGTTTAAGTTGATTGTGTAAGTTAGTTTATTTGATTGTGTAAGTTAGTTTGTTTCAGTTGATTGTGTAAGTTAGTTTGTTTATTACGAATGAGAATAATTTTGGGGGGTGAGGGGTGGGGATGTTTCAGTTGATTGTATAAGTTCGTTTGTTTATTACTAAGTTATGATTGAGCTAAATTGGTTTATTTATGATTGAGGTAAGTTGGTTTGTTTATGATTGATTTCAATTCATTATTCTTAGTTGATTTCTTGGTTTTTTGGTTTGTTTATGATTGAGGTAAGTTGGTTTGTTTAGTTGAGATTGATATATAGGATATTGAGTATTAAACTTATTTAAATTTGTATTTTGTAGGTATTTGGAGATTTTTATTGAAGATGCATCTCTCGACAAGCGTATCTCGACAAACGTATTTAGGTAGTAGATTTCTGTTAATGTTATTTTGGATTTAGGAATTGTGCATCTCCCAATATGTACTCTGTTATCATGTAATGTTTTTTTCGATTAAGAAAATTGTAGTTGTTATAGAAACTATTGAATTAAGGTTGTAGATTCAAACATGTTTTCTATATATCATTAATCTATTATAGACATTTACTTCATTTTGGCAATCTTATCTTAGTTTGATTGATATATGTAAGATTCAAATAGGCATGACATTTGAAAAAAAAAAACATATCTAAAAAAAGAAAATAAATAAATATATTTAAATAGGTATTTAAATTTGTTTATTTATTTAAAGAAATCCCGACGGTCTCCTGATGGTAGAGGGTTCGGGTAAAGAACTCCCGATGGTGATTAGACACCGTGGGGCTTAGTCTCCCGATGGTAGAGGGGTCGGGCAAAGAACTCCTGATGGTGACTAGACACTGTCGGGCTTTACAGATAGCCACCGTCGAAGTTAAGGATATAGCTTGACGGTTCTTAACCGTTGGGCGATAGATATATGCCAACGATCCACGTCACCGTCGGGTGAAAGTAAAATACCCTACGACACCCTCACCGTCGAAATAAATTACCTCATCTGACGGTTCAAAGATCGTCGGACTAATAGTACAATCCTGACGATATACCGTTGGGGGTTGTGCCTTTTTCCCGACAGCTTTCTTCAGGGTCGGGGGAAAGGCCTCATCCTTCTTCGTCGAGATAATTCTTTTCCCCTACGGCAGGGCTTCCAAACCGTTGGAAAAGGTTTTCTCGACGAAGCTTTCCCGACGGTTCGGCCGCCACGGTCGGGAAATGTTATCCCGACGGTGTTCTTAGCTTCTGCAGACGATCCTTAGTGTCGGGATAAACCCAAATTATTGTAGTGACAAACAGTGATGACATTTGTTAACCTTTTCTTAAAGGTAAGATTTCGTACCAATTTCGCATAACTTTTGAAAATTTAGAGGTATTTTTGTAACGAGGTATTAATGGTTTCTATTCATATATTAATAAATAATAATAATGGTATTTTAATTTTTTTTCCTCGTTTGAGAGTATTTTTGAAATTTTTGAAAAGTTCAATAGTATTTTTTAAAACGAAACACTAACAATTTCCACTTAAAACTAATAGTAGGGTATTTTTTAACTTCTTTTGAAAGTTTAAGGGTATTTTTTTTAAAAAAAAAAAATTAAGCTCATAATTTGATGAAACCCTAAATCCTAAACCACCCAAAAAATGCCTCTCTGGTCCTTTAATTTTTTTAAAGTTACCTTTATAGTCCATGAATTTTACAGAGAAGTTTAAAAGGACTCAAGTTTCAAAAGTTTAAAATTTGAAACAAATATGCAGTATCTTAATCACAAGTTGGTTGGAGTTAGTAAAATGGTTTGTACCCCTTAGAAAACAAAATTTCAATATTACAACTTGAGAAGTGCCAATTGAAGGGATCAAATCCTGAGTGGAAGCGTGTGAACGCCTTGCATTTAGATAATCGATTTTTAAATAAATAAAAAACAAATCATGCATTTGTAGGATAAACATAGGCATACTTGAAAAAAGGAAGAATAGGAGAAATCACAAACTTACCTTTGTTGATTCCTCTAGTTTTCTTCTTCCACCATTGTCATTAATCTCGAACTTCTCTAACGTAGAAGGACACCACCAACGAGATTACCTTGCTATTCTCTAGGATTCAAAGAACTTGAAAGTGTAGTCTCCAAGAACTTTGAGGAGGTAAAGGGTAGAAAATTATAGGGAGAAGTTAGAGAGAAGGTGGAGGCTAGATTTTGTGTGATATCAAAACCTTACCTAAAATGGCTACAAGGATGTATTTATATGGAGAAGGGTTAACCCCTTCTCCAAGAATTTCCTTTTATGCGCTTGGTTCTAATTAATTAAACAACCTTTATTAATAGGCACACTAATTAAATAACCATATATTAAATCTTATTTAATATATATTTAATTAATCATAGTAAATATCATATATTTATGCTAATCTCCAATCTTCATTATTTCTTAATCAATTAATTAACCATTAATTAAATAATTAAGTAACTATATTAAATCATATTTAATATGGAGTTAATTAACATATAAATTTTATATGTATACATCTCTTTATGGATCTAATTCATATGTATCTAATATTTTAATCTTATTCAAATATCTCTCTCTTACATAATTTGGATTATACATCACATATGTAATTAACCATCATATATTAATCTTGTTAATATAAAATTCCCTCATTTGATTTGAACAATTGAAATCAGTCCTCATTACTATCCTTTGGTGAACTAACAAGATGACCTTATGAACTTACAGATTAGAAGCTCCAATGATATGAGATTAACTGATTAAATTCCTTTAATCCAATTAATCAATATTCGTTAACTACCGATCACTCCATTAAATACTGATAGTTACACTCTTCGTACTGTAGATATATTTTTGTGCCAATGGATATAACCAATCAACAGTGAGTCGACCATTCACAAATCACTCATAACTATGACTTAGTCAAATTACCGTTTTACCCCTGTAGTTAAATCTAAGCACCATTGATTCTTCAAATGAACAAGCAATTTATAGTCCAACTATAAACTAACACCTCTCAAGCCAAATGAGAGTAGGGTTGACAACGGGGTCGGGCCTGGCCGGGGGGGCATCCCCCGTCCTCGGTCTCGTAGGGTAAATTATCCCTCATCCTCGCCCCCGTCCCCGCCATTTGAAGGTGGGGCCGGGGGCGAAGATTCCCCGTCGGGGAAACGGGCCCCGCAGGGCCCCATTCGTGGCAGACTTCAACGGAGGAGAGGGATGAGCGAGAGCGAAAGGGGACTGAGGAGGGGATAAAAATATATATATAAATTCGGGGTCGGGGATTAAGTCGGGATCGGGGTCGGGGTGGGGATACTGTCTCCATCCCTACCCCGTCCCCGGACGGGGCCCCGAATAAATTCCCCGGTTTGACCTGATCGGGGAATACCCGCCCCGTTGGATTTTTTTGCCAACCCTAAGTGAGAGGTCGATGCATCATTGTTCAAGATCCATAATCGGCTGTTAATGGAGCAATTTATCTACTTTCTCAAGGGATGAGAATGAGTGAATTCCATATTGTGTAGACATTCCCAGCTCCCTAATCAGACATATCCCCAAAATGGTAGGCTTGTTGAATCGACTATTATGGTCACTCTCACCCATACAGATCAAAGGACTGTCGTCATAAACAGAAGTTCACAACTCACTCAGATTAAGGTCAAGTCTCCTATAATCATTCTAGTGAAATAATAGTTTCTTCAAGTAATGGTGTTATAAAGATAAACTAATTGTTTCGCGGTCCGATCTATTTATAAACTCCTTTATACATGATACCCTCACTCACACATCTTCACATGAACAATATGGTTCATATTATTTGTAAAACTTACATCTCATGTAACAATTATAAAGTGGGTTGTATCCATAGTGTTACCATAATAAGGCACTCAACCTTCATCAATTTATTGCATACCTTTTAGGTTATCACTTGAATATAGTCACCTGTATGTAAACCACATATTGTTCAAGTGACATCATATAACTTGGATCTTAGTTGATTAGATCGAATCAATATTGTCTAAATGTCAAATAAAATACTTATGATTTTATTAAATAAATATTTTGTGTTAACAAAACTACAAACCACGAGACACACTAGATTTGGGACATCAATCCCAACACCAATATCCTTTACATTTAGATTAATTAGAGGGAAAAAGTTTGTAGTTAGTAATCGTAGAGATGAGGATTAAATCTCTTATCTCGAGAGAAAACGTGTATAGCGATTACTATTTAGCTAAACTTTTATTATGTTTCATATTTTAAACTTCTTTTCATATTGATTTTGTAATATGGAATGTAATAATGGAATATTTCACAAAACAAAACTTATGATTAATCAAATTATATCACATTTAACTTTGAATTTTTAATTTTTTTTTTAATTAAGACCTCATTTACTTATATACTTGGTTGGTTCAATTTTTGTTTATAACTCTCAATAAAACTTAAGTAGTCCCTATATGTTGATGATTTATCACAAACTTTTTATTTATTATCGATTAGCATTTGTACTATAAATTTTTTAAACATATTCGCCATATTGTATTCTATTACATAAAAATTATTATTGTTATTTACCAATTTGGATAAATAATAATAATAATTATTATTATTGAAAATACATGGACTAAAATTGAAAAACTCCAAATTATAAGGACCAAAATTATATTTTATCCCTTACTTTTCAATAGTATGATATCGTCCACATTGGACATAAAACTCTCATAACTTTATCCATAATACGTCATGTAAATAAAGGCAATTGTGCTTACTTATATACTACGAACTTCTCTCTTTTATAAATAGTGTGGAAAACTTTATTTGTGTTAGGAGAATGCTCAGCTGGACAAGTCAAGGAGTCAACAAATGCCATGTCAGGAGTCCACCTCAGCTTCTCCTTGGCTGGTTACATAATTCGATAAACTGAAGGTAGTAGTCCAATTAATAGGCTATGAAGATGCAAAAGGGATATGGGACGTCATCCATGCCCTATTCGCAGTTCAGTCGTGAGCGGAGGAGGATTATTTCTGCCAAGTGTTTCAATGGACATGCAAAGGTAATTCCACAATGGTTGACTATTTTGAGTTAATGAAATTATATTATGATAATTTGGTACAAACTGAAAAGCCTAGTGACGACTCGAAATTTGGTTTCTCGAGTGCTACTTGGCCTTTATGAGGAATATAACCCAGTTATGCTTGTAATTAGAGCAATCCCGACATATCATGGCTTGACATGCAATATGAATTGTTGTCCTTTGAAAAACGTCTCAAGCATCAGAATTCGACCAAATCATCTTCGTCATTTGGCTAAAATTCTGCTTTCGTTAATGTTGCTTTTAATAAAAACTTGTCTGGTTCGAAGTCGCCAAGTCCAAACAATGGTCAGGGAAATAATCAACAACAATATAAATGGGTCACGAGGAAATCTCAATTACAATGGTGGTGAAAACACTTAGGGAAATAGGGGAAGAGGTCGAGGCAGAAGGTATCGACCACTATGTCAGGTATGTGATCGATATGGCCACACAACTTTTGTTTGTTATTAACGATACAATAGAGAATTTGTCCCACCTTAAAATCATGTTAGAGGCAATAACAACTAACAAAACACTACCAATGGCAAAAGTCCTACTCCTTTTGTCACCTCTCAAACCAACAATCAGCCCTTTGCCACTCCTGAAATAGTTGGGGATATTAATTGGTATGCTAACAGCGAAGCCACAAACTATGTCACTATTGATTTTCACAACATTGCCAATCCTACGGATTATACAGGTAATGAAGTAGTCACTATTGGAAATGGTGAACAGTTGGGTATATCATCCTTTGGTAATTTTTGCTTATCTAATGCTAATTGCAAACTTAAGTTAGAGAATAGGTTATGTGTACTCAATATTACGAAAAATCTGGTTAGTGTTTCTAAACTTGCACAAGACAATGTTGTTTTTGTGGAATTTCATGTTGATTATTGTGTTGTCAAGGACATATGGGCCAAACACTGTTGAAATGACCTCTTAGAGATGGACTATACCACTTAGAAGATGCTGAATTGAAACCAATGGATATTTCCACTAAAAGGGACAATAAATTCCACATACCAATGAACAAAAATAAGGATTCAACAGTTTTCATTCTGTATGGTGTTGGGATTAGCATGAATCTTGTTGGCCTCTTGGTCACCCATCATCACGAGTCTTAAATTCAATGTTAAAAGAATGTCATGAATCAGTTAAAGTTTATGAAAACCCTATATTTTGTGAATCATGTCAACGTGGGAAAGCTCATCCACTTCCTTTCTCTAACTTCAAATCTCGTGCATCAAATAAATTAACCTTGTTCACACTGACATTTGGGGGGCCAGCTCCATTAACGTCGACAGATGGATTTTATTATTATGTCTTATTCATAGATGACTACAGTCGATTCTTATAGCTCTACCTTCTCAAATAGAAATTTGATACACTAGATGCATTCAAACACTTTGTTCAGTTGATATGAACTCAATTTAATCCACCCATCAAGACTTTACAATCCGATAACAGAGGTGAGTATACACGGGTTCGTAAATTATATGCTTCAATGGGAAAACCCTCTCGTTTCTCATGTCCATACAACTCTGCTTAAAATGGTCATGCAAAAAGGAAACATAGACATGTGGTATAGATGGGACTTACCTTGCTAGCCTAGGCTTCTATCCATTACATTTATGGTATGATGCCTTTCTCACTACTTCATTTCTTATCAATGGTTTACCAACCCCTGTTTTAAACGGTAAATCTCCATTACATATATTATTCAACAAATCACTTGATATTACTAATCTTCAGGTGTTTGAATGTACATGTTTTCCTTGTTTAGGACCTTATAAGGACCACAAATTTCAATTTCACTCAAAAAAGTGTGTGTATCTGGGGCCAAGTGCGGTACATAAAGGGCATCGGTGCCTCAACAACGTTGGCAAAATATACATCTCAAAAAATGTAAAGATTAATGAATCTAATTTTCCTTTTTCCTCTGACTTTCAATATATTCACCTCAACCCAACTAATCCCACTAAAATTCAGGTCCATTATCGCCCTCAACCCTTCTTTCAGCCCATCGTAAATGATATGCCAAACCCATCTATCGAGGTTGTCACACCCGATGCTCAACAACAGATCCAACCCACCTTCCACCCAAATGAACCTTGCTCTCCTACTCCAGCCATATCCAACCCATTAGCCCAAACCTCTCCACAATCAAATACCCCGCATTCCCCTAACCTAAATTCTGATCTTGCACCCTAGCTGCAATCACCCTTCCTCTTCCCTAGTTACTCCATCTCCTCCGCCATAACCCTCACTGAAGGAAATCGGACTCGAGATTTCCATGAGTAGCGAAAATAAGATTGTTCCAAATTAGAATCATGAATGGACATTACAAATTACAGTCGAATATAAAACATGCGGTTATACAATTAATATATAAATTACAGCATGAACAACAAATGAACAAGGAAAAATTCTACGAACATTTGTCGCCTCGTCTCCAAGCTCCTTGCTCACGAACGCTCGAACAACAGCAACCTCGAATGCTCGATCTATATGACAGCAACACAACACGAACACTTCTCGTTCGAACTCAACAATCGCTTAGGTCACGAACGACCTCCACATAATCTCGAGGGTGTCGAGTTGAGTATGACACCACCAAGAAGACTATCTTGGTATTCTCAGTGTGAGAATCTAGAGGGTGGCCTCTGTTCGGACTTGGAATGAGGCAGGCGAAGGAGGAAACACCGATCGTGTACACGACTAGGTAAGTGGGTGATGGCAAAGACCTATCGTATAGGTCAATGCCCAATCGTCTAGCAAAAACTATGCGATCGTTTAGCTCAGTATTTGTCGCTTACAAACACTACACGATCATTTACTTCGGGCAAGCTATCGCTTAGTAAATACTCATCCAAGCTATCGTTTAGTAAATCTATATTTACTTGACAACTCTGTGAGATTCTTTTTGTGAGAGAGAAATCTCAAAAAACTTTTTATGAAAACTTACTAAAATTAGGAAAACCATTTTCCTTTTATCTCACGGTTACCATGAAAATCAAATAACCACTCATTCAATTGGTTATTAAAAAAAAGATTTAATTATCCAATAATTAATATTATTATAAATATAAATGATAACCAACTTATCATACTATATTTATAAACTATGATTTTAATATTTCATCTCATGAAACATATAAACCATAATTCTTTTTCTATTCCATGGTACTTAATGTAAATCTCATTTACATCAATCCTCCACTAGATGCATCTCATACATAATACCGATTATATCATATATAATCAAAATATCTCTTGTTAATTTGATCATTTCAAATCAACACCAAGAACTGATCCTCAATTTAATCCATTGAGCTACCAAGGGGGCCTTATGGACCTGTAGCTCGAAGCTCCAACGGTATGTGAATAACCGATTAAACTCTTTAGTCATTCCACTAAAGACCGACAGCTGAACTCTCTTTACCATAGATATATTATGTGTCCATCTTAACCAATTAGCAGTGTGACAACCCTTCACAGATCGCTCGTAAGTACAGCTGGGCCAATAACTGTTATGCCCCTGTAGTTACATCTAACTCGTTAAGTATCACTGATCTCTCTAATGAACATAAGTCATAATCCTATTATGACCGAGTCTTCTCTTCCAAAGAGAAGTTGTGGCCAATATGTTCAATCCTCGGAATCAGCCCTTAAGGGAGCAATCTCTCTACTTATCCCTGCTTCGGGAAATGAGTGAATTCCATCTTGTGGATTGAGTTCCTAGCTCCCAGATCATACAAGTCCCCAAAAAGGTAGGCATGTTGAGTTAACAATCTGGCCACTTTCACCCATACTAATCAAAGAACCACCCTCAAAGGCAGAAGTTCCTAAAACACTCAGGATTGAGGTCGTGTTACCTATAGTTGTTTAGGTGAGATGCAAGTCTTTAGTATCAACGATGTTATATACAGAGTCTAGTCATCTTGTGGTCAAGGTCTTATACAAACTCTTTGTATAGGACACCCCCGCTCGCACGTCTCAACATGATTGGTTAGGATCTATCATCTGTAGTAGTTTATAACACTTGCAAACTGATAACGGGCAGAAATGCACGTTATTACAGTGCTAAGTTGTTAAATAATGAAGGTTTGCATTGGTAAAATATGTTAGATTGCGTCTAAAAAGCATTAAGTTCATAACATTGCGGTCGCATGCGCTCATCGCATAAAAATGGTTAACTTTGATATTTTTGTATAGAATATGCGTTGACGCAAGGCGGAAAGCGCGATCACAAGAAATCAACGGACGAGCGCAGCATTACCGCAAGGCTTTGCGGTAATTTGTGCTCGCAAACATCTATTCAAGAAGGATTGCTGCATAAAGCCGACGCGACTTGGTGGACGCATATGGGTGAAAAGCATAATTAATCACGATGGGATAGAAAGCTGATGACGGTCGAATCCGAATTAAGTTGACAAGCCGCTAACGATAACAAGTACACTCAGCTTTTCGGTGACAGATATTCGGTGCATCAGTCAGAGAATTAAAGCCATCCCATCTGTGCAATCATAAAAGAGAAGCCGCCTTTCACCCTGAAGCTCTATAAATACCGAAGGCAACCTTCAGAAAAAGAGTGCAGCCGGTTTAGCAAGTTCGGATGGTAGAGAAATTTCCTTAGAATAGCTTTGTTCATAATTTTCCTTTATTTTTAGAAGGCGGAGCGAGAGAAGGGAAGAGACGCCGGAAGATTGCTTAGGGCAACTTGAGAGAGAACCCAGAGGCGTGAAAACAGAGAGCGGGCCAACTCTCGCGAGAGCGAGACTATCTTTTGAACATAGTAGAAAAGACAGTGTAAAAGCCTTGGGAAGCAAGAGATTGCTACCAGGCTGTTTATTCTCTTCTTACATTGTTATTTTGTATTTCAACTCTATCAACTATTTGTTAACTTCCTTTTTCTTCCTTATCAATCATGTTTAGTTTTCTCTCTTAATTTGTGATTGTGATTCGGAATTCAGGATATATTTCACATTTTAATACTTATGGAATAGAGGTATTAAAAATAAAATATCGATATGATTTTATTTGACAATCCTTAATATTTAACAATTAACATATCCATTGTTTGGGATTGTGTTCGCTTTGCTTAATTGCTTAAAGAAGCACATAATATATATTACATATATATTTGAAAACAAAACTAATATGAGAGTCGAGAGTGTACGTCACAAATAGAAATGTCACATGACTCATACGATCAAATTAGAAATTACAACATAAAGTCAAATACAATAAAACACAAATAGTCAAATACAACCAAAATCAAATGATAAATGCTTAATCGATAACTGACAACTTTGCAAAATTTGAAAGGTCTTGAATCTCTTTTTCATTGTCCATAACCGCTTTGAATCCTATATAATTAAGATTAAAAAGAGAAAGACAACCTCATTAAGATTTTAAACTAACAAGTTACAACTACAAAATATAAATGAATAAAGTTCAAAGTTAAACAATTGAATAAATACCTTATTCAAATAATGAAGCTTTTTCCATGCCATGTTGAACTTCAAGATCTATTGGACCAGAATTTAGCCAATTTTGAGTACAAATGAGAGTCTCCATATTTTTTGGAGCCAATGAATAACGTGATGAATCAGCAACACGTCCTTCTGTACTAAAAGTCGACTCAGACGTTACAGTAGATACTGGAATTGTTAAAATATCTCTAGCCATACGACTAAGAACCTCAAACCGATGACTGTTAATCTTCCACCATTAAAGTATGTCAAAATCACCTTAATTCTTAAATTGGCTTCCAACAAATAAATATCAATCTCTGACCCCTGTTCAAAAGGTGTAGTCCCATCGCCTTCAAAATCAATATCAATTGTAACATAAACAAAGTCTTCACCCACCTTTTCAGTTGGATCACAATCAATGATGGTCCTCGAGGCTGAGACACTTGGTGTATTAGTAGTAGTAGTACTCCCACTCCCACTCCCACTTCCACTCTCAGTAGTACTGTATTCATGAAAGAGACGTCTACAACATTGCTACACTACATTTTCCATATATTTGGCAACCCCTGGCCCAAAAAAAATTTAAGGTAAAAAGATACAAACCTTAGCTTTTTTCGAGGATCTAGCGCAATAGCAACATACAACAATAGATTATTCTTTTCATTGTCCCTCCAATACTTCTCAAATTTTGCCTACATGCTATTGGCTATTCCAACTAGCATTGCATTTGCACTACCATCATTCAAACGTATACAATTATGAACCACTGTAATCTTATGAAAAACCATATTCAAAGTGGTGTACAAAGAGCCTTAAAATTTCAATGTCATGTTGATTTTTTTAGGGAACGACTTTGTTTTATTTTATTTGTTATGGACAGATGGGGCTGTACATGAATTCATGTGTTAGACATGGCTTATGCATTTTCACCCATGCGTCTGAGCTCATGCGTTAGAATGAAGATGCACTAAACTAATATGCAATGACCACGCGTTCCTATCACAAGTTTTCTTGTGCCCGTGCCAAGTATAACACAAACGCAAGTTTCTCGGGTAATCCGAGGTCGAACACGGGGACTTATCACTCAATAATTCTTGTGAAGCAATGCATTTGAGGCAATGAAAAGAAAAATAAAAAGAAGTTAAATGGATGTACACACTATTCCTACTCCTAACTAAACAGATTGAGCAATAGAAGACTTGCAATGAGAATAAGTAGAGACACGACAACCATTAATGCATAGTAATGTTTATTATCTTAAATCGCCCGAGTAATCCCAGCTCATTGCATTAACGCGTCGCACACCTCTCGGTGGTCAGCCGCATGACTATATCTCTATAGTGCATGATTGCGTCGAGCATAAAATTGTGCCTATCTTTAGGAACAATGCGAACTTTGCTTTAGTGCGTTCCATCTCTTACCTTCTCAGGCAGTTAGACACGGCTATTTAACTTATAGACAGGCAATGCAACATCCCATAGACAGGCATTGCTACAAGCTTTCACCAAGCAAAGAGGATTAACTCACTATACTTGCACAACGCACACCTCTCGGTGGGTTGTTTCATGCGTCCTATCTCTAGGCTACAAGATTAAGCATGCGATTTTCTTTGATAAATAAACGCTGAAGATAAACTATGATAGAGATGAAGATGATGAAGAAGACGGCAATGAAAGAGTTAAGATTTGCGTTGATCACAAAATATCTTAATATCTCAAGCTAAAATGTAATACAATACAGAGATTAGAAAGGAGATGAAGGACTCTGCATCAAGGCTGCCGGTGCTGCCATGGTTGAATGGTGAAGATGTCTCTCTCGAGCTCTATCTCCGGCGAATGCTCCGATCGTCACTCGATCTAGGTTGTGGAGATGAAGAATTCTCCCTAGAAATCTCTTTCAAGCTCTCATCTGTGATCACAAGGCAGAAGCTCAAATGTCTTAAAATGAAGGTCCCAAGGGCTATTTATAGAATTTGGACGCCGATAGATATAATGATGATGGTATGGCTCACTGTTGCTTTTGTCCCGGTATGGGCATTGTCACATTGCCTTATCTTGTTGATACTCCCAAGGTATGCATCCGAGCTTAATTTAGCTGAGGTTATCAACGCGTTCTACCCATCTTGCGATCTTCTATTATGGCTATCACTCCGTGGCCGCAATCTTCATTTGGTCACCACAATTCCCATGCGTTGGACGCATGCGATTACCACAACTTTCATGCGTTGGACGCATGTGATTACCGTCTGCGATTGCTTAGCTCATGCGTTTGTCTTTGCGATCGCCTGGCTTCAGTGCATGCGTTTGTCTGTAATTGCTTATTTCAAACGCATGCGTTTGATTCCTACGATAGCTACAAAAATAGACATTTTGGCATGGAGTAATGTATAATATTGGGGTCAGTGAGGATTTGGGTGCTAATTGACGCAAAACTCAATTTTTTGCAAATTCTAAGTATTATCACCGTGTTTTCTACTTATTAGCCCTCATGATTCTAAATAAAAGACATAATAGTTATCACGTCACATCATAAAAGACCTTTAAAAACCTAATCAACATCTTAGCATTTGTCCAATCTTCCTTATTTGCTGACAAATCGTGTCTATAAAAAGCATCTTCATCTTCTAATCTATCAAAATCCTTTTCAAACTTCACAGTTGCCTCAAACATCAAATATGTAGAGTTTCATCTAGTAGGAACATCAAGACACACATAACTCTTACAAGAAAAATTTTCAATTTCAATGCACTTTTTAAATTTAAAAAAACGTGCAAGAAAAGATCTTATAAATCATACAACATATTGAATCCTTTCAATACAATCATTATCTTCCTTAAAAGCATAACATACTATGATATTTAATATATGAGCACAATAACAAACATGCAAAAATTCTCCACCAAACAATAATCTCTTATCAAATCTTTTCAGAAGATAAGCAAGGAAGTGTCATTCGAACTTGCATTATCAACCATCAAAGTCATTACCCTTTCAATTCCCCAATCCTTCAAATTCTTTTCAATGATTTTACCAATAATATCACCTTTATGATTCTCAATTGGACAAAAACTAAGTATCTTTTTATGTAATCTCCAATCATAATCTATGAAATAGGCAGTTAGTACCATGTAATTTATTTTTTGTCTCGATGTCCAACAATCCGTAATGAGAGAAACTTTATACTTCTTATTCACAAACATGTCTTTCAAACGATTTTTCTCATTAACATACAACTTAAGCACATCTTTAGCCACAGTAAACCGAGACGGAACAACAAATCTAGGTTGACTTGCACATGTTAATCTATCGATAAATTTCTTAAATCATTTACCCTCCACAAACTTGAATGGCAATTCGTCAACAATTACCATTTCAACCAACGCTTCCCGACAACTCTCTAAACTCTATGACTCACATACAAGTTGTGGCGTATTATCCCCAACATTATCTTGTCTTTAGTTTTGAAAGCTAATGTCATTTGGGTTGGATCTCTCTTTTTCTGGTAAGGGTATTTTTACAATTTTTCAAATGATTCTTCATAGTCTCAGTACCATTACGTTTAGAATGACATGCATAGACAACTCCACAGTACTTACATTGAGCATGAGGGTCTTTAGGATCACTTTTAGCCTCGCAAAATGATCCCAAACCATGGATTTTTTCACAACCTTCCTTCTTTTTGGTGGATTTTGAACATCTGATGTCTCATTTGCTGAATCAACATCAACGATATTTGTATTGACATCCGTTTCTGCATCTCATTAATTTTTTGAAGTATCAGTTGCAGTTCCATCAAACTCCATATCCGTTAAATCCATATAGCTGAACCACACCATGTCAGACGTCAATATCACATAATTCACAAAAACTCCAAGTATTTCAGCTTTACAAAAACTCAAGCCTTAAAGTATTTACAAAAACTCAGATACCCATACCCTTATCACCTTATGCATGATATATGGGCAAATAAGGAATCCGTGCCAAAACACACAATACCTCTAAGTCTATACAAATAGTCTAAGCTCGAATAACTAGCTTAAACATAAAGAACAACGATGGGAGCCACTTTATAACAAGCAAATAATTTTATGATATGGATGAGCCACTTTTGTCTTCAAATTCACCCTTCCATGATCTTATATGTGCTATTCATCTATTTTCTTTTCCCTTTTTCCTTTTTATTCGATTTTACATCCTCTTTTGTCATTAGATTTTTCAACCCATCCTATTTTATCCTCATATTCTCTCATATTACACACACACACACACACACACACACATATATAATTTTAAGGAGATATAATTATTTACTAATTAACATATCTAATTTTCAATCCTAATGAGTGATGACTTAAGAGTAGAATCAGCGACTCGAGTATTTTCAATCATCTTAAGTTCAGATATCTACTTGAATAATGGGGAAGCATTGAATAATTCTTATAGAAAAATAGGCAGAGAAACAATAACAAGATACTATCATAACACACATTCGCATAGGTAAAATTTTACATTCAATAATGAGGAAGCATTTGACAATATTTGTTGAGTATTCGATTTTCTCCAACACTAACAGAAATAAAACTTTACATATAAATAACTCTATTTTTTTTTATTTGAATGTAAAAATCAGATGTGCACTGTGCAGTGTAAGGACGAAGAAGAACGAAGAACATCGGCTGGAACGGATACGGACATGCAGGTTGCAACTCAACGAACAACTGCCGTTGGAATGGAAGAAGGAGGAAGAATGAAGAAGATCGACTGGAACTAAGAAGAAGAACGAAGAATGCTGGACTGGAAATGGAAGTGTGAAGATCGGTTGGCTGGCGCTGCCTCACTAAAATGGAAGAACGAAGAACAAAAAGAAACCCTAACCATTTTATACACACGTAATAAATTATTTTTCTTAAAATAATAAATCAGTCGGGTCGAGTCGAGATCCGGCCGATAGCTCGCCCCTATCGCCATTCAAATCGATTTTAAAAACCGTAAATCGACACCGACCGTTTTCATTCAATTTCCAACCGTCCGACTCCATTTCGGCCGGTTTGGGTTGGCCACTTCGATTTTTAGGTCTAACATGCTCACCCCTATTACAGAACATTTAAGTTATCACTTAAACATGATCTACCCGTATGTCTCTATATACATGTTTAAGCTACAAGATTGTTGGGATTGATGTCCTAATTCTTCTAGAGTCTCGTTGTTTGTAATTATACACATTGTTTATGAATAAAATAAGCGTTATTTCATTCTGGTATTTACTCATATCCAATATACAAAGCTCCATGGTTAATGTATGTAAACTTAAGCATGTATATGAGATATACAAGTGGATCATGCCTTAAGTGATAACCTAAATAGGCCTATAGTATAAGGATTAAGGTGAGATACCTGATCCTGGTGACACTACAGATACGACCCGCTTTGTAGGGGTTTGCAAGTGTTGTAAACTACTACAAATGGTAGATTTTGACCATTCATGTGCAGACATGCGAGCGGGGGTATCCTCTACAAAGAGTTTGTATAAGACCGGACCCCGAGATGATTCGTCTCTATATATAACGTCGTTGATACTGGAGACTTACATCTCACTTAAACGACCATAGGTGACATGATCTCAATCCTAAGTATTTTAGGAACTCTTACCTTTGAGGGTGGTCCTTTAATTAGTATGGGTGAGGGTGACCAGATTTTCAACTCAACATGCCTAACTTTTTGGGGACTTGTCTGATTTGGGAACTGGGAACTTAGTTACACAAGATGGAATTCACTTATTCCCTGAAGCAGGGGTAAGTAGATAGATTGCTCCCTTAAGGACCCAGTTATAGTAGGACTATGACTTGTGTTCATTAGAGGGATCAGTGGTATTTAAGAAGTTAGATGTAACTACAGAGGCATAACGGTTATTGGTCGAGCTATACTTACGAGCGATCTGTGATGGGTTGTTGCGCTGTTTATTGGTTAAGATGGACACATAATATATATGTAGTAAGGAGAGTTCAACTGTCAATCTTTAGTAGAGTGTCTGGCAGTTAACAGATGGTGGATCTCGTGACTAAAGAGTTTATCAGTTATTCCCGTACCATTGGAGCTTCGAGCTATAAGTCCATAAGGTCCCCTCGGTAGCTCAATGGATTCAAGTTGAGGATCAGTTTCTTGGTGTTGATTTGAAATGTTCAAATTGACAAGAGGTAATTCGATTATATATGATATGATCGGTATGGTGTATGAGATGCATCTAGTGGAGGATTAATGTAAATGAGATTTACATTAGGTACCATGGAATAGAAAAAGAGCTATAGTTTATATGTGAATGAGATAAAATATTAAAACTATAGGTTATAAATATAGTATGGTAAGTTGGTTATCATATATATTTATAATAATATTAATTATTGGATAATTATCTCTTTTTCTCTAAAAACCAATTGAATGGGAGGTTATTGGTGGTTTCATGGTAACCGTGAGATAAAAGAAAAAATGTTTCCTATTTTTAATAGTTGTTGATTTGAGATTTCCATTATCGGAAAGTTCTCACGGAAAGGTTGTCAAGTAAATTAGATTCACTAAATAGTAGCTTGGAGAGTCTAGATGATCGTGGAGTGTTTCTATACGATAGACACTCAGCTGACCGATGAGCTAAACAATCGCATAGCTTTTGTTAAATGATTGGGCATCGTCCTATACGATAGGCTTTGACATCTCCTACTTACTCAATTGTTTACACGATTGTTCTTCCTCCGGTCTCATCCTCTAACCAAGTTCACACAAAGCCCACACTCTGGATTCTCACACCGAGAATACCAAGGTAATCTTTTGGTGGTGTCATACTTAACTCGACACTAGTCGAGGTTTTGTGAAGGCCATTCGTAGTGTTCGAAGTGTTCGTGACCTTGGTGATCGTTGTGTTCATGGTCGCGTTAATCGTGCAGTGTAGCGGTCGAAGTGTTCGAGCGTTGTGTTGCCATCTTGCTATGAACGAGTGTTCGTGATCAAGGGAGGTTGAAGATGGGTATTCAAAGGTATGTATAATTCTATCCCTTGATCTGTAGTAAAGCATGCTATAATTTCGGTTGTTACACATAGTCTGCTGTTTCCATTTGTGATTGTAATTGTAATGTTCATATACGATTGAAATTTGAAACGATCCTTCTGCTGCTCATGGAAATCCTCATGTCTGATTTTCTTCAAAGATAACCTTGGATGTTAGTTTATTGGTTTGTGGTTAATGCAACAAAAATGTGGAATAAAATATCATATATTTTATTAAATAAACAATGAGTTTGTTCAGGTCATTTACAAATTATAGGACCCTACGAGATTTAGGGCATCAATCCCAACAATCTCCCACTTGACCTAAAACTAGTGGGGTGTACAATATAGTCAAAATATAAATTATACAAATAATAAACTAGGGCATAACACACGCCCAGTACAAATCTCCCACTTGTCCTAGTCTAGGCATGGCCTGTCCCCTAGACCCATACTCTACAGATGACCCTCAAACACCTTAGCCGTGAGGGCCTTTGTAACAGATCAACAACTTTGTACTCCGAATCTATATGCATAACGATCACGTCCCTTCGATGCACAATCTCTCGAATGAGATGATACTTCCACTCCATATGCTTTCCGCGCTTGTGACTCCTAGGCTCTCGGGAATTAGCCACAACACCACTATTACCACAATAAAGTGTGATGGGTTTTGACATGTTATGAACGACTTCCAGATCATTCAAGAATTTTCTAATCCAAATAGCTTCTTTAGTAGCTTCACAACCCGCTACATACTCAGTCTCCATGGTGGAGTCAACGATGCACCCTTTCTTGGTGCTTCTTCATATTACTGTCTCTCCGTTAAAAGTGAACATTAATCCTGATGTGGATTTTCTAAAATCCTTATCAGTCTGAAAATCAGAGTCCATGTATCACGTAAGGATCAAATCCTTAGAACCATACACGAGCATTTAGTCCCTCTTTCTTTGTAGATACTTGAGGATGTTTTTAACGATGGTCTACTGATCTAATCCTATATTAGATTGATATCTACTGACTATCCCCACTGTATAGCAGATGTCGGGTCTAGTATATAACATTCCATACATTAGGCTGCCCATAGTCGAAGCATAGGGGATCCGTCTCATTTCCTCAACCTCTTGTAGTGTCTTAGGACACTGTTCTTTAGACAATGTAACTCTGTGCCTGAAAGACAATAAACCTATCTTGAAGTTCTGCATCGAATACTTGATGAGCATCTTGTTAATATATGACGCTTGAGACAAAGTTAGCATTTTATTATTTCAGTCTCTAAAGATCTGAATACTTAGAGCAAACTGAGCCTCTCCCAAATCTTTCATTTGGAATTGGGTCGCTAGCCAGTTCTTAACCTCAGTCAGTAAACCTCCATCATTCCCAATGAGTAGGATATCATCTATATATAATACTAGAAAAACTACTGAACTGTTGATGATCTTCTTGTATACACAAGACTCATCAACGTTTTGATCAAAGCCATAAGATTTGATCGCAGTATCAAACCTTATGTTCTAAGATCAAGAAGTTTGTTTTAATCCATAAATGGTTCATTTAAGCTTGCAAACCTTTTGCTCTCGACCTTGGGTTATGAATTTCTCAGGTTGCTCCATGTAAATGGTCTCCTCAAGACTGTCATTTAGAAAGGTAGTCTTGACGTCCATTTGCCAAATCTCTTAATCATTATATGAGGCAATGGACAGGAGTATTCTGATAGATTTCAGCATGGCAACAGGTCAGAAAGTCTCCTCATAGTCAACTTGGGTATAACCCTTTGCCACTAATCTAGCCTTGAAGGTCTGCACCTTTCCATCAACACCTCATTTCCTCTTGTAGATCCATTTACAACCTATAGGTTTAACCCCATCAGGTTGATCTACAAGATCCCATACAAAATTGAAGTACATAGACTCTATTTCGAGATCCATCGCTTTGATCCATTCATCCTTGTCATTATCCTCAATTGCCTTCTTGTAAGACAATTGATCCTCAATTTCACCATCAACTACCATAGCCAAGATTTCTGTTAAACCCATATAGCGAACAGGTGGGTTCGCAACCCTCCCACTACGTCGAGGTTTCCTCAACACTTGAGGTGGATTTGACCTACTGGATGATACTACTTCAACAAATCTTATTGAGGTACTAGGTTGTTCAACAACTCTCGTTGAATATTTGGTAGTTTTTTTTGGAAATTTCATTCAACATAATCTTACTTCTTGACCTGTGCTCCTTTATGTGGTATTCTTCAAGAAAAGTAGTGTTTGTCGATACAAACACTTTGTTTTCTTTATGATCAAAGAAGTAACCATCTCTCATTCCTTTGGGGTAGCTTACAAATAGGCATAATTTTGAACGTGGTTTCAATTTCTCTGTATTAGCCTTAAGCACATGTGCTGGACAACCCCAGATTTGAAAATGGCGCAAACTAGTTATACGACCATTCCATAACTCCGAAGGTGTTCTAGGAACATTATTAGATGGAACATAGTTCAGGATGTATGCTGCAATCTCTACTGCATAACCCCAAAACGAGTCAGGTAAGGAAGCGTAACTCATCATTGACCGAACCATGTCCAACAGGGTTCGATTCTCTTTTCTGATACACCATTTTTCTGAGGTGTACCAAGTGTTGAGTGTTGGGATACTATTCCATGTTCTATCAAATAGTTCTGGAATGTTAAATCCATAAATTCTCCACCTTGATCATATTGAAATATTTTAATCGTTGTGTTTAATGCATTTTCAACTTCAGGCTTGAATTCTTTAAACTCTTCAAAAGATTCAGACTTATGTTGCGTAAATAAACATACCTATATCTTGAATAATCATTAGTAAAGGTGATGAAATATTCGTAACCTCTCCTAGCTTTTAAATTCATCGGACCACAGAGGTATGAATGCACTAGCTCTAAAGGTTCTTTGGCCCTGTGACGTTTTTCAGTAAAAGGTCTCTCAGTCATTTTGCCTTCAAGGCATGACTCACACACAAGTAATGAATTTTTTTCTAACTCACTTAGAAGTTCATTCTTCACCAACCTCTCAATCCTAATTGTTAACACGATAATCTTGTAAGTGTTTACAGCTAAACATAATTGACAGTGTTTAGTGATCCTGCAATGGGAATCAATAGTGGGCCTCCCAATTTTTTATTACAATCAATTCCTTGATTGAATAACGCACAATTCAATTATCATTTCTTAATTATGTATACCATTTTTGTTTTGTTTTGTTCACCTTGTACAATTTAAATCTCTTTTATCTCCTTTGGCGTTCTTCAAAAATATATATACATATATATACATACATATATATATATATACACACTTCCTCTTTCCTCTCGCATTTTTTGTACGTAAAAACCAGAACAATATTCCAATTTATAAAATCTTCATCATCTTGCAAACACTTTGACATATACAAATGAGTGGGTGAGTATGAAGAAATTCAATTTTGTAGGATTATTAGTTAAGTAGATGAAACTTTATGATTGATTTTATTTTTAATATAGTTTGCGTGAAGTACTTAATTCCATTACTTTCTTAGAAAGAAAGTTCGAGAAATTTAATTCCTTCTTTATCAAGGAGGAAGAGTACATAGTTGATATATATATATATATATGTTAAACTAGCAACTTTCATATTTTTAATTGGAGAATTTTCAAAAATAGAAAAATAAGAGAAATTATTTATACGAAATAGTAAAATTTTAATCTTCTTTAGTATAGACTAATATAGGTTGATAGAAGTCTGTATGTGTCTATCAACAATAGAAACGGATAGAAGTCTATCACTGATAGACGTCGATAGAAGTCTATCAACATTTTTTTCTGTAAATAGCTTGACATTTTTTTCACTTGTGAATATTTTCCCTTTTAATTTTCATTCGAGATTTAGCTCACATGTGAGCAATAACAAGAACTTAAAGCAATATACTTTTCTAAAAAAAATAAATTATTTTTAATATTGTTCTAAGCTTGAGAGCGAAAGTTTTTGAGGTTGTGACTATTTACGAGGATCTTGATTATGTTCAGGAATATTTGGGTAGAATCTGATTGCTTGCAAGTGTTACATCTCTAGGAGGCATCCTTCTTCATAGAGGAAGCTAAGTCGAATGTGATCGAGTTGGAATTTATTTCTTTTTTTCATGTGTGGAGGGACGACAATTCATTAGTGAGAATGTTGTTTTGTAGTTTGTTATTGTGTTCTTTTTTGCTCATTTTTTTTTTTAAAAAAAAACATGTAGAATTTGAAATAAATACAGCGATATTATCTAATTAAATCAAACTTCTAACGGAAGTTTTTTTTTTTTTTTTTTTTTTTTTTTTTTTTTTTTTTTTAACAGAGAACAGTCGCAGAGAAATTTTATTCTAAAAGTATTTATATTAGGATTACATTTTATTTGAAAAGAAAAGAAAAAGAAATCTACACCTAAAGTGAAATTTGAATTAGAGGAATGAAATTTAAGATAATTACAATTTTTTTATTAAAAAAAATCTTACGTCTTTTAGTTTAGGCATTATCTTGTTGAAGTATAAAAATTCTAAAGAAAATAACAATAACATTTTAATTCTTATAGCATAAACTAGAAATATAAAATATCATTCTAGCAATCATCCAAAATTTCACTTACAATGCAAATAGAAGTATCTGGGGGATTTGTGGATGACCAAAAAATTGAGTCCAAAATGTCAAATGATCCAAATTAAAAAAATGTCAAAACGTCAAATGTAGGTGAAATTACTAAAACAAAACCCTCACGCATGGGGAATGACCCCTCTCTCGTTCCATCTCTCCTCTCTCACATCACTCTCCTCCCTCACATATATGTTGTCTCATCCGATCTCGCTCTCATCCACCCTCTGTGGTCTTACTTTACCAAAAGTTGGTCGTGTTGAAGTTGTTCGTGTGGTGTAACGCCGGAGAAGGTGTGACCGTCTTCGATCTAGAAGAAAAAAAAAGGAGAAGGATGAGATGCAATCTGGAGAAGAAAGAAAAGAAAAGAAGATGACGAAGAAGGGGAGATGCAATCCTGGGAAGAAAGAAAAGAACAATAAATAAAAAGAAGGACAATAACGTATTTTTACTTATCTAACGTGCGCAAAAGATCATTTGACATTTTTCTTTTTCAAAAAATTGGGTCATTTAAGTCCCGTTTGATAACTATTTGGTTTTTTAACCATACACGACCTTAACATTTTGGGTCCAAGTTTTAGATCAACGGTACAATTATTCCAAGTATCCGAGTAGGTACAACTTCTAAGTTCTAACATGTATTCCTTTGTTTTGTTTTATACTTTTTTAGAAAGTGTTCAAAATTCAAGCAAGTTTTGAAAACAAAAAGAAATAGTTATTATCAGGGCAAAATGCGAATGCACTTTTGATCACTGAAGTTTGGTTAGAGATGTCCATGAGGAGGGGTGGGATGGAGACGGGGAAACCTTCCCCACCCCCGCCCCCGCCTCCACCTCATATTCCATTCCCCGTCCCGCAAATTTCCCCATGGAAAACGGGACGGGGATTCCCCATGAAAAAAATTCTCCACATTTATTTTTCTCTAACAATTTTTTTTAAAATTTTAATTAAATATATATCTTTTTTACACTTCCTTAAACATTTTCAATACAATTTTCATTTAAATGAAGTATTATCAATTTTACTAATAAAAACAATAATATACATGCAATTTGAAAAGATATAATTAAAATGCTAAATTCTCTATAAAAATTAAAATTCAACAATTAGAACATATCTTAAATATTACATCATCTAAAGAATTAAAGTAATAAAAATCTTAAACTTAAACAATTAAAACATCCATAATTATCTTAACAAAGTCAGGGTGGAGTCCAGGTCGAGGAATATATTCCCCGTTCCCGACCCCCAATTGTAAATGGGGAAACAAATTTTCCATTCTCTCCCCCATTCCCCGTGTATTCAGAGATTCCCCGCCCCGTCCGGGACGGGTTCCCATAGGACCCCGACCCCACGAATTTTGTTGAGATCTCTAGGTTTGAGATTCTGTCTATTTGGTCCCTAAAGTTTCAAAACAAGCATGATAATCCCTCACGTTGGCAAAATACTTATAAATGGTCCATAATTTAACTTTAACCTAACAAAATGATCATTTGGCAAATAAACTAAAAAAACAATTTTAGAAAAAATAAGGATTTTGCCCTTTCCAGCCAAGCGAACATGGGAAGGTGCCGATTTGCGCAGCCTTGTCGTCTCATATTTCGCTGCCGGTCACACCATTTCCATGTCTTTCGGTTCTCTTTCAATCTCTCCATTTTCAAGTGCACTATTGATCTCATTATTGGGAGAATCACGACGTAAGCCGCCAATAGGTTTAACGTTTAAGTACATAATTTTTCATAATCAGGAAACATATTAAACTCAAAATATTTC
This sequence comes from Benincasa hispida, assembly GCF_027475165.1. Taxonomy (NCBI): domain Eukaryota; kingdom Viridiplantae; phylum Streptophyta; class Magnoliopsida; order Cucurbitales; family Cucurbitaceae; genus Benincasa; species Benincasa hispida. The sequence continues at coordinate 55,661,584 of NC_143480.1, read as the reverse complement.
ATTGCACACATTGAGCTTGCCTTCAAAATAAAAACCAAACTGTAAAATGCTGAAATAAATTTCATAATACCTCACAATGAAGATTGATATGCCTAAAACTAGGGCCTTTCTAAATCAAATATGGGAGTCAAGTAGGATAGGCACAAGAGTACAACTTTTCGAGGTTATTTAAACACCATAATCAACTAAGGTGTTGCCTAAACACCATAATCAACTAAGGTGTTGCCTAACATTTACCATCTCTTCCAAAATTGGAAAAACACTACGGATAACGTTGAGCCAACTAACCTGAACATAGTTCAACTGCTTGAGACTAAGCTTAGTTGTAGGCTCAAAATCTCCACCTGTTTCGATTACAATCCTGAAAGAAAAAACCCATAGAGAAGAGAACCAAGGCACCAGAAAAAGTTCATGAAATGTTACATACAAAAACCTAACATCACCATCACCATCACCATCAGCAAGAAGCTCTTTTGACAGATCCGTGCATCTCGAATCAGAACTCATACTATAGCAACCCAGAAGGGAGTCTACAGATTAACTGAAAATTTGTCTGAGTTATTGCACTTGCAAAGCAAAGCTCGACATGGGGGACATCATCAAAGTAGCTGTGCTTTAAAGCTCGGCATGTGTAGTTTTTTGTCTTCTGGATGATGAGACCTCCAGAGGTATAAACACTGGAAGGTCAAATTAAAGCAGCCTCGATGTGTAATTATGTTCCTTGAAGTTCATTGTACGACGATCATTGGGTGAGAATCACCGTACCCATTGAACAAAAATGAACACAACTACTATGGTTAAAATCATGCCTGCATATTTAATCCAATTATCAACTCGGTGCCGTCTCTCAATGAGTTTCAGAACGGAGTTGGAGAGCCCCACTGTGTTAAGGACATCTAGTGCCTTCCTTTGTGCTCTCTGATCCACAAAAACAAACGAATGAACATGAGAGACAGGGTTTATAATTGCATCTTTTACTCTGTCTGAGGAACAATCAAATGATACTAAGAAGGTCCTTTAGATTAGTACAATAATCAAGTCTATTTGTACAAAAATCAACGATAATCATGGCACCATCAAAGACCCTCTTAGGAGTGTTAGGCCATAAGTTTAGATTTGCATAATCTTAGGTTATAAAATTGCTAATCTCCCAGACTATAAATTTGTATCACAAAGCTTCTCTTATCCAATCCTAGATACTAACTACAAACTAAAACAGAAAACATGAGTCACGCCCGCCTAAATTTCTATAATACATTTTTTCCACACTATCTAATTATAATTCACGTGAAGTTGGACTTCATCAACTAAAACTTACTAAAACTATGAGCCAAACATTCTTTTAGAGTATTTAATTAGCATAATGCACATAATCTCAAGCCAATCAAAGTGCTTTTTACTCCAGGAGAACCTATAACCTCCAAAATATAGACAGACTCCAGTAAATATCCATATGTAGAGTACAACTTCCAAAAATTTAATCAATGCTTCCAAAACAACTCAAAATTGTCATACCTGCAGCTACATCCTAAAGCAACAATATAGAAAAAAAATTTCACCAAATTTACATTTAAAGGGAATGCATCCATATTCTTCAAAGATTGTTTTAACAGTTAACAGTAACCGCAGCAAATAAAAACATATCTATCTACATGCTCTCAGTTATGCACATACCTTCAAGCGATCCCTCTGCTCGGAGTATTTGAAAAGGATAGCTTCTCCGGTTGCACTAGCTTCCTCTAACATCCGTGATGAATTTCGAACCGAGTTCATCGCTTGTGCCTCATCGTCAAAAATTCTTAAAATGTGAGCAGAGTCACCATTCTACAAAAGCAAAACTAAAGACCACTTAAAACGGAAGGTTAAAGAAGGGGTTCAGCCACCAGAAACCACAAGTAGCTAAAAACAAGTACTTACAGCTCTTCCGAGCAATTCTGCCCTCTCTTTTGCTTCCGTCATCCGCTTCTGATTTCTAAGAAAATACTTGTCCAAACTTTGTTTCATAGAATCAGCCTCTTCAGCAACCTGTTCCACCTTTCTGCAGAACAATCCCCAGTTGTAACACGTCAAGGTTAGGCATTATCAAATTGGACATGAGTCATAAGACCATCCATAATTACAATAAAACCCCAATTCCATATTGCAATCCGATCAAAATTCCATCCAGGATCTGAGAGACCACCCCATTTCATTTGTCTCTTTTCCCTAGATATACTGATTCAACTCAAAGGAAACAAAAAGTCACAACAGACAAACAGGAGAGCATAACATCCACCACGTTTGAATAAATTGACAAAACAAGTAATTCAGAAAGAATAAACAGAATTTCAATAAAATTAAAGAAAAAAAGCCAAAAATAAAAACAAATAAAAGCCATCTAATTCAAAATTCAACAGTACAATTACAAATTACAAATTCAATAAGGAAAACGCAAAGGTGGGAATGGAAGAAGAACCTTTTCCACAAATCACGTTGAGACTTGGCCGCAACAGACCGCCAGAGCCTATCCATCTCAACACAGAGAGACTGGATCTGAGTAATATCCCTCTTGATCGAAAAGGAGATCTCGGGGGAATCCATACCGCTAGCCGCCGTGTACTCGAGACGCTCCAGCTTCTCAAGCCCATCCCTAGTTTTCAAAAGCAGCCTCTTCGCACTCTGGTATATCTCCGAAAGCGTACTTCCTCCTCCTCCTCCATCCAAGGCCGACATCGGAATCAAACAGATAGCAATTAGAGATTTCGGTTTCGTCAAATCAGAAATCCGAAATGAATAAGAAATGGGATTGAAAATGAATCACGAAAACAGAGGAATTTGGTGGATTGTCGTAGGGAAAGTGAGAGAAAAATTGAAGTTGGCAAAAAACAGAACAAAGAATTTTCTCTGTATCGATGTCAATGGAGAAAGGAAGAAGACGAAGAAATAAAATGAATTGGTGCGGCGATGGACTGCACGGGTGGGAGACAGAGAAAATGGGTTTACTCAATTTCTCTAAATATAAATATATAATTACAAAATAAAATAATAATAATTATAAAAAAAAACCTCATGGACACGTGACTTCTAATGAAACCGATAAGACTTCTATCGGCCTAATATTAAAATTTGTAAATAATTTTCTTTATTTTTTCTATCTTGAAAATCCCACAACAAAAAACATAGAAACATCATTTATATTAAATAAAAACTATTCTAATTATTTTCATTTCACTTCAACTATGTTAAATTATAGACTTCTATTCGTACCTAGTTATAGACTTCTATCAATTTTTATTATTGATAGATATCGATAGACTTCTTTCAATCTCAATCAATCTCTATCAAATAATATCGAAATTTTACTATTTTGTATAAGTAAATCTCTTTATTTTTTATTTTCAAAGATTTCCATTAAAAAAAACATATATGTGATTAAATTTTTATTTATATATGATCAATCTATGGAACTATACTTCTATACTTATGAGGAGACGATCTTTGCCGTTTATTTTACAAAATAGATGTAAGTGTAGATGTTTGTTTGAAATGCGATGGAAGTGAGTTTCAGTTTACATAATAAATTTAGGTTTTAATACTAATTTGGTCCATGTATTTTTTATTTTGGTCCTAATACTTTTAAACTACTCTTTATACTTTTAACTTGGTTCATTTTTGTCTTTATACTTTTGAAAAGTGATAACTTTGGTCTTTTCATTTCATTTTTAGATAATCGAAATGATCATGTTTTGAAAGTCTAAAAACCAAAATGAACCAAAATTGAAAGTACAATGACCAAAATTAACATTTTAAGAATATAGAGACCAAAATAAACTAAAATTGAAAGTGTAGTGACTAAAATGAATATTTTGAAAGTATAGGGATCGAAATGAACTACAACTAACCGTGTATGAACCAAAAGAGTATTTAAACCTTAAATTTATGTATTCCAAAATTAAAGTTTTAGGTTGAATAAATCATACGTTCAATTAATGTTGACAAGAGATGGATGTGACTCTTCCACATTGTTCTATTAATCTCAATAAATGTAGTTGATCCCAATTTGATACATCTATTTGTAGGGGTCTTCAAAAACTCGATGACCCAAAAAATCGATCAACCTAACCCACCTTGTGCGGTTTGGGTTAGGTTGAGTTCAAATAAATGAAAATTTGAGTTGGATTGGTTCATGGGTTCACATAATATAACTCAAACCATCCCGAACCAACTCGAATTTATTATTAACTCCAAAATATATTTTTTTATTACTTATAACACAATTATTTATACATATATTGATTTCAAATTTATTTAATTTCAATATTTTTTTAAAAAAAATTATTATTCAACAACTCTTAAAAGTAGTTTATTTGCATTTTATAAATAAATTTTTCACTATATAAATTGAAATTAAATTGTTAATCTTGATTCAATAATATGAAAATAATTAAATTAGATTTTTACATATTTACGTTTTGTTTTTTTTAGAATAAAATTTTAAATAAATGACTCGATTAACTCGAACCAACCCAACCTAAATATTTATAGGTTGGGTTGGATTCATTTTTTAATAAAGATTATTTGGATTGAAAAAATTTACAATACAAACAATTGGTTTAGGTTTAAAAAATCTTTCAACTCAATCAAACACATTAACACTCCTACTATTTGGGTGGAGGTAATTACACGTTGACTCTTCCTTTATGTGCGTGAGATGCAAGAAATACAAAACAATACTTGTTTTTATATTATTAACAAATAAATTTCATGCAACCCAAGTTTTGATAAAAGTACCCAAAAAAAAATAAAAAAAAATGGAGATTTTTATCGAATGAAAGTGGTTACATGGGAAATTATGTACCATTTCGTGCATTGGAGTGACTTTAGCGGTAGATATGTGAAAATATTAAAATAAAAATTGTTATATTTATCTATATTATAAATTACAATATTCACATATTTGATAATCTAATTACTAACACACATTTTATCTCTTTATTCCAAGACAAAACTATATAATATTTATTTATTACATATTAAAAAACCACTATCTAAAATAAATTAACTATAGTTACAATAATTTCATATTCATGATACGTGTTTATTGACTAATTTAATCCAGAGGTGTAATGGTGATAAATAATTAGTTTGATTTTTTTCTAAATTAAAAAAAAAAAACAGATAGGAAAATAGATAAGAAATACGAAATAAAAAAACATATATAATATGTGATTCACATAGTTATGAAAACATTTTGTTACAAATTAAAATAATAGGAAAGGTTGAAAATATAATAATCAGACTCAAAATAGTAAGTATTATACTTTATTTATTTTTATTTTTTATGGGCATTCTATTAAAAAAAAAAATAGTAATTCTCAAAAACCCGTTTGTTAACCATTTATTATTATTTTTTTAAAAAAAAATTAAATATATGTCATCCACATTTCTTAAACAACTTCTTGAAAGTTATTTTTTGAGTTCTCAAAATTTGGATTAGTTTTTTAAATCATTAGCAAAAAATACAGGAAAAAAAAAAGAAATTTAAAGGTGAAAGTACTCTAAATAAATTTTAATTTTAAAAAAATAAGAAATAAAATAATTATCAAATGAAACCAAATTGACTTGATTTTTAATTAAAAAAAAATTGAAATCATTTCCATCCTTTAAAAATTAAAATCATTGAATTTGAAATTATTTCTATCATATAAGGAAGATCAAACGACATGGGTTTAGGATGATGACGTGGCGTGTACTGGAACCGTTAGATGTAACGGATCAGATTATTCGAGTGCCTTCACCACCTGCCTAATGAAGGTTTCAAATTGACATCAGCAGACCAATGGGAGGCCGCCAACTCACCGAGCACATGACGTGGCAGAGGCTCCGCGTTTTTCTAGTTGGTGGATTTTAAATGTCATAAAGTTCTCTGGCAATTAAGATCTTACTTTATTTTTTTCCCCTAGAAGTTGGACATAACTTTAGACAGTAAATATGATAAATAAGAATTCATAAGTATTTTCTTTTATTCTACTAGTCCTTGATACGCATAATGCATGTGATGTTTTTACATTTGATATTAAAAATATTTAAGTACGCATAATGAGTGAGTAATTAAGAAAGTTTAATTTAAAAGAGAGATTTAAGAATAATTGTAATTTAGGTATTATATAAATAACTATGACTAAATTTGTTAAAAAAGAGGTTATTCCACTTTTTTTTTTTTGGGAATGTGTTGTACATGTGGTGTATCTACATCTTATTGTATCATATTAACAATAATGATATAAAGGAAAAGCTACATTCTAGCAATAAAAATGAAAATTAGAAAAAAATAAAAAAACGATGTGATTTCTTTTCAATCGAAACTAGGGTTGTTCAAATAATCCAACAACCCAAACAATCCAGACTACCCAACTCAAAATATAAGGATTGGGTTGAGTTAGTTTTGTTCTGGTTAAACTTTTTCTATTTTTATTGGATTGTATCGGATCGCGAGTTAGCTAAAAGAATTTGGGTAGACCCAACCTAATCCAAATTATATATATATTAATAATATATAATTATTTTTTGTTTAAAGATTGATTACTTTATATTGATTAATTTGTGAATTTTTAATATTTTTTATAAAAATAATTTGATCTATGTTCTTATTGAAAGTTTGTAATAAATATCATAGATATTTGATATTTAGCCTTTGAATTTTATGAGATTTTAGTTATTAATCATGTGTTGTATATAAATTTACATATTTTTAATTAAAAAGAGAAATATAAGTTATAACCCGACAACACAATCCAACCCAACCCAACCCAAATTTTAAGGGTTGGGTTGGAGACTTTACTAAGGTTATTTGGGTTGTCAGCCCAATCAATTTCAGGTTAATCCTAAAAACATCCTCAATCTAACCCAATCCAACCCATGTACACCCCTACTTTTAACTTTTTACCGTGACTTTGCGAACATGAATGAAAGAAGAAAATACTTTATTTATATGAAAAGATTTTAGAGATAGAGAGAAATTTGAAGGGTTGGGAGAGTGAGATAAGAAAAATGTGAATAGGTGGAATATGGAAATGTAGGAGGAAGGCATGTGAGTGAATGAGTGGGAGAGAGGGAGAGAAATAATGAGAGGATTAATTGGATGGAAATGGAATTTGGAGGATTGTGAATGTCGGGAAAGGGTAGTAGAAGAAGAGAGCAATAAATAAACCATAAAAAATAATTTCAAATAAAACATACTTAAAATGACAAAATTACCACCAAATTAATAGTGAAAAAGTATATCATGAAAGGGTAAACTAGACAAAAAAAAATCTCCATCTCGAGATATACGTTTTTGCAAAAACTATTTTTCAAATGTAAGAAAATGAGTCAACTTATTTACAAATATAGCAAAATGTCAAGTTCAAATCAATGATAGACATTACTAATAGATTGCACTGTCCATTTTACTATATTTAAAAATATTTTTCTACAATTACCCCCCTTTGCAATTTATGTTTAGGAAAAAAAATACTCTTTTAGTTCATGAGTTTTCGAAAATTGATGCGTTTGGTTCAACTTAGCCATTTTCATATCTAAATTTTCAAGAATATGTTTAAAATATACCTCAACTAATAAATCAATTAAAATTATACAAAAAATTAAGCAAATAGGTGATGTGACAAGATAACTTGAAAAAAATATACTAGAATTAGCACCTTATTAAACTAATATACATTGACCTTAAAGGATTAAATATTCGAATCTCACAATATATTAACTTTTACTTGATTGGATCTATTAAAGTTTATACAAATTTTGCTCAATAACATATCAAAATTACATATGTAATTTCCTAAAAAACTTATCATAACACATGCAAAGTTGTGTAATATTTTCTAATACAAGCAACAAGGTCAATTTGCCACATTAAGGCAGAGCCAAATCATTTCTATTGACCTAAACCCCATGGTAAGCCAAGAATAAGGATCACCAATAAGAATAATTTCCTAAAGTGGTCTAAGACACATCAATCAAGCTGGTTACTATAAACTTCATCGCAGAAGTTACAAAAATTGCATGACTTGGTAGTTAAGTTCAAGAAAGTCGAGAAACTCCTACAGATCGACGCTTATGAACAGCAAACTGACGGAACTCTTGGCATCTCGAATCCACTACATCAATAAATGTACATTCTGCTCGAGAGGGCATTCATGCGCATTTTAGACAAATGAATAAAAACAATACAGATATTCTCATTCTCAAATCCATCCTTTCTTTTCTTTTATATATGTGTGTCCGGACCAATTCTAAGTTGAGTGTCAAGGAAACTTGTAGAAAATTAATTTCTAGGTAAAATCCATCCCAATTCTAAGTTGTTCGAGAATAGTTGCGTGAACCCTTTGCCTAAATTATAGTTATGGACATCAACAATAGGATGTTTCACTCTACATATACTCACATCCCTGACTCATAATAATTTAATGCAAGTTTGATGTAAATGTTGCCCAATCCTTTACACTACCTGTGAGTAAATTAGTATAATTATGATTTGAGAAGGAAAAAGAGGCTCATTATAATGGTGGCCATTCTAGTCTGGATTAGTACCCCAACCAAATTAGAAAAAAGCAAGATCACTCTTTCAACACAACTTGTTAATACCTTTTTTTCCCTTCTTTTTTCATTTTAATACTTGAAATCTTTGGACTGGTAGTAGCATACTAGTAACGTCTGTATTTTACAGAGGAAAAATCACTTACATTGATTTAGCGGAAAGTTGCACTTCGGTTTCCAGTTGCAGGGAAGGCATGGCGTCGTTTGCCTTGCGGTAATTCCACGGTGCCACTGTTCTTTTGAACTCTATCTAGACCTAAATCTAACTTTGCCCCAGCATTCTTTGATGCCTTTGGATCTTTGTCATTCTCAGGTTCCGAGTCGTCCTCCAAATCTTCTCCGAATACTACTTGTTTCCTTGCTGCTTCATAGTCGAATGGTTTGATCTGCAAAAAGTCACTTTGGTTTCCTGGATTTTCAGTTTCCCCAAGGTTCATAGCTTGTTCATTTGAATTCAAACATTTTTGAAAGCTAGAAGACAATTCAGACAGAGACATTGGTTCGTCATCGTCATCATCGTCAATTTCAAGAGGTGAACTAGCACTTAAACCCTTTAACTTCGGCTCATCAGTGGCTTCATCAACAGGATGCAACTCTTCATCTTCGTCTTCGTCATCTGAATCATCTTCCAACATGATAATCTCATCTGTCGGGAAGGGTTTTGGAACTGGCATTGCAGGAGGCTCTACATTCGAGCTTTTTGCTGACTCGGCAGCAGGTAGTTCAGAATTTTTAGTTTTCAATGCAGCCATGGTGGTTGGTTCTGCAACTGACTTCGACTGCTCACTCGTTCCCAAGAAAGAATGAAAGGGTAGAGTCACAGAAGATCTGATTTTATCCAGCTTGTTCTCTTCCTTATCCTAAAAAATTAGGCAATACAAATGAAGCAGCTGAGAGGGGAAGTAAAAGAAATGGTATCTCACAAGTTACACCAAAGGGAACCACCTTTTTATCAGTATCTAATTTTCTCTTTGGGGCCGAGTTTCCCAATAGCGAGCCAAGACCTCCTCGGTTAGTCTTCTTTTGCAACAAAATGTTCACTCCAGTAACCTTAAACAGGAATCATATAGGTAAAGTTCTAATTAGTCATTTAGTCTCTAACCATGGTTACTTAGAGTTAGAGCTATTTTAATACCTGTGCTACCGGATATTTATCGCCATTGGAGTGTTTGCTCAGCTCCGATGTTGTTGGGCCAACTTGAGAGTCCTGTCTACTCCCATTTAGAACAGGATGCAGTGGATAGTCTACCTTTATGGATTTTCCAGGTACAAAGGGCCGGTATCCACGTTCCAAGGGTGCAACTTTAGACTGAGAAGAGGGCAAACAAATTCGATCACTGGCAGAATTATCAATGGCACGGTCCTTCATATTCGGGATTGCATCAGGAATATTAGTTTCTTGATGTTCATTAGCCGACACATTTTCTTCTGATACCTGTCGTGTAAACAACATATAAAGTATGAGCCAGTTGAATATTAAAAATATCAATACCAGCAACGTGGAACGAAAGAATCATAAATATATCCAAAGCCCTCACTTGTTCTTTTATTTTTTATTTTATTTTTTTTCTGTGAGAAGGCAAGTTAGGACAACAATTAAAAGATGCATTAAGACTTCCAAATTATACCGATATTCTTAAAACTAGAATGAAAAGTTTGCAACTTGAAAGATCAGTCGTTGATCCGTCAATATCCCCTCATGATACCAAAATGAATTAGTTTAGTTCTTTTAATTATAAACTCAGAAGCCAGAACAACATTCCTCTTTATCTATCCTAGACATAGCATAAATACAGTGACATACAGAAGAAACGCGCCCCATTCATCTCATTTTAACAATTTTTAAGGAGTCAAATAATGCTAGCGCTAATTATATCTCTAATCACCATGAATTCATTGAAGGAGTCAAATAAACCTAGAGAAATGTTCTTTAGTCTGTTAATTATAATTGTGGTTTCAGGTGGTGTGACTGTTAATCAACAACAACATGAGGTTACAAGCACAAGCCTTACTGCCTCTATACGGACTTCCTTCAAACGCTCAGCAGCCTCTTCAAATGCACAAGAATTGAGCATCGAATGCCTGATGATGGTAACAATCGAAGCAAGATTGCGTTCAATATATGGATGCTTTGATTTCAGTAGTCTACGTAATTTGTTAACGGTGACAGGCATCTGCTTGGCTTTTAACAAGGAGAAAAATATGTTAAAATTCTGCAGTAAGCTACAAAAAATAAATTATTTCTAACAATAAATGCCAGCATGGCTTTCCCAGTTACCAATTTCCAGTAGCGTTTTGTTTGGTAATATGTAACCAGTACTTTCATCTTCTGCACGAGCAACAACATCTCGCCACTCAAAGAGACCCTGTTACATCGTAAATAAGGTTATTTACTTCCAGCAACATAAATTAAATATGACATATGATCTAGCCTCTAATGAATTTATCTTTTTCTTTCCAAAATAAATATAGAACCAATTTATATCATCTCTAAGAAGAACGCGCTATTGCAGAGGTACTCCTGTCAAGTGGAAAATGGCTCCTTGTTTTAAGGGTTAAGCGGAAAGGTGACGACAAGTCTAAAACCTTCTTCCTTATATTTTATCAGATAGCGGACTCTACCAAGAGTGCTGGACTGAGACAAATTACGGTTGGAACCTCAAATTTGGAGGAAAGTTGTAAGACATTGGGTGTGAAGAACCGGTTTGTACTGGTAACCCTCCATTATTTTTGCTGATAGGGGTCTTTTTTCTAATTTTATTAGCATACTTGGTGGACAGCTTAACTGACCCCTTTTTTGTATAAAAGAAATAAGATATTTGTAAGAGGTCTTCATCCCTGTTACCATCCTGATGACATATACTATGATAAAATGTAAAGTGTAAGAAAACTTACTGCAGCAACAGCAAGCTGCTGAGCATTGAAACCAGAACCCTGCAATCTATATTAAAATAAATAGAAATTAGGACATCAATCACAAAAACTTAAAAGTTCCACTAAATGCAGAGCGAAAAGAAAAAGAGAGATTTCACCAGCAGAAGTGAACTGCAAATGCTAATGTCTTTTTTACCCAAGAATGAAGAAAACTAACCCGTACACATAAAGATATGAACTTTCTGTCAACAGCTCCTTCTCGTAAAGATGCATGCATACGTCATGACTTCGCTTGTAGACCTATGAAAAACAAGGTCGGTTCATCAAAAAGGAAAAGTAATGCTACATAGCAGTAAAAACTTAACCTTCAGCCACCACAGAGCATAAAATTAAAGGTGATCTCCTATATTGAACCACACTGAATACCAGATCCCCCATCTCCCAAAAACAATTAAATGACACCAGACAAATGTTGAACCACACTGAATATCAGATCCTCCATCTCCCAAAAAACAATTAAAAAATTCAGTCAAAGATGCAATTAGCAGTGCCCTCTTAATTGAAAACATGAAGTGCAAGTTGATTGAATTTGAAATCTTACAGGCAGCAACCCAATATCTATACTGAAAAATATATAGATCACCATAAGTCAAATGGGATTTCACGATGTTATAGGGCAAATCTCATCTGACAGAATAAGTCCTAAACAGATTCTTTTAAAATGCTGAAGATGATGGTGGTGGTGATGCAACCTGTAATTCTTATTTCCATACTTCAAGGCTTCAAGCAACATCTTGCTTTAGAACATTGACAGAATGGAAGAATGAATTTCATCTTAATCCAGAAGAAGTACATACACTTCTCCATCAGCTCTATAACCATTTCTCTAAGCTGAATGAAATCCATTCAGATTCCAAGTTGTTTTGAAAAACATGTACTACTGGAAATGAAGAACTCGATGACCTATCATTTAAATAGCTAAAATTCAGTTCCTGTCCTGATACACTAATTAAGAACACAAACATTATTTATGATCTCAGTTACCAGTAACTTTAAAGAGAATCTACAATTTGTAACACAAACATGAAGGCGAAACAATATTAGCAGCATGTTACGTATACAGGTAGCTGAACGAAGCTCAACCACATTTCCCTAAATCCAAAAATTTCTAGTTTTTTTAAAACAAAATTGCATAAGAATATCGATAGCAACTATACCTCTACCAGAGGAAGGTCAGATTCTTCAGACTCACGGGGCATTGAAGACAGTTTCATCCTCATCAAATCATAAATATACAGCAAATAATGTGTATCTTCCCTTGCATATCTGTGATTAAAAGATATGGAGTTAAAGCATACAATGAAATACTGTAAAATAAAAGAAAACTTCAAGCAATACCTAAAGGATGGACTTGGTTACTTTGTTGATATATCATACATCCATGACTGGTTGGACATTTACAGGGAAAACAGAACACTAGTTACACCAAAGACTCTTACAGAAGACTCCATATGAGAAAAATTGCACTGATCTTTTAACTTAAGCATCACCGCATACCAGCGCTCTATTTTCTCCTTATCAAGTTTGTTTTAAATGTAGACCACAAGCTTAAAGATTTTACAACACTTGTCTTGTCTCACTCTTCAATTCACATTGTCAAAAGCATCCACACAGAGATTACTAGAGAAAAAAATAATAATGCAACAGAATAATTGGCATCTTCCGGGAGAAAAATATATAAACAAAGGTGTAACTAATAGGGAAAAAGGAAAAACTACATGACAAGAACCAACGACATTAATACCTCACCATCTCCTCAGGGAGAGGTCTTAATCTCCAGTCTGCATTTTGGTACCTGTGACAAATTTTAACTGTTAAAGCTACAGAAAAAGACCCGTTCAATTCCACACAAAGCATCCAGATGCAGAGAGAGAAAGTTCCTACTCTTTATTGGCTGCAACACCACAAAAGTGATGAAGGAGATACTCCAGACTATTTCTTTCCAGTTTCAATACTCTTGAAGCCTGAGAATAAAAATGTGTATGAATCTACAAGTAGAAAGTTATTCATTCTCTTAAAGTTAACACACAGAGAAAGACGGCCCAGTATCCTCAAAAGAAGTCTAAAGATAGATGATTCATGAAAATCTAATTAATCATAAATCAATCACTTATTCCGGGAAAAAGAACCTGAGGGCCACTAGCAAGAAATCACAAGTAGAGCCTTATTTGATGACTAGAAAAGCCGTCAAAACATGTAAAAACCATTAAACTTGGAACATCAACATCCTGATACACCCAAGCAAAGAAATATAGTTTTAAAAATGATTGCGATTACTAAGGATGATGATTTTTTTTATAATCAGAAATTCAGAAACGTTCTAGCTCTTATCATCGATGGAAAACCTGTACCAAATTTCAGGATACCTCTGAAAAAAATTTACGTGATAGCCAGAAGTTGCATAATTTGTGAAAACAATGATAAAGGGAGATAAAAGAACAAACACATACTCACATAGTAATTTGAAGATATTGAGATACTAATGCAAGAACTAAAGCACGAGTACAGAGAAGGGAATAACTATATACATCTGAGGGGATAAATTCATGCAGAAACCTAGGAATGAGATTGTAACTTGCAGACCATTACCTTAATGTAGACCTAAGAGAATTTAACAAGAGGAATAACCATAAAAAGACAAAATAACAAAACAAATACTTGAATGGATCCAAGATAATGGCTTTAAAAACACCACCTGCCCAGTGTCAAACAAGTTGCAAATATAAATCCCAAAGTCTCGTTGAAGCCACACGACGTCTCGATCTGCTCCATGCAGCACCTAAATGAGTATAAATATTATAATAAAAACCCCATGCAAACTAAAATGCCAACAAAAAACACTTCTTCTCCAACGCTAACCTTTTTCTTTGATGGATCCTTGAAAACCTCTCTCAGATAGGGCCCCACATGAATTCTAAGCTTCAATGTATCTACAACAAAATCCTCAGTTCTTGTAGAAATTTGCATCAGACAGGTAAGTCCTTGAAAGGATCGATATTGATTATGTTCCAAATCAACCTACAAGATTAACAGTGTGCATCAAATGAAAGAACACAGAAATCTAATTAGAAAGAAAATGTGAATATAAAAAGCACATCAAAAGTGAGTGTTAGATATTTATCAATAAAATCATAGTGTGAGAAATTTTACAAAATGTACTATGTTTCATTGCAAACTAGAGCCAATCTCTGATGTACTTGATAATAGTGCAACTAATCTTGAATTCATATTTATACATCTCATTGATTTCTTACCCAGCTCAAATTAATAATGCAAACATGAAAGCTTGGGAAGTAAACATTTGGTACACCAAAATAATTTAAAACACAGTCTAAATTCAGTAAATACAAAATAATTCCCTTTAATCAAATAGGGTTCCTCTTATGACATCATAAAATGAAATTAGTAATAGTTTTGTACCGCAAATTCGTTCACCCCTCGCAATTTAGCTGCCAGTTCTTTCAAATCATTGACTTCCTCTATGAATTTGAAAGGAGTACAATCCAAAGATGGTGGATAGATAGGTTGGAAATCTTCATTAATCTTATCGACAAAGTCCAATACGGAGAGTTTTTCCTGCACAAACAAGTAAATTGAAGTAAGCAACAACACTCGACTTCCATGATACACACCATACACTTGACAATCCCATTGAATTCCAATCGCTATCCCAGCTAAACCAAGGACCAATTTTACAAAAGATGAGCCAAAAACTTCTGGGCCTGGCCATGAAAATTTGGTCTTTCTTTTTAGTAGAGCCATTAAAATTTAGTATTTAACTTCCAGAAATAATCCTAAGCACCAAGATAAGTTAACTTGAGCCAAGAATATTCTCCTTCCTACCTTGTAATGAAAGAAAATGAAAAACTAACACTTTAAGACCACAACAAGCCAAAGGGGGTTAAACATACCAGTGGATGTACAAACCGCGAGCCATCTTCACTCCTTTGCAACCAGACATGCTCGAACGGCTGATTTGAATTATTAACCAAAATATTAAACTCATCCTGCGGTCTACGAATGGTTGGTATATGAAATGGCACTTTCGGCTTCACCCCTAAAGTTTTCTTATCCTTGGTAGCAACCTTCACACTCGACTCAAAACTCGAATCATGCATCTCGTCTTCATGACTCGGAGTTTTCTTCTTCTTCCCACACACCAACTGAAACCCATCATCAGGGTCTGCCGTCAAAGCCACTGCCCTCCCACTCTCCTCCTCCTCCTCCTTCCGAGTCCTCTGAAACTCATCCAGCGACACGTCGAACCGTTCAAAAATCTCATCGTTAACATTAACCAACCAATCATACGCGTCGTCGGTATCCTCAGGGAACGTCATTTCCTTACCCCAAACTTCGGCGGACGAGCCAATGGTCTCGAGCATCGACTGAGATTGGCGCTCGATGTTCCGTATTGGGATTTTGAATTCGTCGAAGTTGTAATAAAAGTGAAAGTCTTTTTCGGCCGGAATGCCCCGAGAAGAGGCGGCGAGCTTGGAGAGAGACGAACCAAGAGAACCACTGGTTAGGGATTGTAGAGTCTGAGCCTTCTGTGAATCAGACTGATCGACGTCCATGTTATGTTGTAAGCTAAGAGACGCCTCGCCGGACGTCAGAGCGATCCCCGTTGAGGTTATCGACGGTTAGGGTTCCGGAGAAGAGTTGCAGAGAAGAACTTCGTTTCGGCTTCGCATATACTTCACTGTGTGAGAGAGAGAGAGAGAGGAGAGAAATGAAAGTGCGAAGTGAGAGAAAAAAAAATATTAGGGTAGAGAGAGAAGGCCATGTCACGTGAGAGGACCAATGCGCACGTGACCTCAACCTTCGTGAGACTACAATAATAAATTAGGTAAATTAAGCTATGAGATGTGAATATTTATGTTCCTACTTGGCCTTTACCTTTTTTTGGTAATTGTTTATTTTTCTTTCATTATAATTATTACTATTATTTCACATGATCTATATATATATATATGAAACATAATGATCTAACGATATAAATGTTCGAACAGCTTTTTCTAGTTATAACTATTAAAGACAATGTGTATGTATCCTTTGTTGGGATTAGTGTCCTAATTCTCTCGGAGTCTCGTTGTTTTGTGAAGATGCACATTGTTCAATGAATAAAATAAGTGTTATTTAATTCTGACATTTACTCATATCCAATAAACAAAGCTCCTTGGTTATTTCATGTGAACTTAAGCATGTATATGTGATATACAAGTGGATTATGCCTTAAGTGATAACCTAAATCGGTCTGTAGTATAAGGATTAAGGTGGGATACCTGATCTTGGTGACACTACGGATACGACCCACTTTGTAAAGGTTTGCAAGTATTGTAAACTACTATAGATGGTTGATCATGACTATTCATATGGAGATGTGGGGTGGGGGTGTCCTATACAAATAGTTTGTATAAGACCTAAACCACGAGATGACTAGACTCTGTATATAACGCCGTTGATACTAAAGTCTTGCATATCACCCAAACGACCATAGGTGACACGATCTCAATCCCGAGTGTTCTGTGAACTCCTGCCTATGAGGGCGGTCATTTGATTAGTATGAGTGAGAGTGGCCAAATTGCCAACTCAACATGCCTACCTTTTTGGGAACTTATCTGATCTGGGAGCTGGGAACTCGATCCACAATATGGAATTCACTCTTTTCCCAAAGCAGGGATAAGTAGAGAGATTCCTCCTTTAGGGGTTGTTTTCAGGGCTTAAACATAATGGTCACAGCTTCTCTTTGGAAGAGAATATTCAGTCATAGTAGGACTATGACTTATGTTCATTAGAGGGATTAGTTGTACTTAAGGAGACAGATGTAACTACAGGAGCTTAACGGTTATTGACCCAGCTGAACTTACGAGCGATCTGTGAAGGGTTGTCGCACTGCTGATCGGTTAAGGTGGACACGTAATATATTTGTAGTGAGGAGAGTTCAGCTGTTGGTCTTTAGTGGAGTGTCTGGCAGTTAACGGATGGTGGATCCCGTGACTAAAGAGTTTAGTTAATTATTCACGTACCGTTGGAGCTTCGGATTTACAGGTCCATGAAGTCCCCTTGATAGCTTGGATTTATGTTGAAGGATCAAGTTTTTGGTATTGATTTGAAATGTTCAAATTGACAAGAGGTATTTTGAATATATATGATATAATCGGTATGATATATAAGATACATCTAGTGGAAGATTGATGTAAATGAGATTTACATTAAGTACCATGGAATAGAAAAAGAACTATGGTTTATATGTTTCATGAGATGAAATATTAAAACTATAGGTTATAAATATAGTATGATAAGTTGGTTATCATTTATATTTATAATAATATTAATTATTAGATAATTAATACTTTTTCTTTTAAATAACCAAATGTAAGGGTGGTTATTAATCATGGTAACCGTGAGTTTAAAAGGAAATCGGTTTCCTATTTTGAAAAAAAAAGTGTTTTACAAAAGATTGAAAAAGTTTTAAGTTTTCTCTTCGACGAAAAGAAACTCACGGAAGTCTTCAAATAAATACAGATTTACTAAACGACGGCTGGGCTAGGTAAATAATTGTGCAGGTGCTAGCTAAACGATCGTGTAGTGTTTACTAAACGATCGCATAGCTTTGCTAAACGATCGCTGACCCAAGGCAAACGATCGTGTAGAATCGACCGAGCTAAACAATCGCATAGCTTTTGCTAGACGATCAAATAGTTTTATCTCAACGATTGGACATCGACCTATACGATAAGTCTCCGACTTCTCCCATTTTCCAATCGTGTACACGATCTGATTTCCTCCGTTCGTCTACCTCACACCAAGTCCGAACAGAGCCCACCCTCTGGATTTTCATACCGAGAATACCAATGTCACCTTGTTGGTGGTGTCAGATTCAACTCGACACCTTCGGGGTTTTTCGGAGGTCGTTCGTGGTGTTGCGGAGACCGTTCGCTATTACAGAGGAGTTCGTGACCAAGGAGATCGTTGAGGACGAGCGCGAAGAGTTCGTGCTGTGTTCGTGCGGTGTTGCGGTCATGTAGATCGAGTGTTCGTGGTTGCGGTTGTTCGATCAGAGTCGCACATAGGAGCGTGGAGATGTTTCTGCATACGTTACAATTTTTCCCTCTATACATCTATTGTTTCATGCTGCAATTTCTCTGAAAATTGTATAACAACTTGTATTAAAGTCGACTATATATGGTTTGTTGATTCATGATTGTAATTTGGGATAATCTTGCTTCCGCTGCTCACGAAAATCTCGAATGTCGATTTCCTTCAATTGGTATCAGAGTCAGATTCTCTGATATTCTAAATTACAGATTTGAATCAAATGGTTTTTACAGTCGCGGTGGGTTTCTGCATTTGTAGTTAACCGTTTTATGCATTTGTGGATGAATTGATGAATGTTTCGGATTTAAATTGCCTTTTGTTAAAGCTTTCAGTTTTATAAAGTGTTAATTGTAAGGGCCCCTGGATTTTTGGGCGAAATTAACTTTGCAATCAAGTCTATAATTCGAAAAGTTCGAGTTCGTTGAGTCATTCGTGATAAAGCTTCGACGCATGGCGATGCGGTTCCTAACGAAGAAAAAGATAAGGCGTTGATCAGGTCATGTAGCCTCAGGTAAACGATCGTTGGGATTTAACTAAGCGATCGTTTAGATATTTTTTCTAGATGATCGTGTAGTATTTTCTAAACGATCGTTTCACTAATGCTAAGCGATGGGGTAAATCGTTTACCATATCGTGTAGCGTTGGTTGCGCGATCGCGTAGGCGATCGTAGTGGGAGCATGTGATGCTCATCTTTTAGTAGAAGGCGTGCACTAGACGATCGTGTAGTTAGCAAGCTTCATCGCTGCGTTACTACCTATGCAATCGCACGTATGCGATACGGAGACGCTAGTTAAGCGATCGCTTAGGCGATGGTGCTTTGCGGCGTCGTAGTCGCTTAGACAATCGCGGGAGGGGGGCGTCGTGCGGAGCGCGCTAAGAGATAGTGTACTTCAGGCTTCATCACTTAGTAAAGGTACACGATCGTGTTGTAATGGCTAAATGATCGTTTGGATTTTTCTAGACGATCGTATAGTAATGCTAAACGATCATTTAACTCTGGGAGCACTAGTAAGCGATAGAATGAAGGGTTTGTTTTATCGTGTAGACGATCGCGAGGTGCTTTGTACACGATGGATAGTTGGAGAAGCGATGCTTTGCCGAGCAGTTCAAGACCTGGTTCGCCTGTTTGAACCGGAGACTCCTTGTCTTTGTAATAGTTAGCTTTCCCTTTTTTGTTTTAAGGCAACTTAATCCGGTTCATCAACTTTTATTGATTATACATGTGATGTATGGTTCTTATATGTCAAAGTGTTTGTCATATGGTTAAAAACCCACCTTAGGTTGTGCAATTACTCGTGCATCATGTATTATAAATGTTATAATATTGCATGAAGAAATTACTTGAAAGCATGTGCATGCATCATGAAATATAAGAGTTATATTTTGCATGCATTGAGTATTATCATGCATCAATCTTTTATTATAAATGTTATAGTCTAAGGGTGAATGGAAGCATGTTTTGCTTGTTTCATTGCAGCTTTTGTATAAGTGTTATATAAAAGAAGTAGCAATGAATGGACAATGCATTGAGCATGACACTTAGGCTGTTTATAAACGTTATGAATGCCTTGCATGTGTTAGCTTCGCATTGTGGTGGTTGTTTCCGTTTATAAGTGTTATAAAGGAAATTAGACCTAAAATCAATAATTCAGAGTTGCATGCGGACTTAGGGTGAACTCAAGTTTTTTAAAATGGTTTTAAAAATTGGATTGAGATAGACCTAAGTTCAAGTGGTTCTAAAGAGTTTAGTAACTTAGATTGATCTTTTAAGATCGATTTAATATGATTAAATTGGTTGGAATAAAAGATTAAATTTGTTGTAAACCTATCTATACGAGACCTTTTGTCTAAGGCGGGTTATGGCTAGGCTGGGGTTCTTAAGTTGACTGAAACGTAACACCCCTACCTGGGAACCTAC
Source organism: Benincasa hispida (assembly GCF_027475165.1). Lineage (NCBI taxonomy): Eukaryota > Viridiplantae > Streptophyta > Magnoliopsida > Cucurbitales > Cucurbitaceae > Benincasa > Benincasa hispida. The sequence continues at coordinate 55,641,059 of NC_143480.1, read as the reverse complement.
CTGGAAAGGTGAATTAGATAGATTTTTAACAAGCATGCGACGTTTTGGTCAAAGACTCCGTTAAAGAGTTTAATGGATGATGATCAAAAGTTGTTCAACTATCCAAAGCAAATATTACTCTTGGGAAAACCTAAAATTCACTCAGTTAAAATCCTTAGCCGTGTTTTTTCTAAGTAAATTAAACCCTAGGTTATAAAATAATCGGTGGGAGGAGAAGGCGTATTAGATATGTCTATGATTCCACTCACATTTCTCCCTGTATGTTCACACCGTGAGATTTATGCTTGGCCTCGAGATGCCCCAAGATGCATCCCCCTTCGGATGGTATTTGCATAAGTCAATATCAAGATGGACGGAGAGAGTATTTATAGTAAATGGGTGAAGGGTGTATACCAACACGTCTTATGATTTATATCATTGGTTTACACCGTGAGATCATTTTGTATGCCCTCGTGTCGCCTTTGATGCGGCCCTCTTCGGATGGGTTTTGTGCAGTTGGTCAATATCAAGGTGAACTCCATAAATGGATAGTTTCGTTTTAGGTTTTGCCCCAATCGAATTTTTTCCCTTCGGATTGGCCTTTTAAGACGGACCTCTAGGGCTTAAAATGGCGGGTCACACTTATGGAAGATTGTTAAGTAAGTTAATGATATCTTGGCCAAATCAATGATGGTTTGTCGTTATAGGAACATAAGTTGTTCTGGTATTAATGACTGGTTGAGATCTTCTCAATTCAGATGAGGGATAACTGACCTCCCTTGGTGAATTTTGTCCTAAACCTTTGAAGCGTCATTGCGTAACTAGATGTCACACAGGGTTCATGTTAGTTTTGCTAAAACCTTATTGGATGTTGTTTTGTTTTACAAAGGGTATTTGTTTAAAACCCAACGTAGGTCAATGTATTTTTTCTTTTCAGTAACTCGTTAGTATTTCCGTTTAAAGCTTTTAAAAATGACCAATTTATTACAGTGGGAAGAATCGTGTGAAACAAATTTCGTGGCAAACGATCTCCATCCCACTAATCTCCAAAAGAGGATACAAGACAATAAGATATGATTTATTGATCTTAGAGACATGTCTGGTAGATAATGATGATTCTGCTTGGATCCTAGATTCATGTGCTACCAATCATGTCAGTTCCTCTTATCAAAGATTTAGTTCCTGACAAACGTTGCCACAGGGAGAGATGACTCGAAAGAGTCGGTAATGGTGAGGTTATTTCAGCTGTTGCTGTAGGCAGACTTAAGTTATTTGTTGACAAGAAACGTTATCTGTTACTGGATAATGTTTTTGTAGTTCCTCATATCAAGAGGAACTTAATCTCGATTTCTTATCTCATTGAACAAGGCTATACCGTCTCCTTTTCTGAAAATAAAGTGTTTATTTTCAAGAATGTAATGGAGATTGGTTCTGGTTCAATGGAAAATAACTTATATGTACCAAGGTCGAGTCATTAAAGCCTTGTTTAACACTGAAATGTTCAGTACGACAACAACAGCTAAAAGACCAAAGGTTTCTCCAAAGGAAAATACCCATCATTGGCATCTAAGTTTAGGTCACATCAACCTCAATATGATTGAGAAGTTGGTGAAAAGTGGACTTCTAAAGAGTTTAGAAGAAAACTTCTTGTCGGTATGTGAATCATGCCTCGAAGGCAAGATGACCAAACGACCTTTTACTGGAAAATGTTACAGAGCCAAGGAAGCCTTGGAGCTTGTACATTCAGACCTTTGTGGTCCGATGAATGTTAGAGCTCGAGGTGGGTATGAATATTTAATCTATTTCATAGATGATTATTCAAGGTTTGGATATCTTTTCCCAATGCAACGTAAGTCTGAAGCTCTTGACAAGTTCAAGGAGTATAAGGCTGAAGTTGAAAACTTGTTAGGTAAGAAGATAAAAACACTACGATCTAATCATGATGGAGAGTATATGAACCTCCAATTCCAGAACTATATGATAGAACATGGGATTATGTCCCAACTCTCGGTCCCAGGTATACCTCAGCAGAATGGTGTATCAAAAAGGAGAAACAAGACCTTGTTGGACATGGTTTGGTCATGGTTTGGCCTATGATAAATTATGCTCATCTTCCAGACTTGTTTTGGGGTTATGCAGTGTAGACTGCATGTTATATCCTGAACAACGTTCCCTCGAAAAGTGTTTCTGAAACACCTATTGAGTTATGGAGAAGCCGTAAAGGTAGTTTACACAACTTCAGGATTTGGGGTTGTTCGGCACATGTACTAGTGACTAACCTAAAAAAGTTGGAACTGTATTCAAAGGTTTGCCTCTTTGTGGGCTATCCCAAGGAAATGAAAGGAGGATACTTCTATGATCCAAGTGAGAACAAAGTGTTTGTTTCCACTAATGCTATCTTCTTGGAAGAAGATCACACGAGGGTTCATAAACCACGAAGTAAGCTTGTTTTACATGAGATCTCTAGTGAGACTGAGACTGCTGAGGGTTCAACAAGAGTTGTTGAACAGGCCGACGAATCAACAAGAGTTGTTGAGGTCAGAACGTCTAGTCAACCAACTCAAGAGTTGAGACTGCCTCGACGTAGCGGGAGGGTTATAAACCCACCGGATCGCTACATGGGTTTGACTGAAACCCAAAGCATCATTACAAATGATGACGTCGAGGATCCATTGTCTTTTAAGAAAGCAATGGTGGATGTTGACAAAGATGAATGGGTTAAAGCCATGAACCAGAAAATGGAGTCTATGTACTTCAACAACGTCTGGGAGCTTATTGATCCACCTGATCGGGTAAGACTTATTGGGTGTAAATGGATCTATAAGCGAAAGAAAGGTGTAGATGGAAAGGTGCAAACCTTTAAGGTTAGGCTCGTGGCAAAGGGTTATACCCAGGTTGAGGGAGTTGACTATGAGGAAACTTTCTTACTTGTTGTCATGCTAAAGTCTATCAGGATTCTTTTGTTCATAGCCACATTTTATGATTATGAAATATGGAAAATGGACATCAAGACTGCCTTTCTGAATGGTAATCTTGAGGAGACCATCTATATGACTCAACCAGAGGGGTTTGTAGTTCCAAATCAAAAGCAAAGAGTTTGCAAGCTTAATAGGTCCATTTATGGGTTGAAACAAGCATCTCGATCATGGAACATCTTATTTGACATTGTTGTCAAGTCGTTTGACTTTGACCAGAACGTTGATGAGTCTTGTGTTTACAAGAAGATCATCAACAACTCAGTAGCTTTCCTGATACTGTATGTGGATGATATCCTACTCATTGGGAATGATGTAAAATATCTGACAGACATTAAGAGTTGGCTAGCTGTCCAGTTCCAAATGAAAGATTTGGGTGAGACACAGTATGTTCTCAGGATCCAGATCATTCGAGATCGCAAGAACAAATAGTTAGCCCTGTCTCAGGCATCGTACATTGATCAAATTTTGATCAAGTATAGGATGCAGGATTCCAAAAGGGGTTTGTTACCTTTTAGGCATGAAATCATTATGTCTAAGGATCAATGTCCTAAGACACCTCAAGAGGTTGAGGAAATGAGACGGATTCTCTATGCTTCTGTTGTAGGAAGCTTGATGTATGCTATGTTGTATACCAAACCCGACATTTGCTATGCAGTAGAGATTGTCAATTGGTATCAATCCAATCCAGGATTTGATCACTGGACGGCGGTCAAGACGATCCTCAAGTATCTTCGGAGAACGAAGGACTACATGCTTGTGTATGGAGATAAGGATCTGATCCTTACAGGATACATAGACTTTGACTTTCAGACCGATCGAGATTCTCACAAATCGACATCGGGGTCGGTGTTTACTCTAAATGGAAGGGCTGTAGTTTGGCGAAGCATCAAGCAAGGATGCATCGTGGACTCCACTATGGAAGCCGAATACGTAGCGGCTTGTGAAGCAGTTAAAGAGGCTGTTTGGCTGAGGAAGTTCCTTGCATATTTGGAAGTTGTTCTAAATATGGATTTGCCTATCACTCTTTATTGTGATAACAGTGGGGCTGTGGCAAATTCAAAGGAGTCTCTGAGTCATCGTCGAGGTAAGCACATAGAATGGAAATATCACCTGATCGGGGAGATTGTGCGTGGTGGTGACGTAATAGTCGAGCAGATCGCATCGGAGCACAACGTTGTTGATCCATTTACAAAAGCCCTCACGTCTAAAATGTTCGAGGGTCACTTGGAGAGTCTGGGTCTGCGAAACATGCGGCATCTTGTCTAGGGCAAGTCGGAGATGATATTGGGGTATACCCTAGTTTATTGTATATTGTACATTAGTCTCTCGAGTCATTAGGACAAATGGGACATTGTTGGGATTGATGTTCTAATTCTCCCGGAGTCTCATTGTTTTGTAAAGATGCATATTGTTCAATGAAAAAAATAAGTGTTATTTAATTATAGCGTTTACTCATATCCAATAAACAAAGCTCTTTGGTTATCTTATGTGAACTTAAGCATGTGTATGTGATATACAAGTGAATCATACCTTAAGTGATAACCTAAATTGGTCTGTAGTATAAGGATTAAGGTGGGATACCTGAATTTGGTGATACAACGAATATGGTCTGCTTTGTAGAGGTTTGCAAGTATTGTAAACTACTACAGATGGTTGATCCTGACTATTCATGTGGAGACATGGGGTGGGGGTGTCCTATACAGAGAGTTTGTATAAGACCTGAACCACGAGATGACTAGACTCTGTATATAACGCCGTTGATACTAGAGACTTGCATATCACCTAAATGACCATAGGTGACACGACCTCAATCCTGAGTGTTGTGTAAACTCCTGCCTTTGAGGGCGGTCATTTGATTATGAGTGAGAGTGGCCAGATTGCCAACTCAACATGCCTACCTTTTTGGGGACTTATCTGACCTGGGAGCTGGAAACTCGATCCACAATATGGAATTCACTCATTTCCCAAAGCAGGGATAAGTAGAGAGATTCCTCTTTTAAGGGCTGATTTCGGGGCTTGAGCATAGTGGCCACAACTTCTTTTTGGAAGAGAAGACCCAGTCATAGTAGGACTATGACTTATGTTCATTAGAGGGATTAGTGGTACTTAAGGAGACAGATGTAACTATAGGAGCTTAACAGTTATTGGCCTAGCTGAACTTACGAGCGATCTGTGAAGGGTTATCGCATTGCTGATTGGTTAAGATGGACACATAATATATCTGTAGTGAGGAGAGTTCAGTTGTCGATCTTTAGTGGAGTGCCTGACAGTTAACGGATGGTGGATCCCGTGACTCAAGAGTTTAGTTAGTTATTCACGTACCGTTAGAGCTTTGGATCTACAAGTCCATGAGGTCCCATTGGTAGCTTGGATTTATGCTGAAAGATCAAGTTTTTAGTGTTGATTTGAAATGTTCAAATTGACAAGAGTTATTTTGATTATATGTGATATAATCGGTATAATGTATAAGATACAACTAGTGGAGGATTGATGTAAATGAGATTTACATTAAGTACCATTGCATAGAAAAAGAACTATTGTTTATATGTTTCGTGAGATGAAATATTAAAACTATAGGTTATAAATATAGTATGATAAGTTGGTTATCATTTATATTTATAATAATATTAATTATTAGATAATTACTACTTTTTCTTTTAAATAATAAAATGTAGTGGGTGGTTATTGATCATGGTAACCGTGAGTTTAAAAGGAAATCGGTTTCCTATTTTGAAAAAAAAAAGTGTTTTACAAAAGATTGAAAAAGTTTTAAGTTTTCTCTCCGGCGAAAAGAAACTCATGGAAGTCGTCAAGTAAATACAGATTTACTAAACGACGGCTGGGCTAGGTAAACAATCGTGCAGGTGCTAGCTAAATGATCGTGCAATGTTTACTAAACAATTGCATAGCTTTGCTAGACGATCGTTGTCCTAAGGTAAACGATTGTGTAGAATCAACCGAGCTAAACGATCGCATAGCTTTTGCTAGACGATCACATAGTTTTATCTAAACGATTGGGCATCAACCTATACGATAGGTCTCCGATTTCTCCCACTTGCCTAGTCGTATACACGATCTGATTTCCTCTGTTCGTCTGCATTACACCAAGTCCGAACAGATCCCACCCTCTGAATCTTCACACTGAGAATATCAAGGTCGCTTTGTTGGTGGTGTCATACTCAACTCGACACATTCGAGGTTTTTCAGAGGCCGTTTGTAGTGCTGCAGAGGTCGTTCGCTATTGCAGAGGAATTCGTGAGCGAGGAGATCGTTGAGGACAAGCGCGAAGAGTGTTTTACAAAAAGATTGAAATTTTTTTGCGTTTTTTCTCCAGCGAAAAGAAACTCACGGAAGTCGTCAAGTAAATACAGATTTACTAAACGACGGTTGGGCTAGGTAAACGACCGTGCAGGTGCTAGCTAAACGATCATGCAGTGTTTACTAAACGATCGCATAGCTTTGCTAGACGATCGTTGGTCCAAGGTAAACGATCGTGTAGAATCGACCGAGCTAAACGATAGAGTTAAACGATCGCATAGCTTTTGCTAGACGACCGCTTAGTTTTATCTAAACAATTGAGTATCGACCTATACGATAAGTCTCCAACTTCTCCCACTTGCCCAGTCATGTACACGATCTGATTTCCTCCGTTCGTCTGCCTCACACCAAGTCCGAACAGAGCCCACCCTCTGTATTCTCACACTGAGAATACCAAGGTCGCCTTGTTGGTGGTGTTAGACTTAACTCGACACCGTCAAGGTATTTTGGAGGCCATTCGTGGTGCTGCGGAGGTCGTTCGCTGTTGCGGAGGAGTTCGTGACCGAGGAGATCGTTGAGGACGAGTGCGAAGAGTTCGTGCTGTGTTCGTGCGGTGTTGCGGTCGTGTAGATCGAGTGTTCGTGATTGCGGTTGTTCGATCAGAGTCGCACATCAGAGCGTGGAGACGTTTCTACATACGTTAATACAATTTTTTCCTTTGTACATTTATTGTTTCATGCTATAATTTCTCTGAAAATTGTATAACCACTTGTATTGAAGTCCACTGTAAATGGTTTGTTGATTCATGATTGTAATTTGGAATAATCTTGCTTCCCCTGCTCACGAAGATCTCGAGTGTCGATTTCCTTCATCCTTTTTATGTTAGGTACGTTCTATACTATAAATATGAAACATCGAGATTCAACTATAAAAGATATATTTGAACAGTCATTTATCTTTTTTATTATTATTATTATTACAATTATTAATGTATGAGTGGCTCTATGATGAAATGGTGCATCCTTAAATGTGTGGATTTGTGATATAGTCTATAAATAGAAAACAATATCACGATCTAACGGTAAATATATATTTGAACAAATTTTCATAATTTTTTACTTTGTCATTCTTTTCGTAAAGTTAAATTATTTTGAGTTAAACAATATAACAGTTTATTCCTTATAATATTTTTTAACTTTTTTTCTGTGCCCTAAAATAAATTTGTAAATTTCACATTAATCGCACGTGTTATGGAAGAAAATTTTTGTTTCATATTTTGCCCTTACAATTTTAATATACCCTTGTTTTGTCCTTTAATTTTTGTTGGTAAAGCGAATACTCTTGGTGTTTAGGTATGCCTATTGAAAGCATGGTCAAATAGTTGCTATTTAAATGAGTGCAATTCAAATGGTAAGTGTGAAACATTATGTACTCACAATATAAATGTGCCTAAAACGTTGTTTATCATGTTAGAGAACCATTGCTTTCTTCAATCCCCTGTAGTTTCGAGGCGTTCCATTGAAAGTATGATCAAATAGTTACAACTTATATCAAGGGATACAATTGTTCAATTGAATCTTGTTATACATTGAATCGATGCATCCATCCGTACGTGGGTGCAACTCAAATCGTACATGTGGAACGTCCTAATTTAATGTATATGTGCCTAAATTGTTATTTACAATGGAGGATGATCTTTGCTTCCCTGTTTTTCACTCTCGTCTCCAATACATCCCCCCCTTCTATTTATTAATCTATAAAATCACACCCTTCAACCCAAGCGCATATGTTATAGCAACAAGAGAAGTTGAATAATGGAATCACTGAGGATTTTGTGGCTTAAATGTTTATAAATCAACTCCTCACCTCGGATTTTCGTTGTAAAAAGTATGATGTTTTTTAAATGCTTGGCATGATTGATAATTATCTCCTCATTAGTCTTGATTCTATGGACTTGTTCCTCACGTTGGTGAGATCTGAGAGTCACATGAGTTAGGATTAATGGTCCCCCTCTCTTGAAGGTTAATGGAAACTTAATGTTGGTACCTCGTGGAGTAGTGAACAAAATAAATTAGTGGGTTGGGGTGGGTGATTCGGGACTATTGAGGATCTTGTATGTGTGTTGACCTTATTCGCATTAAAAATTGATGGCTAATTAAATCATTTGAAGGCGATGCCATTAGAATGGAGTCGTCATGCTTTGTTCAGACATCGAGTTTTTGAAGCAGCCTCTTATTGTCAGATATGATTCAATCGAGATCATCCGTGAAGAGTGTCATACAATCTCTTGGGAACAAAAACACGTTGATGAAGCTACGACCGAGATTGCATTGTGGGCGGGTATTGTTTTTATGCTTATTGTTATTGTTCTTGTAATTTTGAAGCTTACTCGCTTGCTTGCACTATTTTCAATTGTTTTAATGTCCTACATTTTTATTTTGTCAATGAAGTGCATGAAGCCTGTTGAGAGTCTTGTTTCCCATATTGGTTGTCCTCTATTCCTCGTGGGATTGTATTGGTGTCTGGTTGCTTCAACGAAGTTTGCATTAAAAAATATTTAATATAATTGTATATTAGTAATTGAGCGTGAGTGAATACATCATTTGAGTTTAATATACAACAAAGAGAAACACATTAAGAATTTAGATTATAAATTTTAGGACAATCGATGGGAGTGAAAATAAATAAAACACGTGTATTAACAAATTTGTGGCGATGAAAACTTCATTGATCCATTTTACCATTCAAATTAGTTTATTTGTTGTAATAAGTTAAAAAGGTTCTCTATAATCAAAGGTAACATTCATCTATCATTCTATTGTGAGTGTTGATGGAATATTTTGATTTTGGGATTCTGTAGGATTTTATGATACTTTAGCTCGACTTTTTGGGTCATGAATTGGTTGCTAAGAAATTTGGTGTATGACCTGGACAAATTGGAAAAAATTAGGATATCTATATAAAAAAAATGGAAGTACATATATGGGTTGTTTTCAAATGATTATTTACAACTTATAATAAGTTCGAATATATATATATATATATATATATATATTAATTTGAGTATTGAAATTTTTTATATTCATTTTTAAGCATGTTCATGAGTGTTCATATTGTTATTTAAAGTCACGGTATTCAAGAAGATGAAGAAAAATAAGGGAAATTGGTTTTAGAGATTAATAATGATAATAATGATAAAAGAGGATTAAAAAAGTATCAAAGAATCGAGTGAAAAACAAAGATGAGAGACGAGGAAGTCGTAAATTGAAATGGATGGTTTTCGTCCATATACTATTTAGTACGTATATTTTTCAACTATTTTTTTTTTTTTTTTAAATACATTGAGATATTTATCTAAATTTTGAAAGCACCTAGAATGTTTATGAAATGATGTACTAACAACTTCGTATATATAATAACGGCGAGAATATTGTTTTAAATTTATTTTCTAAAGTTCAAATAACTTTTTAAAACAATGTACAGAGGATAAGAATATTTGATAATTTTTTAACTTTTCTGAAAAATTTAAATGTATTATTGAATTTTTTCAAAGTTCGATTGATATTTTTGGAACGCAACACGAATTAAGTTGTTTATTATAAGTTAACTTAGATGTAAAAATCACAGACATGATTATAAGTTAACTTTTCTGGTTTTTGTTTATCGATAATTTTATTATTTTGAATCATTATACCGTAAAGTTCGGAACAACGATTTCGATGCCTTTTGAATATCCAAATTGAAGTTCGGATGAAAAAAATATAGCAAAAATAAGCATAATAGAAAAATACCCGAGATAGTAATGTGGCGGCCAAATAATTAAATTGGACCAATTATAAAAATCTACGAACAATGGAGAGTGACACATGGTGAATTTTTTATTTTTGGATTGTTAAAAAACTAAATTTAATATTATTTTATATTTGTATCTAATGACTAGTTTTTGATAAATGGCTCTCTATACATATAGTCTTAATTCTAGACTCATACTACACTTTTGTCTTTTAACATTGGATTTATTCTAAAAATAGGCCAACAGAATACAAATTTTCACTAAAGTTGGTGTACACTTACCATTTGGGCCTCGTCTATGTTCTTCTACAAAAAAATAAAATAAGAAAAATAAAAATATTTGGCTTCTCTCTCCCATGCACGGTCCTAGGGCTTCCTGACTATCCGTGTTGCTTTTTAAAAAAGAAAAATATGTTGGAATCTTCTTCATATTCCCTCTTTTTTTCTACTTCCCGACAACGTGGTTGCAGACGGATGACTTGGGACGGCCTCACGGAAGGCGAAACTTCCAGCGTGGGGCACGAGCAAATCCGATGCGGGCACAAGCAGACGATGGCGTGGTGCAGGCGGACGACGTGAGACGGTGTGGTGCGGGACGGAGTGGTGAAGCTTTTGGCACCGAGCTCGAGCAAACGGACGGGGGGTGAGACGATGTGGTGAAGCTTCTGACACCAAGCGTGATCAGATCCGCGCGCGAACTCAGGCAGATCTAATCGACGGAGCTAGGCAAGAAGATCCGGTCAATGACGGGGACTTTGGACAAGATGAAGATGGGGAGGAGAAGAGACGAATATGACAAGAGTTATTGGACACACAAAACAAGAATAAATGTGTGTGTATATATATAATTGTTTGTTTTATATAAACGCGATTGTTTTTTGTTTATTTAGATTTCTTGTTTAGTGATATATATGCTTATATATATGTTATATGTTGAACGTTAAATCCATTATGATTTATATACTATGGTAGATATTTTTTTTTCCGATTACTTTGAATTTATGATATATGATATATACACACTTGTATATATGTTCTGAAATTTATGTTCTAAAACATATTTAAAAATAACCATGAATATTTGAGTAGATATCAAATATTTTTACCAGTATATTTCATATATTTTTTAGAATGTTTCCAAATAAACAATGGAACATATTACATGCACAAGTGAATAGACAATAAAATATCTCACGTAATACCAAAAATCAACATGAAAAACAAAACGGTGAATTATGTCAAGAATTGAATCAATCTCTAATTTATATACTGTGGTATATTTCATATATTTGTTAAAATATTTTTAAATACATAACAAAATGTTAGGAGGTATATTTTAAATAACCATGAATCTGGAAAAAACGTGAAACCAACCAAAATAGAAAATAAAATTTAATTAAATGTATTTTCTCTCTTCAATTAAATTAAATAAAGGAAAAAATCCCAACAAATAAATGCATTTTATTTATCAATTTGAAAATGTTAAAAAATCATATTTAGTGTATTTTCTCCCACTATAATAAATGTATTTGTTTTCCATTATTAAGAAAGTTTTGTAAATAGGAATATATATATATATATATATATATATATATATATAAATAATAAATAGGATAATTTTGTCCAAAAATAATACCAAAAACTTTTATTAAAAAATTCAATTTTAAAGACATTTTTTAAATATATGACCTAAAGATATACATTATTATGTAAAAATCTCTTTGACAAATGGTAGGCTATTTTTTTTTTTTTTTGTTAGGTTTTAAAAGATATATATTATTATATAATTTTTTGTTTGTATTTAACAACTATTTGAGTTTAAATCTCCATGTTCAATTTAATTTTTTGAACAATCCAGACCCAAATTAAAATCCACTTTTTATCTCACCTCCCTTTATTTTTATACTTGATATTCTCTAAAATTATTTCAACTTTTCATATTTTACAATCCTAAAAAACTAGCAAAAAGGCTACCATTGTTACTCTTTCTACAAGTTTTCAATTTGATTTTTTTTCATCTTATTCTTAAAAGAGTTTTCTTTGTAGTGTGAAGATTAAAGCGTGTGAGCTCAAACTTGTATACAAACTCTTTTTAGAGAGTTTTATTTGTGTGATTTAAAGCTTCAAAAACATTGTGACGGTTGGATCCTAACCTATGGAAAGGACTGAGTTTGCTCTTGAACTCGTAAAGGGAGCAAGGTAGCTATTCGATTGTGGAAATATTCAAAGAAATTTGTTAATCGAAATCCCAATAGACACTTGGGAAAGTGGATGTAGGTCGAGTTTGACCAAACATAAAAATACGGTGTCTTCTCCTCTAACTCTTTACTAATGATTTTGTATCAATTTTTAATTGCATGATTTTGTTGATTGAGATTGACTGAGTACATTGTTATATGATTTTTATCAATCTCGTTAATTAGCATAAATAAGAGTTTTTATTAATTTAATTTTAAAACATCTAATTAGATCAAACTGATCATACTCTAAGAAAAAGTTTAATTAAACCCCATTCACCGCTCTAGGATTGTCATATCGGTCCAACAAATACATATTGACATGAAAGACTATTTAATTTTTTTGTACCCTCCGAGTTCGACAATCTCAAAATTATATAAATCTCAAATGTATCAAGTAATTAAACTAGAAAAATGCCAACATGAGTATAATTTGACCGACATAATATTTGAGTACTAACCTTGAAGTGAGAGGTCCAATTTTCTCGTGAGATAGATTTTTTTTTAAAAAAAATCTAGAAAAGGAAAAATATTAATCACCTTGGAATGGCTAAAAGCTTATATCGATAGTATTAAGTTATTTAACTTTGTAGTTTGTATGTTTATATTTTTAGATTCTCAGTATTTGGCAGCTAGCTAGCCAGGCAACCAAATGAATCAACAAGGCACAATTCTAGTTACACATGTAATTATATATATATATATATATATATATTAATTACATGTATTTGAACTTTAACATCAAATAGCCCTATCAACTATAGAAATATATAAGGTTTTTTGTTTTTTGTTTTTTCCCGAGAATGTTCTTTTATATCGTCAAAGTTGAATATAGCTTAATTGGTATAAAACTTATATTATATCTATCATAATAACCCTTTTTTTAATACAATATGAAATTAAAAGGATTCGAACTACATACTTCGTAGTTACTAACACTCGTATGTCAATTAAACTATGTTCGATTTAGTCATATAATAACCATTTTGTATACAACTAAAAAGTTTTTTAAATGTCATTTTTTTTCAAAAGCAAAATTTTTAAACTCGTTTAACCAACGTAAACTATGGTCCAAATCAATGTTTTAATCGTTGATGGACTGTAACATTACTGAAGAATATTTTATTCCTAGAAGGATTCTTGAAGAATATTCCTCTTTTATTTATTCTTATATATATATATATATATATATATATGGGTGTTCAAAAAACCCAATGATCCGAAAAAACCGATCAACCCAACCCTACCTGTGCAGTTTGGGTTGGGTTGAGTTCAAATAAATGAAAATTTTATGGGTTGAGTTGGTTCATGGTTCATCTAATATAACCCAAACCAACCCGAATTTATTATTAACTTTAAAATATATTTTTTATTACTTATAACACAATTATTTATACCTATATTGATTTTAATTTTATTTAATTCCAATATATATTTTTTTAATAATGTATACTTCAACAACTCTCAAACTTAGTTTTTTTGCACTTTAAAAGGAAAATTTTCACTATATAAATTGAAATTGAGTTGTTATCTTAATTCAATATATTAAAATAATTAAATTATATTTTTACATATTTACATTTTGCTTCTCTTTAAAACAAAATTTTAAATAAATAACTCGATTAACCCGAACCAATCCAACCCAAATATTTCATGGTTAGGTTTGGTTGGGTTGGATTCATTTTTTAATAAGGGTTATTTGGATTGAAAAAATTTACAACCCGAACAATTGGGTTGGGTCTAAAAAGTCTTTCAACCCAACCCACGAATACCCTTATATATATATCTTCAAATGTTACTTTTTTTTTTTTTAATATCATTTTTGTATGTTTGTAATGTTAATGCTGCTTTTGGAATTGAAGTACAAAGATTCGGCAATCACTAGTCATTTATGTAATTTTGATAGTGTCAAGGGCACTTTCACTAAACGTAATATTAATATGAAAAGTAGGTCCATTTAATTATTGTTTTAAATAATTTAAGGCATGTTCGATAGAAAATCGTATTATGTTTTTAAATTTACTAAGTTCAACATGTGTTTGGCAGATGACCCAGATTACGTTTTTAGAAACTACTTTTAGATCCTGTGATCTAAACCATGTAAATTATGAAAATATTATTTTTATGTTTTCGTTGTATGTAGATTTTGAATTTGAAATTTTAAAGTGTATGATTATATTAAATAAAGATAAAAATATTTAGAAATACAATATTGATACTATGAACTCAATTCATTTTTGTAGAATATAGAATATGTATTGTGTAATGTTTTATAAATTATATAATATTACAGAATAATAATTTATATAAACTTTTTAAACATCATATTCATAAATAAATCAATGATATTTATTGTCAACTAAATATTAGCGTGTAACATGATTTATGAAAATATAGCATTAGATATATTTTAAACAATTATTTAAATTACAATTTGATTTTCGAATATGCTACCAAACACATATTTGAAAACATGAAATACAACCGTACTTTCATTAGATGAATTATTTTCAAATTTTTGTTTCAAAATTTCTACCTACACCAACTTATTTTATAAAAGGTAATTGTTTTAATTGGTAAAACTGGTAAAAAAATATTTTCATATAGAAAAATGACATTGTTTATGACGATAAATGTCCACCAATATCTATCTCTGATAAACAATGACATTTTGCTACATTTGTAAATAAGTCGACTTATTTTCATGCATTTGAAGACAACCTCTTTATAAACACATTTTTTCAAAATCCATTTTGAAAGTATGCCAAACACTTAATTTTTTTTCCTTCCTAAAATGACTTATTTTTAAAATTAATCACCTGAAAATGAATCCCAAACACACCTTACGTCAACAATCGTAATATTATTGCAAAAAAGAGGATCAACAATCTAATCACATTCAATTATTACATCTAATTTCTCATTATTTACCCTTCAATACACAATCAAGTGAACCTCATTCCCTTTGAGAGTGAAACCTATAATTAAACCACGTCTACCCTAGTGTAAAGGCAATAATCAATAGTAATGTAAAAATAGACCTCGTTTGATTACCTTTGGTATACTATCTCTGTGGTGAGTAGGACCTACTACATAATCTATAATAAGAAAACCAATTTGATTGACAAGTAGAATGTGCTTAATACAATTGCATTTGAAAATTTTGACATATCTTCACCATTACTAATAGCTCTCAAAAAGAGCTATCATTCCTAGCTTAATTCGGACTCATTGTCAAATTTTACGTGTTTATTTTCCTATTTTGTAGGTATCGAGCAACCAAGATGTAGAATTGACGATTTGGAGCCGATCAGGGTTAATTTGAAGTAATTTAAAGTTGATTTAACCATCTAGGCTTCAAAGGAATTGAAATTACCAAATTGCCATCAAGTTCCATCGAGTATTCTATATTTTTATTAATGGCATCGAATACCATCGAGTAAAATGTTACCGAGTAAACGAGCGTCGAGTATCCTGTCATCATGCATCGAGTATCGAGTCATCAAGCATCGAGTAGTGAGTTTCTGACAAAATGCTCAGTGTTGCAACGCGTCCTGAGCGTCGCAACGCTCCGATTATTCAACAACGCCACAATTGCAACGTTTCCCTGACGCTCACATCCTTTCCTGTCAAGCGTTGCAATGCTGCTGCGATGATTTCTAAAAATACTCCTCTTCAGTTTTAGGTCAAAACATGTTGAACTTTGGAGGTCAAATTGATGGAGTCCGAAGTTAGACTTTAATCTTCTTCCTTTCCCTTCAGATTTTAGTATCCTTAGGTTAATTTTTATCTTATTCTTGGATTATGAACATGTTTTGGATTGTATCTCATTGGTTTGTCTATGAAACGATGAAGTAATCTTTCGTTTAGTTCTTGGATCAAGCGTTCTTATATTTTGATGAGTTTTCTACTCAATTTTGTGCTTTAAATTAGAATTATGTTTTTCTTGAATCTCGCATGATTTAGACTTACTTTCGTGTGTTGGATTGACGACCCTATCACGATCGCATGTCTTAGCTAGTTAAGTTCAAGCTCGCACATACCCTTGTAATCATCCATGCTTTGAATTTACTCTTGTAACACATACTAGATGAGCATGCTTAGGTGTATAGACTGACCTTGAATCTTTGCATTGCACGTTTAATCCAAATTTAAAGAATAAATTGATTATTTGAACATGGCTTTCCTGACACTTAATCAACATAGGTGAATCCTTGTTCTTGATGCATGTGTTTCCAGTTCTTTGTGGCCGTTAAGGACCCAATTGCATCTAGGAGCATGTAGGTTAGTTAGGGTACGGTCTTTCCAGCCTTAATTACGAAGTAGAATGCTCGATTAGTTCGGATTAATTGATTTCCGACCTTTGTAAAGATTAGTTAATTCACATCGATTGTGTAACTATGCATGCATAATTCAGATACATGATATTTTGACAGAAAACAATTATTTAAATTATATCGAGTGGCTACTTGATCCGAAAACTATATGAATCCATTATCCTTTGCAATTTCCTTTTCTTGCATGTTTTTAATTTCAAAACTAAAAACTAGTTTTTACTGTTTTTCCACGGTCAAATCTAACCCAAAAGAAATTAATTCCTCGCTTATCTGTGGTTCAACCCCGCACTTACCACTATTGCTATGTCTTTATAGTGATAGAAGTAGTTCGGTGATTTTACAAATTTTTTTTTGATCAAGTTTGAAGCTTATTAACAACAAGTTTCGGGTTTGTCAAAATAGTGTCGTTGTCGAGGAAGCAAGCCAATTAATATCTTTTAGTTAAAGTTGACTGTTAAACTTTAAAAACCAAAAAATATATATATTTTTTTTCGTGTCTACTTGTTTTTCATTAGCAGAAAATATAAACATTTATATGCTTCAAGCGAGCTACGCGGAACAACGGGAAACACCAGAGGTAAGAGAGATTCATGGGCTTAGAGATCAAATTTCTGAACTAACCTTTATTGTTCAAGTTATGGCTAGCATGAAGATTCAAAATTTGCATGGTCTTGAGTGTGAATACTATCCTCCTTTGGAGTGGCATAGCCAAACGCCCTTGTCAATGTTATATCAATCTGCCAATCTAGGTATTTCTTTAGAGGATATAGTTAGTGAACTTTCTAATCGCTCTAGTGAGTTTGTGTAGGAGTACCCCTACGATAATCAAGTACCTATCTGTTTCCAACAGGATGACCTCTATTTCGAACATGAGGTTAGAGCTGAGCTTCAGAGTCTAAGTGACCACATCGCTCAGATTATGAATCGGTTAGGAGACTAGAGGAGTTTTGGGAACGATCATCTTCAAAGGATGTCGAGTTGAGCAGTGGAGATACGAGCATCAATAATTCAGCAGAGCAGCTGGTCCCTCAAATTTCTGATAAGGGTAAGACGTTGGTTTACTTAATGTTTGAACGTGCTAATGATTTTTCTGAGTGTGTAGAAAATCATTCAGAGTTGTCCTATGTTTGTGGCACTAAGGCCAACCTTGTTAGAGAATACGCATGGATCGATTTAGATGACGATGTTTATCCCCTGCCATGCCAAGAATAAATATGTGAGGTTAAGTATGAGTATGGGCTTAATTTGGAAGAATCTCAGGTAAAAGAGTCAGAGGCTCCCAAACACCATCCTGTTTTTTGTACTGGTATTCCTCTTATTTTTTAATTTTGCTCACCTTCACCTCACAAGTCAGTTGAGTCAAAGTCTTTACTTTCAGTTGAGTTAGTCCTTGAGTCTTTCGATTTTTCTTTTTCCTTTTTTTCAAACAAAATTAAAAATACCAAATTCGACCTGTCTGGTTCTCTTCAAAAGATGAAGAGCCTTATAGTCTTATCGGGCTATATCGACTCATCCAATAAGGGACCAGAGAAATATGAGAATTTCTTTGAGCCTTGACAAGGGACAAGTCATGTCGAGCAATTGACGTTAAAAATTTGTCATTCCTCCGTACATAGCATATGGTAAGGATGTTATGTACCACAACTATCATACGACACCTCTCCAGAGCGAGAGAGTCAGGTGATAAAGTTTATTGCTTTCTTTATTTTTTCTAGATTAGGTTTCTTTTTGTTTTTGTTTTGTAAGGACGACCTATAATAGAGGATAATATCTTTTTGGAAGGCGAGCCCATTACCACCACCATCCCGTGCGCGACATTGTATCAGGGGAGGTTTTTTGTTCCCTTGTTTTTATTATTTTTTTAGCTTTACTTGAAATACATTGGGGATAATGTATTATTTTAAGTTCGGGGTGGGGTATCCGTTGGGTAGTATGTTGTGTGCTTGATTTCCTTGCTTGCCATTTGCTCTGTTGTTATCATGATAGTTTATTATGCACTATTCCTGTAATATATTTTGCATGAAAGAACGATAGGAAATCATGATCATGATTTCAGCCCAGTTTTAAATATTTTTTTTTTGTCTCTCATGCATCTTTAAGCCATTATTTTCCAAAATTAAAGTCTTGCGTGCTTAGAATTGGGTTATTTGGTTTATACTTCTGTTGTCACCCTGAAAAGTCCACATTTGACTTAGGAGTAACTATGCTTGTTTTAGAGCAAAACTAGACAAATTGGATAAGATAGAGCCTACTGTGAATTAAAAAGAGAAAGAGAGAATAAAGAAAAGCAAATTAGTTGCAATTCTGGAAAAAAAAAGTATAAAAAAATGAGGCATGTGCTAGCGTGCCTGCAAAAAAAAAAAAAAAATAGAGTGTGTATGCGAATGGATAGAGAGGTGAAAATAGCTATCTCTGCTGTGTCTAGTTAGGGTTTGCGAGAAAATAGTGATAGATTCCTAGAGGTGGGGTGTGAAAGCTAGCCTTCTAGGTAAAATAAATGCCCTTTTATGTTTCTTGTGTGTGTGTTTAGGCACCATTGTCTTAGTGTTACCCTTTTTTTTGCAAGTGCGATATGTTCAAGGTTGATAACCGAACTAAAGTAGGAAAAAATGAGATGAGGACCTTTTAAAACTTTTTCGGGTTGTGCAAGCTTAACTAGCAAAACTCTAGGCTCACTCAAGTAGGAATAGACTGAGAATCATTTTTAAACTTGTGCTTCATTGATTGATTGTAATTGATTTTTGTGAGATTACAAATTTCATTCAAAATAATTGTTGAGATTTGAGTAACAACATTGTGAATTAAGCTAGCATGTCTTTAATTATTTTATATTATATTTTGTGTGTTCCTACCTTGCTCGGAACGGAACGAGCAAGAATTAAGTTAGGGGTGTTTGTTAGCTCAAAAAGAGCTATTATTCATAGCTTAATTCGGACTCATTATCGAATTTTACGTGTTTATTTTCCTATTTTGTAGGTATCGAGCAACCAAGAGGTAGAATTGGCGATTTGGAGCCGGTCAAGGTTAATTTGAAGCAATTTAGAGTTGATTTGAGCATCCAGACTTCAAAGAAGTTGAAATTACCAAATTTCCATTGAGTTCCATTGGGTATTCTATATTTTTATTAATGGCATCGAGTACCATCAATTAAAATTGCCATCGAGTAAAATGATACCGAGTAAACGAGTGTCGAGTATCGTGTAACGTGCATCGAGTATCGAGTCATCGAGCATCGAGTAGCGAGTTTCTGACAGAATACTTACGTTGCAACGTTGTCCCGAGCGTCACAACGTTCCGATTATTCAACGATGACATAGTTGCAACGTTTCCTTGACGCTCGTGGCCTTTCTTGTCGAGCGTTGCAACGCTGTGATGATTTCTATAAATACTCCTTTTCGGTTTTAGGTCAAAACATGCTGAACTTTGGAGGCCGAATTGATGAAGGCCAAAGTTAGACTTCAATCTTCTTCCTTGCCCTTCAGATTTTAGTATCATTAGGTTAGTTTTTATTTTATTTTCAGATCATGGACGTGGATCGTATCTCATTTGGTTTGTCTATGAATCGATGAAGCAATCTTTCGTCTAGTTATTGGATCAAGCGTTCTTCTATTTTGATGAGTTTTCTGCTCAATTTTGTGCTTTAAATTAGAATTATGTTTTTCTTTGAATCTCGCATGATTTAGACTTACGTTCATGTGTTGAATTGACGTTCCTATCCTGATCGCATTTCTTAGCTAGTTAAGTTCAAACTCGCACGTATTCTTATAATCGTCTCTGCTTTGAATTTACCCTTGTAGCACAGATTAGATGAGCATGCTTAGGTGTATAGGCCGACCTTGAATCTTTGTATCGCATGTTTAATCCAGATTTAAAGAATAAATTGATTATTTGAACATAACTTTCCCGACACTTAATCAACATAGTTGAATTCTTATTCTTAATACATGTGTTTCTACTTTTTTATGGTTGCTAAAGACCCCATTGCATCTAGGAGCATGTAGGTTCGTCAGGACAGTTTTTTCAGTCTTAATTACAAAATAGAACGCACGGTTGGTTCGAATTAATTGATTTTTGACTTCGGTAGAGATTAGTTAATTCACATCGATTGTGTAGCTATACATGCATAATTCAAATACATGATATTTTCACAAAAAAAAAAAAAAAAAAAAAAAAAAAAAAAAAAAAAACAATGATCTAAATTACATTCAATGGCTACTAAATCCAAAAACTAGATGAATCCATTACCATTCCGTATATTCCTAGCAATTTCCTTTTCTTACATGTTTTCAATTTCAAAACCAAAAACCAAAACTCAGTTTTTACTTTTTTTTCCACAATCAAATCAAACCAAAAGGTATTTAATCATTCGCTTTCGTTGTTCAACCCCGCACTTTCCACTATTGCTATTTGTAGTGATAGGAATAGTTCGATGATTTTACAACTTTACTTATTGACGACATAAATTTCAGATTTATGAACTCTACCGATACCATTTCCATTTGATCCTCATAAGTAAAGTAATAATGAAAGTGACAAAATTTATAATTCAATAGCGATTACAATAATTTTTTTATCACAATTTGGTAAACACAAACTTAATACATTGTATAAACTCACCATGATTGCAACCATTTTGGTTGCAAATTCGAAAAAATGACCTAAACCTCTGTACCAAACGAACAAAGAAACAAATGCTCGTATGCTAATTTTACTGCAATTTCTCCATGTGCCGAAGGTTTTGTTAGAAAAGTCATTAAAGAAATCACATAAGAATTCTAACATAATATAAGAGTAAAATATTTGTTCAAATTACGAGTTCCAACCACCCAGTAATGGTTTAATCGTCAGAGTATGAACATTAATCCTTCCCATTAAAAATATGGACTTAAGTGAGTCTAGCTCATCAAATAATTTCTTTCCAAAATTAAAAATTAAAATCCTCAAATCCCCGTACACACACTAAATAAAAAAATATATATTAAAAAAAAAAACCCGAACTTATTGATCAGTGTAATATATATGCTACACCAAAATTGTTCTTTCAACACAAATCTAAATTTGTGTTCAATAAAAGAACAATTTGATTTTTTCGAGCAAAAATCTAGATATTTAATCTCAATTACGATGAAACTAGTTTACCAACTAGTAAACAAATAGTTTGAAACTTCATGATTAGGAAAGAATTATGAAAATCATTTCTATATATGAAAATTATTCATGAGGGAGAGTGCTCTGTCTTAGTTGACTTTCTAGTTTGACTACCCCTCTCACAATAAAGTTAGGGTTTGTGTAGAAATCAGAACGAGCAGACTCACTTGTCGAATTAGGAGGAGCTAGAAGGTACAAACTCTTTTATTAACCAGGCACAAATGGGCAGACTCAGGAAAAGGTGCGAAGTCTCTCATCGCCTTCCTTCAAGTCATTCAAAGGATTCAAATGACGTTTACCTACTATGGTACCAGCTTGAATATGGTCTCCACCAGACGCTAACATAACAGGGGCTGGAGACATCTTTAAGAACCAAGAACGGGATATTCGCATTAGCGGAATGGAGGAGAGCGAAGAGATGAGCACTTTTCAAGCAACTTTCCTTAACGAAGTCATCTATGTGACCAATGCACGCTTCAAAGAAAAAGTAGAGAAGCGCGCAAGAGCTATAGCTAGTCTCCTGATTCTATTAGAAGTGTGAGATCAAAAAGATATGTGCCAGCTACACTAGCTGAAAATCTCTTAATATCAGAGATTCTGCATTCATGATTATATCCCCTGACAATGGGATGTGTAATGAAGCATCACAACTTTATCAAGAAATGGGGTAAGCCTCCGTTATCAAATCGGTTATTCTTTGATTAGCTGCTATGGGAAGTGGTATCCGGAAAATGTTGGGAGCAGCCACTTTCTACTAGTAGTATGCCAAAAGAGAAGACCAATCAACCTTACCAGAAGTGAAGTAAAGAATATCGACAAGAATATCGACAATCTTGCCGCAACCTTATCGACTACCTAAATCTTACCGCAACCTTATCGACTACCTACTTGTATATTGTTTTCGTAATACGACCATGGACAAGAAGGACACCCAGGTATTTACCCCTTTCCAATCCTTACCAAAATACTCATAAAAGTAAACTACTTAATTAACTTCGCCATATATTAATTTCCAATTAATGCATCAAACATATTTATTATATTAATTTTCAATTAATGCATCAAACATATTAGTAAATTCTTAATTTTCTATTCTTCCTTGATCACCCCTCAAACACAAAATTTTAAATACATTTATTTATTATTATTTTTTTTTTGGAGATATGAACAAAGCAATTAATTGAAAACCATTTTTTGAATTTTAAACTTTCTTGAATCCAAACAAAGGGTAAATATTAAGTAATTGACATTTCGACCCCCCTTCCCCCACAATGTTACAAAAAAGAATACTAGGTTTGAATAAAATCTATCGTTACTTATAGCTCATGCACTTTATTTCCAACCTAAAACATAATTCGAATTAAACAAAAAGAGGAAGGGTCACATCAAAACAAGAATCCCCCAAATATTATGTATAGTATTTCTCAATACTCCTAAAAACCAAATCCCACACTGACATTATTCTCTGCGGGGCCTTCACTTTGTCCATATTCACAAAAGACAAGGATATGAATTTGAACATTCAAAAAGAAGAGAAAAGGATGGCCAAACTAAGAAAGTATGAAATTGAAAAAGGTGAATGGAGGGTTACCCTTGATTGGAAGGGCTGTCATTCTCGGGAAGTCTGTCGACAACACGGACGCGGATGACGGGGATGGAGTCCCACCATTCTTTGAGTCGCCGGTCTCTGCCGCTGTTGGTATCCACATTTTTCTTCCGTAGTTTTGAGGTCACAAAAAAACCGTATAATATCAACCCCATTATTATGTACTTTGTTGGAACTAATGCCAGTGTTATTGCTAGACCACTCAATACTACCATGGCCATGTCTGCATGCTGCAACCCAACAAAGAAAATAGGAATTGTTACTTCAATGGGAAATGAACCATATGTTTCTTCCAAATGAAATGGAGAAGATCAACAACGCAGAAATAAAGACATCATTGTGCTTTCTTTTGTTTTTTCTTTTTAAGCAAATTGCAAAAACTGTCCATAAAGTATGGTCATAGTTGCAATTATATCCTCAAACTTTAAATGGTAAGAATTGAGCCCTCAAACTTATACAATGGTAAAAATTGGAAAGCTTACATTATCGTAGGAAATGTAACGAGTTCAAATTTTATCATTCGGAAGTCTAATTTCTACCACTACTAAACTTTTGAGCAAATACTTCTATCCAAAGAAATTTAAGACTAATTCTTAAGAGAAACGACAGAATGCATGCAAAAATATCACTTAGAAGTGTTAGAAGGTACCTTGCGAGTTTTGGATATGAAAATGGACCAAATCTTCAACACTGCAATGTTTGCAGTCTGCACAATCTCATGCACATTTTGCAAACTCTGTTGGGCAGCCACTATGCTTTCTATCGTAGTTTGCTCACTGGCGGTGCAGACCACAATCTCGTCGCACTTTTCTTGAATCTTCTCAGTTCTTGCTTGAAGCATCGCCACGACCACCCAAGACAGTAACGCAGCCACAGCCTTGCCAAACCACTCCCTACATCCATGAATGTACTTAATTGCCAACCTTCATCTTGATCCAAGAAAAAAAATTGAAGAATACGAGTACTGAAACGTGCAACTAGGATATTTGGTGCAAACAAAAAGCCTCAGACAGAACTTACTTGTATGTAATTATCAAAGATACAGCGAGCACGATAATAGTAGCCACTGGTCTTTCCCATACAATAACTTCTTTGAACCAAGATAACCTGCTCTTGAGTGGCTTTAGCAGCTCCTGCATCATATTATCGAGTTGTCATTTTAATTTAAATAGCCAGAGAATAAAAATTTTAAAAAAATTGATTAGATTAAGATGCTTGCCAAGAAGATGAATGCACTTTCACCAATTCCTTCCTCTTTCAGTCCTACAGCGGTAGCCTTGGCAACTGCAACTTCCTTCTCTTCTTCTCTGGCCTGATTAATGGCATTCTCCAAGGAGGACTTGGATTCATCAAGTTCAGTACTTATATTACAAACTTTCACTGTTACATCTGCACTAGGGTCGGATAATTGTGACATGTTCAAATATCTCAGGGTTGAAGTCGCGCTACATGGGCGTCCACTATTCAGCAACTTCAGATTCTCAGCAAGTTCTTCTAGCACATAGTCGCCCTTTGGTAACTCATCACATAAGGCAAAGATTAAGAACTTTGTAGGAACCGGTGGAGATATTCTAAGCAGTTCTCTGGCTGCATGAAGCCTTATAATCCCTAATATTGTTCTTGAATGCATCTCCCATGCTTGTGCCGGACTTTCCACATTAAATTTCCGCAAAAAACGATGCAAGAGTATGATCTCCTTTATCAATGCTAGCCAATGATCACGCCTTGTAGAACTTGTTATCTCTGGAAACTCCAGCAGAACTTCCTCTAATCTATGAAAATGTGAAAATATTTGGGTTCATTACAGATTCAATTGCTCAATCATTGCCCAAAAAATTATATAAATTAATTAATTAAATAAAATCTCACATTGCAGGGGACTCGTAGACTATTGCCTTGTCAAAAAGTGGTGCACCCCAAGGTCCTGTGGAAGCTGGCGTCACACTGTGCATAGTGTCCCTTGAGAGTTCTATCTCAAGGGCATTTTCATATGTTATCGCTCCCGAAGCCTCAAAATAGAGACTGTAATTAGTTAATGTAAGCCTTCCTGAGACAGAAAAATGACCTCCATGCTTGGACATATTCTCAACTATAGATCAATCAAATGGGAGATGAAACAACGAAATTTTGCTAAATCTAACCAGGCCAACTTGTTGATCCAATGTGGCGCACTACCCTCTGTGAGCTAGCAGTGCCCTCCACGTGCAATATGAACTCATCATCACGTAGTTCTACACCCTTTGGTGTTGCCTGTTTCTGCAGATGCTTCATGCATCTGGAGATGATAAATTGAAAGAGCCCAAAAGGGGGAGGGGGGAAATGAGAAAAAAGATTTAGAAGTTATATGATCAGATGTAGATATTTTAATTACCTACAACTCTATAACAAAAGTTCCCTTCCCCCTACCAGGTTTGGGGACTTCAGCACTGACAATGATTCTATGATGAGTTATGAAAAGTATCTGGCGGAACAAGAAACGCTCATTAAGTATTCTCCCTATAACTACTTTGAAGTTCTTCTACGTGTTCTTCAGAACTTCTAAATTCAACGTTATGGAAAACTTGAAAAGTGGATTCTGTTAGCTAAAAGACGTTTCACTATTTTAAAAAACCACATCAAACTCACTTTCCTTAAATCTTGGAGGAAGTGTTTGATCAATCACAAAAGAGATGGTAAAATAGCAGGAGAAACTGAAAAATGAAATAAGCCTATGAGGCATAAGCCTTAAATAATGAATTAAAAACATTTTAGAAATCCTAAATTGGTATAACCAAATACGGCTGAACTTGATAGTCACATAAAAGTATAAAAAGAAAATTCACCCCATGATATAAAAAATTCTATAAGGATAACTTTATCATCACTACTACTATTATCATTCGTAAGACTGAATTACAGTATAAATTTTTGCTTCAATGTTTTCAAAGTCACGTCAGTAAAAGTAATCGTAGTTCAAATTGTCACAAATAACTCAAACCTCAATATTTTTGGAGAACTAAGCAAATCACTATTATTTTTCTAATCATTAGACGAGGCATAGAGATTATAATCCTCCATGGATTTTCAAAATGGTGTAAGCCTCTTATTGTTCAAGGAAGGCGTACACTCTTGAGACTAAAACTGGGAGCAACTAAGCCTTGCCTCGAGACGAGTCTCAAGATGTAAGTCTCAATAGCCTTTTAAAACAATGTAGGCAGTGAGAGAAGAACTCCTGCACTTCTATGCCACACAGTCTGAGTAAAGTAGAGCAAACTAACTAAAACATAACTGTCAAATAAACAGAAAAGGCAGGTGCCTGTTAGTGTGCTATCTTCACATGTGGTACAGAATTTCCATTAACCGCAACTACAGGGATAAATTACATAATTGATGACATACAAATGCACGGTACCGATGACATCAAGATTAAATGTTCAATACAACTATGCAATAGTGATGGTTAGGCCATAAAAGGTAAATGTAAACCTAACATTTATGATATTTCTCCATCAATAAAACTAATGTGTTTCTCGCCTTCTACTATGCAAGGTTGATGATGGAAAAATTAAAATTGTAATTTAGAACAAGTTATAGCAATTACTTGTCAATTTCCTTCAGAAATTTATCATATGCTGGGAAATGAAGCCGGTGTCCAGTTGGAGCTGTTAGAGTTTCGAATGTGAATCTTGCATTGACAAGATCCGAAACCAATGGAACTAAAGACCCTAACCACACATATGCATCTTCTCCAACATCTGGATCGTCATTAACCTGCCAATATAACACCAAAATTAGGTGCCCAAAGGCGAGAGAGAGAAAATAGATAGGCAACAAAAACACCAAAGATCGATCTAAATGTTATTGAATATATCAGTTCAATCACACACACGTTATGCTTACCAGCAGGGGCATAATGTCTGAATAGAAAAGAGGGATCTCATCTTGCTCCGGAGGCACATTGGCTGCTACGACTTTCTTCTTCTCTTCTTTTCCCTTCGCCACACACTCCTATTACATCAACGACAGAGAAATGTAAAAGCTATACACGAACAAACTCAATAATACCGATGCACAAGGCAGAGATTCGGCACGGAAGTAACGACTAGAAAGAAACTTGAAAAAGATTTCGAATATTACTACTATAACACCATAATCCAACTTTTGCAGGACATTGCAGAAGAACAATGGCTGCAATTAAAGCCATAGACAATGTATTCTCCCATCAACAAAATCAAATTTCGGAACATTGTAGCAGAAATACGGTGGTATATATCTTCAAACTAGATCGATAAAACTTGTACAAAGAAGCCTAATATAGAAAGTTTCTGAACAAGGACGACTGAAGAAAGGAAGTGCGTGTGTATACGTACCTCACGAGACTCTTCATCTGCAGAAGAAGGCGTCTCCCAAGCAAGCATCATATCAAAGCTGAAGCGGCTAAACGATCCATTGCCAATACCTTCCTCCAAGTTCTGGCACATATCTGCCAAAGCCTTGGCACTACAAAACTCCACGAACTTCCTCGAATAGGTACCGGTCTCAGGTTTCCACGAAATCTCAAACTCCTCCACCAATCCCTCCACCGAGCTGCCGACTTTCCTGCATAAGTTCTCCAAGAATCGTTTAGCAATAAAAACCAGGCCCAATCAAGTCTGAACAAACCACAGAACAAGAAGAATAACATCGCGAAGTTCTTTCGGTTTCAGAATAAATCGAAGAAGAAGAATAAGAAGTTGTCTTACAGAGCACAGCGTTGGACGACGTCATTGGCGATGGAGGAGAGGTGTTTCCGCGAGGTGGTCGCCATTGTTGCGGTGATTTCGATTTGCTGAACCATTGGGGATGAAATGGATGAGGAATAAACTTCTTCGGTTCTAATGGCTAAGTAGTGAAAGGTGCGTGTTGTACGTGTCTTTGTACTACTTTGCCACGTGGCATTCCTCATGCAACGCTTTGTGCATGCCTCGGCCACAGGGGACCTCTGTGTGGCTTGGAAGTTATGGATAGAATCTCAACTTTGTCGCTTATGAACTAATTATTTACCCTTTTTTCTTTATTTCTTTCTTTCTTTAATTAATTAATTAATTAGTTATATTTGTATAATATCTGACTTTGAGATCAGATGCTCGATTCTTCTTCTCTATCTATTATAAAAAAATCAAGAGAGTTAAAAGTTTGAATTTGTCACTCGGGTTGATCTTAAAAATATATATAAAATAAAATTTAGATGTGATTGGATGGATTGCATTGTAATGCATCCAATCGTTGCATATATGTATAAATAAGCTTAATCCAAGTAATTCTTTTTAAGAAAAATATTAATTTATACATCCTTTAATTTATGATATTGTATGGATATCAATTAAAGCCTCTAACTAGTGATTACATCGATTTAAAATACGTACCGTAAACTTTCATGAGTAAATTTATTCACAACCTCTATTGAAATTTTGTTTTACAACTATTAATGAATAATTTTCACACACATGAGACTTTTTTAAATACAAGAACTAACGTATACCAGAGATAAATGCACAAATCAAATTTAAATAGCAGGTTTTCATTCAACTTGGATGAAGGCACGAATCTTATCGTCTTTCTCGAATTTTTGTTACTTATTTTGAAATATATGCAATCATTCTTTTTTACAATATATGTGAAGATTTTGGATAATAATAGCTTTATTTGTGTAATTTTGAGCTAATTTTAAGTGAGATTAAATAAAATTAGATAAAAATCACCTAGATAAAACTTAATTTGATTCACTTGAAAAAAGTTGCTTAACACACTTTTTTTTTTTCCAAGCACTCGTTAGAATAAATCAAATTGTCCAACTT
Source organism: Benincasa hispida (assembly GCF_027475165.1). NCBI lineage: Eukaryota > Viridiplantae > Streptophyta > Magnoliopsida > Cucurbitales > Cucurbitaceae > Benincasa > Benincasa hispida. Next base: position 55,611,908 of record NC_143480.1, on the reverse strand, counting down.
CTTTGAGGGAATTAACTTTAAATAACGAAATTAAATGGTGGTTGAGTTTGATTCCAGGAAGAATGATTGGGAAGTCTGGGAGGTTGCTGCATGTAACCATTTAAACCATCATTCCAAACATGTTTTAATTTATTTGATCTTTTTCAATTTACCACATACCAACCAATTATGCCGTGGTATGTTTGGAATATATTTTTAAAATGATTATTATAAAAAAAAATCATTTCGAAAGAATTCAAGCATTTGACAAACACTTATAATGAATTATTAAAAAATGAATTTATAAAATAAGTTGGTTCAATACAATACTAAAAATCAAGTTTGAGAAAAGTGATTTTTGGTTGTTTAGGGCCCGTTTGATAACGTTATCGTTTCTTATTTCTTATTTCTTGTTTTCTCTTTTTTGCGAACAATAAACGAGAATATGTTTGATAACTATTTTTGTTTCTTGTTTATTTTATTTCTTTTCATATACATATTTTTGTTAATATTCTATAGTTGGAATATAATCTAATTATATAAAAATAAAAAACATATAACATGCATTCAAATATAAAAAAAATAATTATCAAATATACATAAGTTTCGATGCAAAATTAATAACAGTAATACAATTGTTTCTATTATTTATATGTTGCTAAAATATGATTTACGATATTATTTATCACTCAAGTCATTTGTTTTAAATTAAATTTTAAATGACGTAGACTAAAATCTAACTCAATTATATTATTATTTAAATGTTGTGGTTATAAGAATATTAAAATGAACCTAAATGAATATCTTGGTAAACAAAATTTATATATAGTAAAGTTATAACTAGTTTCGTATATAAGAAAAATCAAAAGAGATAAATTAAAAATATATATATATATAAATTCATATTGCAAAATTTAAAGTTCAAAATTCGAAAAATAATTATATATACATATTGAAAAGGGAAATTATTTAAAACGACATAAGTGCTAACAATATTTATAAATAATAGTAAAATATCACAGTCTATCTACGATAGACTACTATATGTATCTATCAATACATATAGACACACATACTAGTTTATCAGAATCTATTATAGATAGACAGTGGAATTTTGTTATATTTAGAAATATTTTGATTCATTTTCTTATATTTGAAACAACATATTAAAAAATTGAGAATTGAAAATCAAAATAATATATAAATTTAAATATTTGAAGATTCAAAATTAAGATTGCTATATTTGTAGATATTTTGATTCATTTTCCTATTTTTTTAAAAAATAATTTTATTGAAACTTTGAAATTGAAAAATCTAAATAATATATAAATCTAAATATTTGAAAATTCAACCTTCAAAATTAAATCAACATACTGACATAAAAATAATAAAGAAAATAAATAGAAATAAAATAAATAAATAATTATAAAAACTATTGAAAAAGAGAGAGAGGGGAAATATAAAAGAAGGAAAATAAAATAAAATAAATAAATCTCACCTGAGATTTGGTTTGAAGGGCATGATTAGTCTACACTTTGATACAACTCAGGAACAATTTTAAATAAAATAAAAATAAAACATGAATTTCTCAATTTTAGACCCATTTTTAATAAGGTTTCTCAAATTAGAACAAGAATCTTTAATGATTATCAAACATATTAGTTTCTTAAAAAAACAAGAAACATAAACAGAAAATAAGAAATGAGAATGTTATCAAACGAACCCTTAAATGATTAATCTTTCCTTAATTTGAAAAATTCAGCCACAACATTTAGCAATCTCTATTGGCCAACATTCAACCACCACTTTCAATGACCGCTCATTCACCACCTCCTGCTATTTCTGACCACCATCCTTAACGAACCCCTCCGGCCAACTTTAAGCCACATCCAGCACCACCGATGCTAGCAAATTTAGTTCCTTTATGGTAATTTAACGTTAACAAAAACAATTTTATTACACATAAAAACAAAAACAAATTTAAGTATACAAATGTTTTTGGAAAAGAGTTGTCTTCTTGTTTTTCTTTTAAGGTCTTTTTTTATCAAAAGTATTTAAATGATGATGATTTTTTTAAAGAAAAATTACCTTTTTAGTCCCGATTGGTCAAACTTCGGCCACCGCTTCCAACAACCACACGATGGCCACCTCTTGCCATTTTTGGCCACCACTTTTGGCGAACCCTTCCGGCCAAATTCCGAGTACATCTTTGAGCACCATCACTGCTAGCAAATTTAATTCATTTAAAGGATATTTTTTAGCCCCTAAATCCTATTGTTACATACCAATAGCATACGATTGTCAAGGATCGCAAAATGGAACCTCTAACGAAATTTCGAGATCAACTTCACCAATACTTCCTCAATTCCGTAAATATTCCATTCCAAAAAGAGAAAGTTCGAAACAATTGGGATTTTTTTGCTGGCAAGTTGGTTCCTCTGTCGTCGCCGGGTCTTCGGTCAGTAATCTCGTACTCTCGACCGACTTTTTTCGTAATTTAACATTAATAAAAACACTTTTATTATACAGCAAACAAAACAATTTTGTGTATATTGTTTTTTTTTTTTTGTTTGATATATAGTTGTTGAACATCTGTGTATTTTTATTTTCAGGATTTTTTTAATAAAAAAATATTTAAATGAGAATGAATTTTTTAAGGCAAAATTACCTTTTTAGTCCCAAGTTTTGAAGAATATGTGCATTTAATCCACGACTTTTAAAAATGTATATTTTTAGTCCTTAAGTTAATAAAAATAGGATTATTTAGTCTATGAGTTTTCAAATGAACGTTTTTAATTCCCAAATTCATAAAAGTAAGTTTAAAATGTCCTTGAAGTATTTTTTATTTGTTTTTTTTTTTATAAATAAATTACATGATATTTAAAGTTAGAAAAAAAAATAGTTTTAGAGGGGATGTGAATTTTAAAAATTATTCTTCTAATTTAAAATGTAATATACTATTCAAAATAATAGGATAAAGTTATTTGAGATGCTTTTTAAACCTATTTTAAAAAAAAATACGACTAAAAATGTATATTTTGAAAATTCAATAATCAAATAGACCTATTCTTATAAGTTTAAAGACTAAAAAGATATATTTTTAAAATTTAAGGACCAAATATATATATTATTCAAAATTCGATGATAAAGATAATTTTTAAAATTTTAAATTTATTTATTTTCTTTCTAAATCATTCCAAAAAGCAGTGAAACAATAGGTCATTTCTATATAAAAATAAAAATGGTCATATTAACATACACTAATAAAATTTGACAATAAATATTTTTTAGAAATAAAATAGGTGTTTGTTATTTAAAAGTTAAATTCAAAAAGAAAAAAAAAAGTGTCCCAAAAAAATGACATATGATAAAAGACATAAATGTACCACATAGTAGGAAGCAAAGAAATAGACAAAAAAAAAAAAAAAAAAAGCATATGATCATTTTGAAAACAGTGCCACAAAGTGATGGAAGATTGCTAAAACTCGGGTTGATAGTTGGTTCGATTTTTTTTATTCTAGAGCTAATCATAATTATTTTAGAGCTAGTTGGTGATTAAAGATGTGTTTGGAATATATTTCATCATTTTTGAAGAAATTAAAGTATTTGGCAACCACTCAAAATAATAGATTTTCAAATATATTTTAATAAATTTTTTATTCGGAGTATTTAAATAAAAACAATTTGTTTGAAAAAAATATTTTTTCTCAAGTCAATCCAAATTGACCCTAAATGGTAGGGGTGTAGGAATTTTTTTTGGATCGAGTTGACTAGTTGAATGACCAATCCAACCCTTAAAATTCGAATTTAGTTAGATTGAATTGTTGTGTTATTGATTTGTTTTCTTTTTTTATTATTGATTTAAAATATTAAATGTGTGTACAACACATACTAATAATTAAAATTTCATAAAACTCAAATGTTAGATATTAAAATCTAAGATGTCTATTACAAACTTCATGCATACACCATAAAAATATGTATGAGTTTTAATAAAAAAAAAATAGAAATCAAACTAATATTCAGTAAAATGCAGAAATTAATGTTTCGATTACGATTTAGTTTGGTTTTATGTTGGTTTGTTTTTCTTCTCAGTTCTATTCAATATTTTCCCCTTCATTTTTATTTTATTTTTTTCAATTTTATTTCGACTTTTGTATTAAATTGGATATTTTGTTTTAAAATTAAAATTTGGTTTTTTTAAAATACGATGTGGACACTTTGTTTTTTAGCAATAAAATTGTTCATCATTCTTCCAATATAATAAAATATTAAAATTTATAAATAATACACTGTTCATCTAAACTTAAAGTTTAGATACATTATATTATCAATTCAATTCCATTCTGATTGGTTTTTCAGTAAAAATATAAACTAAACTAATATTTTTTTTTTCTCTGGCATTTTTTTACCTTTAAAATGGAACCAAATCATGGATAAATTTATACCAATTTGATTTTTTTGTTTTAATTGATTAATTTATTTTGCATTCCTAGTATTAACTACATAAATAGTCAAGAGAGAGGAACCATGCTAAAAGGATTGAATCGAGATCTTATTTATAGACAAAAGAACAAAAAAATAAAAAATAAAACAGCTAACAAAATGAGAAAGAGGAAAGATTATCAAATTGGTGGTTGATCCTAACAATTTATTATATTTATGCATGTTAGTAAACACCACCAATAAAAATTAAAAATTTTATTCTCGATCAACTAGAACAAACAATGCCTTAATGTGATACTTTTAAAGGACTTTGGAACTCTCCATTTATTTTCCAACTGTAGAAAGTCCACGATGAATAAACTTTTCAATGACTTTTATTAAACACTTATTCAAGGAGCTTTTGGGGACAATAGTTTGTTATTATACTTTTAGATAGGATTGACAAGAATCTTCACAAGATCAGGTCTTGATTTGATGGAGAACGGGTCAAATTGGGGACCCAAAAGAGGTCCTCGAACTGGGAACGGGGCTAGAATGGGAGGGTATCCTCGCCCCGATCCTGACCTCGACCCGCTCTAAATAATTTATTTTAATACATATTGGTTTTTGTATTTTTTTTATAAATATAATTTCATGTCAACTCCTTAAAACAAGGAATGGGCGGTGATAAAGGGATTAAAAATCCCCACGGAGACGGGATGGGAAGTGAATCCCCGATCCTACCCCGCCCCGTTGCCAATCATACTTTTAGGTTATCGTAGTTGGATTATAATAGTTTGTGTTCGGGGTGCAGGTTATTTTAATATGGGTTATAATAGTATGTGTTTTAGGTATAAATTATTTTAGTTTAAGTAATAAATAGTAAACATGGTAGCAAAAAACAATAAAAAAAATGAATGTAAAATAGCAAACACGGTAACAAATAGTAAATATTGTAGCAAATGAAAGTTTCCAAATAGTATTGATGACAGTTAATTATGGACTACAATATAATAGTTACTATAACAATATGTGATTATTATAGTCATAGGATAGTCATTGTTCCAAACATCCCATAAGAGTGAATATTTATGTTGACATTTTTGTTTTTTAAAACTACTTTTTACATCTCGTGATTCGAATGGCGAAGTGTTTTAAAGAGCAATATTTGGGTGCATCATGGGTTACTCGTATCATCGTGTAGTCCACTCCAATCAACATTAAAATCGATAATTAAAAAAATACCACCTGACAAACTGTAGTTGGATAATCGAATGAGCTCCACTTTAAGACAGGTGGACGTAGAAGCACACATAAGTATTGATAAAATGTTAGCACTATAGGAGTATAACACTCCCTTTATTCACAATATAAACTTGTTTTTTCACAAGTATTAATGGACTACATATTAATATAAGTGGGTATGACTATATTTTTAAAAGCATATCAATACGATATACGAAATTGAAAATCTCGATATTGACAAAAACATCGAAGTCTTAATTTTACGAAAAATGTCGATATACATTTTTGTAAAAACTATAAAAACAAAAAAAAATTTAAAAATAAATTTAAATTAATAAATAAACCTTTTATGATTTTTAGATAAGTCAACACATCTATTTGTTGCTATCATTTTATGTTTGGTGAATTTTTCTATAATATAATAGAGGGTCGGATACAATAAATTGAGGGAGTAACGATTTTTTTTTTTAATTAAATTATTCTATTACGTGGCAGGCGATGATTGGTGGAATAGCGTGTTTCATAAGACAAAAATGTTCTACTCTTTTACAAAGGAAAAAAATAAGATACCTCAGAACAAAAAAAACCCGTTCTCGCTCTTTCTCTTCTTTATTGTTTCCCATTTCCAGCTTCGTTTCAATTTTCACCAGCAGAGTTGCGACCTTCCTCTCTCTCAGTTCATCAATGAAGGGGGTCTCTGATTCTTCTTCTCTGGTTCGTCTCAACATTGGTAAGTCTTCTATCGCCCTCTCGATCTCTTGCATTCGATTGCCTACATTACGTTATTGTTGGCTCCAAGCGAATGAATTAAACCATTGATTTCAACAACTACCGATTGGTTTGCGTAAAAATTTTCGAGGTTTAGGTGCTGATAATGATAATCTTCCTTAGATGTTAAATTTTCAAATGATAGCTGATCTTTGGCACGTTCCTGCTTGGAAAATCAGAAAACAGCATTGTACTATCTTTAATTCTGTTGTATTTATTTATTTAACGTTAATCGAGGAGGATCTTAGGTTATTTCGGATTTTAATTTTTTGTGAATTTTCGTGTTTATTTGCAGGTGGGAAGAAATTCAGAACAACATTAGATACATTGACTCAGCGGGAACCTGATTCGATGCTAGCTGCAATGTTTAGTGGCCGTCATACCTTATGCCAGGATCCCGAGGAGGTGCGTGTTTTCAGAGTTTTGAATCATTTATTTATTTATTTTTCAGGAGTAGAAGTAATTGGTTTCGTTTCAATGAGAAATCAATTGATTTTAGTCTCAGGTTTTATAGGGATATGTTGGGGTTCGACTATTGGAATCTTCTTCTTCATCGACATAATTCACTCCCTCTGTATATGATTTTCTTACCTGGAAATATACTCCATCTCCATTCTGAACATTAATATTTTATTTGATGCAGGGATCTGTCTTTTTGGATAGGGATGGAAAACATTTTCGACACATTCTCAATTGGTTAAGGGATGGTATAGTCCCAACTCTTCCTGACTCTGACATGTTAGAGCTTCTGCGAGAGGCAGAGTACTATCAGTTGCTTGTGAGTCATTGTTCTTTCCTGTAGTTCAACAGTTAATTGATGTCTTAATCATATGATTTATATCGTACTTCCAATGAGTTTTTTTTTGGTTAATATTTATTTTCTAGAGAAGATGGTTAATATTTACTTTCAACGTCAGTTTTTTGGTTGAAGCAGCTAGTTTCTATATTAATTGTTTTTGTTTGTTTTTTTCTTCTATATTAATGAACTAAAGGACATAGTTGTACAGACTATAGAACAGATTCTATTCAAGTAAGGTAATTTTTCTTCTATATTAATGGTTAGAGGGAATTACAATTTTGATTCAGGGACTTATCGATGGAATCAGTGATGTATTAAGTAAACAGAAGGAAGACGAGGAACCAGAGCTGAAGCGTGTTGATATTATCAAGTGCATACAGTCTGAGAAAGTTAGACTGCGAGGGGTTAACCTTTGTGGCCTTGATCTTTCCAAGCTGGTAATTATCTAGTTTCTTGACTTATGAGAAGATAAATTTTTAGATAAAAGAAACAATCTCATTATTATATACGAATCAACAAAAAAAAAGGCCTATAGAAGGCCAAATGTTACAAAGAAGGTAAGAGGTAGTCTTGACAACGATAAGGTTCTTCATCAAGGAAGACTCTTAAAGGTGTTGAATGAGTTTCATGAGAAAGGCATCATCAATGCCACTAGACTGAAGCCTAATCTGTCTTGTTCTTAAAATGTTGCCCATGGAATTAAGTACTTCAAACCTATAACTTCAGTCACCAACCTATAATATTATTGCTAAGCTTTTGACAGAGAATGCATAAAATGTTCTCAAGCACCATTGTGGAAAATTTGGATGCTTTTGTGGCTTGGGCTACTTCTCATAATTGCTACAAAAGTTGCTGAATGCTATAGGACTCCGGAAGGTTTCACTTTCAAAAGACTTTGAAATGGCCTAAGTTTAGATTATTATTATTATTATTATTTTTATATGATCCTTTGAGAGAAAGGTTTTGATTTTAAGTGGATATCTTGTGTGGGTAACTGTTCTCTCTGTCAACTTTCTATCTTAATTAGCGGTAGACTGATAGGGAAAGAGTGAATTCTATGCCACTGGGGGTTTTAATTTGAGGGAAGAATAAATTCATCTAACCCATCTACAGTTTACAAACAATACAATATTCTTTTGTTCTAGCAGGGAGGACTGTTTCATCTCTTTGAACTAGACCCTTTTTGTTTTTGGGGAGGAGGTAAGATTTTAAGTTTTGTTATTAGTGACACTTTCAGGAATCCTTGCAATGTCATCCCCTAATGTTTGCCTCTTGGACATGAGATTCTACTTGCATCCAGGAAGGTCACTGGTTGCATCAAATCCATTCACTTTCTCTTCCTTTTATGCAATATTCTACTTGCAAAAGAGTTCCCCTATTTTTTTTTTCTTTTACCACATGTAGGGACCCTCTCATAATTTCCAATTTTAGAAGGGTTTAATCTGATATGAAAGTGGACACACTGCATTGAGGTTATTTTCTCAAACTTGAACTCTAAGGAAAGTAGTAGGGCCCTTTATTCTTTTGGCATTTGCTCATGTAAGTCCTTTATTTACCCACTTAACCTCTCATATGCCTTTGTTTTCCCTCCTTGCTCCTCTAAGAACCCGCATCTCAAACTTGAAGACAGAACTCAATTTTCCTCTCTTTTGGCTTGCTTGCTGCTCTTGGGCAGATCAATGTCATACAATGATCTTTCTCATTTGTGCTCGACTGTTGGTGTGCTTATGTAAGTAGGAAAGTGAGAGAAATAGGAAATTTTTTTGAGGTTTGGACTTTGGACCTTTGGCTAGGTTCAAGGTTTCCCTGCTGAATTTCTATAGTTAAGGATTTTAGTGTTATTTGTCAATCGGAGATATGTCATGTATTGTTTTGTAGCTAGCAAGTTTTTGTATTCTTTGTTCTCTAGCTTGTCCTGGGATGTCATTTTTTTAGTGCCCGTTTCTCTACTTTCATTGTTATCAATTGAAACAGGTTCCTCATATATTATGTATAAAAAAAAGGCAAAGCAGGTAACTTACTAATTTACCATAAACAATAAGTTATATGCTCATTCTAGATATCTATTTTTGTAATTATTTATTTCTTGGCTATTTATTTTTTATGTACATTTGTTGCTATATCTGCGAATGTATATGCTTGAAGTATCTATTGGTTGCTACCGATGCAAGATTATATATGTCATGCCTAAAGCTATTAAGAAATGTACAGGACCTTTCATATGTAGACTTCAGCTATGCAAGTCTTAAAAATGTGTTCTTCTCACGTGCAAACCTTCATTGTGCTAAATTTCGGGTATGTACTATTGCAGTTCCATCTACCATGGATACTTCTGTCACTATAAACTTATAACTATTAGTTTTCCTTGAAGAGTGAAAAGTAACTTCTATCAACAACAGTTAGCTGTTTTTCTTTATAAACTTCAATACTCAATAGTAAGGAATAGCTAGTAGTCGGTGAAAAGAAGCTTGTCAATATATATCTTAAGGATGATCCAAAATTTATCATGTTTTTCATAGATTTGTAATAATATCAATGATAATGCATTCTGCATAATGTTTATATCAATAATTGCTTTTTGATTGATTGATCTTCTGAAAGATATTTTAAATTTATAAAAGCTGAGTTCTCACAATATCTACGAAGAAATGCATCTAACTTATATGCCATTTGGTGTTATGTTACGCAGGATGCAGATGCTGAGGGCTCAATATTTCATAATGCAACTTTGCGAGAGTATAAAATCAATATTTGATTCCCCTCATTACATTTTTCTGATTTTCTGAGGATTGCCTTCTTAATCATTGTATTTTTCCTAGAAAGATGTGAATTTACTGGAGCAAACCTTCGTGGGGCCTTATTAGCAGCTGCTAATCTTCAGAGTGCCAATTTACAAGGTATTTCTCCTTTAACACTTGTTTTTCTTTAACAAGTATTTCTCCATCAGATCTTTGCTTGGTTTTACTGGACGACTGAATTCTGCCATCATGTTTGATTAGACTATATCCAAAGTAAAGGCCTTAGGTTAATGAGATATTACTTTCTTGCTTTGGTTTCTTTTTGTAATTTTCTTTTCTTTGATGCTTCTATGAGTTTGATCTTCTTTTCTTTAACCATCTTTCTCTCCGGTTTAGGTTGGATTTCTCATTATCTAGACTTTCTTATCTTCATCGATATACTGTCTTCTGTTTCTCATTAAAGTTGTTTGTATGTGTAAGAGAGAGAATTAATGCAGCTTCTATGTAAATTTGAGATGTTCAGTTTATAGGGAAAGGAAAAATTCTACTTTCTTTATAAACTTAAAATGTTTGATGGGGTTTAGTTCATTTTATTCATTTTTTTTGGTAATTTGTATCTTTCTTTCATTACTTTATTTGTCTTTGTCAAAACTTATTTCTAATCAGCTACCAGTAGGTGGTTCACTTTTGTTAAGTTTTAAGCCTCAAAGGAAACCATCAAATTCATTATAATATGGTTTCTCTTCAAAAACTCCAAAACATAAATGATTATCAGCCTTTGTGAAATTATATTCTTTAGTGGGGGCCAGAAAAAAGTAATTATTAATTTTTTTTGGGTTAAAGAGCTATAACTATGGAGCATATTCTTTGTTTCTTTTACCATTTTTACTCTACCCTTAGAAGTCTTTCATGTCATATTGCAGATGCCTGTTTGGTAGATTGCAGCTTCTGTGGAGCAGATTTACGCTCTGCACACCTTCAGGTTTGGTTCATGGCTTTGTTTAGGTTTTTTATACTGTAGATATTATCTTTATAATGATTTGGATTAGGATTATTTCATCAAGAAAATATAAGGCTTCCAAAGTCTGAAAGCTAACTCTTCATTTGATAGTAAATATTAAATTTAAAAGGAAGAGTAATTACAAAAGGAGGGGGATGAGATATCCCCACCCACACCAAAGGTTTACAAAAAAGATAACGAAGAGAAATGAAATGTTTGTTTTGTTAAAAAAAAAAAAGAAAAGAAAGAGGAAAAGTAATTACAAGAAGTCTTAGCTGGGAAACCTTGAACATCGAGAACCATGGAGAAACAACTATATTATCTAGAAATCTACGTCTCTGTTTGTTTCTTCAAGAAGTCTATGATTTCTTTAGGCTATATTATTATTATTATTTTTATTTTTAATGAGTAGTTTTGATTGCATTAAATAAAAATACTTTCTTTTCCTCCCAAAGTTTAAAGAACGGTCTCATTCTTGGAATTTCATACTGTTGATAAATGGTAAACATAGGGAAGGAATTATGATTATTATTATAACTTCTAAATTTAACCATAATTTCATTGAGGACGAAAATGAAAAAAATACAGAGGCAGCCAAAAAAGCCAAGCCCACAACGGAATCCTACTAAAGATTGAGACTCCCATCAATCGAAATAAGACCTAAAAGATAATTACATAAAGAATTCGACACTGGTGCCCAAAAAGAATTATTGAACCTAACAAGGGAGCAATTGTCACTAATGTTCCTCTCCACTCCTCTAAAGGTCCTATTGTTCCTCTCCTCCCAAATGGCCACAATAAAGCACACACGCCGACTTTCCGCTAGAATCTCCCTTTCTCTTTCTCATGAAACAACGAATGGAAAAGGAACTTCTCGATCATCTCACTATAATCCCTATATGGGCAATCTGAAAGGCAAGCACCTCAAATAAATAACTTCAAAGAGATCAATCGAAATAACAACTCCAAAGAACATGATCCAAGTCCCCCCCTCTTTTTTCTTTGTATGTTCTAATATACCAATGTATTCTGTCATTTATTTTCAATGAAAGTTCAATTTTTCATTAGAAAAAGAAAAGAAAATTTCTGTAAGTGTCCGTGACCCCACCCAAAGCCTACTCAGGAATCTTTACAAGGAGTCTGGAAAAAAAAAAAAAAAAACCCTTTATCCCCTTTCTCTCTGTGGTTGTGAATATCCTTAGCAGCAGATTTGATGTTGGTGGTTGTGGAAAGGGATTTGTTTGAGGGCTTTCATGTAGGTTGGGAAAGGATCCATTGGTCCCACCTCCAACTTTTGGATGACACAATTTTCTTTTGCTTAGGAAGGGTGGAATATTTTGTTAATCTTCAACTCCATTATTTTTTTTGAAATGGATACAAAACTTTTCATTGATATAATGAAAAGAGCAATAGCTCAATTACAATGTGACAAAATACAAAGAGACAAAATATCAAACCAAAGCAAACAAGAACTGGAAACTGGGGATCAGTAGGTGCACCCGGACATCACAACTATGTAGTCACCCCCAAAGCACCCGCATCATTTCCAATACGAGATAAAAGAATTCAGAGGATATGAACAAACTAAATCACTTGACTTGATTACATAGAGAATAAAAACGTAGTCTAATTAAGACAAATATCCTGGATAGAGTAATCTTCAAAATGCTTGGATTGTGAGTGGAGGTAGTTAGACTTGTAGGTCTAAAGTCTTTAACCTGTGACGAATCAGCCTTCTTAGGAATTAGGCAAATAAAATTTTTCTTGATGCATTCAGCTTTCTATTAGAGTGAAGTTCCTCAAACAATTTCTGAAAGACAGCTCTGAAATTCTGCCAAAATTCAATGAAAATCTCTACTGTAAAACCATCCGGCCCGGGAGCTTTGTTTTTGCCAAGAGATTTAATTGCTAGAAGGATCTCCTCGCTTCGAAAAGGAGCAATTAAAGATGAATTTTGATTGAGCAGCCAACACACGATTCCAAGTAATATCAGAAGGAATGGCTTGAGAAGCTGGAATTTTCAAAGACAAAGATGCAAAATAACATATTATCTGATTCAATCTCTCAGTAGGATTGAATTGTTGTCCCATTGCTTGAAACTAATTCTGTAATCATATTCTTCCTCTTTTTTGCTGAAAGAAATCTATGGAAAAAGTTGGTATTTTCATCACCTAACTTTAACCAATTCAATTTGCTTTTTTGAATTAAGTTCCTCTCCACCAGAAGGTATAAATTCATAAGATCTCCTTTGATGGCCAATCTAATATCCATTTCAATAATTGAAAGGTCTTCTCTCTTGGCTTTTGAATAAAAAAAGGTCAACTCAGATAATAAACCTTTCTCTTTTCTTTTTCTTTCTAGCTCATATTCCGCAAATCAAGATTTAACTTTATCTTTTACCTTGCGCAGCTTAAGGCCTATTGTAAAACCTGCCCAACCTTCTGATTGATCATGATCCAAGACTTTTTGGATGACCTTTGAGCACTCAATAATCCTCATCCAACTATCGCAAAAATGAAAAGGGGAAGGACCCCAAGAAACTGCTCTCGCCTCTAAGATCAAGGGAAAATGATCCCAAAAAAGCCTTGCTTTTCTACTAACTCTTGAGTTATCAAATAAATCGTCCCATTCTTTATTGATGAGGAATCTATCTAGTAGAGAATGTGATTTCAGGATACCATCCCTAGACCATGTGAAATTTCCATTGGATAATGGTACTTCAAACAACTTAGCATCTTGAATGAACTAGTTAAAATTTTTCATTCCTCTTGTAACTCTTCCAATAGGAAATCTTTCGTGACTCCATCTTGTTATGATGAAGTCTCTTCCAATGCACCAAGCTTCCTCACAATAATCAGAAATTGAAACAAATTCTGGCCAAAGATGTCTTCTTTCCCCTTTAAGAATTCCGAAGGCACAACTTTGCTTTCATCCCACATGGTAAGAATATCTCCAGATTTACCAAAAGCCTCCACATATGTCCAACCGATGTCATTATAGCTCCAAATGGATTTAATAAATTGAACATCAACAAAAGATTGCTTTGTTTCTTGAATCAACACTAAATCAGGATGCTGATTTTGTAAGAAATGCTTCAACATGGTCCGTTTAGATTTGTCATTAAGACCCCGCGTGTTCCAAAGAAACGATCTTCATGCTTTTGACACCTCCTTAGGAGGTGTTGTTTCCTGCAAATGGAAACCACGACCCGCCACTAAAGAGGAAAATTTGGGAGGGATTTGAGATGGAGAAAGGTATGGAGAACTTACAAGAGATTGTTGTTGCTGAAAAAATAGTGCTCTATATGCTTCCCCCACTTGATCAGTAAAATAATCTTCAATTTTTTCAGGCTCTTCATGATTGGATTCTTCACTACTCATACTAATATCTGATTCATCGTCGGACTCTTGAGAAGTGGGCTTCTTATATTCTTGAGAAAATGTGCCTTGGAGGAAACTTTCGACCCCGGTACCCTGAAATTATGATGAATTATTACGGGAGAGGAATGACATTTTAGTGTTGATTCAACACATTTGGGATCATGTGGGATGAGTACTCGAACACATTTCTCTTCTAGATCATCTGGATTATGAGAATGATGCACCAAGAAATCAACAGACAAATTTAATTTTTCAACCTTCCTCACGTTATCTGGTGCAATGGCCTTTGGAATACCTTCTGATACATTAATATCCTCCTTCAAAGTGTCTACCGAGAAGCCTTCATCCAACATTGCTTCTTTAATGCGACAGGTATCCAGGGAATTTGAAAAGTCTTCTGCCCTAAAACAAGTTTTGGCAAATCGCTGATTATTTTGAGAGATCAAAGGATCTAATCTTTCAAAAGTAATAACCACTTTTCCAAGCAATAAGTCTTCAATTTCCAAAGAAGCTGGAATAAAACCACAAATATTCTCCTTGATCTTAATATAGGCCGAAGAACCCTCTAAAAATTTTAGTGTTTTTGATGAGATCTCAACTAAACCACCTAAATGATGCCCAACAGCTTCAAAAACAGAATTCTTCGAAAACGGTAATGGAAGATTCTTAATTGAAATCCAACCTCCATAACATGAAGTAGCTTTTGGGATGGAATGAACTTTTTTTGACCAATGTTCAAGCTTTCGATGCATCCTTCCATATTCGTACCATTTACCTATCGAGAACTCCTCATCAATCTCCATATGAATCTTGATTAATGCCTTATCATCACAGAAGGGATTAATTGAAATGTTTCCCTGGAAAAAATCTTCTATAGTTGTTTTTACTTCAGGCCATGAGTAGTACTCCATTAATCTTGATTTAAGGTAGATTTAAATTCAACATTTCTTTTTCTTTTCTAATCCAAACTGGAAAGGTGGGAATTTAATCTTTCTTGCAATCTTCAACTCTTCCATTTGCTAGTGTTTCCTCTCCGGAAATGGCAACTTTTGCATATGAACTTCTAAAATAATGATCAACCGAATTAGGAGTATCAACTTCATGCACAGGACTCTGATGGGCAAGATGGCAACTAACCTTCAAACTTGAACTAATCATTTCAGCAAAAGAAAGCCATCCTTGATTATGCACACCTGTAGGAATATGAATATTGCACCTACCTCCTGAGGAAAGCCAAAACGCGATTTCTGAAAACCAAACAGCCTTGGATCTAAACTTTGCTAATCTTGCAACTCCCTGATCCAGCATAGCCTTTTTGGAGAAGAATACCTGAGGTTTTTCATTAGAAAGCTTATGCAGCTCCATTTCTAACCATAACATCGTTTGCATGCTGAAGGAACTTTCTGATTTTTTGAGAAGTTTTCCACTAAAAAACCAAAATCCTCTCGCCAAATGCAAAAAAAGTGGTCATTAATATTGCAACTTTTAACTTCCATCTTGAGTTAATCCAAAACAAGAAGAGGATATATGTTGAAAGTGGCCGGAAAAAGGGAAGAAAATGCTGAAAGGGCTTTGGAATTACTGGTCGGAGGAGAAAACAGAGGAGAGAGGAGAGAGCATACTTGCCTTCTCAAGAAAAGCATTACATAAATCTTCTAAACCCTTATTCTTCAACTCCATGAAGATCATTTCTAGGCTTAAGGTTAATAGGGATAAAAGTTCCATGCATGGGATTGAGCGTGAGTTTTAGTCGAGAGATGGGCTTTCATAGTGGGTTGTGGGATTGGCTCCCTCCCTTCAATTACATAGGTCTTCCTTTGGGTAATAGCCTAATCTTGTTTACTTTTGGAACCCGGTGACCAAAAGGGTCAAAAGCACCTTACCTCAGGAATAAAAGCTTTCTTTACCTTTCTAATGAGGCCTTTCTTTACCTATCGTGTGAGTCTATAATTGTAGGATAAAAAATGCTCTTAGAGATCTTTCTTTATAAATCCTTGCTAGCCAATTTCTGCCTTCATTCAGGAGTTAGGGATATTCGAATGACAAATATTAAATATTCATTGGATATGGTAATTAAAGCAGATTGAATTGTAAACTAGATTCACGTCATAGGGGTTAATGCTTGTACCATTATTACAAAATTTCAGGGCGCTGATCTAACTAATGCGAACTTGGAGGGAGCTAATCTCGAAGGAGCTAATTTGAAGGTAAATTTTATTTCTAGCACTTCATTTCTTCGGCTTTGAAAAAAGAAAATTTCCTGACCTCGACTATTTGTAGGGTGCAAAACTTCCTAATGCCAATTTGAAGAGTGCAAACCTTCAACGAGCTTATTTGCGATATGTGAATCTCAAAAACACTGTAAGTAGAGTTGGTTGAATTTTAAAATCATATAGACCTTCTTCATGCTCATTCTCTTTTAGTTCCTTCAGAAACTATACATGCTTTATTATTCCATCCATTAGTACTCTGAACTAAAAAAATCCTCTCCGTATTTCAAACTTTGATGTGGTATCTACTTAATTTTATAGCAGTTGGAAGGTGCAAGACTTGATGGGGCGAATTTACTGGGAGCAATCAGATGAACAAGTATTAAAGGTGTGCATAATTCAAGGAATATCTATATGATTTTTAAGTATTTAGTATGTATATATATAGTGTCACTCTCTTTCCCCGCCCTATTAAATTATGCAAGCCAAATCTAAGCAGATTCTTATTATAAATCATTAAAATCATTTGGTTGATCAGTAAACACATTATTTACTTGATTTACAGATCATTTCGCTGTTTTCTCCCTCCAAATCATTGCACATACACTCACATATTTGTACACTGTTGTATTGTATTTAGGTCATTTGTTGTTGTTTGTTGTTCCAAGTTTAGTTGTTACACTTCGTTGCTTCTTCATGACTAGTCTACCCATTTCATGCTAGTTCCACATTTATGGTTAGTATTTTGCGATGCTTATCGAAGGATTGAGTTATTGAAGTATTTTTGTTCCTCATGAAATTGGATAGCTCTATTTTGAGTTTCTTCTGTTTCTTTTAGTGCTTATCAGGAAATTGAGGGGGTTAGGATGAAAAAATTATTGAATGATCGAGACAATGTGGGCTGTCCTTTTTTGACCGTTCGATACACGGTTGAACTACAATTTAAGTTTGACGAACGGTGTAAAATGGCTAGTCACATTGTTCCAAATCTTCTAATGGTTTTTTACATCCTATTAAGTTAGGTGTATGTCTTTTTGAATTCTAGGTGGGTTGTTGGCCCCATGTGTATTGATGATTTCAAGGAAAATTTTCTTACATTTTTTGGGTTGATCATAATTGAGAGAGAATAAAATAAATTTGGCCTAGATTAGCATTGATCATTTTGCCAATTTGCTTTTAACAAATTTAGTTTAGTCTAAATATATAGTTTAGATCTTTAAATTTTATGTTCTTTTGTAATTTAATTTGTAAGGTTCTGAAATTACATTTCAGTCCTTCAAATTTTAACAAAGTCCTCATGGTTAAAAATTAAGTTTTGGCTTCTCGTTAAACTTTTATGTTTGTACTTGTACCTATCTAATAGGTTCTTGGATTTTAAAAGTACCTAATAGGTCCTTACAACTTTCAATTTCGAGTCTAATAAGTCTTTTAAGTTTTAAAAATGTAAAGCATGTTATTGAACGTTCAATCTTGTGTTTGATAGTTCTTGTATTGATAAGTTGTTGTCTTGTTCAATACTTAACAAATCTATTAGACATAAAATTGACTTTTGTGTCTAATATGACATTAAACATCAATTTTGTGTTTAATCGTGCCTTGGTCAATTTGTTGTTAGTGTTAAGCTTTATCCATGCGTGTTTACTAAGTAGAGGGAATCGGGAATGAGAATAGGCCATGGTTCCTTTTGAAGTTGTTTACTTGGAGTGTTTGTAATCGAAATTAAATTGTTGTTTACTTACATCCGGAATTAGAATGGAAATAAATAATTACTAGGATTCCTTCTTATATCTCTAATCAATTAAAATACATTAACTAAATAATATGCTACACGAATTAAAAGGCCCTTTTTTAATTTGATTAGCTTGTTAAAATTTTTATTTTTACATATCGATTCAATTCAAATTTTCATACTTGAAATTATTATGTTTCCTAATTTTAAATTTCAATTTGGTCATAGACTTTTGTTTTTTCAAAATATGTCATCTCGATATAAATACTTTTGAAAGAAAAATAAATCATTGAGCTTTTCCATTACATAGATTCGGAAGTTACAAATTTAATTTCATAACTTTATTTTATTTATTTATTTATATTTAGGGTAGATTGAGCAAGACAAACTATAAGAATAATAATTAGAAGAAAAAAAAAAAAAACTAAAAGAATGAGCTAGAACAAGAACAAGAGCGAGACCTAATTTTGATTGAAATAACCTATTCATAGAGTTTGAGTAGAGGAGTACAAAAATTTGATAGAATGAGTTAGATCTGGAATGAGAACAAGAGCAAAAAGTCTCATTCATATCTCACAGCAAAGGAATTTCATAAAATCAAAAGAGATATTTGATTTGGTTTTCTCTGTTGTATTTCTCCGTGATCATATCTTTGACGAAACACTTGGTGAAGGTGATCAGTTATGTTAATTCAATTTCCATATGTTAACTTGTCACCAACCTAAAATCTACCTAAATTGGTGCCTTCAATGGAATAAAGAATGAGAATGAAATTGATCATGATTTTAGACGAAATCAACAATTAGGATCGGATTCCTAAATTTTAGGTGATCTCACATTTTATTCTCATTTCTAATTTAATAAACACTATCAATGAGAATAAATTGGATCTCATATATATATATTTTTTAAATTCTCATTCCTATTATTAAACACGACAAAAAAATGCATTTTTATTTGAAAATGTAAACTCATGGATATGTTCTACTAATATTAATAGCATTTTTAATTCTTAAGTTTTGAAATTGATGTTTGTTTGTTCCCATTTTTTTAATTATAGTTTTCGTCCTAGAAAAATTATTAGATTTTTAACCAAATTCTTAAAACATAACTCTTTTTTACTTCTCTTCAATTTATCTCTCTAACTTTTCTTTATAAAAGAAGTAACTCTTATTTCTCTCAATTTGTTCTCCGTAACATTTCTCTATACTTCTTTTTCAAAATCAAATATAAAAAAATGATATAAATATATATATATAGTTTAAAACATAAAATTAAAGCCAAAAAATAGAAAATAAAAGAAGAATGACTATCCAACAAATCAATTCTCTCTGTTTTTCTTTGGTAAATTGCAAAAGATCACGATGAAGTATGACGGTGATAGTAATTACATCTTTGAACTTTCAATTTTATTATTATCATAGTATTAAATTTTCATCGATATTTTCACATTTCTATAGATTTGATATCCACATAAGGTGAGAATCGATATTTATATTATATCGTAAAAAATTCATGAAACATAAAGAATAAAACAAATTGCTATTGCTGTAAATATAGCATATGTTAACTGGATTAAAATTCATAAAAGATTTATTTATTAATTTAATTTTCCATCAACATCGATATTTTATCGATGTTTTCATAAAATTAAAATCCTGGTATTTCCATCGACATTTTAAACCTTGCTTGTCGATGGTAAAGTTTGATTTTTAAGCGCCTTTGTTGTTATTTCCTTTCATTTTTATTATTTTTTAAAATACTACATAATAAGAAAGAGAATGAAAGGTCAAGAAGATGCAAATTTAAGATTCAAAACCTTCCACAAATCATTTGGATTATAAAATAGCCAAAACATGATGATGTGTGTACAAACGTTCCTCTTCTCTATAAGATCAAAAAGAGAACTTCGAAAACTCTCAGTCCACAATTCACATAAGGATTCCCTCAACATTGTTAAGTGCTTTCTTGACAAGCTTAAACTTCTCCGCATTAACTTTACTAGTTTTGATCATGTACTCTTTAATGAAGAACAACATACCACTTCGAAGAGGTTCGAGCTCAGGGTTGACAGCAACTCGAGTAAACACGTTCCATATCAGCTTGTCAGAACGTTCAAAAATCGCATCAAACAACATACGGAAATGCATGATCCTCTTTGGAGTAAGTAACCTGACATCACTCAAATCTACGGACTTCAAAACTGCAAGTGAGAGAGTAAAAGAGGCGATCATCTCAGCAACGAACTTGGCAAGATTCATCGACCTGATAAGCTGCATTGTATCCAGTTCTTTGAATTGATCCCACAGGCAATACTATGATGATGAAGTGTGACATAGTCAGAAGGTGCAAAGTTTCATCAACCAAACTGAGTATAGACCAAAGGAAAGAAGATTAAAGAAAATAACTTACCTGTAATGTAAACTTGTGGTTCTTTTCATGCTCACACAATTTGGAAGCTAGAACAGTGTAGTATTTGTTAAACACTTTCTCTTGTAAACAGCAGTCCACAAGAACCCTCATGATTTCCCTGTCCTGTAGACAATATGGGATGATGTGTTAGCAGAATAAAAAAGCATGATTTGGAGGGGATAAGGAAAAGTTCCAAAATTTCACCAACCTGCTTTCCAGATAAATCCAATCTTAGTAGCTTCTCAAATGCATCAACATAGTCCTCTCCACTCATTATAATACAGAATATTGCCTTCCTGGCGTCTGTATTCATTCTTTGTGCAGCTGCAAGCTGAAGCATTTTTTGAGCTTCAAGTACCTCTTTATCGATAGTGTTGGCAAACTCTTTAACGTTATCTGATGTTGTTGTCACATCCCCGGATAACCACCACTGCCCCTTCTTGTCAGGATCAAGCAGCTTATTCCATTTAATCCCTCTAATTATCATATCGTCTACTCCTAACTGAAAAGAAATCATTAAAGGAAAAGGATAAGAAAAAGAAAGGTCATATTGCAAATCACACTATTTCTTTAACGATAACATCACTCAACAAAACAAGGCTAGGTAGTTCAAGCATCAAATCTCGCTTTTCGTTTAAATATATATACATATACTACCTAACTTCCTACGGCAAATACGTGTAATTGCTAGGTTTAAGGTTTCTTAGGACTTGTCAACAACTCACAACGAGTTAGCCTAGTAGCATTAGAACATGCAAAAAAATAAGGGACATTTTTTGGAGGATATAGGAAAAATCATCCCGACTACTTGAGAGTAATATTAAAATATAACAAGTTTCTTGAATGCGTTAAAAGACTCTGAACTTGAGAGTTTCTCATTGTCCGTTGCATTAAACCAACAAAAAACTATCCAACTTGACCTTACATGTGGTCATGTCTGCCTCTGAAGTAAAATGTTGACTCTGTAAAGAGCAATCATTTAGCAAGTTAAGCTCTATGCGCTACAAAATACCGTAACCTACAAACATGCAATGCAAGCCAATGAAATGGGATAAGCTTAGACCTTCTGTAGCCATTTCTTTATCCGTGTATGGTGGGCCGGATCATCCTTGGATCTTTTCTTGTTATTCTTGATGTCACATATGGTCTCAAGCATGAACTCCATCTGCATGCATCCACATTATAATATTAGAAAATAAAAAATTATTTTAGAAAAAAAACCTCGAGTAAATATTATTCAAAAAGACTCACTCTCTTTCCATTGATATTTTGTGGACCATCTCCAGAAGCTGCCTTTAGCTCATTAACCTTACTTTGAACACTGATGATAAAATTCTTCATTGCAGTGGGATCATCAGCCCTTATTTTCATTCCACAACCTATCAAATTAGAGATGATTTAAATTATATATCAATTTCCCATGACCAACAATTTATAGTGTTCCAGCAACAGATTAAGAACAACATTTTTGTTAGAAAATGAAAGAATTTGAGAAGCTAAGGATATTCAATCCATAAATTAACATCCATCGATATCATCAAATTTAAGGTTTGAAAGTGAACAGCCACCAAAATCAATAACCTTTGCCATCGATGAAATTTATGAACTACAAAATATTCATCACAAGTGGTTAAACCTTTTTTTTTTTTTGGAAAAAGAAACATCACAAGTGGTTAAATTTGAGAGCAACTTTTAACACAATGCACAGCCCCTGAGTCTATCGATGTTCAGGAAATCTCTAGGAACGATCAGAAAAAGGGATAATAAATTAAAAATATATTTAGCATCCTGACATTTTAACAAGTATGACAAAATCCCAATTTGAAGAGAAACACTAGTGGTTCTGGTAGATTAACAAGGAGACGACGCTATATCTAAATATTTCAAACTTGAAATCAGCTTACATTGTAAGACTGTCAGGATGGTGGATACATCAATTTCTGTCAACCGCTTGCTCAGTATAATTAGAAAATCATAGATTAGATCACTGAAACATATAAAAAGATACAATGCTTATTAGAAAGATGTGCAGGTATCTAATATAGAAATATAATGAAGTAATTCTACAAAATGTACTACAATTATCTTATATCTAAAAAACAAACAGAAAGAAAAGTAACTTTCATGAAATAATATATGTGTGTGTATATGTACCTACCTTGCGCAAACTCCAAATACACATAAATAGGAAAGCAATAGGGTAAGGTTCCGCAAAGAAAGATTATCTTCTTTGAGGTATTCAGCCTGAAAAAAAAAAGTATGTATCATTTTCTTAATAATTCTCAAGTGTTTTTTTTTTTTTTAGAAAGATAATAATTCTCAAGTTTTAGTAGAGGTCTTTACAGTCATGCAAAACCAAACAATTAAAGGATGTATTTAGCAGGCAAGCTCACCTCAAATGTTTTAGCAAGAGAAGCCAGAAGCCTTGCACTAAAGTCAGTACCGATCAAACAACCCATGCCTGCAACAAAAGAGGCAAAGACAGCAGCATACCTTGAACAAGTAACAAACAATGAAAAGGGTCAACATTCTATCATTATACTAAGTTTCAAATTTGACCAATTCAGCTAAAAAACTCCTAAATATGTGTCAACTAATGTTCTTAACTATAGTAAATTTTCATCTAGCGTCCATTATAGGGGAGAGTTATAGAGAAGTGATGAATGAGACATTAAATATCAAACTTACTGGAAATTTTATCAAAGTAAAATCTAACTACATACCATAAAAAAGAAAAGCATTCAACATATATAAACAATAATAGATAGAAGTGCCGAATAAAGATATAAAACAACACTTAACTGTTCATTGCCTCGAGGACCACGGGAACAAGATGCCAGAACCTCATCACTAATAATTTGAGAAGCAATGCTGCGAGAAATAGACTGCAAATTGATGCAACAAAAAATATATTCACTAATGAGGTTAAACCGAATTGAGATTGGATACCGTTGATCACAAGTTACAAAGGAACTTCTATTTAGAAATGAAAAGTCAGCAATCCGAATCAAGATTTATCCGCTAGCAGCCAACCGCTCTACCACTGAGCTACTGAGGAACAACGGTAATCGAAGAACGTCTTGAAATTCAGGCGATTGCAGAGTAAGGCTGTAACAGACATGTAAGAAACATAGAAAACAAGATAGCTAGAAGAAAACGTCATACATGAAAAACCGTAGACATTTCCCCTGTAACTGATTCCACATTTGATTCAGAGAGCCTATTTAGAAGACCTGAAGAAAAAAATAATACAATGCAAATTACATTCAAATTAACAAGCAAATCAAGAGAAAAAAAAAACTAGACCCATAATCATACAACCTCCACACCTCGAACGCGCCTTCGGAGTTGAGTATGATCTTCAGGTTCATTTCCTTTCTGCAATCTCAAGTAAGGAGCAACATATTTTTGGGCCTTGACAGGAACTTTATCCACTGCAGCCTCTGCACAATGTGCTTCCACAGGCATGGATTCATCACCAGCAGTTTCATCTGTCACTACATCTTGAAGTTTTTCAGACATCTTCTTCTTCTTACGTTTCTTATTTTTCTTTGAAATTTTTTCCTCCTCAACAACAGCCTCACTCGCTTCAAAATCAACAACAGTTAACTCACTCTCCCTATCTACGGTTTGATCTGATGATTTCCTTTTCTTCCCTTTTTTACCTAATGGCTTATTCTTAGTTGCCTCAACAGCAAACTCCTCGGAAAATTGCAATTCTTCTTTCCCAGGAAAATCAACTATCGAAGGGATTCCTTCAAATAACACGTTGATACCATCATCTTCTCCCCTTAACTTCCCAGCCTTGACCTTCAGTTTCTTTGCTAGTTTCCGTTCCAATTCCAAGTCCTCCTCAGCAGATAGCCCAGGGTTTCGCATGCCCGTCTCCATATCCAGAAACTCTTCGAACTTCGTTTTCCCCTTGTGCTTGGTCCGAGATCGGAGCTTCGCATCCTCCTTCCCCATCTCCTCCTTCTTTCTCTTTACATTACGGTGAAGACCCAGTTCAGTTTTCGATTTGGGGTATTTGAAAAAAACAAATAAAACCGATTCTGAGCTGAAGAACTTTAGTTTGAAAGACAAAGATAGGGGTTGAGTAGAGTACCTGAGAGTGGAAGAAGATACGGAGGAGTGCGGCGTCAAAAGGAAGCTATAGGGCGAAGAAATAAGCGGAGATAGCGGCGGCGGTGCGGCACTGAGCTCAAGGCAGGGGAGTCGCGACGGTGCTGAAGAGGGTGGAAGGAGTTGGGAATGGGGGTTTTGCGAAGTAGGATGTAGAGAAAAATTCGGCGCAATTCACAAAAATGACCTCTTTTAACCTATAGTTTTGCAAATAATATAAAATTACTACTAATGCTCTTCAACATTTCAAAAGTCACGAATCCTCTTCCTAAATCCACCCATTTTTAATGTTAATTTTTTCCTTAGAATATCATTTTTTATGTTTTTCGAACAATTTGGCGCTTAAAAGTTATTTTTTCTATAAAAATCAGACCATTTTTTCTGGAAATTGGTCTCTACTCAGTGGGGTTTCATACGAGGCTGACCGGGTATGTGACCGGGTGGGGTTAATGGGGCCCGATCGGGGTGGAAACTGGGAAAATTATATACTATTTTTTGGCCCGATCTTCAACCCGTTCGGGTATGCGATCGGGCCAAAAAACAGTATATTCAAAGTACACTAATTCCCGGCCAGGCGGATGCAAAATATGTTCAAAGTACACCAATTCTCGGTCGGACCCATGCAAGTAGGCGCTAATTCTCGATCAGGCTCATACAAAATTTGTTCAAAGTACACTAATTCTTTGTCGGGCCTATGCAAGTAGGCATCAATTCTCGGGCTGGCTCATGCAAAATATGTTCAAAGTACACTAATTCCCGGTCAGGGCCATGCAAGTATGCACCAATTCCCGACCGAGCACATGCAAAATATGTTCAAAGTACACTAATTCCTGATTGGACCCATGCAAGTAGGTGCCAATCCCGACCTGGGTCATGCAAAATATGTTCAATCAATTTCTTTCATACCTGACGAAGACCCAGTGAAGCCCAGTCGGGTGATTTCAATCAATTTGCTTCATCTTCGTTGAAGTCCGACTGGGTATCTTAAACTATTTTATGTCCGGTGAAGCCCGACCGAATAATTTTAACTCATTTCCTTTGTACACGGTGAATACCCGATGAAGCCCGACCGAGTATCTTAAAAAAACCTATATATATATATATACACACACACACACATATATATACATATATATTAATGTTTCTTTTTATAACTATCTAAAAGAAAAAAGAAACAATTAACCAAACAAGCATAAATACAAGCAAGTGAATTATAACATGGAAAATCAATTTTGGTGGACAATTTTTTATATTGGAATATGAAGAATTTTTTGTCAATTAATTTTGGATGAATTATTTTTTTGTGAATAGCTGTTTGTGGTGGAGAATTTTTGGTGAATTAATTTGGTAGGTTGGTTGTTGAAATTAAAAGTGAGAATTCAATAGGGGGCATAAGAGTAATTGTACAACCAAAATTTCTCATGCTTACATCATTTTCATCATTAGGGGTAAAAAAAACTTGTTTTTAAAAAATAGGTCAAAAATACAAAATAAAACTCCAAAAATGTTATTTTTGTCCATTTTCCGAAAATTCGAACTTTTAGCCTTTAGGTTTATTTATTTATTTATTTATTTTCAATTATATATATATTTTAAAACTCCTAAACCCTATATCTTTATTTTTTCAGAAACACATGTATTTCGAATCTTGTTTTGCTTTAGTAATTATATTTTCCAAATATCTAAATGTTTTTTTTATTTGGGGAGAGAAATATCTCATGGTTGTTTGGGGCACTGAATTAAGATATGATATTTGTCGTTTACATGTCTGTGGAGTTCATATGTATTTGTTTCGGGTGCAGAGTTATTTGGTTTGAATTTATATGTTTGTATTTGAGATGCATAGTTGAGTTCATATATTTCGGGTACTTGTGTAATTTCTTCAACTCTAAATAATATGCTTAAAACTTTTTTATTCAATAATTCTACCCATCTTTGTATTGAATGAAATATGGATTACAATTTTTTTTCTTTTAATTTTTAAAGTTTTTCTTTCTTTCTTTCTTTCGATCTTTCTTCTTCTTTTTTTTTTTGGATAATGAACAACAACTAATTCACTATATTGCTTGCATGAATATGGTTAAATAAAATGGAAAACCAAAGAGAAATTAAAACTTTTGATTTTTATTTCTCCTTAAATTTCTTCATTTTCTTCTTATTCCTATTGTTGCTCTATACTTTTATTTTGTCATGATTTTTTTTTATTGAATCTCTCTCATCATCTTAGCAGCCAATGGAATGCTGACATCACATTTGTTCAACAATTTCATTTTCAATTCCTCCAATTTTGGAGGATCATCAGAGAATAAATCTTGATTTTTCACTATTTATTGTCAGAAAATGTTCCAGGAAAAAATCTTCATTTTATGATTTTTTTTTTGTGACGTGTTACATACTATTCAACTACATACATATTTTTCCAAATATAATTAGCACTTATTTGATATGTGAATACAATGAAATAAAAATTTATTTTACAAATTTCTACGTATAAATATTCCACTTATTATAGATAAAATATTGTTATTTATACAATCAACAACCTTACAACATACTTTAATAGTTATCGGTCTTATGATAGTCGAAAGTGGTTGTCGAAGTTGATTATCAAAGATGATTTTTTTTTAAGTTTGTAGTTGGAGGTGGTGTTGTTGGAGCCTGAAGTTGGTCGCATGTGAAAGAACTCTTATACAATAGTACCCCTAAGTACCTCTGAGCGGAAGCGGATCTTTTCAAAGAGATTGTGACAGAATTACAACATTTACATTCAAACAGACATATATGCATCATACCGTAAATTACCGGCATGCTTTAAGATTAAATAACAAGAGAACAAGAAAACTTATCAATCGAAGAACCTTTCTTCACAGCAATCTTGCTCTCTCTAAGGAAACGGCTACTCTCGCTCTCGCTGGAACGTCAAGCTATCGTTCAGCAACACCACCAGTTGTCTACCACGAACGGCCTCCACATGAACATAAGGAAAATGAGGACGACACCACCACTTAGAACCCTCAGTATTCTCAGTGTGAGAATCCAAAGAGTGGGCTCTGTTGGGATTTGGTAGAGAGCAGGAGGAGAGGAAGATTGTGTATAACGATCAAGCAAGTAGGAGAATGCTTAGTCTGTGGTATAGACAAAATGCTTGATCATTTAGAAGAAGTATACGATCGTGTAGGAAAAAGGCAGCGATCGTCTATACGATCGTTTAGTAAATGCTCGGGTGCTAGACGATCGTTTAGTAAAATGTAGGTGATCGTTTAAAAGATGTGCGCGCATATATGCGATCGTGTAGTAAAATTCGAGCTATCGTATAGTCTTTCAATTTACTAAGTGATAGGTGTCACGGTCATGCTTGTCCAGGGCCTGTTGCCTATGGCCGCATGCCCGATCCAACCCCCTTCTAGCATACTTTCATATCATGTATTGTATTAGCTTAGTTAGCTTGCTTTCTTTACATTTTCATTGTAAGTGACCACTCGCCCTTTTGCATATGCAAGGGTGCCAGTTGGCTTTTTGTTCAGAATGCACTATATGGGGATAAGACTAATCATCACTTTCCCATACCCGGAGTAGTACTCTATAAAGCTGTTGTTATTGCTTATTGCTTTCTAGCCTACTACAATCTTTCTTTCTTTATTCACACTCATAAAAACTGCTTACGAAAACCTTTTCTCCAAACCCTTTTTCTAAAACTGTTTTCCCTAAAACGGGGGTAGAGGTTGCGAGAGGCACTCGGTATGCCACCGGCAGTCCGTATTTGAGTTGGCTGACTTATTCGTGAGCGGGAACAAGTGCCGCACAATCGCTAAGAGAAGCTCCCGAAAGAGCGATTGTGACAGTTGGTATCAAAGCCAGGTGGGCTCATAGAGGGAAAGATCATTGATCATGTCAGTGACGAAGAACCTGAACAAGTCCCATATGGATAGGTTGGTAGAGATGGAAGAGAAAATGCTCTACCTGAGAGAGGTCCCGTATAGTATTTGTTCCTAGAGACTCAGCTACAAGAAGTTGCTGAGAAAGCCAATGGAATTGATGCAGTAGTGGGCCGCCTAGACGGATTACCCGTCAGAGAACTAATGATGAGGGTAGAGACCCTTGAGACCAAAACAGCACGGTCCGGCAGCTTTGAGCGTGGTGATAGCTCATCGGGCTCTGTTGCCCAATAGAGGAGCGCGTCGAAGAGTTGGACGGCTCTTAAAAAGCAATACTTCAGATGGTAACCGATTTGTCTAAAGACTTTCGATCGGCCCTTGACGTCGTCAGAGCCAAGATAGCGGATGTGAGCGCAAGGGTGAATCTCACCATCCGAGCGGTAGGGAACCAAGCCCCATCTGAGGGATCAATGGCAGTAAGCAGAATAAAAATCTCAGAACCGAAGCCCTTCTATGGGGTGCAGGAAGCAAAAGCCCTGGAAAACTTTATCTTCGACCTTGAGCAATACTTCAAGGCGACGAACACAGTGACTGAAGAGTCGAAAGTCACACTAGCAACGATGCATCTGGCTGAAGATGCAAAACTATGGTGGAGATCACGATTTACAGACATACAGGAAGGACGATGCACAATTGATACTTGGGATAGATTGAAACAAGAACTTCGCTCGCAGTTCTTCCCTAAAAATGTCAAGATCTTGGCTTGACGAAAACTCCGAGAGTTGAAACAAACAGGTAACATCAGGGACTACGAAAAACAGTTTGCAGGACTCATGTTGGACATACGAGATATGTCCGAGAAAGACAAGGTCTTTTGTTTTGTCGAAGGGCTGAAACCATGGGCGAAATCAAAATTATATGAACAGAGAGTATAGGATCTCCCCTCTGCCTATGCGGTAGCTGAACGATTATACGATCTTAGCACTGACTCGCAAGGTGTGAGAAAGCAGTCAATTTCCTCAAATAGGGGAAGCAGAAACATTCGTTTCAGTCCTCTCAGACCTGGAGGAGGAGACAAGAACACGGGGGAGACCGTAAACCCTCCCAACAGAGATCAGGAAACAACTAGCGGGGGCCGCCGCAACAGCATAACAATTACAATCACCCCCTGTCTTATTTCATATGTAGAGGGCCACACAGGGCGGGCGAATGTCCAAATTGGATCGCGTTCAATGCTTTTCAAGCCACATTAGCATCTAGCTCAGAAGACAAGGCTGAACTGGGGGAGACAGTAATCGAGCCAGCTGCAGAAATTGAGAATCCCAGGATGGGGGCATTGAAATTCTTATCTGCGCTCCAGAAGAAAATGGGAAAGGCGACGGAGCCATTAGAGAGAGGACTCATGTATATGAATGCTTGGGTCAACAAAGATCGGCCAAGAGCACTATGGTCAACTCTGGGGTCACCCATAACTTCATGGCTGAAACGAAAGCCCGCCGCCTGAACTTGACTTGGGAAAGAGATGCAGGGAAGATGAAAGCTGTGAATTCTGCAGCCCTACCGATTACGAGGATAGCGAAGAGAACTTCGGTGAAGTTAAGAGACTGGAGGGTACCATCATTCGTGATCGAACTACGATCCTTCCTCGGACTAGCCAACTACTATAGGTGGTTCGTAGAAGGATTCTCAAGAAGAACAGAGTCATTAACCGAACTGCTGAAGAAAGATAGCCAATGGAGCTGGACTCCTGAATGTCAAGCCACCTTTGAGGGCTTGAAGAAAGTAATGATTGAGGGGTTGGTCCTCAGAATTGCCGACGTGACCAAGCCATTTGAAGTCGAGACTAATGCTTCTGACTTCGTGTTAAGCGGTGTCCTCCTCCAAGACGGACACCCTATCGCGTATGAGAGTAGAAAACTAAATGATGCCGAACGGAGGTATGCCGCCTTCGAGAAAGAGATGTTAGCAGTAGTTCACTGCTTGAGGGCCTGAAGACAGTATCTCTTGGGGGCCAAGTTCGTGGTCAAGACCGACAACAACTCCATTTGCCACTTCTTCAACCAACTGAAGTTGTCGTCGAAACAGGCATGGTGGCAGGAGTGTCTAGCAGAGTTCGACTTCCAATTCGAACATAGATTGGGGAAAAGTAACCAAGCGGCCGATGCTCTTAGCCGAAAGAGCAAACATGCGGCCCTGTTCATGTTCGCTCGCCTACAAGCAAGTACGTTGAGTGCAACAGTACGAGAAACTGTCAAAACTCACTTGACAAACGACACAGCGGCGCAGGCCATCATACAGTTGGCCAAAGAGGGGAAGACACACCAGTTTTGGGTGGAAGACGATCTACTATACACCAAGGGTAATCGCCTTTACATCCCCAGATCCAGGGAGTTACGAAGGTTGCTGATGAAGGAGTGTCATGACACATCGTGGGCAGGACATAATGGTTGACAGAGGACTTATGCCCTTTTGAAACAAGGCTACTACTGGCCAAGCCTTCGAGACGATGTCATACAATTTATCAAGATTTTCCTTGTCTTCCAACAAGACAAGGTCGAAAGGGCGAAATTAGCGGGTCTGCTGGAACCCCTACTTATACCCTCTAAACCATGGGAGAGCGTGTCTCTTGACTTCATCACCCATTTGCCCAAGGTGGGAGAGTTCGAATCGATCCTTGTTATCATCGACCGGTTCTTAAAATATACCACTTTCATCCCAACGCCGAAGATGTGCACAACCGTGATGACTCCCCAGTTGTTCTTCAAACACATCGTGAAATTATGGGGCGTCCCCGCGAACATTGTTAGCGATCGAGACAGAAGATTCACTGGGACATTTTGGACAGAATTGTTCAAAATATTGAGGTCAATACTGAATATCTCCTCTAGCTATCATCCCCAAACTGACGGCCAGACGGAACGCTTCAACATTATGCTCGAGGACTATCTACATCATTTTATCGACGCTAGGCAGAAGAACTGGGTCCAGTTGTTAGATGTGGCTCAGTTCAGCTTTAATAGCCAGCAGAGTTCCGCGACCGGAAAAACGCCCTTCGAAGTGGTGTGCGGTAGGCAGCCACTCATGCCACACTTGGTGGACCATCCTTATGCAGGAAAAAGTCCTCAGGCACATAACTTCACTAAAGAGTGGAGCAAAATCTCTGAGATAGCTTGCGCCTACCTGGAAAGAGCGTCAAGAAGGATGAAAAAGTGGGCTGATAAGAAGCGGAGGGCCCTCGAGTTTCAAGCTGGGGACAAGGTCCTGATCAAGCTACGACCAAAATAGTTTCGTTTCCGAGGCCAGAGAGACCAACGACTAGTAAGGAAATATGAAGGTCCAGTGGAGGTAATTGAGAAGGTCGGGAGAACCTCATATAAGGTTCAGTTACCCTTATGGATGAAGATTCATCCTATCATCCATGTGAGTATCCTGAAGCCCTACCATCCTAATCCCGAGGATGAACAACAAAATATACTAAGGCGCCCACCGGTCACGATGAAGAATTCCGCTGAGAAAGAAGTTGCACAAATCCTGAATAAACATACGCGCCGTATTGGAAGACCCAAACGAGAACTAACAGAGTTCTTAGTGAAATGGAAGGATCTCCCCGACGAAGAGATCAGTTGGGAGCGGGCCAAAGATTTGAAGAATGTAGCTCCAACCATCGCAGATTTTGAACAAGATCGGTTGACGTGGACGTCAACTAATTAAGTGGGGGAGAATGTCACGGTCATGCTTGTCCAGGGCCTGTTGCCCATGGCCGCATGCCCGATCC
Organism: Benincasa hispida; assembly: GCF_027475165.1. NCBI lineage: Eukaryota > Viridiplantae > Streptophyta > Magnoliopsida > Cucurbitales > Cucurbitaceae > Benincasa > Benincasa hispida. Next base: position 55,579,451 of record NC_143480.1, on the reverse strand, counting down.
AACCCCCTTCTAGCATACTTTCATATCATGTATTGTATTAGCTTAGTTAGCTTGTTTTCTTTACATTTTCATTGTAAGTGACCACTCGCCCTTTTGCATATGCAAGGGTGTCAGTTGGATTTTTGTTCAGAATGCACTATATGGGGATAAGACTAATCATCAGTTCCCTATACCCGGAGTAGTACTCTATAAAGCTGTTGTTGTTGCTTATTGCTTTCTAGCCTACTACAATCTTTCTTTCTTTATTCACACTCATAAAAACTACTTACGAAAACCTTTTCTCCAAACCCGTTTTCTAAAACCGTTTTCCTTAAAACGGGGGTGGAGGTTGCGAGAGGCACTCGGTATGCCACCGGCAGTCCGTATTTGAGTTGGCTGACTTATTCGTGAGCGGGAACAAGTGCCGCACAATCGCTAAGAGAAGCTCCCGAAAGAGCGATTATGACAATAGGCAGCACACTACTATTGAGAGAATTTCGTGATTACTTACAAAATGAAAATGATTTTCATTTTATTCTTCAGTTACGAAAACTGATGGTATTTCCCACTACCACACGGTTACTGAGAAAACGTCGGCCAATTATCCCATAATTGTCCAATTAATAATAATAAATATAATCATTAACCTATAGTTTAATATCATATATAAACCATAGTGTTTTCTCCTCCATTAGATATAAATCATATTTATATCCATTTTTCTTCCAATTAATGTATCTCATACATAAAGTCAATCATATCAAATATAATTAACCAGTTCAATCATATCATATATAATCAAACTCCCTCTTATCAACTTGAACATTTCAAACTAACCCAAAAACTGATTCTCAACTTGAATCCATTGCGCTACCAAGGGGACCTTATGAACCTATGGCTCAAAGCTCCAACGGTATGTGAATAGCTGACTAAACTCTTTAGCCACGAGATCCACCATCCGTTAACTGCCAGACATTTCACTAAAGACTGATAACTGAACTCTCCTTACCATATATATATTTTTGTGTCCATCGGATATAACCAATCAACAGTACGATAATCCTTCACAGATGCTCGTAAATACAGTTGGGTCAATTTACCGTTTTGCCCCTGTAGTTACATCTAACTTCTTATGTACCATTGATCCCTCTAGTGAACAATACAACATAGTCCTACTATGTGTGGACACCTCTCGAGCCATGAGAAGGTGTGTGGTGTCACATCGTTCAAGCCTCATGATCAGCCTTTAAGGGAGCAATCTATCTACTTACCCCTGCTTCGAGGAAGGAGTGAATTTCATCTTGTGTAGCTGAGTTCCCAGCTCCCAAATCAGACGAATCCCTAAAATGGTAGGTTTGAGTCGGCGACCTGGCCACTCGCACCCATGCAAATCAAAGGACCGCCTTCAAAGGCAAGAGTTCCCAACTCACTCAGGATTGAGGTCATGTTATCTATGGTCATCATAGTAAAGTGAAGTCTCTGTCATAAACGGTATTATATAACGAGACGTTAACACTTCGTAGTCAGGTCTTATACAAACTTTTTGTATAGAACGCCTCCGCTCACACATCTTCACATGAATGATCAGAATTAGACCATCTGTAACAAGTCACAACACTTGTAACTATTCTACAAAGTGAGCCGCATTCGTAGCATTACCAGGATAAAGTTTCACATCCCCACGATGCACTATCTCGTGGATCAGATGATGCTTCCGCTCTACGTGTTTGCCATGCCTGTGACTCCTGGGCTCCTTGGAGTTTGCCACAGCACCACTATTGTCACAATAGAAGGTGGTGGGCCTAGACATGTCTAGAACAACTTCCAGCTCTATCAGGAACTTCCTGAGCCAAACGATCTCCTTAGTAGCTTCACAAGATGCTACGTACTCGGCCTCCATAGTGGAGCCGATAATGCACCCCTGCTTAGTGCTTCGCCACACTACAGCTCCTTAGTTAAGAGTAAAAACTGACCCTGAAGTGGACTTGCGAGAGTTCTTATCAGCCTGAAATTCAAAATCCATGTATCTAGTAAAGATCAAATCTCTAGATCCATACACGAGCATGTAGTCCCTCGTTCTTCGAAGATACTTGAGGATGTTCTTAATTACAGTCCAGTGACCCTGGCTTGGGTTTGACTGATACCTACTGACTATTCCTAGAGCATAGCAGATCTCTGGCTTAGTACAGAGCATCACATACATCAAACTATCAGCGGCAGATACATATGGGATCTGTTTCATCTTCTCAACCTCTTGAGGCGTCTTAGGACACATGTCCTTAGACAAAGTGACTCCATGCCTGAACGGCAGTAGGCCCCTTTTGGAGTCTTGCATCGAGTACTTGAGCAACATCTTGTCAATGTACGATGCCTGAGACAACACGCTACTTTGTTCTTACGATTGCGAAATATTTGTATACCCAGAACAAACTGAGCCTCTCCCAAATCTTTCATTTGGAATTGGGTCATTAGCCAGTTCTTAACTGCAGTCAGTAGACCTACATCATTCTCAATGAGTAGGATATCGTCTACATACAACACTAAGAAAACTACTGAACTGTTGGTGATTTTTTTTTGTAAACACAAGGTTTATCAACGTTTTGGTCAAAGTCATACGATTTGATCAAAGTATCAAACTGAATATTCCAAGATCGAGACGCTTATTTCAGCCCATAAATGGACCGATTCAATTTGCAAACTTTTTGCTCTTGACCTTGGGCAATGAATCACTCGGGCTGCACCATATAAATGGTCTTTTCAAGATTGTCATTCAAAAAGGCGGTCTTGACGTCCATTTGAAAAATCTTATAATCATAATAAGCGACAATGGACAGGAGGATGTGTGTTGACTTTAATATGGCAATAGGCGAGAAAGTCTTCTCATAGTCGACTCTCTCTATCTAGGTATAACCCTTTGCCACAAGTCGAGCCTTGAACGTTTGCACTTTTCCATCGGCACCCCTTTTCCGCTTTTAGATCCATTTACAACCTATAGGTCTTACTCCATCAGGCTGATCTACAAGATCCCATACTGAGTTGAAGTACATCGACTCCATCTTGAGATCCATGGCTGTGACCCATTCATCCTGGTCAACATCCTCCATTGCCTTCTGATAAGACAATGAATCCTCAATGTCGCCATCGGCTACCGTAGCCAGGATTTTCGTGAAACCCAGAAAGCGAACGAGCAGGTTCGCAACCCTCCCACTGCGTTAGGGTTCCTTCATCTCTTGAGGTGGAACCGACATACCAGATGAACTATCATCAACAACTCTTATTAATGAAGCAGGCTCTTCAACAACTCTTGTTGAAGTTTCAGTAGTTTCGTTGGAAAGCTCACATAACACGACTTTACTATGTGGATTGTGCTCCCTAATATGATCCTCCTCCAGGAAAGTAGCATTTGTGGAAACAAACACCCTATTTTCCAACAGATCATAAAAATAACTCCTTCATGTACCTTTGTGGTAGCCTACAAAGAGGCACAACCTCGACCGTGGTTCCAACTTCTTGGGATTAGTCTCAAGCACATGCGCTGGGCAACCCCATATGCGGAAGTGACATAAACCAGCTTTACGCCTGTTCCACAACTCTAGAGGTGTTCTTGCAACATTCTTGGAAGGAACATAGTTGAGTATGTATATCGCAGTCTCCACTGCGAAATCCCAAAACGAGTCTGATAAGGAAGCATAACTCATCATCGAACGAACCATGTTCAACAAGGTTCTGTTTCTCCTACCATTCTAATAAGGTGTACTCGGCGCTAAGAATTGGGAAATGATTCCATGTTCTATTAAATAGTCCTGGAACCCCGAATCCAAAAACTCTCTACCTCGATTTGATCGAAGTGTTTTAATCCGTTTATTCAATGCATTTTCAACTTCAGCCTTGAACTCTTTGAACTTTTCAAAGGATTCAGACTTTCGTTGCATCAGATAAAAATACCCGTACCTAGATTAATCATCAGTAAAAATGATAAAATACTCATAGCCACCTTGGGCTTGCACATTCATAGGACCACAAAGGTCAGAATGTACTAACTCTAGAGGCTCTTTGGCTCGATAACCTTTTCCAGTAAAAGGTCTTTTAGTCATCTGACCCTCAAGGCAAGATTCGCCCACCGGTAAAGAATTTTCTTCTAACTTACTTAGAAAGCCATTCTTTACCAATCTCAATCCTATTGAGATTGATGTGCCCTAATCGAAGGTGCCAAAGTTGGACATTTTCTTTTGGAGAAACTCGTTGACGTTTAGATTGAGTTACGATAGTTTTAAACATCTCTATGTTATGGAGGGAACTTAAGGCTAACGGTCTTAGCACATACAAGTTGTTTTCCAGTTTAGAAGTACAAATCTCAACTCCATCCTTATGAATAAACACTTTATCCACATTAAACGAAAGAGTATATTTACATTGTAACATAAAATTTACAGAAATTAAGTTCCTTTTCAACTCAGGAACTACAAAACATCTTTTAAAACAAGAAATCTATTATGTAAAGTTAACTAGATTCCTCCCACTGCCACAGCTAAGACGACGTGCTCGGTGCCTACTCGTATTGTCATCTCACCAACCTCCAGCTTTCGCCATGATCTAATCCCCTGAAAAGAAGAACAAACATGATTAGTGGCGTCCGAATCAATTATCCAGGCAGAATCATCATTCTTCACCAAGTAAGTTTATAACACAAGTAAATCATATTTACCTTTATTCACCTTGGCCTTAGCCTTGGTTGCCTTCCTTTCCTTCAGCCAGCGAGGACAATTCCTCTTCCAGTGTCCGTTCTAGTTGCAGTGGAAACATTTTTCTTGTTCAATCGGTGTCAGAGGCCTATTCTTCTGGACGACAGGTGGCGGGTTAGTAGACACCTTCGTTTTCCCTTTACCACCCTTCTTCTTCTTCTCCTTTCCAAAGTTAGAAGTAGAAGGTGCAGACTTCGTCCCTGTGGTCAAACCTCGACGGAACGTCTTAGAAGATAAGGCAACATTTGCCTCACCTCTTTTCCTCTCCTTACTTTTCAGTAAAGATTGGTATGTCTACAACTCGTTGAGGAGAGTTGTAAGGGTATATTCCACTTTGTTAAGAATCACATTGCTAACAAAGTGGAGGAAGCTCTTCGGCAATGAATGTATGATTATGCTAACCCGACTGCCTTCATCAATTCTAGACCCATTCATCTCCACCACATTGAAGTGGACCGTCATATTAAGCATGTTTTCAAGAACAGAAGTGCCTTTCTCCATTTTGGAGTTGAAGATTTATTTTAGAGCCTCATGCTTGAGCTGTCCAAATAGTTCTTCAAACATCCCCCGCAGGGACTCCATGATCTCAAGTGCTGAGACCATAGGCTCATGCTTATTGGCCCATACGTTGTTAAGACTGACCAAGATATAGGCTTGGGCCTTCTCGTTTGCCCATGTCTATCGCTCATACGCCTTTCGAACATTTCGAGCAGCATTTGGAGCTGGAATAGAAGGACATACCTCTGTAAGGGCAAACATGAGATCCTCGATGATGTATCGTCGTGATCATATGTTTCCAACTCGAATAGTTGTCGCCAGTTAGTTTTTCGATGCTAAGCAATGCAATTGTGGCTGTAGCCATTTTTAAAACCGTTGCTGAAAAACGAACAAACTTTTATAAGTTTTTTTCTAAACCACATTTTAACACCAATTAGTTTTAGCAAAACAGTTGCCAAGTACCCTAAGTGATTAAGACTTCTATTTTGCAATGATGCCCTAGGAAGGCAGGAAAAACGTCACTAGTGAGGTGATCAGATGCCCCTTCACTGGGATGAGACATTCTCAACTATTAGGCAGAACCAACTCTTGGAACTAAACCTAACAGTCACCATTTGTTCGGTCCAAAACTATTAACCCTTAACAATTCTGCTTAAGTGTGATCCCTCGTTTTTGGCCCCAGAGTCCTTCCCTAATGTGCCCACCGTAGGGAAGAAGCAGATTAGGACAAGAGACTAAGTAACCTTATCCTATACAGAAGATCAAATAAAGAAACGTGTAAAACTGCCATCCTATAGGGGGACACTACCGAGGTGCCTCGAGGCGATACGCTGAAACTTTATTCAACCTAACGAGAGAGACCGTGGGATATGTGTCACACTTCCTGCTTCCACTTACTCCATCCACCTTGATATTGACCTACCCAAACACCATCTTTTAAAGGGACACTCACAGGGTGCCACAAGGCCGAGGATAGGTTTCATGGTGTGGACAATAAAGGGAGAAATGCGAGAGGTTTAAATGAAGCATCAAATGCCCCAAATACCTCTCATTGAATGTTCTACCTAGGGATTCATTAACCTAGACAATCCGGCTACTGATTTTAGTTTGTCATTTTTTAATCTGCTCAAAAACAACTTTTGTCTTTGAAATAAAATAAGTTCAAGTAGTCACATTAAACTCTTTAATGGATTGTCCTTAACCTTGCATGCATGCATCAAATCTATCTAATTCACCTTTCCAGGTAGGTTCCCAGGTAGGGGTATTCCGTTTCCGTCACCTTAAAAACCCCAACCTAGACAGAACCCGCCTTAGACAAAAGGTCTCTTATAGATGGATTTGCTACACTTTAACCTTTTATTAGTCAATTTAATCCTATTAAACTGATTAAAAGATTAAAGCCTAAGGTTGTTAATCATATTAGAACCATGATCTTAGGTCTATCTCATCCAAGTTTTAAACATTTTTAAAACCACGATTTAAACCTAAGTTGGCGTACATGTCTTTCTTATTGATTTTAGTTCTAATTTCTTTTTATAACCTTTATAAAAGAAACAACTAAAACATACATTACCATACAACGAGGTATTTATAACACTTATAAATTTAACCTATGTGTTATGCTTCATGCAATGTTCGATCATTACTATACATAACTTTTATATACAAGTAACAACCAAGCACACTGCTTTCCATACACCCTTATACTATAACACTTATAATATAAAGATGATGCATGTTTATGCTTTATGCATGCATAAATATAACTCTTATATTATATGATGTATGAGCATGCTCTTATGTAATTTAAATCATGCTTCTCTAAATCATAACACTTATAATAGAGAGATGATGCATGACCAATGCATAACCTAAGGTGGGATTTTGCTATATGGCATACAATATGACATATAAATAAAATATACAACCTATGTATATTAACATAGACTAATTGACTTGGGTGAACCACCTCAAAAACCATAATGAAAAAAATCTATCTATTACATTTTTCCACCGAGCAAACTGGTTCATAGGCGAACCGGGTCTTGAACCTTTGGAGGAAGCTCCCATCGTTTAGTAAACGCTCGCAAGGTAAACGATCATGTAGTGCACTAGATGAAAACACGCGGATGTTAAACGATCGTTTAGACGACAACGAAGCTACGAAGCCTGATCGTCTAGACGATCACTTAACACGTGAAAGGTAAACGATTTACTCCACGATCGTATAGTTAGTAACTAAGCGATGAAGCTTGTTGAGCTATACGATTGTGTAGTGCGCACGCATGAATCAACTCCCGAGTATCCGATACTCAACGATCGTCTACTCATCGTCTACACGACCCGACCAACGCTTGGTCGTCTTCATTCTTGAAGAACAGCAACCCTTGGTACGAAGCTTCTTCACGAACGACTCATAGACTCAAACAGCTTTGGAATTACAGACCCGATAGTAATTAATATGCCCAAAAACGTAGGGGCTCTTACAATTAACTTGAAATGTAAAAGAATTAAACAAACCAGAGGCTTCATCCCAGAAACTCTGTTAATCCACACATCCACAATCGATTTAACGATTAAACAGAGAGTAGACATGCTTCACCCACCGAGAATGTAAATGCAATTATTTGCATCAATGAATTTGGAATATCAGAAACCTGGCTCTGATACCAATTGAAGAAGCTCTTATACAAGAGTACCTCTGAGCGAAATGGATATTTCTAAAGACATTGTGACAGAATTACCACATTTACATTCAAACAAACAGATATGCACCATACCGTAAATTACCAACATGCTTTAAGATTAAATAACAAGAGAACAAGAAAACTTACCAGTCGAAGAACCTTTTTTCACAGCAAATCTCGCTCTCTCCAAGGGAATGATTGCTCTCGCTCTCGCTGGAACATCAAACTATCGTTCAACAACACCATTGGCCGTCTACCGCGAATGACCTCCACACAAATAGAAGGAAAATGGGGATGACACCACCACTTGGAACTGTCAATATTCTCGACGTGAGAATCTAAAGACCGACAGTTGAATCTCCTTACCACTCTGTGTCCATCATATATAACCAATCAACCGTACGATAACCCTTCACAGATGCTTGTAAGTACAGCTGGGCCAATTTATCGTTTTTCTTCTGTAGTTACATCTAACTCCTTAAGTACCACTGATCCCTCTAATGAATAATAAAACAAAGTCCTACTATGTGTGGACACCTCTCGAGCCATGAGAAGGTGTGTACCACTACATCGTTCAAACCCTGGGATCAACCCTTAAGGGAGCAATCTATCTACTTACCCCTGCTTTGGGGAAGGAGTGAATTCCATCTCGTGTAGCTGAGTTACTAGCTCCCAAATCAGACGAATTCTCAAAGTGGTAGGTTTGAGTCGGCGACCTGCCCACTCACACCCATGCAAATCAAAGGACCGCCATCAAAGGCAGGAGTTCCCAACTCACTCAGGATTGAAGTCATGTTACCTATGGTCATCCTAGTGAAGTGAAGTCTCTGTTATGATCGACATTATAGAATGAGATGTTAACACTTCGTGGTCAGGTCTTATACAAACTCTTTGTATAGGACGCCTCCAGTCACATGTCCCCACTTGAATGATCAGGATCAGACCATCTGTAGCAAGTCACAACACTTGTAACTATTCCACAAAACGGGTCACATCCATAGCATTACCACCATAAGGTTTCCCTCCTATATCCATATACTATAGACCATTTTGGTTATCACTTAAGACATGATCCACTTGTATGTCTCCACATACATGCTTAAGTTACATAATGAAAACCAGGGATTTTACTTTATTGGTTTGTGGTAAAGAAAATAAAACATCCAATGTTCAAAGATAAGTAGTGAAGAAAAAATCAAATATTATACATCACAAGTGTTCGTACAAAAACGTGTTTACAAAACTACAGGACACAAGAGTTTAGGGCATCATCTCTAACAGCATGAAGGTGGTATTGGAGTTGGTAGTCGGAATTTGTCATCGGAAGTGGTTTTCGGAGCCTGGAGTTGGTCATCGGAGTTGGTCGCGCGAAGGTGGTCATTGAAGATGATTTTCATCAGAGTTTTGTAGCCGGAGGTGGTTATCGGAGCTTGAAGGTGGTTGTCGGGGCCCAAAATTGATCGTCGGAGTTAGTCATATGAAGGTGGTCGTCAGAGTTGGGTCACCGAAGTTAAGAGATGATTGCTGGTGTTGGGGTTGATGCCCTAAATCTTGTGGGTCTTGTAGTTATAATTGTATTGTACAAACAATTTAGTTATCTAATAAAATAAAGACGTATTTAATTTATCATTTAATTTCATTTATCCATGAAAACCAATAAACTAAGATCTAGGGTTATTTTTTGAAACTTAAACATGTATGTAGTGGTATACAGGCGGATTATGTTTAAATGATAACCTAAACAGTCTATAGTAGATGGATAAGGCTGGGTAGTTTATCCCGATGACATTACAAATACAGTCTGCTTTGTAGTTGTTACAATTTTTGTAAAGTGCTACAAATAATTTGATCCTAATCATTCAAGTGATGTAAGTAGAGGTGTTCTATGCAAAGAGTTTGTATAAGACTAGACCATGAAATGTATAGTCTCTCTATATAACACCGTTGATAAATGAGACTTGCATTTCATCGAGATGACCATAGGTGACATGACCTGAATCTTGAGTGAGTTGTGAACTCTTGACTATAAAGGTAGTCCTTTGATTTGTATGAGTGAGGGTGGCTAGTTTCGTTGACTCAATATACCTATCATTTTGAGGATTTTTCTGATTAGGGAGTTGGGAACACAACTATACAAGAAGAAATTCATTCCTTCTCTATTGTTAGAGTTTGTAGATAAATTACTCCCCTAAGAACTGATTCTGGGGCTTGAATAATATGACACCACACCTTTTCCTAACTCGAGAGGAGTTTGGTTATAGTTGGAATATGACTTATTGTTCATTAGAGGGACCAATAGTACTTAAGGAGTTAGATGTAACTATAAGGGCAAAATAGTAATTTTACCCAACTATACTTACGAGCAATTTGTGAAAGGTCATCGATGGTGGGGTTGATGGCCTAAATCTTATAAGGTTCTGTAGTTTTTAACTGTATTGTACAAACATTTTATTTATTTAATAAAATATGAGATATTTTATTTGACATTTAGTAGCATTAAACCCACAGACCGATAAAGTAACATAAGAGGTTATCATATGTGGCTTCTGAAAGATCTCTTAACGAAGAGTTCCATGAGTGCATTCGGATCACTCCAATTTCACAGTGACCGAAATACACCATATACATTCAAACGCACAGTTATGCAAACAAACAGTAATTAACGATGTGTTTTGAACAAGAAATAACGAGGGAGAGAGTTCTCATACTAGTTGAAGAAACTCTTCAAGCTATGGAACTCAATGCAGCGGAAGACCTCTACCCGATCAACCAATGCCCAGCAGATGCGTCGACTACAGTAGCATGAACAACCGTAAACAAATGAACACAGTGGGTACGACACCACCATAAAGGAGCCTTAGGTATTCTCGGAGTGAGAACCCAAAGCGTGGTCTTTGGTGAGTTTGGTAGACGTATGAGGAAAAACTGATCGTGTAGACGATAAGTAAGTGGGAGAGAATGAGAAGCTATCACATAGCTAGATGCTTATTGCTTAAAAGAAACTACACGATCGTGTAGGTTTTGCTAAACGATCGTTTAAGAAAAGGTAGGCGATCGTTTAGCAAATATGGCACATTATATGATCGTTTATGAAAGCTAATCGATCGTTTAGAAACTAGTGTGTGATCGTTAAAGTGCTAGGTAGGTAATCGTTTAGGCGTGAGGTATGCGATCGTTTAGGCGTTGAGCGACTATCGTATAGGCTCTCGACTTTAAGCGATCGTTTACGTTTACACACCAACACAAAACCTTCCGATCTTTTTCCGAACTTTTCAAAATGAAACCAAATTTCATTTTTATTCTTCAGTTACAATAACCAACGTTGTTTTCCCACTAACGCACGTCCGAGAGAGATTTTAGGTTAATTATCATAATTAACCAATTAAATTAATAATAAATATAATAAGATTATATTTTTACCCTATAGTTTGATATCACATAACTACTATAGTAATTTTTCCTCTTCTTGATATAAATCATATTTATATTTAATTTCCTGCAAAATAATGTATCTCATACATTTACCCAATTATATCATAAATAATTAACCAGTCCAATTATATTATATATAATTGAACTTCCTCTTGTCAATTTGAACATTTAAAATTAACCCAAACACTGATTCTTGACTTTATCCAAGCTATCTAGGGGACCTAATGGACCTGTGGCTCGAAGCTCCAACGGTTCGTGAATAGCTGACTAAACTCTTTAGCCACGAGATCTACCATCCGTTAACTGTCAGACATTCCACTAAAGACCAACAGCTAAACTCTTCTTACCACAGACATATTTCTGTGTTTATCGGATATAACCAATCATGAGTACGATGATCATTCACAGATGCTTGTAAGTACAGGTAGGCCAAATTATTGTTTTGCCCTTGTAGTTACATCTCACTCCTTAAGTACCACTGATTCCTCTAATGAACAATACAACATAGTCCAACTATGTGTGAACACCTCTCGGGCCAATAGAAGGTGTGTGGTGCCACATCGTTTAAGCCTTGGAATCAGCCCTTAAGGGAACTATCTATCTACTTACCCTTGCCTCGGGGAAGGAGTGAATTCCATCTTGTGTAGCTGAGTCCCAGCTCCCAAATCAGACGAATCCCCAAAATGGGTAGGTTTGAATCGACGACCTGACCACTCGCACCCATACAAATCAAAGGACCGCCCTTAATGGCAGGATTTTCCAACTCACTCAGGATTGAGGTCATGTTACTTATGGTCATCCTAGTGAAGTGAAATCTCTGTCATGAACGGTGTTGTATAACGAGACGTTAACACTTCGTGGTCAGCTCTTATACAAACTCTTTGTATAGAACGCCCCCGCTCGCATGTCCTCAACACGAATGATCAGGATCAGACCATCTGTGACAAATCACAACACTTGTAAGCATTTCACAAAGTAGGCCGCATCCGTAGCGTTACCAGGATAAGGTATCCCTCCTATATCCATATACTACAGACCATTTTGGTTATCACTTAAAACATGATCCACTTGTATGTCACCACATATATGCTTGAGTTACATACAGATAACCAGGGATTTTAAGTTTATTGGTTTGTGGTAAAGCAAATAAAACATGCAACTGAGCAAAAAACAAGATGTGAAGTAAAATATCATATATTATACAACACAAGTGTTTGTACAACCTGTTTACAAACTCCAGGACACGAGACTTTAGGGCATCAACCCCAACAACTTCAACATGTATGTAGAGACATACAGATGGATCATATATAAGTGATAATCTAAATGGTCTGTAGTAGATGGTTAAGGCTGGATACCTTATCCTTGTAACACTACACGTACGACCTACTTTGTAGATGTTACAATTGTTGTAAATTGCTACAAATGATTTGATATTGATCATTCATGTGGAGACATGTGAGTGGGAGTACTCTATACAAAGGAGCTTGTATAAGACTGGACCACGAAATGACTAGTCTCATTATATAACGCCGTTCATAATATAGACTTACATTTTACCAGGATGACCATAGGTGACATGACCTGAATCCTAAATGAATTGTGAACTCCTGCCTATGCAGACAATCCTTTGATTTGTATGGGTGAGAATGGCTAGATCATCGACTTAATAAGCCTACCATTATAGGGATTCGTCTGGTTGAGGAGCTGGGAACACAACTACACAAGAAAGAATTCACTCCTTCCCCAATGTCGGGGTAAGTAGATAAATTGCTCCCTTAAGGACTAATTCTAAGTCTTGAACAATGTGACGCCACACTCTTTTCTTGCCCGATAGGGGTTTAGCCATAGTTGGACTATGATTTATTGTTCATTAGAGAGATCAGTAGTACTTAAAGAGTTAGATGTAACTATAGGGGCAAAATGGTAATTTTGGTCTAACTGTACTTACGAGCAATTTGTGAAGGGTTATCGCACTGTTGACTGATTATATGCAATGAACACGAAAATATATATGTAGTGCAAAGTGTGCAGCTGTCGATCTTTAGTGGAGTGCTAGACTTTTAATGGATGTTGAATAATTTAATTAAAGAGTTTAATTAATTATTCAATTACCATTGGAGCTTCTGAAGGAACTTGTTTTTAAAGAGATCCTTGAGCGGAAGTGGATCATCCAAATTCCATTTTGATTGAAAAACTAAATTTACAGTAAACATACAATATATGCATTCATTAACAAATTATAGCATGCTCTTTATAAAGAAATAGGGTTCAAGAGATACTACCTTTGAAGAACTTTTCTTCTTGTAAATCCTTCGAATGGTCATGAACCTCGTGAAGGAACTCGATTAGAAGATCCATGAGCGGAAGCGGTTTGTCTAAACTCCATTTTGATTGAAAACAAACATTTACATGCTTTTTAAACAAGAAACAACAGTTCAAGTTATTATACCTTTGAAGAACACTTCTTCACGTAAATCCCTTGAGTTATCAGGAACTCCTCGAACAATCACAAACTCTCCAAACAACAACAAATCTCGAACCAAAAAGGGAAGGACACAACCACTTGGCATCCTTAGTATTCTCAAGGTGAGAACCCAGGAGTGGCGGGCTCTGACTATTTTGGTTAGAAGGGAGTTTGTGAGTTTGGAGGAGGAAGACGATTGAAGAGAAAGCACTATCGTATAGTGAATCTTGTCAATCGTATATTGAAGAGAGTTTATTTGTGTAGTCCCTGCTTTTTGTCGTGTAACTTTATATTGGAAAAATAAAATCATATTTTATTTATTCCATCTTTCCATAAAAACCAATTAACCATCCAAAGGTGGTTAAAGAGAAAACAGGATTAATTATCTAAATAATTAATAATATAAATAAATATGATAACCTATAGTTTTAATATTGCATCATATATAATATAAACTATAGTTCTTTTTTTTCTATTTTATGGCATTTAATATAAACCATATTTATATTAAATTTAACAACTATTTGAATCTCATTCAAATATTTATTCCGTCAATTAAATTATAATGTATCAAATACATTGTATCAATTATATCATATATAATTGAATCAATTTAATTATATTATATATAATTAAATTTCCTCTTATTAATTTGAACAATTCAAATTAGCCCAAAAACCGATTCTCAACTAAATCCTTTTGAGCTATCAAGGGGACCTTATGGATTTGTAGTTTGAAGCTCCAACAGTATGTGAATAATTAATTAAACTCTTTAATTACATTATCCACCATCCGTTAACTATCGAGCACTCCACTAAAGACCGTCAACTTCAATCTTTGCACTATAAATATATTTCTGTGTCCATTGGATATAACCAATCAACAATACGATGACCCTTCATAAGCTATTCGTATGTACAACTAGGCCAAATTACAATTTTGCCCTTGTAGTTACCTCTAACTACTTAAGTACCACTGATCCCTCTAATGAACAACAGATCATAGTCCCGCTATGACTAAACCCCTCTCGGGCAAGGAGAGGGTATGGTGCCACATTGTTCAAGACCCGGAATCAGCCCTTAAGGGAGCAATTTATCTACTTACCCCTGTTTCGGGGAATGAGTGAATTCCATCTTGTGTAACTGAGTTCCCAACTCCCCAATCAGACGAATCCCCCAAATGCTAGGCTTGTTAAGTTGGCGATCTCGCCACTCTCACCCATACAAATCAAAAGACCATCCTCATGTGCAGGAGTTCACAACTCATTCAGGATTAAGGTCATGTTACCTATTGATAACTGGTTGAAATGCAAGTTATTGTAGCCTTTTATTTAGAATTATCAGGGCTAACAAGTAGAATATCCGGTGATTATACTAAGAATTCATGTGAAAAGTGAGCTTGCATCGATCAACAATGAAAATCTCGGCTAACCCAATTTATGCGTTATTCTGCGCCAAAACATCTATTTTTGTAGCTATCACAGAAATTGATTGCATGCGGTGAATCCCAGACCATTGCAAGGGTGATCGCGTACGTTCATCACATGGATGTTGCGGCTATTAATCGCATGTGTCCACCGCATGGAGGTTGCGGCTACTGTGACATATAGAAATGCATGTCAGCTCAGGCTATTTACTTAGAATTATGAAGGTTGTTAAGTAGAATATGCGACAATTGTGCTAGGAATTCATGAGAAAATGAGTTTTCGTCGATGAGTATGATGAACCTCGGCTAACCCGTTATTATGCATTATTATGCATTCAATGTTCTATTTTTGTAGCTAATACAGGAAATGGACACAAACGAGGAAACCGAACCATTGCATAGACAATCGCATGCGGAGAAACTCTCCATCGCAAAGGTGAATGTGTCGATCAACGCATGGATATTATGGTAATCAGCTGTATGCGTCTATCGCATAGGAGTTGCGATCAAACGATTGTGGTCATCGTGTAAAAGTTGCGGTATTAAGTGAATGCGATCACGATTGCAGCTACACGATACCACAGAATAATGGGATCAACCAAGGTTGGTGGAATGAACGCATCAACGCATCTACCTTGAGAAAATCATAAGCTGATGCTGACATTTCACCTACCACGCCATTGGCAGCAGGGGTTTAGAAAAGGACTAACGCGCCGAATGTCAGACTCAGAGCAGTCCATTAATGTTGTCGACAATCCAAGCTCTATAAATAGAAGTCGATGAGCAGAAATTCAAGTTATCCAGGGTTTTTTGTCCAAGGTTGAATCTAAGGTTTTCGCCTGAGGTTCGCCCAGTGCGGATCCCTATGATCCAAAAAAAATGCGTGAGAAGACGCTTGAGAGTTCTTCACCTCCTTCATCCATTCCAAGTGACGATTGGAGCCTTTGACCAGAGCTAGATCTTGGGAGAGTCAGTTCTATTGCCCATCCATGGCACCACCAGCAGCCTTGACGCACCTCCGCTGGAAGCAAGTCTTTCATTCCAGCCAGTCATTTCATTTCATTTTTTTTTATATTGTATTATATGACATTTTGTGATTAAGAAATTAATACAATCTGTTTTCAATGAATATATGTGTTCCTTCGATTCCATCTCCATCATATTTGCTTAGCACCCTTACTTTCATTGCAACATTTAGTGAGATTGCTTGGGTATCGCATACTTAGTCATGTGAATTTGGGATATGAAGTATGTAGCAGCCCACTGAGAGGTGTGCGTTGCGTGAGTGTGTGAGTAACCTTATTTGCTTAGTGTGAAGCTATAGCAAGCTTGTCCATGAGTAGAGTCAGCAACAACTAACTGCCTGGAAGGGTAAGTGGTTGGTCGCATTAAGCAATGTATGCATTGTTCACTAAGAATAGGAATAATTTTACGTTAGCCAAGTTCATGCGGTTACCTTGTCTTGTGTATGCGTCAATTGCATCTTTAGAACTACTCGGGAGAGAGTCTAAAGAAATAACCTAACTCGAGAGAGCTAGGTTAAAATCAATGCTCGGAAGGGCTAGATTAGGTATGCATAAGCAAGAATGGGGAACTTAGAGATAAGCTCCGTTTGCTATCACACAGCGTATGCGCCCTACAGATAGGATATTGCATGCATCTATGAAGTAGGATAAGGTGGTATGCGGCTAGCACGCTCAAGCGGCGGAAGCACGTGAGCGAGTTATAGGGGTTTAGGCTGACATAGGCTTCTCGACACTATCGCAGATACACCACATACGTCCTAGAGTTAGGTTCACGTGTGTGTGGCATGATTACATGGCTTGCATTGACTAAGGTTGCTCTTATGATCATCCTTAAGGGTTGCAATGAAAACATCTCCGCATTTTATCTATTTTCCCATTCATTTGATTCATGTCAAGAGATGTCGTGTCTCTACCTCTCATGCATATTTTCATTGCGTTGTCTGTTAGTTATGAGTAGAAGTAGAATTAACTTAGCAACCCCTCCAACATTCTTTTATTTAAACTGCTGCATGCATAAACACCACATTCATTTTGCTACAAGTCCCTAAGTTCGACCTCGGATCACCCGAGGAACTTGCGTTCGTGTTATACTTGGCACGAGCGCAAGAAAACTTGTGACAGGATGCATGGTCATCGCATACATTCATTAACACATTATCATTCCAACGCATGATCATCGACGCATGACTATCAACGCATATCTTAAGAACATGCATCGCATACCGCGTCCAAGGGATTTTAGTTGTCGAGTTAATTTGACTTCTAATTTCCCGTCACCAAGTTTTTGGCGCCGTTGCCAGGGACTTGGCAGCTAATTGTTTGTTAAGTTTTGTGTCTCTGTGAGCAAACTTTTTATCTTTGGAGTATTGCAGCTTGTGCGACCAGGTTGCAAATAATATTGGAGTGTTGGCGAGGCGCTGAAAGCCAGTATTAACCCCAAGGTAGAAGGGCAATCAGTCACAGAAGAGCTGAAGGTAATTCTAAGCACATGGTGGCCAACATGAGCCCAACAATTGCCGGAAGTTCCAATGGTCAAGGCAACTTGACCCGAGCTGTTGAGAACCATCTCCTACATGAGAGACTTCTTGCGGTGACAACATTCCTATTTTTCTAGGGACGTCTTCTACTCTATCTTTACTTTGCTTTCTTAGTATAAGATATTTTTATTTTCATTGTTATTTTGGATATATGGCTGCTTCCTTGGTTGTGGTACGTTTGCTCTTGTAGGTGCAACAATAAGTCTCCTCGGTTCGTAGTTCAACGGAAGAATTCCTTTCACCCTTCAATGCATGGCTTCAATCGTGTGGATTCCAACGCATGATCGCATGCATTGTTCTGCCTAAAGTCTTTTCCTGTTATCTTGTATACTTTATCCTTTTGAAATTCTTTCTTTCCCAATTGCATTGTTTTGCAATATTTCTATGATGGTATGTATAGTTCACAACATCTTCTAACTAATCAACGCAAGGCGTTCTTTACTTTTATTGGCTTCTTCAAATTTTGAAAGTTTTAAGTTTTATTTTGTGCAAACCTTTGTTCAAATATTTACTACCGCATTCTTGTAATTTCGTTTTTAGCTTTGCGGTGAGAACACTGCAAACCTCTAAGTTTGGGGGTGGCAGCGGTCTCGGAGAATTGCGTTCATTGCATTGCGATCATTGAAAAAAAAGAGTTTTTGAGAATAATAACTCCACTGTCAATGCAATAGGGAAACCCATGTTGATAAGAGTTAAGCTGTGAAAGGCACTTGCTCAAAGTTGGATGTCCGCATGATATACGTGGGGGTAAGCCAAAACGAAGGCTAGTAGCTAGGATCAGCATATTAGCACAACTTCTCTATCCGGCGCAAGTCGAATCAAACGCGACAAGAGTTGAATTGAATATAGAATGCAACCGAAGTTGGATGCCCGCATGACACACGTGGGGGTAAGCCAAAACGAAGGGCGTAACCAGGTTCAACGCTGCATTTGAATAATTCATTGCAAAGTTTTGAATTATTTTGACGAACACATTCTCAAAAGCTAAACGCAAAATTACGGTGAATGAATAAAAGTTTTTGAGCAAAGGCTTGTCGGATTTAGACTTAGAAAAGATCCTTTTGAAGAAGCAGCCTAAGTGGAGGAGAGCATTGCAGTGATGGTTAGAGGCGTGTGTAAATTATACTCTGAGAAGCTGGTCATCGCAAAGGAAAGCATGAAGGTGAGTTGGAATTTCTTGAGTATAACGCATGCTTGGGGACAAACATGATTTTAAGTTTGGGGGTGTGATGACATGCAGAAATGCATGTCATCTTAAGCCTTTTACTTAGAATTATGAAGGTTGTTAAACAGAATATGCGGCAATTGTACTAGGAATTCCTAAGAAAATGAGTTTGCGTCGATCAGCATGATGAATCTCGGCTAACTCGTTATTATGCGTTCAATGTTCTATTTTTGTAGCTAATACAGGAAGTGGACGCAAATGCGGAAACAAGACCATCCCAAAGGCGAACGCATCGATGTTGCGGTAATCAGCCGTATGCGTCCATCGCATAGGAGTTGCGTTCGTCAAGCGATTCCAGTCATCATGTAGAAGTTGCGGTATTAAGCGAATGCGATCACTACATGATTTTGGCTACATGATAACGCAGAATAATGAGATCAACGCAAGGGTGGTGGAATGAACGTATCAACGCATCTACCTTGAGAAAATCATAAGCTGATGCTGACATTTTACCTACCATGCCGTTGGCAGCAAAGATTCAGAAAAGGACTAACGTGCCGAATGTCAGACTTAGAGCAGTCTATTAATGTTGTTGGCGATCCAAGCTCTATAAATAGAAGCTGATGAGCAGAAATTCAAGTTATCAAAGGTTTTCGTCCAAGGTTGAATCCAAGGTTTTCGCCTGAGGTTCGCCTAGGGCGGATCCCTGTGATCCAGCAAAATGCGTGAGAAGACGCTTGAGAGTTCTTCACCTCTTTCATCCATTCCGAGTGATAATCGGAGCTAGATCTCAAGAGAGTCAGTTCTACCGCCCTTCCATGGCACCAC
This sequence comes from Benincasa hispida, assembly GCF_027475165.1. Classification (NCBI taxonomy): domain Eukaryota; kingdom Viridiplantae; phylum Streptophyta; class Magnoliopsida; order Cucurbitales; family Cucurbitaceae; genus Benincasa; species Benincasa hispida. Next base: position 55,559,665 of record NC_143480.1, on the reverse strand, counting down.
TGGCAGCCTTGACGCACCTCCGCTGGAAGCAAGTCTTTTCTTCCAATCAATCATTTAATTTCTTTTTTTTTTCTTATATTGTATTGTATGACATTTTGTGATTAAGGAATTAATACAATTTATTTTCAATGCATTTTTGTGTTCCTTCGATTCCATCTCCATCATCTTTGCTTATCATCCTTATTTTCATTGCAATATTTAGTGAGATTGCTTGGGTATCGCATACTTAGTCATGCAGATTAGGGATATGAAGCATGTAGCAGCCCATTGAGAGGTATGTGTTGCATGAGTCTGTGAGTAACCTTATTTGCTTAGTGTGAAGCTGTAACACGCTTGTCCATGAGTAGAGTCAGTAACAACTAATTTCCTAGAAGGGTAAGTGGTTGGTCACATTAAGCAATGTATACGTTGTTCACTAAGAATAGAAATAATTTTACGTTAGCCAAGTTTATGCGGTTACCTTGTCTTGTGTATGCGTCAATTGCATCTTTAGAACTACTCGGGAGAGAGTCTAAAGAAATAACCTGACTCGAGAGAGCTAGGTTAAAATCAATGCTCGGAAGGGCTAGATTAGGTATACATAAACAAGAATGGGGAACTTAAGGATGAGCTCCGTTTGCTATCACATAGTGTATGCGCCCTACATATAGGATATTGCATGCATCGAGAAAGTAGGATAAGGTGGTATGCGGCTAGCACGCTCAAGTGGCGGAAGCACGTGAGCGGGTTATAGGGGTTTAGGCTGGCATAGGCTTCTCGATACTATCGCAGATACACCGCATACGTCCTAGAGTTTGGTTCACGTGTGTGTGGCATGATTGCATGGCTTGCGTTGACTAAGGTTGCTCTTATGATCACCCTTAAGGGTTGCAATGAAAACATCTCCGCATTTTATCTATTTTCCCATTCATTTGATTCATGTCAAGAGATGTCGTGTCTCTACCTCTCATGCATATTCTCATTGCGTTGTCTATTAGTTATGAGTAGGAGTAGAATTAACTTAGCAACCCCTCCAACATTCTTTTATTTAAATTGCCGCATGCATAAACACCACATTCATTTTGCTACAAGTCCCTGAGTTCGACCTCGGATCACCCGAGGAACTTGCGTTCGTGTTATACTTGGCGCGAGCGCAAGAAAACTTGTGACAGGACGCATGGTCATCGCATACATTCATTAATGCATTATCATTCCAATGCATGATCATCAACGCATGACTATCAACGCATATCTTAAGAACATGCATCACATACCACGTCCAAGGGATTTTAGTTGTCGAGTTAATTTGACATCTAATTTTCCGTCACCAGCTACATAGTAATAACCATGATAGAAGGGTGATCGTAAGGGTGGTGAAATGCGCTGGTACTTCGGAAACCATGCATGAACGCATACCTTGGGAGTATAAAAAAGATGATGTTGACATTTCACCTACCATGCCGTTAGTAGCAGAGATTCAGAGCAGGTCCATCGCGCCGTTAGTGGCAGAGACTCAGAGTAGGCTCATTAATGCTGTCGGCGATTGAGCTCTATAAATAGAGCCTTAGAGCCCAAATTCAAGGCATCCGAGCTTCTGCCTTAAGGCAGATCCTTATGATCACAAATGAGAGCGTGAGAAGACATTCTTTAAGAGTTCTCCATTCCTTCACCCATTCCAAATGACGACCAGAGCTTTGTCGGAGATAGATCTCAAAAGAGACAACTCCACCACCCCTCCACGACACCACTGACAACCTTGACACATATCTGATGAAAGCAAGAGATTGGCTACGTCTAGCCCTCCATCTCTCTTCTATCTCTGTATTGTATTACATTTTGGCTTAAAACATTAATACATTTTGTAATCAATGCATCTCTTTATTTCCTTGGACTCCATCTTCATTATCTTCTTCTTTATACTTTCATTACAATGAATTAAGTAAGATTGCAAGAGTATCGCGTACTTAATCATGCAGCATAGACATATGAAGCATGTAGAAAACCACCGAGAGGTGTGCGTTACGCGAATATAGTGAGTAAATCCTATTTGCTTAGTGTGAGGCTGTAGCAACGCTTGTCTATGAGCTGATCAGCGATGACTAACTGCCTGAGAGGGTAAGTAGTAGTGGAACGCATTAAGCAAAGTAAGCAGTGTTTCTAGAGATAGGAGTAATCTTATGTTCAACTATACTTTATGTGATCATCTTGTCTTATGAGTGCACCATTCATCATTTGGACATACATTGGGAGAGTAGTCTAAAGACCAAATCTAGGCTTGGGAGAGTCAGATTGGATCGCATAAGCAAGAATAGAAACTTAAGAATAAGTTCTATATGCTATTTACACATCGCATGCGCCCAAGAAATAGGATATGGTGGTATGCGGTCACCTTGTCTTATGTGTGTTAGATCGCATAAGCAAGAATAGATACTTAGACATAAGTCCTATCGACATTTTCGCATATGCATCGCATGCGTATATTTGTGTATAGCATGATCGCATAACTTGTGCTGACTGGGGTTACCCTTGCGTTCAAACTTAACGATGTGGTGAAGTCATCCCCTCTACCATTTTATCTATTTATCCATGCATCTTATTACGCGTTAACAGTTGCCACATCTCTACCAACTCTCATAATCATACTTCTATTTACTTAATTTGTTTTGTTAGGAGTAGGAGTAGCGCGTAGCCCTTTAACTTTATTATTCTTTCATTCATTACCGCAGACATATTACTTCGCAACATTTAGTTACAAGTCCCTGAGTTCGACCTCGATCACCCAGAGAAACTTGCGATCTCGTTATACTTGGCGAGAGAGCAAGAAAACTTGTGGCAGGAACGCATGGTCATTGCGTACATTCTTAAACACATCTTGCATATTTCTTAGTCCAACGCATGACCATCGACGCGTGAAGATCAACGCATATCATAAAACGCACACATATTTACTCTTCATTTTCCACACCACCAAGTTTTTGGCGCTGTTGCCGGGGACTTGGTAGCTAATAGTTTGTTAAGTTTTGTGTTTTCGCAAGCACCATTTTTACCTTGGGCGTATTGTAGCTTGTGTGAGCAAGTTGCAAACAATATTTGAAGTGTAGGCGATGCGCCAAAAACTAGTATTGACCCCAAGATAGAAAGGCTATCTACCGCATGAGCTGAAAGTAGTTATAAGCGCGTGTCGACCAACATGCGCCCAACAATTGTCGGAAGTTCCAATGGTTAGGATGAGCCTCTTGACCTAAGCAGTTGAGATCAATCTCCTACATGGAAGACTCTTTGTGGTGGCTTCACTCTAATTGCTCCAGGGATGTCTTCTACTCTTCTTTACCTTGCTTTCCTAGTTTAGTTTATTTTGATTGTTGTTGTTTTGGATTTACGGCTCCTTTCTTGAATGTGGTGTGCGTTCGCTCCTTGTAGGTGCAATAATAATTCTCCTCGATGCGCAGTTACAACAGAAGAATCCTCTCCATCATTCAACGCATGGCTTTGACCGCATGAATTCTAAAGCATGGTCGCAAGTGTTATTCTACTCAAAGGTTCTTTTCTTGTTATTGTTTATGCATTATCCTTTTGAAATTCTCTTTTGTCCGCTTGCCTATCTTTGCATTGATAAATTAACATCCATGATGATACTTATAATTCACTACATCCGGTGACTAAACATCGCAAGGCTCACCTCACTTTAATAGCTTCTTCAAGGTTTGACAGTCTAAGTTTTGTTATGTGTAAACCTCTGCTCAAACATTTGTTACCACATTCCTGATGAGTTTGTTTTTAGTTTTTCAGCAAGAGCGCTGCCACTTCTTAAGTTTGGGGGTGGTAGTTCTCTGGGTAAATGCATCAATCACATTGCAATGTTAAAATTTTTTTAAAAAAAATTAAAACAAATGGTGTAAAAAAAATGGTAATAATAACTCCATAGTTAATGCAAGGGGAAACCCAGGTTGATAAGAGTTAAAGTTGTGAAAGACAAGTACCCGTAGTTGGATACTTCGTATGAAACCCGTACAGGTAAGCCAAAACAAAAGTAAGTGGCCAAGATGAATGCATAAGAACAACTCCTCTGTCTAGGCGAAAGCCCAAATTAAGCTAAGGCAAGAGTTGATTTGAAATTGCACGCAACCGAAGTTGGATGCCTGCATGACACCCATGGGGGCAAGCCAAAACGAAGAGCATAGCTAGGTTCAACGTTGCACTCTAATAATGAATCGTAAAGCTTTGAATTGTTTTAAACAAATGCATTATAAAAAGCTAAAAGCAAAGTTTCTTGAAATGAGTAAAAAGTTTTTTAGCAGAGGCTTGCCGGATTTAAACTTAGAAAAAGATCTCTTTGAAGAAGTAGCCAAAGTTGAGGAGAGCGTTGCTGCCAAGGTTAGAGGTATGAGTGAATTATATTTTGAAAGGTTGGTCATTGCAAAGGAAAGCCAGAGGGTGAATTATGAATTTCCCAAATATAAGGCATGCTTGAGGACAAACATGATTCTAAGTTTGGGGGTGTGATAACTGTAGAAATGTAAGTTATTATAGCCTTTTATTTAGAATTATGAGGGCTAACAAGTAGAATATGCGGTGATTATACTAAGAATTCATGTGAAAAGTGAGCTTGCGTCGATCGGCGTTGAAAATCTCGGCTAACCCAATATTATGCATTATTCTACGACTAAATGTCTATTTTTGTAGTTATTGCAGGAACCAACAACATGCGGTGAATCCCAGACCATCGCAAGGGTGATCGTGTACGTTCATCGCATAGATGTTACGGCAATTAATCACATGCGTCCACCGCATGGAGGTTGCGGCTACAGAGTAATAACCATAATAGAAGGGTAATTGCAAGGGTGGTGAAATGCGCTGGTACTTCGGAAACCAAGCATGAACGCATACCTTGGAAGTATAAAAAAGATGATGTTGACATTTCACTTACCACGCTGTTAGTAGCAGAGATTCAGAGCAGGTCCATCGCGTCGTCAGTGGTAGAGACTCAGAGTAAGCCCATTAATGCTGTCTGCGATTGAGCTCTATAAATAGAGCCTTATAGCCCAAATTCAAGGCATTCGAGCTTCTGCCTTAAGGCAGATCCTTATGATCACAGATGAGAGCGTGAGAAGACATTCTTTGAGAGTTCTTAATTCCTTCACCCATTCCAAGTGACGACTAGAGCTTTGTCGGAGATAGATCTCAAAAGAGACAACTCCACTACCCCTCCATGACACCACCGGCAACCTTGACACACATCTGATGAAAGCAAGAGATTGGCTACGTCTAGCCCTCCATCTCTTCTATCTCTGTATTGTATTACATTTTGGCTTAAAACATTAATACATTTTGTAATCAATGCATCTCTTTATTTCCTTGGACTCCATCTTCATTATCTTCTTCTTTATACTTTCATTACAATGAATTAAGTAAGATTGCAAGAGTATCGCGTACTTAATCATGCAGCATAGACATATGAAGCATGTAGAAAACCACCGAGAGGTGTGCGTTACGCGAGTATAGTGAGTAAATCCTATTTGTTTAGTGTGACGCTGTAGCAACGCTTGTCTATGAGCTAATCAGCGACGACTAACTGCCTGAGAGGGTAAGTAGTAGTGGAACGCATTAAGCAAAGTAAGCAGTGTTCCTAGAAATAGGAGTAATCTTATGTTCAACCATGTTTTATGTGATCATCTTGTCTTATGATTGCACCATTCATCATTTGGACATACTTGGGAGAGTAGTCTAAAGACCAAATCTAGGCTTGGGAGAGTCAGATTGGATTGCATAAGCAAGAATAGAAACTTAGGAATAAGTTCTATATGCTATTTACACATCGCATGCGCCCTAGAAATAGGATATGGTGGTATGCGGTCACATTGTCTTATGTGTTTTAGATCGCATAAGCAAGAATAGAGACTTAGACATAAGTCCTATTGACATTTTCGCATATGCATCGCATGCGTATATTTGTGTATAGCATGATCGCATAACTTGTGCTGACTGTGGTTACCCTTGCGTTCAAACTTAACGATGCGGTGAAGTCATCCCCTCCACCATTTTATCTATTTATCCATGCATCTTATTACGCGTTAACAGTTGTCGTGTCTCTACTAACTACCAACTCTCGTAGTCATACTTCCATTTACTTAATCTATTTAGTTAGGAGTAGGAGTAGCACATAGCCCTTTAACTTCATTATTCTTTCATTCATCGCCGCAGACATATTACTTCGCAACATTTAGTTATAAGTCCCTGAGTTCGACCTCTGATCACCCCGAGAAACTTACAATCTCGTTATACTTGGCGAGAGAGCAAGAAAATTTGTGGTAGGGACGCATGGTCATTGCATACATTCTTAAATACATCTCGCATATTTCTTAGTCCAATTCATGACGATTGACGCATGGAGATCAACACATATCATAAAACACACGTATATTTACTCTCCATTTTCCACACCACCACCTATGATCATCCTAGTGAAATGAAAGTCTCTATTATGAATGATATTACATAATGAGAATAAACATTTCGTGGTCCGGTCTTATACAAACTCCTTTTTATAGAATATTCACACTCGCATGTCTAATACATGAATGATCAGGATTATATTATTTGTTGCACTTTACAACATTTGTGAACGAAATCGGATCTGAGATTTTCATGAGCAGCGGAACAAGATTATTCCAAATCACAATCATGAATGAACATTATATTTACAGTCGACTTCCAAACAAGCGGTTATACAAATCATACAGAAATTACAGCATGAAAAATACAAATGCACAAAGAGCAAACTATATGAACAATCGAAGAAGCGTCTCCACGCTCCATTGTGCATGATCGCTCAAACAACAACAACCACGAATGCTCGATCTACATGACCAAAACACCGCACGAACACAACACAAATACTTTGTGCTCGTTCTCAACAATCTCCTTTGCCACAAACTCCTCCGCAACACGAATGGCCTCCACAGACCAGGAACGGCCTCCTAAAAACCTTGATGGTGTCGAGTTGAGTCTGATACCACCAACAAGGCAACCTTGGTATTCTCGGTGTGAGAATTCAGAGGGTGGGCTCTGTTCGGACTTGGTATGAGGCAGACAAAGGAGGAAACACCGATCGCGTAAACGATTGGGCAAGTGGGAGATGGCTGAGACCTATCGCTTTGGTCGATGCCCAATCATTTAGATAAAGCTATGCGATCGTTTAGCTCATCGTGTTGCTCGGTCTGTCGCCTATAGACTCTACACGATCATTTACTTTGGGCAAGCGACCGTCTAGCAAAACTATGTGATCGTTTAGTAAATATAGCACGATCGTTTAGCTAACCACTGCACGATCGTTTAGTAAATCTGTATTTATTTGACGACCCTGTGAGTTTCTTTTGCGCGAGAAAGAAAACTCAAAAAACTTTTTAGCGTTTGTAAAACTCCTTTTTGAAAATAAGAAAACCATTTTTCTTTTAAACTCACGGTTACCATGAATTCAATAACCACTCACTCACTTGGTTATGTAAAATAAAAAGAATTAATTATCCAATAATTAATATTATTATAAATATAAATGGTAACCAACTTATCATACTATATTTATAACCTATAGTTTTAATATTTCATCTCATGAAACATATAAACCATAGTTCTTTTTCTATTCCATGGTATTTAATGTAAATCTCATTTATATCAATCCTCCACTAGATGTATCTCATACATCATACCGATTATAACATATATAATCAAAATACCTCTTGTCAATTTGAACATTTCAAATCAACCCAAGAACTGATCCTCAACTGAATCCATTAAGCTACCAGGGGGACCTCATGGGCCTGTAGCTCGAAACTCCAACAGTACGTGAATAACTGACTAAACTTTTTAGTCACGGGATCCACCATCCATTAACTGCCAGGCACTTCACTAAAGACCGACAGCTGAACTCTCCTTACCACAAATATATTATGTGTCTATCTTAACCAATGAGCAGTGCGACAACTCTTCACAAATTGCTCGTACGTACAGCTGGGCCAATAACCATTATGCCCCTGTAGTTACATCTGTCTCCTTAAATACCATTAATCCCTCTAATGAACATAATGTTAGAGTTAAACAACACGCAGTGGAAGTATCAAGGATTCATAAGCATTCTAATTCACTAATTTTGGCAAAAACTAAAGCATGTTGTTCATAAAAATGGGTTTTCAGAACATACCTTTGATGAACTCTCCAAGAAAATGTCTGTTCAGCTGCAATCTTCACTTGATATCAACGTGAACCACCTTAAAGCCTTCCCTACTATAATCTTGGAGCTTTAGGCAGAGTTGTGGGACTCAAGAATAGCTTGAAAATGTGGAGAAACAAGAAAAGCTCACAACAACAGCAAGTTGAAGAAAACAGTCTTTTCTTCACCGAAATTTTTCTTAAAATTCTGTATTCCCTTTTTTTTTTATCTTACTCTTCTCCAACAACTCCAATCTTCTTTATATATCAAGATGAACATGCAAAGAGATGGAGTGCATGGCTTGCAGCTCATGCTTGGAGAATCAAAGTAGAGAAGAAAATGCTTTGTGTGTGAGCATAAAGATGATTATAATGGAGTAAACTCTTTTTCCACTTTGTGCAATCCATGCAAAACGAATTTCCATTTTCTTTTTAAAATACAAAATGACTTTTAAATCATTTTAATTTAAAATTTGATTTTCTTAAATTAATTTTTGCATAATAATCATCTTTATATATTTAAATCATATTTAAATATTTATTCTCTTGTTCCTTTTAATTTGAACGCTTCAAATTAATTTTTCAAGCTACCCTAAAGAGTACCCATTTACGAGCTAGTAGGGGGACTTCGTGAACCTACAGATCATGGGCTCCAACGATTCGAGATTAATCGGCTAAACTCATTAGACCGATCTAACCCCCATTCGTTAACTAATGAGTGATTCCACTAAAGCCCATAGCTGAACTGCCCTCACTGTAGGTATATTATGTCCACTTGATATAACCATGATTAGTAAGTTAACCCTTCACAGGTTGCTCATAATAACGGCTGGGTTGAATCTCTATTTTACCCCCCGTAATTACCTCTTGTTCTTTAAGTTCCACTGGTCCCCTAATGAACAATTGATTTGTGATCCAATCAACAAATAGAATCCTTCTCCGGCCAATGAGAGGGTGAGGCCTATTGTTCAAGACCCAGAATCAACACTTGAAGGGAATAACCTCTCTACTAACCCTAATCGGGTAGGAGTGAATTCCTTCTTGCACCCTATGTTCCCAGCTATTCATCCGGTCTTATCCCCAAAATGGTAAGCTTATTGAGTAGAGGCAATTGGTCTACTCTCACCATTTGCAGATCAAAGGATAATCCTGAAAAAACAGGAGTTCATAGTTAACTCAGGATTAAGGTTAAGTTACCTAGGTCATCGCTTCGAAATAGTCAGTCTTAAACAGTAAAAAAACATTATAAAGTAAGAGTGACAGGTTTCATGGTCCAATCTTGCATAAAACTCATTTGCACAGGACACCCTCACTCCTCATGTCTCAACATGCATGAATTAGGATCACTTCGTATATAGCACTTTACAACACTTTGTAACAACTACAGAGTAGGCCGCATCCAATAGTGTTACCAGAATAAGGTACCCAACCTTATTCATATACTATAGATCATTTTGTCTATTTACTCGAACCTGATCCACTTGTATGTCTCCACATAAAGTTCAAGTACTCATATAATAGTCAAGGGACTTAGGTTTATTGGACTTCTAAAAAACAATATATTCAACAACAACTTTATTGAATTCTCAGAATAAGTTCTAATGTTTACAAACCATGAGTTTTAGGATATAAAACCCAACACATAAGTCATAGTCCTACTATGATTGAGTCTTCTCTTCCAAAGAGAAGTTATGGCCACTATGTTCAAGCCCCGGAATCAGTCCTTAAGGGAGCAATCTCTCTGCTTATCCCTGCTTCGGAAAATGAGTGAATTCCATATTGTGAATTGAGTTCCTAGCTCCCAGATCAGACAAGTCTTCAAAAAGGTAGGCATGTTGAGTTGGCAATCTGGCCACTCTCACCCATACTAATCAAAGGACTGCCCTCAAAGGCAGGAATTTCCAAAACACTTAGGATTGAGGTCGTGTCACCTATGGTCGTTTAGGTGAGATGTAAGTCTCTAGTATCAATGACGTCATATACAGAGTCTAGTCATCTCATGGTCTAGGTCTTATACAAACTCTTTGTATAGGACACCCCCGCTCGCACGTCTCATCATGAATGGTCAGGATTTACCATATGTAGTAGTTTACAACACTGCAAACCTCTACAAAGCGGGTCGTATCCGTAATGTCACTAGGATCAGGTATCCCACCTTAATTCTTATACTACAGACCTATTTAGTTTATCACTTAAGGCATGATCCACTTATATATCACATATACATGCTTAAGTTCACATAAGATAACCAAGGAGCTTTGTTTATTGGATATGAGTAAATGCCATAATTAAATAACACTTATTTTATTCATTGAACAATGTGTATCTTTACAAAATAACAAGACTCTGGGAGAATTAGGACACCAATCCCAACAATCTCCCACTTGTTTTAATGACTCGGGAGACTTATGTACAATATAATATAAAAATGTACAATATACAATAAACTAGGGCATACCCCAGTATCATCTCCCACTTGTCCTAGACAAGATGTCGCATGTCCCGCAGACCCAGACTTTCCAGGTGACCCTCAAACACTTTAGCCGTGAGGGCCTTTGTAAAGGGATCAGGAACGTTGTGCTTCGTGTATCCTGTAACGATTAGATCCTTATCTCCATCTCCGAAGATACTTGAGGATTGTCTTGACCTCCGTCTAGTGATCAAATCCTGGATTGGACTGATACCGACTAACAATCCCTACTGCATAGCAAATGTCGGGTCTGGTACACAACATTGCATACATCAAGCTTCCTACAGCAGAAGCATAGGGAATCTGTTCATCTCCTGAACCTCTTGAGGTATGTTAGGACATTAATCCTTTAGACAGAACGATGCCTGAAGGGTAACAAACCCCCCTTGGAATCCTGCATCCTGTACTTGATCAACATTTGATCAATGTATGATGCATGAGGCAGGGTTAACCGTTTATTCTTGCGATCCTAAATAATTTGGATCCCGAGAACATACTGTGCCTCACCCAAATCTTTCATTTGGAACTAGGCAGCTAGCCAACTCTTAATGTCAGTCAGATACCCTACATCATTCCCAATGAGTAGGATATCATCCACATACAGTACCAAGAAAGCTACTGAGCTGTTGATGATCTTCTTGTAAACACAAGGCTCATCAATGTTCTGGTCAAAGCCAAATGACTTGACAGCAGTGTCAAATATGATGTTTGAAGATCTAGGTGTTTGTATTAGCCCTAAATGGACATATTAAGCTTGCAAACTCTTTTCTCTTGATCTGGAACTATGAACCCCTTTGGTTGAGTCATATAGATGGTCTTCTCAAGATTACCATTTAAAAAGGCAGTCTTGACATCCATTTGCCATATTTCATAATCATAAAATGTGGCTATGGACAAGAGAATCCCGATAGACTTAAGCATGACAACAGGTGAGAAAGTTTCCTCATAGTCAACTCCCTCAACCTGGGTATAACCCTTTGCCACGAGTCTAGCCTTAAAGGTTTGCACCTTTCCATTTACACCTCTCTTTCGCTTATAGATCCACTTACACCCAATAGGTCTTACCCCATCATGTGGATCAACAAGCTCCCATATATTATTGAAGTACATAGACTCCATTTCCTAGTTCATGGCCTTAACCCATTCATCTTTGTCAACATTCTCCATTGCTTTCTTAAAAGACAACGGATCCTCGACCCCATCATTCGTAATGACATTTTGGGCTTCAGTCAAACCCATGTAGCGATCCGGTGGATTCATAACCCTCCTACTACGTCGAGGCAGTTTTAACTCTTGAGCTGGTTGACTAGACGTTCCGACCTCAACGACTCTTGTTGATCTGTCGACCTGTTCAACAACTCTTTTTGAACCCTCAGCAGTCTCAGTCTCACTAGAGATCTCACGTAAAATGAGCTTACTTCATGGCTTATGATCCCTTATGTTTGTGGAAGCAAACACTTTGTTCTCACTCGGATCATTGAAGTATCTTTCTCTCGTTTCCTAGGGGTAGCCTACAAAGAGACAAACTTTCGAACGCGGTTCCAACTTCTTTGGGTTAGTTGCTAGCACATGTTCCGGACAACCATAAATCCTGAAGTGGCGTAAACTACCTTTACGGCCTCTCCATAACTCAAAAGGTGTTTCAAAAACACTTTTCGAAGGAACGTTGTTCAGGATATAACATGCAGTCTACACTGCATAACCCCAAAACAAGTTTGGAAGATGAGCATAACTCATCATAGATCGAACCATGTCCAACAAGGTTCTGTTTCTCCTTTCTGATACACCATTCTACTGAGGTGTACCAGGGGTCGAGAGTTGGGGCGCAATCCCATGTTCTATCATATAGTTCTGGAATTAGAGGTCCATATACTCTCCACCACGATTAGATCGTAGTGTTTTTATATTCTTACCTAACAAGTTTTCAACTTCCGCCTTATACTCCTTGAACTTGTCAACGGCTTCAGACTTACATTGCATTAGGAAGAGATACCCAAACCTTGAATAATCATCTATGAAAGAGATGAAATATTTAAACCCACCTCAAGCTCTAACATTCATCAGACCACAAAGGTCTGAATGTACAAGCTTCAAGGCTTCCTTGGCTCTGTGACCTTTTCCAGTAAAAGATCATTTGGTCATCTTGCCTTTGAGGCATGATTCACATACCGACAAGGGATTTTCTTCTAAACTTTTTAGAAGTCCACTTTGCACCAACTTCTCAATCCTATTGAGGTTGATGTGACCTAACCTTAGATGCCAAAGATGGGCATTTTTCTTTGGAAAAACCTTTGGTCTTTTAGTTGTTGTTGCCATACTGAACATTTTAGTGTTAAACAAGGCTTTTATGACTAATGACCTTAGTACGTATAAGTTATTTTCCATTGAACCATAACCAATCTCTATTCCATTCTTGAAAATAAATATTTTATTCTTAGAAAAGGAGGCGGTGTAGCCTTGTTCAATGGGACAAGAAACCGAGATTAAGTTCCTCTTAATATGAGGAACTACAAAAACATTATGCAGTAATAGATAATGTTTCTTGTCAACAAATAACTTTAGCCTACCTACAGCAACAACTAAAACAACCTCACCAGTACCGACTTAAAGGGTTACCTCTCCCTGTGGCAATGTTTGCCAAGAACTGAATCCTTGGTAAGAGGAACTGACATGATTGGTAGCACCTGAATCTAGGATCTAGGCAGAATCATCATTCTCTACCAGACATATCTCCAAAACCAATAAATCATATTTACTTTCTTGTCTCCTCTTTTGGAGAGTAGTGGGATCGAGGTCGTTTGTCACGAAATTCGTTTCATACGATTCTTTCCACAGTAAATAGTCGGTCATTTTTAAAAGCTTTAAACATAAATACTAACGAGTTGCTAAAAAGAAAAACACATTGACCTACGTTAGGTTTTAAGCAAATACCTGTTGTAAAACAAAAAAAATCCAATAAGGTTTTAGCAAAACTAACATGAACCCCGTGTGACATCTAGTTTTGCAAAGACGCTTCAAAGGTTTACGACAAAAGCCGCCGAAGGGAGGTCAGTTATCCCTCCTCTGAATTGAGAATTTCTCAACCAGTCATTAATGCCAGAACAACTCTTGTTCCTATAACAACAAACGATCATTGATTTGGCCAAGAGATCATTAACTTACTTAACAATCTCCCGTAAGTGTGACCCGCCATTTTAAGCCCTAGAGGTCCGTCCCAAAAGGCCAATCCGAAGGGAAAAAATCTGATTGGGCTAAAACCTAAAACGAGCCTATCCATTTCTGGAGTTCACCTTGATATTGACCAACTGCACAAAACCCATCCGAAGGGGGACGCTCCAAAGGCAACACTAGGGCGTACAGAATGATCTCACAATGTGAACCAATGACAGAGACCATAGGACGTGTTGACACACACCCTTCACCCGCTTACTATAAAAACTCTCTCCGTTCACCTTGATGTTGACTCATGCAAATACCATCCAAAGGGGGATGCATCCTGGGCACCACGAGGCCAAACATGAATCTCACAGTGTGAACATACAGGGAGAAATGTGAGTGGAATCATTGACATATCTGGTACGCCTCTTCCTCCCACTGAGCATTTTATAACCTAGGGTTTAGCTTACTTAGAAAAAACACGGCTAAGGATATTAACTAAATGACTTTTAGGTTTTCCCAAGAGTATCTTTTACCTTGGATAGTTAAACAACTTTTGATCATCATCTATTAAATGCTTTAACGGAGTCTTTGACCAAACCGTCGCATATTTGTTGAAAATCTATCTAATTCACCTTTCCAGGTAGGTTCCAGGTAGGGGTGTTACATTTCCGTCAACTTAAGAACCTCAGCGTAGCCAGAACCCGCCTTAGACAAAAGGTCCTTTATAGATAGGTTTACAATAAATTTAATCCTTTATTCCAACCAATTTAATCCTATTAAACCGATTTTAAAAGATTAATCTAGGTTACTAAACTCTTTAGAACCACTTGAACTTAGGTCTATCTCAATCCAATTTTAAAACTCTTTTAAAAAACTTGAGTTCACCCTAAGTCCGCATGCAACTCTGAATTATTGATTTTAGGTCTAATTTCCTTTATAACATTTATAAACGGAAACAACCACCACAATACGAGGCTAACACATGCAAGGCATTCATAATGCTTATAAATAGCCTAAGTGTCATGCTCAATGCATTGTCCATTCATTGGTACTTCTTTTATATCACAACTATACAAAACCGCAATAAAACAAGCAAAACATGCTTCCATCACCATTAGACTATAACATTTATAATAAAAGGATGATGCATGATAGTGCTCATTGCATGCAAAATATAACTCTTATATTTCATGATGCATGCTCATGCTTTCAAGTAATTTCTTCATGCTAGATTATAACATTTATAATACATGATGCATGAATAATTGCACAACCTAAGGTGGGTTTTAACTATATGACAAACACTTTGACATATAAGTACCATACATCACATGTATAAGCAATAAAAGTTGATGAACCGGGTGAAATTGCCTTAAAACACAAAAAGAAAGCTAACTATTACAAAGACAAGGAGTCTCCGATTCAAACAGGCGAGCCGGGTCTTGAACCGCTCGGGCAAAGCATTGCTTCTCCAACCAACCATCATGTACTAAGCACCCCGCGATCGTCTACATGATAAAACAAACTTTTTGCTCTATCGCTTACCAACACTCCCAGAGCTAAACAATCGTTTAACATTTACTATACGATCGTCTAGAAAAATCCAAACGATCGTTTAGTTATTACTACACGATCGTGTACCTTTACTAAGCGATAAAGCCTAAAGTACATGATCGCTTAGTGCACCTTACACTATGCCCGCCTTCCGCGATCGTCTAAGTGACTATGATGCTGCGAAGCACCATTGCCTAAGCGATCGCTTAGCTAGCGCCTCCGTACCGCATACGCGCGATCGCATAGGTAGTAACTAAGCGATAAAGCTTGCTAACTACGCGATCGTCTAGCGCGCGCCTTCGACTAAACGACGAGCATTAAATGCTCCCACTACGATCGTCTACCTCCAACGCCTACGCGATCGCGTAACCAATGCCACGCAATATGGTAAATGATTTACCTCATCGCTTAGCATTAGCTAAACGATCTATTAGAAAATACTACACGATCATCTAGAAAAAAATCTAAACGATCACTTAGTTAAATCCTAACGATCATTTACCTGAGGCTACATGATCCGACCAATACTTGGTCTTCTTCTACATTGAGAACTGCATCGCCATACGCCGAAGCTTCACATGAATAACTCGACGAACTCAAATTTTTTGAATTACAGGCTCAATTGCGATGTTAATTTCGCCCAAAAACATAGGGGCCCTTACAATTAACATTTTGTAATACCGAAAGCTTAAACAAAAAGGAAATTTAAACTAGAAACGTTCATTATATTCATCCATAAATGCAGAAAATGGTTAACCACAAATGCAGAAACCCACCGCGGCTGAAAAATGTGTTCAATTCAGATATGTAATTTGGAATATCAGAGAACCTAGCTCTGATACCAATTGAAGGAAATAAAATCCGAGATTTTCATGAGCAATGGAACAAGATTATTACAAATCACAATCATGAATGAACATTACATTTATAGTCATTCCAAACAAGCGGTTATACAAATCATACAGAAATTACAGCATGAAAAATACAAATGCACAAAGAGCAAACTATATGAACAATCGAAGAATCGTTTCCACACTCCGTTGCACATTTTCGCTCGAACAACAACGACCACGAACGCTCAATCTACATAACCGTAACACCGCACGAACACTTCACACTCGTCTTCAACGATCTCCTCGGCCACAAACTCCTCCGCAACACAAACGGCCTCCACAGCACCACGAACGGCCTCTTGAAAACCTCAACGACGTCGAGTTGAGTCTGACACCACCAACAAGACGACCTTGGTATTCTCAGTGTGAAAATCCAGAGGGTGGGCTTTGTTCAGACTTGGTATGAGGTAGACAAAGGAGGAAACACCGATCGCATAAACGACTGGGCAAGTGGGAGATGGCTGAGACTTATCGCATAGATCGATGCCCAATCATTTAGATAAAGCTAAACGATCGTCTAGCAAAAGCTATGCGATCGTTTAACTCATCATTTAGCTTGGTCTGTCGCCGACAGACTCTACACGATCATTTATTTTGGGCAAGCGATCGTCTAGAAAAACTATGCGATCGTTTAGTAAATACTGCACGATCGTTTAGCTCACCACTGCACGATTGTTTAGGTCGTCCAATCGTCGTTTAGTAAATCTATATTTACTTGACGACTCTGTGAGTTTCTTTTGCACGAGAGAGAAAAGTCAAAAAACTTTTTAGCGTTTGTAAAACTCCTTTTTGAAAATAGGAAAACCATTTTCCTTTTAAACTCACGGTTACCATGAATCCAATAACCACCCACTCACTTGGTTATTTAGAAGAAAAAGAATTAATTATCCAATAATTAATATTATTATAAATATAAATGATAACCAACTTATCATACTATATTTATAACCTATAGTTTTAATATTTCATCTTATGAAACATATAAACCATAGTTCTTTTTCTATTCCATGGTACTTAATGTAAATCTCATTTACATCAATCCTTCACTAGATATATCTCATACATAAAACCGATCATATCATATATAATAAAAATACCTCTTGTCAATTTGAACATTTCAAATCAACACCATGAATTGATCCTCAATTGAATCCATTGAGTTACCAGGGGGACCTCATGGACCTGTAGCTCGAAGCTCCAACAGTACGTGAATAACTGACTAAACTTTTTAGTCACGAGATCCACCCTCCGTTAATTGCCAGACACTCTACTAAAAACCGATAGCTGAACTCTCCTTACCACAGATATATTATGTGTCCATCTTAACCAATGAGCAGTGCGACAACCCTTCACAAATTGCTCGTACGTATAGCTGGGCCAATAACCGTTATGCCCCTGTAGTTACATCTGTCTCCTTAAGTACCACTGATCTCTCTAATGAACATAAGTCATGGTCCTACTATGACTGAGTCTTCTCTTCCAAAGAGAAGTTGTGTCCACTATGTTCAAGCCCCGTAATCATCCCTTGAGGGAGCAATCTCTCTACTTATCCCTGCTTCGGGAAATGAGTGAATTCCATCTTGTGGATTGAGTTCCCAGCTCTCAGATCAGACAAGTCTCCAAAAAGGTAGGCATGTTAAGTTAGCAATCTAGCCACTCTCACCCATACTAATCAAAGAACCACCCTCAAAGGCAGGAGTTCCCAAAACACTCAGGATTGAGGTTGTGTCACCTATGGTCATTTAGGTGAGATGTAAGTCTCTAGTATCAAATGTGTTATATATAGAGTCTAGTCATCTCATGGTCCAGGTCTTATACAAACTCTTTGTATAGGACACCCCAACTCGTATGTCTCCACATGAATGGTCAGGATTTACCATCTGTAGTAGTTTACAACACTTACAAACCTCTGCCAAGCAGGCCGTATTTGTAGTGTCACCAGGATCAGGTATCCCACCTTAATCCATATACTACTGACCTATTTAGGTTATCACTTAAGGCATGTTCCACTTGTATATCACATATACATGCTTAAGTTCACATAAGATAACCAAGGAGCTTTGTTTATTGGATATGAGTAAATGCCAGAATTAAATAACACTTATTTTATTCATTGAATAATGTGTATCTTTACAAAACAACGAGACTCCGGGAGAATTAGGACACCAATCCCAACAATTTGTAACATCTACAAAGCGGGTCATACTCGTTGTGTTACCAGGATAAGGTATCCAACCTTATCCATATACTACAGACCATTTAGGTTATCACTTAAACACGATCCACCTGTATGTCTCCAAATACATGTTTAAGTTACAATGATAACCTTGGATATTAGTTTATTGATTTGTGATTAATGCAGCTAAAATATCACATATTCCATAGACAAAATGAATAAAATAACAAATATTTTTAATAACATATATGTTTGTTCATACAAAGTTTACAAACTATAGAACCTTGCGAGATTTAGGGCATCAACCCCAAAACCTTGAACTCAGCAAAAAACTTGAAGAACCTCTCCAAGAACTTCTTGAACCAAAACAAACACTACCATAGGGAGCCTTCGGTATTCTCAGGGTGAAAGTGCGGGAATGGTGGGCTCTGACTATTTTGGTTTGGAGGGATTGTTTGAGTTTGGAGGAGGAAGAAGATTGAGAACACAAAACCCTTCAGTTCTTCAATCTGTAAGAAAAGCAGTCGTGTAGTGTTGTCTCTCGAGGAAGAAAATAAAAGTATTTTCTTTTATGCCATTTGCCACAAAAAACCACTTAACCTCCCACTAAGATGGTTGGAGAGAAATTAAGAATTATTATCCAAAATAATAAATTTATATAAATAATTATGATAACTAACTTATTATATCTTATTTATATTAAACTATATATTATATCAAATATAACACATAACCTATAGTTTTAGTACTGTATCATATACAATATAAACTACAGTTCATTTTCTCTATTTTATGACACTTAATATAAATTATATTTGTATTAAATTTAACAACTATGAATCACATTCATAGAAAATATATTTGAATCTCATTCAAATATTTATTTCCTCTAAATAAACTATATTGTATCAAATACATTATAACAATTATATCATATATAATTAAATTCCCTCTTATTAATTTGAACAATTCAAATTAACCTAAAAATCGATTCTCAACTAAATCCTTTTGAGCTACCAAGGGAACCTTATGGACCTGTAGCTTGAAACTCCAACGCTATGTGGATAATTAATTAAACTCTTTAATTACATTATCCACTATCCGTTAACTATCGGGCACTCCACTAAAGATCGACAACTGCACTCTTCGCACTACAGATATATTTCTATGTCCATTGGATATAACCAATCAACAGTACGATGACCCTTCACAAATTGCTCGTAAGTACAGCTGGGCCAAATTACCATTTTGTCCTTGTAGTTACATCTAACTCTTTAAGTACCACTGATCCCTCTAATGAACAATAGATCATAATCCCACTATGACTAAACCCCTTTCGGGCTAGAAGAAGGTGTGGCGCCACATTGTTCAAGACCGGAATTGGCCCTTAAGGAGCAATTTATCTACTTACCCCTGCTTCGGTGAAGGAGTGAATTCCATCTTATGTAGCTATGTTCCCAACTCCCTAATCAAACGAATCCTAAAATGAATGATCAGGATCATATCATTTGTAGCACTTTACAACATTTGTAACACCTATAAAGCAGGCCATACTCGTAGTATCACCAGGATAAGGTACCCAACCTTATCCATATACTACAGACCATTTAGGTTATCACTTAAACATGCTCCACCTGTATGTCCCCATATACATGTTTAAGTTACAACAATAACCTTGGATGTTAGTTTATTGGTTTGTAGTTGATGCAACTAAAATATCACATATTTTATAGACAAAGTGAATAAAAATATCATATATTATTAATCACATAAGAGTTTGTTCATACAAGGTTTACAAACTATAAAATCCTACGAGATTTAAGGCATCAACCCCAACAACTTCAATCTACAGGTCCATGAGGTTCCCTCTGTAACTCAACATGGATTAATGAGAATCGATGTTGGATTAATTTGAATTGTTCAAATTAATTGAGAGAATTAATTATATGTGATATAATTAATTTCACTTGATTATATGTGATATAATTAATATAATGTATTTGATACATTATTTGAGAGGAAATAAATATTTGAATTCGATTCAGATATTAATTATGTGAATTGGATTCATATAAATAAGTTTAATATAAATAGGATTTAAATTAAATATCATGCATTGACAAGAGAATGAAAACTATAGGTTATATTGTATTTGATACAATATTAAACTATTAGTTATGTGTTATATTAGATATAACAAATAGTTTAATATATATTATATGATAAAGTAGTTATCATATATTTATATATTAAATTATTTTAATTTATTTTGAAAATGGTTTTGGAAGGAAGTTGTAACTGCCTTCCCCCCATTTCTCTCCATTTCAGTGCACGCGTGGATGTGGTGCTCAATAGACTTACACAATTCCAAAAAGAGATTGAAGTTTTCTCTGGAAAAACAGTTTTTCCTCTTAATCACTTCCTCTCTTATAAAAACCTAAGAGCCCACAACTCCTCAGTGATTCTCATCCCATTAGAGAATACAGGAGGCTCTTTTCGTGGTGGTATTTGGATTGAGTTTGTTTGTGAAAGATCCGGAGAAAGAAAATACGTGAAGAAGGGTTCTTCAAGGCTAAGTTTTCTCTCACTCTAATTCTCTCATTTCCTTTTTTGTTTACATGTTGTAAATTTATGATTATGCATAACATTTGTATCCTGTAATTTGATTTTGTGAAAATAAATTTTGGACTGATCTCCACGCTTCTGCTTAAGGACATTCGAAGGTTCTATCAATCGCACCGTTGATTGGTGACATCCAATGGACACAAAATTATATATGTAGTATGAAGAGTGCAACTATCAGTCTTTAATGGAATGACTGACAGCTAATGAAAGTCGATTAATTTAATCAAAGAGTTTGATTAATTAATCGAGTATCATTGGAGCTTCAAACTATAGGTCCATAAAGTCCCCTCGTTAGCTCAATTGGGATAAAAATGAGAATCGAATTAATTTGAATTGTTCAAATTAATAAAGAGAATTATTTATATAAAATTATATAAGATATAATTTGAGAGAAAATATCAGACTTAATATGAATTTGGTTCATATTAAATAATTGAGAGAATTTGTTTTTATAATATTAAAAGTATATATATAAATTAAATAAAAATTAGTTTTATTTAAATACATGTATATTTTTTACTTACGTGTAATAGGTTGTTAGTTAAAGTACGTATTAATTAAATGAAAATTAGTTTTATTTAATTATATGTATTTTTAATTACATAAACCTTTCATTTTTTTTTCAAATAACTTACAAACCTTTCATTTTCTTCAATAAATTCTCTCCTTATTATTTGGAAGATGAAAAGAAAGGTTTTTTCATCTTCTACTTGTACTATTACAAATACTCCAAAATGTGTTGGAGTTGTAAGGTGTTGAAAATATTGAAGTTGTTGAAGGTTTTGGAAAAATATTTTTTCTCTAAAAAAAAAAATCGTCCCCTCTCCAAATTATTCAAAGAAGCCCATAAACTCTCTATGGTTCTCTACCCGAGAATACCGAGGTCTCCACATGGTGGTGTCTGTTGGTTTTAAACACTTGTTGCTGTGTTTTTTATTGTTCGTGTTCGAAGTTTTTGGAGAGGAAATCATGAAGAGACTAGTCTTCAAAGGGTATGTTTTTCGAGTCTTTTCTTCTTCTTAATTCCTAATCCTATATATATATTATATATATATATATATATATATATATATATGCTTAATTGATCACATGTATTATGTTTTCGTCACATATATTCTTCGCTTATTATGTAAAATTAAAATTAGGACGCGATCTTTTCCGCAATGGGTACTCGTGTATCCTTTCAGTCGGAATCTGAAATTGGTCACTAGAGTTGTCATCGAGGGTGGTTTTCGGAGTCAGGAGTTGGTTCCTAGAGTTTGGAAGCAATACTCGCTGATAATGACCGATGAGTGGAGCCATTGAAAACATTGGAAGAAGGGAGAGTTGGGGTGAGTGGGTGAAATATACCAACTCAACTCCACCAATATTTAAAGTTGATGGGCCAAATATTGAGTTGGTATATTATGCCAACTCAACCCAACTCATGTTGGTGAGTCAAACACCCCATAAGGATTATTTCTTGATTATTGAAATATATTTTTAGAAGCTTTAATGTGTTGAGTTGGTTACTAGTGGGTGATTATTTAGTCGATGAGTTATAATAGCTTGCGGGTTATAGTAGTTCGTGTTTGGAGTGTATACTATTTTAGTCTGGATAATAATAGTCTAGTTATTATAGTTAGTGATTATTTAGCCGTTCGTGTTAATGTTTATGGGTCTGTTGGATTGTTATGTTTTTGTAGGCCCGAATTTGTGGATTGTTGAGAAGTTTCTATATCTATCTTTGAGTATATCTCTGTATATAATATTATTTCAACTTGGTATCAGAGCCCAAAATTAGGATCTGACATCATGGTTAGTGCCCAATAGCCATCGTGGTTCATCCAGATCCATTAGAAGCGTCGAATCCCTCAGTCTATTCGCACATCGGTCACATCTCTTCCGTCCGATTACACGTCAGTCACATCTTCTCCATTCGTTCATGCATCGATTGTATTTTCTCCGTTCTCCACCACCACCAGATCTAAAGTGTCGATCTTCGAGCATTTCCGTTCTCTAGTCGAGCGTCAGCCATGCGTGCGTATTTGGGATCGTGAGGATTCAGCTCAAGATCTAAAGCGTCTCTTCAGATTTTCTTCTGATCCATTCGTGGTTGTCAGCACCAGATCTATTCAGATCTATTTGTTCTTCTGACTGTCGAAGGTCCCTTCGAAGCACCAACTGAAGAGCCCATCGCTCGTTGAAACACCCATTCATCGAAGCATCCATCTGTAGAGATTCAAACCGAGTCGAGCCATCCATTCAACTGAACCAAACTGCACTGCATTGAGCCGAATCGTATCTCCCAGCTAAGTCTAGTCGAGTCGAGCCACATCTCCCAACCAAGCCAAGTCGGGTCATATATTCCAATCGAATCGAGTTGTATTGAGTCAAGTCATATCTTCTAGCTGAGCCGTCTCTATTTAAACGAGCCATATCTCCTAGCCGTGTTGTCTGTTTATCTTTCTTTATCATGGGAAAAATGATATTTTTCATCCTATTAGCACTATGCTTGATGGCACCAACTACATAATTTGGGCTTATCAAATGAAGAGTTTCTTGATTGGCCGCATGTTATGACAGATTGTTATAGGGGATATTGTTCAACCTGTCAAAAGTGCCAGTGAAGAAGATAGCAAATTTATTAAAAGATTGGAGGAGTGGGATAGCAAAAATCACCAGATCATCACCTGACTAGTAACACTTCCATCCCAACTATTCATACCCTATTTGATGCGTTAAGTACTGTTAAAGAAGTGTGATATTTTCTGCCTACACGGTTCCAAACTATTGGTCTAGCTACTACTATCAATTGCACAAAACTCTGGTAAACATCAACCAGGAGGCTAGGCAATCTGTGAATGAGTATATGGTCATTCTTCAGCTCATTTGAACTCAGTTAGACCAGGATAAAATTAGTTTGGATCATCTGTGACCCATCAAGGTTCTAATGGGGCTCCAATCAGAATATGAATATGCTTGTGTTGCCTTGTTACATCGCAGTCCTTTACCATCTCTTGATGCTGCAATCCAAGAAATTCTCTTTGAGGAAAGAAGACTTGGGTTGGTCTCCTCGATATCATCTGATGTTGCTCTCGCCACTGCTCACTCCTGCTCTTCCGTTGAGTCATTTTTCTGTAAAAATTGTAAATCACTCGACCATAAGTTTGCTAATTGGCCTACCATTTAGTGTAGGTATTGCCACAAGCATGGGCATATTTTAGATAGTTGTCCTACCAGGCCACCTTGTCCTCCAAGTTATAACACCAAGTCGAAGAATTCTTCTAAGCCTGGCTTTCCATCTGTTGTAAATGCTGCAATGTCTTTTGATGTGACATCTTCCACCCCTCCGAGTCTCTAAATCAGTGATCTTAAGGATTTTCTCAAATATGTGTTATCCTTCAATTCTCTTGCTCTTGTTGTCAAGCCAGGACATTCTGGCTCTTTGATTCGGCTTGTTGCAGTCATATGACTTCAAATATTATTCTGTTGTCTTCCTTCACTCCTATCAAATCTCTTCCTCCTGTTCATTTCGTTGATGGTAATCATATGGTAATTTCTCGTATTGGTATTGTTAATACACTAACCATAACTCTTTCTGATATTTACCATGTCCCTAACCTAACGTTTAATTTGGCTTCTATTGGTCAATTGTGACCTAGAACTCACTATATTCTTTTCCCTCATGGTTGTAAGGTTCAGGATCTGTGGATGAGTTAGGCGGTTGGTACGGGTCGCAAGGTGAGACGATTATTTGAGCTCATATTCTTTCATCCACTCATTCTCCCACCTCCATCTGCTGTTGTCGCCAATACCAGTACTGTTGGGGTTGATGCCCTAAATCTCATAGGTTCTGTAGTTTGTAATTCTAATATACAAATATTTTATTAATTTAATAAAATATGAGATGTTTTATTTGACATTTAGTAGCATTAATCCACAAACCAATAAACTAACATCCAAGGTTATCTTCTATAGTTTAAACATGTATGTAGAGACATACAGGTGGATCACGTTTGAGTGATAACCTAAATGATCTGTAGTAGATGGATAAGGTTAGGTACCTTATCCTAGTGACACTACGAATACGACTCGTTTTGTAGATATTATAATTGTTGTAAAGTGCTACAAATGATCTGATCCTGATCATTCATGTGGAGACATGTGAGCAGGGGTATTCTATACAAAGGGTTTCGTATAAGACCGGACCACGAAGTGACTAATCTCATTATATAACATCGTTTATAATAGAGACTTACATTTTACCAGGATGAACACAGGTGACATGACTTGAATTCCGAGTGAGTTGTGAACCCCTACCTATGAAGGCGGTTCTTTGATTTGTAAGAGTGAGAGTGGTCAGATCGCCGACTCAATAAACCTATCATTTTGAGAATTCGTTTGATTAGGGAGCTGGGAACACGGCTACACATGATGAAATTCACTCATTCCCTAACGTCTGGGTAAGTAGATAAATTTCTCCTTTAAGGGCTGATTCTGGGATTTGAACAATGTGGCGCCACACCCTCTCTTGGCTTGCGAGGGGTTTGGTTATAGTTGGACTATGACTTATTGTTCATTAGAGGGATGAGTGGTACTTAAAGAGTTAGATGTAACTATAGGGGCAAAACGATAATTTTGGCCTAATTGTACTTACGAGCAATTAGTGAAGGGTCGTCGCACTGTTGACTGGTTATATCCAATGGACATAGAAATATATCTGTAGTGCAAAGAGTGCAGCATCGGTCTTTAGTTGAGTGACCGACAATCAATGGATGTTGAATAATTTAATTAAAAGAGTTTAATTAATTATTCAAGTACCATTGGAGCTTTAATCTTCAGATCTATTAGATCCTCTCAGTAGCTCAACAGGGATTAATGAGAATCAATTTTGAATTAATTTGAATTGTTCAAATTAATTGAGGGAATTAATTATATGTGATCTAATTAAATTATTAATATGTGTGATATAATTAATATAATGTATTTGATGCATTATAATATAGAGTTTATTTAAGAGGAAATAAATATTTGAATATGATTCAGATATCAATTATGTGGATGAGATTCATAAAATTAAATTTAGTATAAACGTGATTTATATTAAATATTATGCATGTATGAGAGAAATAAAAACTATAGGTTATATTGTATTTGATACAATATAAAAGCTATAGGTTATGTTTTATATACGATATAACATATGGTTAATATATATATTATATGATAAGTTAGTTACGATATATATATATATATATTATTAATTAAAAAATAAATTTTGAATTTAATTTGAGGGAACTCTCTCCCCTCTTTTTCTCTCGTTGAAAAATCATGTGATGATGGGAGAATCTTTTGGACGTCTTCTTCTTCATAGAGAAGATAGTAGGTGCATTAGGTTTTTCCCTGAGAAATTTCTCTCTAAAAAACTTCTTCAATCCCTCTTCCCAAAATCACAGAGCCTACACCTTCTGTGATTCTCAACCCCTACAGAGAATTCAGAGTTCTCACTTATGGTGGTGGCCATTTTGGATCGTGACTGTTTGTAATCGAAGATAAGGCTCTCGTGATGAAGTTTTTGGTTTCTTCAAGGGTATGTTATTCCTAACCCTTCTTCTTCCTCTAATTTATTGCATGCTGTAAATTCTTCATTAACACATAATTGTATGTACTGTAATTTATTTTTCTATGAAAATAAAAACTGGAACGATCCCCACTTCACTACGGAACTTCACAGTTTCTTCAATTGGTATTAGGATCTATTGGCGGGTTACATTTTGTATTTTTTCATATGATGAAAGGATGTGAATGGTTTCAATTTTTGGATGTTTCGGGATTGAACACTCTTAGATTTATTGCTTTAATTTTACAAATTAGTTTGTAAGGGCCTTTTGTTTTTGGGCATTAATTACGATAGAGTCTTTAATTCTTTAGTCTTTAGTCGTTTGTGGGTTTTTCGGTGGATTTCTGGAGAAAATGAGGCCAAATTTAGAGAAGGATCGACAAATTTCGCAACTGTACAGTAGTGTTGCAACGCTACGCTGTGAACGGCTAGCGAAAGAATTTTCTAGAGCGTTGCAATGCTAAGTCATAGCGTTGCAACACTCCGAGACGAAATTTTTTTCCTAGTTCGTGTGCGGTTTGGTTCGAGTTGTAGTTGGTTGGCCTCAGGTTTGCTTGATTCGAGCGGTTCGTGGCCGATTCGGGTGTTGGACGGTCCAGTTCGTGTGGTTCAAGATCCAGTTTGCTTGTTTTGAACTGGTTAAGCTATTATTATGTAATAGTTAGTTTTTTTTAATTAATTAAATTAATATAAGTGTTATATTAATTTAATTAATTTTTTTGGAGTCCAATCTCAATCCAATAATTGTTTCCAATTATGCATTTGGTCTATGATTTAATTTTATTTATATATGTCATAATGTATGTCATATAGTAAAATCCCACAATAGATTATGCATTATTCATGCATCATTTATATTATAAATGTTATAATATATAGTTGCATGATTTATTTTATAGTATGTTCATGCATCATATAATATAAGTATTATAATATATGTTTACATGCATTAATAACATAGCCATGCATCATTATATTATAAGTGTTGTAATATATAGTTTGAATGTATGAATGAATATATGTTATTAATTATTTCATTACTTTAGTATATAAGTGTTATGTATATTAAATAATGAAATGGAGCATGCTCATACAATTATATACTTTAGCATATAAGTGTTATGTATATTAAATAATGAAATGAAATTACATGAAGCATATCACTACTTTACGTTATTTTATAATTGTTATAATTTACCTAAATATACTTTAATTGTAGGAGTATATCAGCATGCAGCAGAAGCAACAAGAATCAATAAGCATTCTGATTCATTAATTTTGGATATAAATGAAGCATGCTCATACAATAATAAGAGGGTTTCAAGTAATACCTTTGTAGAACCTTTTAAATCACGAATTCAATTGCAAATCTTCTCCAATTCTTGTTGTGAACCACCTTAAGTTCTTTTCTACTATTCTCTTGGAGCTTTAGATTGAGTTGTGGGACTCAAAATAAACTTGAATAAAGGGAATTTGGATAAGAACTCACTGCTGCATCCACTTGAAGAATACTTTCTTCAACTCAAATTTTTCTATAAAAATTCAACTGATGCATGCCTCAATTCCACTTCTATCTTCTCTATTTATTGCAGCACATTCATGCAAAGAAGCATATTCATGCAAAGAAGAAGGCTGCATGAAGTGCAGCTCATGCTTGGAAGATTAAATCAAGAAATGGTGGGAAAATGAGTGAGCTACTTGTTTGTTAGTGGAGAAATCCCATATTTCAATTTTGTGTTTTTCCAATTTTAATTTTGTTTTATAAATTAATTTCCAAAATCAATTTAGCTTTCAAAACTAGAACTTTATTAATTTTACAAAATTAATTTTCTAATAAAATTAATAATAAATAAATAATTTAATAATTTAATAAATTCTAATTAATTTAATATCAAATATTAAATTAATTTTACACAAATTCCACCTTCATGAATTTAATATTTAAATCATAATTAAATATTAATTAAATTCTCCAATTCCATTTAATTCTAAAATTAAATGTGTAATTACATCTTATATAATTACTAATTCCTCTAATTCTAATTTGAACGTTTCAAATTAACTTATCACGCTACTCTAAAGCTAATCCATTTACAAGCTAGTAGAGAGACCTTGTAAACCTACAGATCATGGGCTCCAACAATCCGAGATTAATTGGCTAAACTCTTTACACCGAATTAACCCTCATTCGTTAACTAATGGGTCACTCCACTAAAACCTATAATTCCACTCCCCTCACCGTAGATATATTATGCCCACTCAATATAACCATGATTAGTAAGTTAACCCTTCACAGGTTATTCGTAATAACAGTTGGGTTAAATGACTATTTTATCCCCGAGATTACCTCTTGTTCTTTAAGTCCCACTGATCCTCTAATTAACAATTGGTTTGTAATCCAATCAACAAAACGAGTCCTTCTCGGGCCCATGAGAGAGTGGGGCTCCTTGTTCAAGACCCGAAGTTAGCACTTAAGGGAATAACCTCTCTACTATCCCTGAAAGCAGGTAGGAGTGAATTCCATCATACACCCTATGTTCCCAGCTATCTACCCAGTCTTCTCTGACATGGTGGTTTATTGAGTCGGCGCTGTTGAGTCAACCCTCACCTATGTAAATCTAAGGATAATCCCGAATAAATAGGAGTTCATAGTTAGCTCAGGATTAAGGTCAAGTTACCTAGGTCATCGGTTTGAAATAGTTAGTCTTAAACAGTAAATAGCGTTATAAAGTAAGAGTGACAAATTTCGTGGTCTAATCTTGTACAAACTCATTGCATAGGACGCCCCAACTTCTCATGTCATAACATGTACGAATTAGGATCACATCGTTTGTAGCACTTTACAACTCTTTGTAACAACTACAGAGTGGGCTGCATCTAATAGTGTTACCAGAATAAGGCACCCAACCTCATTCATATACTATAGATCATTTTGACTATTTACTCGAACCCGATCCACTTTTATGTCTCCACATAAAGTTCAAGTACTCATGTAATAGTCATGGATCTTTTTAGTTTATTGGATTTCTTTCTAAAACGAAATAAGCAATACATATATTCAATAACAACTTATTGAATTTTTAGAATAAGTTTTATTATTTATAAACCATGAGTTTTATGACATAAAACCCAACAAACTCTCACTTGGACTAAAACTCTAGTGGTAGCTTATATATTTGAATATATAAAACTGAGTTTTTGAGTTTTATAGATAAATACAATAAACTAAGACATCTTATTAAACTATATGGGGAATGCATCTTATTCTTAATAAGACTAGGAAGACATACTTTCCTCCCACTACATCGAGGTACTCTCAACTCTTTGAGTAAGATGCATCTGGCCTGTTTAAACAACTCTTGTTTAGAGTGTTAATTCCATAACTCTTTATTAATTTATGCAAGTTTTATGGAAATTAACATGATTGGAAATTGCTATGAGATAGAACAAATATAATTTTCAAAAATGAACATTTCATTTACAACAAAAATATATACAACTTGTTCTTTACATGATAACAAAAGCAGATAAGATTATCATTAGACAGTAACATCTCCCACTGGTCGTGTTGAGCAAGCAATCTTCAGGAACTAGTTTGTCTATTTTGCTTTCTCTGCTCTCTTATCAACAAGGTACTGAAGGCAGTTTCTTTTCCAGTGCCCTTCCTCGTTACAGTGGAAACACTTTCCTTTGTCTACAACGTTAGCCTTGCCTTTTTTCTAGCGGTTTTCTTCTTCCCTTTCCCTTTGCTCTTCTTAACAGGAATACTCTTACTCTGTGAAGATGAAGTAACATCAGGCTTTTTGGAGGATGTTCCTCTCTTCTAAGCGGTAGTAATGTGTACTTCCGATTCCAGACCTTTAGCTCTCATCATTGTCCAGTAGGCCTGTAGCTCATTCAGAAGAGTAGTCAAAGTGTATTCAATTTTATTCATTAACGCGTTCGTGCATGATTGTAGAAAACTCTTCGGAAGAGATTCTAAAATAAAACCAACTTGACTTCTATCGTCAACGACAACGCCATTTTCTTCTGCCATATTGAAGTAGACCATCATGTCCAAGACATGTTCACGAACAAAGGCCCTATCTTTCATGCGACGGTGTAAACGTACTTAATAGCATCATGCCTTAGGGAGAAGGACGGTTGCTCGAACATCCCTCATAGAGATTCCATAATCTCTTTGGTAGTACCTATATCCTCATGTTTCTTTGCCAAAATATCAGATATGCTGGCGAGGATATAGGCATAGGTTTTATCATTTTCCTTGATCCATCTATTGTACGCATCCCGAATAGTTCAGTTTGCATTAGAGCTTGGAATGTGAGGACAATCCTCTATTAAGACGAACCGTAAATTGTCTATCACCAGTATAGTATTCATATTCGATTTTCAAGTTGTATAATTATCCCCTATTAATTTATCAGATGGCAACAATTGTACTAGTGAACTTGTCATTATGAAAATATAAACAAATTTTATAAGTGAATTTCTTTTAAACCCATTCAAGTTTTAGCAAAGTAATAATATACCCAAGATTATTTTTGCAATGATACTGTAGCAAGACATTCTTGACAAAACACTACCTCTAGAATAACTCATATTCTGATAGTCATTTAGATACCGTTTTTTGGTAAAAAAATTACTAACTCTTTAGTAATTCTGTAAATGTAACCCTATGTTTTTAGACCTCAGAAGTTCGATCCCAATGATGCTCCTGAAGTTGGAAAGTCAAAGTTGAAACCGACTTTAGAAATCCTATCCATTTCTAGAGTTTAAGTTGTTTTGAATCCTATGTTAAAACCCTCGGAGAGGATAGCCATTGTTAAACGACTAGCAAGGCCGACTTAAAGATGACAGGCAGGTGCGACATAGGAATCTCACGGTTCAAACCAACAAAAGAGACCGTAGGATATGTTGACATATGTCCTTCACCCACTTACTATGAACTAACTCCCCTACTCACTTTGGTCTTGATCTATGACGAACACTTTCCGAATGGAGGTCACTTCCAGGGTGACACGAAATGCTGCACGGATCTCATGGTGGGAATTATATAGGGATGTGAGAATTGAAATCAATATATCATATATTTTATTTTCCAGTGAACAACTTTCCCTCATTCACCATGATTAATTCACACAAACACTTTCTGAATGGAGGTCACTTCTAGGGTGACACGAAGTGCTGCATGAACCTTTCGGTGTGAACATCTTGAGAACGTGAAAATTTTAAAATTAAAAATTACATTTGATGTTCACTTCCCTCGTTCACAAAAATCTCGATTCATATAAACACTTTCCGAATGGAGGTCACTTCCAGGGTGACACGAAGTGCCACATAAATTTCAATCGTGAACTTTTGGGGACATGAGAACAAGAAATAATCATATCATATATGTTTATTAATCTCCCACTGAAGCGTTCTAACAGATCATATACATTATTTGATTTTCACTAAAGTGTTCTAATAGCATATCATATATGTTATTAAACTCTCAGTGAAGTGTTTAATACTTAAACTAGGTATACGTTTCTTTAGGCTTGTTCCGACTAATTAAACAATCTAAGTCTAGGTGTTTATCCAAGTATAACGTTTATATTTGGATTTAACCTATGATGCTAGGTGATAAACCAATTTTAAAACCTCACATCACTCATATATTGCTCATAAAACCGGTTAACAATGCTCAATTATTCGGCCATAATCCCCAGGTAGGAGGTGTTCCATAGACGGACAACTTAAATACCTCCAACCTTCGACAGGATTATATACCAGTTGAGTTTGTAACCCGAGTTTTACAAGTTTAACGACCTATTTTAACTATTAAAACGAGTGGTTAACCTATGTGAGCATGCAACTGTTCTTTGTTATGGATTTTAAATGGCTAACCCAATTTTATAAAGATTTACAAAATTTTAGACATGCTAAACATCCACAACATACATCAAAGGCATTCAATATTTAAATAATATTTATATTAAATAAAAGAAATCCTAAACATGCATACTATATATTATAACATTTTATAACATACTTTTAATACATGTAACATGCTTCCTATGGTGGGATTTTAAATCTACATGGCATACTTTATGCACATACAAGATTTATTTAGTTATAACATACATCACATGCATAAATAATTAAACACATACTGGTTTTGGCATAAACAAGCAAACAAAGGCCTAAGAGTTATAAAAACAGTAAGAAACAGCTCCAAACCACTTCCAGACCACTCGAATCGCCCCAAGTTGAACCCAAAAAGCTTGAATTGAACTAGAAATGCCTAGACCGGGCCAGCCAAAAACCATTTGAGGTTGAACCGGATAGGAAATAAAGAAAAACCGATCAAACCGGCTGATCTCACTTGCTGAACCGGTTCAATCTCGTAACTGGCTGCTCGTTGCATGCTTCTCGCTCGTCCGGTTGGTTCAATCTCTCTGCTCTATTGAAATCTCGCTCCAACTCGATCTCTCACTGAAAATCGGTTCAAGAATCTCGTTCAAACTCGATCTCTCGCTCAAAATTCCATTAGAATCTCGCTTGAACTAGAAATCTCACTCAAACTCGATTGAAAATCTCGCTTGAACTCAAAATCTTGCTCGAAATGAAATCTTGTTTGATCACCAAATCTCGTTGGAATGAATATCTCGCTCTCGTTAGAATTATGGACAGAAGCTCATGATCTGGAAATCTGCAGCTTGGCCTTCTTCACTTCTTTCTTTGATTACAACTTAATTTCAACTCTAATGACTCCAAATAAATTATAGATTCTTGAGCACACATATAAGCTTATCAAACAAGAGCCAATTAAAAATTTAATAAATGAATCAAAGAGAATTTAATGTTAAAACTCAAAAAACCATATCAGTGCACCATTTTCATATATCTCATGTAAAAAACACACACCACACCAAAATTAAACCAAATTGAATGCTTAAATGATGATCTGATATTGGGAGTATATCAGCATGCAGTGGAAGCAACAAGGATCAATGAGCATTCTAATTCATTAATTTTGGCTATAAATGAAACATGCTCATATAATAATAAGAGGGTTTCAAGTAATACCTTTGTAGAACCTTTTGAATCACAAATTCAGCTGCAAATCTTCTCGAAATCTCGTTGTGAACCACCACAAGATCTTCCTTATTCTCTTGGAGCTTTAGATTGAGTTGTGGGACTCAAAATAAGCTTAAATGAAGGAAATTTAGAGAAGAACTCACTGCTGCATCCACTTGAAGAACACTTTCTTCAACTTAAATTTTTTTGTAAAAATTCAACTGATGCATGCCTCAATTCCACTTCCATCTTCTCTATTTATTGCAGGATGTTCATGCAAAGAAGAAGGTTGCATGAGGTGAAGCTCATGCTTGGAAGATTGAATCAAGAAATGGTAGGAAAATGAGTGAGTTACTTGTTTGTTAGTGGAGAAATCCCGTGTTTCAAATTTGTGTTTTTCTAATTTTAATTTTGTTTTGTAAATTAATTCCCAAAATAAATTTAGTTTTCAAAATTAAAACTTTATTAATTTTACAAAATTAATTTCATAAATTAATTTTCTAATAAAATTAATTAAACAATTTAATTAATTAATTAATTAAACAATTTAATTAATTCTAAATAATTTAATATCAAATATTAAATTAATTTTACACAAATTCCATCTTCATGAATTTAATATTTAAATCATATTTAAATATTAATTAAATTTTCCAATTCTGTTTAATTCTAAAATTAAACGCGTAATTATATCTTATATAATTACTAATTCTCATAATTTTAAAGCTAATCCATTTACGAGCTAGTAGGGGGACCTTGTGGACCTATAGATCATGGGCTCCAACGATCCGAGATTAATTGGCTAAACTCTTTACACTGAATTAACCCCCATTCATTAACTAATGGGTCACTCCACTAAAGCTCATATTTGCATTTCCCTCACTATAGATATATTATATCCACTCAATATAACTATGATTAGTAAGTTAACCCTTCACAAGTTGTTTGTAATAACAACTAGGTCAAATGTCTGTTTTACCCCCGAGATTACCTCTTGTTTCTTAAGTCCCACTGATCCTCTAATAAACAATTGATTTGTGATCCAATCAACAAAACAAGTCCATCTCGAGCCCATGAGAAAGTGGGGCTCCTTGTTCAAGACCTGGAGTCAGCACTTAAGGGAACAATCTCTCAACTCTCCCTGAAAGCGGGTAGGAGTGAATTCTATCTTACACTCTATGTCCCTAACTATCTATCCGATCTTTATTGGGATTGGTATCCTAATTCTCCCGATGGTCTCATAGTTTGTAAACATTTTGTACACATTGTTATTAATAAAATAAATGTTATTTTATTTGCATTTACTCATATATAATAAACTAAGATCCGCGGTTATTTTATGTAATTTAAGCATGTATGTGAGACATACAAGTGGATCATGCCTTAAGTAATAACCTAAATCGTCTGTATTATAAGGATAAAGGAGGGATACCTTATCCTGATGACACTACGGATACGACCCGCTTTATAGATGTTACAAGTGTTGTAAAGTGCTACAAATGGTCTGATCCTGACCATCATGTGGAGACATGCGAGCGAGGGTGTCCTATACAAAGAGTTTGTATAAGATCAGACCATAATATGATTAGTTTGTTTATATAACGCCATTGATAACTGAGACTTACATTTCACTAAAATGACCATAGGTGACATGACCTTAATCCTGAGTGAGTTGGGAACTTCTGCCTATAAGGGCGGTCCTTTGATTAGAACGGGTGAGAGTGGTCGGAATGCCAACTTAACAAGCCTACTTTTTTGGGGATTCGTCTAATTGGGGAGCTGGGAACTCAGCTACACAAGATGGAATTCACTCCTTCCCTGAAGTAGAGATAAGTAGATAAATTACTCCCTTAAGGGTTGATTCCAGGTCTTGAACATAGTAGCCACACCTTCTCTTTGGAAGAGAGGACTCAGTCATAGTAAGACTATAACTTATTTTTCATTAGGGGAATCGGTGGTACTTAAGGAGTTAGATATAACTATAGGGGCAAAACAGTAAATTGGCCCAGTTGTACTTAGAGCGATTTGTGAAGGGTCATCGTACTATTGATTGGTCATATGGACACATAAATATATCTGTAGTATGAAAAGCGCAATTGTCGGTCTTTATTGGAGTGACCAACAGTTAACAGATGGTGGATCTCGTGACTAAAGAGTTTAGTAAGTTATTCACGTACTGTTGGTGCTTCAAGCTACAAGTCCATGAGGTCCCCTTGGTGGCTCAATGGGTTCAAGTTTAGAATCAGATTTTGGGTTAGTTTAAAGTGTTCAAATTAAAAAGAGAAAATTCAATTATATGTGATATGATTGATATGATGTATTAGTTACATTAATTGGAAGAATTAATATAAATATGATTTATATTAAGTACCATAAAATAGAAAAGAACTATGGTTTATATGTTTCATATGATGAAATATTAAAACTATAGGTTATAAATATAATATGATAAGTTGGTTATCATATTTATTTATAATATATTAATTATATGATAATTAATTCTTTTTCTCTAATAATCGTTTTGAGTGGGAAGTCATTGGAAGTTTTATGGTAACTGTGAGATAAAAGGAAATTTGTTTTCCAAAATTAGTAGTTGATTTACTTGGAAGAATCTCACGAAAAAGGCTATCTAGTAAAAAGAGTTTTTACTAAGCGAAATCGTTGACAGCATACACGATTGAGCTAAGAGTTGACTACACGATAGTTACTTGTTGATCGTTGCTACACGATCGAGTAGCAAAGTCTATACGATAGGCTTCATCTTCTAAACGATCGAGTATATCGTCTATATGATAGACAGTCTTCATATCTCCCATTTACTCGATTGTATATCTCCTGTCTTCCTCAAGCCAATATTATATAGAGCCCACAACTTCTGGATTCTCACACTGAGAATACCAAGGCAACACTTGTGGTGGTGTTCTAACTCGGTTCAAGGATCGAGTTGGACTCGATTAGGGTTTGAGGTGCATTCAGACGTTCGAGGAGGTCGTGTTTTGTTCGTTGTATTCAAGTGCTGTTTGGACGCATTGGACACTCATCGAGAGATACTTGAAGAATAGTTCCTCCAAGGTACGCATACTCTATCCCTTGTATCTTCTTGTAACATGATGTAATTTCAGTTTATGCATAATCTACTCGTTTTCGTTTAATACTGTAATTGTTGTATTCATTCTGAATGGGATTTGGAACTATCCACTTCCGCTGCTCATGGAGATCTCTGTTTAGATTTCCTTTAGTCTTACCCGTAAAATGGAGGTTTATTGAACCGACACTGTTGAGCCAACCCTCACCTATGCAAGTCTAAGGATAATCCCGAATAAACAGGAGTTCATATTTAGCTCAGGATTAAGGTCAAGTTACCTAGGTCATCGCTTTGAAATAGTCAATCTTAAACAGTAAACAACATTATAAAGTAAGAGTGACTAATTCCATGGTTCGATCTTGTACAAATTCATTGCATAACACGTCCCCATTCCTCATATCATAACATGTACGAATTAGGATCACATCATCTGTAGCACTTTGCAACTCTTTGTAACAAGTACAGAGTAGGCCACATCCAATAGTGTTACCAGAATAAGACACTCAACCTCATTTATATACTATAGATCATTTTGACTATTTACTCGAACCTAATCTACTTTTATGTCTCCACATAAAGTTCAAGTACTCATGTAATAGTCATGGATCTGTTTAGTTTATTGGATTTCTTTCTAAAACGAAATAAGCAATACATATATTCAATAACAACTTATTGAATTTTTAGAATAAGTTTTATTGTTTATAAACCACGAGTTTTATGACATAAAACCCAACAAACTCTCACTTGGACTAAAACTCTAGTGGTAGCTTATATATTTGAATATATAAAACTGAGTTTCTGAGTTTTATAGATAAATACAATAAACTAAGACATCACAAACCCATGGTTTATCATACGGTATCCCATACCCGATTTTCTCCCACTTGCC
Organism: Benincasa hispida; assembly: GCF_027475165.1. Taxonomy (NCBI): domain Eukaryota; kingdom Viridiplantae; phylum Streptophyta; class Magnoliopsida; order Cucurbitales; family Cucurbitaceae; genus Benincasa; species Benincasa hispida. The sequence continues at coordinate 55,521,966 of NC_143480.1, read as the reverse complement.
TTAGATTATTAATCTGATATTCCTAGTCTTACTAGGTGATTCTCAAACACTTTAGCCGAGAGAATCTTTGTGAACATGTTAGTGTACAATAGACTTCTTATTAAACTATATGGGGAATGCATCTTATTCTCAATAATGACTAGGAAGGCATACTTTCCTCCCACTACATCGAGGTACTCTCAACTCTTTGAGTAAGATGCATCTGGCCTGTCTAAACAACTATTGTTTAGAGTGTTCATTCCATAACTCTTTATTAATTTATGCAAGTTTTATGGAAATTAACATGATTGGAAATTGCTATGAGATAGAACAAATATAATTTTCGAAAATGAACATTTCATTTACAACAAAAATATATACAACTTGTTCTTTACATGATAACAAAAGCAGATAAGATTATCATTAGACAGCAACATCTCCCACTGGTCGTGTTGAGCAAGCAATCTTTAGGAACTAGTTTGTCTATTTTGCTTTCTCTGCTCTCTTATCAGCAAGGTACTGAGGGCAGTTCCTTTTCTAGTGTCCTTCCTCGTTACAGTGGAAACACTTTCATTTGTCTACAACGTTAGCCTTTCCTTTTTTCCAGCGGTTTTCTTCTTCCCTTTCTCTTTCCCTTTGCTCTTCTTAACAGGAATACTCTTACTCTGTGAAGAGGAAGCAACATCAGGCTTTTTGGAGGATGTTCCTCTCTTCTAAGCAGTAGTAACGTGTACTTTCGGTTCCAGACCTTTAGCTCTCATCATTGTCCAGTAGGCCTGTAGCTCATTCAGAAGAGTAGTCAAACTATATTCAATTTTATTCATTAACGCGTTCGTGCAGAACTGTAGAAAACTCTTCAAAAGAGATTCTAGAATAAAATCGACTTGACTTCTCTCGTCAACAACAACACCATTTACTTTCGCTACATTGTAGTGGACCATCATGTCTAGGACATGTTCACAAATAGAGGTCCCCTCTTTCATGCGGCAGTTGTTCTATATGGATGCGACAAAGGAAGTGGGAAATAAGGTGGAGGATGTTTTGATAAAATTGTTCCATAAATATAATTTGTCAATTGTTAATCATAGTTCATCTTCATGTCCAAGTATGAATCAATCTTCAATTTCTGCTTCAGAGGTTTTTCATTTTGATTTTGAAGACATGGAAGAAGATGATATCCAAAGTGTGGATATATCAGTTGATATTTAATTATTGGAGCCTCGTATTAAACGTGTAGAGAACGTTGATATCTTAGATCGGTGGAAATGAAATTCTTCTAAATATATGATTCTTAGAAAAATTGCACGAGATCTTTTAATAATTATGATATCCACAATTGTTTCTAAGTCCGCATTTAGTACTAGTTGGAGAGTAATTGATCCTTTTCACTCCACGTTAGCTCCAACCACAGTCGAAGCACTTGTATGTGCACAAAATTGGTTATGTTCAAAAGCAATTACCATTGATCTTCAAAGATATTTGGAGGATAATGTACTTGTCGAAGAAGGTTCGTATCTTTAAACATTCTTTCTAGACTTCAAATATATTATTTATATAACATTTATATCATATAAATATATTATTTATGTTAACTAGTTTATCATTTCCTTTAGACTTCAAAGCAGGTTTAGAGGCGAAAAACAAGAAGAAGAACAATAATAAGAAGAATGAGAAGGAGAAGAATGGAAAGAAGGTGGCTTGAGCAAGTTTGCTTTTATGTGACTTAAAACTTCAAAGTTTGTTTTTGTTGAAAAACTTTTATGTAATAGTTGAAGAACTTTTATGTTATTGTTCGTAGAGCAAGAAGTTTTATGTTTGTATTACTTATATTTGGACCTTGAAATGTCTAAGTTCATTGTTGTTGTTGAACTAGTAGCGTAACTTAAAACTTCGAAAGTTTTCGTTTGGACTTTGGAACTTTGATGTTATTGTTTATAGAACAAGAAGTTTTTGTTTGTAGTACTTATATTTGGACTTTGAATTATTAAGTTTATTGTTGTTGAACTAGTAGTGTAACTTAAAATTTCGAAGGTTCCTGTTTGGACTTTGAAACTTTTATGTTATTATTTGTAGAACAGGAAATTTTATGTTTGCAGTATTTGGACTATGGAATTTTTAGCTTTGCTGTTGTTGTTATGTTGAATTAGTAGTATTCTATTGGTAGAAGTCTAATAGACTAGCATTACCTAATATTTGTTAATTGTAATTGTTATTATTTAACTTTAAACTTATTAATTTTTGTCGTGTCTTGGAATTTCAAAATTGGTTTTCAAAACATAAAAAATATATTTTGAATACAAGAAATAATATAAATTTATTGTTTGATTGGATTTAAAATTTAAAATTATATTTAGAAAAGGTTGTAAGCAAAAAGAGAAAAATTAGCAGGAAATTACAAACTATATAAATTTATAAAATAGGGGAAAAAAGAGAAAGAACACCAAAATCGCAAAACCGAATCAAACCGCACCGCATATATGCGGTTCGATTAGGTTTTAAATAATAAATTTATAAAATTTGCTATTCAGTTTGGCTTGATCTCCAAACCAAATCGAATCGAACCATGAACACCCCTACAACCAATACTATGATATTAAAATTTTGTATACACGCCCATCTATATTTTCATAAATTTAAGGAAAATTATTTTAAATGATAAAACTGCTTAAAATATTTACAAATAAAAATAAAATATCACAGTTTATGCGTTAGGTCACAATAGATCGCGATAGACTACTATCTTCGTCTATCTGTGTCATGATAGACACAGATAGTAGTTTATCACAGTCTATAGCAGATTGACTGTGGTTCACTTTCCTATATTTGAAAACAGCCTTAAATCTAATATCAACATGAGTGGTACATCAACATTTCCATCCTATCATCTCATAAACTTAAAAATAAGTAAAAGAAATGTCACGAAGTTAACCTTTTTAGATTAAAATATTATTTTGGTCTCTATATTTTGATGTTTGTTTAATTTTAGTCCTTACATTTTCAATAAATTTTAAATTTAGCCCTTACTACTTGTTTATTGTTAATTTTTCAAAAAGTTTTTTTTTTTTAATTATTATTATCTGCTAGCTTTCTTCACTATAAATTTTGATAACACATTTACGCATGAAAATTAGTATTATTATTATTTACTCAATTTTGATTAAAATAACTTTTTGAAGACTAAATTAAAGATTTGTTGGAACTACAATATTTTAAAACTAGAAGTTTGAAAGTATAAGAATTAAATTTGGACAAACTTAAAAGGGCGTTTGGCACCAGGTTTGGAATCTTAAACCTAAGGGATTAGGCTGGGAGGTTTCCTGAGTGTAAGAAAACTGTGTTTGGTGTACAAGTTTTGGAAGTTTAGGTTTAAGAAACTTGTGTTTGAAGTGCATACTTAAGTAGTCTAGGAATGAAATGCAGATTTATAAATCTCTAGTTGAAATTTTTTCTTGTATTTAATCAATAGTTAGATTTTAGATTAGTTTAAATTTGTCATCTTAATTATTCTAACATAGTTAAGTTTAAAATAAACAAAAAAAATTTAGAAGAATATTTTTAAAAAAAATTTGAAATAGATATTTTTACTAAAATTATAATTTTATTTAATCTATTGTTTTAATAATTTCATATTTTAATTTTATTAGATTTTGAAATAAAATTTCATAGATTTTTGTCACTTAACTAATTTGAAAATGGTCAATTTTTTTTAACCACAATACGCTAACTTAAAATTGAATTAAACTAGTATTTTAAAATTCAATTATTGAAAAACTATATATACATATATTTTATCAAATTACATTTGAGAAATAAAAAATCATAAATTTTGAATTTTAGTTTTTATTTAATAACTAAGTTGTTTTAAACATTTTAAACTTTTACGTCTAAAAAATGATTTTAAATCTTAGAGCTACTTAAATTGACCAACGAAAAAAATGAAAATGTTATTAAATTAAATTAGGACTTTCTGCACATACAGTCTAAATAAATATACTCATACAATTGAAGTCTAACAATGTGTTTGGAATGACTTAGAAAAAAATATCTTCAAAAAATCATTTTTATTTAAACACTTTTGGTAAAAAATCGTTAAAATAAAAAACACACATGTGTTGCAATTCTTTCTTAAAAGTATTTTTATATTAAAAAATTGTCTAGTTTGTTATATACCAAGAGTGTTTTTATTAATGTTTTCATGGTTGGTGGCGGTCGTCGAAGGTGGCAATCGGAGGTTGGTTGACGAAGTTGGTGGTCGAAATTTTGCTAGTGTGGAGGAAGGGAGTTGCTAGAGATTGGTCGATGGTGGTCGGAGTTGGCCAATAGCAGTCAGAGGTTGGCCAACGATGGTCGTCGAGGTGGCAGCTGGAGGTTGGCCCGCCATCGGAGTTAGTTAACGGCGGTCACGCGAGGTGGCGGTGATTGTCGGAGGTGGCGGCCAGAGTTGGCCGGAGGGTGACAATCGGAGTTAGCCAATGGTGGTAATCGAATATGGTGTCTGGAGGTTGGTGACGTACGTCCTAGATTAAATTAGAAAAAAAAAAAAAAAAAGATAACTCAAGAGTTTGAATAGTGTCATGGGAAAAGGACCTAGGAAACCAAATAAACCCTATCGGTTTATTTTTGAAGGGCCAACCCAACTCAACCCAATATTTTCGGGTTGGGTTGGGTCACCGTTTTTTTTTTATTATTATTTTTTGAAAATTTTTTCTTACTTCCTTTTTCTATAGAAGAATTTGATTTTTGCGGATCAATAAACTTTAATGTTTACATAAATGAACTAATATATTACATCAATTATTAAAAATTTAATAATCAAATAACATGTATTCTATACAAAAATTTTAGCATTTACCTTAAAATACAACCACCATAAATCTAATATAACTTTAAAAGAAACTAACTCAAATCTTTCAAATCTTCAAGTTCAAAGTCCATACTCAAAATATTCAAAGTCTACATTCAAATTTATTAAAATAAAAACAAAAAGTCCAAGTGTAATAATAACTATTAGCTTATTATATAAAAGTCCAAGTTCAATAATAACTATTAGCATAAAAAAAAAAAAAAAAAAAAAAAAAAAAAAAAAAAAACATGATAAATGAGTGAGTTTTCTTCTTCATTTTTGGTCTTTCACTTCTTAATGCCTGCAAAATTTACATATACATTAAACCAAGAGGATTGTTTATAACACAAGTAATAATAATATATTATATTATGGTAGTAAAACTCACAATTAAAATCAATAATATGCTCCAAATCCAATTCCTTATTTCAAAACAAGAGAATGATGTGCTCCCTATAAAACAAATCATACAAAATTAAATATATTGATTATTTGAACATAATAATGTTAAATATATACAATAAAAAATTCATTTAATTACCTGACTCAATATTTTCACAAGTCTCTAACTCTTCAAGTTGTGGAGGGAGTCAAAAACTTCGAAAGGAATCAAGAATCCTCCCTCCTATACTAAACACAAATTCAAAAGCTACTGTAGATATCGAAATTGCCAAAACATAAAAATTTTTTATAAAATGGGATATTTGTAGCCATTTATTTTCCACCCGTACAAAATCTAAAATCGTCTTTATCTTCTATATCCTTGTCAGACAAATAAGAACTCAAATCATTCTCCACTTTCAATGAACTTTCTCATTCTCCCAATCTCTTAAAAGTTATCCATGGATCATCAATTTCATCATCCACATCATGATCATCTTCATCTATAGTGACAGTATTTGATTGTTGAGAATCATTGGTACTATGACTACATCGAGTAGATGTGTTATGTGATTTGTAAAAGTCATATAAACGATACAAATATACCTTCACACTCTCAAACACATCCTTAACAACATCACTCTCATAAACATTGAAAAGACAATAATTCAAGTACTTTAATCTATACTGAGGATCAATCACCATAGCTACAAACATCAATTTATTCACTTTTTCAAATGAACCACAATACTTATTAAACTTTGTCTTCATATTCATAGCTATCATACATAGAATAGAGTTGGTATTGTTACTCCATTTGTTTAAAACGAACTGAATTTTATTAATTTCCTTATAATCAATATTAGAAGTCACATATGAAAATCTACTTATCTTTGTAGTGGTTTCATAAAACTTTTTTAAAAACTTAATATATACACATATAGTCAACCAATCAGATACACTTTGGGGCCCTAATCTTTTGTTTTCACGGTCGTCTTCCTCAAAGTAATCAACAAAATATAAGTCCTCTTTCTTTTCCTCTAAAATTCTAAAAGCTTCAAATAAGTAAAATTCCATCTAGTTGGCACATCTAAACAAACAAAAGCCTTACACTGATTTTTTTTCTTGTTTCCCACAAGTTTTAAATTTTTCCATTCTCCTAGGTGATGATCGAACATATCTCACAACATTACGAACACTAGTAATAGAATCATGCATATATTTCAGTCTATCATTTATAATAAGATTAATAATGTGGGAATAACACCTCATTTGTAATAGTTATCTATTTAAAACAACAGATTTTCAACTTTTGAGTGTTCTTTAACATAAGAAATAGTCACATCGTTAGAACTTGCATTATCAACGGTGACGGAATTTTTTTTGTCAATCCCCCATTCCAACAAACAACTCTCAATCACCTTCCTAATAGTCTCCCCCTTATGATTAACAACTTGACAAAAACTCAAAATCTTCTTATGCAAAACCCATTTACAATCAATAAAATGTGCAGTGATGACCATATAGTTTACATTTTGTAGCGAAGTCCATGTGTCAGTAGTAAGACAAACTCTTTGAGAGCTTTTAACTATAAATGATTTCAACTTTTTTTTTCTCCTCAAGATAAGTTGATATACATTTCTAGCGATTGTTACTCTCGATGAAACATCAAGCTTAGGATACAAAACACTACAAAAATGTCTAAAACCCTCCATCTTAACAAATTTGAACGACAACTCATTTATATTTATCATTTTAGCGCATGCTAGTCTACACGCTTGTTGGCTAAACAATGTCGTCACAAAATTACTAACATTGACTCATTTTCCATCATTTGAAGGTACAAAAGTTAGGGTGACTTGTCTTTTTTCTTCATCTCTATATGGGTACTTCTTACATTGATTTCTTAAGTGCTTCCATAAAGTGCTAGTTCCACAAGTATTATTATCACATGCATAATCTTTACCACAATAGTTACACTTGCACCTAGCTCCATCATTAGCACTCGTTTCCATTTTTGTGAAATGATCCTACACAGAAGAAGTTGGTTTATTAGGTCTCTTTCGATTGGACTTAGGAGGTAGGGTGGTATATCTTTAGGAGTTTGACTAACATTAGGAGGGGGAGGAGGAAAAGAAGGCGACGTTTCATTATTATCGGTTCTACTTACATTACCATTACTGTTGTCCATCTATAAAATAAATGAAACTAGTAAACAACTAATTTACACCTACTTGTACAATTAAAAAAAAACATTAACTACGCAATTAACTCAAAACAACCCAGGTATAAAGATTAATCGCACATAAACAGCTCATGTATATAATAAAAATTAAAATATTTTACTCATAATAAAGTTAGAAAATGGTGAATCTACCGTGTTTGATTCCGTGTCCGTCGTGACGGCTTTGGGGAATCTAACTATTCTCAAGACTGCGAGATTGAACAAAAATTAATTCAATTAATTACATACTTTATAGGAGGGTAAGCATGTCATTTCAAACTACGACCCCAGAAAAAGGCAATGGTTTTGTCAAAATTAAGTAAGGAATAATTTAGGGATTAACCACTCATAATTTTCTGGATTTTTCATCTTTAAAGATCTAAAGACGAAAGTTGAATAATATTTCACGCTAGAAGTATTGAAAATGAAAATTTAATTCAAATTATGAGGGTGATATGCTTTCACGTCATAGAATTCATCTTAATATTGACTTAATTAATTTTTGTGAATTTTTTTTTTATAATTTTTAAGAAATTTAAATTGATATCAACATTTTCGTAAAACGAAGACTTCAACGTTTTTCTCGACATCGACAAAAAAGAAAAAAGAAAAAGAAAATGAAAATGAAAATAAAAGGGGCAAATTTGGAAAGTGAAGTTTCTTAGCATACTAATTTCTTTGTCCGGTGATACTTCTATACTTCTTTAAAATTGCCTCCAAGCTCCAACCTGTACAGCTTCCTCTCTCTCTTTCTTCAAGAAATTCGCCAAATTCTTCGATCGTTAGCTATGCAGGTAGCAAATCCCTCAATTTCCACTACTTTATTTCAACTTGTGCTCTCTGATTTTCGCAATCAACTTCAGTTTTTCCCTTGTTTTTTATCTTGATTTCTTCTGCTCAGTCTCAGACTCGGACGGTTCAAGTCAAGCACGTTTCGGATCTTGCTACTGAGAGGGAGATTCACGAATTCTTCTCCTTCTCTGGAGAAATTGAGCACATAGAGATACAATGGTAGGTGATTAACTCTGTGTTACTCTGAAGTCTGAACATAATTTGCAAAATGTGGTAAAGAGAACATGTGTATGATTGATTGATTATTATTCCCTTTTCTATGCGGCTGATTTAGTTTTAGGTTTCCTACTGTTTGGCTTCTGAGAAAAAGTAGTTAGCAATTGAGCATGAGGGTTGTAATTGTTAGAGCTGACAAGCAATTAAGGAATCCTTTGATGAGTTTTGGCAAAATATTAGAAATGCAGTTGTTCATGTTGGAAAAGTTTAAAAAAGTGATGAATTCTAGGTACTATAAAAGGATCATATGCCTTTGGTTTGAAATCCTCTGACTAGAAATACTTTAAGCTTAAGTGTGCTAACTCTACTTAAATTCCCTTTTGTATTCTCTAGTTTGAGATTCAACTTAAAGGTTGTGAGTAGAATAAAAGTTTTTTTTTTTAGAGAATGCTCTTGTAATTAGGATCGGGAAGAAAATTATCTTGTGTGATTGTAATATGTAACAAATTTTTACATAGTAGATTTCTTTCTGGTGGGTTGTGATTTTTCTTTGGTTCAAAGCTTTCCAAGTTAATTCTTATGTTCCAATTTTATTATTCTTATTATTATTTCTTATAAAAAATTTCTCTGATATTTTTCTGCTTATTAAAGTGATAGTAGAGGGAGGTTTTTCCCAACATCCCTCCTGAGAAGATAAGAAGGGTCCGATGGTTGCAACTTATTATTATCTTTACTTTACCATTATTGTGCTGTGTAGAATGAGCAACTGCTGGATTGTTATTCTAATTTATTCTTGTTGGTGCAGTGAACAGGGGCAATCCAAGACTGCGTTCGTGACATTTAGAGATCCCAAAGCTCTTGAAATTGCCTTGTTGTTATCGGTATTCCATTATCTCGATTCTCTTTCATATCCACGGAGTCAGTTATCGTCGGTATTCCATTATCTCGATTCTCTTTCATATCCACGGAGTCAGTTATCGTGATGTGTTTGTTGAACTTGTGGTTTTACAATGAATGTCAAGGAGCATCATGTTGAAGTTTGGTTCATGTGGGTCTACATTTGGCTATAAACATCTTATTTAAGCTATGCTAGTTCTTAGTGTCCAGTTAGTTCTATATCCTCTTTAATTTTATTCCCTTAATTTTCTTGCCATTAATTTTGATTGAATTGAAAACTGATGGACGAGTAGAATCTCGGTTATTTTTTTTTTTTTCTTTTCTTTTTCTCAATGAAAATGCATTTTTTCAGATGAAGATTTTCTACTCATAACCTCAAACATAACAGAAGAAACTTCTTTATAGCTGTAATATACGATCTTTTAGTAGAAGCTACCCTGTTTTTGCGTTTTGTCTTTCTGTTCACCACACTACTCTTTCTAATAATAATTATAAACCAGAGATAAGTTATCAAACTAATGTTAAAAGCGGCATTTTTTTTTGGGACTAACTTTGTCCTTAATTTTGGAGCGAAAAACAACTCAAAGAAGCAAGGATGGAAAGAGAAAAAAAGGAAAAAATAAGAAAAAGAGATGAGAGTAATGGTTGAACTTGAAAGTGAGACTATTTAACTGAACTTTACGAGAAAACATCTGCCTTGCTTTTACTTTTGTTACGAATAAAAGCATTAGTGAGAAGTAGTACTAAATGGATATGTTTCTAGAAAAAGAAGGAAGCTAATACCTTTTCTTAGCATGATCATTTCTTCACGCAATAATGGAATCATTTGATATTTTCATCACGCAATACTGGAAATGTACTTTTTCTTCTTCATATCTCTGCCGATGCCATAAGCTACTATGAACAATTTCTATCATTTATTTATTTTCCATTTAGGGAGCAACAATCGTAGATCAGATTGTCAGCATATCTCTTGCTGAAAATCATGTACCAAGAAGAGAAATGCAGGTAGTGTTTTTATGTTTGAATATGTTTCGAGGTCATCTAGCTGTTTATTCTATAATTTTAAATTTACTATGTTTGCAGGAAGTACGGGTTGTGGACAATGCTGCATGTCTCACTCCTACAGAAAATAATTTTCCTAGCACTGAGGTAAATGTGTTGACCCCACTCTATGAACATCGAGTACTATTTGAGTAGCATTTTCTTTCACATGATATACTGTTACGGAAAACCAAGGCTGGGGATTTTCATCAAATGGAAAAGTTTAGGACAATGTTTATTGTTTTCTCTCATTAGATTTTTTTAAATTGATGTAGATGGATGGAAAGTATTAGATGATATAATATTAAATCAACCTTCACCAACTTAAGCTTTTGAATCAATTAGTGATTTAATAAAAAGTAAAACCTCCAGTTAACGCATGTCCGTTGAGAAAAACTTTCCATTACTACCGAATAAAATTGGGAACACAAAATTAACATGGAAAAACTTTAAATCGAAGAAAAAACCTTGGACTAGAAAAGTCTACTATGCGAAAAATTATTACAATTACACCGAATAATTTTCCTGAACCCCAATTACAAGAGCACTCTCTCAATATATTATACCACTCACACGACTGAACTAGTATACCGAGTTTAAAGTGCTTCCAATTAGGATGATTAGCAGCCAAATGTATAGACTCTTTTTATAGTATTTGGAATACATCACTTTCTTAAACCTTTTAGATGTGGGACAACTATAGTTCTACTATTTTGCCAAAATCCAACCCTCGCTACACTTACTGGTGAAATAAGAGTTTCACACTTTTAGTTTTCAGGTGGATCTTGATTTCCTTGCTTTATTTAAATACAAGTGGATGGTGAGGCACCTTATCTTTATTCCCACCTTAAACCTTTTTGTGTTTACAGGATTCTGCGAGCCAGCCTAGCAGTGGGAAAATGTATGTTAATAGAGCACAAGTAGTAGTTGCAACTGTGCTTGCTAAAGGTTCAGCAATTGGACAAGATGCCATGAACAAGGCAAAAGCATTCGACGAAAAACATCAGTTAACAGCTAGTGCATCTGCAAAGGTATTATCCTTTGACCGAAGGGTTGGGCTCACCGAGAAATTGACAGTTGGGATATCAGTGGTTAACGAGAAAGTCAAGTCTGTAGATCAAAATCTTCACGTTTCAGATAAAACAATGGCTGCAATCTTCGCAGCTGAGAGGAAACTCAATGATACAGGATCTGCTGTCAAAACAAGCAAGTATGAATCATCATTCTTAGGAAACAATTTGCACTGCTCTATTTTGTTAGCTTATCCCCTAATTAAGCAATTTTTACTTCCCTTCCTCCTTGCTATTTTCAAATTTTAGAAACTTATGTTCTCCACTCCTAGCAAGAAAGCTGAAAATTAGGAGGCGTTTGAGACACTACGTTAGTTGTTAAATCTATTGGTTATAATAGTTTGTATTTGAAGTGTAGTCTATTTTAGTCTAGGTAAAAGTAGTAAAAACTGTTAGTCGATAACAGAGAGGGAGAGAGAGAATGAGTAGAAAATAGTAAACATTGTAAGAAAGAGGGATTTGAAATAGTAATATTATAGTTAATTGTAGGTTACTATTGTAATTTAAGTTGGGGGCCCAAACAACCTAGGGTATTTGGCCTCCCAACTTAAAGTTGGTGGGGCTATAAATTATAATAGTCCACTTTATGTTTGGGACTCCAAATATAATAGTGGTGTTTACAACTATTTATAACCTATAATTATCTACAATATTACTATTCCAAATCTCTCTTTATTACAATGTTTACTATTTCATTCCCAGATTAAATAGTCAACATCTCAAACAAAGACTATTATAATTCATACTAAAATAGTCTGCACCCAAATACGGACTATCATAATCTACAAATTATTATAACCATAAATTATAATAACCACTAATTATAATGACCAACTCAAGTCCCCAAACACTCTCAGCTCCCAAACAACTTTCTTGTGTTTCAACTTCTTGAGAACTTTAGATTGATATTTCTACTTTTCAAATAAATAAGAATGGTTCTACTATTCATTTTGAATAAAGCTCAAATAAATAAGAATGGTTCTACTATTCATTTTGAATAAAGCTGTTATGACAATAGACGGAAGTGAATTAATTGTTTCACTCTATCTTGGCGTTGAACAGGTATGTGACAGCAGGTGCTGCTTGGTTAAATGGTGCTTTTGGCAAGGTCGCAAAAGCAGGCCAGGCAGCAGGTACAAAGACAAGAGAGAAGTTCCATTTGGCTATGTCAAACTTAACATCAAAGGTGCGTTTATGAAACCCTTTTCTCAGAGCTCATGTGTTCAAACTTCTACGATTAATATTGATTTTCCCTTGTTGAATCTTCTACATATTTCAAACCCATAAGTAAGTGAGAGTGTTAGCTGATATAATACGGAATTTACCTTCACCCAACAACTTGCTTTTGGGTTAATTGGTGATTTAAGAATTTTATAGATTAAGCCAAAACCATGCCCAAATGGGAAAATTTCCCAAAAGAAGAGAGCTCTCTATAACTTAATTTTGTTTGTCTCCTTCAAAGAACCTAGGCTGGTTTGGAGAGGCTTAAAGAAAAACACAAGTATTATTTAAAATCAACTTTTGACGACATCTTAAGCCAAATCCATGGCGCCGAAAAGTCCCTAAAAGAGAGAAAACTCTCTACAACCTCGTTTGTTTCCTGTTTAAAAGCCTCTTCCAAACAACTAAAGTTTGGCTACCTGTTTGGATTGATTTTTTAAGTGTTTAAGATAGTATTTGTAAGTGGAAAAATAGTGTTTTTAAGCACTTTGAAAGTCAATTCAAATCTTCAAAGGCTTACAAGATTTAGAAAAAAAGAAAAAGAAAAAGCGAATGAAAAAAGTAATTTACCAAGATCTCGTTTGGTAACAATTTGTTTTTAGTTTTTGAAATTTATGTTTGTTTCCACACCATTTTTCTATTATTATTTTCATCTATCTTAAAGAAACACTTGTCAAATTCTAAAAATAAAAACTACCTTTCGAAAACTATTTTTTAGTTTTCAGAATTAGTTTGGTTTTCTAAAACATGATCAGAAAGTGTTAACAAAGGATAGAAACTTCATTTTTAAAAACAAAAAAATGTTATCAAACTGGCATAAAACTAACAATTAAACGGAATTAATCTATTTAATCATGGAGTTTACCCTCTACACCAGTTTTTCCTGTGAAATTCTCTCTAGTTGAAATTGTAGAAGGTCCATTATTGGTCGCACCCTGTTGTAACTGGCCTTGATTTTTCAAACATGCAGGAATCCTCAGTTGTTGCCTAAGCTTAAAACTAAGTCACTTGGCTTGGCTGCTTGTATTTTCAGTGGGGGATTGAAATGAGTTTCTTCAACTCTATTTCTTCCGTGTTTTTTTTCTTGAGCACTGTGCTCTATTATTATTATTATTATTCTTGTCATTAATTTTAGTATCATTTTTTATATTATTCATATTCTTTAATTATAAGGGTGTTTGGCTGATGACAATTTTGTATTTGTAAGATTGGTTATGGAAGTGTAAAGAAAATCCCATTATTGTATGTCTTTGTACTCTTATTATTTGTTTAGGAGTATCAAGTCTGTGGCTCAGCTTGCTTGCTGACATTTTGTCTCTTCTTACTGATTTTTTTTTTTAATTATTATTATTATTTTTTTTTATCCATCTTTAGCATGTGAGGCCAAGTCCTATTGGTTACCTTGCTTGAGTGGGTCAGGTCTAATTTTTAAATCGGTTAAAAAATACTTTTGGTCCCGATGACTTGTTTGATGATGTTTTTGTTTTTTTATTTTCTATTTCTGTTTCTCTTTTTTCAGAAAACGGACTTGTTAACTTTCATGAAAGTAACAATTTAGTTTCTGAATTTTGATTTATAACGATTTAGTCTCATTACTTTTAATTTTGTAACAATTTAGTCCATAAAATATGTAACACTTTAGTCCCTAATGTAAATAAATTTATCAAATTTAGATGTTAATTTTTATTATTTTATGATGTGGACTTTGTATTTTATAAAAATACCAAGTCTTTAATTAGTTTGTTGGTTTATTTATGTAATAAATCTAATTAAATCTTAACTCTAATTTCAACAGTAAGGACTAAATTGTTACAAATTTTAAAATAAGGACAAAACTGTTACATAGTAAAGTTTAGGAGTTAAATTGTTACAAAATCTAAAGTTCATGGACTATATCGTTATAAACTAAAGTTTAGAGACTAAATTGTTACTTTTATGAAATTTTAAGGCCTAGAAATGATTTTTAACCTTTTAAATTTTAATTTCATTCAATTGAATTTTAAATTTCAATAAGCTGTACGATCTATGCAGACTACAAATACAGAATCCAACCCCAAAATGTTCAAATTGAACTTAGAAAGAAAAAAATGAGACTCCACAAATTTTCACAGAAACGTTCATATCTAATAAAAATGAGGAAAATAAATCTAAAAGAATTCTTTAAAATATATAATCTATGTCTTGTTTGGTAATTATTTGATTTCTTGTTTTTGTTTATGAAATTAAGTCTAAGGGTGTATATAAAAGCACAAAAACCAACCGAATTAAGGTTGGTTGGTTGGTTTTCGGGTTTTCTAAAAAAAATTTGAAAACCAACCGATTGACATATATATATTTGTTTTTTTAAAAATAAGTATAAAATTAAGCCCATTACCACCAACTTAAGCTTAAACCTACTATTTTAGTATTGATTTATTATTATTTTTTATGTTGTCTAATTTTCAAACTATTACATGATTTATTTAAATTTTTTCATTAAAAAATATGATTGATTTAAAATTAAAAAAGTTGCTAATTTTATTAACCTAACAATAACATATTATCCATTCATATTTCATTTTCATTCACCTTGGCTCCTCTTAAAAAAAAAAAAAGAAAAAAAAAAAAGAAAAAAGAAAAAAAGACCGACACGATCGATGTATGGGTGAATTTCACTCTTTTTTCGGTCGATTTTCGGTGAAAACCGACACCGACGGACCGATGTACACCCCTAATTAAATCTATTTCATCCACATTTTTCTCAATGGTATGCATTTTTTTAGTACAATAGTTGAATTCTTAGTCAAATTTAAAAACAAAAGCTACTTTTTGAAAAAGCTACTTTTTTTAGTTCTCAAAATTTGGCATGGTTTTTTAAACAATCGGTAAAAGGTAAATAATAAATGAAGAAATTTGGAGGTGGGAGTAGTATTTGTAGGCTTAATTTTTTAAAACAAAAATAAAAAATAAAATGGTTACCAAACGAGACCCTAATTAATAAATTTGTGTTGAGATCTACATCGAAAAGGTGAAGATAATTTTTATAAAATATATGAATTACTCTTCTATAAACAAGTATTCAGTGACAAAAATATACAACTCAAGAATGGTAAATTTGAAGAGACATCAAAGCAAGTGTTATGCTCTGCATACATCCACATCCATCTATATTAATTATATGGTTAAATTCTAATTTTAGTCTCTAAACTTTGAGGTTTGTGTCTATTGGTCCACATCCACATCCATATTTCTTGAATTTTAAAAATATCTTCTACATCTCTAAACTTTCAATTTTGTATTTAATAGGTTCATGATATATTTATGTAAAAGATGTCAAATCGGTATTTTAAAATTCATTGGTCTATTAGATGTAAATTTAAATTTTATGTCAAATAGAATATTAAGGCTCTGTTCGATAACCATTTAATTTTCTACAATGAGCCTATAAACACTACTTTTATCTTTGGTTTTTCTGTTTTATTATCTACTTTTAAGTTTTGTTTTCAAAAATCAAGCAAAAATTGAAAACTAAATTAATTTTTTTTTTAAAAAAAAAAACCTTATTTTTGTCTTTGAAAATTGGTTATGGATTCAAATGTTTAAATTCATGTACTTTTTTGGACACAAATTTAAATGTTTAAATGTTCTATTAGACAAAGAATTAATTTTTTTTTTTGTCTATTAAATGAATTAATTTTCAAATGTTGAATATGTAGAAAATAAAATAGTGAAAATTTAGATAACTTTTTAAAGTTAAAAGATAACTTTTATATATTTTTTGAAATTCAAGGACTTATTAGAAAAAAAAATATGAATGTTCAAGTATTAAACTAGTGACTTAACATATTTTTTTTCATATATTAAATATAACATTAAAGAAAAAAGAATCAAAATAGAAACAAGTAAAAAGATCCATTAGTTGAAATAGGTTAAACAAATTTATTCTGTCAACTTCAATTTTTATATATATCAGATCCCATAACTTTAAATTTTGTGTCTAATAGATTTATGAAATTATAAAGTATCTAATAGGATCCTTAAACTTCTAATATTTTGTCAAATTGGTCATTGCGGCAAAATTACTTTTACATTGCAAATCTTGCAACAAAACTTTTCATCACAATTTTACTAAGATTAGTTAATTTTTCGTTGCTAGACTCATTGTATATCTATCTATATATGTATATATAATTTTGTAGGTGTATAATTGTGTAAGCATGAAAATACTTTTCATAAAGTAGACAATGACAATTACTCTCTTGTTGTCTCTCAATCACTCTTTATTATCATGAAATCACATGAAATCTAAGCCCCCCATATATATATATATATATTAGAAAAAAAGTCTCATATTTATAGAAGTTTGCCAAAGTTACATGGGGTGGTGGTATGTCTGACATCTTTTGTCAAACAATATTAAAATAGTTTGGTGTGTGACACAAAAGCAAAAGCTGTTTATGGACAAAAGGCAACTCCTTTTTGACTCATTCTCTTTACCTATCTACTCATCTTTCACAAATATATAATTCTTCTTCAAATTCCTTTCAAACCCATTTGTATTCTTTTTTCTTCTTTGAACCATAAATTTCCCTTTTAAGCTTCTCTATGATCTTACCATTGATGTATGCCTTAGCCAAACTTGAAATGAAAGGTAATATATAGATATAAGTAATTTTTTCTTTAAACTTATTATGATGATGTAATTTGAATAAGTATTTGTTTTGTTTGCTTTAACCAGGACTTTCCTATCAAAGCCCATTTGCTATTGTGTGTAAAAAGTAACATGTTCGTCAAGTACTCGAGTACTCCTGTCATGCTTTGGATGACTTACTCACAAATAAATATGATAAATTTTTTTTAATTAAAAAAAACAAGCAACAAAGCTACCAAAACTAAACACATTAAAAAACCTCTAACCAAAGAGGGGAAGAGCACTATCTACAAAAATATATGTCTAGCTTCCTTGAGAGAAGACCAACGTTGCAATGACACAAACAGATTTATTCCCCTTTCGAAGGATATGACATTGAACAATATTAACAGTATTCCCAACAAAAAGAATATCCTCAATAAGGACTCAATCAACAAAAGAAAAATCTTCCCTATTCAAAAGGTTGTGTCACTACAAGAATTTTGAGCTTCAATGTCGGTTGAAAAAAGTGAAATCGGATGTATAATATCGGTTTTATTTTTTTTTAAAAAAAAAAAGCGGATTTTTAATGTCGGTTTTAAACCGACATTAAAGACCCGCTTAATTTATCCTCTCACTTTCTATTTTCCCCCCATTGTTTTCATTTCCCTCTTCACACTCCCCCTATTTTCTTTTTCCTCTCATTCTCATACTTCCCTCTTCAGACCTTATTCTTTCTCACTCCTCTCTTCTAAACCTCTTGCCATTCGTCCGTCGATCGTGGGCGAAGAGTTTGACTTGGTGTAGATCTGACCTCCGTACAAGTTTGTTTGTCGTGCAACCCCCGTTGCCGCATCCAATCGCTCGGATCTGTTGGTCGTTTCGCCGGATCTGCTGCTCGTTCCGTCGTCATTCGCGTGTCTCCGTCGGATCTGCTGCTTATTCCGCCTCATCGCGTATCTCCACTAGGTCTGCTAGTTCCGTTGTCGTTTGTGTGTCTTCTCCGAATCTGCCACTCGTTCTATCGTCGTTCGCGTGTCTCCGCCAAATCTGTTGCTTGTTCTGTCATCGTTTGTGTGTCTCCGTCGAAGCGCCACAACCACGCGTCGTCGTTCGCATGTCTCCACCACACTGTCACCAGGTTCATTCTTGGCCAAATATCCCCTTAATTTTCACTACTCTACTTATCAGTTTTTAAATTTGACCGAAAATGAATCCCTCAGAAAGAAAAAAAGTTAATGAATACCTTTTAACTTTTGAAAATAGAGCTCTAACAAATGAGATCAAAGATTTTTGTGACAGTTGCAAGCCAACAAATTGGGACTTCTACCAAGCCTTCGACGCTCACACCATCAACAACAAACAAGGCCCTCTCTTCCCCTGCTCCGACAAATGTATTTCCATTTTTTCCCTTTAAAATTTCAAGTATTACACGCAATCTTCAAACTCCCATTCCTAATTCGACTTAAACATTAATTGATGGGTTGTAAAGAAGTTAATAAATACCTTTTAACTTAAGTTTGTTTTTCTTTATCAACTTAAGAATTAAACATGACATGTTTTAAGCCTCAGTCATTTTGGTAATATAAACAAGTCAAAGAGCATTATTTAATTTGAAAGGTTGGATAAAAGACGAGGTATGAGTTTCTACCCCATGTTTATACAATGTAACATTTATAGTTATGCTACTAGTGTGAGTGTAGTTTTTCTATCATGTGAGTGCAGGTTTTTCTATGCTTCTAGTTCTTGCATCTACCATGAATTTAAGCAATTGGAAACTAATGTTCATATTTACTTATGTGTTAATGATTTGGAAATGAAACAACTATTAGACACGTGCTTATTAAAACTGTGTTAATGTTTGTCTTGTAGCCCCAAGATGCTTATGGTTTGGAGAAGCTTGCTACAGAGGAGTTGTGCAAACATTATACTAAGGATTTCGGTATTGAGTGCCAAACTTGGAGGTTCCACAACATTTATGATCCATTTGGAACATGGAAAGGTAGATCCAAATGCAAGAAATGATTATGTTATCTCTGGACAATCATAATGTAAGATCTGATGCTATCGATTCATTCATACAGGTGGAAGGGAAAAGGCTTCTGCTGCATTCTGTAGGAAGGTTCTCACTTCTATAGACAAGTTTGAGATGTGGGGAAATGGTCTTCAAACAAGATCTTTCACTTTCATTGATGAATGTGTAGAAGGTGTCCTGAGGTAAGAAAGCTCAATTGCTGTAAATTCCATGTTTAAAATTTGTTCTTTCTTGGATTTGGTATAATCTTCATCACCTCAAGAGTGTTCAAAGGTAGAAAGAGTTTGAGACATTTGGAGATACCCTTCGAGGACTTTGGGATTAGTTGGGGTGGGCTATGAACATAATGTAAAGGAAAAATAACCTTAGTTTAAGTAGTTTTTTGCTTATTGGTTTCAGTTCAACTCTAGCTAAGGAAAAATAATTAGTGTATATTTTGTATTATGAGCAACTTCTATTATATAAACTTTGAAAGGTTGGAATTGTATATTAAGTTTGTGAAGATGTGCAATATTGAAGAACAGATGACATATTTTCCTGATGTGCAACATTCTATAATATGTTTTTATAAGTTATTATTATATGTTGTTTGCCCATTTTTGTCTGCTTGCAAGAAGTCATGCTTTCGATTTGGATCAAATCTGTGGTGGATGGTGGAGAGACCATAATGAAGGAGCAATTTAAAGACTATTTGGAAAACACTATATAATGACAACAAGTGTGTGTACTTTTATTTATTTATTTTGGGGGTGGGGGGGGGGAAGTATATTTACAAGTTTTAGTTTGTATTTTATAGTTTAAAAGTAAGTTCTCGCTGGATCAGAATTTTAATTTTGCTATGTAGCACTTATGAGTTTTGGTAATTTGTTGATTACCTTGCTTTTAGAGTTAAATTATCATCTCAAATTGCAACTTATTATTATGGATTTGTGAAAGCAAACAATTAAGAATTTATTTTGTGCATGAACAGGTTGATTACCTTGGTTTTAGGGACATGTCGTTTTTAACTTTGTGATCGACATTAAAAATGGATTGGACGATAATTATATTGAATACACGGACAATAATTGAAAAAATGGACATGGTATTTACAAAAAAAAAAAAACGAACAATAATTGAAAAAAAAAAACGAACAATAATTGAAAAAAAATGGACAAGGATTCTAGGTTTTAATGTCGGTTGACAACCGACATTAAAGCTAGTGTTATTAAAGCCCTTTAATAACACTATCTCAACCGACATTAAACCCTTTAATGTTGATTGTCAACCGATATTAAAGTCCAGAATTCTTGTAGTGTGTTATCCTAATATACTAGTAAGTTAGAATGACAAGATACATTATAATTTTAGGGGCCGTTTTTTTTTTGGAATATAGATTCCCGAAATCTTTAGATGTCTGTAATTATAGATAGCCGGGATTGTAGATGCCCGAGATCTTTAGAAAGTCATGTTTGTTTCGTAGGGAATATGTTTTATGGATGCTGTGTTTGTTTTCAAGGATTTTGTGCATGAGAATATCTTAAATTTATGTAGTCTTCCAATAATGCCCATACGACTATTCATGTAATTTTCTCATTAAATTAATATAATTCGAATTTGTGTAACATATTTGTTTTCTTATTAATTTAAATTTATTTTTCTATGTTATTTTTTTTTCAAAAAATTAGTCTTTATTAATTTAATATTTTATTCTATATCACCAATAAACATTGTCACAATATTATCTATCAATCCCAAAGTACGCTGATCCATATTTACAAATAATATAAATATATTTTTCATAAATAAGCTTCGGAATATTAACAACATGAATATTAAATTTACCTGGTAAATGTCTCAAAGAATAAGAAAAATTTAGTTAAAAACTATCCTATCAATACTTTTTCAATAATAAATATAAATATAAAAATACATAAATTAGTTTACAACAAATTTATGTACTTTACAAAAACAAAATAATAATAAAAATAGATAATCTAATTGGTATATATATATATATATATATAATTACATAATCTAATTAGTAGGAAATAGAAAATAAAAAATTAATTTTCAAAAATTAAAATTTAAAATATAATTTGAAGAAAATGAAAATATACGATCTAATTTGAAGAAATTAAAAAAAAAAAAAAAAACCTAATCTAGTTTGAAAAAAACTTGAATACAAAATCTAATATTTTAACAAGAAAAAAAATAAAAATTTTCTATCTTCATTCTATTGTTGGACTTTATGTAAAAAAAAATGTTGATTTTTATATATTATGAAACAAACTTGAATAAAAAATTTGCTCTTTTAACAAAACTAAAAAATCAAATCTTTTTTCTTCATTTTATTGTTGGAATTTCTGTCAAAACAATTGTAGATTTTTTATACTTTGAAACAAACTTGAACACAAAATATAATCATTTAATGAAAAAAAGAAAAAGAAGAAAAAAAATTCAAATCTTTTATCTTCATTCAATCATTGGATTTTTTGTCAAACCAGTTATAGATTTTTTTTTTTTTTTTTTTTTGTGTCTTTTAGCGTAGAACTAGGTTTGGCTTAATTTTTATTAGAGCTTAAGAATTTATTAGAAATTTTTTAAAAGTTCAAAAAAAGAAAATTAAAAGTTTAAGAGAATTGATAGACTTCTAAAATTAAAGTTTCATAAAATGAAAGTCATATAGTAATAATAAGGTCTAGACTCAAGTCTCAACAAGAAGAACAAAAGTTCTTCCACAATCAAGATTTTTTTTTTCCAAAAAACATATACATACACAAATTAATCCTAATTATGGTCTAGTCTTAACAAAAAAAATGCAATAAAAAGAAAATATATAAACCTAATCTAAAGCACGTTCTATAGAAAATGAGAGACATTGAGACCTCCCATTTCACAGTAAGATCTCAACATAAATCTCATATAAAAAAAACAAAAGGATCAAAATCAAATAGACAACACCAATAACAAAAATGTGAAAGGTAGAAAAAATTAAGAAGGAAGTAAGAAAAGGGAATGCAAAATGGAGAAAAAGTAAGAAAAGGAATGTGAAAATACCTTGCACAAGTGTGAGAGAGGTTTAAAAGTGGCTAGAGAAAAAAAACATTGTGATGGTTAATTATATACTAATTAGGGATAAGGGTAAAGATTGTAATTTTACACGATATATGATAGTAGAGAATTTTGAAAACCCATCATTTTAAGGGGAATGGAGAAGCCTAAAATGGAGAGATTTTAGGAAGTCGGGTATTTTTGGATACCTCACTATTTTAAAATTACCGCAATACAAACAAAAAAAATCTAGATGTCCATATAAGAATAATTTAAGATTACTACGAAACAAACCATCTCTTAATATAATTGCATCATTTGTTTCAAAACTACTTTGAGAAAAGGGTTTTTCTCTTTAGTTTCTTTCATATTAACCATACTTAAATCTATTAGGTTGTTTATTCAATTGTCTCAAATTAAATAAAATCTTAGATAATATATCTTACTCTTTCATGAGATCGAAGAATCCAAAATCATAAACTCCTAATTTGTTGTAAAACAAGAAAAAAAAAAAAACTCTTTCGTCAAGCCTTATTCTCTTTTTTACTTTATGTTAGATGCCAGATTTTGGATAGAGAAAATGCACATGATCTTTATGTGACATCAACATTGAATTTGTTCGAAGGCGAGAAAAATATGGCTTGGAAAGAGAAAATCAGCACACGCTGAAAGTGAAAGAGTAGGGAAGC
The DNA here is from genome assembly GCF_027475165.1 of Benincasa hispida. Lineage (NCBI taxonomy): Eukaryota > Viridiplantae > Streptophyta > Magnoliopsida > Cucurbitales > Cucurbitaceae > Benincasa > Benincasa hispida. The sequence goes on along the minus strand of NC_143480.1, from coordinate 55,498,933 downwards.
TAAAGAGTTTCCGAATATGATTCAAGTTATCTCATATGAAATTATAACGATGTACAGGATAATTATATAATCTACTGGACCAAGGGGTGTGTACGATTTTATGTTAGGCTAGGGTAGGCCTCGACCTTGACCGAGGACAAGCATCTTCCTTAGGCCATATTTCAGGCCTAAAATGATCACTTGGGTTAGGACATGCATAAGACATATCTCGTTACACATTTGATAAGGTTTGACCACAGTCGAGGCCGAACACACTGGCTTGGGTCAGTCCCTTTTCCTAGGCCCATTTTAGTTCTAAGTTGCCACTATTGACTCGTATCATGTTTTCTTTTTAACTTTGTCATTCCTATTTACACTAGACATCAATTATATCCTTCGATCCAAAATCACCCATAACACTTAATGTGAATGATACTTTTGACTATAACACATTGATATAACATATTTCAATTTCCTTTGCGTCTTATATATATAATTTTCGAACAATCACATTGAAAATACAACTTCTCTCCTTCTTAGGAACAAATTGTTAATTTCCAAAATACTTGTTTATTTGAGTACTAAACTTTTTAGAGTCAATTTTAGAATAATCATCCTGATAGAAAACAAATTAAACATATACAAAATCTCACATATTTTTGTGTACAAGCAAAAGTGATACTACATTTTATTTTAGTGAACAAATCAAATTATTAATTTCTTTATTTTTGACAATGTCGAGAACAAATCAATTCTTTTTTTTTTTTAACAATATATGTGAGGTGGGATATCAAAGCTCCGTTCTTGAAGTCAATAGTACATATTTGATGCCCGTTGAATTATAATCATTTTAACAAAGGAAATGTAATTTGAAATTGTAATTTCAGCCATAAAGAAATTATAAAACAATATGAAGTTCATAATATCAATGAGTTATAAGTTTGGGTTTGTTTAAATTAAAGTGAATGAAATCTCAATGGAATTGAAAAAGTTGCGTACCAGAATATATATATATATATATATTAATATTATAGGTCAAATATTCCTTTGGTTATTTCAATTATTCATATAACTTTACTAAGTATAAAAATTAATTAATATTTATTTTATAATTTTTTTCATAACCATATTGAATATCATGTATAATTCCATTGATTTAGCCAGACACGTGTTTATCAAAAGGTCAAATGAATCCCTCCAATTCCATCTAGATTCTTCGAATTTTATGACAATTTTTCGTGTCACAGATTTATGACTGTAAATAACAGTCATTAAATATAGAAAAATTAAAAATGTACATTTTTGACGAGAAAAGACGAAAATTTTGAAAATTTTGATTATTATGATAGTTTTTACGTATCACCAATTTATGATCCTCTAACTCAATTATATATTTCACTTTAACACAAGTTAATATATCATGATCACTTTGATTTGTCACACGAGACATTTTAAAGTGGTCATCTCGATTATAAATCGTACAATTAGTATATTAAGTACATAACTAGATATATCAAACCCAAGATGGATGATGTGTATATATATATATATTTTATTTATCAAGACAAAAAAGTATTTACAAATTAAAACTTTAGAAAATTCCTCATCACATATATTAATCAATTCTCCTTCACATTAAGGAAAGCAAAAAAGACCAAAGAAGATTTAAAGAAAAAAGTGTCTCAATAAAGCTGCTTGCCCACTAAGTTAAGCACCACACAACTTTAAAAGAAACAAAATCATAACATAATCATCATCTCCATACTTGCTCTCTTTACCCTTTTTCTTCAATTTTTATTCTTCTTCTACTCTCCTTTGAAACTCTTCACTGTTATTCTTGAGCTCTCTCTTGTGCAACATGGCCACTGGCCAATTGAGGAAGCTGATAGTTGAAGTTGTGGATGCTCGTAACCTCTTGCCCAAAGACGGACATGGAACCTCGAGTCCTTACGTCGTGGTCGACTACTACGGCCAACGAAAACGGACACGAACTGTAGTTCAAGATCTAAACCCGACGTGGAACGAGGTTCTCGAGTTCAATGTCGGGCCACCGTCGAGCGTGTTTGGAGATGTTTTGGAACTTGATGTGAACCATGATCGAAACTACGGGCCGACACGACGGAACAACTTTCTTGGGCGGATCAGGTTGAGTTCTACACAGTTTGTGAAGACGGGGGAGGAGGCTTTGATTTATTTTCATTTGGAGAAGAAGAGTCTCTTTAGTTGGATTCAAGGAGAGATTGGCTTGAGAATTTATTACTCTGATTGCGTTGCACCGTCGATTTCACCGCCATCAACGATTGAGGATGGCAATATAGTTAATACAATTGAGGAACCAACGATCGTAGAGCCAGAGCCAGAGCGAGAACCAAAGCAATCACCTTTGTTGGAACAACAAGGTGCTTTCACTTAACTTGAAAATTGATATTATTATATACTCTATTAACTTATTCATAATTGTCATTAAAATTTAAACCTAAAATGCTTTTGTTTTGGTATCATGTGTTTCTATCATCTAAGAAGTAATAAAACTTAGGGTAAAGTATAACAAATACCTTTAGATTTTATCATTTATTTTAAAAATACCATTTATACTTTAAAAAGTTACAATATTACTCTTTTAACTTTCATAAATGTTTCTAAAATACTCTTAGTATAAAAAGCATTTTAAAATTTTAAACAGAAATCAAGACTTATAACTATATGGTAATACCCTAGAATAATGTGATGATCCAAATTTTCACTCTAGATCACTACTATATCATTTCGAATATCAATTTTTGTTCAAAATTTTAAAGAATTTGTGTTCCAAAGATATTTTTAAAACGTTTATGAAAGGTCAAATGTAATATTATAACTCTTAAAAGTATTGAAGTATTTTTTTTATAAAATGACAAAATTCGAAGATATTTCTTATAATCTAATCTAAAAATTAATAGGATACAAACACATAAAAGCCCCAAAACCTTTCCCTGGAGTGAACCCTTGAAGGATGGAAAGGAAAAACTTTGAAATAATAACATTACAAGTTCTGATTACATAATTTTTTTAAATATCTTTCCATAAGTACTTTTTTCTTGTTAAAAAACACTTTTTTTTTTCTAATTATCCAAAATCATTGAAGAACCTATACTAAGTACACTCCAAATTACTAGTTCTCCTCATATATATTTATACAAAATAAAATTTTAGGAAAAATACCTTTTTCATCCCTAAATTTTGGTCTAATTTCTATTTAGTGTCCATATTTCAAAATGTCACACATTTAGTCAAGTTTTGAATTTGGTTTAAATTTAGTTTTTAAGTTTCTAGATGTTACAATTTTATCATTCACATTTGAGTTTTACTTCAATTTAGTTCTTATGTTTCAAGATTTACTTTTTTATCCTCAATTATTTATTAAATACTCATTTTCTGTCTTTAGTATTAATTTAGGTTAATAAATTAAAAAACATTAAAAGAATTATAATTAATTAAGTTTCACTGTTTTTTTTTTATCATTTTAAAAATTAAATTTAAAATTTTATTTTATAATTATTTTAATTAATTAATAGAAATTGACATTAATTTATTGATAGTGAGTATTTAATGAAAAATTGAGGTTAAAAATGTAAAATCTTAAAACTTAGGAACCAAATTAAAACAAACTCAAATCTTAAAGATAAAATTATAACATATTGAAATTTATGAACTAAATTGAAATAATATTCAAAATTTAATGACTAAATATGTAACATTTGAAAATCTAAGGATCAAATAAAAACTACCTAAATATCGAAAATTATTTTTCTCTATATTTTATTTGAAAGTACTTTTTTCCAAATCATTTAAATACTATGTTACACGTTACATCATTTACCTACGGTAAATTAAACTCTTTATTGATATATTTATCAGAGGTCACCCAACAAAGTGATGAAACATCCACAATCGAAGGCACAACGGCTCCGAAAACAGAAACTTTGGCCGATAAGGCCACTGCATCTCCGACAACAGAAACTCCGATTATCGACATTAGTACTCCGACAGAAATTCCAACTCCCGTTGTCGAAATGCCGTCGTCCGAAAACCATCCACCACCAGAAGTGGTGGAGCAGAGGGAGGCGCCGGCAGAAACATCACCGGAAGATAACCAACCTCAAGTGATCCCACCAACGGAGTCAAAACAAAATACAGAAGTCAACTTTGCGCCACAACCAATTAGAAGACCAACGTCGATATCAAGCTACACATTGGAGTCAACTGAAAGTCAAACAATCGAACGGTCCGCATTCGATCTTGTGGAAAAGATGCACTACCTCTTCGTGCGAGTAGTAAAAGCACGGTCACTCGCCACTAATAGCCATCCGATCGTGCAGATCGAAGCATTTGGAAAACGGATCACATCAAATCCAGCCAGAAAGAGCCACGTGTTTGAGTGGGACCAAACGTTTGCATTCAGCCGCGATGCAGCAGATTCTGCCTCAATAATGGAGATTTCAGTTTGGGATGGCAAAGGAAACGACGCCGTATCACCATCCGACGTGGACCGACGTAATTTTTTAGGTGGCTTGTGTTTTGAGGTATCAGATATTCTACTGCGGGACCCACCAGACAGTCCATTGGCCCCACAATGGTACAGATTAGAAAGAGAAACAAACGACGTCGCTTTTGGTGGGTATTTAATGTTAGCCACGTGGATTGGTACTCAAGCTGACGACGCGTTTGTTGACGCGTGGAAGACAGACGCCGGCGGGAATTTCAACTCTAGGGCAAAAATTTATCAATCGCCAAAAATGTGGTATCTACGCGCCACCGTGATCGAAGCCCAGGACGTGGTTCCGATCACCGCCGTGAAAGAAGCTTCATTTCAAGTCAAAGCCCAACTTGGCTTCCAAGTATCCATGACGAAACCCGTCGTAACCCGTAACGGCGCTCCGTCGTGGAATGAGGATTTGTTGTTCGTTGCCGCCGAGCCGATGACCGACCACTTGATCTTCACCGTCGAGAGCCGCCGTAGCTCGAAATCTCCGACCGTCATAGGGGTTGTGAAAATCCCACTCACTGACATCGAGCGGCGAGTGGATGACCGGAAAGTGACAGCACGGTGGTGCACACTCGCTGGACTTGTGGATGAAAAGGGATCATCCTACAAAGGAAGAATTCAGGTGAGGCTGTGTTTTGACGGAGGGTATCACGTGATGGATGAAGCGGCGCACGTGAGTAGCGATTACCGGCCGACGGCGAGGCAGCTGTGGAAGCCGCCGGTAGGTGTGATTGAGATTGGTGTGATTGGGTGCAAGAATTTGGTTCCGATGAAGACCACGGCGGCCGGGAAAGGCTCCACCGATGCGTATTGTGTTGCAAAATACGGGTCGAAGTGGGTCCGAACTCGGACGGTCAGCAACAATTTTGACCCGAAATGGAATGAACAATATACATGGCAGGTAATATTATATTTAATAAATATTTGTAGCCCAAAATATTTCTTCTTTTTACATTCTTTTCCCCTAAATATATAAAACTTCATTCGATGAATTTAATTTTTCTTCTCATAAATTTAATTTTTTCTTTGCAACCATGAATTTAAAGTTTGTCCGGAAAGATTTTTTTTAGTACTATTTTAAAAACTAAAATCCGTTTGGCATTCATTTTGTTTTTAAAAATTAAGTGTGTGAATTTTACTTTTACTTTCAATTTTTTTTTTTTTTTTTATCTACTTTTGATCAAATGTTTGAAAAACTGAACCAAATTTTGATAATTAAAAAAGTAGTTTTCAAAAATTTATTTTTAATTTTTGAATTTGGTTAAGAATTTAATCATTATACTCTAAAAAAATATAAATTATTGTAAGAAATATTGATGAAATAGATTTAATTTCTAAAAACAAAAACAAACCAAATGGTTACCAAATGGGGCCTTAATTATTTAGGCCCCGTTTGCTAACCATTTTGTCTTTTGTTTTTTTTCTCGTCATTTTTTACATTGATTTGTATTTTTATTGAGTACAATTTTTTAATTCTTAGCCAAATTCAAAAAATAAAAATAACTTTTGAAAAACTATTTTTTTTAGTTTTTAAAATTTGATTTGGTTTTTTAAGTTATTGATAAAAAAAATAAATAACAAAGCAAGAAATTTGAAGCTAAAAATAGTGTCTATATGTTTAATTTTAAAAAAGAAAAATAAAAAATAAAAGGTTTACTAACCTTAATTTTTGGCTAACATTTATCATTTCGTGGTTTTTATTATAAATTCTTCTATAAATGGGATTCTTCTAAAATTAGATTAAGGGCTTGTTTAGAATAATTAGAGAAAAATATATTTTTCATAAAAAAAAATTGAAAAACTATTTTGAGTGATTGTCAAATTTCTCAATTTTTTTTTCTTTTCAAAATGACTTATTTTTAAAATTAAACACATGAAAAGTTAAACCAAACATATCTTAAATTACAAATTTAGTCGTTGAACTTTCAAACTTCTATCTATTTGATCTCCAAATTTTAAATTTTAAGATTTAAATAAATACAATTATGAAAGTCTAAGATTTAAATTGATATATTTATACAAGTGGTTTTAGTTGATACAATTATTAGTTTGGAGTTTAAATTGATACAACTCTAAAATACAGGATCTAACTTAATATAACTATTAATTTAGGATTTAAATTGATACAATCTCCAAAATTTAAGGATATAAATTGGTATTTATCCAAAAAATTATTTCACATAAAAATTAGTGATTTTATCTAACATAAAATTCATTTTCCGCCAGGTTTACGACCCGTGCACGGTTTTGACAATTGGAGTTTTTGACAGCACAGAAGAATCCAAAAATGGCGGTTCAACCGAACCGGACCTACCCGATTCACGAATCGGCAAAGTACGGATACGAATCTCCACATTAAAAACCGGAAAGGTATACCGAAATTTTTACCCTCTCCTCGTTTTATCCGCCGCCGGAACCAAAAAAATGGGTGAACTCGAAATCGCCGTCCGATTTGTCCGTACATCGCCGCCGTTGGACTTCTTACACGTGTACTCCCAGCCATTGCTGCCGTTGATGCACCACGTGAAGCCTCTCGGAGTCCGGCAACAGGATTTGCTCCGAAGCGCGGCGGTGGAGACGGTGGTTGGTCATTTTTCAAGATCGGAGCCGCCGCTTCGACGGGAGGTCGTTCTGTTTATGCTCGACGCCGAATCGCATAGCTTCAGCATGCGAAAAGTCCGTGCGAATTGGTACAGAGTCATCAGCGTGGCCGCCACCGTGATCGCCGCCGTGAAATGGATTGACGATACTCGTTCGTGGCGGAATCCGACGGCTACAATTCTCGTCCACATCCTGCTGGTGATTCTGATTTGGTTCCCTGATCTGATCATTCCCACTGTTTCGTTCTACGTGTTCGTCACCGGCGCGTGGAACTACAAATTCCGATCGCCGGAGCTTCTTTCGAGTTTCGATTTGAAGCTTTCAATGACGGACGTTGTCGAACGAGATGAATTGGATGAGGAATTCGATGACATACCGAGCACGAGATCGCCAGAAGTTGTACGGATGAGATACGATAAGTTGAGGGTGATTGGGACACGTGTACAAAGCTTATTGGGGGATCTAGCAACTCAAGGAGAGCGCGTGCAAGCATTGGTGACGTGGCGTGACCCACGCGCCACCGGTATTTTCACTGGAATATGCTTTGCGGTGGCGATGGCGCTCTACGTGGTGCCGTTGAGGATGGTGACGGTGGCGTTCGGGTTTTATTACCTCCGCCATCCAATTTTTCGAGACCGGTTGCCGTCGCCGGCTCTCAATTTCTTGAGAAGGCTACCGTCTTTGTCGGATAGACTAATGTAGGTTGTGTAAGAGAGTGAAGAAGCTTGAGGAAAGAATAGATAGGGGAGGAAAGATTTTTTAGAAATTATTCAATGTGATTGTGTTAAATAATGTTGATGATAATTTAACCAAATATTAAATTAGATTAAATCACAAAATTGGTAGATATGGTACTATTGGTTTTGAGAAAAATTTAAATTGAGTCCTTATAATTTGAGAATTTATAATTTAGTCCTTACGATTAGAACAATTTCATAAAATAATCTTTATGATTTGATAAAATCTCATAAATAATCTATACAGTTTGATAAAATTCTCATAAATAATTCATATGATAGAATATTGAATTGGAAAGAAAAAAAAATTGAACTCCACATATTTTAGAAGTCAAAAGCTACAATTTAAATTTCAAAAGAACTCAAGATTTATGTTTCTAAAATTCGTTGAAAGTTAAACACGTTTTAATTTAAGGTAAGTTATACTTGAATTAAGAATGATGATTAATTACATTTGAGTTTTATTTAGAACGAGAGTTAAATATATTAATGTATGGAGGTTTAATATGAGTTTCATGTCTTTAATATGAGAGTTATAGTTTTAGGGTTCGTTTAGATGGACTTAAGAATAAAAGTGTTTTTTAGAAAACTCATTTATATTTAAACATTTTTTATAAAAACTGATTAAAATACACTTAAAAATAGTTATCGAACACTTTAATTTCTTAAAAAAATGATTTATTTTTTAAATTATATACTTGAAAATGTACACCACACCCCTTAGAATTGTTCATGAAAATCTCTATAAATAGGATCGATCATTGTATTGTTTACTGTGGAGAAGTAAAAAACAAAAAGAATTCAAACAAGTAGTGGATAAAGTATTTTTCAAATAGAAGTGATTCCGTTTCTTCTGAAATATTCTTTGTTGATTATTTTATATTTTATTTATAAGCTTCATCACACACTCCCAACAAAATTGCAATTACCTCACAATATGTGAGAGCATATTTTAATTGGTTTCAAATTAGCAGTACTGCTAGGCTCCTTTTTTTAGGTAATTTTTCTTTATTTGATTTAATAGGAAATTATAAATTATATAAATAATGTATGAAAAGAAAGAGAAAAAAAAGATAAAAAAGAAGAAGAAAGTCATGTGTAAATTCATTGTTTTAATTGGAAGTTAATATATATAGAAAGTGTGTGTGAATAATCTAAATATTTCATATTTCTAAGTTAAGAAAAAATATATATGAACATGAAATCTGTTTTACGCAGTGGAACATTATTTTATAAGGTAAATTTGAATTTTGAATATATATATTTGAATTTAAATAGTAAACGTTTCACATAAAATTATAGAAAAATAATTAAATAGATAAAAATGATTAAAAAAAAAAAAACACAAAGATGATCCTTAAAACTAAAATTACATTAAAATAAAGTTGTAAATATTATTTGGTGTTCTTGAAAAGATTTATAGAGACAACTAAATTATAAAAAAAAATATTTAATAAATTGGGCCTTAATTATTGGAGATTCTCTTTGAAAACAACATTGTAGCCACAAATTTGCTGTAAATTGTGATGGCTTTACTGTAGGGAAGCGGAAGAGAACATAGGACCATACTCAAAGTTAATTTAGGAATTCGTAAAATACACATAAAAAATTTAAAATATCACAGAGATCGTATAAAAACACAGCCTACTGCAAATTAAATCCTAAGTTAAGCATACATTAGAAATAACAATTCTATAGAGAAAGAAACATAAATTCTTATCTCGTTTGAAGACTGGAATGAAATTACCAATTCTCCAATTGGGATTGAAATCAACTCCACCAAAATAAATATGGGAAGAAGGAGGAGAATTTGAGAGAGCTTTTCTATGTACGGAACACTTATGTGCAAAATCACTTACAACAACCACTACCTTGCATATGTTTTGCAGATATTTGATCAAAGGAGAGAGAGAGAAACGTGGGAATCATTCCACATTTTTGTTAATCCACTACGTGGGAGTTAACTTTTTAATTTAAAAATAAATAAATTAATTTAATTAATTAATTAAATCTCATCTAATTAATGATTTCATTTAGATCATATTTAAATGAAACATATCTCACATAACCTATAGTTTTAAGTCAATGAATTTAATTAAATCAAAATTAAATTAAAATAAAGTAAACTATTAATTAATTACCAAATTGAGTATCAAATATTTAGTTTAACCTACAAATGAATCATATTCAATTGTATTTCTCTCATAGCCTATAATTTTATTGTGCATCAAATACACATTAATTTTAACCTATAGTTTTAATATAAATCTAATTCATATTAAATTAATATTTAAACTCCTTCAAATATTTAATTCTCCCATAAATTAATTTTGAATCATATTCAAAATTTAATTTATATTATAAAGTTTAATTAAAATATAAACTTTATCTTATAATGTATTATATTGTTTTCTAAGTGAATTTAAACATTTCAAATTTTATTCAAGACATAGTTACATCAATTTCCTTTACGAACTAGGAAGGAAACCTTATGGACCTACAGATCAGAAGCTCCAACAATATGAGATTAATTGGCTAAACTCATTAACTACATTAATTAATATTCGTTAACTGTGGGTACACTCCACTAAAGACTCACAGTTGCACTCTTCTCTAATTTTCTCACTGCAGATATACTTATGTGTTCACAGATATAGATCAATAATAACAACTTAGTCCTTCACGAGTGTTCGTAATACCACCTGGGTCAAATTACCATTTTACCCCTAAGTTACCTTTGTATCCTTAAGTACCAGTGTTTTTCTAATGAACAACTTGCTTATGATTCAACTATTGAACAGAAAGCCCTATTGGGCCAGTGAGAGGGTAGGGCCCTTTGTTCAAGTCTTGGAGACAACACTTAAGGGAACACTCATCTACTTACTCTAAAGTCGGGAAGGAGTAAAATCCATCTTGTATTATTATGTTCCCAGCTCCCCACTCGGTCTTATCCCCAAAATAGTAGGATTATTGAGTCGGAGAACTGGTCATTCTCACTCATACAAATCAAAAGACAATCTCTCATGAACAAGAGTTCATAATACACTCAAGATTTAAACTAAGTAACTTAGATCATCCTATTGAAATAGAAACCTAACTAGTCAACGGAGTTGCATCTAGCAGTTACTATTTCGTGGTCCGGTCTTATGTAAACTTATTGCATAGGATACCTCCACCGCATATCACCTACACGAACATGTTGGATCATTGAATTTATATCAAATACAAAGTGGGTTGTATCCATTGTATCACTAAGATAAGGTACCCAGTCTATACCTATACTATAGAACTTTTAGGCTGTATCTTGAACATTGATCCCTGTATGTCTCCACATATAGTTCAAGACTCATAAGACATCATAGGATATTAGTTTACTGAATTTAGGGTTATTAAGACAAAACGCATACAACACAATCAATAACACTTATTGGAATAACATCGATAACTCTTTATTGACGGCAGTCAATTATTTACATTTATTATCTACGAGTTTTAGGATATAAAACCTAACAAACTCCTACTTGAACTAAAACTCTAGTTAGTGGGATGTACATAATATCAATAACCCAAAACGGTGGGAATGTTAAATAAATACAATAAACTAAGGTATCTATATACCCATTACACATCTCCCATTTACCCTAGATTATAAAATGTACATACCTCGTAAACCTAGACTCTCTAGATGATTCTTGAGCACTTTAGTCGAGAGAGCCTTCATAAATGGATAAAAAATGTTGTGCTCCAAAGTGATCTTTGTGACGATCAAATCTCTTCATTACATAATCTCCCGTATCAAGTGATACTTCCTCTCAATATGTTATCCCCATTTGTGGCTGCGAGACTCTTTAGAGTTGGCTATTGCCCCATTGTTGTCACAGAATTAGGTGATAGACAAGTCTATATTTGGAACTGTTGGGTTGTATGTCCTAAAACTCGCAGTTTGTAAAACATATTCTATTATTAATAAAGATGTTATTTATGTTTATTCAATAAAACTGTTATTGAATATGTGAATTGCACTTGTAAAGTCTAAATCCAATAAACTAAAGATCCATGGCTATTATTTGAATACATGAACTTTATGTGGAGACATAAGAGTGGATCAAGTTAAGTATATAGCCAAAACGGTCTATAATATATGAATAAAACTAGGTACCTTATTCTGGTAACACTATTGGATGCGGCCCACTCTGTAGTTGTTACAATTTGTTGTAAAGTGCTATAAACAAAGTGATCCTAATTCATTCATATATTGACATGAGGAGTGAGGGCATCCTATGCAATGAGTTTGCATAAGATCAAACTAAAAATTAAGTCACTCTTACTTTATAACATTGTTTACTGTTTAAAACTGACTATTTCAAATCGATGACTTAGGTAACTTGACCTTAATCCTGAGCTAACTATGAACTCCTGTTTATTCGAGATTATCCTCAGATTTGCATGGGTGAGGGTTGGCTCAACAGTGCCGACTCAATAAGCCTAAAATTATATCAAATGACACCTCTAGGGTTAGAGAGTTTATATAGCGCACTACTCTAAACCCTAGGGTCATAAGAACTACTCACTAGGCTTAGTAGCTCAAGTTTTCCAAATGTTTTCTTCGTTTGTTTTTTGGGAATGCAAATAACTGGAATCTTAGATGCCCAAAATTATATATATTAGGAATTATAGGAAGCTTGTATCTTGTACCATCTTAGCTTAGGTTTAATGCACTTTATTTTATTATCGCATTTTATTGCTTTCTTTTACTTTAAAGCAATTTTATTGTGTTCCTAGCTGGGGACATAGGGTGCAAGACAAAATTAACTCCTACCCATTTTTAGGGATAGTAGAGAGGTTGTTCCCTTAAGTGTTGACTCTAGGTCTTGAACAAGGGACCCCACTCTCTCATTGGCTCGAAAGGGACTCGGTTTAGTGATTGGATCACAAACCAATTATTCATTAAAGGATCAGTGGAACTTAAGGAGCAAGATATAATCTTGGGGGTAAAACAACTTTTGACTCAGCCGTTATTATGAACAACCTGTGAAGGGTTGACTTACTAATCATGGTTATATCAAGTGGACATAATATATCTTTAGTGATGGGAGTGCAACTATTGGGCTTTAGTGGAGTGACCCAGTAGTCAACGAATGATGGTTAATTAGGTTAAAGAGTTTAACCGGTTAATTGCGGATTGTTGGAACCCATGATCTGTAGGTCCATGAAGTCCCCCTACTAGCTCATATCGGACTAAACCTTAGAATAGTGTGACAAACGAATTTGAAGTGTTCAAATTCGATTTTTGAAGCAAAGCGTTAAATATATACGATATATTTAACCTAATGTTTAATTGTGAATTAAGCATAAAGAGAGAGAAAATGAGATATATTTAAATCAGATTTAAATATCAATATTATGAATAGTGATTCATATAAATTGGGATAAGTGTCGAATTTAATATTAATTTAAATTAATTAAATTGTTTAATTAATCATTTAATAATAATTTAATTTTAAAATTGATTATTAGAATTAATTTTTTAAATTAAATGGATTTGGTCAAAATTATATTATAAGTCAATTTATTGACTATTGATGTTTGAAAGTCAAAAAGTCAAATTTTTTTACTTTAGACTTTGAGAGTCAAACTTTGATCAAGTTAATGGAAAGATCCAACATTTGTGAGTGGGAAATGTCAACTTTTGCATGGCTAAGTGTTGTCTTTATTTGAAGACACTTATCCCACTAAATCTCACATTTTGAGTTAGTGAAATTTTGAGTGTCAAATTCTCATCAAACTCAAAGTTGCATGTTTGCATGTAATGGTCTTTAAAATGAGTGTTTAATGCTTTTGAAGTCTTCTTGGTCATAGTGGGTTTAGATGAGATGATGTGATAATCTCATCATTTTTTCTCTCAAAGCTTTAGTTTTTTTCTCTCCAAATTAGTCATTCACCAAATCCCACCATCCCGTTCTAAGGCCAGAGAATAGTCGGAAAGACTCTCGTGGTGGTTTACAAACCGTTCGTGAGGAGATTGAAGCTGATTTGGAGAAGATTTTCAAAGACTACAAAGGTTGTATTCTTTTCTCCTTTTACTTGTTTAATTGTATGCGTGCTTATCTTTATAATTAATCTAATTAGAGTACTTTAGATCCGTTTTTTCATCCGCTGCGCATGTGTCTGTTCCATCAATTGGTATCAGAGCATGCTTAAAGTGCTCAATTTTTGGTTAATTCATGCATATGGTGTGTATTGATTCATGTGATGAATGTTGTGCGTGCTAAAATGGATAATTTTGGTTTTGGCATCCATTTTTCTCTCTCTGGTTGTAATTATTATTGTAATTTCTCGGAATTTTATAGGCTTTATTGTGTGGCAAAGGGTCTGTAAATTTTCTAGAGTTATTAGAGTTAAAATTAGGCTGTAATTACTCGGTTCCGGCAAAGAGGACAATTCCAATTTGGTGAAAAAGGCTCACAGACCCAGAAAGCACTCCCATCTCAGTTCACGACCCGACGACCCGACCCGAAAGACGTCTGACTCGCGAGGTGGTTGGCTGATGAAGGTATTGTGTCCTGTAGTTTGTAAACAGTTTGTACGAACGCTTGTGATGTATAATATATGATATTTACTTCACTTCTTGATTTTGCTCATCTGAATATTTTATTTGCTTTACCACAAACCAATAAACTAAAATCCCTGGTTACCTTTATATAACTTAAGCATGTATGTGGTGACATACAAGTGGATCATGTCTTAAGTGATAACCGAAATGGTCTGTAGTATAGGGATATAGGTGGGAAACCTTATCCTGGTAACGTTATGGATGCAACCCGCTTTGTGGAATAGTTACAAGTGTTGTGGTTTGTCACAGATGATCTGATCCTGATCATTCGTATAGGGGACATGCGAGCGAGGCGTCCTATACAAAAAGTTTGTATAAGACCTGACCAAGAAGTGTTAACGTCTCGTTATATAACATCGTTCATGACAAAGACTTCACTTCACTAAGATGACCATAGATAACATGACCTCAATCCTGAGTGAGTTGAGAACTTCTACCATTGAGAATGACCCTTTAATTTGCATGGGTGTGAGTGGCTAGGCCGCCGACTCAAACCTACCACTATGAGGATTCATCTAATTTGGGAGCTAGGAACTCAGCTACACAAGATGGAATTCACTCCTTCCCCGAAGAAGAGGCAAGTAGATAGATAGCTCCCTTAAGGGCTGATTCTAGGGCTTGAACGATGTGACGCCACACACCTTCTCATGACCCGAGAGGTGTTCACACATAGTTGGACTATGTTGCATTGTTCATTAGAGGGATCAATGGTACTTAAGGAGTGAGATGTAACTATAGGGGCAAAATGATAAATTGGACCAGTTATACCTACGAGCATCTGTGAAGGGTTATCGTACTCATGATTGGTTATATCCGATGGACACAGAAATATATTTGTAGTAAGAAGAGTTCAGTTGTCGGTCTTTAGTGGAATGTCTGGCAGTTAACAGATGGTAAATCTCGTGGCTAAAGAGTTTAGTCAGCTATTCATGTACCGTTGGAGCTTTGAGCCATAAGTCCATAAGGTCCTTTTGATAGCTTGGATACAAGTTGAGAATCAGTTTTTGGGTCAGTTTGAAATGTTCAAATTGACAAGAGGGAGTTTGATTATATATGATATAATTGAACTGGTTAATTATATATGATATGGTTGACTAAATGTATGAGATACATTATTTTGGAGGAAATTGGATATAAATATGATTTATATCAAGTAGGGGAGAAAACACTATACATATATCATATCAAACTATAGGTTAAGAATAAAATATAATTATATTCATTATTTTATTAATTAGGCGGTTATGAGATAATTGGCCAAAGTTTTCTTCGGATTTGTGTGATAGTGGGAAGTTCAATTCATATCTTGTAACTGAAGAATAAAATGAAAATAGTTTTCATTTTGCTAGATATACGAAAAATCGCTCACTGTGTGAAAGCCTTGTATCGCTTAGATTTGAGAGCCTATACGATAGTGTCCGCCTTTCTAAACGATCGCACACCCGCGTTTCTAAATGATTGCTTACCTTTTGATAGACGATCGCTTAGATTTTCTACACGATCGTGTACCCTGACCTAAATGATCAAGCACCCTACTGTACGATAGTCTTCTCCTTTCTTCCACTTACTTGTTCATAGTACATGATTGTTTTTCCTCCTCCCCTCTACCATTTCCATCTTGGATTCTCATTTCGAGAATACTGAAGGCTTCGAGTGGTGGTGTCGTCCCCATTCGTTGTTGTTCGTGTGTTGCTGATCGTGTAGACGATCATGGTGCTGCTAGGTGATTGTTTGCCGGACGAGTAGGAACGAAAGGAGTTCATTCACGGTTAGACCGAGTTCTTGTGAAGAAAGTCTTCAACTGGTACGTTCTTTCAGTCTTTTGTATTTTTCTTTTAAAGCATGTCAGTAATTAGTGTTTTCAATGCATATCTATTTGTTAGAATGTATGTGTGGAAATTATGTCGCATTGAAATTAGAAAGATCCGCTTCCGCTCATAGTTATTCTTGTATAAGAGTTCCTTCAGAAGAAAATCTTAATAGACATCCTTTGAGCAGAAGCGGATCATTCCAAATCCCATTGAGAAAGAACACAAACAATTACAGTCTAAACGGAAACGACTATGCATAAACAGAAAAGTATAGCATGCTACTTATAAATGAAGATACAAGGGATATAGTATGCAAACCTTTGAAGAACTCTTCTTCAAGTATCCCTTGATCATTCAACAAATCATTTAATCAGCACGAACTCGAACACAACGATCAGAATATGATCTCAACGAATGTCTGAATGAACCTCGATCCCAATCGAGTCCAACTCGATCATCGAACGAAATTAGAACACCACCACAATGGTTACCTTGGTATTCTCGTTGTAAGAATCCAGGAGCTGTGGGCTCTATATGATTTTGGATTGAGGAAAGCAGGAGGTAGACGATCGAGTAAGTGGGAGATGAAAGTTGTCTATCGTATAGACGAAATACTCGATCGCTTAAAAGAACGAAACCTATCATATAGACTTTGCTACTCGATCGTGTATCAACGAGTAAGCGAGTAACTACCATATAGTAAACTCATAACTCGATCGTGTACGCTCTCTAAGCTATCGTTTAGTAAAACACTTTTACTTGATAACCCTTCTGTGAGATTATTCCGAATGAAACATGGAAAACTATTATCCTTTTTATCTCATAGTTACCATAAAACTTCCAATAACCTCTCACTCAATTCGGTTATTAGAGAAAAAGAATAATTAATTATCATATAATTAATATGTTATAAATAAATATAATAACCAACTTATCATATTATATTTATAACATATAGTTTTAATATTTCATCATATGAAACATATAAACTATAGTTCTTTTTTCTATTTTATGGTATTTAATATAAATCATATTTTTATATTAATTCCTCCAATTAATGTATCTAATACATCATATCAATTATATCACATATAATTGAATTTCCTCTTGTTAATTTGAACACTTTAAATCAATCTAAAATCTAATTCTCAATCTGAATTTATTGAGCTTCCAAGGGGACCTCATGGACCTGTAGCTTGAAGCTCTAATGATACATGAATAACTAATTAAACTCTTTAATCACAAGATCTACCATTCGTTAACTGTTGGTCATTCCACTAAAGATCGACAGCTACACTCTTCGCACTACAGATATATTTCTGTGTCCATATGACCAATCAATAGTGCGATGATCTTTCACAAATCGTTCGTAGGTACAACTGGGTCAATTCACCGTTTTGCCCCGTGTAGTTACATCAACTCCTTAAGTACTATTAATTCCTCTAATGAACAATAAGTCATAGTTCTACTATGATTAAGTCCTTTCGAGCCAATAAAGGGTGTGGCCACTATGTTTAGAACCCGGAATGAGCCCGTAAAGGAGAAATTTATCTACTTACCCCTACTTCAGGGAAGAAGTGAATTCCATCTTGTGTAGCTGAGTTCCCAGCTCCCCAATCAGACGAATCCCTAAAATGGTAGGCTTGTTAAGTTGGCAATCTAATCACTCTCACCCATACTAATCAAAGGACTACCATTATAGGCAGGAGTTCCCAAAACACTCGGGATTAAGGGCATGTCACCTATGGTTCTTTTGGTGAGATATAAATCTCAATTATCAATGTCTTTATATAAAGAGATGAAAGATTGGATAAAAGACGAGGTATGAGTTTCTACCCCATGTTTATACAATGTAACATTTATAGTTATGCTACTAGTGTGAGTGTAGTTTTTCTATCATGTGAGTGCAGGTTTTTCTATGCTTCTAGTTCTTGCATCTACCATGAATTTAAGCAATTGGAAACTAATGTTCATATTTACTTATGTGTTAATGATTTGGAAATGAAACAACTATTAGACACGTGCTTATTAAAACTGTGTTAATGTTTGTCTTGTAGCCCCAAGATGCTTATGGTTTGGAGAAGCTTGCTACAGAGGAGTTGTGCAAACATTATACTAAGGATTTCGGTATTGAGTGCCAAACTTGGAGGTTCCACAACATTTATGATCCATTTGGAACATGGAAAGGTAGATCCAAATGCAAGAAATGATTATGTTATCTCTGGACAATCATAATGTAAGATCTGATGCTATCGATTCATTCATACAGGTGGAAGGGAAAAGGCTTCTGCTGCATTCTGTAGGAAGGTTCTCACTTCTATAGACAAGTTTGAGATGTGGGGAAATGGTCTTCAAACAAGATCTTTCACTTTCATTGATGAATGTGTAGAAGGTGTCCTGAGGTAAGAAAGCTCAATTGCTGTAAATTCCATGTTTAAAATTTGTTCTTTCTTGGATTTGGTATAATCTTCATCACCTCAAGAGTGTTCAAAGGTAGAAAGAGTTTGAGACATTTGGAGATACCCTTCGAGGACTTTGGGATTAGTTGGGGTGGGCTATGAACATAATGTAAAGGAAAAATAACCTTAGTTTAAGTAGTTTTTTGCTTATTGGTTTCAGTTCAACTCTAGCTAAGGAAAAATAATTAGTGTATATTTTGTATTATGAGCAACTTCTATTATATAAACTTTGAAAGGTTGGAATTGTATATTAAGTTTGTGAAGATGTGCAATATTGAAGAACAGATGACATATTTTCCTGATGTGCAACATTCTATAATATGTTTTTATAAGTTATTATTATATGTTGTTTGCCCATTTTTGTCTGCTTGCAAGAAGTCATGCTTTCGATTTGGATCAAATCTGTGGTGGATGGTGGAGAGACCATAATGAAGGAGCAATTTAAAGACTATTTGGAAAACACTATATAATGACAACAAGTGTGTGTACTTTTATTTATTTATTTTGGGGGTGGGGGGGGGGAAGTATATTTACAAGTTTTAGTTTGTATTTTATAGTTTAAAAGTAAGTTCTCGCTGGATCAGAATTTTAATTTTGCTATGTAGCACTTATGAGTTTTGGTAATTTGTTGATTACCTTGCTTTTAGAGTTAAATTATCATCTCAAATTGCAACTTATTATTATGGATTTGTGAAAGCAAACAATTAAGAATTTATTTTGTGCATGAACAGGTTGATTACCTTGGTTTTAGGGACATGTCGTTTTTAACTTTGTGATCGACATTAAAAATGGATTGGACGATAATTATATTGAATACACGGACAATAATTGAAAAAATGGACATGGTATTTACAAAAAAAAAAAAACGAACAATAATTGAAAAAAAAAAACGAACAATAATTGAAAAAAAATGGACAAGGATTCTAGGTTTTAATGTCGGTTGACAACCGACATTAAAGCTAGTGTTATTAAAGCCCTTTAATAACACTATCTCAACCGACATTAAACCCTTTAATGTTGATTGTCAACCGATATTAAAGTCCAGAATTCTTGTAGTGTGTTATCCTAATATACTAGTAAGTTAGAATGACAAGATACATTATAATTTTAGGGGCCGTTTTTTTTTTGGAATATAGATTCCCGAAATCTTTAGATGTCTGTAATTATAGATAGCCGGGATTGTAGATGCCCGAGATCTTTAGAAAGTCATGTTTGTTTCGTAGGGAATATGTTTTATGGATGCTGTGTTTGTTTTCAAGGATTTTGTGCATGAGAATATCTTAAATTTATGTAGTCTTCCAATAATGCCCATACGACTATTCATGTAATTTTCTCATTAAATTAATATAATTCGAATTTGTGTAACATATTTGTTTTCTTATTAATTTAAATTTATTTTTCTATGTTATTTTTTTTTCAAAAAATTAGTCTTTATTAATTTAATATTTTATTCTATATCACCAATAAACATTGTCACAATATTATCTATCAATCCCAAAGTACGCTGATCCATATTTACAAATAATATAAATATATTTTTCATAAATAAGCTTCGGAATATTAACAACATGAATATTAAATTTACCTGGTAAATGTCTCAAAGAATAAGAAAAATTTAGTTAAAAACTATCCTATCAATACTTTTTCAATAATAAATATAAATATAAAAATACATAAATTAGTTTACAACAAATTTATGTACTTTACAAAAACAAAATAATAATAAAAATAGATAATCTAATTGGTATATATATATATATATATATAATTACATAATCTAATTAGTAGGAAATAGAAAATAAAAAATTAATTTTCAAAAATTAAAATTTAAAATATAATTTGAAGAAAATGAAAATATACGATCTAATTTGAAGAAATTAAAAAAAAAAAAAAAAACCTAATCTAGTTTGAAAAAAACTTGAATACAAAATCTAATATTTTAACAAGAAAAAAAATAAAAATTTTCTATCTTCATTCTATTGTTGGACTTTATGTAAAAAAAAATGTTGATTTTTATATATTATGAAACAAACTTGAATAAAAAATTTGCTCTTTTAACAAAACTAAAAAATCAAATCTTTTTTCTTCATTTTATTGTTGGAATTTCTGTCAAAACAATTGTAGATTTTTTATACTTTGAAACAAACTTGAACACAAAATATAATCATTTAATGAAAAAAAGAAAAAGAAGAAAAAAAATTCAAATCTTTTATCTTCATTCAATCATTGGATTTTTTGTCAAACCAGTTATAGATTTTTTTTTTTTTTTTTTTTTGTGTCTTTTAGCGTAGAACTAGGTTTGGCTTAATTTTTATTAGAGCTTAAGAATTTATTAGAAATTTTTTAAAAGTTCAAAAAAAGAAAATTAAAAGTTTAAGAGAATTGATAGACTTCTAAAATTAAAGTTTCATAAAATGAAAGTCATATAGTAATAATAAGGTCTAGACTCAAGTCTCAACAAGAAGAACAAAAGTTCTTCCACAATCAAGATTTTTTTTTTCCAAAAAACATATACATACACAAATTAATCCTAATTATGGTCTAGTCTTAACAAAAAAAATGCAATAAAAAGAAAATATATAAACCTAATCTAAAGCACGTTCTATAGAAAATGAGAGACATTGAGACCTCCCATTTCACAGTAAGATCTCAACATAAATCTCATATAAAAAAAACAAAAGGATCAAAATCAAATAGACAACACCAATAACAAAAATGTGAAAGGTAGAAAAAATTAAGAAGGAAGTAAGAAAAGGGAATGCAAAATGGAGAAAAAGTAAGAAAAGGAATGTGAAAATACCTTGCACAAGTGTGAGAGAGGTTTAAAAGTGGCTAGAGAAAAAAAACATTGTGATGGTTAATTATATACTAATTAGGGATAAGGGTAAAGATTGTAATTTTACACGATATATGATAGTAGAGAATTTTGAAAACCCATCATTTTAAGGGGAATGGAGAAGCCTAAAATGGAGAGATTTTAGGAAGTCGGGTATTTTTGGATACCTCACTATTTTAAAATTACCGCAATACAAACAAAAAAAATCTAGATGTCCATATAAGAATAATTTAAGATTACTACGAAACAAACCATCTCTTAATATAATTGCATCATTTGTTTCAAAACTACTTTGAGAAAAGGGTTTTTCTCTTTAGTTTCTTTCATATTAACCATACTTAAATCTATTAGGTTGTTTATTCAATTGTCTCAAATTAAATAAAATCTTAGATAATATATCTTACTCTTTCATGAGATCGAAGAATCCAAAATCATAAACTCCTAATTTGTTGTAAAACAAGAAAAAAAAAAAAACTCTTTCGTCAAGCCTTATTCTCTTTTTTACTTTATGTTAGATGCCAGATTTTGGATAGAGAAAATGCACATGATCTTTATGTGACATCAACATTGAATTTGTTCGAAGGCGAGAAAAATATGGCTTGGAAAGAGAAAATCAGCACACGCTGAAAGTGAAAGAGTAGGGAAGCTAAAGAGTTTCCGAATATGATTCAAGTTATCTCATATGAAATTATAACGATGTACAGGATAATTATATAATCTACTGGACCAAGGGGTGTGTACGATTTTATGTTAGGCTAGGGTAGGCCTCGACCTTGACCGAGGACAAGCATCTTCCTTAGGCCATATTTCAGGCCTAAAATGATCACTTGGGTTAGGACATGCATAAGACATATCTCGTTACACATTTGATAAGGTTTGACCACAGTCGAGGCCGAACACACTGGCTTGGGTCAGTCCCTTTTCCTAGGCCCATTTTAGTTCTAAGTTGCCACTATTGACTCGTATCATGTTTTCTTTTTAACTTTGTCATTCCTATTTACACTAGACATCAATTATATCCTTCGATCCAAAATCACCCATAACACTTAATGTGAATGATACTTTTGACTATAACACATTGATATAACATATTTCAATTTCCTTTGCGTCTTATATATATAATTTTCGAACAATCACATTGAAAATACAACTTCTCTCCTTCTTAGGAACAAATTGTTAATTTCCAAAATACTTGTTTATTTGAGTACTAAACTTTTTAGAGTCAATTTTAGAATAATCATCCTGATAGAAAACAAATTAAACATATACAAAATCTCACATATTTTTGTGTACAAGCAAAAGTGATACTACATTTTATTTTAGTGAACAAATCAAATTATTAATTTCTTTATTTTTGACAATGTCGAGAACAAATCAATTCTTTTTTTTTTTTAACAATATATGTGAGGTGGGATATCAAAGCTCCGTTCTTGAAGTCAATAGTACATATTTGATGCCCGTTGAATTATAATCATTTTAACAAAGGAAATGTAATTTGAAATTGTAATTTCAGCCATAAAGAAATTATAAAACAATATGAAGTTCATAATATCAATGAGTTATAAGTTTGGGTTTGTTTAAATTAAAGTGAATGAAATCTCAATGGAATTGAAAAAGTTGCGTACCAGAATATATATATATATATATATTAATATTATAGGTCAAATATTCCTTTGGTTATTTCAATTATTCATATAACTTTACTAAGTATAAAAATTAATTAATATTTATTTTATAATTTTTTTCATAACCATATTGAATATCATGTATAATTCCATTGATTTAGCCAGACACGTGTTTATCAAAAGGTCAAATGAATCCCTCCAATTCCATCTAGATTCTTCGAATTTTATGACAATTTTTCGTGTCACAGATTTATGACTGTAAATAACAGTCATTAAATATAGAAAAATTAAAAATGTACATTTTTGACGAGAAAAGACGAAAATTTTGAAAATTTTGATTATTATGATAGTTTTTACGTATCACCA
Source organism: Benincasa hispida (assembly GCF_027475165.1). NCBI lineage: Eukaryota > Viridiplantae > Streptophyta > Magnoliopsida > Cucurbitales > Cucurbitaceae > Benincasa > Benincasa hispida. The sequence continues at coordinate 55,475,381 of NC_143480.1, read as the reverse complement.
ATTTATGATCCTCTAACTCAATTATATATTTCACTTTAACACAAGTTAATATATCATGATCACTTTGATTTGTCACACGAGACATTTTAAAGTGGTCATCTCGATTATAAATCGTACAATTAGTATATTAAGTACATAACTAGATATATCAAACCCAAGATGGATGATGTGTATATATATATATATTTTATTTATCAAGACAAAAAAGTATTTACAAATTAAAACTTTAGAAAATTCCTCATCACATATATTAATCAATTCTCCTTCACATTAAGGAAAGCAAAAAAGACCAAAGAAGATTTAAAGAAAAAAGTGTCTCAATAAAGCTGCTTGCCCACTAAGTTAAGCACCACACAACTTTAAAAGAAACAAAATCATAACATAATCATCATCTCCATACTTGCTCTCTTTACCCTTTTTCTTCAATTTTTATTCTTCTTCTACTCTCCTTTGAAACTCTTCACTGTTATTCTTGAGCTCTCTCTTGTGCAACATGGCCACTGGCCAATTGAGGAAGCTGATAGTTGAAGTTGTGGATGCTCGTAACCTCTTGCCCAAAGACGGACATGGAACCTCGAGTCCTTACGTCGTGGTCGACTACTACGGCCAACGAAAACGGACACGAACTGTAGTTCAAGATCTAAACCCGACGTGGAACGAGGTTCTCGAGTTCAATGTCGGGCCACCGTCGAGCGTGTTTGGAGATGTTTTGGAACTTGATGTGAACCATGATCGAAACTACGGGCCGACACGACGGAACAACTTTCTTGGGCGGATCAGGTTGAGTTCTACACAGTTTGTGAAGACGGGGGAGGAGGCTTTGATTTATTTTCATTTGGAGAAGAAGAGTCTCTTTAGTTGGATTCAAGGAGAGATTGGCTTGAGAATTTATTACTCTGATTGCGTTGCACCGTCGATTTCACCGCCATCAACGATTGAGGATGGCAATATAGTTAATACAATTGAGGAACCAACGATCGTAGAGCCAGAGCCAGAGCGAGAACCAAAGCAATCACCTTTGTTGGAACAACAAGGTGCTTTCACTTAACTTGAAAATTGATATTATTATATACTCTATTAACTTATTCATAATTGTCATTAAAATTTAAACCTAAAATGCTTTTGTTTTGGTATCATGTGTTTCTATCATCTAAGAAGTAATAAAACTTAGGGTAAAGTATAACAAATACCTTTAGATTTTATCATTTATTTTAAAAATACCATTTATACTTTAAAAAGTTACAATATTACTCTTTTAACTTTCATAAATGTTTCTAAAATACTCTTAGTATAAAAAGCATTTTAAAATTTTAAACAGAAATCAAGACTTATAACTATATGGTAATACCCTAGAATAATGTGATGATCCAAATTTTCACTCTAGATCACTACTATATCATTTCGAATATCAATTTTTGTTCAAAATTTTAAAGAATTTGTGTTCCAAAGATATTTTTAAAACGTTTATGAAAGGTCAAATGTAATATTATAACTCTTAAAAGTATTGAAGTATTTTTTTTATAAAATGACAAAATTCGAAGATATTTCTTATAATCTAATCTAAAAATTAATAGGATACAAACACATAAAAGCCCCAAAACCTTTCCCTGGAGTGAACCCTTGAAGGATGGAAAGGAAAAACTTTGAAATAATAACATTACAAGTTCTGATTACATAATTTTTTTAAATATCTTTCCATAAGTACTTTTTTCTTGTTAAAAAACACTTTTTTTTTTTCTAATTATCCAAAATCATTGAAGAACCTATACTAAGTACACTCCAAATTACTAGTTCTCCTCATATATATTTATACAAAATAAAATTTTAGGAAAAATACCTTTTTCATCCCTAAATTTTGGTCTAATTTCTATTTAGTGTCCATATTTCAAAATGTCACACATTTAGTCAAGTTTTGAATTTGGTTTAAATTTAGTTTTTAAGTTTCTAGATGTTACAATTTTATCATTCACATTTGAGTTTTACTTCAATTTAGTTCTTATGTTTCAAGATTTACTTTTTTATCCTCAATTATTTATTAAATACTCATTTTCTGTCTTTAGTATTAATTTAGGTTAATAAATTAAAAAACATTAAAAGAATTATAATTAATTAAGTTTCACTGTTTTTTTTTTATCATTTTAAAAATTAAATTTAAAATTTTATTTTATAATTATTTTAATTAATTAATAGAAATTGACATTAATTTATTGATAGTGAGTATTTAATGAAAAATTGAGGTTAAAAATGTAAAATCTTAAAACTTAGGAACCAAATTAAAACAAACTCAAATCTTAAAGATAAAATTATAACATATTGAAATTTATGAACTAAATTGAAATAATATTCAAAATTTAATGACTAAATATGTAACATTTGAAAATCTAAGGATCAAATAAAAACTACCTAAATATCGAAAATTATTTTTCTCTATATTTTATTTGAAAGTACTTTTTTCCAAATCATTTAAATACTATGTTACACGTTACATCATTTACCTACGGTAAATTAAACTCTTTATTGATATATTTATCAGAGGTCACCCAACAAAGTGATGAAACATCCACAATCGAAGGCACAACGGCTCCGAAAACAGAAACTTTGGCCGATAAGGCCACTGCATCTCCGACAACAGAAACTCCGATTATCGACATTAGTACTCCGACAGAAATTCCAACTCCCGTTGTCGAAATGCCGTCGTCCGAAAACCATCCACCACCAGAAGTGGTGGAGCAGAGGGAGGCGCCGGCAGAAACATCACCGGAAGATAACCAACCTCAAGTGATCCCACCAACGGAGTCAAAACAAAATACAGAAGTCAACTTTGCGCCACAACCAATTAGAAGACCAACGTCGATATCAAGCTACACATTGGAGTCAACTGAAAGTCAAACAATCGAACGGTCCGCATTCGATCTTGTGGAAAAGATGCACTACCTCTTCGTGCGAGTAGTAAAAGCACGGTCACTCGCCACTAATAGCCATCCGATCGTGCAGATCGAAGCATTTGGAAAACGGATCACATCAAATCCAGCCAGAAAGAGCCACGTGTTTGAGTGGGACCAAACGTTTGCATTCAGCCGCGATGCAGCAGATTCTGCCTCAATAATGGAGATTTCAGTTTGGGATGGCAAAGGAAACGACGCCGTATCACCATCCGACGTGGACCGACGTAATTTTTTAGGTGGCTTGTGTTTTGAGGTATCAGATATTCTACTGCGGGACCCACCAGACAGTCCATTGGCCCCACAATGGTACAGATTAGAAAGAGAAACAAACGACGTCGCTTTTGGTGGGTATTTAATGTTAGCCACGTGGATTGGTACTCAAGCTGACGACGCGTTTGTTGACGCGTGGAAGACAGACGCCGGCGGGAATTTCAACTCTAGGGCAAAAATTTATCAATCGCCAAAAATGTGGTATCTACGCGCCACCGTGATCGAAGCCCAGGACGTGGTTCCGATCACCGCCGTGAAAGAAGCTTCATTTCAAGTCAAAGCCCAACTTGGCTTCCAAGTATCCATGACGAAACCCGTCGTAACCCGTAACGGCGCTCCGTCGTGGAATGAGGATTTGTTGTTCGTTGCCGCCGAGCCGATGACCGACCACTTGATCTTCACCGTCGAGAGCCGCCGTAGCTCGAAATCTCCGACCGTCATAGGGGTTGTGAAAATCCCACTCACTGACATCGAGCGGCGAGTGGATGACCGGAAAGTGACAGCACGGTGGTGCACACTCGCTGGACTTGTGGATGAAAAGGGATCATCCTACAAAGGAAGAATTCAGGTGAGGCTGTGTTTTGACGGAGGGTATCACGTGATGGATGAAGCGGCGCACGTGAGTAGCGATTACCGGCCGACGGCGAGGCAGCTGTGGAAGCCGCCGGTAGGTGTGATTGAGATTGGTGTGATTGGGTGCAAGAATTTGGTTCCGATGAAGACCACGGCGGCCGGGAAAGGCTCCACCGATGCGTATTGTGTTGCAAAATACGGGTCGAAGTGGGTCCGAACTCGGACGGTCAGCAACAATTTTGACCCGAAATGGAATGAACAATATACATGGCAGGTAATATTATATTTAATAAATATTTGTAGCCCAAAATATTTCTTCTTTTTACATTCTTTTCCCCTAAATATATAAAACTTCATTCGATGAATTTAATTTTTCTTCTCATAAATTTAATTTTTTCTTTGCAACCATGAATTTAAAGTTTGTCCGGAAAGATTTTTTTTAGTACTATTTTAAAAACTAAAATCCGTTTGGCATTCATTTTGTTTTTAAAAATTAAGTGTGTGAATTTTACTTTTACTTTCAATTTTTTTTTTTTTTTTTATCTACTTTTGATCAAATGTTTGAAAAACTGAACCAAATTTTGATAATTAAAAAAGTAGTTTTCAAAAATTTATTTTTAATTTTTGAATTTGGTTAAGAATTTAATCATTATACTCTAAAAAAATATAAATTATTGTAAGAAATATTGATGAAATAGATTTAATTTCTAAAAACAAAAACAAACCAAATGGTTACCAAATGGGGCCTTAATTATTTAGGCCCCGTTTGCTAACCATTTTGTCTTTTGTTTTTTTTCTCGTCATTTTTTACATTGATTTGTATTTTTATTGAGTACAATTTTTTAATTCTTAGCCAAATTCAAAAAATAAAAATAACTTTTGAAAAACTATTTTTTTTAGTTTTTAAAATTTGATTTGGTTTTTTAAGTTATTGATAAAAAAAATAAATAACAAAGCAAGAAATTTGAAGCTAAAAATAGTGTCTATATGTTTAATTTTAAAAAAGAAAAATAAAAAATAAAAGGTTTACTAACCTTAATTTTTGGCTAACATTTATCATTTCGTGGTTTTTATTATAAATTCTTCTATAAATGGGATTCTTCTAAAATTAGATTAAGGGCTTGTTTAGAATAATTAGAGAAAAATATATTTTTCATAAAAAAAAATTGAAAAACTATTTTGAGTGATTGTCAAATTTCTCAATTTTTTTTTCTTTTCAAAATGACTTATTTTTAAAATTAAACACATGAAAAGTTAAACCAAACATATCTTAAATTACAAATTTAGTCGTTGAACTTTCAAACTTCTATCTATTTGATCTCCAAATTTTAAATTTTAAGATTTAAATAAATACAATTATGAAAGTCTAAGATTTAAATTGATATATTTATACAAGTGGTTTTAGTTGATACAATTATTAGTTTGGAGTTTAAATTGATACAACTCTAAAATACAGGATCTAACTTAATATAACTATTAATTTAGGATTTAAATTGATACAATCTCCAAAATTTAAGGATATAAATTGGTATTTATCCAAAAAATTATTTCACATAAAAATTAGTGATTTTATCTAACATAAAATTCATTTTCCGCCAGGTTTACGACCCGTGCACGGTTTTGACAATTGGAGTTTTTGACAGCACAGAAGAATCCAAAAATGGCGGTTCAACCGAACCGGACCTACCCGATTCACGAATCGGCAAAGTACGGATACGAATCTCCACATTAAAAACCGGAAAGGTATACCGAAATTTTTACCCTCTCCTCGTTTTATCCGCCGCCGGAACCAAAAAAATGGGTGAACTCGAAATCGCCGTCCGATTTGTCCGTACATCGCCGCCGTTGGACTTCTTACACGTGTACTCCCAGCCATTGCTGCCGTTGATGCACCACGTGAAGCCTCTCGGAGTCCGGCAACAGGATTTGCTCCGAAGCGCGGCGGTGGAGACGGTGGTTGGTCATTTTTCAAGATCGGAGCCGCCGCTTCGACGGGAGGTCGTTCTGTTTATGCTCGACGCCGAATCGCATAGCTTCAGCATGCGAAAAGTCCGTGCGAATTGGTACAGAGTCATCAGCGTGGCCGCCACCGTGATCGCCGCCGTGAAATGGATTGACGATACTCGTTCGTGGCGGAATCCGACGGCTACAATTCTCGTCCACATCCTGCTGGTGATTCTGATTTGGTTCCCTGATCTGATCATTCCCACTGTTTCGTTCTACGTGTTCGTCACCGGCGCGTGGAACTACAAATTCCGATCGCCGGAGCTTCTTTCGAGTTTCGATTTGAAGCTTTCAATGACGGACGTTGTCGAACGAGATGAATTGGATGAGGAATTCGATGACATACCGAGCACGAGATCGCCAGAAGTTGTACGGATGAGATACGATAAGTTGAGGGTGATTGGGACACGTGTACAAAGCTTATTGGGGGATCTAGCAACTCAAGGAGAGCGCGTGCAAGCATTGGTGACGTGGCGTGACCCACGCGCCACCGGTATTTTCACTGGAATATGCTTTGCGGTGGCGATGGCGCTCTACGTGGTGCCGTTGAGGATGGTGACGGTGGCGTTCGGGTTTTATTACCTCCGCCATCCAATTTTTCGAGACCGGTTGCCGTCGCCGGCTCTCAATTTCTTGAGAAGGCTACCGTCTTTGTCGGATAGACTAATGTAGGTTGTGTAAGAGAGTGAAGAAGCTTGAGGAAAGAATAGATAGGGGAGGAAAGATTTTTTAGAAATTATTCAATGTGATTGTGTTAAATAATGTTGATGATAATTTAACCAAATATTAAATTAGATTAAATCACAAAATTGGTAGATATGGTACTATTGGTTTTGAGAAAAATTTAAATTGAGTCCTTATAATTTGAGAATTTATAATTTAGTCCTTACGATTAGAACAATTTCATAAAATAATCTTTATGATTTGATAAAATCTCATAAATAATCTATACAGTTTGATAAAATTCTCATAAATAATTCATATGATAGAATATTGAATTGGAAAGAAAAAAAAATTGAACTCCACATATTTTAGAAGTCAAAAGCTACAATTTAAATTTCAAAAGAACTCAAGATTTATGTTTCTAAAATTCGTTGAAAGTTAAACACGTTTTAATTTAAGGTAAGTTATACTTGAATTAAGAATGATGATTAATTACATTTGAGTTTTATTTAGAACGAGAGTTAAATATATTAATGTATGGAGGTTTAATATGAGTTTCATGTCTTTAATATGAGAGTTATAGTTTTAGGGTTCGTTTAGATGGACTTAAGAATAAAAGTGTTTTTTAGAAAACTCATTTATATTTAAACATTTTTTATAAAAACTGATTAAAATACACTTAAAAATAGTTATCGAACACTTTAATTTCTTAAAAAAATGATTTATTTTTTAAATTATATACTTGAAAATGTACACCACACCCCTTAGAATTGTTCATGAAAATCTCTATAAATAGGATCGATCATTGTATTGTTTACTGTGGAGAAGTAAAAAACAAAAAGAATTCAAACAAGTAGTGGATAAAGTATTTTTCAAATAGAAGTGATTCCGTTTCTTCTGAAATATTCTTTGTTGATTATTTTATATTTTATTTATAAGCTTCATCACACACTCCCAACAAAATTGCAATTACCTCACAATATGTGAGAGCATATTTTAATTGGTTTCAAATTAGCAGTACTGCTAGGCTCCTTTTTTTAGGTAATTTTTCTTTATTTGATTTAATAGGAAATTATAAATTATATAAATAATGTATGAAAAGAAAGAGAAAAAAAAGATAAAAAAGAAGAAGAAAGTCATGTGTAAATTCATTGTTTTAATTGGAAGTTAATATATATAGAAAGTGTGTGTGAATAATCTAAATATTTCATATTTCTAAGTTAAGAAAAAATATATATGAACATGAAATCTGTTTTACGCAGTGGAACATTATTTTATAAGGTAAATTTGAATTTTGAATATATATATTTGAATTTAAATAGTAAACGTTTCACATAAAATTATAGAAAAATAATTAAATAGATAAAAATGATTAAAAAAAAAAAAACACAAAGATGATCCTTAAAACTAAAATTACATTAAAATAAAGTTGTAAATATTATTTGGTGTTCTTGAAAAGATTTATAGAGACAACTAAATTATAAAAAAAAATATTTAATAAATTGGGCCTTAATTATTGGAGATTCTCTTTGAAAACAACATTGTAGCCACAAATTTGCTGTAAATTGTGATGGCTTTACTGTAGGGAAGCGGAAGAGAACATAGGACCATACTCAAAGTTAATTTAGGAATTCGTAAAATACACATAAAAAATTTAAAATATCACAGAGATCGTATAAAAACACAGCCTACTGCAAATTAAATCCTAAGTTAAGCATACATTAGAAATAACAATTCTATAGAGAAAGAAACATAAATTCTTATCTCGTTTGAAGACTGGAATGAAATTACCAATTCTCCAATTGGGATTGAAATCAACTCCACCAAAATAAATATGGGAAGAAGGAGGAGAATTTGAGAGAGCTTTTCTATGTACGGAACACTTATGTGCAAAATCACTTACAACAACCACTACCTTGCATATGTTTTGCAGATATTTGATCAAAGGAGAGAGAGAGAAACGTGGGAATCATTCCACATTTTTGTTAATCCACTACGTGGGAGTTAACTTTTTAATTTAAAAATAAATAAATTAATTTAATTAATTAATTAAATCTCATCTAATTAATGATTTCATTTAGATCATATTTAAATGAAACATATCTCACATAACCTATAGTTTTAAGTCAATGAATTTAATTAAATCAAAATTAAATTAAAATAAAGTAAACTATTAATTAATTACCAAATTGAGTATCAAATATTTAGTTTAACCTACAAATGAATCATATTCAATTGTATTTCTCTCATAGCCTATAATTTTATTGTGCATCAAATACACATTAATTTTAACCTATAGTTTTAATATAAATCTAATTCATATTAAATTAATATTTAAACTCCTTCAAATATTTAATTCTCCCATAAATTAATTTTGAATCATATTCAAAATTTAATTTATATTATAAAGTTTAATTAAAATATAAACTTTATCTTATAATGTATTATATTGTTTTCTAAGTGAATTTAAACATTTCAAATTTTATTCAAGACATAGTTACATCAATTTCCTTTACGAACTAGGAAGGAAACCTTATGGACCTACAGATCAGAAGCTCCAACAATATGAGATTAATTGGCTAAACTCATTAACTACATTAATTAATATTCGTTAACTGTGGGTACACTCCACTAAAGACTCACAGTTGCACTCTTCTCTAATTTTCTCACTGCAGATATACTTATGTGTTCACAGATATAGATCAATAATAACAACTTAGTCCTTCACGAGTGTTCGTAATACCACCTGGGTCAAATTACCATTTTACCCCTAAGTTACCTTTGTATCCTTAAGTACCAGTGTTTTTCTAATGAACAACTTGCTTATGATTCAACTATTGAACAGAAAGCCCTATTGGGCCAGTGAGAGGGTAGGGCCCTTTGTTCAAGTCTTGGAGACAACACTTAAGGGAACACTCATCTACTTACTCTAAAGTCGGGAAGGAGTAAAATCCATCTTGTATTATTATGTTCCCAGCTCCCCACTCGGTCTTATCCCCAAAATAGTAGGATTATTGAGTCGGAGAACTGGTCATTCTCACTCATACAAATCAAAAGACAATCTCTCATGAACAAGAGTTCATAATACACTCAAGATTTAAACTAAGTAACTTAGATCATCCTATTGAAATAGAAACCTAACTAGTCAACGGAGTTGCATCTAGCAGTTACTATTTCGTGGTCCGGTCTTATGTAAACTTATTGCATAGGATACCTCCACCGCATATCACCTACACGAACATGTTGGATCATTGAATTTATATCAAATACAAAGTGGGTTGTATCCATTGTATCACTAAGATAAGGTACCCAGTCTATACCTATACTATAGAACTTTTAGGCTGTATCTTGAACATTGATCCCTGTATGTCTCCACATATAGTTCAAGACTCATAAGACATCATAGGATATTAGTTTACTGAATTTAGGGTTATTAAGACAAAACGCATACAACACAATCAATAACACTTATTGGAATAACATCGATAACTCTTTATTGACGGCAGTCAATTATTTACATTTATTATCTACGAGTTTTAGGATATAAAACCTAACAAACTCCTACTTGAACTAAAACTCTAGTTAGTGGGATGTACATAATATCAATAACCCAAAACGGTGGGAATGTTAAATAAATACAATAAACTAAGGTATCTATATACCCATTACACATCTCCCATTTACCCTAGATTATAAAATGTACATACCTCGTAAACCTAGACTCTCTAGATGATTCTTGAGCACTTTAGTCGAGAGAGCCTTCATAAATGGATAAAAAATGTTGTGCTCCAAAGTGATCTTTGTGACGATCAAATCTCTTCATTACATAATCTCCCGTATCAAGTGATACTTCCTCTCAATATGTTATCCCCATTTGTGGCTGCGAGACTCTTTAGAGTTGGCTATTGCCCCATTGTTGTCACAGAATTAGGTGATAGACAAGTCTATATTTGGAACTGTTGGGTTGTATGTCCTAAAACTCGCAGTTTGTAAAACATATTCTATTATTAATAAAGATGTTATTTATGTTTATTCAATAAAACTGTTATTGAATATGTGAATTGCACTTGTAAAGTCTAAATCCAATAAACTAAAGATCCATGGCTATTATTTGAATACATGAACTTTATGTGGAGACATAAGAGTGGATCAAGTTAAGTATATAGCCAAAACGGTCTATAATATATGAATAAAACTAGGTACCTTATTCTGGTAACACTATTGGATGCGGCCCACTCTGTAGTTGTTACAATTTGTTGTAAAGTGCTATAAACAAAGTGATCCTAATTCATTCATATATTGACATGAGGAGTGAGGGCATCCTATGCAATGAGTTTGCATAAGATCAAACTAAAAATTAAGTCACTCTTACTTTATAACATTGTTTACTGTTTAAAACTGACTATTTCAAATCGATGACTTAGGTAACTTGACCTTAATCCTGAGCTAACTATGAACTCCTGTTTATTCGAGATTATCCTCAGATTTGCATGGGTGAGGGTTGGCTCAACAGTGCCGACTCAATAAGCCTAAAATTATATCAAATGACACCTCTAGGGTTAGAGAGTTTATATAGCGCACTACTCTAAACCCTAGGGTCATAAGAACTACTCACTAGGCTTAGTAGCTCAAGTTTTCCAAATGTTTTCTTCGTTTGTTTTTTGGGAATGCAAATAACTGGAATCTTAGATGCCCAAAATTATATATATTAGGAATTATAGGAAGCTTGTATCTTGTACCATCTTAGCTTAGGTTTAATGCACTTTATTTTATTATCGCATTTTATTGCTTTCTTTTACTTTAAAGCAATTTTATTGTGTTCCTAGCTGGGGACATAGGGTGCAAGACAAAATTAACTCCTACCCATTTTTAGGGATAGTAGAGAGGTTGTTCCCTTAAGTGTTGACTCTAGGTCTTGAACAAGGGACCCCACTCTCTCATTGGCTCGAAAGGGACTCGGTTTAGTGATTGGATCACAAACCAATTATTCATTAAAGGATCAGTGGAACTTAAGGAGCAAGATATAATCTTGGGGGTAAAACAACTTTTGACTCAGCCGTTATTATGAACAACCTGTGAAGGGTTGACTTACTAATCATGGTTATATCAAGTGGACATAATATATCTTTAGTGATGGGAGTGCAACTATTGGGCTTTAGTGGAGTGACCCAGTAGTCAACGAATGATGGTTAATTAGGTTAAAGAGTTTAACCGGTTAATTGCGGATTGTTGGAACCCATGATCTGTAGGTCCATGAAGTCCCCCTACTAGCTCATATCGGACTAAACCTTAGAATAGTGTGACAAACGAATTTGAAGTGTTCAAATTCGATTTTTGAAGCAAAGCGTTAAATATATACGATATATTTAACCTAATGTTTAATTGTGAATTAAGCATAAAGAGAGAGAAAATGAGATATATTTAAATCAGATTTAAATATCAATATTATGAATAGTGATTCATATAAATTGGGATAAGTGTCGAATTTAATATTAATTTAAATTAATTAAATTGTTTAATTAATCATTTAATAATAATTTAATTTTAAAATTGATTATTAGAATTAATTTTTTAAATTAAATGGATTTGGTCAAAATTATATTATAAGTCAATTTATTGACTATTGATGTTTGAAAGTCAAAAAGTCAAATTTTTTTACTTTAGACTTTGAGAGTCAAACTTTGATCAAGTTAATGGAAAGATCCAACATTTGTGAGTGGGAAATGTCAACTTTTGCATGGCTAAGTGTTGTCTTTATTTGAAGACACTTATCCCACTAAATCTCACATTTTGAGTTAGTGAAATTTTGAGTGTCAAATTCTCATCAAACTCAAAGTTGCATGTTTGCATGTAATGGTCTTTAAAATGAGTGTTTAATGCTTTTGAAGTCTTCTTGGTCATAGTGGGTTTAGATGAGATGATGTGATAATCTCATCATTTTTTCTCTCAAAGCTTTAGTTTTTTTCTCTCCAAATTAGTCATTCACCAAATCCCACCATCCCGTTCTAAGGCCAGAGAATAGTCGGAAAGACTCTCGTGGTGGTTTACAAACCGTTCGTGAGGAGATTGAAGCTGATTTGGAGAAGATTTTCAAAGACTACAAAGGTTGTATTCTTTTCTCCTTTTACTTGTTTAATTGTATGCGTGCTTATCTTTATAATTAATCTAATTAGAGTACTTTAGATCCGTTTTTTCATCCGCTGCGCATGTGTCTGTTCCATCAATTGGTATCAGAGCATGCTTAAAGTGCTCAATTTTTGGTTAATTCATGCATATGGTGTGTATTGATTCATGTGATGAATGTTGTGCGTGCTAAAATGGATAATTTTGGTTTTGGCATCCATTTTTCTCTCTCTGGTTGTAATTATTATTGTAATTTCTCGGAATTTTATAGGCTTTATTGTGTGGCAAAGGGTCTGTAAATTTTCTAGAGTTATTAGAGTTAAAATTAGGCTGTAATTACTCGGTTCCGGCAAAGAGGACAATTCCAATTTGGTGAAAAAGGCTCACAGACCCAGAAAGCACTCCCATCTCAGTTCACGACCCGACGACCCGACCCGAAAGACGTCTGACTCGCGAGGTGGTTGGCTGATGAAGGTATTGTGTCCTGTAGTTTGTAAACAGTTTGTACGAACGCTTGTGATGTATAATATATGATATTTACTTCACTTCTTGATTTTGCTCATCTGAATATTTTATTTGCTTTACCACAAACCAATAAACTAAAATCCCTGGTTACCTTTATATAACTTAAGCATGTATGTGGTGACATACAAGTGGATCATGTCTTAAGTGATAACCGAAATGGTCTGTAGTATAGGGATATAGGTGGGAAACCTTATCCTGGTAACGTTATGGATGCAACCCGCTTTGTGGAATAGTTACAAGTGTTGTGGTTTGTCACAGATGATCTGATCCTGATCATTCGTATAGGGGACATGCGAGCGAGGCGTCCTATACAAAAAGTTTGTATAAGACCTGACCAAGAAGTGTTAACGTCTCGTTATATAACATCGTTCATGACAAAGACTTCACTTCACTAAGATGACCATAGATAACATGACCTCAATCCTGAGTGAGTTGAGAACTTCTACCATTGAGAATGACCCTTTAATTTGCATGGGTGTGAGTGGCTAGGCCGCCGACTCAAACCTACCACTATGAGGATTCATCTAATTTGGGAGCTAGGAACTCAGCTACACAAGATGGAATTCACTCCTTCCCCGAAGAAGAGGCAAGTAGATAGATAGCTCCCTTAAGGGCTGATTCTAGGGCTTGAACGATGTGACGCCACACACCTTCTCATGACCCGAGAGGTGTTCACACATAGTTGGACTATGTTGCATTGTTCATTAGAGGGATCAATGGTACTTAAGGAGTGAGATGTAACTATAGGGGCAAAATGATAAATTGGACCAGTTATACCTACGAGCATCTGTGAAGGGTTATCGTACTCATGATTGGTTATATCCGATGGACACAGAAATATATTTGTAGTAAGAAGAGTTCAGTTGTCGGTCTTTAGTGGAATGTCTGGCAGTTAACAGATGGTAAATCTCGTGGCTAAAGAGTTTAGTCAGCTATTCATGTACCGTTGGAGCTTTGAGCCATAAGTCCATAAGGTCCTTTTGATAGCTTGGATACAAGTTGAGAATCAGTTTTTGGGTCAGTTTGAAATGTTCAAATTGACAAGAGGGAGTTTGATTATATATGATATAATTGAACTGGTTAATTATATATGATATGGTTGACTAAATGTATGAGATACATTATTTTGGAGGAAATTGGATATAAATATGATTTATATCAAGTAGGGGAGAAAACACTATACATATATCATATCAAACTATAGGTTAAGAATAAAATATAATTATATTCATTATTTTATTAATTAGGCGGTTATGAGATAATTGGCCAAAGTTTTCTTCGGATTTGTGTGATAGTGGGAAGTTCAATTCATATCTTGTAACTGAAGAATAAAATGAAAATAGTTTTCATTTTGCTAGATATACGAAAAATCGCTCACTGTGTGAAAGCCTTGTATCGCTTAGATTTGAGAGCCTATACGATAGTGTCCGCCTTTCTAAACGATCGCACACCCGCGTTTCTAAATGATTGCTTACCTTTTGATAGACGATCGCTTAGATTTTCTACACGATCGTGTACCCTGACCTAAATGATCAAGCACCCTACTGTACGATAGTCTTCTCCTTTCTTCCACTTACTTGTTCATAGTACATGATTGTTTTTCCTCCTCCCCTCTACCATTTCCATCTTGGATTCTCATTTCGAGAATACTGAAGGCTTCGAGTGGTGGTGTCGTCCCCATTCGTTGTTGTTCGTGTGTTGCTGATCGTGTAGACGATCATGGTGCTGCTAGGTGATTGTTTGCCGGACGAGTAGGAACGAAAGGAGTTCATTCACGGTTAGACCGAGTTCTTGTGAAGAAAGTCTTCAACTGGTACGTTCTTTCAGTCTTTTGTATTTTTCTTTTAAAGCATGTCAGTAATTAGTGTTTTCAATGCATATCTATTTGTTAGAATGTATGTGTGGAAATTATGTCGCATTGAAATTAGAAAGATCCGCTTCCGCTCATAGTTATTCTTGTATAAGAGTTCCTTCAGAAGAAAATCTTAATAGACATCCTTTGAGCAGAAGCGGATCATTCCAAATCCCATTGAGAAAGAACACAAACAATTACAGTCTAAACGGAAACGACTATGCATAAACAGAAAAGTATAGCATGCTACTTATAAATGAAGATACAAGGGATATAGTATGCAAACCTTTGAAGAACTCTTCTTCAAGTATCCCTTGATCATTCAACAAATCATTTAATCAGCACGAACTCGAACACAACGATCAGAATATGATCTCAACGAATGTCTGAATGAACCTCGATCCCAATCGAGTCCAACTCGATCATCGAACGAAATTAGAACACCACCACAATGGTTACCTTGGTATTCTCGTTGTAAGAATCCAGGAGCTGTGGGCTCTATATGATTTTGGATTGAGGAAAGCAGGAGGTAGACGATCGAGTAAGTGGGAGATGAAAGTTGTCTATCGTATAGACGAAATACTCGATCGCTTAAAAGAACGAAACCTATCATATAGACTTTGCTACTCGATCGTGTATCAACGAGTAAGCGAGTAACTACCATATAGTAAACTCATAACTCGATCGTGTACGCTCTCTAAGCTATCGTTTAGTAAAACACTTTTACTTGATAACCCTTCTGTGAGATTATTCCGAATGAAACATGGAAAACTATTATCCTTTTTATCTCATAGTTACCATAAAACTTCCAATAACCTCTCACTCAATTCGGTTATTAGAGAAAAAGAATAATTAATTATCATATAATTAATATGTTATAAATAAATATAATAACCAACTTATCATATTATATTTATAACATATAGTTTTAATATTTCATCATATGAAACATATAAACTATAGTTCTTTTTTCTATTTTATGGTATTTAATATAAATCATATTTTTATATTAATTCCTCCAATTAATGTATCTAATACATCATATCAATTATATCACATATAATTGAATTTCCTCTTGTTAATTTGAACACTTTAAATCAATCTAAAATCTAATTCTCAATCTGAATTTATTGAGCTTCCAAGGGGACCTCATGGACCTGTAGCTTGAAGCTCTAATGATACATGAATAACTAATTAAACTCTTTAATCACAAGATCTACCATTCGTTAACTGTTGGTCATTCCACTAAAGATCGACAGCTACACTCTTCGCACTACAGATATATTTCTGTGTCCATATGACCAATCAATAGTGCGATGATCTTTCACAAATCGCTCGTAGGTACAACTGGGTCAATTCACCGTTTTGCCCCGTGTAGTTACATCAACTCCTTAAGTACTATTAATTCCTCTAATGAACAATAAGTCATAGTTCTACTATGATTAAGTCCTTTCGAGCCAATAAAGGGTGTGGCCACTATGTTTAGGACCCGGAATGAGCCCGTAAAGGAGAAATTTATCTACTTACCCCTACTTCAGGGAAGAAGTGAATTCCATCTTGTGTAGCTGAGTTCCCAGCTCCCCAATCAGACGAATCCCTAAAATGGTAGGCTTGTTAAGTTGGCAATCTAATCACTCTCACCCATACTAATCAAAGGACTACCATTATAGGCAGGAGTTCCCAAAACACTCGGGATTAAGGGCATGTCACCTATGGTTCTTTTGGTGAGATATAAATCTCAATTATCAATGTCTTTATATAAAGAGATGAATCATCTCGTGGTACAATCTTATACAAACTTTTTGTATAGGACACCCTCGCTCACATGTCTCCACATGAATTGTCAGGATGAGACCATCTGTAGTAGTTCACAACACTTGTACTACAAAGCGAGCCGTATCCATAATGTCACAAGGATAAGGTATCCCTCCTTTATCCTTATACTACAAACCTTTTAGGTTATTACTTAAGGCATGATCTACTTGTATATCTCATATACATGCTTAAGTTTGTTGGGGATGATGTTAAACTCTCGTGTCCTGTAGTTTGTAAATATAGTTTTGTAGGAATGCTTGTGATGTATAATATATGATATTTTCTTCACTACTTGTCTTTGAACATTGGATGTTTTATTTGCTTTACCACAAACCAATAAACTAAAATCCCCGGTTTTCATTATGTACCTTAAGCATGTATGTGGTGACATACAAGTGGATCATGTCTTAAGTGATAACCAAAATGGTCTGTAATATATGGATATAGAAGGGAAACCTTATCCTGGTAATGCTATGGATGCGACCCGCTCTGTGGAATAGTTACAAGTATTATGACTTGCTATAGATGGTCTGATCCTGATCATTCATGTGAGGACATGCAAGCGGGGACATCCTATACAAAGAGTTTGTATAAGACCTGACCACAAAGTGTTAACGTCTCGTTATATAACACCGTTCATGACAGAGACTTCACTTCACTAGGATGACCATAGATAACATGACCTCAATCCTGAGTGATTTGGGAACTTCTGCCTTTGAGAGCGGTCCTTTGATTTGCATGGGTGTGAGTGGCTAGATCGCTGACTTAAACCTACCACTTTGGGGATTTGTCTAATTTAGGAGCTGGGAACTCATCTACATAAGATGGAATCCACTTCTTCTCCGAAGCAGGGGTAAGTAGATAGATTGCTCTCTTAAGGGCTGATCCCCGGGCTTGAACGATGTGGCGCCACACACCTTCTTATGGCCCGAGAGGTGTCCATACATAGTGGGACTATGTTGTATTATTCATTAGAGGGATCAATGGTACTTAAGGAGTTAGATGTAACTATAAGGGCAAAACGATAAATTGGTCCAAGTGTACTTAAGAACATCTGTGAAGGGTTATCGTACTGTTGATTGGTTATATCCGATGGACACAGAAATATATCTATGGTAAGAAGAGTTCAGTTATTGGTCTTTAGTAAAATGCCTGATGATGGTGGATCTCGTGGCTAAAGAGTTTAGTAAGCTATTCACGTACCGTTGGTGCTTCGAGGCATAGGTTCATAAGGTCCCCTTGGTAGCTTAGTGGATTCAAGTTGAGAATCAATTTTTTGGGTCAGTTTGAAATGTTCAAATTGACAAGAGGGAGTTCGATTATATATGATATGATTGAACTGGTTAATTATATTTGATATAATTGACTTTATGTATGAGATACATTAATTAGAGAAAATTGGATATAAATATGATTTATATCTAGTGGAAAAGAAAACACTATGGTTTATATATGATATTAAACTATAGGTTAATGAATATAATATGATTATATTTATTAATTTAATTTGACAATTATGGGATAATTGTGCACGCCTTCAAGGCTCGACTTGTGGCAAAGGTTTATACCCAGATAGAGGGAGTCGATTATGAGGAGACTTTCTCACCTGTTGCCATGTTAAAGTTGATCTACATCCTCTTGTCCCTTAGGAATCAGTGGTACTTAAGAAGTGAGATGTAACTACAGGGGTAAAACGATAAATTGGCCCAGTTGTACTTACGAGCATCTGTGATAGGTCATCGTGCTCATGATTGGTTATATCCAATAGGCACAAAAATATATCTATGGTAAGAAGAGTTCAGCTATTGGTCTTTAGTGAAATGTCTGGCAGTTAACGGATGGTGGATCTCGTGGCTAAAGAATTTAGTCAGCTATTCACGTACCGTTGGAGCTTCGAGCCATAAGTCCATAAGGTCCACTTGGTAGCTTGGATAAAGTTGAGAATTAGTTTTTGGGTTAGTTTAAAATGTTCAAATTGACAAGAGGGAGTTCGATTATATATGATATTATTGAACTGGTTAATTATATATGATATAATTGACTAAATGTATGAGATACATTATTTTGGAGGAAATTAGATATAAATATGATTTATATCAAGTAGAGGAGAAAATACTATAGTAGATATATGATATCAAACTATAGGTTAAGAATATAATATGATTATATTCATTTTTTAATTAATTAAGCGATTATGAGATAATTGGCCGAGTAATTCTCCGGAATCATGCGAAAATGAGAAGTTCGAGTTCAGTTCTTGTAACTGAAGAATAAAATGAAAATTATTTTCATTTTGCGAGACATGAAAAAGAACGCAAGAAAAATCGCTCAAGGTGTGAACCTATATGATCACATAGCGTTGAGAACCTATACAATAGTTCCCATCTTCCTAAATGATCACACATCCGTGCATTAAACGATCGCCCGCGATTTCTAAATGATCGCTTATGTTTTCTATACGATCGCTTAGTGTGCCGAGTAGACCTAAACGATCGTTTACCTTTCAATAGACGATTGCTTAGCTAAACCTATACGATCATGTACCTTTTTCTAAACGACAAGCACCCGACTATACGTTAGTCTTCTAGGATCTCCCACTTACTTGTTCGTACTACACGATCGTCTTTTCCTCCTTCCTTTACCAATTCCATCAAATTTTACCCTTTGTATTTTCACTTCGAGAATACCGAGGGCTTTGAGTTATGGTGTCATTCCCAGTTACTGTTGGTTCGTGCGCTGCCAATCGTGGTGCTGTTAGGCAACTGTTTGTTGGGCGATAAGGAGCGTCGAGGAGTTCGCTTTCACTGGACTGAGTTTGATTGAAGATTGTCTTCAATTAGTACGTTTACTCGGTATTTTGTATTTTACTTGTTAAAACATGCCAGTAATTAGTGTTACAATGCATATCTGTTTGTTAGAATGTATGTGTGGTAATTCTATCACAATGAAATCAGAAAGATCCACTTCCGCTCATGGATTATCTTGTTTAAGAGTTCCTTCATCGATATACATGTTTAAATTACATAAGATCACCTCGGATGGGAGTAGATATTGGGGTTGATGCCCTAGATCTCGTGGGTCCTGTAATTTATAATTTTAATGTACAAACAATTTATTTATTTAATAAAATTTGAGGTATTTTATTCGACATTTAATAGCACTAATCCATAAAACTAATAAACAAACATCCATAGTTATCTTCTATAGCTTAAACATGTATGTTGAGACATACAGATGGATTGTATTTAAGTGATATCCTGAACGGTCTATAGTAGATGGATACGGCTAGGTACCTTATTTTTGTGACACTACGAATACGGCCCGCTTTGTAGATGTTACAATTGTTCTAAAGTTTTATAAATGATCTGATCCTGATTATTGAGACATGTAAGAAGGGGTGTTTTATACTAAAGGGTTTATATAAGACTGGACCACAAAATGAATAGTCTCATTATATAACACCGTTAATATTAGAGACTAACATTTCACCAGGATGATCATAGATGACATGACCTGAATCCTATGTGAGTTGTGAACTCTTGCCCATGAAAGTGGTCCTTTTATTTGTATTGGTGAGAGCGGCCAGATCACCGACTCAACCTACCATTTTGGGGATTCTTCTGATTAGGGAGTTGGGAACACAATTACACAAGACAAATTCACTTCTTTTCTAATGTCTGTGTAAGTAGATAAATTGCTCCCTTAAGGGCTGATTTCGAGACTTGAACAATATGGCGCCACACCCTCTTTTGATCCGAGAGGAGTTTGGTCATAGTTGGACTGACTTATTGTTCATTAGATGGATCAGTGATATTTAAGAAATTAGATGTAACTATAGGGGCAAAACGGTAATTTTGGCCAAGCCGTAGTTTCGAGCAATTGTGAAGGGTCATCGTACTGTTGACTTGGTTATATCTAATTGACACAAAAATATATTTGTAATGGAAAGAATGCAGCTGTCGTTAAGGGCAAATTGTAATACAAACTGACTATTTTTGTAAAGAAACTAAAAGCTAACTAAAATAAAGATAAGGGCAAATTGTAACACAAATGTACTATTATTGTTAGAAGAGAGTTGACAGAAAAAAGAATTCTTGTTATTAGGTTTAATCTTATCATTGTTCTTGAATCATTTATTAAAAACTCAACATCCCATAATTCAATAAGGGGGGAAAAGATCCTTAAAGACCCATATAGCTAATTAATATGAATCACATCAATAAGCCCTAATCTAAGCCAAAAACCCTTCCACATAGTATTTATCATGTTCTTTTGTTAGATTGCTTTAAGGACATGGGTTATCATGATCATGACATTCAAGAAACACATTAGAGTAAGTTTCAAGAATGATTGAATGAATGTTCTAATTAAGAATTTCAAGAGTTAAATTCGGAAAAAGTCCTAATTAACACAAGAAAGCTTAATTTGTAAAACCTATTTCACAATTATGCAATAGTGCCAAGCAAGAATTATATACAAGAATTCAATGGAATCAAAGCATCAATTATCCTCCATTAATTTCTATTCAAATTTAGCCTAAGAACATTCAAGAATGAAAACAATTCAAGAAAATATACAAAAAAAAAAAAAAAAAAAAAAACTTAAAGAATTAAACCTAGAATTAAGAATTCCCAAGAAATAGAATTACCTAGCCATAAAAATGAGAAATCTTGAAGGAATCCTTAAAAGTATGATGAATTCTATTAAGCAATTCACTAGAGAATTGAAAAATTTGCAAGAAATCTATCATACAAACACAAAATTGAGTAATTTTCTCTTTATTTCGATCTAACCTCTCTCTAAAAAATATATATATATTTTTCTCGTTCTTCCCCCTGCTGAAAATGAAACAACTGAATCTATATCTGTAGGTGTAGCGTCGCGACGCCAAGGCTAGCATTGCAACGCTAAATCATAAAAAAACCAAGAAGCGTTGGGCTAGGGTCTTGATAGCAAGATGTGCAAACGCACGAACGATTCCGTCAATCTCCAGAGTGTTGCAACTCTGGGTTAAGCGTTGCGATGCTGCTCTATTTTGTAGCAAATGGGTGCATTATGTCTTTAAGTGTCGAGCTAGCATTAGGCTTAGTGTTGTGAGGAGCGTTGCGACGCTCCGAGTATTGCTGAAGTGTGTTGAATTATTCCTCTTGAGGGGCAAAGTGGTAATTTGTCTTGGATCTTCTTCTTAAGTGATTCTTTGGTGTCGTTTGGCTCGAATTAGCTCTAAATCCTTCGAAATAATTCCGTTTGTTTCAGGATTGGAATTTACCTATCAAAATAGACATTTTAAGTAAATAATTGAGGGAATTAGTACAAATAAGTTAGCTCTTTACAAGACCTATCAAAATAACCCCAACTTAGATCTTTGTCGTCCCGTGTAAGTAAAAAATAGAAGTATGCATACATTCAAGCAAACACAGATTGTTTATTGTTTATTCTAAGTTTCATTCATTAAACTGATTTATTCATATTGGCACATTTTTATCCTCACATTCAAATGGTCAATACATTCAATTGTCTTATACAATAAATTGATAATCATCTCTTTTCCCAACAATCAAGGAAGTAAAGATATAAGCAAGCATTTAGAAATTTAAAGTTTTGCTAACAAAAGGTTGAAGCTTATTTTGAAAAGAAAAAGTCTTTTTCTTGCAAAAACATGAAAGAAAATACTAGCTAGTTTTAGTTTACTTAAAGGCCTAAATTAATAGAAATGAGACATCTAACTCTCAATTCATCTTCACCCTACACTGGCTCGGTTATCTGTTTAGGATATACCTAGCTTGCATTAGAAAGAGGCAATTCTTTTACAAGGGTGCCTAACTGAAGGAATGATATATCAAGCAACGGAAGACTACAGAATCAATAAGCACTTAAACTACATTTAATTTGAGTTTTAAGCATGTTGTACATATGATATTCAAAAGAGGGTTTGAAACATATATTATCTTTGAAGATATCTTTCAAAAATTCGACTGAGATCTACTAAGAAAGAGCTTGAAATAGCAAGAGGACTACCACCAAGATCTTTTCTATTATGCTTAAGTTAGAATGTGTGGTGGAAACACTTGAACAAGTTGAATTGATGAATAACGAGAGTAGAGTTTTCAGGTTATCAATTCAGAAAATATATTTCAACATTCCCTCTGATCTTCATGCATGGAGCTTCAATATATAGGTAAATAACATGCAAATATATAGGGTTGTATGGTGGGCAGCTCCAGCTTGAAGATCATCACCAAAATTAATTGGAATTTGATGATATTCCATCAATCATGTTAATGGGTTTTTCCTAAAATTGGAAAAACTCATTAACTTAAAATGATTTCAAAAATAATTTTATTTAAATTAATTTTATAAAATTAATTCAAAATAATTAATTTATATAAAACCACTTTTTAAATGATTTTTAATTAAACTTTTTAATTAAAATAATATTAATTTAATATCTAAATATTAAATTAATAAAATATCAATATCACCAATAAATCAATTTTATATTTAAATCATAATTTAAATATTAATTGATTTTCTAATTTCGTTTAATTTCGATTGAATTAAACGTTTATAAGTGTACCATATACAATCAATCGAAAATCCTAAAACTTGAATTTGAACATTTCAAATTCATAACCCTAATTTCATACATCAATACTCAATTTTTTATTCCAATTTAATGAGCTAGTAGAGGGACCTAATGAACCTACAGATCATGAGCTCCAATGATCTGTAATTAATTCGTTAAAACTCTTTAATTGAATTAATTACTATTCATTAACTATCAAGACATACCACTATAGCTCGATAGTTGCACTCTCCTCACTATAGATATATTTCTATCCATATAAACCATAATCAGTAAGTCAATCCTTCATAGGTCGTTCATAATTACAACTGAGTCAAAATTACCGTTTTACCCCTATAAATACATCTCGTTCCTTAAGTTCTCATTGACCCTCTAATAAACAATTCGATTCATAATACTACTTATGAATCATGTCTTTTATCTATCATGAGAAGGGCGGGACCCCGATTGTTCAAGACCTAGAATCAGTACTTAAGAGAACAACCTATTTGCTAACCCTAAAATGGGTAAGAGTGAATTCCATCTTGCACGACTATGTCCTCAGCTATTCATCCAGTCTTATCCTCAAAATGGAAGACTTATTGAGCAGTATTATCGGACTACTCTCACCCATGCAGATCAAAGAATAATCACAAATAAACAAGAGTTCATAGTTAGCTCAGGATTAAGAACGAGTTATCCTAGGTTACCTTAAGTATGAAATGGTCAGTTTTAACAATAAACGGTCGTTATAAAGAAAAGTAACTATTTCGTGGTCCAGTCTATATGCAAACTCATTGTATAGGATGCCTCAATTCACATGTCTTTACATGAATGATCTACGGATCACATCATTTGTATTACCTATACAAAATGAGCTGAATCCAATAGTGTTATCAGGATGAGATACAAAATTTCATCCATATACTTATCGACCATTTAATCTATATACTATTAATTTGATCATGTTTATGTCACCACATAAAGTTAAAGTATTCATACTATAGTCATGGATATGTTTATTGGATTTTCATAATAGAATGCAAAGTCAACAACTTTATTGAATAAAATACTCAATAATATTTTATTGATAAATAGAATGTTTAACACAAAATTTACTAATTGCGAGTTCTAGGATATTCCCAACACTAACTTACATTGGAGTGGCGTGCGGCATTGGTGCTCGAGTCACTGAAGAAAAACGGAGAGACGAGAGACGACTGAAAAAAATGGCAGCGACGAGTTCCACCACGAGATGGAAGAAGATAGGTTTGGGGGGGGCTTTCCAAGGGAGAGAGGGTGTGTGTCAATTAAATTAATTTTTTTTATTTCTCTTTTCTTAAACTCCTAACACTTACACACACATGCGCACATACACATACACACACATATATAATCCAATTTTCTTTTCTCCCTTAAATTTCAAATTCCTTTAAATTTCCAAAATCCTAATTCTTGTCCTTTTATTTATTTATTTAATATACAGGAAAATTATTTCAAATGGTAAACTGTTGAAAATATTTATAAAATATAGAAAAATTTTAGAACTATCAATGATAGACGCTGATAGACACTGATAGACTTATATCAGTGTCTATCATTAATAGTTCTAAAATTTTGTTATATCTTGTAAAGATTTTGGTTTATTTTTCTATATTTAAAAACAACCCTACATATTTTCTTTTTAAACTTCAAATCCAATTTAAATTCCTTCAAGCAACTACCTTCATTGTTCATGATATAAAAGCTCCTCAATTTCCATGGCCCATACATATGTCCTCTTCATACAAGCAATGTCTCCAAAATCACAAAACCAAATTAACTATCTCCAGCTTCAATTTACGGTCGATTAGTTTCACACTCCCCTAACTAATTGAGCTCATTTCCATACGACCTCCACGTGGTGATAAAACTCCACCAACTCCCTCATACCTAAGACTACGTCAAAAGCTTGAGTGCCCGAGTCTATCACCTACACTTGGCATTCCTTTTACTAACAAGCATGGCTTAACAGTCCTGATTTTAACTTAGCATGCTTAAAGAAACTGAAGCTACAAATAAATGCGAGAAAACATAATCACAATTAACATCATAATATAAGGGTTTAGAATGGAGAGAGTACCATTTGCCACTGCCTCGATCCTTTCGACCTCGTGCTAAGTCCTAGCATTTACCCCGTCCGCTGTTGTTGGCTATCTAAATCCCTCCGGCTTGATCCTAAAGGTTGATCCCTACCACCTCCAATAGGACTACCAAGGCATTTGTCAACCGTATGCCCCTCTTGCTTGCACCTGAAACATACTCCCTGATAGAGTATATTAACATGCAACGGAAGAAATCATAATCAATAAGCACTCTAGTTACACTTAATTTGAGTTTAAAAATATGAATAAACCAATTTTCAAATGAGGGTTTCAAGAGCTCATTATCTTTGATGGAAAACTCTTCAAATTCTTGCTCCTCTTCACGGATTTGGCCTCCAAATTGATAGTAAACCATCACAATGATCTTCTCTACTTTCCTCTAACTCGAATTGTGTAGTGAAAACACTGAATGAGGTGAATTTGGATGAAAGAGAGAAGAGGGTTTGTGGGAGAGAGCTTCAGAAATTTTCAGATAATTCCAAAGAACTCAAAATTCTCTTCGAATCTCAAAAATTGAAAGTCTTTTAAACAATCAACTCATGCAACTACTAACACATTCAATCAAATGACACTTCAAAAAGCATTTGTGATGGGCTAGGTGTTTATTGGATTAATCCACTATACAAATTTATTTTTAAATTTAATTCTTCAATTTAATTTAACTTTCAACCAAATTAAATTTAATTAAAATTCAAATCAGAATTTGAAATTCAAAACTTGAAAAATGTTTAATTTAAATAAATAATTAAACAAATTTAATTAATTAAATAAATAGTAATTTAATATCAAATATTAAATTCATCAAACATCTAATTAATACATGAATTCTATTCATGTTTAATCAATATTTAAATCATCATTTAAATATATTAATCTCTCTGATTCCGTATAATTTCGACAAAATTAAACGTTTTAATTATATTGAATATAACTTCAAATTCAAAACCCTAATTTTGAATTTGAACATTTTAAATCCGCTCAATTTACTAATCCAAGAAGTAATTTTACAAGCTAGTAGAGAGACCTTATGGATCTACAAATCATGAGCTCCAACGATGTAAGATTAATTGGCTAAACACTATAGACGTATTAATCAATATTCGTTAACTATCGAGACATACCACTATACCTCGATAGTTACACTCTCCTCACTGTAGATATATTTCTGTCCACTTCATAATCAGTAAGTCAATCCTTCGCAGATTATTCATATATTTCTCTACCAAATCCAAAATGGTTTTTGTTAATACTATTCCTTTTACTTTAGATGAAGTCATCAAGATTTTAGCCCCTATACTTTGCTTTTGGTTTTAATTTGGTCATATATTGTTATAATAAAAATAATTTGATTTTATAATTTAATTAGATATCTCACAAATCTTCTCTAAACTATTTTGTCAAGGTCCACTTTCTTCTTCTAGGTTGAAAACTTTACATTTCTAAATAACTGAGTTTTTTTCACATACCAACCTTATGAGTAAAATAAATTTTAAAAAAAATATCTAACCAGCAGTTACTATATCAAACTAGAAAAATAATGTTAAGTGTAACTTCTGAAAATTCAATAATTAAAAAGTGGTTTATTAGAGAAAATTCAAGGAGTACTAAAACCAGTAAAGTTCCCTATTACTTTCTCTACTCAATCCTAAACTATTTAACAAACCATCAACAAATTTAGAAATATATCAAAATGATTTCAACATAAATAAAAAGATGTGTCACATGTTCAATATTATGATAGAGACAAGGGGAGGTATATAACTAAAACTATATGGATCATTAAATTGAAATTTAACAAAACCAAGAATTGAAAATTATACCATAAAGATGGAATTTCGATTGATAATGTAACTATGATTATTACATGCATACTATAGCCTATTCACTTAAGTTTACCTCAACTTTTTCAATTATGTAATTGGTATATAACTAAAGATGATCTTAGGTCGTTGGAAATGTTATTATTGGAAAGAAATCTTTTCTTGCCAGCAATAAAATTCAAATATCATATTATGACATAGAACGGCTTCTACGTGATTTAGGTTTATGATATAAATTTTTGTATGTCGTTTTAGAAAGAATATAAATAACTAGAAGTTTGCACACGTTGCAGTGAATATTATTACAAAACAGTTTATAACAAATGGCAAAAGTTTGAGTTCATTGTTGATCTTGTCCCTTACAAGTTATTTGAGATTTCTAGTCTGTGATCGAGTTTTTTTTAGTACAACTAAATGATTGAGATTTTGGTTGGATGGTTTTGAGTAAATTAATCCTCATGTTACAATTGGATTCTAGATCGATTTTTTCTAGTACAACAATTTAAGGATAAGGGATTCGAATAGTTAACATCTTAGTCGATAGTATATTTCTTATCTAGTTGAACTACGCCCGTATTTGTCTAGTTCACTTTTAGTACTTAATTATTTTGTGTAATGATTTTGGGAAGGAGGAGTCTTTTTAGTTTGTAATAAAGGTTTTGGTGTATAATTTTTAGATGTCCATATAAGATTTTTTATTTTTATTTTTTTTGTCAAGTTTGCTTTTAGGGTTAGGGGTGGAATTTAAAATTTAGTTGGATTGTAAATAAATGTTTGATTTATAATTGCTTGTAGCAAAATTTATGTAGAAGTCTGCTTTTTAATTTTTCACTAGGGGGTAGTTTGTCAGGTTACCATTCTAATTTAGTTATATAATTTCCTACTTTTATGGCAATAATAACCATCTACATTTTTATTTCTATTACTCTACTTTTCTAATTATTACTGTTTAGTCGTGCAAATTATATCATTGAGATAAGAAACATTATTTCATTTCCGACCTCCCCTTGAGCGAAGATGATATCTCCGGAGTACTCTGTTATCGGGAATTTTGAGACCCATTCCTATTTTTTTCTTTCTTGAACTAATTCATCTTAGCAATTGGTAGGGAAGGTAAGGTCCCACCCCCCGAATTAGAGGATGTGACACAAATAATGACTCTCTTCGTCGGGATGTCAGAGAGACAATTTCCTATTTTGTGCGGAAGCTTTTTATAAATCATAGACTAAAACAGGTGAAATCAAGAGGGAGATCTCATCTATTATCTTTGTATCGAGCAGCTTTCCAGAAAGTTCTCTTTTTATGCAGTATCCAGATGGAATGAAGTAAGTAAGAGAAGCTCTGGAAAGGACTAGACTTGAAGAGTGGCTAACTATTCTTACCTTAGTGAGTGGAAACAGGCACTCTACTAAGAAAAAGTACTAAAAGTTGTAGAGTTGGTCATCTTTCATATCGAGCCATTAAAGCAATGTGTTGGTTTTGGATTGCCTCTTTCCGTCTTAGTTTAGGTTCATTACGGCAGTTGTTAGTTTCGTCTCTTTATCAATTAATTCGATATCGTTTATTTATTGCAACAGAGGCATTCTGAGCCAACTACTACGATTTCATGCGCATCTAGTGTAATGGCTTGGAAGTAAGCTACCTTGACCAGTAAGCAACCTTGACCATCTTCCCAAAGAAAAAAAAAAAGAATCGACTGATCAAACACTGTAGGGGCAGACTGCTCCACTCGAGGTTTGTGAATAAGTGATTGTCTGATAATGAGCAAGGAATGTCCATCTTTCTGCTAAATAGGATGTATTGAACTCATAATTCATTAGATACTTTTTATGAATGCCATTACATAAGAAAAGTTCAGAGTTTAAATTGATAACTTATGAAAGTTTAAGGTTTAAATTGATATAACGATTAGTTTATGGTCTAAATTGATACAATCCAAAATTCAATATTCAAATTGAAACAATTATTAGTTTAGGATTTTAATAAATTAATACAATCCCAAAGTTCAGGAATATAAATTAATATTTGTCATTTTTTTTTTATTATTTACAACAATGAATTTTATATTTGTGAAGAAACTACAATTTATATTGTTAATTTGAAATTGTAATTTAGTACCATGAAATTTTAGGAGACTCCTATACTTATATATGATATTTTTTCTACTTATTATTTTAGTTTTATGAAAGGTGAGTTTCGAGAAATTTCTCAATAATATTAACTTATTGACAAAGTTGAAATACTTTGACAAATTCAAAGTACTTTTGTGAGTCATATAACGCGAACTTGATTTTTCACTCATGATTTTCAACAAATTTTTTTAACGAGTGAGAAATTTTTTCCATAATTTAGCTTTACATTGATGTGAGAGAAAAATTACAAAATAAATAAATAAATAACTACAAATTTATTTTAAAATTAAAACCTACTTCCTACCATTTTTAGATAGGATTGTAGTTTTTAAAATAATTGTTGTCTGCTTTTAGAAAAATCAACCGTGAAAATATTTGGTAAATTTCAGCTTGAAAACTTGAAAGAATTTGTTATATTGTTTGGTAAATAAATATTAAATTATCTTGTTGTAGATATAATAATAAAATGGACCTATTATTAAAAACTATTTTTTTTTATAATTTATAATATAAATAATTGTTTAAAATGGTACATTTTATTTGCTCTAGATTAATTTTTAAATATTAAGGGAAATAACTTTATTTTTTAAAAAATAAAAATCAAGATGGTATAATTTGTAAGAGAAAGATTTAGGGAATTAGCCTATTATATAACTAATATTATCACAAATATCTTAAAAAATACTAATATTCCATAACTAGATTTTAACAGCATTTTGTAACATTTTTAACTTTGTGATATTATCTGCCATCTTTTAGTTTCACAATATTTTTAAAATAGAAAATATACAATTTTAAGATTTATTATCCATTATACAAGAATTTTATTTTTTGAAATATCATTAGTTACATTATCTCTCATCAGCAAATTTCGAAATATCTAATTCCTTCTTTATTAACATCATTTTCGAATTTAATTTCGATTAATAATCATTTAATGTAGGATATTTCAAATTAATGTTTCATTCATTTTATGAGATTTTATATATTTTCTTCTATTTTCCAGCTGAAAATCGATTATCTCTCCATTGAGATCTCAAGTATATGTCGAACATATCGATTATATACAGGAAAGTGTAAATATACATCTCATATACTATGGTTTAGTTTTTGGCGTGTTTACAAATATACTGGAAAATGTAAATATATATCACATATATTATTTGGTATATTAGACGAACAAAATGTTTTGTTCATGCACTTATCAAATATGCCCTGATTTATTTATTGCAAATTCAAATATGTAATGTTGTATATATCAAATATACCTTGTTTTATCCTTCGATGCTTTTTGTCGGTTCTTGCTTTCATTTATCATAGCAACAATTGTCAAGTTTTTGGATAAACTTTTGGTTTTGAAAAGAACACTATTTTGAGAAGTTCATAACCACAAGAAACTTTCTTTACGTACTTCTTTTGGTATTAATATTATTATACTTTATATATATATATAAGTGAATGATAAGACAGGTTGAAAAAGTAGATTGGGTCAAACTTTTGCGTAAAATAATAGTCCATTAAATTATTCATGTAAAAAAATAGGAAAATTTAGACAATTGTGTAACTAGACCAATTTATTTAGATTGTATGGGTAGAAAACCCTTTTTGAAAAATGGATGCGTTCAACTTATGAAAATAGAATTGATTAGGTGAGAAAGAAATAGATATGCAAAATCAAATTTTATTTTAAATTAATAAAATTAAAAATTAACAAATATATCTGATTTTAGGATAATCTAAAAGCTTGTAGGAAATTAATTTTAAAATAAGTGTGAAATGAAGGTGTTTTTAAAACTGATTTTAACATATTTAATCGCAATCTATTTTACCAAATACAACAAAACGGTAAAATAAAAAAAAAAAATTAAATTAAATCACTTTTATCTCTCTTACAAGCAATCTATGACGGTCGGATCACACTCAATAGCATTTTTTTTCCAAGCTTTCACCCCACCATTACCCAACATGATATTTGAGTTAAATGAATTTTTTCAAATGAAACTTCTCTTGTTAGTCCGAATGAAAATCAGTAGGCCCACGGGTCTCAACAAAGGGAAAATTGTGACAAAAGTCTTTTAGAGTGGGCTTTGTTGGGGACTTGGCCCAAATAAAGCCCAGCAATTGGTTGGGCTCTTTGTTGAATTTCTCCTAAAGAGTGGAAATTATCGACAACAATATCCCTAAAAATCCCTTTAATTTAAATTAACTATTTACATTACGAAGATTTGTTTTATTCTCTCTTAGATTCTAAATTGATTCCCATAAATCTTTACATATTAATTTACATGATCGAGAAGTTCAAACTAGGGTAAAAAAGTCTATAATCCTAAAAAAAGCAACATTATTAAAGGACGTCAATCAAAGACACAACAATGCAAAATACAAAAAGTTGAGTATTGATACTGATACAACGGTGACAAAGGTTCATAGGGAAGAAGAATCCTATAAATGCACTAACCATGCACCTGATTCATGACAAAGATAACACATCCTATTTTAAGAGCTTTTATTAGATTCCGCCCACTTGGAATTCTCCGTCGAGTTTGCATCTCTAATTTAAAGATTGCACAATCAACGCTATTGCATCTCATTATGTTGAAGATTATTGAAGAATACAAGGTATTTGTGCATAATTTTATTTTTCGACAATTATTTTCGAGAGTGTGCCAATAATTTCCAAGGTTGTGCGTCGAGGCGGTGTGAACTTTTAGGGAGAAACGTGAAAAGAAAAAATGAAGTATCATATACCCCATTTTCCTCTCATTGACCGTTTTGTGTACGGTTCTTTAACTTAGGAAAATCCAGCTACTGATTTTAACTAAGTGATTGTTTAAATTTGACCAAATGTAACTTTTACTTTGGATAGTTGAACAATCTTGATTAATGTCCATTAAACACTTTAATAAACTTTAATCAATAATTGCATGCTTGTAGCAAATCTATCTAATTCATCTTTCAAGTAGATGTGTTTCGTTTGCATACAGAACTAGCCTTAGATAAAAGGTCCTTTAAGATACATTTGTTACAAATTTAGTCTTTTAATTAAAACCAATTTAATCATTAAAAATTAAACTAATTTATAATCTCATTAGAAATGTGATCTTTGGTCTATGCGAATCATATTTTAAAACTATTTTAAAAAAATGATTTTAACCTAAGGTTTGCATACAATTATGAATTATTGATTTTAATTTTTATTTTATTATAACTTTTATAAAATAAATTAAATAAATTAAAACCATATAATTATATTAATTGACACCTTAGTAAAAATATAACATTTATAAAATAACCTAAAGTAGTGTCATGCTTCATGCAATTCCATTTCATTACTAAACTTATATAACACTTATATAATAAAACAATAAAATAATTAATAACATACATACATGCATACATTCAAACTATATATTATAACTCTTATAATATAAATGATGCATGGATATGTTATTAACGTATGCAATCATATATTATAACATTTATATTATATGATGCACGAGCATGCTATAAATATTAAATCATGCAACTATATATTCTAACATTTGTAATGTAAATGTTACATGGAATAAAGCATAACCTATGATGGAGTTTTTACTATATGGCATACATTATGACATATAATAATAAAAATAAATCATACATCATATGTATAATTTAAAAAAAAAAACAAGGGGTCGGGATTGGACATTTAAACAATTAATTAAATTAATATAACACTTATATTAATTTAATTAATTAAAAAAAACTAAATATTACAATAATAATTGTCAACCAATTTGAAACAAGTGAACCGGGCCTTGTATCGCTAAAAACGAACCGCCCACATCTGAACCGGACCCAAACCGCTCAAACTAAGTGAACCGCATGCGAACCAGTCAAGCCTAGAACCGATTCATCATTTCCGTCTCAGAGCATTGCAATGTTGTGCCTAGCGTTGCAATGCTACGAAAAGAATGATCCGCCTGCCCTTCATCGTAGTGTTGCAACGCTAGGGCATAGTGTTGCAATGATGTTGTACTGTCGACACTGTACAGACGCGATCTTCATTTAGCGTTGCAATGCTGTTGTACCGTCGATACTGTACAGTCGCGATCTTCATAAAAAATTCACCGAATTGGGCCTCATTTTATCAATGATTTCACCGAGAACAACACGCGTGACTCAACACAGACAAATACAGACTTGATCACAATTTATATGCCCAAAACATGGGCCTTTACAAACGAACTTGTAATAGAAAAAACGATAAACCTAAAAGGGTCAATCCCGAAAATATCCAATAATCGTAACCATTTACATTCTATACACATTCATCACATGAACAAAAATCCAAAATGCAAACCTACCATGACTGCAATTAAATTTTGGAAAATTACAAAAATTGGGACCAAAACCACGCTATGATACCAATTGAAAAAACTTGTGAAGGCCCTGAGTGGAAACGCGGATCGTCCCAATATTTTGGTTTTCACATAATCGAATTTTATAGAAAAAAAATTATGCATTCAAATTAAAATTTATTGCATGCCAAAAAAATGAGAAAAGGAAAATTAGGGTTTTTAGAAAACCTTACCTTTGAAGATCCGATCTTCTTCACAAATTTTCTTTTCTTTCCAAAGCGTCACAAACGAAGACGATCCCTCGAATCAAGATGACCACCACCAATTGGAGCCTCATGTATTCTCTTTTGGGATGAGAACCATAGGAGTTGTGTGAGCTCTATGAATTTTGGGAGAGAGAGAGTTTTAGAGGAGAAAAGAGATGAGATTCAGAGAATTTTTCTCTGCTTTCTGTAAACAAAAAGAAGAAGAAAAAATATCCCATTCACAACCACCTACTTTGATCGTGAGATGAAGAGAGAATAAAGGGGAGGAAAGTTATTTCCTTTAAAATTCAAAATTAAAATTAATAAAATAATAAATAAATTATATATATATATATATAACATATAACCTATGGTTTAATATTGTATCATATACAATATAAACTATAGTTTTAATTCTCTCATTAATGGTATTTAATATAAATCACATTTATATTAAATTCGATTATATGAATCTAATTCATATAATTAATATTTGAATCATATTCAAATATTTATTTCCTCTCAAATAAACTTTATATTATAATGTATCATATACATTATAGTAATTATATCGTATATATAATTAAGTAAAATTAATTATATCACATATATTTAATTCCCTCAGTTAATTTAAACAATTCAAATTAATCCAAAATTGATCCTCATTTAATCCCTACTGAGCTACATATGGAACCTCATAGACATGCAGATAAAGTTTCAATGGTACTTGAATAATTAATTAAACTTCTTTAGTTAAATTATTAAACACCCATTAACTGTCGGGCACTCTACTAAAGACCGGCTGTTGCACTCTTCGCACTATAGATACATTTTTGTGCCCACTGGATATAACCAGTCAATAGTGCGACGACCCTTCCCAAATCGCTCGTAAGTACAGCTAGGCCAAAATTACCATTTTGCCCATATAGTTACATCTAGCTCCAAATACCACTGATCCCTTTAATGAACAATAAGTCATAATTCAACTATACATTATTCAAGCCCCGGAATCAGCCCTTAGGAGCAATTTATCACTTACCTTGACGTTGAGGAATGAGTGAATTTCGTCTTGTGTAGCTGTGTTCCCAGCTTCCCAATAAGACGAATCCCCATAGTGGTAGGCTTATTGAGTCGAGATTTGGTCACTCTCACCCATACAAATCAAATGACCGCCTTCATAAGCAGGAGTTCACAACTCACTCAAGATTCAAGTCATACCACTTATGGTCATCCTGGCAAAATGTAAGTCTCTATTATGAACGATGTTATATAATAAGACTAGTCATTTTGTTGTCCGATCTTAACAAACTCCTTTGCATAGAACACCCCCGCTCACATGTCTTTACATGAATTATCAAGATCAGATCATTTGTAAAACTTTACAACAATTGTAAGACCTACAAAGCATGTCGTATTCGTAGTGTCACCAGGATAAGGTATCAAATCTTATCTATCTACAGACCATTTAGGTTATCGTTAAACATGATCCACATGTATGTCTCTACATACATGTTTAAGCTATAAATGGTAACCTTGGATGTTAGTTTATTGGTTTGTGAGTTTAATGCTACTAAATGTCAAATAAAACATCTCATATTGTATTAAATAAATGAATTGTTTGTACATTACAATTACAAACTACAAGACCCAACGAGATTTAGAACATCAACTCCAACATTTTTTACTTAAAGGATATTTTTATATGAGTTTATCATACATGTAGAATTTCATGCGTAACACTAACAATCCTAATTGTCCCAATTTTGAGAGAATAATAACTTGTATTTCTACAAATTATAAGTAACGTCGTCATTGACTTACCGATTTGTCTCAAGCAGTCCCGAGCCTTCTCCATGATCAAATATCTCTGCCAACAAATGTATATTTTTTTCCTCATGGCAGACTTTAAAACCCCCAAGGATTAATTGCTTGTATTTTGTAAGAGACACACCTGAATGTCCAATTATCTTCTTTTTCTTTTTTCCCATTTTATTCTTCCTTGTTTACACTTTTAGCTTTTCCCTATTTTAAAGGTCATTAAATTGAAAACAGATTGCAAATATTTCTATTTTAAGATTTAAAAAAATGGGTATATATATATATTATAATTTGATTATATTGACACTCAAAAAGGCCCAATTTTAATTAAATTGTATATATAGATATCGTTGAAGGTATTTAGGATGAACACGTGCAAAGGAGCCACTTTGCTATAAATCTAAATAAATCTAGACCTATTACAACCACTTTGTTATGTTGTACCCACTTCGCTATAATATAGTATTCCTATCAATCACATCAATAAATAGAAAGTGAACATATTTACGATGAACATAGCAAAAAGAAAATTGATCTTCGTTTGCTTGGTTATAAAAGTTTTTTAAAAAAATATTAAAATCGAGAAGCTGCATTGAAAATATTGAAATTATTGTTATGATAAAAGAATAATATAAAGGGAACAATGAACAAAGTAAAAAAATCAAATAGGAACACAACAAAATAGAAACTAACCAGGCAAAAGAACTGGAAGAAAAGTGAAATAGCGTAGGAAGGCTGTGAAGGTTTTAGGCTCCGTTTGGGATTATCGTAACTTTTAAAATAATTGTTGGTAGTTGTGCTTTTAGAAAAATCAGCTATTATAGGAAGCTAATTAGCATTTGGCAAATTTCAATTTGAAACATAAAAAAAGCATGCAACATCATCCGATAAGTTCATACCAAATTTGTTGTAGTTTAGCTATAATAATCGAATTAGACATTATTTAATTATTTAATTATTATTTTTTAGTATATTAAATTTTCATGAGTTATTTATTTAGGATTGCTATAGTTTAAATTACAAAGTACAAATTACATCTCGTTATTTTCTTAAATTATATGATAAAAAGTTGAAAGAAAATAATTGTTGTATAAAATATTTGTAATTAACAAATGTGTTATTTGAATTTAAGTACAAATTAAATATGACAAAAAAAACCTACGTTATCTATTTTGCTCTCATCAAATTTATAGCAATATTGTATCTCAGAGCTTCTAATTACTGAATGTGAAAATAATATTTCAATGTCTCGTATCAAAAACGTCGATTTTGTTCTCCATTTTTTTTTTTTATTTAAATCATCATTATGGACATCCCACTCTTTGTCAAAATAACGATCACGTCGATCATATTTTCTTATATAGTCGTGTAGTGCCATAGTTGCAATAATTATCTTCACTTGTTTTTTAAAAGAATAATTTGGTATATCTCTGGAGCTTCTTCTACACTCCAAAAATTCGTTCAATGACACTTTTAAGAAAAGAATGTGCTTGGTTGAAAATCTCTTGATATTCCATTGGTTGGCTACTTCGACAAAAAATCATAAGGTGATATCTCTCTCATTTATATAGTCTAAATATCCTTTTATTTGAGAGTATCCAACATCCATTAGATAATATTTTCCTATTTATATGATTAACTTTTTATTTGCATCCCCACCTAAAGTCACTATCTTTGAAAAACTATAAAAGAATTAACCCATTAAATAATAATTAAGATATGTTATTATGTCACTTTTATATCAATTTTATTTCACAAATTTTATTTGCATCATATTTTAGTTTTATTCATCCATATATTTTTATATATTTTTTATGTTTATACTTTTAAATTTCATATCAACTATTTCAATTTTAAATTCAATTATAAGTATTCATTCAAAAAAAATATTTTCCTTAAAAAATTATCTAAAAGTTTTTTCAACAATATTAAAAATGGATCTCATATCCATTGTAAATTAACTTGAAACAAGAAAAATATATAGTTTTTTTACACTATATTTAAATGACTTCATTTCAGTCAAATATTTGCTAATTAAATTCAATAAAAGTTGAATCAAAATGTTAGGTTAAAAAACAACTAAATTATAATTTAAAAATTAATAAATAGATTTATGTAAAAAAAATAATAATAATAAGTCACGTGTATCGTACGTATCTCCCAACTAGTATATTAAAAAACAAGGATGTTTGAAAAAATAAAAATACCATATTACCCTTTGTATTTTCAATTAACCACAACTATATTA
Organism: Benincasa hispida; assembly: GCF_027475165.1. Lineage (NCBI taxonomy): Eukaryota > Viridiplantae > Streptophyta > Magnoliopsida > Cucurbitales > Cucurbitaceae > Benincasa > Benincasa hispida. The sequence continues at coordinate 55,437,299 of NC_143480.1, read as the reverse complement.
TTCTCTTTTAGACTATGCTACACTTAAACAAACAATTTAAACAATTATTAATAAATTAATGACGACTTTAAATTTCTACATTTATTTAATCAAGAGTTCAAAATAATAATAATAGTAATAATTAATTACAAGTTGAGCAAATATTAACAACTTTTAGCTTCTTTGACTTCTTCTTCTAAGTCTCTCCTGGACTGATGGCTTTCCAAACTTTGTTATTCCTTTTGTGTTAGCCAATGATATTTTGCTTTAAAAAAAAAAACATGAAATTATAAGAGACTGGAATAATGTGATATAGCTTTACATTACAGTATTTACTATTTACTACAGTTTTTACTATTTTACATTCATCATTTTTTTTATTATTTGCTACAGTATTTACTATTTCTTTCTCAAACTAAAATAGATTACATCTCAAACATATACCATTATAACTCAAACTAAAATAATCTACACCCCCAAACACAAACTATCGTAACTCAACTATAATAATCTAGAACTACAGTAACTAACTCATTGCTCCAAACACCCCCTATAAATGTATTTTAAAATCTGCTTCCAACTGTTATTAGAGAGTAGTCAGAGATTGTTGTAGTTTTTAAAATAATTGTCGTCAATTGTGCTTTTAGAAAAATCAATTGCGAAAGTGTTTAGTAAATTTCAGCTTCAAACTTGAAAAGATTGATTATATTGTTTGGTAAAGGAATATTAAATTATCTTGTTTTAGATATATTAACTAAGATAGACATATATATATATATAGTTTAGGTATATTTTGTTTGCTCTAGATTAATTTTTAAATATTAAGGGAAATAATTTTATTTTAAAAAATGGATAAAAATAATTATGGTACAATTTGTAAAAGAAAGATTTAGGGAATTAGCCTACTATATAACTAATATTTCGCAAATGTCCTAAAATATACTAATATTCCATAACTAGATTTTAGCAATATTTTAGGAACATTTTTAACCATTTGATATTCTCTTCATCTTTTAATTTCATAATATTTTAAAAATAAAAATATATGGTTTTTGGATTTACTATTGATTATATAAGAATTTTATTTTTGAAATATCATTAGTTACACTATCTCTCATCAATAAATTTTAAATATTTAATTATTTTCGAATTTTCGAATTTAATTTTGATTAATATTTGTTTAATGCAGGATATTTCAAATTAATGTTTACTTCATTTTAAGAGATTACATTTATTTTCTTTGAAAATCATCTCTCCATTGATATATCAAGTATATGTCAAATATCTATCATATACAAGAAAATATAAATATACATATCATATACCATGGTTTATTTTTTGTGTGTTTACAAAAATATTGAAAAATATAAATCTACGCCGCATATATTATTTGGTATATTAGACAATATATTGTACAAATTGTTTTGTTTATGCACTTATCAAATATACCTGGTTTATTTATAGAAAATTAAAATATATAGATACTTTTATTTTATCCTTCAATGTTTCTTGCCAATTCTTGTTTTCATTTATGATACCAACAATTTTCGAGTTTTTGGATAAACTTTTGGTTTTGAAAAGAAAACCATTTTGGGAAGTTCATAACCGCTAGAAACTTCCATGCTTCTTTTAGTATTAATATTATTATATTTTTCTATTAAAAAAAAGGTGAATGGTAAGAAGGACGGTAAAAGTAAATTGAGTCAGACTTTTGTGTAAAATAATAGTCTATTAAGTTATTCATGTAAAAAAATATGAAAGTCTAGACAATTGTATAATTAGATCTATTTATTTAAGTTGTATGGATAAAAAGCCCTAACAAATGCATTCGACTCATGAAAATTAGAAGATGAATTTGATTAGGTGAGAAAGAAATAGATGTGCAGAATAAAATTTTATTTTAAAAGAATAAAATTCAAAATTCAAAATTAAAAAAATGTATCAATAATTTAAAAGTTGGTACGAAATTTATGAACGTATTAAAAAAATAATAATAATAATAAAAAGAGAATTTTTATAATCACTTCTATCTCCCTTAAAAGAACCTATGGCGGTGGGATCGCATTCGATAGTAATTTTTTTCCCCCAAGTTTTCACCCCAACATGATATTGGACAATGACAGGTTATAGATAGGATTTTTCTTCTTTGATTTTTGGGCTTTTGAGTTAATGCAAATCAGTAGGCCCATGGGTCTCATCGAAGCCTTCAAGATTGGGCTTTGTGGGGACTTGGCCCAAATAGAGCCCAACAATTGTTGGATTTCCCCCTAAGAGTGAAAATATTGTATTAAACTCCTAAAAACATTGGGTTAAAGGTGAAAATATAAAGTAAATCATATTTACCTTTGCTCAAGTAGCTGGAAATAGTGTTGAAAGGAGAGTAGTTGTGTGTTGTGATGGCCAACAATGATGACAGTGTTGTCGTTGAGTTATCTGTCTGTGTCAAGCAATCCCAAGTCTTCTCCTTGATTGAATATCTGCTACCCATAGGTATTCTGCCAACAAAAATCTCTGTCGTGCCAGATTCATTTCCCATTATATTTGATGAATTTCTATATCTTAAGATTAAAAGAAATGGGGGCAATAATTTTTTATACAGTTTGATTATTTTGATATTCAAGAAGGCTAAATTTCAATTAAATTGTATATATAGATATCGCTGATTTTAATTTTGATTAAAGGAGCCATTTTGCTATAATTCTCTGTTGGATATATATGGTGAAAGAAGGTGAAAGTTTGGTGAAGATTTAAAACATTAAATGAATTTAACTGTGTAGATTAAATTCATTGTTTAGGAACTTTCAAATTGAATTGAAACTTCAAATTAAAATAATGTTTTGTGTACAAATTTAATATGTATGAAAGTTAAATCTGTAGTTTTTTCAATTTGAATGAGTTATATTTTATTTTTGTCAAGTAATAACTCAATTGAGTTAAATTTGACAAATGTTTTAATTTTTGTATTTATTTGATTTTCTTCATTTGTAGCATCACATTCCAAATTGAAGAGTTCTCTCTTTTTTTTCTTTCTTTTGTTCTTGAGTTTAGTTGAGAGCAAGTATCCAAAAATTCTGCCAGATCCGAGTAGTTTGAAGTTGCAGTTCTACCAACGTTAGTCGTTGTATCCTGTTGAGACGGTTGTTGTAGTCTGCTTGCAGTCCGTGCAGAGTGAATAATTGTCTTCAAGACAACAGTTACCAGAAGCATGTCTTGACTACGTTTTGAGTCTCCAAATGTTTTGAATTTCTTTCAAGTGTTTGGTTGTTTCCATATCTAAGCCTTGTTACACCATATGACTTTTATTTGAGTTTGAATATTATACATTGAGTGTATTGTTTATAGTAATTGAGGTGTAATCAGTTTCCTAATGTATTCAGTTCTATATATACCATTTTCCCTCAACATTCAGAAGAAAATTAATATATCTGAACTAATGTTTGCAAACTCCTCCACCAATGTTGCTACTTCTGTCATGATGGGAATGCTCATTGTCAAACCTCATGTTTAAAAACTAGAGAAGTTCAAGGGAGACAACTTTAAGATATGGCAACAGAAGATGATCTTCTATCTCACCACACTAAATCTTGCTTATATTTTGAAGGAAGATTGCCCAATTAACTCATCAAAAGCTGTAACTCCTGAAACAAAAGCTACAAAGCAAGCATGGAAGCATTCAGACTTCTTGTGTGGTAATTATATACTTATTGGTCTTGATGGCACTTAGTATAATATCTATTGCAATGCCTACAATACATCAAAACTATTGTGGGAGGCATTAGACAAGAAGTACAAGCTAGAAGATGTTGGTACTAAGAAATTTCTTGTGGAAAAATTCTTAGATTATAATATGATCTATATCAAGTTGGTAGTCAATCAGATGGAGGAATTGCAAATTATCATCAGTGATTTGCAAAGTGAAGGATTGGACATTAGTGAGTCATTCCAAGTTACTTCTGTGATTGAGAAGTTGCTTCATTCATGGAAGGACTTCAAATACTATCTCAAACACAAGGAAAAGCAGTTATCCATGGAGAACCTCATGGTAAAACTCCGTATAGAAGAGGATAACAAAAAAGGAGATAAAACTCCGCTAGAAGTTGAAGCTAAGGCTCACATTACTGAATCTTCAAAACATTAATCCAAGAAGCATAATTTCAATAAGAAAAATGTGAATCATGATCAAGAAATGATGCTAATAAGCGCATTCGAGGCAATTGTTGGGTTTGTGGTAAGAATGACCATACTACTGCAATGTGCAAGCATAAAAAGGGACAAAATTCCAACAGTCAAGCCAACATCATGGAGAATGATGATTTAGTTGCCGTCATTTCTGAGGTAAATATGGTTTCAGACACAAATGTTGGTAGATTGATATGGGTGCTACTAGGCACATTTGTAAGGACAAGTTATTGTTCATTACATATGAAAAGCTAGATGGCAGCGATAAGTTGTACATGGAAAGTGCTTCAATTACCTCAGTGGACAGTAAAGGAAAGGCCCTACTAAAATGGACTTCTGGAAAAATACTTACCCTTAATGACGTATAGCATATGCTAAAGATTCAAAAGAATCTAGTGTTAGGAACCCTACTTAACAAAAATGGGTTCAAGCTTGTATTTGAGTCAAATAAATTTATTTTGAGGGCGGTATATATGTGGGAAAAAGTTATCTGAGTGATGACATGTTCAAATTGAATGTACTGGCACAAATGCCAAAGAATAATAATAATATCAACTCTTCTGCTTATATTGTTGAGTTGTGTGATGTATGACATTCTAGATTGGGACATTTCAATTATCGTTATTTAAATAGAATGGTAAACTTAGGACTATTGCCGAATTTTAACATCGATAATAGACACAAATGTGAAGTTTGTGTTGAATCAAAGTTTACTAGAAAGTCGTTTTCATCTGTGAAAAGAAGTAATGAGTTACTTGCACAGTGATGTATATGACATGAAAAGTACTCCCGCACGAGGTGGTAAGAGATACGCTATCACATTCATTAATGATTGTAGTAAATATTGCTATGTATATATTACATAGTAAAGGTGATAAAACCCGAACCCTAATTACTTTAAGTAAGAGTAAGTAATGTGATGTATTCTAATGGGTTAAATGAAGCTATGTTTTAGGAGGGATAGAGGATGGAAGCAAGAAGAAATAAGCGCTTGTGTAGCTAAGTGTAAACCCTGAATTCTAAGTTTCCTAAACAAGCATGTTTAGCCAAAGGAATGATATATTAAATATCATATAAGTGAAAATCCTTGTTATTTATAGAATTTGTGGAGAAAGGAAAACAAAAACATATTAAATAAGGAAACTCACTTATTGGTTTGGCACGTGGCGGTTAATCCTTGAATTCGGGAGGCAGCAGGAAGATTAAAAGGAAAAGAAACTTCGAAAACTTAGTTTCAGCAATCCACATGAGCAAATTTAGTGAAATCAATGCTATTTGAAAGCTAGGAGAATCTAGTTTTCGAGGTGATCTTGCCAGAGGAAGATTGCGGAAGGAGAAGAACAAAAGGTGAGAAATTTGCAGAGGAGGCAGAATCTCAGGTCAATCAGGGCTCGAGGTGAATATTGGAAGCTCTAGGCAAAACTATAATGAATTTTTGGCTGAAATTTTGAGGTACGAAAGTAACTCAATTTTAAACAAGTTTGTAGAAGGAAGTTTCTTCAAAAGAGGGCTGGATTTTGAGTTATGAATTTTTGAAGTTGTAATAGAGAATCTGGTGCATAAGCAGACAACTGCTTGGGAAGAACAAGCAAACAACTCATATGTAAAATGAGATCTCGCTAATGAAGGAAATCTCGCTAATTTTGTGTTGAGGATCTCGTTCTAGAGGGAAATCTCACTAGAAATTGGGCTGAGTATTGTTGGTATGGTGAGTATCGCTAGGATGGAAGTTTTATTAAAGAAAAGCTTGATCTCGCTCATAATGAGAATCTCGCTCATAATGAGGATCTCGCTCATGGGGATCTCGCTCATGAGGATCTCGTTCATGATGAGGATCTCGCTAGTAATGCTATCTTTGTTGATGAAAGTTCCATTAGTAAATGAACTATTTGAGGTATTTTTCTAAGAATTCTAAATAGTTTAACCGGGAATTATGTCCTTTCAGGCCAAGAAGAGCTAAGAGAGGCGTATAACCCGTTAAGAGACCAACGAGCTGTGAGTGACTATGTGATGATTTAATGTTTTAATGAGTTAGAAACCATGATTTCCTTGAAGTTATTTCTCATGCTAAATAAAGCATGTTTTCCATGGAAATTGACATGATTTAAATATGTTATCTCGTTCAAATACTTTCAGCATGTTTAAGTAACTCCATTTTTATGATGAACTAGTATAATGGATGAACTAGTATATCATTTGAGCACTAAGCCTTAGTGTTCAACTAAATGTTTATGACTAGTTATATGACGGATACTAAAGGATAATGAGAAGGTATCCTAAGGATACTGAAGAACAATGAGAAGGTATCCTAAAGATACTGAAGGACAATGAAAAGGTATCCTAGTTAAGTACCAAAGGTACGACGGTAATCAGTTATAACCACGTGCACGTTGGTAATACAACGTCGAGGGATTGAGCAAAAGGGTTCTCCCCGACTAAGGTTGACATTGAGGGATTGAGCAAAAGGGTTCTCCCTGACTAAGGTTGACATTGAGGGTTAGATCTAGTAGTTCACTCTTAACTAAGGATAAAGGCAGTCATATCTTCTCCTAGGCTAGAAGGATAGTTTGGAATTGCTAATGCTTATGAATGTTTATCAACGCATGATGTTACTAATATATGAGTTTTTCAAGTATGTTTTCCATATCTAACGCATGCTAATAGTTTTTTACAAGCTAGTTCAATATGATTTAAGCTAACTTATTTTACAAAGTATGAAGCATGCGTTAGGGTTAAAGCTAAGGTCGTATGAAGCTTGATGTACTATGTTTTAAATACCTAAGGTTGTCAAAGTACATGCGTTGGTATTCCTAAACATAATGAAAAGTGATACTGAAGGTAGGGAAGGTATCCTAAAGAGTTTTCTATGCTATATTTGAGAACTATTCTCTAAATGCTTTTTGGGAACTTGATAGCTTGAGTGAGCCGGATACCAAAGGTAAGGAAGGTATCTGAATAAATGTACCTAAGGTGTTGACGGTACATAGAAAACTCTATGAGCACGTAGGCAGGTCTGAATGAAAGGCTGGAGTATGGGTCTCTTAGTCGATAACAGATGTTGAGAGCTAGAGCGATGTATACTCGTTCTCAACTAAGGAATAATGATGTTTAATGGTGGTTTTAAAGGTTTTATGTACACACTTTCTTGGTATATGTTAGTTTCAGTATTATGTTTTCAAACTTTCAGTTTAAGTATGAGATTTACGTTTTTATTAAGTCACTCACTGGACTTCTAGCTCACGTTTTTAAATGTTTTCCTTTTCAGGTAGCAGTTAGTTCCCAAAATACTTTTCTGTTGCTACTCTGCCACTCAAAGAAATAGGTTGAAGGAAGTATAATTGAAGACCTATATTAGTTAGTACACATGTGTCTGTCTAGTAACTAGTATTCTTGATGGGGCTCACTAGGTTGTATTATCTATGTATAAACAATGCTACGAACCCTGTAATGTAAATGTGTTAAGTTCTGAGTTAATTTGTATGTATTCAGGGTTTGAGAAATATTTAACAGGTAAGATAGGTAGTAAGTACAAGTAAAAGGGTTGGTAACTGCTGCAGTCACCATTCCATCCAGGTTTGGAGGGTAATCTGGTACGGGGTATGACAAGTGTAACCTTTAATGTTAAAACATATAAGGAAGAAGTTGAAAATTAACTTGAGAAGAAAGTATGCTCAGATCAGATAGAGGTGGTGAATATGAATCATCATCACTTTATGAATTCTGTAAAGTTAATGGTATAATCCATCAAACTACAACACTTTATACACCACAAAAAAATGATGTAGCTGAAAGAAGGAACCGGACTTTAAAAGAAATGGTTTATTGCATGTCAAATAATTCGTGTTTGCCTCACAATTTGTGATGGGGAAGGTTTGTTGACAACAAATTTTATACTAAATAGAATTCCACATATAAAAAAAAACTAATAAGTCACCTTATGAAGTGCGAAATGGAAAGCTACCCTCATATAAAATGTTGAAAGTATGGGGGTGTTTGGCAAAGGTACAAGTTTCTTTACCAAAAAGAACCAAACTTGGGCCTAAGACAATTGAATGTGTCTTTATAGGTTATGTAATGTGATGAAATATAAGAAAAGAGAGACGATAATTTACGTGGAAACCTTAGAACATGGAGAAAAACCACGATACAGATCTTTTTCTTATTATTTTTAATTGATCCACTGAATACAAAAGAACAAGGTGAATAAATAGACAGTAGAGAACCCTAGGGTAGAAGACAATTACAATAATACCCCTAGGGAAAAAACCCTACTTTCAACACTGCCCCTCAAGTTGGGGCATAAATATCAATAAGACCCAACTTGATGATACAGTAGTCAAAATTTGGTCTAAGTAACCCCTTGGTGAGAACATCTGCCACTTGTTGACTTGAGGGAATATAGGGGATGTAAACGTTCCTATTATTCAGTCTTTCTTTAATGAAGTGTCTGTCAATCTCTACATGTTTGGTTCTGTCATGCTAGACTAGATTGTTTGCGATGCTTCTTTCTGCTTTATTATCACAAAACAATTTCATTGGAAGCTCACTATCTTGGTAAAGATCAGACAGCACATTCTTCAACCAGATTTCTTCACATATCCCTAAGCTCATTGCCCTGTACTCAGCTTCAGCGCTACTCCTGGCCACCACTCCCTGTTTCTTACTTCGCCAGGTGACAAGGTTACCCCAGACAAAGGTGCAATACGCAGAGGTTGACTTTCTATCAACAACAGAGCCTGCCCAATCAGAATCGGTATAAGCTTCAATAGTCCTTTTTTCAGACTTCCTGAACATCAGACCCTTACTAGGAGTACCCTTCAAGTACCAAAGAATACGCTCAACTGCAGTCATATGCTCCTCATAGGGAGCTTGCATAAACTGGCTTACCACGCTTACTGCATATGAAATATCTGGTCTTGTATGGGACAGGTAGATCAGCTTTCCAACCAACCTCTGATACATTTCCTTGTTAACAGGAACTTTGTTGTTTATAACACCAAGTTTTGCATTATACTCCACGGGTGTGTCAGCGGGTTTACACTCAGTCATGCCTGTTTCTTTGAGTAAGTCCAGTGTATATTTCCGTTGCGATACTGAAATACCTTCTCTTGACCGAGCTACTTCCATTCCAAGGAAGTATCTCAGCTTGCCATGGTCTTTAATCTCAAATTCTCTAGCCATTCTTGTTTTGAGCCTTGTAATTTCACCCTCATCATCACCAGACAGAACAATATCATTAACATACACTATTAGGACTACAATCTTCCCGGAGTCAGACCTTTTCGTAAATAGTGTATGATCTGAATGCCCTTGTTTATATCCTTGTGCTTTAACAAATGTGGTGAACCTATCAAACCAAGCCCTTGGAGACTATTTCAGTCCATATAATGACTTTCTCAGTCTGCAAACCCTGTGCTTGAACTGACTCTCGAATCCAAGAGGAGGACTCATATAGATTTCCTCTTCAAGTTCTCCATTCAGGAATGCATTTTAACATCTAACTGGTGAAGTGGCCAATCTTTGTTTACTGCAATCGACAACAAAACCAGAATAGTGTTAAGTCTGGACACGGGAGAGAATGTTTCAGAGTAATCAACTCCGTAGGTCTGGGTGAAACCTTTAGCAACCAGTCTGGCCTTATATCGGTCATTGTCCCATCTGATTTGTATTTTACGGTGAATACCCATTTGCATCCAACTGTCTTGTGTCCTTCAGGTAAAGGCACCTGTTCCCACGTTCCATTTTTCAAAAGAGCCCTCATTTCTTCTGTAACAGCTGTTTTCCATTCAGAAATCTCCATTGCTTCATGAATACTACTTGGGACCATGATAGTGTCCAAGCTGGTAGTGAAGGCTTTAAATTCAGGAGACAGATTACTATATGTCATGTAGTTGTGCATAAAGTACTTCGCGCATGAACGAGTACTTTTCCTCAGTGCTATAAGAAGATCGAGAGAGGCATCATGATTTTCCAACTCTCTAGGTTTCTCAACATGATTGGTCATCTGTATATCAAGGATTTCAGTAGTATCTTCCACTTCCTTATAAAAAACTGGCATTTTTCCTTTACTGCTATCATTCTTAGCCGTCTCCTCATCTATCACATTTTCAGTATTGTCACCTCCTTCATCCTTATCTTCCCTGCACTTGTCAGTCTTCATACATATATCAACATCATTAATTTCAGGGATACACGTACCTGGACCAGATGCAAGGTCTGATTCATGGACCGGAGTCGGCTGTTCAACAAATGGCGTCCCTTCATTTCTAGATTCTTCCTATAGTAGGTTATCCATGGAATCTGGTTGGTAGGGAGGACAGGACAGGCTTTTCCAGGACTATGAGAAGGAATCGGGGCGGGTTCCCCTAAAGGGATATCATAGGACGATCAGTTAGGCTCTTCACTCAAGCTTTCCCCCTGAAGATGACTAACGGGGAAGAAGGGTTGATCTTCGATGAAAGTAATGTCCATGGAGATAAAATACTTACAAAAGGACGGATGATAGCATTTATACCCATGTTGGTGGAGTGGGTACCCAACAAAAACACATTTTTGAGCACAAGGGTGAATTTTGTGCGATTTGGGCCATGGAAGTGGACAAACGCAACACAGCCGAAGACACGGAGGGGTACTGTCACACCCCGTCCCCAGACCACCTTCTCAGCCTAGGAGAGGGATGCGACTGCAACAGTTATCAACCCTTGAGCTGACACTTACTGCCTAATGATTCTTGCGGAATAACTCTGATACCATACTATAACTTAGACACAGTGGAATGATTAAGTCAAGGAGATAAACTATAACGGATTAAGTAGGCCCATCTTTTATTACTAAAGTGATATAACGTTTATACAACTTAAGGACTTAACAATAAAGTTTATGACGAAAACCGTAAAAACCCTTCGGAAGTGTAATTGGGGCACATGGCAGACCTTGACCTTAGTAGCACCCTGGAACTCTTCATCTTCCGCTACCTGGGGGGGAGGGAGGGATTAAGAAAACATTTTGAAGAGTGTGGGCTACTAAGCCCAGTGAGTGGTTCTTTTAAGACAGAAATCACTTTGAAAATCATCATTTTTTGGAAATCAATCACATAATAATAATCACAGTGTACCCATGCATGATCATGGATTTATTCATGCAACGATTAACCTTTATTTCAAAATGCTACACGTGGCATGCATATCATATCATCAATCAATACAATCACCTATGGAAACCTTCCTATGACCCCAATTCCCGCCAATGTGTACATCGACCATTTTATTTATCCCGCTAGTCATGCTTAGGTACTTGACCATATTTCCCGCCGGTCGTCACCGACTATTATTTCCCGCCGACCGAAGCCGACCATATTTTCCCGTCGACTGAAGCCGATCAATTTTTCCCACCAAGCACCTTTTGTCAAGCATGCTAACCACATCCTGGGCATAATCGCAGTTTCCATAGTCACACACAAATAATATCATGGCAACATCATATTACCAAAAGCATGTAATTTGCATCTACATATGCATATATTCCAATATCAGAGTATAAAGCTAAGTGAATACTCATAATATGCATTTACTATCAAAGAAACCTAACATTCACGACATATGTTAACTATCAAAACTATAACACTCATGACATATGTTAACTATCAAAACTATAACACTCACCTTAATTGCTTAGGAGCCTTCCTAATAGTTCCCTTTTCTACCTCGGGTTCCTTTTTTACCTTTAGAATCCAGATCCAATTTACAGCTTAGATTACTCATAGTTATAAACCTTATTTTGAGATACTTTCTTCTACAAAATTATTCTAAAATGTCTCAAGAAGTTTACCATAAAATATTAGCTCATAAATCTTCATTGTTTAGCCGAAATCATCCAAACATCAAGACTGGCTTAGCTTACCCGATAGCTCGACCCCTCTGTCTTTTTCTCATTCTCCAGCCCAATTCCTCAGAGCTTCTGCTCTAGAAGCCTCACCATGAAAACTAGACTCTCTTGTCTTTCAAATGGCTTTAGAATTACATAAAATTCTCGAGTAGATTGAGAGATCTCCTAGTCTCAAGTTGATGCATTCTCCTTCACCCTCACTGTCCAATGCACTCTACTCTCCCCCTCTTTTTACGAATTTTATGATTTGTGATTTGAAAATGAAATCCCAACGGCAATATTTATAGGCGTCCAAACCTCCTATGGTGTTGACACCACCTACTTGGCTGCATGGCCAAATGTTTAATCCTCCCTTTATGAACGTAAGTTGATTTCACCTTGGTTCAATGTGTTCTTCCCAAACGCATCCAACACAATTTCTTAGGGTTTAAGAATTCCTCTTAATCGGACACCTAAATTTTAATTGACGTTTGCCCTTACGTCTTCAAGCTTTGTTTGTATTCAATTTAGGGTTTTCAATGCATAATCTATAAGATCGTGGCCAAGTTCAACGCATAAATGCCCGGCCGTTCGATGCACAGGCAGTTTCCTTTGATCGCGTGGGCGTGATGTTCGAATGAGGCCTTCAGGCTGCTCTCGCTCTCTCTCACTTTCTCGCTGGTCTCGTTCTTTCCACTATCGCTCTCTCCTACTTTCTCGCTCACAATCTCGCTCTCTCCATTCTCGCTCTCTCCAACTTTCTTGCTCAAACTCTCGCTTTCGCTAAGGATCTCGCTCTCTCCAGCCTTCTCGCTAGCTTGGATCTCGGCAGTGTCGCTCTCTCCCATTCTCTCGCTCAACCAGTCTCCTCTCTCCCATTCTCTTGCTCAACCATTCTCCTCCCTCCCATTCTCTCACTCAACCAGTCTCGCTCTCTCCCATTCTCTCGCTCAAATCTCGCTCTCGCTCTAATCTTGCTCTCTCTATTCTCTCCAACTTCCTCCAATCTCGCTAGCTACTGAGAATATGGTTTATCTCCATTTAACTTCCACACGAATTTTCCCAAATAATTTTCTATATTTGCCTCAGTTCTTCAATCCTTTCCTCACTATTCAGGATTTACGTCTTAAAGGTTTTCTCTTCTTTTTATCCTTTTAGGGTCCTCTCTACTCGTACTCCAGGATCAAATATGGTTATCATAACTATAATACCTAACCATTATAGTTTACATTCACTCTTACTAATTGTTGATCCACAAAAGGTGACAATTATTACAGTTATTACGACAATTGTAAAATTATTAGATTATTTACATAACATAGGATTTAACTTTCTCCTAATTAACCCCTTAATCACTTACTTAAGTAGGAAAATGGAGATCCGGGTTTCACAGGTACATCAAAAATCAGGCGAGTAGTCGAATAAGATTCTTTGAATAGGTCCAAGGGATTATGAAAGTCAAGGACACGAGAAGACATGCGATTAATGAGGTGAGTCGTAGTAAGATAGGACGGAAGAGTGGCAGACAACATTAAGGACCGGGCAACTTCCACTAGATGACGGTTTTTACGCTCGGCTACTCCATTCTATTGGGGAGTATAAGCATACAAGCTCTGATGGACAATCCCCTTAGACACAAGAAAGTCACGGAAAAAGGTGTTAAAGAACTCTCGTCCATTATCACTCCTCAAAATTCCAATCTTTGTATGAAACTGTGTTTCAACCATGTTATAAAATTGTTGAAAGATCGAAGACACCTCAGATTTATCAGCAAGTAAGAACACCCAAGTGAGGCGTGTGTGAGTCTATGAAGATGACGAACCAACATTTACCAGTGGAGGTAGTAGTATATGGGGGTCCCCAAACTCACTATGAATGAGGGATAAAGGACTGGACGACTTATAAGGTTGAGAACGAAAAGTAATACGACTTTGTTTGGCATGAATACACACATCACAATTTAGAGACGCTATATTAATATTGCGAAATAAATGCGGAAATAAATATTTCATATATTGAATGTTTGGATGTCCTAAACAATAATGCCATAACATAAAGTCATTTTCGGAAGTAGAAAAATTTAAAGACATAAAACCAATTCTATGATCTTCTCTAGAAGAAGCATCATCAGAAAGGAAGTAGAGCCCCCTATCATGTCGGGCAATGCCAATCGTCATCCCCAACTTCTGATCCTGAAACACAACAGAATCTGGTGAGAAAATGGCCTTACAATTCAGATCTCTTGTAATTTTACTAACCGATAAAAGATTATATGAAATTTTAGGCACATGAAGTGTATCACGTAGTACTAACCATCAAAAGGAGAGGTATTTCCTTTCCCCGCAACTGGGGAAAAAGACCCGTCTGCAATTCTAATACGTTCATTTCCCGCACTCGGACAGTATGAAACAAACAATTATGAAGATCTGGTGAGATGATCTGTGGCCCCTGAATCTACAATCCAGGGTTTCTTGTCATTAATGCTAATAAGGCCAAAAGATGGAAATGTACCTGATTGTGCAATGACACTCACCCCGACAGCACTCAAATTGGTCTTATTATCGGCCGAGAGCTGATGCTATGTAATTTCATTAACCGAGTCACTTACAAGTGCACGCCCAAAGTTTGATTTGTCATATGACTGTCGTCGCCTACTGTTTGGGGGCCTGTCGTGCAGCTTCCAACATTGGTCCTTCGTATGCCATGGCTTCTTGCAATGCTCACAAACAGGTGTGGGCTTTTTATCACCGTCGGCACTGGAAGCCTTTGTAACAAAGGCTGATGCACCAGTGGATTTGGCTGATGCACCAGTGGAAACAACCACAGGATTGTTCATAGCATGTGACCGATCCTCTTCTAGTCGAACCTCTGAACAAACTTCTCTGAGAGAAAGAGTAGGTCGTTGACCCAATATGCGACTCTGAACACTGTCAAATTTTGGGTTCAATCCAGCCAAAAACACATACACCCGATTTGCCTCTTCAAGTTTCAAGTACTGGGCCTCATCTTATGCGTAGTTCTAGACAACCTCTCGACAAAGGTTCATCTCTTGCCAATACACCGATAATTTATTAAAGTAGGAAGTAACATCCATGGTCCCTTGTTTGCACTCATGGACCTGTTTGTGTAACGTGTACAGCCGAGATGCGTTCTATTGCTTTGAGTATAGATCCCTAGCTGCCTCCCATATATCTCTAGCAGTTGCTGCATACAATAAGGGTCGGCCAATCTATGGCTCCATACTATTGATGAGGACAGAACGTAATAGAGAATCCTCCCCTTTCTAGATTCTTTCTTAAGGATCGCCTGGGATAGGTTTCGGAATTTCTCCTGTTAGATATCCAAATTTGTGTCTTCCTACTAGGGCCATTCTGATCGACTGGGACCAGGAGAAATAATTCTAGCCATTCAGTTTTTCTTCTACCAGAAATCCTGCAAAATTTCCCATTGAGCTAGTTAAGTAAGTTGTATTGGGCAAAATAGAGAACGAGTTTACCAAATTCTCTGAATAAACTGGTTGAACCGGTTGGGGATTTGCACCAAACATCGTATCCAAATCTGAAATCTGTTGTTGCAGATAAGCCAACCGTTGTCTCACATCGTCTAGATAATGGACGGAACTACAATAGGCTGGAAACAGGGCCGCCACTGTCGGCTGGATGGACGTCGTCGGTTGGACTGCTCGAGGTGGTCGTCGGTTTGTCATTGATCGAACACCCCTAGGGCAGAAGAAGAATGGACTGTATCTGCAAAAGCTGTCCTAGGGCAGGCTGGCGCAAAACCAATCGGCGTGAAAGTTGGCACTACTCCTTGTAGAATGGACGAACTCGTCGTGGAAGAGCAGACCGGTGCGGATGTCTGCGCAAGTCTGGAGGGCTGCGATGGCGCAGGATCCGTTTGTCCTTCGAGGGTTTGCCGGGTTCAGCGCGGACGTACCCGATCGTTACCGGATCTATCTGATCTTCGCGAGTTCGGTTGGATTTTGTATGGAGAAGCCCGATCGACACTTCTATTAGGTGAGGCAGCTCCCACTGACGACGGCTCTCCGTCAACTGCAACTGGACGGCAAAAAGTAACTCTGGTAAGGCTGCTTGAAAACACTCCTTCACAGTCACTCGAATAACAATTTTCATGTCAAAACTCGAAGATCCATCAACAGAAGATGACTGTGGATGGTTCTCTTCCATAACGGCTAGGGTTTCGTCCCCAAGCTCTGATACCATGATGAAATATAAGAAAAGAAAGACCAACACACAGTTTACGTGAAAACCCTAGAACAGGGAGAAAAACCACGACACAGATCTTTTTCTTATTATTTTTAATTGATCCACTGAATACAAGAGAACGGGGTGAATAAATAGACAGTAGAGAGCCCTAGGGTAGAAGATAATTACAATAATACCCCTAGGGAAAAAACCCTACTTTCAACATAATGCATAGTGTTGCTTATAGATTCATGGTAATTAATCAGAAATATCTTATATCAATGATAATACCATAATGGAATCTATTGAAGCTGAATTCTTTGAGAATATTTTTCCTTTAAAGGAGGAAGGACATAAAATTATTGGTACCAAAAGAATTAATGAGGCTAGCTCTTTGAAAGGTTAAGACAATCAGAATACTGGGTCTGAACCTAGAAGAAGCAAAAGAGCTAAGAAAGTTACTTCTTTTGGACATGATTTTATAACTTATATGATAGATAGTGAGCTAGAATCCCTTTTACAAAAAAACACATGGTATTGGTTGATTTACCTCATGAAAGAAAACCAACTGGGAGTAAATAGATTTTTAAGAGAAAGCTAAAGGCTGACGTCACTATTGATAAGTTGGTAGCTAAAGGCTTTCGCCAAAAAGAAAGGCTAGATTTCTTTAATACTTATTCTTCAGTGACGAGGATTACATCTATAATTATGTTAATAGCAATAGTAGCTTTACAAAATTTTGGAAATACACCAAATGGATGTAAAAACTGCATTTTTAAATGGAGATTTAGATGAAGAAATTTATGTGGAACAACTTGAAGGGTTTGTTGTTAAAGGACTTGAAGACAAAGTTTGTAAACTTGTTAAGTCTCTTTATGGGTTAAAACAAGCACCTAAACAATGGCATGAAAAATTTGATCATACTATGTTATCAAATGGATTTACGATAAATGATAACACGTCGATGTGTATAACACGTTCTACTATGGAATCAGAGTTTATATCTCTTGATAAAGTGGGAGAAGAAGTTTAATGGCTCCAAAATTTTCTTGAAGATATTCTATTGTGACCAAAGCCTATAAGTGCAATATGTATTTATTGTGACAATTTAGTGACTTCTATGAGAGCCAAGAATGATGTCTATAATGCCAAGTTGTGACATATTAGAAGCAGGCATAATTCGATAAGGTAATTTCTCTCAAATGGAATAATTTCCATTGATTATGTGAAGTTGAAAGAGAATATTGTAGATCCTTTGATGTGAAGGAACTCTTATCAAAGAGAACCCATGAGCGGAAGTACGACCGATCCAAATTCATTGTGACAGTATTACAAGCATTCACAAACTAGTTATGCATCTACTAACAAATTACGACATGCTTTCATATATAAATACAAAGGGAACGAGAGACTTATCTTTGAAGAACTTTTCTCCTGACTTTCTCTCGTTCTCGTGGTGTCTAGAACAGCAACCTCTCGTTGTCTCTATGATCGTCTACCCAATCGTCTGGTTAATCATGAACAATCTTCTCCACGAACAAGTAACCTTTCGGATACCAACCCTCAGTAATCTTGGTATTCTCAGAGTGAGAATCCAGGAGATGTGGGCTCTGTTGGATTTGGTAGAGGTTTGGAGGAAACAACGATAAAACTCAACGACCAAGCAAATGGGAAAGTGTAATGTCTATTGTTTAGACTTTGTGCTTGATTGTTTAGTAAAATTTCAGCAGGTACACGATCGTTTAGGAAATCAGGTGTGATCGTTTACACGATCATTTAGTGAAGCTCGCTTGCCACGTGATCGTTTAGTAAAAAGCTACCCGATCGTTTAGAGAATGGCGCGTGTACACGATCGTTTAGACAAACACTTGAAGGTTGTCTGTAGTCTCTCATGAGCTAAACGATAAATAGTGTACTTAATGAAGTGATTCTTATGCAAAAATGAAAGCATTTTATCCTTCAGTTATGAAAACTAAATAAAACTTCCCACTTTCACTCACGTTTAAAGGAGAAACCGCCTACAATTATCTCATAATTGTTTTAATCATAAATAAATATAATAACTAACTTATCATATTATATTTATAACCTATAGTTTTAATGTCATCATATGTAACATTTAAACCATAGTCATTTTCTCCTTTACTTGATATAAATCATATTTATATCAAATTCCTTCAATCAATGTATCTCATACATCATATAAATTATATCATATATAACTGAACCAGTTTAATCATATCACATATAATCAAACTCCCTCTTGTCAAATTGAATACTTCAAACTGACTCAAAAACTAATTCTCAACTTGAATCCATTGAGCTACCAAGGGAGCCTTATGGACCTGTAGCTTGAAGCTCCAACGATACGTGAATAGCTGACTAAACTCTTTAGTCACGAGATCCACCATCCGTTAATTTTCGGACACTCCACTAAAGATCGACAGTTGCACTCTTCTCACTACAGATATATTTCTGTGTCCATCGGATATAACCAGTCAACAGTACGATTACCCTTCACAGATGCTCGTAAGTACAGCTAGGCCAATTTACTGTTTTGCCCCTATAGTTACATCTAACTTCTTAAGTATCACTAATCCCTCTAATGAATAATACATCATAGTCTACTATGAGTGGACACCTCTCGGGCTTTGAGAAGGTGTGTGGTGCAACATCATTCAAGCCCTGGAATCAGCTCTTAAGGAAGAAATCTATCTACTTACCCCTGCTTCAGGCTGAGTTCCCAACTCCCCAATCAGACGAATCCCCAAAGTGGTAGGTTTGAGTCGGCAATCTGGTCACTCGCACCCATGTAAATCAAATGACCGCCCTTAAAGGCAGGAGTTCCCAACTCACTCAGGATTAAGGTCATATTACCTATGGTCATCCTAGTGAAGTGAAGTCTTTGCCATGAACGGTGTTATATAACAAGACTATAACACTTCGTGGTCCGATCTTATACAAACTTCTTTGTATAGGACAACTCCGCTTGCATGTCTCCATATGAATGATCAGGATCAAACCATCTGTAGCACGTCACAACACTTGTAACTATCTACAAAGCAGACCGCATCCATAGTATCACCAGGATAAGATTTCCCTCCTATATCTATATACTACAGACCATTTTGGTTATCACTTAAGGCATGATCCACTTGTTGTTGGGATGATGCCTTAAACTCTCGTATCTTGTAGTTTGTAAACACAGTTTCGTACGAACACTGGTGATGTATAATATATGATATTTTCTTCACTACTTGTCTTTGAACATTGGATGTTTTATTTGCTTTACCACAAACCAATAAACTAAAATCCCTGGTTGTCATTATGTAACTTAAGCATATATATGGTGACATATAAGTGGATTATGTCTTAAGTGATAACCAAAATGGTCTGTAGTATATGGATATAGGAGGGAAACCTTATCTTGGTAATGCTACGGATGCGGCCCACTTTGTAGAATAGTAACAAGTGTTGTGACTTGCTACAGATGGTCTGATCCTGATCATTCATGTGGGGACATGCAAGTGGGGGCATCCTATAAAGAGTTTGTATAAGACTTGACCACGAAGTGTTAACGTCTCATTATATAACGTCGTTCAGGACAGAGACTTCACTTCACTAGGATGACCATAGGTAACATGACCTCAATCTTGAATGAGTTGGGAACTCCTGCCTTTGAGGGCGGTTCTTTGATTTGCATGGGTGCGAGTGGCCAGGTTGCCGACTCAAACCTACCACTTTGGTGATTCGTCTGATTTGGGAGCTGAGAACTCACTTACACTAGATGGAATTCACTCTTTCCTTGAAGCAGGGGTAAGTAGATAGATTGCTCTCTTAAAGGCTGATCCCGGGGCTTGAACGATATGGCGCCATACACCTTCTCATGGCTCGAGAGGTGTCTACACATAGTAGGACTATGTTGTATTGTTCATTAGAGGAATCAGTGGTACTTAAGGAGTTAAATGTAACTACAGGGGTAAAACGGTAAATTGGCCCAGCTGTACTTACAAGCATTTGTGAAGGGTTATCGTACTGTTGATTGGTTATATCTGATGAACACAGAAATATATATGTGGTAAAGAAAGTTCAGCTATTGATCTTTAGTGAAATGTCTGGCAGTTAACGGATGGTGGACCTCGTGGATAAAGAGTTTTGTCAGCTATTTATGTACCGTTGGAGCTTCGAGTCATAGGTCCATAAGGTACCGTTGAAGCTTCGAGCTATTTATGTACCGATAGATTCAAGTTGAGAATCAATTTTTTGGTCAGTTTGAAATGTTCAAATTGACAAGAGGGAGTTCGATTATATATGAAATGATTGAACTAGTTAATTATATTTGATATGATTGACTTTATGTATGAGATACATTAATTGGAGGAAATTAGATATAAATATGATTTATATCTAACACTATGGTTTATATGCGATATTAAACTATAGTTTAATGAATATAATATGATTATATTTATTATTTTATTTTGGACAATTATGGGATAATTGGATGCCGTTTTTTCCGTAATCGTGTGATAGTGGGAAGTTGCATTCAGTTTTCGTAACTGAAGAATAAAATGAAAATCGTTTTCATTTTGCAAAATATCACGTAATTCGCTCAAGCAAAGTGTATACTGCCTATCGCTCAGCTAACCGAGAGACTATACAGTAGCTTGAAGTTACTATCCGATCGTATACAAGCGCGCATCTTTCTAAACGATCGCCTAAGTTTTACTAAACGATCGTCTAGTGCTGAACGTTTACTAAACGATCGTATAGACGATCGCAGCCTTTTTCCTACACGATCATGTACTTCTTCTAAACGATCAAGCACAATCTATACTATAGACACTACTCTTCTCCCATTTGCTTGGTCATTGTATACGATCTTCATATCCTCCTCCTCTCTACCAAATTCCAACAGAGCCCACTCTTTGGATTCTCACATCAAGAATACCGAGGGTTCCAAGTGGTGGTGTCGTCCCCATTTGTTCTGTTCATATGAAGACGGTTCGTGAGTAGACAACCGGTGGTGTTGCTGAACGATTGCTTGGACATTTCAGCGAGAGCGAAAGGAGCCATCCCTTGGAGAGAGCGAGATTTCTGTGAAGAAAAGTTCTTCAACTGGTAAGTGTTCTTGTTCTCTTGTTATTTAATTTCAAAGTATGCCGGTAATTTATAGTTTGTTGCATAACTTGTCTGTTAGATTGTAAATGTGGAAATTCTGCCACAAGGTATTTGGAACGATCTACTTCTGCTCAGAGGTACTCTTGTTTAAGAGTTTCTTCACTTGTATGTCTCCACATACATGCTTAAGTTACAATGACAACCAGGGATATTAGTTTATTGGTTTGTGGTAAATAAAAATAAAACATCTCATGTTTCATAGACAACAATGAAGAAAATATCTCATATTATTACATCACAAGCGTTTGTTCAATACAGATATTTACAAACTACAGGACCCAACGAGAGTTTAGGGTATCAACCCCAACATGACGAAAGGATTGTCAAAAGAGCAAGTCACATATACATCGAGGGAAATGAGGCTAAAGCCTATGAAATGAGTTATCTAGTGGTAACCTAACCTAGTTGACTAAAGATCCTAAGATCTAAGTTCAGTAGGCACAGTAGTTGGATAATTCATAATTGACACACTAAGAAACTTATAGTTTCTTCCCATTTCTCTGATATTCTAGAGCCTGTGATCTATTGATGTCAAGGTTATATTGATATCTTGTTTTACGAGAGGAGTAATGACATGATACTCTTAATCAATATTACCTATATAAGAGTAGAAGTGGGATCGTTTCTATGGGAACTTTTCAAATAGATTATGTTCTCTAAAGCTCTCATGAATTCAAAATTTTGTCCAGGACCAAAATGGATACAAACATATAAAACCCAAAGATATAAGACAAGTTGTGTGTGATATCTGTTGTTTCAATTCACCAATGAAAAGGATAGTTCCAGAGCTTAGTCTCACTATTTCTTCAGTAAATTCGATGGATATTCACTAAATAAGGTTCAAATCCAGAAGATAACTCTACTGGTGCATAGTTTGTTTGTTTGCTCTCAACGGTTGTGTTTGATTTTTCTCACTTTCTTTCGTGGGGAATTGATAGATATATATAGTGAAAGAAAGTGAAAGTTTGGTGAAGATTTGAAACACAAAATGAATTTTAATTATGTAGATTAAATTTATTGTTTAGAAACTTTCAAATTGAATTGAAACATCAAATTAAAATGATATTTCATATACAAATTTAATATGTATGAAAGTTAAATTTGTAGTTTTTTCAATTTAAATGAGTTATGTTTGACTTTTGTCAAGTAACAACTCAATTGAGTTAGATTTGACAAATTTTTCAATTTTTGTATTTATTTGATTTTATTTTATAATTTGGAAAGTTACAAAGTTGCTAGCCTATAAATAGCAACTTGGTTCTTCATTTATCGCATTCCGTTCCAAATTGAAGAGTTCTCTCCTTTATTTCTTTCTTTTGTTCTTGAGTTAAGTTGAGAGCAAGTATCCAAGAGCTCTGCCAAATCTGAGTAGTTCGAAGTTGTAGTTCTACCGGAGTTAGTCGTTGTATCCTGCTGAGACGATTGTTATAGTTTGTTTGCAGCCCATGCAAAGCGAATAATTGTCTTCAGGACAGAGCTCATTAGAAACATGCCTCGACTATGTTTTGAGTCCCCGAAGGTTTTGAACTTCTTTCAAGTCTTTCGTTATTTTCAATTTTTTTAAAAATGTTGTGATACACTTGGTTATTATCCCTAAAAATACTATCCATATATATCATTCTTTACCGTTGTTCACTTCAAAACTAATACCCTTATATTTATGCATCTTTCAACATCATCCTCACGAAAAGGAAAAAAAAAAACATTGATAAGAAGCAGCGGAGGAGGAGAAATCCATCCTACAAATGTGTGACAAAGCAGAGACCGTTGAACCCAATATATACCATTCAACAGTGTAGGAGGCTGAGGAAGACGAAGTTGTTTTGGTCGTTGTGTGAATTAATGTTACTAAAGTTCATGTTGCATAAGGTATATAAATCTTTTTTTAGTACAATAAATGTGTTGATAGGAGATTGAACCTTCAATTTCGATGGATATATATTTATTGAATCATTTTTTAACAATATGTGGGGTAGAGAATCGAACATCTGACTTTGAAGTCGATAGTATAAATACGATCCTAGTTGAGTTATTATCATTTTGGCTTGTGAATTCGGTTCATTCTAAAATCTATAAATTTTGGTGCACTTCTTTGTTGGAGTACTCTTCAATTGCATTATAATAACAATTAATGTAAATTAATTGTGCAGATCACTAATTATTTTATTAGTTTGGTGGATAAAAAATCTTATTAAATGGAACTAATTTTGTCCCATTGTAATTTAAAGAGTCTACTAACAATAATAGTTAGCTACATCTACAAAATTTAATAAGTTTAGTTATTTTTCAAGTTATTCCATTTAAAAATTGCTATTTCTGTTGTTGACCCATTAAATAGATGTTAAATTTTTACTTATATCATAGTCACTTATATTCCACAAATAATTTAGAATTTCACAAAAATCTTAGCTCAATTACAAGCTAATTCCTTCATCTCATCTAATTTTAAATAAAATAAATAAATAAATTTCAATAAGGAAAATCTTGTGTTTCTTTAATTTTCCTAAAACCTCCCTGAAAGGGTTTTGGAGGTTTTTTTTTTTTAAAAAAAAAAAATGTTCTCACTTCCATATAAAATATTTATTTTCTTAATTTAGTTTTTTAATGTTTTTTTTAGAAACAACGATAGATTTCTTTCGGTTCTTATTTTCTACTCCGCTTGGCATTATGATTTAAATAGAAATGATTTCAAATGACGGGAAATGATTTTAAATTATTAGGTACATTTGTAACAAAATTACAATTTCTTATTTGGATATCCATAGAAAATGAAAAGAAAGTACAACATTTTACTTTTTCGCCCTTATATGTTGCAAGAAATTATTTTAATAATTATAAATTAATTTTGTGTCAAATAACAATATTAATTGCAAATAGTTTGAGGAACGTATTATATCAAAACAAATTAACTTATTTGAATAAAAAAATTACAAATGTTATAATCACAGTCAAATTAAAAAATGTTAATTATATGGGCCTTAATGTTTTCTTATATGATGAAAGCCCAATCCATCTGCTTGGTCCAAAAGAAAAGTTAAATGAATGATGGACATTGAGCCACGTTTCCTCTTTTCTTCTTGTGGTAAAAAGTCTTAATGAAATTTGTAAAAGATCAGAGAAGTGGCATAATGGCTCTGTCACTTCTCTCCCATTTTCCCCTCTTCGCTTTCAGAAACCCTCTTTATCCTCCTCATTCTTCTTTTGTAAACTTGGTTTTCTGATGGATTTCAAAGCTCAAATCCATGGTGAATCGAGCATGCAAAAATAGAAATGAGTAGAGTAGAATAAGAGGAACAAGAAAATGTATAGTGGTTTGTTTTCACCTACATCCACTGTTGAAGCTCATTAAAGTAATTTTTATTCTTTAAAGAAGAGATAAGTTTCCATGACTCTCTTTTTACAAAATCACTCTTTCACTATTTTCATTACATGCAGAGCTATATATAATATTCAATAGAGTTTACAAGAAGCTAAAATCTATTCTAACTGTTTTTCAGCTGTCTTCTGTTTCAGGGACAGCAGCAACAACTAATTAGAGGCTCCAGATTTTGACTCACATAAGTTAACAAATCTCCACCTTGAGATAAAATGGTCTCTGATGCTTCATCTTCTTCAGGTAATTTTATTTTTCTACTTGATCTACCACATTGAGTAGATTTAAACAGTGTTCGAACTTAGCTTTTGTTACTGCCTTGGTTAAAAATATACTGCATTTTCTTCTGAGCTGACCTTTGTGACTACTACTGTGCCTTTTTCGATTGTCTCTTACAAAATGTAATTTTACATCTATGTGCTTGGATCTATCATGAAATTGCTGATTCTTAGTTAGATGAATAGCATTTTGATTGTCGTAGAGTAGTTCTACTTGTGGTTGTTCATAGCCTAGTTTAGTAGCTAACCCCTGTAGCCATAAAGCTTCTTTAACAGCCTCTGAGATGGCTATATACTCTACTTCAGTAGTTGAAAGGGCAACCACTGATTGCAAACTTGACTTCCATCTGATCACATTACCTTCAAATAGAAAGGTAAACCCTGTAAAAGACCTTCTTCTGTCTAGTCACCTGCAAAATCTAAGTCCACATAGCCTTTTAGTACAAGCTTAGGGGAGTTAGGGGACTTATAGAGCAGACCTCTATTCATACTTCCAACTAAGTAATGCAAGAGCCATTTAGTTGCTTCCCAATGGGCTTTCTCAGGATTGCTTATGTATCTATTGATCAAACTTGAGCTGTGTGCTAAGTCTGGTCTTGTACAGACCATCAAATACATTAAACTGGTTGTTGCACTTAAGTAGGGAACTTTGTTCATTTTTTGAATGTCTTCTTCAAGATTAGGTGAGTCTTTAGCTGATAGCTTGAAGTGTTGTGCCAGGGGTGTGCCAACTGACTTAGCATTCAACATGTTGAACTTAGTTAGGACTCTTTTTGTATAGTCACTTTGGTAGACAAAGAGTTCTCCTTGAGGTCTTCTTCTCTCAATGATCGTACCTAGGATTCTTTTAGTTGGGCCTAGATCTTTCCTCTCAAATTCAGAACTTAGTTGTTCTTTAATCTGATTTACTTCTCCAGTATCTTTCCCTGCAATAAGTATATCATCTACATAGAGTAATAGTTAGATCAGGCTTCCATCTTTAGCTTTTCTAAAGAACACACTATTGGGATTGGTGTCTTAATTCTCCTGAAGTCTCGTTGTTTTGTAAAGATACACATTGTTTAATGAATAAAATAAGTGTTATTTAATTTTGACATTTACTAATATCCAATAAACAAAGCTTCTTGGTTATCTTATGTGAACTTGAGCATGTATATGTGATATACAAGTGGATCATGCCTTAAGTGATAACTTAAATAGGTTTGTAGTATAAGGATTAAGGTGGGATACCTGATCCTGGTGACACTACGGATACGGCCCATTTTATAGAGGTTTGCAAATGTTGTAAACTACTACAGATGGTAGATCCTAACCATTCATATGGAGATGTGCGAGCGGGGGTGTCCTTACAAAGAGTTTGTATAAGACCTGGACCACGAGATGACTAGACTCTGTATATAACACCGTTAATACTAGAGACTTGCATCTCACCTAAACGACCATAGGTGAGACAACCTCAATCCTAAGTGTTTTGGGAACTCTTGCCTTTGAGAGTGGTCTTTTGGTTAGTATGGATGAGAGTGGCCAGATTACCAACTCAACATACTTATCTTTTTGGGGACTTGTCTGATCTGGGAGCTGGGAACTCAATCCACAAGATGGAATTCATTCCTTTCCCGAAGTAGGGATAAGTAGAGAGATTGCTCCCTTAAGGGTTGATTCCGGGGTTTGAACATAGTGGCCACAACTTCCTTTTGGAAGAGAAGTCTCGGTCATAGTAGGACTATGACTTATGTTCATTAGAGGGATCAATGGTACTTATGAAGACAGATGTAACTATAGGGGCATAACGGTTATTGACCCAGTTGTACTTACGAGCGATCTGTGAAGGGTTGTCGCACTACTGATTGGTTAAGATGGGCACATAATATATCTTGGTAAGGAGAGTTCAGCTGTCGATCTTTAGTGGAGTGCCTGACAGTTAACGGATGGTGGATCTCATGACTAAAGAGTTTTATCAGTCATTCACGTATCGTTGGAGCTTCGAGCTACAGGTTCATAAGATCCCTTTGGTAGTTCAATGGATTCAGTTGAGGATCAATTCTTGGTGTTGATTTGAAATGTTCAAATTGACAAGAGGTATTTTGATTATATATGATATAATCGGTTTGATGTATGAGATACATCTAGTGGAGGATTGATGTAAATGAGATTTACATTAAGTACCATGGAATAGAAAAAAAAAAAACTATGGTTTATATGTTTCATGAGATGAAATATTAAAACTATAGGTTATAAATATAGTATGATAAGTTGGTTATCATTTATATTTATAATAATATTAATTATTGGATAATTAATTATTTTCCTCTAATAACCAATTGAGTGGGTGGTTATTGGATTCATGGTAACCGTGAGTTTAAAAGGAAAATGGTTTTCTCAATTTTGATGGAAGATTTACAAAAGGTTTTTCATAAAAAGTTTTGAGATTTCTCTCTCGGTGAAAAAGGTATCTCACGGTAGTCATCAAATAAATACGGATTTACTAAACGACGGCTGGGTGAGCTAAACGATCGTGCAGTATTTACTAAACGATCGCATAGCTTTGCTAGACGATCGCTTGCCCAAAGTAAACGATCGTGTAGAGTCTGTAGGCAATATACCGAGCTAAACAATGAGCTAAACGGTCGCATAGATTTTGCTAGACGATTGCTTAGCTTTATCTAAACAATTGGGCATTGACCTATACGATAGGTCTCTGCCATCTCCCACTTGCCCAGTCGTGTACGCAATCGGCATTTTCTCCTTCGTCTGCCTCATACCAAGTCCGAACAGAGCTCACCCTCTGGATTCTCACACTGAGAATACCAAGGTAGCGTTGTTAGTGGTGTCAGCCCCAACTCGATACTGTCGAGGTTTTCTGGAGGCTGTTCGTACTGTTGCTAAGGAGTTTGTGGCCGAGGCGATCATTGAGGACGAGTGCGAAGAGTTCGTGCTGTGTTGCGGTCATGTAGATCGAGCGTTCGAGGTTGCTGTTGTTCGAGCGGTCATGCGCAAAGAAGTGTGGAGACGCATCTACAATTGTTCGTATAGTTTTTCCTTTTGTGCATTTTAGTTTTCATGCTATAATTTCTGAATTAATTGTATAATTGCTTGTTTGAAGTCGACTGTAAATGTTATGTTCATTCATGATTGTGATTTGAAATAATCGTTCTTCCGCTGCTCATGGAAATCTCATATTCGATTTCTTTCACACACAAACATCATATTGACTTCTGAAGAAGTTGATCTTGTTCATGTAGTCATCAAACCATTTATACCAGCATCTAGGAGCTTGTTTGAGGCCATACAAGGACCTATTTAATTTGCAGACTAAATTTTCTTTCCCTGCCAGTTCAAAACCCCTAGGTTGATCCATATAGATTTATTCATCTAACTTTCCATGTAGGAAAGCTATAGCCACATCCATCTGTTCAAGTTCATAGTTCTCACAGGCCACTGTTGCAAGTAGCAATCTGATTGAAGTATGTTTGACTACTGGCGAGAAAATTTCAGTGTAGTCCAGCCCTTCTTTCTGCCTAAAACCCTTGGAAACTAGCTTAGCTTTGAATTTTATCCACCCTGAGCTGTTATCAACAAGTTTTCTTTTGAAAATCCATTTACAGGGGATGGATTTTTTGTTTGGAGGTAGAGACATTAGGTCTCAAGTGTTGTTCTTCCTTAAAGAATTCATTTCAGCTTCCATGGTTTGCTGCCACTTATTACTTTTTTTTTGCTTTTCATAGCTTCTTCAAAGCTCTGAGGTTTTTCATCAAGTGGGCTTTCTACAAGGTTAGCAAAATCTGATACATAATCGGTATTTGTGTATCTGACAGGGGGCCTGATCTCTCTTCTTCTTCTGTCTCTAGTCAGTGTATAATTAGTTAGGTTCTCAGGCTGGGTGATTTGATCTTGAGTTGTTTGTTCGCTTACTTCTGTTTCAATAGCTTGGGGATTCTGAACATCATTCTCTGATGTTGTCTTTTCAGTTATAGGTAGAAGCTCCACCTTGAAGGTAGTGGAGTTCTCATTTAAAACTCCTTCAGCTGGTTGTTTGTCTTTATCTGATACTGAAAATATTTCATCTTCCCTGAAAACCATGTCTCTACTCACAATACTCTGATTAGAACTGAAGTCTCAGAGCTTATAGCCTTTAGTTCCCTTAGGATATCCTATAAACATGCACTTTAGAGCCCTAGGTTGAAGTTTGCTCTGCTTTATATGTACATATGATGTGCACCCAAAGGCTTTAAGGTTTGATAGATCTGGAGGTACACCTGTCCACATCTCTTCAGGTGTTTTCATGTCAATAGAAGTACAGGGGCTTCTGTTAATAGTGTAGATGGTTGCTGCTAAGGCTTCTGCCCAAATACTTTTTTGAGATTAGCTTCTAATAACATACACCTTACTCTCTCCATAAGAGTTTTGTTCATCCTTTCAACTACCCCATTTTGTTACGGTGTGTAGGTAACTGTTGTATGTCTGATTATGCCATGCTCATTACAAAAGTTAATGAACATATTATTTATAAACTTAAGGCCATTATCTATTCTTAAAGTTTTTACTCTTTTTTCAGTTTGATTTTCAACTTTTTCAACCCACTCTTTAAATTTATCAAAGGCTTGATTTTTAGATTTCAGCAAATAGGTCCATACTTTTCTAGAGTAATCATCTACTAGAGATAGGAAGTACCTTGAGTCACTCCATGAAGGAGCTCTAACTGGTCCCCATAAGTCAGCATGTATGTAACTGGGTTTATTCTTTGATGTATAGATCCCTTTTGTGAATTTGAGTCTCTTAGCTTTGCCATAGACACAATGCTCACAAAAACTTAGCCTCTTTAAGCTTTTAGGTTGAATCAGCCCTTGTTTTGTTAGTTCATTCAGGCCTTGTTTACTGGTATATGAGAGTCTCTTATGCCATAGTTCAATGCCTTTTGTCTTGCTATCGTGGGGTACAAAAGCAACATTAGGAAAAGACACATTTTTTAAGTAGTATAGGCCATTCATCCTCACTCCAAGTAGAATTGTCTTTCCAGTCCTCTTTACATGTATATTTTCTTTGTTACCAGTATAGTAACAGTCTTGGTCAGCTAGCATTCCTAGAGAGATTAGGTTCCTTCTAAGTTTAGGTACATGTCTTACCTCCCTTAAAAGTATTTCTCTGTTGTCTCCTAATTTTAGGCATACTGAGCCAATTCCCACAACTTTACAGTCATGATCATCCCCCATGTAGACAAAGCCTCCTTCCCATGATTTGTAGCTCACAAACCATTCTCTTTTGGAAGTCATATGATAGGTACATTCTGAGTCCATGACTCAGACTCCCTTTTCCTCAGTCTTATAGCCCATGGGTTTCAAATGAGTTGCTGTTAGGATTTCAGTGTATTCATAGGAATTTACACCCACTGAAACATTACCTCTACCATCATCTCTTGGCCTTTTGTTGTCATTTCTTTCATAGTCTCTGTTTCTATCATTTCTGCCACTATCTCTATGCCTTCTTGAGTTTATTCTATAGGGTTTTCCCTTCTCAGGACAGTTCCTCTTGAAGTGCCCCTCCTTGTGGCAAATGAAGCACTTCAAAGGAGGTTTATCCTGATGGTTCTTGTGAGATTTGTCAAAACGACTTCCTCTAGTGAAATTCTTCCCTTTTGTGTAGAAAGACTCAGCTCTTCCAGCATTGTTCTCTATTTTTAGCTCAAGTTCTTTACACCTTAGAGCATTAATCACAGAGTCCACTGTCACACTGTCTCTGCCATATTTCAAAGCTAACTTCAATTCTTTATAAACTTCATGTATTGAGTTAATAAGGATTGCAGCCTCCCTTTCTGCCCCAAGTTTTTCCTCTCCCTGATTAGAGCTATTAGTCAATTTCTTGAATTCATATAGGTTTTCATCAAGAGACTTTGATGTGTTCATCTTGAAAGAAAACAGTTTCTCACAAACATAGATCTTGTTAGGTAAGTCCTTCTGTCATAGAGTAGCTTCAATTTCTCCCAGACATTATAAGTTGTGGATTCATTGATCAACACCGTATCAATGATGTTTAGAATAAGTGTTGTGAAGGCTATATCTTCCATTTCTTGTTTCTGTTCATCTATTAGTGTATCAGGCAACATTTTTTGATCTTCCAAGGCTTTCAAAGCCTTCTTTGCTGTGAGAATGACCTGAATTTTCTTGGACCATAATGCAAAATCGTTTGAACAATTAAATTTCTTTATTTCATACCCATTTGCAGCCATCGATGAAGGAACTCTTATACAAGAGTACCTCTAAGTGGAAGCAGATCGTTCCAAACTCATTGTGATAGAATTACCGCATTCACAATCTAACAGACAAGATATTCATTATACAACAAAATTATCGACATGCTTTGAGAACTAAATAACAAGAGAACGAAATACATACCAGTTGAAGAACTCTTCTTCAGCAAAATCTCGCTCTCGAATAGGGACCGCTCCTTTCACTCTCGTTGGAACGTCCAAGAAATCATTCACCAAATCACACGTCATCTACCCACGAATGACCTCCACGCGAACACAAGAATGAGGATGACACCACCACTTAGAACCCTCGGTATTCTCGGGGTGAGAATCTAGAAGGTGTGGGCTCTGTTGGATTTGGTAGAGGGAATGAGGAAAGGAAGATCGTATACAACGATCAAGCAAGTAGAAGAAGGCTTATGTCTATCGTATAGACGATGCTTGATCGTTTAAAAGAAGGTACACGATCGTTTAGTAAATAGTGCGATCGTTTAGTAATCGCTCGGGCGTGATATCCTTTAGGAAAGAGCTAGACGATCATTTAGCAATTCCAACGCGATCGTTTAGAAAGAGGCGCGCGTGTATACGATCGTGTAGAAACTTTGAGCTATCGTGTAGTCTCTCAATTTGTTATGTGATAGGCTGTATACACTATGCGTGAGCGAAAAGATGATCTCTTGTAAAATGAAAATGATTTTCATTTTATTCTTCAGTTACGAAAACTGAATGAAACCTTCCACTATCACATGGTTACGGAGAAAACGCCGGCACAATTATCCTATAATTGTCCAATTAAAAATTAATAAATATAATCATATTATATTCATTTACCTTTAGTTTAATATCACATAGAAACTATAGTGTTTTCTCCTCCACTAGATATAAATCATATTTATATCCATTATCCTCCAAATAATGTATCACATACTAAAGTCAATCATATCATATATAATGAACTAGTTCAATCATATCATATATAATCGAACTCCCTCTTGCCAATTTGAACATTTCAAATTGACCCAAAAACAGATTCTCATCTTGAATCCATTGAGTTACCAAGGGGACCTTATGGACCTATGGCTCGAAGCTCCAATGGTAAATGAATAGCTAACTAAACTATTTAGCCACGAGATCCACCATCCATTAACTGGCAGGCATTCCACTAAAGATCGACAGCTGAACTCTTCTTACTACAGATATGTTTCTGTGTCCATCAGATATAACCAATCAACAGTACGATAAACCTTGACAGATGCTCATAAGTACAATTGGGTCAATTCACCATTTTTTCCCTGTAGTTACATCTAACTCCTTAAGTACTATTGATCCCTCTCGGGCCATGAGAAGGTGTGTGGCGCCACATTGTTCAAGTCCCGTGATCAGCCCTTAAGGGAGCAATCTATCTACTTACCCCTGCTTCAAGGAAGAATTGAATTCCATCTTGTGTAGTGAGTTCCCAGCTCTCAAACCAGACGAATCTCTAAAGTGGTAGTTTGAGTCGATGATCAGGCCACTAGCACCCATGCAAATCAAAGGACTGCCCTCATAGGCAAGAGTTCCCAACTCACTCAGGATTGAGGTCATGTTACCTATGGTCATCCTAGTGAAGTGAAGTCTCTGTCATGAACGACGTTATATAATGAGACGTTAACACTTCGTGATCAAGTCTTATACAAACTCTTTATATAGGATGTCCCCACTTGTATGTCCCCACATGAATGATCAGAATCAGACCATCTATAGCAAGTCACGATACTTGTTACTATTCTACAAAGTGGGCCGCATCCGTAGCATTACCAAGATAAGGTTTCCTTCCTATATCCATATACTACAGACCATTTTGGTTATCACTTAAGAGATAATCCACTTATATGTCACTATATATATGCTTAAGTTACATAATGACAACCAGAGATTTTAGTTTATTGGTTTGTGGCAAAGCAAATAAAACATCCAATGTTCAAAGACAAGTAGTGAAGAAAATATCATATATTATACATCACAAGCGTTCGTACAAAACTGTGTTTACAAACTACAGGACACGAGAGTTTAGAGTATTCCCCAACAATCACTTACTTCTTGAATGAGTCTTGATTAATCACAGGTTCTTTGATAGGTTCTTGGAGTGTTTCTTGCAACTTTCTTGGAGTTACTTTGGTACTTCAACCTGACTCTGATATCAGTTGTTAATTAAATGGGCCTTAATGTTTTCTTATATGATGAAAGCCCAATCCATCTGCTTGGTCCAAAAGAAAAGTTAAATGAATGATGGACATCGAGCCAGGTTTCCTCCCTTCTTCTTGTGGTAAAAGTCTTAATGAAATCTATAAAAGATTACAGAAGTCACATAATGGCTCTGTCACTTCTCTCTCACTTTCTCTTCTTCGTTTTCAGAAACCCTCTTCATCCTCCTCATTCTTCTTTTGTAAACTTTGTTTTCTGATGGATTTCGAAGCTCAAATCCATGGTGAATCTAGCATGCAAAAATAGAAAGGGTAGAGTATAAGAAAAGGAACAAGAAAAGGTATAATGGTTCGATTTTCACCTACATCCACTGTTGAAGCTCATCAGAGTAATTTTTATTCTTCAAAGAAGAAATAAGTTTCAATGACTCTCCTTTTACAAAATCACTCTCTCACTATTTTTTTTACATACAGAGCTATATATAATATTCAAGAGAGTTTACAAGAAGCTAAAATCTGTTCTAACTATTTTTCAGTTGTTTTCTGTTTCAGGGACAACATCGACAACTAATTGGAGGCTCCACATTTTGGCTCACATCAGTTAACAAAAATCAACAAAAAAAAATAAACAAGTATTATATATATATAACCAATAAGCATTGTATCTTCGACTACTAACCCGTCTTTAATAAGGTTTTAATTATTTTTTTTGTTCCTCAAAGAAAATAGAAAAGAAACAAATTTTTGTTTTAGCTAATTTACTTTTAGATAAATGAAACAAACTGAATTCATTTAGAACAAAAAAGAACATACTATTCTTATTAATAGAAAGAAATCAAGAAAAATATAGAACTCCTATCAATCACATCAATAAATAGAAAGTGAACATATTTAAGATGAACAAAGCAAAAAGAAAACTTATCTTCATTTGATTGGTTATACAATTTTTTTTTTTTAAAAAAAGTTAAAATCGAGAAGCTTGCATCGAAAATATTGAAATTATTATATGATAAAGGAACACTATAAAGGGAACAATGAACAAAGTAGAAAACCAAATAGAAAACAACAATATAGAAACTAACCCAGTGAAATAATGTCGAGGGAGAAGAACTAGAAGAAAAGTGATATAGTGTAGGAAGGTTGTGAGGGTTTTAGGCTCCGTTTGGAATTGTTGTAGCTTTTAAAATAATTGTTGGTAATTGTGCTTTTAGAAAAATCAACTGTTATAGGAAGCTAATTGATGTTTGATAAATTTCAATCTGAAACATAAAAAAGCATGTAATAGTGTTCGATAAGTTCAAACAAGATTTGCTATAGTTTAGCTATAATAATCGAATTGGACATTATTTAATTATTTAATTATTATTTTTTAGTATATTAAATTGTCATGAGTTATTTATTTAGAATTTCTATAGTTTAAATTACAAACTATATTTAACCCTAAAAAAAGTACAAACTACATCTTGTTATTTCCTTAAATTATATGATAAAAAGTTGAAAGAAAATAATTGTTGTATAAATAATTGTAATGAGCAAATGTTATTTGAATTAAGTATAAACAAAATTTGACAAAAAAAAAAAAACTACGTTATCTATTTTGCTCTCATCAAACTTGTAGTAATATTGTATCTTAGAGCCTCTAATTATTGAATGTAAAAATAATTATTTCAATGACTCGCATAAAAAATATTGATTTCGTTCTTCATTTCTTCATTTAAATCATTATTATGGACATCCCGCACTTTTTCAAAATGACGATCACTTCGATCATATTCTCTTATATAATTGTGTAGTGTCATAGACCACTTCGATCACACTTCAAAAGTTCGTTCAATGACACTTCTAAGAAAAGAATGTGCTTGGTTGAATATCTCTTTGTATCCTACTGGTTGGTTACTTTGACGAAAATTAGAAAGGTGATATCTCTCTCATTTATATGGTCCAAATATCCTTTTATTTGAGAGCATCCAACATCCACTAGATAATATTTTCCTATTCATATAATGTAAGAGTATAATTAGGACTTTAAAAATGATACCTTTTGGTGGCTTTGGAAAATTTAAACCACTCTTGCATATAGCAAACATAAATATTCTTGCATCATAAGGAATTCCCAACTAGCATATATAAATATAAAACACATATCAAAATCACAAGCATTTGGACAACATAAAAGTTTAAAAATTATACAAGAAGATAAATCATTCCAGAAGCATTTGAATGACAAATAGGAGAAGGAAAAAGAAAATGACAATTGAAAAAAAATGATGACTGAAAAAAAAAAGTAAAATATAAAATCTTTATTAATTGTGGTTGATCTTGAATTTGTTTCCCGTTGTAATTGTGATGCTCTAATGGTCGCGTTGAAGTGAATCGATAAAAAAAAAAGTGAGAGAGGGATTGATAGGAAAAAGAGAGTGAACGATGGGTTTTATGTCCTAAAACTGTGGTTTGTAAACAATCAACTTATTATGTTAATCAATATAGATGTTATTGAAGTTTGATTCAATAAAGTTGTTATTGAATGTTTGAATTGCACATTTCATTTTAGAAATAACCTAAATCCAATAAACTAAGATCCATGACTATTACATGAATACTTAAACTTTATGTAGAGACATAAGAGTGGATCAAGTTCGAGTAAATAGCCAAAATGGTCTATAGTATACGGATAAGGCTGGGTACCTTATTCTGGGGACACTATTGGATGCGGCCCATTTTGTAGATGTTACAATTGTTATAAAGTGCTACAAACGAAGTGATCCTAATTCGTTCATGTGGAGACATGCAAGTGGAGGCGTCCTATATAAAGAATTTGTATAAGATCGGATCAAGAAATTAGTCACTCTTACTTTATATCGCTATTTACTGTTTAAGACCAATTATTTCAAAGCGATGATCTAGGTAACTTGACCTTAATCCTGACCTAACTATGAACTCCTGTATATCTGGAATTATCCTTAGAGATTATCATGTATACCGATCGCATACATACCGCAAAAGAGATTATGGAATCTCTATGAGGGATGTTAACATCCTTAACAATTTTGTGTAAGTGTAACCCCTCATTTTAGGCCCTAGAGTCCCACCTTAATCAGCCAACCTTAGGGAAAAGTCGATTAGGACAAGAGACTAAAGCAACTCTATCCATTGTTAGGGATCAAATAAAGAGTAGTGCAAAACAACCATCTTTTAGGGGGACACTCCCAGGGTGCCCGAGGTGATGCACTAAAACTTTATCCAATCTAATGAGAGAGACCGAGGGATATGTTGTCACACGTCCCGCTCCCACTTACTATAAACATTCTCTCCATTCACCTTGTTATTGACCTACGTAAATGCCATCCGTAGGGGGACACTCCCAAGGTGCCTCAAGGCCGAGGATAGATCTCACGATGTGAACTTTTAAGGGAGAAATGCGTAGAAGTAAAGTGAAGTATCATATACCCCAATTACCTCCCACTGAATGTTCTACCTAGGGATTCATTAACTTAGAAAATTCGGCTACTAATTTTAACTAAGTGGTTTGTTAAATTTGCTAAAAAACAACACTTGCTTTTGATGATTAAACAAGTTTGATTCAAGTCTTATTAAACACTTTAACAAACTTTCATCAAATTTGCATGTATATAACAAATCTATCTAATTCACCTTTCCAGGTAGGGGTGCAACATTTCCATTGACTTAAGTACCCACGCCTAGATAGAACCAGTCTTAGCCAAAAGATATCTTATAGATATATTTGTTACATATTTGATCTTTTATTAGTCAATTTAATCCTATTAGACCGAATTAAAAGATTAAACTTAGGTTTCTAATCTTATTAGAAACGTGATCTTAGGTCTATCTCGATCAAATTTTAAAACTCTTTAAAATATGATTAAAGCCTAAAGTTTGCATGCAACTCTTCATTATTAATTTTAATTCTAATTTCATTAATTATAACTCTTATAAAGAATGAAACAATTAGAACCATCCACATTGCTAAGCTAGACATTCACAAGGTATTTATAACTTCTATAAATAAACCTAAGTGTCGTGCTTCATATAATGTTCATTCATTACTAATATATAACTTTTATATAATAAAGTGATGAACTAAGCATTCAATCCATGCTAACGTTCAACCTTATATTATAACATTTATAATATAAATGATGCATGGAGATGCTTTAATGCATGCATATATTATAACTCTTATATTATATGATGCATAAAAATGCTTTAAGTAATTTGATCATGCAAACTAATATATTATAACACTTTTAATTCAAAGATGATGCATGAAAAAACGCATAACCTATGGTGGGCTTTAAAACTATATGACATACATTATGGCATATAAGATAAACATATATCACATGCATATTTAATAAAAGTTGATGGACCGGGATAATTTGTCTTAAAAAGGGAAATAAAAGCTAAACTATTATAAAAGATTTGAGTCAACTGGTTCGAACAGGTGAACCGGGTCTTGAACCACCCACCTTGAAGCCTCGTCACTTGATCGTGTAGTAAATCCTTTGATCGTCGAGTAACGCACATCGAGTGTAAACGATCATGTAGTGATGATTGCGTGGCTAAGGACTATGCGATGAGCATGAAAGTCCACACGATCGTGTTGTGCGCTTCGAGTAACGCATGCCATGCGATCGTGTAGCTAACGATTATGTGATGAGCATGATAGTCTACACGATCAAGTAGCAAGCGCCAAGTATCGTATACCATGTGATCGTGTAGCGACTGGCTATGCGATGAGCATGATAGCCTACACGATCGTTTAGTGCGCATGCCTTACGTCGAGTATCAAATACTATGCGATCGTTTACCCTCGAGCGTCTACACGATCATGTAGCCAACGCAATATGATCGAGTAAACTCTTTACACGATCGCGTAGCATTAGCTATTCGATCGTTTAGCAAATACTACACGATCGAGTAGAATAGTTCTACACGAACACATACCAAATCTAAACGATCGTCTAGCTTGAGCTACAC
The DNA here is from genome assembly GCF_027475165.1 of Benincasa hispida. Taxonomy (NCBI): domain Eukaryota; kingdom Viridiplantae; phylum Streptophyta; class Magnoliopsida; order Cucurbitales; family Cucurbitaceae; genus Benincasa; species Benincasa hispida. The sequence goes on along the minus strand of NC_143480.1, from coordinate 55,398,816 downwards.
GATGCGACCATCATTTCATCTTTTCCATCGAAGAAAACAACAACTCTTGCCTCTGAAGCTTTTTTACAAACAACTCAAAACATAAATGAATACAGACTCGATTGCAAGAATTTATGCCAAAAAACACAGGGGCCTTTACAATTAACTTTTGTAAAAGTAAACTGCAAACATAAATAGAGACAATTATCCTAAAACATCCATCAACAACATCCACAAATACTTAACACTTAAATGTATTGCAGAAAGTTAAAACCCACTAAACTGTAAACGACATTCAATACAGCAATGAAATTTGGAAATCAGAACATAACCTGGCTCTGATACCAATTAAAGGAACTCTGTTTACAGAGAACCTTTAAGCGGAAGCGGATCATCAAATCCCATTGTGAATGAACTCATACATTTACAGTCATACAAAATAGATTATGCATAAAACTTAAATTATAGCATGCTTTTGAAATAAAAACAAAGGATAAGAGATTATACCTTTGAAGAACCCTTCTTCAAGTAAATCCCTCGATCAAATTTGTTGCACAAAACTTAAATTACAGCATGCTTCTGAAATAAAAACAAAGGATAAGAGATTATACCTTTGAAGAACCCTTCTTCAAGTAAATCCCTCAATCAAATTTGTTCACGAGCAGCGAACAAATCACGAACTCCCTTGAACAAGCAGCAAGTACACGATCGTGTAGGAAATAGGCAACGATCATCTATACAATCGTTTAATAAATGCTCGGGTGCTAGACAATCGTTTAGGAAAAGGTAGGCGGTCATTTAGAAGATGCGCGCGGGTATATGCGATCGTGTAGTAAAAGCGAGCTACCGTATAGTCTTTGATTTTACTAAGCGATGGGTAGCAAAAACATCGTGAGCAAATAACCGTGATCTTTGCAAAATGAAATCAATTTCATTTTATTCTTCAGTTACGAAAATCGATTGGAACTTCCCACTAACACACGGTTACGGAGAAAACGACATGTACAATTATCTCATAATTGTCAAAATAAAATAATAAATATAATCATATTATATTCATTAACCTATAGTTTAATATCATATATCAACCATAGTGTTTTCTCCTCCTTTAGATATATATCATATTTATATCCATTTTTCTCCAATTAATATATCTCATATATAAAGTTAATCATATCATATATAATCGAACTCCCTCTTGTCAATTTGATCATTTCAAGTTAACCCAAAACTGATTCTCAACTTGAATCCATTAAGCTACCAAGGGGACCTTATAGACCTATGGCTCGAAGCTTCAACAGTACGTGAATAGCTGACTAAAACCTTTAGCCACGAGATCCACCATCCATTAACTGCCAGGCATTTCATTAAAGACCGACAGCTGAACTCTCCTTACCACAGATATATTTCTGTATTCATCGGATATAACCAATCAACAGTCTGATAACTCTTCACAGATGCTTGTAAGTACTGTTGAGCCATTTTACCGTTTTGCCCCTGTAGTTACATCTAACTCCTTAAGTACCATTGATTCCTCTAATGAACAATACAACATAGTCCTACTATGTGTGGACACCTCTCGGGCCATGAGAAGGTGTGTGGCGCCACATTGTTCAAGTTCTGGGATCAGCCCTTAAGGGAGCAATCTATCTACTTACCCCTACTTTGAGGAAGGAGTGAATTCCATCTTGTGTAGCTGAGTTCCAAGCTCCCAAATCAGACGAATCTCCAAAGTGGTAGGTTTGAGTCGGTGACCTGGCACTCACACCCATGCAAATCAAAGGACCGCCCTCAAAGCAGGAGTTCCCAACTTACTCAAGATTGATGTCATGTTACCTATGGTCATCCTAGTGAAGTGAAGTCTCTGTCATGAACGACGTTATATAACGAAACGTTAACATTTCGTGGTCAGGTCTTATACAAACTCTTTGTGGAGGACGCCCCCGCTCGCATGTCCCTACATAAATAATCAGAATCAAACCATCTGTAGCAAGTCATAACACTTATAACTATTCCACAAAGCGGACCGCATCCGTAGCGTTACCAGGATAAGGTTTCCCTCCTGTATCCATATACTACAGACCATTTTGGTTATCACTTAAGACATGATCCACTTGTATATCAGTTGTCATCACATACATGCTTAAGTTACATAATGACAACCAAGGATTTTAGTTTATTGGTTTGTGGTAAAGCAAATAAAACATCTAATGTTCAAAGTCAAGTAGTGAAGAAAATAACACATATTATACATCATAAGCGTTTGTACAAAATTGTGTTTACAGACTACAAGACACGAGACTTTAGGGCATCATCCCCAACATTCAGAATTTACAAGATCCAGTCCTGCCTGCCCAAGTGGGTGCAGAACCCAGAGGATTAGAATCTCCTTGTACCAGAGGATCCCCTTCCACCGCGTGACCCTTTTAGGATAGAGAGCCAAGGAGTACAGACAAGAGGTCAAACCAGGAATCCGACTACGCCTACATAGACGTCAGTTCCACCTGTTGTTTCAGTCGAGTATACTGCTTTAGCTGCAGTAATAGGAGAAGCAGTCAGAAGGATAGTGATTGGACACTTGAAGGATCTTGTGGCAGAGCAATTAGCCCAAAACCACCAAAGTCAACAAAACCCACCTACATTGATCCAAGTGTCTTAAGTACAAGTCCAGAATCAACCAGACTTGTCAGTAGAGGCTAAACACTTATAGGACTTCCAAAAGCACAATCCTTATACCTTCGAAGGGTTGTTGACGGACCCTACGAAGGTAGAAATGTGGATATCATCCATTGAGACTAATTTTCGCTATATGAAATGTTCGGAGGAGCAAAAGCTTCAATCTGTGGTGTTTGTGTTGACTGACAATGCTAAAATTTGGTGGCAGTCAGCTGAAAGATCAATTGACACCAGTGGAGGGTCGGTTACTTGGAATTAGTTCAAGGAGCAATTTTATGAACAATACTTCTCCGTTGACACGAGGTACAATAAGCAGACGAAGTTCATGAATCTGAAGCAAAGGATTATGTTGTGGTAGAGTACGAATGGGAATTTACCAAGATGTCTCGTTTTTCTCCCAAAACGGTGGCCACGGAAGAGGACAAGGTAGAAAGGTTCATACAGGGTCTGAAGGAGGAAGTGAGAGGTCATGTGCTGACTCATGAGCCCATGAGTTATGCAACAAGAATATATTCTAATGCAGGGGAATGGAACATGAGATTGCAGGAACCAGGATCTTTTTCGGGTCATGCCAGTATAGACTGCTCTCGTAAGAAGGTGATTTTTAACCGTCCAACAGAAGCTATCTTTAAGTTTAAAGGGGATGGGACTGTGGTTTTGCCCAAAGTCATTTTAGCTATGAAAGCCAATAGGTTGCTTAACCAAGGTATTTGGAGTATCTTGGCCAGTGTGGTTGACACCAGAAAGGTTGAGGTCTCCTTGACTTTAGAGCCAGTGGTAGAAGATTACCCAGATGTTTTTCTAGAGAATCTTCCGGAGTTGCCACCACGTAGAGAGATAGACTTTGCTATCAAGTTGGAGTCAGGCTCAATTCCTATCTCGAAATCTCCATATAGAATGGCTCCAACAAAGTAGAAGAAGCTCAGATTTAGTTGCAGGAGTTGCTGGATAAGGGTTTCATACACCTTAGTGTGTTACCTTGAGGTGCACCAATGCTATTTGTGAAAAAGAAAGATGGATCATTGTGGCTCTGTATTGACTACAGGAAATTGAATAAATTGACTATTAAAAATAAATATCCACTTCTTAAGATTGATGACTTGTTTGATCAATTGCATGAAGCTACAGTATTTTCCAAGATTGACCTTTAGTCAGGTTACCATCAGTTGAGGATAAAGGATATCGATATACCCAAGACAGCTTTTCATTTGAGATATGAACATTATGAGTTCATTGTAATGTCGTTTGGTTTGACTAATGCCCCTGCAATGTTTATGGATCTGATGAATAGGGTGTTCAAAGAATTTCTTGATATTTTGTGATAGTTTTATAGATGATATCTTGGTTTACTCCAAGACAGAGGCAAAACACGAAGAGCATTTGCGAAAAGTTTTGGAGACTGTGAGGGCAAATAAGTTATATGCCAAGTTTTCTAAATGTGAGTTTTGGTTTCGGCAAGTGTCCTTTTTAGGACATTTGATGTTTAAATGAAGGAGTATTTGTTGACCCTACAAAGATTGAAGCAGGTACGAGTTGGCCTCGTCCAAACATAGTCAGTGAAGTGCATAGTTTTCTTGGGTTAGCAGGCTATTTTCGTCGACCTGTGAAGGATTTCTCTCGCGTAGCCACTCATTTGACTCTTTTGACTAGAAAAGGAGTTTTTTTTTTTTAGTAAGGATTGTAGAGATAGTTTTCAGGATCTCAAGCAGAAGTTGGTTTCTGCTCCAATTCTTATAGTACCAGATAGGTCAAGAAGTTTCGTTATTTACAATGATACCTCCAAGAAAGAATTGGGGTGCGTGTTGATGTAGCAAGTAAGGTAGTTGCTTATGCCACTTGTCAGTTGAAGAACCATGAACATAACTATCCTACTCTAATTTGGAGTTGGCAACAGTGATATTCGTTTTATAGATTTGGAGATATTATCTATGTGGAGAGAAGATACATATTTTCACCGACCATAAGAGCTTACAATATTTCTTAACTTGGAAGGAGTTAAATTTGAGGCAACGCAGATGGTTGGAGTTGGTGAAGGATTATGATTTTGAGATTTTGTATCATTTAGGAAAGGAAAATGTAATGGTTGATGCTCTAATTACGAAGGCAGCCCATTCAGCAACCCTAATTACCATACAAACTCATCTATGCAAAGATCTGAAATGAGCTGAAATTGCGGTAGCAGATGGAAAAATCACTACACAATTGACAGTACAACCGACCTAAAGGCAGAGAATTGGTCACAGCAGGGCGATCCTTACCTTGTAGAGAAATTTCGTAAGGTAGACTCAGGACAAGGTGGTGAATACTTAGTATATTCAGATAAAAATCTCCTATATCAGAGGCATTTATGCATACCTGTAGATAGTGACCTTAAAAATGAATTATTGTTAGAAGCTCATAGTTTCCCATGTTCGATACATCCTGACAGTACCAAGATGTACTAGGACTTGAAACATTTTTACTGGTGGAACAACAAGAAAAAAGAGATAGCAGAGTTTTTCAATAAATGCTTAGTATGTTAGTAAGTGAAAGAGGCAAAATCCAGCAGGCTTGTTGCAGCCCTTGAGCGTGCCAGACTAAAAGTGGGAGAATGTATCTATAGATTTCATTCTGGGGTTGCCTCGAACAGAAAAGGGTTTTACTGTGATTTGCCTTGTAGTAAACAGGCTCATTAAGCTAGCATATTTCATTTTGTAACCCACTTTTTCGGTGAATAAGTGGTTGCAGTTATACATGAAAGAGGTAGTGAGGTTGCATGAGGTGCCCGTATATATCGTGTCTGACAGAGACACTCATTTTACATCTAGCTTTTCGAAGAATCTCCAACTAGCGTTGGGTACTCGATTAGATTTTAGTACAGCTTTTCACCCACAGAATGATGGTCAAACGGAGCGCTTGAACCAGACGTTAGAGGATATGTTGCGCGCTTGTGCGTTAAAGTTTTCAGGGAGTTGGGACTCTTACCTGCATTTGATGGAGTTCGCTTATAATAATAGTTATTAGACTACCATTGGCATGTCGCCATTGGAGGCCCTATATGGGAAGAGTTATAGGTCTTCTATATGTTAGGATAAGGTTGGTGAACGGAAGTGGCTAGGATCGGAGTTAGTGCAAACCATGAATGAGGCAATACAGAAGATTAGAGCACGTATGCAAATAGCTTAAAGTAGACAAAAAAGTTATGCCAATGTTAGGCATAAAGACCTAGAGTTTGAAACTGGTAACAAGGTGTTTTTTAAGGTAGCACCCATGAAAGGTGTTATGAGGTTTGATAGAAAGGGGAAACTAAGTCCATGATTTATTGGGCCGTTCAAGGTGTTGGAGCGAATTGATCCCATAGTATATCGGTTGGCGTTGCCACCATCTCTCTCTTCAGTTCACAATGTTTTTTACATATCCATGTTGAGGAAGTATGTGACAGATATGTCTCATGTGGTGGACTTTGAACCATTATAGTTGAATGAGAGCTTAAGTTATAAGAAGAAGCCTGTTCAAATTCTCGCCAGGGAGGTAAAGACTCTACGTAATAGGGAGATAACACTAGTGAAAGTTTTATGGCAGAATCACAAGTTGAGGCAACATGGGAACGAGAGGTTGAGATGAAAGTCCAGTACCCAAAGCTTTTTCACGAATAAACTTTCGATGATGAAAGTCTTTTGAGGAGGGAAGAAAATGACACTTCAAATTTTTATATAATTTAAATTCAATTATATTGTAGTATTTCAGGGTTATTTTGAATTTTGAGGTTAAATTGGATTATTGTGCTAGGATAATCTAATTTTAAATTTTGCTTCAATGCAGGATTTTGAATTTAAATTTTGGTTAAGGAGACATTGGATTTATTTCAAATTTTAATTTAATTTGGACAATTAAGTTAAAATTGGTAGATTTAGAAATTATTTATAATTTGAAGAAGATAATTAATTTAAATCAATTTTATAGGATAATTGGTTTAAATTTATTTCCCAAAAAAGACTTGGGAGTTTAATTTTTTTAAAAGATTTGGGATTTAAATTCGGAGAAGGAAATAAAATTAAATCAAATTTGTGGACAATTGATTTAAATTTGTTGTAAAAGGGATCAATAAGGATTTGGATTTTGGAATTGGAGAAGAAAAAAGGAAAAGGATTTAAGGTTGTTATAAATATACATTAATCAACTTTTCTCTCTCTCCTCTCGCACGTTGAACAAAGTAGGGGAAAAAAAGAAAATGACAAAACGAGGGCTCGTTTCAAACACGCCTCTAGCCTTCTTCCAACCGAAGCCCACCGGATCTCCAGCCGCTTACTCGCCTGACGCTGCCGCCGTTGGAGTCTCGCGCGCCAAATCTGAAACCTTCGACCAGCCACTGACAGCAATCGTCGACGCCTCCCTGCCCTAGCCAGCCGCCAGTCTCCGCCGTCTTTCCCTACTGTTCCTTCCTGCACTGCTACCTAGTTTGTTGCCACTACAGCCTGTAGATTTTGTCGGATTCTTGGTATTTGGGTAAGAATGGGCATTTTATGACTTTTCTTTGTTGGTTCTTGAACACCCATTTGGTGTTTACTTAAAATCTTTTGATCTTGATGATTGGAGTTTAGGTGGGATTTTTTTTTTTTTTTTTTTTTTTTTTTTTTAAGGAAGATAAGTGTTGTCCACTTGGTTTGGTTTGAGTTCGTTTCGAGCAAGAATTTTTGCTAGTTTTTCTAGCGAAGCCAAAAGTTAATTTTAGCAATTTGTCACTTGGATTGGATTAATTTTGAACTTTCGAGGTGGTTTTGGGTTAAACCACACTTGTTGGGATTCAAGGTTTTGCAAAATTAAATTGCTATCTACTTGAACTTAAATTCCAAAGTGAATAACCTTTCTAGTGGAACCACCTTTGTGTCGGACGATAAAATTTAAGGATAACATTGATAGTTCTAAGATTGTATGAATCATGATTAGAAAATATATGAGCTTATTTTAAATATGTTTAAGGTATGTTTTGAGCATGAGAATGAATTAAATATATATATATATATATATATATATATATATATATATATATATATATATATATGATTTGTTAAGAGGATATATGATCATGATGGTATGCTTGCATGATTGTGGGACTCTGATTTATGATGCATGTTATTTATGGTATTAATATTTGTCCTTTACCCGTAGTTATGTACCTACCAGAGGTTAGTGATCTCCTTCGAGATTTCACCAGAGATTAGTGTTTCCTTCGAGATTTACCAGAGGTTAGTGATCTCCTTTGGGATTTCACCAAAGGTTAGTGTTTCCTACGAGATTCACCAGAGGTTAGTGATCTTCTTTGGGATTTTACCAAAGATTTGTGGGTACATCTCATCAACGGTAGATCGAGTTAAATTATGCACTAGATGGCCATCCATGAAAAGTAGAGGTTTATGTATGTCCCACCAGGAAGTAGTATTTATTGGACATATATGCTTAGCCTAACCCTCGACAATGGTAGTGAGTATTTTATACTCATTCTTTTTCATGTAAATGTAAGAACACGCCGGCAAATGACAAGCAGAATCCGTAAACCAACCATTGGGACAAGTTGAATGCTTCCGCTCATGTCTTTTCTATGCTTCCACTCGGCAGTGGATGATATTTTCTAGTAATGTTTATTTTTCTTTTATTTTATTAAAGGTACCCTGATAAATGAACTTCGATTATTTAGCTTTAATGAAAGTTAATTATTTTATGGCATTTGCTTGATTTTCGCCCATACATGAAAAGGTGTCGATTTGAAATGTATGCATGCACATAGTAACACCCTAGTATAAGTCCTAGGGAGTCTTTCCTATATTCTGTATTTAAAGCCTAATGCACATTCTAACAAATATTGTATATACGAACAATCAAATAAGATAAGACCAATATCTATAATTTCTACTATATCAAAAAAGGATAAAATGAGAGAATTGTTCACTTCCTTCTCTGCTCTCACCTTTTTTATTAATGTATATTTTTCTCTCACACTCACACCCTTCCATTGTAGGTATGTGTCTTACACTCGCCCTCACACTTTATGGCAAAATCCTAATCATATATGATATCTTTCTTCCTCTAATTTTACGTTCATTTTTAACCTATAATTTTTTTGACTTTATATCTCTTCATTTTGAAACCTTTGGAGAAAAAACTACCTCTTTAAAAAAGATCAATCAAATCATTTTCAGCAAAACACATTTTTGTGCAAATCCACAAATGGGGCAATATCTCTTCTAATAATCATCACCATTTTTTGAACATTTATTTTCTTTTAAGAATTTTGATATTTTTGATGCAACAACACATATGTTTATGATGGCTACTTTTCAAATGTGCTCTCTTTGCAACTGTATGGCAAGGAGGCTTCAATTATGGATGGTACTCAAAATATAGATATTGGACTTGAGATTGTTTACTATATTCGTTCTGTCTTCTTGCCCTTTTGTTCGGTAAAGAGGTGTAGATTGAGAGAAAGATATGGGAATGCAATGCGGTCTCGAAAGGGATAAGATTAATTTCTCATGCAAACTAATTGTGAGTGAGTTCTTAGGAACCCTTCATACACTTTCTTTATATTTGTCGTAAGTTCTCTCTTTTCCCTTTTTTCTTATGTTTGATGACTTTGATTTCATAGAAAGCCTTTGTTATTCTAATTATATATGTCAATTAGAATTCTTTGACATTTTTTTTTTACATCTATAATTCTTCTGTTCCAATTGTAATGACAAAGTGAGAATTAAGATTAAAAAAAAAAGAAAAAAAAGAAAAAGAAAAAATTGAGAAAATAAGACAGAGATACGAACAAGATAATTAGGGGAAGATGGAGGTATGGGAGGGGTGCTAGAGAATATGTAGGGAGAAATTATTGAATTAATTTAATATTATGGTTTTTCTTTTTTCGAATCTTATTGTACATTTATTACTATATTCATATAAATTTCCTTCTATTTGTTATTGACAAAATAAATTTATGAATGTACGATTAACTAATATAAGGATATGTTAATAGATCATTTTCCCTTTTCTTAAATTAATAAAATAGAATTTTAGATTTTTATTCTCTTTTAGTGTTCCTCTAAGATTTTTTTTAAATCACTCTTTTGCTGGTTACAAATTGCAATTATTATTTAATTATGATTAAAAAATTTAGGGTCGTTGATGGAAAAGGGAGAGCCGCGAAGTGGAAGATTGTGCAATTTCCACCATAAAAAGATAAGAGGTAACGAAAAAAAAATCTAAAAATTGCATCAATATTGTAAGTTGAAAAATTTGTATTTTATTTTATCCTTTTCATTGACAAATTTGATAAACATAATCTATGATTTGAGAAATTCATTAGGTCTTCTTTTACGTATTGGATACTTTCACTTTGTATTAAAAGTTGATGTCACCACGGTGATCGATAATTGATTTATCCTTAATGATTACAAAAATAGGCTGAAGTGATATAAGATTTTAGAAGAAAAATGTAGGTGGTTTAAAGTCAAGGACATGTTCATTATTTACAAACATGTTATCAATGTAGTCGAAACATGAGAAGCAGATGTATAATCATCCACTTCCGGAAGAAATCGAATAATTTCTCGAGAATCCTACAAGATCCATTCGTTCTTTTTTCTCTGACAGATGGTCAAAACTTCATATGGGTTTGAATCCTATTGAGAGTACTTCAACACGTCTTCGCTCGTGATTGCTTAGTACCCCTCTTCCATCAATAGGTACTCCCAACGCGTCGACCACACGCCCGAGCATAGCCTTTCCCGCAGGAACATCCACAATCAATCCAGTGCGCTTGACATTTGTTATTACACAACAACCCCTTAGAGGAAGAGCCAAGCAAGGTAGACAACGAGTGGGAGAAATAGAGGTTTGGGCTCTAGAAGGATTTGGTGTTGCTCTTATCTTACAAGAGATGCTTACTTATAAATCAGATCATATTAGAGCTCGGCAAGAACTTGGTGTTTTTTTTATAATTATTATATTTACTTTTAATTTTTTTTAAAATATTAGATCAAAGTTACTCAAATTTGCATTAACATAATGCATTTTATTAACTATATATTTATATTATGCATGATTATAATAATAGAAAAAATTACTAACCAAACTATAAACGGGTCAATAAAATTTTACATATCGTATTCTTTTAATTTTAAATTAGTTATCATCATCCTCAATTTGTAATTACAATCATGGATCAATATCAATTTTACTATAATGCTATTAAAATAAAAATAATGATAAAGTGATGGTTTTAAAATTGTATGTAATTGATGAGTTTTTTTATTTAAATAATTGAATAAAGAATGGAAATACAATCATGGAATGATAAAACATGAGAAATTGTAATTTTTTTAAGGAAAATAATTGTGAATTTATATATTTTTAAAAAGTAATCTTTGACTATTCAAATTCTACTCCGAACTAAAAATATAAATATATAGCTCAAAAATCAATTCTATAGCTCACTAGTGATGGAAGAGTTCATCGTATTGAGATGAATTTCCAACGAAACCAAAAAAGAATAATAATAAAAAAAATTGTCCGAATAATCAAACAAAAAACATAGAAACATAATTTATATTAAATAAGAAAATATAATTCACTATAATCATGTTAAATTTAAATTATTTAAAACCAAAAAAAAATAGTGTAATGCAAGATAAAAAGTTTCTTAGAAAAAAATTGCATTGATAAATAAATAGCCAACTTATAAATTTTACTTCATATTCACATTTTATTTAAAATAAATATTATATGTGATAAACAAGGACAATTTATGTAGCACTACAAAAGATGTGTAATTATCATAAATGTAAAACTAATTAATAAATTAAAATTATAATATCATCCTTTATTGTACTAGATAAAGTTATAACGGTCAAATATTTATTTAAAAAAAATGGTCTAATAAAGATATAAGAAACCTTTCTTATGAGTTAATTGTTGATATCTCACTCTCATGATTATTATTATGTTCTAAAAATAATTAAAAATGAAAACAATTATCTATTTAATTACATCAAAGTCTTATTCACATGAACAATAATTAACATGCCAACCAAATATTTATTTACAAAATAAACCAACTAAATAATATTATACTATAAAAACAAATAAATTAGTTTTAATTAATTTTGAAATTAATCAACTAAATATTTCCTTATACAAATTATCTTAATTTTAATAAATTTATATATAAAAAAATACGTGCATTGCACATGGTAAAAACACTAATATTAATAAAATAATTGAAAGTCCAAAATAAGCGAACAGTCATTTTTGTGCATGTCGACAATGTTTGATTTGCAAAGAAATGAAAAGTCAAGGATCATTCATTCTTGTGTCTGTCAACATGATCATGTTAATCGTACACATAAGTAACTATAATCACAATCATGTTAATCGTGCACATAAGTAACTACAATCACAATCGATGTAATTTGCCTCCCTATCAAATTTAAGTAAAATCACCCAAACAAATATATATATAAAAAAATACAAGCATAATAATCATAAAACAACTACCATCACAACTCAAAGCTAATTAAGAAACCACCTCTCTTTTCAAACATTACAAGTCATAGTTTAAAACATAATTCATATAATTAATCTCAAACTTAAGTCACAAATCCATTTTTTTTCAATCATTAAAGTCACAATCGGAATAACAATCACAAAACAAAAAGGAAAAAAATAACATTTTAATATTCAATATACTCAGTAGGATGGAAATTGTAAAATAGGCCCTAAAAGCAAATTGCACAATAACATTAGAACCCAACTTTAATCACATACAAAATTCTCAAAATTAAACTAATCAAACATTTAGACTTATCATAGTTTAGCCATACAAACCATCACTACAATAATTTTGAGTTTTAATGTTGGTTTAAAACTGACGTTAAAAGGCTTTAATGTCAGTTGAAAACCAACATTGAAGATCGTGTTATAAAAGATCTTTAATGTCGGTTTTAAACCGACATTGTAGCTAACCAAAACTTCAGTATCAATTATCTTCAATGTCGGTTGAAAACCGACATTGTACACCATCTTCAATGTCGATTTTTTACCAATTTTTTTCAATAATTGTCCGCTTTTTTATGCCTCATTTTTAAAATTGTTCAATCTATTTTTAATGTTGGTCAAAGAGTTAAAAACGTCATTATATGTCTCGTATTGGGTCAGAAAATGTCCATCGTCGTATTTTATTAAAAATATAAAAATTATTTACTGTAATGTGTGCCTGTTATATTCTGCATGACAAGCCAACAATATATCTCTTCTACCTATAAATGCACATAACCCAAACTTAAAATATAACAATAGACACAACAATACACCCTACCACAAAACTAAATACAAAGTTAGTTGCAATGAAGCACACTTCTATAATAATTTATCCACAAACAATAATTAGTACTTCTAATCCATTCTATAAGTACTTATTAAATATGAATAAACATACTAACTAACATTTGTAATCAATAGCACACTTCCATAGAACAACGATTAAAATTATCATATCCAACACTCATATGGAACCACCCGCTTCTCCAAAACTACAATCAGAAATACCAAACACTTCTATGATATTAATAATCATTTCTGCCCTCCACGAATATCAATTAGTACTTCCATGAGTACTTACACCAAATACCTATAAACCAAAAAATTATACATAAATCTTCCAATAAAAAGATCATGGTTAGATAATAATTTGTCTATCCACAAACCAACAATTAGTACCTCAGATTCATTCTAAACTTGCATATTTTACTCAAAACTCGTCAAGATTCATTCTAAGCTAGCATGTACATTCTTGAGACAAAAAAACAATAAGTACATCCTTACACAAATTGCCCAACAAGACTTGCCCATTGCGTTCGCATTACGTCAATCTCTCCTTAGATATATGCATTTTTTTGTATTGAACTAAAAAAAAAAAAAAAAAAAAAAAAAAAAAAAAAAAAAAAAAGAAGAAGAAGAAGAAAAGAAGAAGATAAACTCAACATAAGTTTATATAATTTATTAAATTAAAGCTAGTATATAAAAAAAAAAAAAAAAAATTTACGCACGAGACTAGTAATGGGAGTAGTAGGATTATGCACTATTTTGTGTATATACTTTTGCACATAATATCTGCATCCTACAGAATCTAATTGACGAGGACACTGTATGTGAAGAAGTTGAAAACAATTATTCTTATGTTTGAATAAACATAATTTGTTAAAATATGAATGTAAATTTATTTTTATAGGTTTCCATTTTGGAGAAGACCGATGATGTTGGAGATCGTGCTTGGCTTGCCATGTTTTCAATCCGCTAAATAATTTGAAAACATTAGCCAAACATAAATACTTGAATTAAGAGCTAAGAAAGTTTAGTTACACTTACATATTTATAACTCCATGAAATTTCTCTTGAACCTTACTTCGAATAGAGTTTAAAACATAAACACAATTTTTTTGAAGATTGATTACATTTAATATCCAATGATAACTATAATAAGCAACAATTTTGAAAAATTAGTACGTGTATAATGCAAATTAAAAATAACTAAAGAACTTGTATTTACTTACGATGTGTTATATGGAATAAGAACTAATTAGTCCAAATTAGCCAATTCTAGTTGGATAGGTAAATTTTAAGATCGAAGATCTAGAGACTTCACATGTGGCGATATTTTTACTTGGTCAATTATAAAAATTTAAAAAAAAAACTTCTTGGTAATATCACGGTCACATTCATCTCAAAGATACCTAAGCAAAGAAAAAGTTATTATTTAAATATGAAAAAAAATATATATATATATATATGAAGATTGTGAATCAATATGAGTAATACTTAAGCAATGTATGTCAATATATACATATAACCAATTTCAACCATACTGCAATAATGATTCAGATCATCACGGCCTAAATAAATAAATTTGCCTCTTCCAAACATGTGCTCGTTCAATTTGATACAAATTATGTCTATGTATGGCATGTACATTCAAGAGCTTGATGGTGTCGTTGGTGTTCGTATATTTGGAGGAATTGGTATTGACAAATCTCTTAATTGTTGAATGCTCCTACCATAACCAAAGTTACAAATTAAGTACGAAAAATAATAAATAATCAAACTCATATAGTGAAAAGAGGTATACTTTTTCCTCGTTGGTCATAATTACAAATTCATGAGGCCATGTTATGCAACACTTGATTTAAAGACTCTATTTTTTCTTTCACAGGAATCGATATTGACAAATCTTCTCCAATTATAATGTCTATCAGTACTTTAACCGTAGAACATGCCACATCATCATCAAACACTGTGGCTACTGCAACAATATTATCTAGAGATCCTATAGCCAAGTTACATGGTGCACCCTTAACAAATTTAAAAGAACTAATGTCATGCATGGGTAAGCACAATATGACTAAAATTTAAAGTCACAACAAATACAATTACCTCAAAAAAAAAAATAGGCGTCTTCTCAATATCCTCTTCTTTAGATACAGTAAATGTGACACTCCCAACAGACGATCTAGTTTGATGAGATTGTTTGCTATGAGTTTTGTCTCTCGACTCTTTGACATGTCGAACATTCTTTTCATCAGAGGCTCATTTTGTTTCTTGGCTCATTGTGAACTTTGGTTTTATTAACTTGAAATATTGGGATTGGGAAAAGAAATCGCCTACTCCTCTAACACGTCCCCAATGTTCATCCATACCCAATGCTTTAGTTAAAACATCTTCAACTTCATGGACTTTAGCTAATTTATCCTATAAAATATATTAAAATTGTCACACAATATCTATGTTATCACAAGTTTCAGACATTATATATATGTCATCTTAAGTTTTGCACAATATAAACTTACAATTCAACTAGTACATTCTCGAGTGGCATCATCAAAGTATTCATTATTTTTCCCTTTTTGTGCTTCTTTCCATAAAATCGAACGATAAGAAGAATTACTTGATATGTTCTACATGAACATACATATTTAATTAGCATAAACATATTAAAATAAAATATTTAATTTAATTGAAAAAAGTTACTAATTCTTGGGCAAGATTCGCATATCCCTTATGAGAAATGTGATGATTATATACACATTTCGACCTTCTTTCTTTCTGAAGACGATTGATTTCCTGTACAACCAACTAGTTGAAGTTACCTACCAAAACAATGATAATATTGACATTTATTTAGAATGACTTACATCTCATTCTTTACTTAATCGTTCATTAACAAACGATGTTCACTATTCTTGATCTATATGAGAATATTGTTGAGGAGGAAATTGTAAGACCAATGATTCATCTTTAGATGGAAGTATGAACTTCTGAGTCAATGTGATCTTAAAAGTCCGAAACTTCCTAGATGCAGACATAAATTTACCATGTTTAGACTTATAAACCACATCGAACGACATCTGCACAATGAAAAAAGTATTAAATAATAAACTAATAAACTACTATGCACATGAATCAAAATTATAGAAAACATACCGTTATACAATCAAAAAGTTTATCTTTAAGATATTTTGGAATTTTTTTCCAAGATTTATATGTTATAGATATTTGTTGTCGAATACAAACTCCAATGTATCTTTGCATTTTCTTTGCAGCAAATCCAATTGGTTGTCCATGTTCATTATAATCAATGGGCAACTGTTGCCTAGAAGTTCTTATTTGTGCCAACTCAGACATAGTAGTTCGGCCACGTGGAACATTATTTTGCTGTTTTGTTGTGGGATGATATTTCTATCATCTTTCCATGTGAACCTGGAAAAAAAAAAAAAAAAGAAAAAGAAAACATCACTCACACAAAAAACATATAATCTTAATATTTAATACATATAATCATAATAAATGACATATCGTGTTTAATACATTATTTATCAACCCACTTACCCTCACAATCATTTATGATGCATACGGATGTTGTATCATCAATCTCAATAGATGTATCGACATTAGGCATTCCTTGCATACCTCCAAAACCACACTCTTGTAGCATATCTCCTATTTCATCTTCATAAAAATCATTTTCAATTGTTCCTTGTGGAGATGTTAAGACAATTGACCAACACG
The DNA here is from genome assembly GCF_027475165.1 of Benincasa hispida. Lineage (NCBI taxonomy): Eukaryota > Viridiplantae > Streptophyta > Magnoliopsida > Cucurbitales > Cucurbitaceae > Benincasa > Benincasa hispida. Next base: position 55,382,082 of record NC_143480.1, on the reverse strand, counting down.
AATTTGCAGAGTCTTTTACATAGAAGACTTGTTTTGCTTGAGAGGCTAAAATAAATGGGTCTAATTTATGTCCAATACGATTGAGGTCCACAATAGTAAACCCAAACTCATCTGTTTTGACTCTATTTCTATTTTCAACCCGATTACATTTGAATAAAATCAAAGATACTCCATGATAGTCAAGCTACCATATTTCTTGTATTACACCATAAAAGGTCATATTTGACATGACAGAGCTTTTGTCCTTAGCACTAGAGACTTGCATTGAGGTAGGTGTTATACTAACTCCAATATTTTGAACCCTTCTAATGTCATCGCGCTTCTTTGTGTGATAGTAGTAACCATTAACCATGTAACCACAATATTTTGCCACAATTAGACCCTTTAGCTATTCATCTTAAAGAAGGTGGTGTGAAATTTTTGGGAACTTCTAGAGCTAGTGCAACCTATGATATATTTTATAACATTTTAGCAGTTAACATTTAATTATACATCAAATAGTAGGGCTCTAGAGATTACATGTGTGGACAACCATTGACTGAATGTGCGATTATATGCTCTTCTTGAAGCCACTTTCTGAAGGAGTAATATAACATGCAACGGAAGAATTCATAATCAATAAGTACTTAAACTACATTTAATTTGAGTTTTAAACATGCTACTCATGAAGTTTTCAAAAGAGGGTTTGAACGTGACAATACCTTTGTAGTTCTCTTCACGTTTTCAGCAGAATCTCCACAAGCTTGAGCTGAATTCTTCAGATAGACCACCAATGAGATCTTCTCAACTATGCTCAAGAAGGAATGTGTGGTGGAAACACTCTAATCAAGCTGAATTGAAGATGAACTAGTGAGGGTGGAGTAGAGTTTCGGTTTTACAGCAGTAAGGATAAAGAACTCAGTCTTCTTCCAATTTCCATCCATGAAGCTTCATTATATAGCCTTAAACCATGCATTAGAAGATGGTTGCATGTAGGGTAGCTCCTACTTGGTGTTGATTAAAGAGTTCATGGTAGAAATTGGTGATAATACACCATTGTAAAGTTAGTGGATTTTTCCAATTTTTGGGAAAAATCCACTAACTCAAAAATAAATTCAAAAAATTTGATTTTTCATTTTAAATAAAACTATTTTATTTAAAGTTTAGTTTTATATAATTAATTCAAAAATAAATAATTTAAATAAAACTAATTAATTAATTTAATATCTTAATATTAAATTAATAAAACATCAATTCCACCAATATGATTAAAATCATATAATCAATATTTAAATCATAATTTAAATATTAATTGATTCTCCAATCTCGTTTTAATTTTGATTAAGTTAAACATTTTAATTGCATCGAATACAATCAATTGATAAACCCTAAGACTGAATTTAAACATTTCAAATTCATAACCCTGAATTCAAAATTCATCCAATCAATTACTCAATTCATTATTCCAGTTTATGAGCTAATAGAGCTAGTAGAAGGACCTATTGGACCTATAGATCATGAGCTCCAACAATTTGTAATTAATTGGTTAAACTGTTTAAATCGAATTAATTGTTTTTCGTTAACTATCAAGACATAACACTATAGCTCGATAGTCACACTCTCCTCACTATAGATGTATTTATGTCCATATTAACCATAATCAATAAGTCGATCCTTCACAGATTGTTCGTATTTATAGCTGGGTCAAAATTAAAGTTTTACCCCTGTAAATATATTTTGTTCCTTAAATTTCCACTGACCCTCTAATGAACAATTGATTCATAAGACCACTTATGAATCATGTCAATCTCTATCATGAGAAGACGAGGCCCCGATTGCTCAAGACCTGAAATCAACACTTAAGAGAACAACTTATTTGCTAACCCTAAAACGGGTAGGAGTGAATTCTATCTCATAGAGCTATGTCCTCAACTATCTATCTAGTCTTATCCTAAAATGGAAGGCTATTGAGCAGTGTTGTTAGACTACTCTCACCATGCAGATCAAAGGATAATCCCAAATAAACAGGAGTTCATAGCTAGCTCATGATTAAGATCGAGTTATCCTAGGTTACTTTAGTATGAAATAGTCGGTTTTAACAGTAAACGGTCGTTATAAAGAAAAATGACTATTTCGTAGTCCAGTCTTTATGCAAACTCATTACATAGGATGCCCCCACTCACATGTCTCTACACGAATGATTTGTGGATCACATCATTTATATTATCTATACAAAATAGGTTGCATCCTATAGTGTTACCAGGACGAGATACCCAATTTCATCTATATACTTATAGACCATTTAGGCTATATACTATTAACTTGATCCTGTTTGTGTCACTATATAAAGTTAAAGTATTCATATTATAGTCATGGATATGTTTATAGGATTTTCATAATAGAATGCAATATCAACAACTTTATTGAATAATATACTTAATAATATTTTATTGATAAATAGAATGTTTAACACAAAATTTATGAACTGCGAGTTCTAGAAGATTCCCAACACTTTCTACTTTTACCTTTATCAGAATTGAGCTTAGACAAAATATCTATATGTTGCCTATTATAAATGAATTGAGGATCTAACATTCTCGAACTCAGGCCTCAAGCCCAAAGTTAGTAGATCATTGAATAATCAACTAACCTAAAACAAGAATAAGATGGATATCTACGTACTCGACATAAGGAAACACATAATTTACATTTTGAATGACATAAAGATGAGCTTAATCCAACTCATCCTTACTCAGTCTGATAAAAGAAGCAGCTGAAAATGCTCCATCAGTGTTTGAATTCGCTTTCCTTATCGATGAGTTTAGCCCAATAGAATTAACTCTAGATATAAATTCAGAACAAAACTCTATAGTCTCATCGACAATATAATTTTCTCCAACACATCCTTCTGGTCAATTTCTATTTTGTATATAAGTTTTCGACACTTTCATGTATCGTTTGAAAGGATACATCTACCTCAAATAAACATGTCCACAAAACTCAACTTCTCTTATGAGATGCACTACAAAGTGTACCATTATTGTGAAGAATGATGTGGAAAATACTTCTCTAAGAGGCATAGAGTGACAACTATACCCTCTTGCGTACCCTTTAACTGAGATGAATCGATTGCCTTGCAATATATAGCATTAAAGAAGAAGCATAGGTGAGTAATTACAAGTCTTACATGTTTAGGTAAAATATCACGAATAACTACAGGTAATAATTGTTGCATAAAAATGTGATGGTCATGCGACTTAAGTCTGTAAAGATTCAAATTTGTGAGTGACACTAAACTTTGAATGTTCGATAAATAACCTTCAGGTACTTTAATTTCTGATAGTATCTTACAAAAGCTTAATTTCTCAGCTCGTGTTAATGTATAACATGTTGGAGGTAAAAAGATTTTTTATTCTCCCACTTGAAGGGCTAACTCTGATCTAATGTTCAGCTCCACCAAATCTAATTGAGTTTTTATTCCATCCTTCGTTTTATTAGGAATATCAAGCAACGTGCCAATAAGATTTGCACACACATTCTTTTATCACATCTAAAGAATGTCGCACATCAAGTATTCTAACTAAAAAAGAATAGATTTTTTCTTCCAACAAGTTGAAGGGCTATCTCCACTGTTCTTTTCCTTGATAGTTTTCTTACCAAATAAATCCCGATACTTACTCGTTTCTACAAGAATTTGTTCCCCACTCAATGGTTCTAGTGCAAATTCTAATTTTTGTGAACTATTAAAAGCTTTCTTTTGTTTCCTATATGGATGATGATGTGGTAGAAATTTGCGATGTCCGAGATATGTCATATTCTTCCCATTTGGTAAATAAGTGGATGAAGTTTTCTCTCCACAAATTGGACATGCATGATATTCTTTAACCGTACAACCACACAAGTTACCATATACAGTAAAATCATTAATGGTCCATAATAAAATAGCTTTGATCGTGAAACGTTGTTATTCATATGCACTGTAACATTCCACCCCATCTTTCCAAAGTTTTTTCAAATCGTCTATTAACGGAGCTAAATAAACATCTATGTCATTTCCCGATTGTTTAGGACCAGATATTAGTGCAATCAACATAAAAAGATTTGCTTCATACACAACCATAGAGGTAGATTGTACGTCACTAACATCACTGACCAACAACTATATCAACTACCAAGATCTCTGTGTAGATTTACCCCATATGTGGAAAGAGTAAAATGAAGATTTCTAGGTTCTGACCCAAACTATGGCCACAAATTATCTACTTTTTTTTCACGATAGTGCATCTTTGGGATGTTGTAATAAATCAGATGTTTCTTTCTTTTTCTTTTTTTTTTTTTTGGCATGCCACTTCAATAAACTTGAAGTCTCTTTGCTTCGAAACATTCTTTCAAAGAATTGAGGAGAAATATCACATGACTTTTGTTGGGACATTCTTAGCCCTTTTTCCTTAAATTTTTATGAAGCCTCTACCTTGACATACCATAAATGGGGCATACATTTGCAGCAGAGAGTTCTTTTCTAAACAAGCAACAATCGTTGCTACATACATGAATCTTCTCATACTTCATTCAAAGAGTACCCAAAATCTTTTTTGCTTCATAAGTATAAATTGGAATTTCATTAGGACTCGATAATATGTCATGAATTAATTCCAACAACTCAGTGAAACTCTTATCGCTCCATTCAAATTTAGCTTTTAAATTATATAACTTTACCAATGTAGAAATTTTGGTAAAAGTTTTACAATTTGGGTATAATGATTTCTTCACATCGTCTAGTAATTTTTCAAAATTATCGGATTTTTCATTAAAATAGTTGTGTGCAGCCTCAAACATTCCAATTGTGTCCTAAACATCAACATTATCCTCATCAACTTTGTCTCTTTCACTAGTTGATACATTTTCATTGTTTCTTTTAATCAATAATTATTCACCGTGAACAATCCATGTCTGGTAACTTTGATCTATACTATTAAAAAAAATAAGTGATCTCTTATTGTGTTCACATTTAGAGTCTTTGCATTCACACATTTCAAACATGGACAACTCATGACATTCGGTATACTTGAATGTTGTAGACTATTTTTAATAAACATCTCAACCCCTAAACCATATTCAGTTGACGTTCTAATCATTTTCATCCATGAGTTATCCATGATTATAAAATATGCAACTTAATCGACAAAAAAGACAAACAATAACAAGGAAAAATTACGTAACCTTAAGTTTGTAAACTTAACCATAATCAACAATAAGACCTAAAACTTGTTTATATTAACATGACAAACACAAAAGAATACAAATAAAATATTTTCAAGACTAAAATAAACCCACAAAAATGTTCTATAAACACATTAACCACCAAACAAAAAGATGACACAAGATCATCAAACAAGTTCATATTCATGAACTAATTTTCATCTCAACGCTTTAAAATCTTATGAACCATAATCAACAACAATACCTAGATTAGTTTACATTAAATTTTGAGATAAAATCAAAAGAATAACACAAATAAAATATTAAAGACTAAAATATAATTGAAAAAAATGGTTATAATATATACTTGAACCACACCAAGCAAGACTATTAACCAAGTACATATTCTTGAACGAATTTCATTTCATCATTTCATCATTTCAAAATTTCAAGAAACTTAATCATTGGAATAAAAATAAAATGAATGAAATAATACTTGAACCACACCAAGCAAGCTTAATCAACCAAGTAAGACCAAATTAGTTTATATGAAAAAAAATTGGTTTTAATATACAGTTGAACCACACCAAGCAAGACTATCAACCAAGTATATATTCTTAAACTAATTTAATTCCAACATTTCAAAATTTCAAGAAGCCTAATCATTAGAATAGAAATAAAATGAATGAAATAATTTTAAATTATGAACTTGAGAATACATATGAAAATAAAATTTTACCTTTCCAAGTAAACAACACAAACAACCCACAAGCTTGAAAAGATCTAGATCGGAGCTCGAGATTGGAGCAGATCTGATGATCAGACGGCTTACCCAACACGATTGAGCTTGTAACACTGATGATGACAACCCGTGAACGTTTAATTTACACATGATCTGCACGGCCAGATTTGCACGACTGGATCTGCATGCGAACGTTGGAGTTGCATGCGAAACACGATCTTTACACGAATGCCAGAGTCTGGACGTGAACGACACGAAGACAACCCACGAACGTCGGATCTGTACGTGATCTGCATAGCCGCACACGAAACTCGATCTACTTGGTCAGATCTACACTCGAATGCCAGATATGCACACGAACGATATGAAGACAACCCATAAACGCTGGATCTGCATGGCCGCACACGAAACTCGATCTACTTGGTCGAATCTGCACGCGAACGAAACGAAGACAACCCATGAACGTCGGGCGGAGATGATTGGTACGGTCAAGGGGAAAGGAGGATTTGTAAGAGAGAAGTGAGAAAGGAGATAGAAGAAAGGTAGTGAAATAAAATAGAGAGATTTTTTTTATCAAAGTTAAAAAAATAGATGGGATCTTTAATATCAGATTTAAATCGATATTGTAGTCTATCTTTAATGTTGGTTTAAAACCAACATTAAAGATATGTTTTTTTAATCAACATTATACATCTGATTTCATTTTTTCAACCGATATTAAAGCCCAAACTTCTTGTAGTGCACTCTTCAAATCCAACAAATAAACACCAAATTAACCTCCAAATGACACTTTGAATGCACAATATTAAACTCAAAAACGCATTTCAATTATACAAGAAGCTCCAAAACAAACTTTGATCATATAAATAGCCTTCAAATAACACTTTAATCACACAAATATTCTCCAAACACAAAATACACTTAGAATAAACATATTGAAGGCTTACTTGCAATTTCATTGATAGCTTTCGAAAGGTGTTGTCTTATTCCACTTAATCTGGGATCATTCTATGCTTTTACACATGTAATTTATGATTTTTTATGCATCAAGCATATATTGGGTAGAATAGGTGGTGATAAAAATTTGGAAGCATATATGATGCATGTCTTAGGTTATGCGTATGTTCTCATGCGTCGATGGTCATGCATTGGAATGGAAAGTATGTGTTAATCTCGTATGCAATGACCATGCGTTCCTATCACAAGTTTTCTTGCTCTCTCTCTAAGTATAACGAGATCGTAAGTTTCTCGGGTGATTCGAGGTCGAACTCAGGGACTTGTAGCTAAATGTCACGAAGTGATGTGTTTGCGGCTAAGAATAAAAGAATGTTGAGGGTTATGGGCTATGCACTACTCCTACTCCTAACTAACAAATTAAACAGTGGAAATATGACTGTGAGAGATGGAGACACGACAACTGTTAACGCGTAGTAAAATGCATGGAAAAATAGATAAAATGGCAAGGATGTCTTCACCACAACACTAAGCTTGACCGCAAGGGTAACCCCAGCCAATGCAAGCTATGCGATCATGCTATACACACTTGACGAAAACGCATGCGATGTATATATGATAATGTCGAGAGGCCTTATTTTTAAGTCTCTATTCTCGATCACGTGCTCTCACACATAAGCAAGATGACCGCATACCACCATATCTTATTTAAAGGGTGCATACGCTGTATAGTAGCAAACAGAGCTTATTCCTAAGTCCTCATTCTTGCTTATGCGACCCAATCTACTCTTCTGAATCTAGATTTGGTTTTTAGACTACTCTCCCATGTACGCCTAAATGATGAATGAAGCACTCATAAAATAAGGTAATCACATAAAACATGGTTGACGTAAGATTATTTCTATCTCTAGTGAACACTTGCTTACGTTGCTTAATGCGATCAACTACTTACCCTCCCGGACAGTTGGTCGCTACTGATTCTACTCATAGACAAGCATTGCGTCCACTTATAGACAAGCGTTGCTACAACTTCACACTAAGCAAATAAGATTTTCTCACAACACTCGTGCAACACATGCCTTTTGGTGGTTTGCTACATGCTTCATATGCCTATGCCGCATGATTAAGTATGCGATACTCTAGCAGTCTTGCTTAGTGATGCAATGAAAGTAAAGGATGCTAAGTAAATGAAGATGGATATGGAATCGAAGGAAAATATAGAAATGCATTGATCACAAAATGTATTAATCCTTTAAGCCACAATGTAATACAATACAAAGATAGAATAGAAATGGGGGGTCAAATGGAAGCATTATCTTGCTTTCATCAGATGTGTGTCAAGGCTGCCGGTGGTGCTATGGATGAGCGATGGAGTAGTCTCTCTCGAGATCTAGCTCCGGCGGAGGCTCCGGTCGTCACTCGGAATGGTTGAGGGGATGAAGAACTCTCAAGACTTTGGTCTGGATCACAAGGATCTGCCCTAAGGCAGAAACCTGGACGATTTGAAGTTGTGCTCTAAGGCTTATATTTATAAAGCTTGATCGCCGACAGCAATTATGAACCTGCTCTGAATCTGACACTCGCGACGCGATGGTCCTTTTGTGAATCTCTACCACTCGCGGCGTGGTAGGTGAAATGTCAACATCATCTTTTTTATGATCCCATGTATGCGTTCATATTTGCATTCCACCAACCTTGCAATCAACCTTCTATTATAGTTATTATTATGTAGCCATAATCTTCCTGCGATGACCGCATTCGCTCGACAGCCGCAACATCCATATGACTGACATATGCGATCACCGCATGCGTTCGTCTTCGCAATAGCCTGGCTTCCGCGCATGCGATCGATTTCTGTGTTTGCTACAAAAATAAACAATTGAATGCATAATAACGCATAAAAGTGGGTTAACCGAGATTCTTAATGACGATTGACGCAAGCTCGTTTTCTCATGATTCTTTAGTATAATCGCCACATATTCTACTTAACAGCCCTCATAATTCTAAATAAAAGGCTCATAATGGTGTACATTTCTGCCCATCGTCAATAGGCCATTGAAGCAGAAATGAGACTAAAACGAACCAAAACGGTGCTCCAAAAGCATCAACCGAATAAAAGGTGTTGAAATTACGAAAACACCCCTGGTAAGCACAACACAGTGCAACTGCATTGTGCTAAGCGCCATGGAGGAGTAGTAGCAGATCGAGCATAGCACCAATCTACACCACGACATTGCGCTTTTTGTCAAGAGCCCTGCCTTCAATGCAGCACTACGATGCTGCAAAGTTTTGATGCGATATCAGACATGTATGCGCTTCAGCGTCCCAGTGCTAGTCTGCCATATATAAAGTTATTTTGCCAAATTAGATCATTTTTTTTTGTTTGATTTGGTAGCCTCTAGCCCGGTTTCTCTCCTCTTTTATCATTTTCAGTCTGTTTATGCTTGTATTTTTCACTTTCTCATCTAATGGATCGATCTTAGCATATTATGAGTGGCTAAGATAAGTAATTTCTAGCTTAGGAGTAGGATTCAAACTCATTTGGTTGTGAGACTTGTAATTTACGATTGCTGCTTAACTTTTATTGATTTTTTATATAATTGAATTTTTGTGCCTAGAAATTGTATTTGGTTTGATCACCCATTATCTTTTCTTTGCTTTGCTAGAGAAGTATATGTCTATGCATGTTAATCTCATCAGGGCTTAGACTATAGCATGGTTGTGTTTGAATTATAAATTGCTTTGAACAATTCTTTTCCAACAATACATGTTTAATCATTCAACAGCCGAAATCAATTAGTAGGCTATCCAAGTTGCTAGTTGTTTTTGTTAAATCCATAGCTTAATGTGTATTTTAATTAATTAGGTCTCTAACCGACCGGTTAACTGAGGATTTAGACTAATTAAGTTACTAATTAATGCACTATGACATTTAGTTATGGACTTCCAAGTTAACGAACAAAAAATAAGACAAAACACACAATTAATTCTTAGAGTTCGATGAATAACTAAGTGAATCAGTAAAATCAAAATTCCCTAGGCTAGGCCCTTAAATGAATCAAATTCCTATTTAAAATTACATTTTACATTCACGCTTTACAATTAAAACTCTCTCAAATACCCCCATTTGTGACTATTCGAATCCATAAATTAGTTAAAATATCTCAAGATTCCCTGTGAAAATGACTCGTTCCCACTAGCCTACAAGCCTGTGAGAATGGTTAAAAATTTATTTGCTTTGGGTACCGACAGGTCTTGAATATTCATATACAAGAAGCACATAAAAAATGATTTTAGTAATTATTTGAGATTAGTATTTAAAAGTATTTCTTCAATTTCAACTTTGAAGCTTCTTTTGAGTTTGATGTCGAAAGGTATTTCATATTGAAGAACCCAAAAGAAGCTTCTCATGGCAGTAAATAATGAAAGAATGTCATTAATGTTCTCTTGAGTTTTGGCATTTCTCTTTGTCGTCAATATTAAGATACCAAGTCGTGATACTTGAAAGCAAGTAATTAAGTTGGATTAGCTATTTGGGAGAGACGTGTAACATGAATCTAAATGCCTCTTATAATCTTCATTATAGTAAAATATGTAGTTGTAGAAGACCATACTTAGTCCTAAGTTTGGAACAAACGCGAATCTAAATGCCTCTTGTAATCTTCTAGTAAGAACTTCAAATATAATTTAGTTTATTTCACAATTATTTATATTTCTTATACATTTTCAACCACCTTTGTTGTAGTTCTCTAAGTAATATTCTATCTTCACATATTTTATTGCTCACTAACTTTTCTCTCTTTAAATTTCTTTTCTCCATCTCCCTAAAGCTACTCACTAAGAAAATTTATTTCCAACTTTTTCCTCTAAAAAATTCTCCCTAATATTTTATTTCTTTGTATGTTTGTTTCTCTTTTAACATATTTTCCTCTAACTTTTTCTCTAAAAAAATTATCTCACTCTTATTTCTTTGCATATTTGTTTCTCAAACATATTTTGCTAACTTTTATACATACATACATATATATACACACATACATACATATACATAAAAGTGTATGTCTTGTTTTTCAAACAAATTAAGAAACCAAATATCAAAACCAAGCACTCCTAATATATATCAACTACAACCATAGTAATTTATTCATTAAAATACCATATTGATCATAGTTTAGGTTTTATTCTATTTCAGTTCATATACTTTCACATATCTAAATTTAATCAATAGATTTTCAATATGTTGAAGTCATTTTTTATTAAAGTGATTAAATAATAAATGATAATTGTCATGCAAGGAAAAGAGAAAAAATTATGAAGGTCTCCAAAATAGATAGAGCAACTATTTAGATAATTTTTTTTATAATATAACTATAAGCTAATGGTATGGACTGTTTTATTAAGATTTATTGGCCATTCAAACTAAATTTAGACATTTAAAAAAATATAGAAAATAGAATAGAAGAAATTCAGAATAATAGGGTAATGGAAATAGTTGAAAAACTTTAAGTTAATAAACTTAAAGCTATCTATTTATTTTTCATATCAAACTCAAGAGAATATGCACCTGTATCTATTATAAAAGTCGAAATAATTGGCAAATGATTTCTCAAATCTAAACATATCACGTTTTCTTTCTAATGAATAACATGAAATCCCATCTAATTTTGAGCCCTAACTTCTTTCTAACTTATCAAAATAAATAACTAATAACTATACGTCAATTTGTCACAACCCACGTCAAATTAGAAATAACTAAAGTAACAATATTCTATAGGTTTAGTTTAATTAGATATCTTAACTTTTATTGCTTAAAATAGCAAAATAATAAAACACACTAAATAATAGACATGTGGTACCATAACAAAGAAATTTCCCACATAGTGTCATAGTTGTATTTTAACCTAATTTATTTGATATCCTACAATGAAATTGAAAATACGAGTAGATATTAAATATTTTAATTTTTCTTACTTTTAACTTACTATGTTTGGATAGCTTGTGAAAAAAAAATTGTGTTTTTTAAACCAAGTCAAAGTTTCTATAATGATAATTTAAAGTAGGTTTAGTATCAATAAATGTAAAATAGTTTACAAACTTGAATTAATTAAAAATTTATTCATTTTTTATTAATCCATCTCTCAATATTTTATTCAAAAAATAGCTTTTAAATTAGTCCAAGTTTTCCAAAATCATTTTTTTATTCATCAATATTAAAAAGAAAAAAAAATAACTTTCTCATTAAAAAAAAACCACACTCTCATCCTCATAACTCACACAATAATGCAAGTGAAAAGTTTTATTTTATTATATAGAAACAAAATTCAAAAATGACCCACCACTTTGTCCTGTAACCACTTCAACGTGAGTATAGTTGTAAGAAGGTAAAGAACATATGATTGTCCGTTCAAATATATCTCCATCGTAACATAGGTGAGTTCTATACCAATGGTCTATGTCACATCTATACAAATGAAATCATATATCACTTCTTCATCATGTAACTACTTTTAATTCATTGTTACACGTGTAACTACTTCAACTCGAGTAGGTCTCTCCCTCCGTCTCCCTATTTCTCTTCCCACTCTGATCCCAATAAAGAGAATGGTGGTTGGAAAACCCCTAAGGAGGGATGTTGGAAGTTGAATGTTGATGCGGCATAGTCGGATTCTTTGCAACGTGGTGGTTTAGGTTGGATTGTGTGTGATTACCTTAGAACTCTTATTTTAGGTGGGTTCAAGCACATCAATCATAATTGGGGGATCAAGGTGCTTGAGACGAAAGCAATGGTGGAAGGTTTGATCGACGTCTACAGGCTTTGGAAGGGGCAAAATCCCCCAGTGGTGGTCCAACCAGATTCTTTTGAGGTGGTTAGATTATTGAACTGGACCCTGATTTGTTGGAAGTTGATATTTTTGTGAGGGAGGCCCTTGGGCTTACAACGTCTAACGATATTTGTAATTTTTGTAAGGTTCCTCCTCTTTTGATTCCTCTTTGGTTAGGAAAGACACCTTGCCATCATCTGTTCATTCCATCTTTGAAGGGGTGTGATTGGTTTGGGGTTAGTTTGTATTGTTTGTAAAAAAAAATTAAAGAGACCAAAGTGATTATTTCTTTTAAGTATGCGAACTAAAATAGATACTTTGAAAATACAAATATTAAAATGAACAAGTTGACATTTAAAACTATAAAGACTAACATTAATAGGGTAAATATCAATTTATACTCCACTGATACAATTATTAGTTTGTAGTTTAAATTGAAAATCCAAAGTTAAAATTTATACCATTGTTAGTTTATAATTTAGATTGATACGACACTCGAAGTTGAAGGATATAAATTGATATTTATCCAAATTAATATTTAAAAAATACGGAGTCCAAAACAGTATTTGAACTTTTAATACTACTACTAAGGGTTTTTTTCCCTTTCTTTTTAAGTCATACACTTAAGTTAACGTGTTAATGGTCACACAAAGATTAAACCAAATAATATTTAGGAAAAAATGGAGTATAATTTTTTTTTTTCTAATACTACCTCTATTTATTTCTTGTCAGCATGCTTTTTTAAAAAAGTATTAGAGCCTTATAAAAAGAAAAGAAAAGAAAAAATATGGAGTCGACTAACCTTAACAAACATATATGAAAACAAATTTCTAATGTGAACTAAAACTTAAAATGTTATTATGGACGAAAATATCGAAGTTCAGTTTGATGGAAATTTGAATGGATGTTTTTTTTTAGAAGAATTTCAAAACAAAAAAATTGAATAAATTATTTGAAAGGAAAATATTTTTTGGTCCCTAGGTTTTTTATTCTAATTTCTATTTGACCTATAAATTTCAAACATTACACATTTACTCTTTAAGAGTTTTGATTTTGATTTTAATTTAGTCCATAAATTTCAAAATGCTATAATTTTACAATTGAAGTTTGAGTTTTATTTCAATTTGATCATCTGGGTTTCAAGATGTACACTTTTAACCTCGATTTTTCACTAAATATTCACTTTACGATATTAGTTTAAAAGAATCAAGAAAATTATAATTATTTAAGTTATAATGTAGTTTTATCACTATGAAATTAATCTTAAGTTTTAATTCATAATTATTTTAAATTAATTGATAGACATTAACGCAAAAGATTAAAGTGAGTACACTAATGATAAAATTCGAGCTAAAATTATAAATCTTGAAACTTAGAGGCTAAATTAAAACAAAATTCAAAATTTAAGAACTAAAAGTGTGATTTTTGAAACATAAAAGACCAAATTGAAATCAAACTTAAAATTTAAGAACTAAAAGTGTAACATTTTGAAACTTATGATCTAAATAGAAACTAGAACCAAAGCTCATATACAAAAAAATGTATTTTCTTGATTAATTGCTTAAAAGACCAATTTGAAAGGTTGAAAATGGTAAATGACCCAGTTTTTGAAAAAATGTCAAATGTCCATTTGTTGATGTCATGATCATGTGAAATTACATTATTATCATTTTTTCCTTTTATTTTTTCTCCGGCGCGAGAAATTTTCCTCTGTACGTTGTCTTTTTCTCCTCTGTACGTCTTCTTATTCTTCTCCGGCACGATGAATCCACGCGAATAGCTCCAATGCGACCAACTCCAACGAGCAAGAGACAAAAAAGAGAGGAGTGATTTTGTGTATGAGGAAATGAAGAGAGAGCAAGAGGAGCTAGAACGATAGATATAGTGATTTGTGATTGAAACAAAAAGAAGCTAGAGCAAGAGACATGACGATTTGTGAGCGAAAAAAGAATAGTGAGCGAGACTATTTTTTTACGTGCACGCGAGTATATTTTGGTAATTTCACCCGAATTTGACGTCAGCAAAGAGTCCAGTTCACATTTATCGTCTGATTTTTGGGTCATCCATCCTGGGACCTTTTAAATTAACAAATAAACATTTTTATGATAAATGATTTAAAATGTTTATTATATATATTAATATTTACTATAAAATTCACCTCCATGTGGACGTTGATGTCGAAATCATATAAATATAAAAAATATTACACGTGGACGAAAATTTAATAGCACGAGCATCATATTAAGTTTTCATCGACATGTTGATATTTCCACATTTTTCATGGGTCTGACGTTGATATAAGAGATAAATCGTATTTTCATCGTAAGTAGACAAATCTATGAGACATAAAAAAACAAACAACAAAATGTCACTAATGTAAATATAATATAAGTAATAGACATGTTAATTTGTTTAAAAATTATAAAAGGTTTATCTACTAACTTTAAGTTTATTTTTATTTTTTTAATTTTAATAATTGAAAATTATCCATTAAAATTAAGACCTACATATTTTAAACGAGTATTAGATAAGAGTACTAATAAATGGATACTCTTCACACGTTGACTTTCAATATCCACATTGAAACACGTCAAACACTCAATGGGTGAAAGAAAAGACCGAACTCAAACCGGGCCGAAATCGGACCGAACCGGAAACCGGAATGGAAAAACCCTTCTTCCTTCTTTCTCAATAAAACGGATGTTTCAGTTCTTCCCTCCCTTTGGGATTCATTTGGAGGCGCCACAAACCCTCTCTTCTATCTTTATCATTCTCTCTCGTCTTCTTCAATTCCAGCCCAAAAACCTCCAATAATCCTCCATCCATGGCGGCCGATCCCACTCAGCTTCATCAACTCTCCTTGCTTCTGGGTTCCGATCGCACCCACTTCGAAACCCTAATTTCCCATCTCATGTCCTCTTCTAATGACCAACGTTCACAGGCTGAATCCCTTTTCAACCTCTGCAAACAAGCCCACCCAGATGCTCTTGCTCTCAAACTCGCTGATCTTCTCCATCCATCTGCTCATCCTGAGGCTCGTACCATGTCTGCCATTCTCCTCCGCCGTCAACTCATTCGTGATGATTCTTATCTCTGGCCTCGTCTTACTCCTTCTACTCAATCTACTCTTAAATCTGTTTTGCTTTCCTCTCTTCAAACTGAGGAATCTAAATCTATTTCCAAGAAGTTGTGTGATACTATTGCTGAACTTGCTTCTGGGATTTTGCCCGATGGGGGTTGGAATGAATTGATGCCGTTTATTTTTCAGTGTGTTACTTCTGATAGTTCTAAGTTGCAGGAGTCTGCTTTGTTGATTTTTGCTCAATTGGCTCAGTATATTGGTGAAACCCTAGTTCCGCATTTGGATACGCTTCACTCTGTGTTTTCTCAGTGTTTGGGTTCGTCTAAGACTGGGGATGTGAGGATTGCGGCTTTGGGTGCTGCGATTAATTTTATTCAATGTTTGTCTAGTGCTTCTGATAGGGATAGGTTTCAGAATCTATTGCCCTTGATGATGCAGACATTGACCGAGGCTTTGAATTCTGGTCAAGAAGCTACTGCAAAAGATGCGCTTGAGTTATTGATTGAATTGGCTGGGACCGAGCCGAGATTCTTGAGGAGGCAGTTGGTTGATGTGGTTGGTTCTATGTTGCAGATTGCTGAGGCGGATTCACTAGAAGAATCTACTAGACATTTAGCCATTGAGTTTGTTATAACGCTTGCTGAGGCTCGAGAGCGAGCTCCTGGGATGATGAGGAAGTTGCCACAGTTTATAAGTAGGTTGTTTGGAATACTTATGAACATGTTGTTGGATATCGAGGACGATCCTGCTTGGCATACTGCAGATACTGAGGATGAGGATGCGGGTGAGAGTGACAATTATGGATTTGGCCAAGAGTGTTTGGATAGACTTTCTATTTCATTGGGTGGCAACTCTATTGTGCCTGTTGCCTCCGAGATGTTTCCAGCTTTCTTGGCTGCTCCTGAATGGCAAAAGCATCATGCAGCACTTATTGCACTCTCACAAATTGCAGAGGGTTGCTCGAAGGTGTTAGCCTTGGCTTTGAATTTGCATCTTTTCCTTTGCTCTTCGTTGCTTTACTTTTTGAAAGGTCTAAAGTTTTCAAATAATGGAGTCTTTACAGCGTGCTCTCACTTTTCATACTAGCTTTACTTCATTGTTTTATGCTAAAGGTATCGTAGTGTTATTGGATAGATAAAGTTGCAGATACTAAATTCAATTTCAAACTTATGAATACTATATGTATTATATATGTATTATTATTATATTTCATCATCTGGGTTATTATTATTTGTTGGTGGTTCCTTTCAGTCTTACAATCTTAGGGCTTTGTTTGTTTCTTCTAGATGCCTTGATTTGTCATTCTTACGACATATTTCTCTCTATTTTTGCAGGTAATGATAAAGAATCTCGAGCAAGTACTCTCTATGGTTTTGAATTCATTCCAACATCCGCATCCACGTGTACGATGGGCAGCCATTAATGCGATTGGCCAGTTGTCTACTGATCTAGGCCCAGATTTGCAGGCTCAATATCACCATCTTGTTGTGCCTGCTTTAGCTGGAGCTATGGATGATTTTCAAAATCCACGAGTACAGGTTTGTATACCCTTTCTCTTATGATAGGAATTGGTGTAGCCAGTTAATCCTCTTTACAAATATTTCATGTTCACATGTTCTATGTGGTCAGATAATTTATCTAATTTTTTCTCTACTGTTTATCCCTCCAGAAGCTTATGTGCTGAAACTTGTCACCACTTTGTGATGATTTACATTCCCATTTTTCTATGTAATCGACTAGGAAGTAAAAAATTCTTAATGAGATTAAGGGGTGGATATCCGCTAGGTTATGATCTTATGGCTGATTTCCGTTATTTGAATAACCAGTCACTCAGTGGAGTTTTGCTTGCTTGTTTCTTTTGAAAACTGCGCACAGTATGTTACTTTTCTGAGGTAATATTGCTCTATTCATCTCTCTTTAATCTTACAGGCACATGCTGCTTCAGCAGTTCTCAATTTCAGTGAAAATTGCACCCCAGATATTTTAACGCCTTACTTGGATGGAATTGTGAGCAAACTCCTTGTACTACTGCAGGTATTCTACAATCTTAGTGAGCTTACCTTCAGTTTATAAGATCAGCATTTCACTACATGTTGGCAGTTAGATAAATCATTTGAATGAAATTCACTTTTCCTTGCTTTTGATAAATGTTATTTGTTTGTTTGAGGTATAATGGTGATGCATCTCAAGACCTATCTTTAACAGAATTTATTTTTAATATGTTACTCTTTTTGTTGCAAATATGGTGTGATTTTTGTATTTTAACTGTTTTTGTTGCAAGTATGTTGTGATTTTTGTATTTTGCATTCTTTTTGTTAATTCACTATATCGTCTGTCTGCATTCCAGAATGGAAAGCAGATGGTGCAGGAGGGTGCTTTGACAGCTCTTGCATCTGTTGCTGATTCATCTCAGGTTTTTTACTCTTTAATCTTATTCAATTATTTTTATTGCTCTTTTGTTGTGGATGTGTCAAACCTTTTCTTTTGCATGGACAGGAACACTTCCAGAAGTATTATGATGCTGTAATGCCTTACTTAAAAGCTATTCTTGTAAATGCAAGTGACAAATCCAATCGTATGCTTCGAGCCAAATCCATGGAGTGTATCAGTTTGGTTGGCATGGCTGTTGGAAAAGACAAGTTTAAGGATGATGCCAAGCAGGTTATTTTCGATAATGTTTATCCATTGTTTGCTTACTCTATTTGAACTCATATTATCTTCAGATAATATTGTTATTGTGTCTTTTAAATTAAATAATTGTTTCAATCAATCTTACTGCGTACTCTAGTAGTCGCCAATCTTTGGTGGCCATAGTGGACTGAAATCTTTTATTATCCGTCTTTTTGAAGGTTATGGATGTTTTGTTGTCACTACAAGGATCTCCAATGGAAGCAGATGATCCCACAACCAGCTACATGTTACAAGTATGTTTTGAGCATCTTTAACTCATATATTTTTGTATGGATTTGGTTTATTTTTATTGGTCCAAAAAGAAGAAAAATAATTGCTTATTTCTTTTGCAGGCATGGGCAAGACTCTGCAAATGCCTTGGACAGGATTTTCTTCCTTATATGAGTGTTGTGATGCCACCTTTGCTTCAATCTGCTCAACTTAAACCTGATGTCACAATCACATCTGCTGATTCAGATGCTGATATTGATGATGATGATGATAGGTTTGGCTTTTAAATCTTGTTCAAGTCTTAATTGGAATGAAAACAATCTAAACTGGATAGGTTCAGTTCCTTTTTCTCATATGTATATTATTTTTTTAAAAAAAACTTGAATACCTCCAAAGACATTTTGTTAGAATATTTGTTATTTATCTAATGACAACTAACTAGCATGTTTAATTTATTGTCATCTTCTGTGCTACTTTTCTGTTGGGTGTATAACATTTTCCACCAGTTTTCAGTTCGTTCTATGATCTCTCTTTTTTTATTATTTTTTAAATATTTATTTCTTCTATAATTTTTTTAAAAGTAAATTTAAAATTTGTTGTCTTTATTTTATTGCAGCATTGAAACAATAACTCTAGGTGACAAAAGGATTGGCATCAAGACTAGTGTTTTGGAGGAAAAAGCCACTGCTTGCAACATGCTGTGTTGTTATGCCGATGAGTTAAAAGAAGGATTTTTTGTCTGGATTGATCAGGTTGATTTAGTGAATTCCATTTGTTGATCTTCTAATGTGGGCTTTTGTTTACTGCTGTACTAATGCTTCTTCTATTACTTAGGTTGCTCCTACTTTAGTTCCACTCCTTAAATTTTATTTCCATGAAGAAGTTAGGAGGGCTGCTGTGTCAGGTAGTTAGCTTGTTCTTTTTCTTCTGTATGCTTTGTTCTGCTTTAAAATCATTGCAAGAGCTCATTTAAATTACCTTTTTACACTTGTTGCCTATTATCTAAACAGCCATGCCGGAGCTCCTGCGTTCAGCAAAATTGGCTGTTGAGAAAGGGCAATCTCAAGGTCGTGATGAATCCTATGTAAAGCAGTTATCAGATTATATTGTACCAGCTTTGGTGGAGGCATTACACAAGGTTAATTTACGAAAATTATATTTTGTCCAGCAGTGATAGATCTTTATACTTCCATATTGAATCCACCTTTTGTTATTAATGATCTTATGTATTTGAGAGTATTGAATGCTAAGTTATGACGTTTCATTGATCTAAATGGTTTACAGGAGCCCGAGGTGGAGATATGTGCCAGTATGTTGGATGCATTGAATGAGTGTGTACAGGTCGGTATGATGAAATTAAAATTTAAGGAACTCCTATATGAGTCATTGAGTCCGAAAAGCAAACTTAGTTCAGAATCCTTTTAGGGTCATAGCCACCCCACACGTATGTGATGCTTCTCTCCAATATGATTTCAAGGCTTGTGGGATATTAAAAGAGATAGTAGTGTTCTATTTTCCAAATTTTCTCTGGGCAGGAAAATCCTAATTGGTATCATAAGAGAATTCAATTTAATTGCTGTACAGTTTTTCTATCTTCTTTCTTTCATTCATTCGAGACTTGAGTTGTTTCTTTCTTCTTCAAATACATTCTTGAACTATATGTTACTTTTCATTATATTAGATCTCCGGACCACTTCTTGATGAAAGCCAAGTAAGGTGCATTGTCGATGAGATTAAACATGTCATAACTGCTAGTTCCTCGAGAAAGCATGAAAGAATGGAGAGGGCAAAAGCAGAGGATTTTGATGCAGATGAGAGAGAATTGCTTGATGAAGAAAATGAGCAAGAGGAAGAAGTTTTTGATCAGGTAAGTTATTGTAATAGATATGCTATCTTATGCTGTTTCGTAGTAGTTTTTTCAGGTCTATTTGAAGATTACTTTGAGAATAAGGTTGTATGCCTTACTTTTGTATTTTGATCAGGTTGGTGATTGTTTGGGAACTTTGATCAAGACTTTCAAGGCCTCGTTCTTGCCTATGTTTGATGAACTGTCATCATATTTGACACCTATGTGGGTAAGTTTTTTGAAAACTTTTCTCTGTAACGCTTAGTAACTTTGATCTTAAAAAATAGCCACTGTTTGAATCTACACGAGCTTTTCATTTTTTACAAAGTTTGCTCAAACACCTGTGTTTCTCTATTGTACAAAGATGTGAAGTTGTGCGCAAAGTTGCCAATCACTTCACTTGAGTGGAAATGAAATATAATTTGTTTTAAGTTGATGATTCCAAAATCTGCACCTTTGGTTTACATTAGGTGAGGGTTCTCGGATTTATTCTACCAACTTATTCATTCGCTTTTATGTTCAATGTTTATAACTAGACATCCAAAGTGCTCGTTGTACACTTTTGATCCCCAGCTTATATCTATGGGGCTGTGAAACTAGCCTATTTGAAATGTATCTGAAAGTACATCCATAATGGTCAAGATCTTTGGTGTGCAGGGTAAGGATAGAACAGCAGAGGAGAGGAGGATAGCAATATGTATTTTTGATGATGTTGTGGAACATTGCCGTGAAGCAGCCCTCAGGTAATGATTTCATTGTAATTTGCTGCCCTCTATGAACATTTTTTGTTGATTTTCTTATTGTGAATCAGGTACTATGATACCTACCTTCCTTTCTTGTTGGAGGCTTGCAATGATGAGAATCCTGATGTCCGTCAGGTTTGTTCTTGCCCTTGAATCATGAATGGTTGTAAATAATTTTTTTTTAGTAAGTGACGAGCTTTATCCAAATCAACCATTACTCTATTTGCAGGCGGCTGTTTATGGTATTGGTGTTTGTGCTGAGTTTGGTGGATCTGTATTCAAACCACTTGTTCAAGGTTGGCTTCGTTTGAATCTTCATTTTTGAGTTGTTGAGTTCCCTCTATTATAAATGGTGGATGAATTTGTTATCTTCTTTTTTTTTTTGTGCAGAGGCCCTTTCGAGGTTGGATGTGGTGATACGGCACCCAAATGCCCAACATTCTGAAAACGTAATGGCATATGACAATGCTGTTTCAGCTCTTGGAAAGATATGCCAGTTCCACAGAGACAGTATAAATGCACCTCAGGTTTGTGTCTCTGTGTCTTCTCATGTATTCTCATGTGTCGATGCTGGCAGCATTTCTTTCCTAGTTTTTAAATTAGATTCATATGTATTCATTTTGAATGAATTTGCTCTTTCTTTTCCTATTGCAATAGATTTTATGGTGTTTTTGAGAGTAGATTGTTCATTCACTTCTCTGATATATGCAAAAGCATCATAATCTAATTGTTAGGGCTGTAACGTAGGCTATGAAAGAAAACATTTATAGTTACCCTGTTCTCTGCAAAGCTGCCCAATGAATTGATTTCCTGACTGAAAGATCTCAAAATTAGGAGTTTAATTGAGTTCTCATTTGTCGCAAAACATGGTTTAAGTTCGAAACTCTTCCATTTATTGCATCAATGGATTCTGTTCACAACCACATCACTTTTATGGTGTGTACAACAAGTAGGCATATGCTTATTTCTGTGTCTTATATGCTTCTATAACTATTTTCTTTGGCAGTTGGTTCCTGCTTGGCTAGGCTGTTTGCCTATCAAGGGTGATTTAATTGAGGCAAAGCTAGTGCACGATCAGCTCTGTTCAATGGTTGAAAGGTTGGGATTTCGATCCCACAAGACATCTTACTCAATTTTATTTGCCTAATTCATTGTTTAGTCATGTTTTTTCTGCATTTAATTAACAGGTCCGATAAAGAACTCTTAGGTCCCAACAATCAATATCTTCCCAAAATTGTTTCCATTTTTGCTGAGGTATGGTATAACTTTAAAATATGGCGACTGCAATTGTTAGTACTTTGTGGTATTAAGGGATCTTGGGAACTTTAGCAATAATGGTATTCATATGCTTGGTTTCTCAATTTATTGGGGCATTGTTGATTTAGGTTCTATGTGCGGGTAAGGATCTTGCGACAGAACAAACTGCCAGTAGAATGGTAAACCTTTTGAGGCAGCTTCAGCAAACTCTACCACCTTCCACACTGGCATCGACCTGGTCGTCTTTGCAACCGCAACAGCAGCTTGCACTTCAATCAATCCTCTCATCTTAGCGTAATTGGAATTGGCAAGAAAGGTCATTCTTTGTTCCAGATTGTGTCAGATCCTGAGTTGGTTACATCTTGATTGGGTTGGCTGTGTGTTTTCTGGTATTTTTCGAAGCATTGTAGCCCGATAATGTCATCCCTTTTGCATTGCAAAGCACAGCAGTCATCCCTTGAAGAAAGCTGCTGCTGCTGCAGCATTGGCGTCGCGTGTTTTTGTCATCCTGTCTCATAATGTATTATTTATTTTTTTACGCGCTTGTTTAAAGCATCGATTTTGCATGGTCCAAAAGGCAAGGAGAAAGAGTTGTTACAGTTTGTGTGTATAGTACAAAATTATTGGTGAACCAGAGTCCCTACCCCCCAGAAAAAGAGTGAAGCAAGCAAAAAATAATGTCCGAGTTGGTTATTATTATTTTTGAGGCTTTGAAGTTTTGGAAAAGTGAGGTCAAAGCGTGTCATTGAAACAGAGAATTGTTAAGTTTTGGTTTTTGGTTCTTTACATTTTCCCGAGTACTTTCAACAGCTGTTGGCAGTTTTGCTGTCTTATGGTGAAAATTATAATTTGATGAAAGGGTGAGGAATGGTTTTTTTTTTCCTCTCTCGACGTTTTGATGAAGTTATAATCAAGACAATTACATTGATCCATCATCACCTTAGATGTTTTTGTCGGATGGTCGATATGAGATTAAGATTCTTGATTTTTAAAGGGGTGTTCTAGTGTTCTAGAGAAATCCATCACTTTAAGGTTCTAATCTGGTTAATAGCTAAACAATTAGGTTGTTTTTGTTGTGAATGAGGTTTTAACTAGTTTAGGGGTGTGAGACGGTGAGTTGAGATAAGATATTTGAAATAGTTTGTGGAGTTCATATATTTGGAGTTTATGTCGGTAGTTTTTTTAACTCTAAATAATATGTTTTTATGATTACTATTTTTGTTTTGAAAATTTTTTATTCAATAATTCTATCCATCTTTATTTGAATAAGATATAGATTGCAATCTTTTCTTTTAATTTTTAAAATTTTTCTTTCTTTTTTGGGCAATGAACATTTTCTGTAGAAATATAGTTAAATAAGATGAGAAATTAAAGCGAAATCAAAATTTTTTATTCTAGCTAATTTTTCTCTCTCGATTTCATTATCTTCTTTTTCTTCTTCTTCCTATTGTTGCTCTATATTTTTATATGATTTTTTTAATTAAATCTCTCCATCATCGTAACGGCCAATGAAGTGTTACCACATTTCTTCATCACCAGAGAACAAATCTATATTTTTCATTAAATCTTGCTGAAAAATGTTTCAGGATTTTTTTTTCATTTTATGGTTTTTTTTATTATATGTTATATACTTTTCAACTACATATATATTTTTCGTCTAAATATTCTTAATACCCATTTGATATATGAATTCATTACATATAAATACTGCACTCAATGCAGACAAAATATATTTTTTATATAATCAACAACTCTATAACATACTTTAAAAGTCGTCTTATAGTAGTTGGAAGTGGTTGTCGAAGTTGATGATTTTTGCTGGAGTTTGTAGTCGGAAGTGGTTGTCGGAGTTCGAAGTTAGTCACATGAAGGTGTATTAAAATTGGTTGTTGAAGTTTGTCATCAGAGGTGGTTTCCGAATCCCGAAGTTGGTCGAGTGAAAATGGTCGTCGAAGTTGATT
The DNA here is from genome assembly GCF_027475165.1 of Benincasa hispida. Taxonomy (NCBI): domain Eukaryota; kingdom Viridiplantae; phylum Streptophyta; class Magnoliopsida; order Cucurbitales; family Cucurbitaceae; genus Benincasa; species Benincasa hispida. The sequence goes on along the minus strand of NC_143480.1, from coordinate 55,357,596 downwards.
TTCGCTGGAGATTGTAGTTGGAGGTGACTGTCATAGCCCGAGCATGAAGGTGATATTAGAGTTGGTTGTCGGAGTTTGTCGTCGAAGGTAGTTGTAAAAGCCTCGAGTTGATCGTCGGAGTTGTGTTGGTCAAAGGTGATCGTCGAAGGTGATTTTCATTGGAGTTTGTAGTTGGAGGTGGTTGTTGGAGCCTATGAAAGTGGTTGTTGGAGTTGGTTATTAGAGTTTGTTGTCGGAGCCAATTGGTCGTCGGAGTTGGTAGTGCGAAGGTGGTTGTCAAATGCTAGAATTGGGTTTTAGAGTTGGTCGTGTGAAGTTATCGGAGCTCGGAGTTGGTCAACAGAGCTGTCATCGGAGGTGGTTATCGGAGTTTGGATTTTGTCGCCAGAATTGTCATCAGAGGTGGTCGTCGGAGTTCTCATCGGAGGTGGTTATAGGAGCTCGGAGTTAGTTCTCAGAGTGTGACAGTGGCTGATGAGTAGAGCCACTGAAAACATGAGAAGAAGAGAGAGTTGAGGTGAGTTGGTAAAATATACCAACTCACCTCCACCGACATTTAAAGTTGGCCAAACATCCCCTTAGAGTTAAATAACTTTTTATCAACTAAAATTATTTTTCAAACAAGGATTGATAGAGTAACCGTTTTGAATTGAAAAATGTTGGAAATATTTATAATATAGCAAAATGTCAGTCTATCAGTGATAGACAACGACAGACACTAATAGATCTATCAATATCTATCGTTATCTATTGCTGATTAACGACATTATGCAATATTTGTAAATAAGTTGGTCAAATTTTCTTTATTTAAAAGCATGTCAGATTGATAGGTGCTTTTCTTCAACCAAAAAAGAAGAAGAAAAAAGTGTTTCACAAGCTTCCAAAAATATACATATGCAATTAATAAAGCTATAAAATGATTCCAATGCTGTCTATTTAACAACTCCATTAATTATAAATTTCAACTATTTATGTTAAAGAAAGTATAAGCTAGACACATTGTAATATCATATAATAAGGAGACAACAGCCCTATCATTTTTGTATTTAATAATTTTGTTTTTTTAGTTACAAAAAGAAAATAATGTGATCAATATCTTTTAAAATAAAGATTATTATAATTGATGATGATTATTGCATTGCTACTTGTCTTAGTGATGAAATGGATGTTAGAACAATGGCGACGTGCAGAATGGGACACCATTATTTCCCTATTCATTCAATCTTTTATTTCTTTTTCTAATTAAAATAAGTTAGGCTATTTTATAAATTCAATCAATGATTTTAATAATTATTCTATCTATCGTCCCGATCTTTAAAAAAAATTAGGAAAAAGAATTTAAGTTATACATTAAATTTTAGGATAAGATCAATTAAAACATTGAATAAAAATTTTCCCATTTTTTTTATTTAACCTAGTTTATTTTGTTACTTAGACAGAAGTTTTTTTTTTTTTTTTTTTGACAAGAAAGTAATTTTGTTGAGGTGATTTTGAATTTATTTTAGGTGCACTCGAAAGAAAATCATCATAAATAATTAGAAGATGGCGTATGTTTATGTCAAGTCACTCATAAAAGTATACCGTTTTTTGGCACGATTATTAATATAAAATTTTATGATACTCTATCAACAAAGTTTAGGGAATGTAGATTAATTTTCTCGTAAAGAAAGAAGAAAAATATTGTCTTGCTCTAATCTTTATGTGTCCATGTTCATCGGTTAATTATCTTGTTACGACATTATTCGAATTTTAATTTTCAATCTTGATTTCAGAAAGAAAAAAAGGAAAATTCTAAACTTTTGAGATTGAAGAAGAAATTTTAACTTTTGACCACTTTGTCAAGAATTCAGATCGATGTGCGTGATGAAAAATAAAAAAAGAAAAAGAAATGGAAAAAAAAGAAAGAAAAAGAAATTAAGAACTACATCTTAAAAGTAACTTTTTAATTTTTTTTTTCAAAGAAATGAATTTTTTAATCTTTAAAGGCTTATCATTATAACCTTCAAGACAACCAATTTGATTATAATTTAGTGAATAAAAAATTAATTATTATCATTTTAAAAGTCAACAATTCGATGATTTGATTCTTTTATCTTATAATTATAAAAACAAAAAAATATCTAAATAAATGTACTCGTTAATTTTATAATTTAAAAAAATAGAAAAATAATTAGAATAGTTATAATTGGTAGCATTTTTATGAATAATAGCCAAGTGTATAACATCATTTAAAAAAATTACAAATATAGACAAATCTATCAGCAATAGACTTTCTTACCAGTGGTATGGTCTATCACAAACTCCTACCATAGTTTATCACTGATAGACTATTTAAATTTAGTCATATTTACAATTCTTTTTACATTATATTATATTTATTAATCTTTTGAGTCTAATGTCTATGTCACTGTCCCAAATAATTAAGATTGAAAAATAAGAAGTTTGTTTTATTTAGGTAGCTAATGCCTCGTAGGTTGAGATTAGAATTTGTCTTGTCTTGATTTGAACTTTGAAGAGCCACCATTTTTTTTTAAAAAAAATTAATTTTATCCTTATTCTCATTATTTTATTTTATTTTATAAAGATATTCTGAAACTTCTTTCTTAGGCCTCCAAGTGGCAGCATTTTGTGCTTCATAACTTTCTCTCTCTAATGTTTGACTTAGTTTCCCCTCAAAGAGAGAGAAGCTGTGTAATTACTTTCTTGCCCTTTATTATTATTCTTGGTCAATGTTTAACACTCAACAATTGTTGGACTTGAAATGTCATTAATTTTCGATTATTTAACTTTTAAAATAATTACGATAAGTTTTACTTTGTAAAAAGTTGATTGTGACGCCAACAAAAATGTAGCTCAACATAGTATTTATATTATTGACCTTGAAGTTTGAGGTTCGATTTCACCATCTCACACTTTAATTACAATACACTTGAAAAAAAAAATTGGTTGTGACATGAATTAAAATAATGTTTGACAAAATTTAATTTTAAATTGAAAAAACTAGTTAGATATTTAAATAAATTAAGATTAAATTGACGTAATTTAATTATACGAATAAAAGTAAGTTTATGATTTTTTTTTTTTTTTACATTAATAATTAATTTATGATTTAACTTAAATTTTTATATGGTTTGAATTTCAACTAATTTTTTTAATCTAAATTATTTGATAAAAGTTTAAGAAAAATAATTTTTATAAAAAATTGAATCAACTAAAATTTGAAAATGTATGTGAAAATATATTAATATAGAAGGATATTTTTATAATATATTCATTTAAATGGTTAAGAAAGTAAAAGATTTTTAGAAAAAGCTAAATTTAAGAACTACTCCTGTGAGTTTTTACAAGTTAATTATAATTTAAAAAGTGATTCTCATAGATTAATTGATAATTTGATTTACTGTCAATGAATGTGATTAAGACTTTTTCAAAATTACTTTTCTATGGTTGCACAAAGCATTTGTGAAATTCTTTTCTTTAAAAGAATACGAATAGATTGCAAAATTTTTAAATTTACAATCCATTGGTAGTATTCATTGAATTCTCTCTCATCTAACTAAAAAAACATTGGAAAAAAAGACATACTACAGTTACACTTTGGACAATTTAGTCAATTTTTATCTTTCGAGAAAACTTTCATGTTAACATGAGCATAACTTAACTATTCAAAACTTCATATCCGACTTGATAAGAGATTCAAATCTCCACTTTTTTTCTGTTGTCGGAAAAAAGATTATTTAGTTTCATGAAGTCAACTAGAAAATAAAATTAGGATCTATTTTTTAGATGAGTTAACTTAAAACAATTGATTTTTATGAGTTGAATGTTCATCCATTAAAAAAACATGTTAGTTTTTAATCATCATTTTATTTTTCATATACCAATACATTAGTTTGACTTTTGTTTCCAATAAGAAATGAACAAAATTGTCCTCCTATTGATGCTTTAAAGAAAGTATATGAAATTCCCTATAAAAAATTCACTAGTTATTCAAATTTTAATATAAAACACTTTAAAAAATTATCTTTTTAAATATTCTAGAAAAGCCCACAACTTTTATTTTAAACGTTTATATAAAAATTTCACATAAAAATGTCGGACCAAACATCAAAATGATTTATTATCGAAGAACTTTCTACTCGTACTTATAATTATTCACACACTAATTCTAAAGACCTACTAGAAGCATTAGTAAACCAAAAATATCTCATTTGTTTTTCACTAAAAAAAAAAAAAAAGAAGAAAATCAAAGTCATATTTTCAAAGGGTATTTTGGGAAACAAAAGACTAAGAATTAAAGACTTAAATGACCTAATTCCTTTTTAGTGAATTTTTTAATACACAAAGTTAAAGACCAAGAACATGAAACCAAACACAAGAAACCATTACAAAAGTTTTGTTGCTGCCATTTCAAATTCAACTCATTCCCCAATAATTCCCAAATAAATAATAAAATCAATCAATTTCAATTTCATATAAAAATCCCCATTTCCCATTTTCCAACAAACAAGATTCTTCTTCTTCTTCTTCTTCTTCTACAACTTAAAAATTCCCGCCATGGAAATCGACTTTCAGTCGCCGGAGACTCACGGCGGAGCCGCCGTATCCGTAATAAAAACAAGCAAATTCAAAGGCAGAAGCAGAGGTAACAACAATGGAAACAAGTTCGTCGGAGTTCGGCAACGGCCATCGGGCAGATGGGTGGCGGAAATCAAAGACACGACGAAAAAAATCCGAATGTGGCTTGGAACTTTCGAGACCGCCGAAGAAGCCGCCCGTGCTTACGATGAAGCCGCTTGTCTTCTTCGAGGATCCAATACAAGAACCAATTTCATTCCACAAATCTCTACGAATTCTCCAATCGCTTCTAGAATCCGCTCCCTATTAAACACCAAAAAAACCGTAAATCGAAAATCCCTAGAAAATCCCACCACCACCTCCGCCGCGGCCGCTGCCACTTCCGCCGTCGCGGATCCGTCAATTCAGGACGATGGATTGTTCGACGGGGCGTATAAACCGGATATGACGAATTGTTTGGAAGAAAGAGAGGTGGGTTATTGCGATTCGTCTTGCTCTGTTTCTTGTGGATTGGGGGTTCCGTTACCGGAGAACGTAACGGCGAATTCAGAGGAATTGGAGTTGTGTGCTTTCGAGAGAATGAAAGTCGAGAGACAAATTTCAGCTTCTTTGTATGCCATTAATGGAGTTCAGGAGTATATGGAAGCTGTTCATGAAGCTTCTGAACCCATTTGGGATCTTCCACCACTCTGTTCTCTGTTCTGTTGATGAAGAAGAAGAAGGATTCTCTGTTGTCGTCGTCGTCGTCTTCTTCTTCTTGATCATGAAAGGTAAATTACAAGAAGTAAATGGAACTTTGTCGTCTGTTTCAGAAATATTACCATCCATTTTGTTTATGAAAATTAAGTCTATAAATACTATTGAACCTCCAAATTTGTTCATTAAGTTAACAGTATGGGATGGATTGTTTGTGATTTGGCTAGATTTCTAATTGGTGTGGGATTTAGGAAGAACAATAGGAAGTGAAAAATGAAGTTGCTTAAGATGAGAGATGTGGAGGAAGGATGGTGCTGTCGTTTTTGATTCATTTGGTGGACTGTCGGACTGTGCTGATGCTGAAGTGGTTCCCTGCCTGCTCTGTATCGATCCAAAATCAAAAGCCTTATGTTCGTGGTTTTGGAAATGGCTTCTAATGTGGGGGGTGGTGTCCTTCTTCAAATGTTCTCGTTGTTCTTGCAGTTCAGTCTGGCAATGGCTGCCTTGAGTGGCCTACTCCCCTGCTCATCCTTATCTCTTTGTGTAGTTCCAACTTTTCTTCCTCTTTAGAAGATGTTTCTATTCATTTTTTGGGACACTGAAGTGTCGTTTGGACTTCCCTTTGCGATTTGCGAGAAACGTGGGTTTTAATAGTTGGTTGGCGTTAAGATCCACGGTTTTGAAAGTAAAATTCGGTGTGACTTTAGTGCTAAATAGCATATGCCGGTTGCTTTTCGAGATTAACACAACCTCCCAATTCAAGCGTGTACTTGCCAAAGGAATGATTGAGATCGTTGGAAATTTTGCTAAGACCACAAAAGAGAAGAACATAGAGGAGAGGGAATCGATTTCCATGCATCTTTTTTTCCCCAATAACTGAGAGTTATTTAAAGGAAAGATAAGATCGGTTTTAAAACAAAAAACCGTTTTGAAATTAATTTTAAAAGCTATTTTAGAATTAACTGAGATTAATATTAATTATTGAAATTAATCACAAACAATTAATTCTTTTTCGTTTTTCCTTTTGCTATGGGTCAAATGCCTAAAGTCAGTCACAACAATCCCGCACGAATGATTGGTATAGTAACCAAAAAAAGGACATCTTATAAAATATATTTTCTAAGCAAAGTTAATTAAGTGAACAAACTTAAGCATTAATATTTTGATGATTTGAATTGATGCATAGTAAGATGGGGTAACAAAATTGTTAAAGAGAGTGAGTTACCTCAAATTTTCAATAACAATAGTTGAGACCCCCACAACATGTTTTACTCCTTAAATTTTCATTGATTCTACGATAAAGGGTGCTATTTAAGCCATGCACATAGAACCTCAGGTTACCGTGAAAGCTCTAGAAAGAGACCCTTAAACTCTTTCATAGAAGGTGACCACATCTTCACATTCACACTTATTGCTTCATCGAGTCTATCGCAATAGGAAACTAAAAAATTGAGCTATGAAGACTTCACATCTAGTCCATATCAGGACCAACTTCATCAAGTTTGTCAATGACAAAACACTTAAAATCTGAGCTATGAAGATTTTACAATTATCCGTCAAGTCCATATCAGGACCACTCAAGGAAAGGGCTATGTAACTTTGAAGGATTTAAGTCTATCCATCAAGTCCGTATTAGGACCATCCAAAGAAAAGACTATGGAGTTTTTATGGGTTTGAGTCCTATCCACACTAAGGATTCTTGAATTATTCTCCTTATTAGGCCTTTGGTTAGAGGATCCGCCAACTTCCTCTCAAACCTCACAAACTTCAAGGAGATTATTCTTCCTTTCAATAACTATTTTACAGCTCCATGTCTGAGGCGTATATGCCTTCTTTTACCAATATACGCACTATTTTTGGCAATTTCTATGACAACCTGTGAATAACAGTGCAAAGAGATTGGTATTGATGTTTTCCCACAATGGTGCATCTTCCAGTAGGCTTCTAAACTATTCGTACTGATGCTTTTCACAATTGTACAGCTTCTAGTAGGCTTATAAGTCACTCAGCCTCTTGTTCTACTAATTCTAGAGCAACAAATTTAGACTTCATGGTGGACCTTGCCATACAAGTCTGTTTAGCAGATTTCCATGAAATAGCTCACCTACCCAATAAGAACACATATCCACTAGTCAAGCCTACTTTATTGTTCTATGCTACTCAATTTGCTTACACTACCCTTCTAACATGAAAAAAAATTATTAAAATGCAAACAATATTCTATTGTACTCCTAAGATACCTTAATACGATGAAGAGCAATCAAATGGTCTTTATCAGGATTATGTGTATATTTATTCACTCTTCTCACAACATATGCAAAAATAAGTCTAGTATAGTTTATCAACATAATACTTCCTATAATCTTTGCATATTCAGTATCATAAGGTGTTCTTATAGGAGCGTCATCAAAATAATCAATTTTGATTATCATAAAGAAAAAAAAAATACTAAGTATCACATCAGCTTACCCAATTCACTTCAAAATGTGATAACAATAACAACTTGGTATTATTAATTGCATCTATGTTTGCACCAAAGATAAGCATACAATAAATAACCACATAATCAACTTAAATAAATTTTTATTTGTTGCATTTGAAAGTAATGAATGAAATTATAGCCTTATGCTTTGCCTTAATCTCTAAATAGAATGAATAAGTGTGAGACCTCGAATGTTGGTCAATTAAAAATTTTAACCTAAGAGACTAACTATTAAAGTGAAGATTTTGGGAAATAAATTGACTAAGTATTTAAACATATAAACTTCTAGCGTTGATATATGCTACCTAGCAAGGTGCACGCATGGAGGCCCCATGCATTCGTTATAGGTATTGAAGGTTGATGCAAAGCAAAGTGAGAGCGACAAGGCATCGGCCAAGTGTTGGCATGAGTAGGTTAATCACGCGTTGGAATATCATTGGGTATTTATAAAGTATACGGCAGTTAAGGGGCTCGTGAGGTTAGTATGCATGCGGGCAAGGTGTGGTGGACGTTGGCGCAAGGTAAACGCTAATCCTAGCGCACGCGTACAAGGGATGCGCGAAAGCTTGTCCGCATGATATAGGCGTTACGTGATCAAGCAATGAGGAAGGGTCACCGAGCAACGAGTATAAACGAGGCACTGATGAGCACACACGAGCAGGAAAATTAATGCAACGCATGAGCGCTCGGCCATGCGAGCGGGGGCGCAAGGTGCTGAGTGTGGGGTGTTGGGGTGTTGTGCGGAGAGTAAATGCATGACTGAGCATTGAGCGATGAACACAAAGCGCTGGGCGAGTAATGAAGCTATGCGATGGCTAGATTGATTTAAGGTTAGGGAACCCTCTTGAGCACTTACATGTTCCATAGGGGTCCTAGGCATAAGGTTATCATTTAAACATCTAGTATGCGACAGCCTAGGTGAAGGAGTTGAGCGCATAAGTATACAATGAAGGCCATCGTGCAACAAATACAAGCTATCATGCGTCGAGTAATGGCCATCATGTAGTGAGCAACGACTAGCACACATCGAGTAATAATCATATGTGAACAAGGATGCACTTAGTCATCTCAAAATCTTGCGAAATTCAAAGGCTTTGGGTTGTTTAGCTGTGATTTGAGGGACAAACGGTGGGTGATGCACCAACTTAAGTGTTGAACAGATTGAAACTAGGAGCTGTCAGCTGGAAATTAAGGATGGGATGGAAATATTTGAGGTGGGCGCACGTAAAGGCATGCAAAGGAAAGCTGAAGCGTTGGCTAAAGGAAATGAAGACACTTGCGGACCAAGGTGGCAAAGGGTTGTCGTGGGTAGCGCAAGTTGAGGGCACATTGACATCAAGTTAAGCTGGAGGTGTCAAGTTGGGAAGGACTTGAGACGCCTATAAATAGGATGGGTTGAGACGAACAACTCTCACAATCCATTCGTGCCTTTTGAGTGAAGTTAGTGAGGAAGTCCTCAAAAGGGAGTATAGAGAAAGGTCTCAGGCTGTCGTCTCAACTGAGGCGTTGAAGAAAGAAGAATTTACGTTGGAAGTCTAGTGGTCAGCTGATCGCATAGGCTGATTGTGTAGGCTGATTGTTTAGCCCTGCCGTGCGTCCTTGCCATCGCAAGTGATTGTGCGTGCGCCTCGCCAGACGCATCCGAACAAACGTATAGATGCATTTCAGCATGCATTGCATGCATCTTGTCGCCCAGTGCTGCCCTGTGCAAGTGCTATCGCCCAGTTGCATGCGTTCCAACTCACCTACGCACCAAACGCAACCACCTTGCAGCTTAGCACTCACCAAATTGGGATTATCAAAAGAATTATAAACTAATTTAGAAATTCTTTGAAAGGAATTCGAATTCAGGAGAAATAGGACAGGAAGTTGGTTAAAGAATTTTTTGAAAATCGATAAGGAGAAACGGTGAGTGGTTTATATTTTTAATGGTTGAATATATTATATATTTGTATCAGTCTGGTAAATATTGGCATGATCTGAAAGTACATATTTTTCTTGGGTTATAAGTATTATTTTTTTGTTTGAATGATTGTTTACTCCGAGAGTCTTGGTTTGGATGTTTGTTCTTATTAGTTTAATTAGAAAGTGGAAATTATACTCGGATATTATTAGCATATTTTGTGGATGTTGGACTAAAATTGTCAGGATGTCTGACTGGGATTATCCTAGTACCCGAGTATATCTAGCAGGAACGGTCGACATGTGCACATTCGACGGGTTGTTTGGGGTATTGGAAATTGTTTCTCAAACCATCCTATGGGATTTGTTATGTATTGTTTGATTATGTGATCATGTCAATCTGGTTTCATGAATTGTCTGTATGTATATGTGTCTGAATGATGGTTCATGTTGTGTTGTTGCTTTCTCAGAAAATATTTTTAAAAAGTGGTTATTAGTTAGTTTAAAACTTACCACTCACTGAGCATTCTTGCTCATGATTTTCAAATGTTTTCCTAGACCCCCAGGTAACAGGAAGAGGGCGCTGAAATTGGATTAGGACCAGTTATCAGAGTGATTGTGGAATCATTCCATCTAGATAATGGTATCAGGAGTATTCAGACGTATGATAGTAAAAAAAAAATGTATAAATGAATAAACGTTAATGTATTGTATAAATATTCTTAATTAAATTAGCATGATTATGTTTTATATTTAAAAATGAAATATAATCTTAGACAATAAAAATCCTTAAAATCGATGGTCTCACACTTCCTTCCGGGTGGAGGGATCGACTCGGGAGGGGGTGTGACAAGAAGGAACATTAAATCAATGTTTTACTTATTTAGGTCCAAGAGTAAGCCTCAATAGAGTCCTGGTAAGTCTAGGGTCGAACACAGGGACTATCAGTTAAGATGTGTTGAAATTAATGCTTGATCTTAATGTTGGGATTGGTTTCCTAATTCTTCTGGTAGTCTCGTAGTTTGTAAACACTTTGTGAACATATTGTTACTAATAAAATAAGTGTTATTTTATAAGCATTTACTCGATCCAATAAACTAAGATCCGTGGTTATTTTATGTAACTTAAGCATGTATGTGGAGACATACAAGTGTATCATACGTTATGTAATAACTTAAATGGTCTATAGTATAAGGATAAAGGAGAGATACCTTATCTACAGTGAAGAAAGTGAAACTACTAAGTTATAGTAGTATGTTTCGGTAGTTAACAAACATTGATTAATTCAGTTTAAAGAGTTTAGCCAATTAATCTCAAATTGTTGGTACTCATGATCTGTAGGTCTATTAGATCTCTCTATTAGCTTGTAAAAGGATTATAACCTTATATTAGAGGATTGAGTGAATTTGAAACGTTCAAATTCAAATTAGGGTTTGGATAATTATATTTGATATAATTAACGATTCAATTTAATAAAATTGAACGGATTTGGAGAATTCAAGATATTTAAAGATTGATTTAAATATTGAGTACATGGATAAGGATTCATGTTTGAATTAGGTGTTTCATTAATTTAATATTTGATATTAAATTATTATTTATTTTAATTAATTAACTTTATTTAATTATTTATTTTAAAATAATTCATTTTCAGTTCATAATTCAATTTTTGAATTGAATTGAATTTAGAAAATCAAAATTAAAAAAATTAAATTTGAAACATCAATTTAAATTACAAAGTGGAATTATCCCACTTTTTCCACTTTGTTAAACACCTAATTAATGGGTTTTGAAGTGTCAAGATGTCCATTAATTAATTTTGCATGTTTAATTTGATTAAATACCTTATACCTCATTTGAATTTGAGGCATGCAAGATGAATTTCTCAAAATTTCTGCAAAAAAAAAAAAGCTTTTTGTTTAACTTCATTCCAATCCAAATCCTTTTTCAATTAGAGTTCCACCACTCAATCCAAGGCCGAGTTTAGTAGAGAAGAATCTCTTGGTGGTTCACTGCAAGAACCGAAGGTCAATTTCGTAGAGATTGCAAGGAACAAGTAGAAATCATCAAAGATATTCATATTAAAACCCTAATGTTGGAAACCTTGAGTTTGCATGTTTGTGACTCAAATTAATGGAATTATAGTGCTTAATGATTTTGTTTTCTTCCGTTTTATGCATGTTTACTCTATCATGGTTAATGTTTATTAAAACATTTAATGAACATAAATCAATGTTGTTAAACTATCCAATGTAAATGTTACTTTGGGCAAAGTTACAAATATTTAGTAAAAAAAAAATTATTAGCTGACTTTTTCTAAGTTAATTAATCCTAGGTAGAATACTCATTGGGAGGAAAATGTTGTATATGATACTTCAGATTCTTTCACGTTTCTCCTATATTGTTCACCCTGTGAGATCTATGCTCGACCTCGAGGCACCTTCAATAACAAGGTGAATGAAGGGAGTGTTCAAAGTAAGTGAGAGAGGTACGTGTGTCAACACATCCCATAGTCTCCTACATTAGTTTGTAGTAAACTTTTGTGCTCGGCTTCGAGACATTTTTGCTTGTGCCCCCTATGGATGGTGTTTGCATGAATTTTTACTCAAACTCCAAAAATGGATAGAATCGCTTTAGTTTTTGCCCCAATCTATTTTTCCTTACAGTTGGCTCTTTGGGATGGAACTCTAGAATCTAAAATGAGGGGTTACACTCATAAGAAAATGTTAAATAAGTTAATAATTTCTAGACCAAACAATGGTGACTAATAATGATAGAAATAAGAGTTATTTTGGTGTAATTATTAATTGAGATTATCTCAATTAAGTAAAAGGGTGATCACCCTACGATGGTTTTTGCCCTGCTACACTGAAGCTTCATTGCAAAATAGATATCACATAAGGTACATTAGTTTTTTGCTAAATTGATTGATTGTTTAATTGGGTAATGTGTTTAATAGCTAATATAAATTGTATGGTTTCAGAATTTTCATAATGACGAATGCTACTTTGAACATGCTTTCTGCTGATAAGTTAAACGACGATAACTATACGAGCTGAAAAAATATTATTATTATTGTACTCATTATCGATGACCTGTGATTCGTCCTGGTTGAGGAGTGTCCTAAAGTCCCAGCTGCCAATGTAACCTAAAATGTTGGTCAACTTATCTGAAGTTTTGGCCAAGAAGTATAAACTCATGCTCACGGCCTGTGAGATCATGTAGTCTCTTAGGGAAATGTTTGGATAACTGTCCACACAACTCAGGCATGATGTTCTTAAGTACATCTTCCATGCCTGAATGAAAGAAGAGGCATCTGTCCATGAACATAATGGTCTACTTTAACGTGGTGGAGGTGAACGAGTCTGTCATCGATGAGGCTAGTCGTGTTCGCTTCATCTTAGAAACTTTACTAGCAATGCTATCATGATCAAGCTTGATTACAACTTGACCACCCTACTCAGTGAGCTACAGACTTACCAGTCCTTGATGAAAGTCAAGGAAGAGAAGGGTGAGGCAAATGTTGCCTCGTCCTCTAAAAAGTTCTACTAAGGTTCGACCTCTAGAACGAAGTTTGCACCTTCTTCCTCCAGCACCAAAAAAGTGGAAAAAGAATAAGGGAAGTCAGAAGAAAGCTAACCTCGTTGCTGCCCAAAAGGGCAAGAAGGCCAAGGCTGCAAAGAAAATATGTTTCTATTGTAACCAAGAGGGACACTAGAAGAGGAATTGTCCCAAATATTTGGCAGAAAAGAAGAAGGCCAAACAAGGTAAATATGATTTACTCGTGTTGGAAACTTGCTTAGTGGAGAATGATGATTTTTCCTGGACAATTGGTTCAAACGTCACTAACTATGTTTATTCTTCATTTCAAAAAATTAGTTTATGGTAAAAGCTGAAGATTGGTGAGATGACGATGAGGGTTGGAACTGGACATGTCGTCTCAACTATAGCAATAGGAGGACTTCGTTTATATTTACAGAAATCATATATTTTGTTAGATAATGTATATGTAGTTCCTAACTTAAAAAGGATCTTGATTTCTGTAAAGTGTTTGTTAGAACAATCATATACTTTAAATTTTATCGTGAAGAAAACGTTTATTTACAAAAATGGCGTTGAAATTGATTCTGCAAACCTAGAGAGTGACCTTTATGTGTTAAGGTCATTAGCATCTAAGTCTCTCCTTAATACTGAATTGTTAAGAACTGTTGTAACTTAAAACAAAGACAAAAAGTTTCTTCTAAATAAAATGCCCAACTTTGGCACCTAAGATTATGTCACATTAATCTTAATAAGATTGAGAGATTCGTTAAGAACAAACTTTTAAGTGAGTTAGAAGAAAATTCTTTATCAGTATATGAGTCATGCCTACCATTTTGAGGATTCGTCTGATTGGGGAGCTGGAATGTAGCTACACAAGAAGGAATTCACTCTTTTCCTAATGTTAGAGTAAGTAGAAAAGTTGCTCCCTTAATGGCTGATTTTGAGGCTTAAACAATGTGCGCCACACCCTTTCCTTACCCAAGAGGCATTTGATTATAGTTGGACTATAACTAATTGTTCATTAGAGGGATCATGGTACTTAAGGAGTTAGATATAACTATAAGGGCAAAATGGTAATTTTGCCCAATTGTACTTACATGCAATTTGTGAAGGGTCAACACACTGTTTATCCAATGGACATAGAAATATATCTAAAGTGCGAAGAGTACAATTATTGATCTATAGTGGAGTGACTGACAATTAATTGAAGTTGATTAATTTAATTAAAGAGTTTAATTAATTAATCAAGTACCATTAGAGCTTCAAACTATATAAGATTCTCTTGTTAACTCAACTGGGATTAACAGGAATCAAATTAATTTGGATTAATTTGAAATATTCAAATTAATAAAGGAATTAATTATATAAGATATAATTAATATAAAATTAATTATATGAAATACAATAATATAATATATACGATACATTATAATATAAAGTTTTATTTGAGAGAATAAATATTTGAATCTAGTTCAAATATTATTTATATGAAAGCGACTCATATACAACTATAGGTTAAAATTAATATGAATTTGATTCATAATAAATACTATAGGTTAAGTGAGAGAATATTAAACTATATGTTTATTATTATGTGTATCTTAGATGTTATAATATAAATATAATATATGGGTTTATATATAATGATATAAATATATCTATATATTATATATATATATATATATATATATATATATATATATTATATTTATATATATATAATTTAATAATTAAAATCAATTTTTTAATTAAATAATTTAGTTTTTAGGAAGGGGGTTATTTGATAACTCCCCCTATTATTCTCTCATTGGTTTTAACATGTGGAATTGTGAAGGACAAAGAAGTGGGATATGAATCATCTTCTTCTTGCACTCTCATATAACACAGAACATAAAATTTTCTCTATGTGGAATGCTCTCTCCAAATCGATATCTTCATCCCTTCCAAATTAATCTTGAAGCCCACAAAACTCTCAAAGATTTTCTACCCCTAGAGAATAACGAGGTTTCTGTGTGGTTGTGTCCGGAGTTTGGGTGCTGCATTTTTTGGTGTTCGTGAGTTCGAAGGGAATTCGAAGAGTTCGTGACTTCGAGAGGAACATTAAGAATTTTGGTTTTCAAGGGTAAGTGATCTATTGATTCCTTCTTCCTCTTCAATTTTTGTGTAAATGCATGCTTGATTAAATTAAATGTTTTGTTTCTGTCCTTTGTATATCCATATGTTTTGTAAAATAAAATTGGGACATCGATGCTTCCTCTACGGGTAGCCGCCTATCTTTTTCAGTTCTAAAGAGAGATTAATCATTTCACAGTCTGTTCTTATACAAATATTTTGTATAATATACCTCTACTTGCATGTCTCCACTTGAACGATTAGGATCATATCATTTGTAACACTTTATAACTTATAACAATTACAAAGTGGGTCGTATCCGTAGTGTTACCAGGATAAAACACCCAAACCTATCCATTACTACAGACCATTTAGGTTATTACTTGAACATGATCTACTTGTATGTCTACCACATACTGTTCAAGTTTCATAAAATAACCTTGGATCTTCTTTAATGGATAATTGTATATATAAAATAATCAACTATTATTTCAAATAACACATTAATTACGGGGCTTTAGAGCATAAAACCCAATAGAGGGAGCAATTGTGGTGAAAGATTGTGGGATGGGAAGATAACTTTGGGGAGGAAAAGATGTAAGTAAATGGAGATAATCCATGGGAATAGCGGCATGCTGAGAGGATAAAGATGTATTAAGTGAGGTAGTAGAGGATGAATGTTGGTTGGTATGGGCAGACAAAAAGTCATTTTATGGTGTTGAGGAATGAGAAGGACAAGATTGTAGGACAATCATATTAAATGGCATAAGGAACTAAGATAAGACAAAGGTGTTTTCAGTTGAGAAGGCCTTCTCATGGTCTAAAAATAGGTTTATGTAAGGGAATTCAACATCATTAAAACACACATGACAAGCGATTCTTCTTGAACCACTAAGGGCACTATTATTCTTTATGATGCATATTGTAGCCAAGGAGGACACTCTTTTTAGTGAAACTCAAATTTATGTTGTTGGTATAGACGAAGATAGGGGTAAGATGCTAATTCAAATACCCATAGGCTTTTATAATCAGGTTGTCGAGCTTTGAAAAGAAAATAAGAGGTCATTAGTAGTGGGAGATGATATTTAGTTAATGAGATACATAGTTATATGGAATGTTTCCCACCAATAATATAATGTCATTTTTTCTTGGGCAAGAAGAGCAAGCTCGATTTCAACCACATGACGATGTCAACACTCAATTCAACTGTTTTGGACTGAAGTATATAGACGTGATATTTGAATTTCAATACCATGTTCTTTGTCATGCTGTAGGAAGGCTTGAATATCACAAATGCTTCTCCTTTGGACTTTAGGGGATAAATCCATGTATATCTAGTATTAGCATCTAGAAAAGTAACGTAGTAACTATATCAATATGTAGATTGAATTGTGGTTAGACCCCATAAGTTAGTATGAATAAGATCTAATGATTTTACAACTCTTGAGTTAGATAAATTGAATGGAAACTTGTGGAACTTTCCAAATTTACAAGCCTCATAAAAAAAAATAAAGGATCATTACTTTCAACAAAAGCATTATTCTTGTGTAAGATTTGATTTACTATTCTAAGTGATGGATAGCCTAATCTTTGGTGCCAAATATCCAAAGTACACGTTAGCAAAACGAAACTTAGAAAAGAAATCAAAATTTCTTTTCTATTTTTGTTTGAAGTATTCATAGTAGAGGTTACTGCCATGTAGACTTGACCTTGAACTTTTTATTTTGGGGCTTGAGGACTGAGGTTTCATTTACTGCCAGCAAATGGTAAAGACTATGTTCACGTTGGCCTACTAGGCAGACTTCCTTGGACTTCATTTCCTTTACATAAGAAAAAAGATCATGAAACTCTATTAACATATTGCATTGTTTTCAATTAATTTTGAGAGATAAGTAGCTTCTTTTTCATTAAGAGACGATAATAACATCCTTACGAAATAACTTACCATTCGAAGTTTGTACATAAGTAGTGGCAACTTCAATGATAGGTAACTTAGATACCATGCCAACTATAATATTTTTCCCAAAAAAAAAAAAAAAAAGAAATCTTACCTTTCAATGAGAGTTTGCCCAGTTCAATTATGACATGGTTGTTTACTGTACTATCATGGATCTTGTAGCATTTCAGGAAAAGCCATTATTGCTGTAAAAGATCATGTTTCAGAGTTGGTTGGTTGTTGAGAAGAGTTTTCACCTGTGTTGGTTGAAGATTGTGTTCCTAGTATGTCATTCTAGGATAACAAATCATGGTTGTGTGGCCCATTTTTCCACATACTTGACAGATGGTCGGTTATTTTAGGGATAGGGTGAGTGCATACCTCTTCCTCTGTTTCTTCCTCCCTTATTGGATGGTTAATACCCTCTATTGGTTTAACTTGGATGAGAACCTCCCTAATTGATGTTTGTCATTTGAGGTTCAACTTTAGCAAAGTTTGTAGTGATTTGAATAATAGAGATAATACCTTTGAACTTCTCAAGTTGTTTATATCATTGTTTAGAAGCGATTAACTCAAGTTAAATTTGACTCCATGAAAGGTCTTCGCTTCACATTACACACACAACAACGTTGTACTCCTCATCAAGACCTATTGTAACATGAGAGACCAAAAGCCTTATATCCATGGGAAAACCAACAATAGCAAGATTATCGAAGTACATTTTCATAGTGTTTAGATGTTCGTGCATTTTTATTGTGCACATTTTCATAGTGTCTGGATGTTCATGCATTTTTATTGTGCCATTTCTTGTTTCCTGCAACATCAGGTGGTTGAAATCTTCTTGGGTTCGTGATTGAACTCCATAATATTCTCGGATTGCATCCCATAGAGGTTTGCTTTATCATAGCCAATCACTTGGCCAACAACTTCTTATTGTTGGGTGTTATACCCTAAAACTCGTAGATAGTAAATGTTATTAATTGACCGTCATCAATAAAGAGTTATAGATGTTAATTCAAAAAATGTTATTGTTTGTGTTGTTTGTCTATTTTGTCTTAATAACCCTAAATCCGATAAACTAACATCCAAAGCTACGTTATGAGTCTTGAACCGTATGTGGAGACATATAGGAATCAATGTTCAAGATACAGCCTGAAGGGTCTACAGTATAAGGATAGATTGGGTACCTTATCCTGGTAACACTATAGATACGAGCCACTTTGTATTTGATACAAACACAATGATCCAACACATTCGTATAGTTGACATGCGAGTGTGGATATCCTATGCAATGAGTTTGCATAAGACTAGACTGCAAAATAGTAACTGTTAGATGTAACACCGTTAACTAGTTAAGTTCCTATTTCAATAGGATGACCTAGGCAACTTAGTCTTAATCCTGAGTATGTTATGAACTCTTATTCATGAACGATTGTCCTTTGATTTGTATGGGTGGGGGGTGACCAGTTCGCCGACCCATTATGCCTACCATTTTGGGGACAAGACCGAGTGGGGAGTTAGAAACATAATAATACAAGATGAAATTCACTCCTTCTCGTTTTAAGGGTAAGTAGATGAGTGTTCCCATAAGTGGTGTCTCTAAGACTTGAACAAAAGATCCTACCATCTCATTGGCCCGAGAGGGGTTTCTGTTTATTGGTTGGACTATAAAAATGTTGTTTATTAAAGGAGCACTAGTACTTAAGGAATCAAAGGTAACCCAAGGGGAAAACGGTAATTTGACTTAGTTGAAGTTACGAACACTTGTGAAGGACTAACTTGTTTTTATTGATCTATATCCGTGGACAGAAATATATATGTAGTGAAAAGAGTGCAGCTGTGAGCTTTTAGTGGAGTGTACCCACAATTAACAAATATTAATTGACTCGGTTAATGAGTTTAGTCAATTAATCTCATATCGTCGGAGCTTCTGATCTACAGGTCCACCAAGTCCCCTTGTTAGCTCACTAGAGGATATTTAAGAGGGATGATTTGAATTGTTCAAATTAATTTGAGGAAACCATATATTAATGTGATTAATATATAATTGATTATAGATATGATTTATAATTCAAATTAAATTGGAAAGTAATATTTGAATAAGATTCAATTAATTAATTCAAGTGAATTAGATTCACAAATAATTAATTAATAGAGAGATATTGCACATATACATACGATGTTTATGATAATTAAATATATAAAAATTAAATTAGATTTAATAGTTATTTAATTAATATGTAAATTAAATTAAATGAGTATTATTTAATTGTGCTAATTAATTAAATAAGTATTATTTAATTAATTAATTTTGGAAAAGGGAATAGAAAAATGATTAGGAAAAGGGTTTGGCATTTCTCTATATAAAGACTCTCTATTGTACAAAATTTTCCTAAGCCACAAAGAGAATTCTCTCTACTCTCCAAAACCCTTTTCTCCCCTCCCTCTCTTAATAGTTGGATACCGCCTATCACTCTAATAGAATCCTAAAGAATAATGAGGTTACTCCAGTGGTAGTATTTGAGATTGTTCAAGAAATCATTTGTGATCAAGATCGTTGGAGGAGTCGTTCGTTGGAACTTAAAAAGGATTGTTCATGAAGCTTGAGAATCTACAAAGGTAAGAATGGTTCTATTTTTTTTCCCTAAAGCATGTTATATAACATGTTTATATTCTATTTTAGTATACTGGATTTGTTTATATAAAAATTGAATTGTGGGATGCAAGACGTTCTCACATACAAACGCTTCTGCTATGAGATTCGATCCCTTCACTTATGTCATGGAGTTACAAAGTCATCCTACCAACAATTGATCTGCAGCTATCCAAGTGTCATACTTTGGATTTGGCATTAGCCAGTCTTCAGGTTCTTCGTCCAACAGTGAAATAATAATGGACATTTGAAGTGCTGGAGTTTTTCCAAAAAGATGACCTTCAAGTTTGTAGCTTTTTAGAAGAAAGTTATTGCGATCGAGTTTTATTGTAGTTACCTAATTCAACACGTTAATGAAGGGTGAAGTATCAACAGGGGAAAGACCAGATCTAACATAGTAAGTGTTGTTTGCGATGGTTAACACTTACTTCTTTCTCCTTTGGGTTTAGGTGTTAGAAGGAAGCTTTTAAAGATTGGTGGTTTGGGTTTCGTTTGAGGCATTGACCATTTAGCTTTGATACTAGAATGGGACTTTGGGTTTTGTGATGAGAGAAAATAATATGTATTTCCTTGGAAATCAATATACATAACTTATTCACCATTACATAGGTGAGGTGAAAAGAAAGAAATAAATGAGAAGATTGCAAATACCTAACCACAAGATTTAAGGAATGTCAGATGAAGTAAAATCACTATCAATAAATGCTAAATACATGATGATATTCAACACAGTGAACTTGGCAGAATATTATGACTTAATAATGATTACTTATTGACCAAATGTATATACATGCTAAAAATATAGATAGAAATGATCTAGTGCAAGCATACAATTTCAAAAAGTAATGAACTTTGTGAGTATTCCAAGTATCATATCTAAAGAGATTATTTATGCAATTCAATTTTTTTAAGCAAGAGCTTTTCGATGCAAAACCATGTGGTAATCAATAAAATGAGTGATTTTGGATAATGTGCAGAATATTAAAATAAACAGAAGATGGAAGACAGAAGTATGGATTTACAATCAAGTTTCAACCAAAAGAGAGAAGTATGATTTGAGCTATGTGGCCACGTCATATTTGGACAATGACTAAACATGGATAGAAAACTTCTCCTATTCGATCTTGTGTCAAGTTCCTTTAGGATCTATAAGCTGCTAATATCTATATTTCTATGGTTAGCTGTGATTAATTTTATGCAATTTCTTTATCCTATAGTGTATCTTATTTCTAAGGCTATGTGACAGTTCTATTTATAAAATCTTAGTTTCATATTTCTTTGTGAAATCAATTTTAACTTAACCTTCTCAATATTAAGATTCCACTAGCATATTAAATTTTAATGAACAATTTAATATAACAAGATAACAATAAACTCAACAAAAAAAATGTAAAGGTCGTGACAATATGATGCACTGGCATAAACTCAAGCCATAAGATCTTAGGGTATCCACATGATTGAATCCCTTAAAACTTTAGCTCACACTTAGATAAGAATGAATAGACTTCATTAAATCTATGTCATGGTTTACAATGTAGGAAAATGATGGAAAAATTGAAAATGGAAATAAATACAATAAAGAACTAAATGAAGAAATCTGGAAAAATAGTTAAGAGTGACTTTGAATCAACCCAATAAACTAAGGTGCCCTTTAGGATGGATTTGATCCTTTCTCAAGGTGAATCCCACTCTACAGTATGTTTTCATGGGCAGGGTTGACCTAACGAAGTCTACTCTTCAGAGGAATTTTCGTTCTTGAAGAGTTTATGATTTATTTTTATTGGTTTTCTTTAAAGGAGTGATTCATTCTCATTTTGATGATTCAAGCACTTTATATAGAGTCTATATGGTTGGGTAATGGCCGAAATTCATGCTCATTGAAACCCTAGTTGATTTCGGGGTCAAAGAACGATATGGGAGCAAAAACTCACTGCGGCAGAAAATCCCATTTTTCTGGGTTAGAGGCAAGTGATGCGGGCACATTGAAGTTAAAATCTGCAAAATAGTAAAAAAAAAAAAAAAAAAAAAAAGTATAAAAGCGGAAAAGGATATTGTCCTTTTAGAAATTATTTAGAAAAATATTGTTGTTTTCAAACTATTTGTAAAAATATTGTTGTTTTTTTTAAAAATAAGTCGAGGTTTGAAAATTCGACCTACATAGGTCGAATTTTGAATCCTTGACCTTTCTTTCACTTGTACGTCGAACTTTGAACCCTCGACCTTGCCCTTCCTAACATTATTATTGAGTCTGTTTAATTATCATTCCGGAGACCTTCCTCTATCAAAAGATCGTATTTCTAAATTTTCATAAGACCCCTCTGGAATTCCTTCCAAAGCTTGTTGAATAATTTTTACGGATTCTATCATCTCAACAAGTCTGACTAAATAACGAGCTAATGAATCTCCTTCTTTTTGCCACTGAACTTCCCAATCAAATTCGAGAGCGAGATTATGAGAGAGAGCGAGATTTTGAGAGAGCGAGAGTTCGAGAGAGCAAGAGCGAGATAACGAGCTTTTGATAGAGAGCGAGAATACCGTATAAATTTCTTTTTTTTTTCTTTTTAATTATTACACATTCCACCTTCTTCTTTCTAATCCTTTTTTTTTTAATTTTCCATTTTATAAAAACAATTTCTAAAAATATTTTATTATTTTATTTAAACTCTAAAAAGAATAAATTAAAAAAAATAATAACTCATAAAAATTTAAAAAAATGTAAATTAAATATCTCATTTATATAAAAATAATTACAAAAATCAATGTGTCCCACAAGGCGGACGTCGTCGATTTCAAGCTGGTTGTCGTCGTCGACTTCGAACTTGAGGTTGCTCGGATTCTTCTTGATGTTGCTCTAGTACCTCTGCAGGCGCTTCATAATATAAATATTCATTATGCTCTCCACGACCCCGACCATGTCCATGCACGTATGAAGACGAAGGACCAGTCTTTGAGTCATAATGTCCTGAACCAAATGTTGGCATCATCATCATCGGACTAACATAATTAGTTTAACTCTGCGTCTGCATCATAGGGGGCAACTCTTCCACATTATGTGCAACCTCATCAAACTCATCCTTTTCCCGAACAGGTCCTCTACGTCTAGGAGCTGGTGGAGGAACAATAGGTATATCGTACATATAATGAATTTTCTCCATATAGCTTTGGTTGTCACTACATATAGCAAGAACCTGGTTTGGATCATTCGCAACCTCATGGAGTCTACTGTTGTTCGATCTCTGTGAATTATTAAACAATTAGACAATATTTAAAATAAATTTAAATTAAAAAAATTAGATAATATTCATTCATTTACCAGATGACCCACAGCTGCTCCTGGACGAGTGACGTAGCGCCTTGTGATATTATTATACCAATGAATATATTATGGAGTGACATCTATGTTAAACTGTTCAAGAGAAACCCCCACTGCAATAAACCTTGCACAATAGTGCCATCGCACTACCAAATGTGCAACTTTTTCGGACCAATCTCCAGTCCTTAGGTCAATATCATGCAGTACGGGTTCAGTATTACAAGGCGATGGGACATCCTGCTGAAAACCGAATTGTCTCATCACCCTGTCAGGAAGATGTCACTCACCAATGTGAAAACATATGAGAGGACTCATCGTCCGCTATATGTTTTGATCATTCATACAAAAATTAGGCAAAGTATGCACGATAATTTTGTATGGCTCCCAAATAACTTAAAACACAAAATATTATATTAGAGAATATTAAAGACAATTACAATAAAAATGTGAATAAAACAATCAATTAGGTTTAGTGTAATATACCTGTTCAGGTTGAAGCAGATCAAACATGTATCTATACTGATTGACTACATGTGTGGTTGTCCTAGTCACATAAAATTTGTCTTTCCACCTAAATTTTTAAATTGATAATTTAGAATTTAAATTAACTGGATCAATGATATAAAAATTAAATTGAATTAAACCAACATACCGAGAACCGTAGGCTCGTCCAACTAACTGAGCATCATTAACATGATGTAGCTATGGAGCCATTGTTGGAAATCGCTCCCAAGCCCATAGTTGCAAAAGTATGAGAGGCCCAACTATCTCTCGAACCTCAGGTCTTGTTGCTTTGCATAGTTGTCTATACAACCATGCCAAGCATGCTCCACCCCACGAATACCGCCTCGCATCATGGAGGTTAGCTAACAGTGGCAGGAACATCAAGTGAACAAAATGACTTGATTTATCTAAAAATAGACTTCCACCCATCATTTGTAGATATATGCTCGCGTATATCTAATGACGGTTTCCTCGTTTGCATCATCTGTGAGCTTACGAAATTGTGTTCCTAACCATATTGAACTTAACCTTGATCCTTTAATCTTGTCGGCAGGTGGGGTCACACCGAAGTATAGTTGATAAACTTCTAACCAGTCATCATACATCACTCCGGTGCCCGGCTTACTGTCAACAGGTAACACCAACAACACTTCTATGTCTTGTAGAGTGATAGTGCACTCTCCAATAGACATATGGAATGTATACGTCTCGGGCCTCCATCTCTCGACTAAGGCTGTGATCAGATGCCAGTCCAACTGAATAAATCCTGCCTCTCGACGTCTGCAAAATATTTCTCTAGTAGTACGATCTCGCCATACAACATATGATCGATGAATGGACTGGTCGTACAAAACATCGGGATCAACAAGTCCTAGGTTTATCTTGACGCTCCAATGCATCCTTTATTTCTGCTCTTCTTTTCTCGAAATAGTTCACGCATTTGAAGAATGTTATCTGAGCAAGAGCATTTATAGTCAACATTCGAGCTCCTTTGAGGACTCCATTTATGCAATCTAATAGATTTGTCGTCCTCCACCCATATCTGATCCTCCATCATGTGCTTGAGTCTATTGCTCTAAACTAATGTTGTCAAAAAAAATTTAGACAGCTCCGATTTATTCCTTTGATATCTTCAATTGCTTTATCGAACTTTTGAATTTGAAACTGACACCCGACACGATAAACATAATTTTTCAATGAATTAAATTTATACTTTTTATTGAAGTTGCTGACGATATGTTGTAAGCAGAAACGATGATGACATTTTGGTCCCGTCTAACCATTTGTTGGGTTGTTCATTGCTGCAATTATACCAGCATGTCGATCTGAAATTAAACACATCTCTTCGTGTGTTACAATTTCTCTCAGGTGTTTCATATTTAGTGATCTCGAACAAGCCATCATACCGAGCGGTACTATTCATGTAACAAGTGGCAAGTATTCGACATTCCATGCTCGCATTTTATGGCCGTTTATTCACATTTTAACATGAACTACGAAGATTTTATTGAGGACTACTACAAATTGTCAACGTATGCTGAATGTTACTCTCCTTAATTTCAACCTGTACCGCATGAAGATTACTGGATCACGCACCCTAATATGCCCGTCTTACATCCTGATCCATCGTTGTTGAGAAGACCTGGTAAACCGAAAAGTTCACGTTATCACAACGAGATGGATTGGACAGAACCAGCCACTCGACAACGATGTGGATTTTGTAACCAGTTAGGACATAATCGAAGGAAGTGTCATTCGTTACTAAGACGGGCTCCAGATAGTTAGGGATTGAATAATAAATAATTTTTTTATTATATATTTATTTTATTGTATATTCAATTTTTTTATTATAATTTATTGTATATTCAATTTTTTTATAATAATCTACTGTATATTCATTTTTTTTTTTGTAATCAATAAATTTTTACATTATAATAATCTAATATATTCAATTTATAGTATAATAATATAATATATTCAATTTGTTGTCTAATGATTATTCAATTATAGTATAATAATCTAATATATTCAATTTATTGTCTAATGGTTATTCAATTATAGTATAATAATCTAATATATTCAATTTGTTGTCTAATGATTATTCAATTATAGTATAATAATCTAATATATTCAATTATAGTGTAATGATTATTCAATTATAGTATGATTATTAGATATTTTTTCTCTTTTTTTTATATATATTTCTATGGAAAGTTCAAATAAAGTGAAGACTCTCGCTCTCTCCTAAGATCTCACTTTTTTAGTCTCACTCTCTCCTAAGATCTCACTCACTCAATCTCGCTCTCTCCTAAGATCTCGCTCTCGCTCTCTCCTAAGATCTCTTTCTCGCTCTCTTTGTTATTATTGTTATTTTTTCATTAATGATTACTAGCTTTCATTTCTTTTGGAACAATCACAAACACATTTTTGATTATGGATCTACTAACAGAAACTCAATGCGTAATCTTAGCATTCAATGTGTATTCCTGAATAATCTCATTTTTCAATTATTCAACCATTTCATTTTACCAAATTCAATGTTAGTCAGATTAGTCAATATAAACTAAATCTTGTTCTCTTCAACATTCTCGCTTTGAATCTCGCTCTCTCCTAAAATCTCGCTTTGAATCTCGCTCTCTCCTTAATCTGCTTCAGCCCACTTATCTCCTTAATCGCTTTGAAGTTTCGACATGTGTGTAACCTTCGACAATCTAATATACAAAATTTTGTTTGTAGACAAAGCTAATTCAGAATTGTCTTTCATTCCAAGGCATAACTTGTATCCATGCGTTTCATATTCGCCTGGAGTTCGCTCCCAGAAATATAGCCATCCCCACCCCCTCATGTCAATCCCACAAGCCTCCGTCTAATTCGAAATGATAACAAAATGCATAGGTTGTTAGAAGCAGCTCGAGTACACAGATACATATAGTATACCATCTCATTACTTTATTTCCTCTATGAGGGAAAAAGAAAAGTAATAAACCTGCAATCTCGAGGGTGGATGTGTGTCGAAACTTCAACCTTCGACATCCTAAGCGAGATTTCCCTTGTCAAGGGTTGAAGTTTCGGCCTATGTATTGTTTCTAAGTTTTTCTTTGTTCGTCGAGTTCTCAACGTTCGACATCCACATTAGTCGAGTTCTCAACGTTCAACCTCTAGCCTCGAACTCCCAAAACAACAATATTTCTCTAATAAGTTTCAAAACAACAATATTTCTCTAATAAATTTTGAAAACAATAATATTAATATTAAAGGTCCGTATAAGAGCTCATATATAATCATCCCAAATCACTAAAATACACTTTAACTAGCGAAAAAAACTCGTATTTAGCCATTTAATCCAATTTAGGACATCTCTAAGTCAAAATATCATATAAAATATCTTGTTACTAGAAAAAGTAATAAAATAAATGGTAAAAACATACAATATTTATCGATTATTAATAAAAGATATTGGAGATATCGATTAATAATTAATATTGATGTCGAACCATTCGATTTACGAATGTTTTATCCCCCAGCTCTTTTACAACGAATCTTATCATAATATGCTAACTAATGGATCAAGAAGTTGAATCAAACATTGGAATTAGAGACAATCCCTTTAAAAATAGTTCGACCTTTTTTCTTAGTTAAAATGATCTGGAAAGATACAGTACTACTAAAACATGGCTAAAAAAACTCGAAAGGGTAGGTTAAAAATGAATAATTTTGGTTGTAACTATTTTGTTTTTGAAAATTAAGTCAATATCATCTCAGTTTTTTTACAATGGTTTTCATTTATCTTTAAGTAAAAGAGTTGAATTCTAAGCCAAATTCCAAATTTCAAATTCCAAAAATTATTTTTTAAAAAACTATTTTTTTAGACCTCGTTTGGCAATGATTTCATTTTTGTGTTTTTGTTTTTGAAAATTAAATCTATAGACACTACTTCTCATCTAAATTACTTCCTTTGTTATCAACTTTTTATCAATGGTTTAAAAAACTAATCCAAATTTTGAAAACTAAAAAAGTAGTTTTCAAAAACTTGTTTTTGTTTTTTGAATTTGGCTAAGAATTCAACTATTGTATTTGAGAAATATGTAAATTATAGTAAGAAATGAGAAGAAAATGAGCTTAATTTTAAAAAATCACAAACAAAAAACAAAATGGTTACCAAACAGGACATTAATTTTCCAAACTTTGTTTGGTTTTTTAAAACATTGGTAGAAGGTAGATTATAAAACAATAAATTTAAAGATAAAATTGATATTTATAGGCTTAGTTTTTTAAACTAAAAACAAAAAATCAAATGGTTACCAAACTAGGTCTTATGCGTAATTTGATAAGAATTTAATTTTTAATTTTTAATTTTTCGTTTTTGAAATTTATAGTTGTTTTCTTCTCTATTATGGTTTTCAATTTTCATTTATTATAAGAAAATACTTCAATTTCTAATCAATTTTAAAACACGAAAACAAAATTTTGAAAATGATATTTTGATTTGATTTTTGAAAACTTGAGTATGAAGTTAATAATAATACATATAAATTTATAGGTGAAAGTGCAAGTGGTGTTTATATGCATAACTGCAAAAACAAAGAACTAAATAGTTATTAAACGAGTCTTAGAAAGTTTGGTTGATTAAAGAAACTTCATTTTCATTTTTATTATTTTTTGGGTAGTTGCAAGAATAGCAAAACAATAAACAATTTTAAATTTATCGATGCTTTTTTCAACTTTACAAATATAACAACAAATATTATGTCTTGTTTTTGTTTTTATTCTTCCAATTTATCCTCTTGGTACATGTATATTGGTAGTATATCTCATACATTTAATTTTTATGTATCAATTAGTTGATATACTTTATATTTGATATATCAATCTATTGATATTCTTTATATTTGATATATTAGTTAGTTATAATATTGATATACCAATAATTTACCATTCACTATACTAAAATTATCATTCAACAAGTATTCATGCATTTGTAATTATTATGGACTTAATTTGAATCCGTTTTTAGTTGTTTCAGAGTATTATTTTATAGTACATCATCGTCAACTGGTCCAATTCAACTTGTTGGTAACCATTATAAATGTATATTGATAAATTATTGACACATCAATGTTATACGAATTGAATTTTGGGCGAGTAGTAATCTACTAATGGTATATTAGAACAATTGTATTTTTAAGAAATATTGAAATACTAATGATATGTCAATCTAATGAATTTTGAATTGACGTAGATATACTACTAATACACCAATATTATACTTGAAATTTAATTTAGAATCATGTAATTGATATACTATTGATATTGACGCACTAATAAATATACTTGAAATTGATTTTCTATGACTACCAATATTTTAATGTTACACCATTGTTAAATTTAAAATGAATTTTCAGTATTGCATTTTGAACGAATGATAATATATCGTTCAAACACAAATAATATAGTTAATGCATTTTAAATTAGTATTGTTATAAAATTGAAATACAAGTGTTTCTTTAAATATATCGTTTTAAATTATATACTATATATTTGGTACAACAATATGGTCGAAATGCTTTTCTTTCTTACTAAGTTTGGTATATCAATTTTCTTTCCCATAAAGTCTGGTACACCAGTCAATTGATATACTAGATTTAAAGAGAAAGAAAAGCATAGTTGATCGATATACCATACTTCGAGAGAAAGAAATGAATATCAATCGTTAATATGTCAAATCAAAAGTATATACATTATACATTTTTATATATAATATAGAATTTCGTTAGTATAATAATAAGGATAGAAAATCAAACTTTTAATCTCTGAAAGGTGATAATGGTCACTACCGTTGACCTAAGTTCATTTTCAGCTATGTCAATGATATTTACATTATTTTAAGCGGAAAAGACCTCTTTTTTTCCATCCATCTTTTGTCAATATAAAAACAAAACTTACCCATCTTGAACCCAATTTACTAAGCCCCACATAAACAGGTAATAGTAATATACAAACCGTTCATCGTTCGCTCACCCATCCAACCGCTAAATCTTCAGTCAGGCGATAGACTAGCGAAATGGGTGCTCTGAAAGCTGTGGCGCTCATCGCTGGAGATTGCAACATTAGAGGCTCCATCCAGTTCGTCCAAGATTCAAATGGTCTGTTTTTGTATGTGGGTTTTTGTTTGCGATGCTTGTTTGAAGGTTTTTCTGTGCGATGCTTGTGTTTTTGCTTCGTTTGATCCAATTGCTTATAAGGATTTTTGAGTCTCGAGGTGGGTTTTTATTGTTGATTGAAGTTAAGATGAATATGAACAGGAGCGACCCATGTTAATGGAAGAATTAGTGGTCTCTCCCCTGGACTCCATGGCTTCCATATTCATGCTCTTGGCGATACCACAAATGGCTGTAACTCCACTGGTAATCCCCCCGGCCCCCGCCCCCCTCCATAGTTTCACCTCGTTTTGCTGGTTGATTTTCTTTTCCTTTTTCCTGTCAGGGCCTCATTTTAATCCGTTGAAGAAGGACCATGGAGGTCCTAGGGATGCAGAACGTCACGTAGGGGATTTGGGGAATATCTGGGCAGGTCCAGATGGTTAGTAAAGTTTCTATATTTTGGCTTTTGATTTTTTTTTTTTTTTTTTTTAAGTTCTTTTTTAATAAAGAAACAATTAAATTGATAAATAAAATTTGGAGAAAACCCCAAAACACCTATAGTTGATTACAGGAGAGATTGCCAATTGGTAACTAAGAAAGAAGGTAAGGTGTAATGTTTAAATGAATTCTTAATTTGGCACCAAGAAAAATTAGTAAAAAGAACTCATCGAACAAAATTGGAAAAAGAGTCGCGAAAAAGTCGCTGTTTCTATCGCCTTATGATAGCCCGAGAAAGCCCAACCAAATCATCTTCTTAGTACCATCAAAAGGATGATCCACCAACAATGTAGCAAGCAAGAAGATCAATGACGGAATTAGGACACGACATAGAACAACCAAAAGCCTCCAAGATAACATTCCAAAACTTTGACGCAAGAGGGCAATGCATAAACAGATGGTAGGTGATTCGGAATGATGATAACACATAAGACACCGGGAAGGCGATAGAGACATATAAGGCATCTGACACTGTAGACGGTCTGCAGTATTTGTGGCACCCAAAGAAAAATTTTGATCTTCTTCGAATAAGAATCCTTCCAAGTTCCAAATAACATATCAGTAGTTTTGGAATGTTCTTGAGAAACGTAGGCAGTAGCTTTTCCCCTTCCTCGTATGACATTTTAGCAGTGGCTTGTTTCAGGGGTTGCTGAAGTTTCCATTACAGATAGGCTGGTAAGTCTGTTAAACGGATTGCTTATTTCCTGATCCTTTTAGAGTGCTTCTTATTCAGTGAGTTGTTCTATCAGTCCTGTTTCTTGTTCATTTGGTTAATTGCCTGTTGTGCTCATGTGAGCCACTGTTGGCCTTTTCATATGCAATTCATTTCGATGATGTAAGTTGTGGATTGTGGTTTCATTTTGCTCTTCTATTTTGAAGTGTAGATTTCACTTAAGGGACCTCATTCAATACTAGGTCGGGCAGTTGTCGTGCACGCTGATCCTGATGATCTTGGCAAAGGTAAGAGTTCATTTTCGAATATCTTATCTTGTTTCTTGGGCTTAAGTTTATTCTATCCTAACATTGTGAAGTGGAAATCGTATTCAAAGTAATACAGTTTCTTCACACACTCAAAACACCTCCTTACACTTTTTATTCTGTTGATTATAGAATGAGAGTGTGACTTCGTCAGTTGGAAAGATTGTATTTGAATGATGATTTTATTATTGATATTCAAGCTTATTTCGTCCTTTCACATTGTTGACTTTATGGCTAATTGTGTTAAATGCAATAGGCGGGCATGAACTAAGCAAGACGACTGGGAATGCTGGTGCAAGAGTTGGATGCAGTTAGTATTCTAATTCTCTCTACATATTTGGTTTTGGTTTATCAACATAATAAGTCCTCGAAAAACAGTGGGGGTGAGGTAGGTAGATTTGGCACGAATAAAATATATAATAAAATAAAAAATATTTGTTCTACTGCTATAATAGGAAGTGTTATATGATGATGATATGGTCCATCTCTAATGAAATGAAATGATTCAGGTTTGCTTAAATTTAGAAACAACTTTGGTTTGTTTATTTTTGATAAACAACGAATTTCTTTACACAAGGAGATGCTTACAAAAAGAGAAGATTAGCCATGTAACAAATGGATTAGGAGCTTATCCAAAAGCCCTCCAGTTGACTAAAACAAAAAAGATTCGTATATTTGTAATAACAGTAAATGTTAAAAAGGTCCGCCAGTTTCAGGCCAGAACTCTGCTAAGCTCCTGGAAAAAAAAGCCTTCTATTTCTTGTACCCGAAGCTCCTTCAGGTCACATCTATGATGATCAACCCACAAGGAAGGGAAGAAGATCAGTCTTAAATAAAAGATATCACATCACTTGGACACTTAGCATAAGAAAAAGAAAAGGGAAAAAAAAAAAAAACTGTGAGGAGCAAGTGGAAGGACAAAACGAGTAAAGAAATGCTCGGACGAGGATAAGGGTGCATCTATTGAAAATAATTTTTTCCCCTTCCTTTTTGGTGGTGGACTTGGTGGTTATGTTGTTAAGAAACTAACCTTTCATTGAGCGAATTGAAATAAAGTACAAGGGTATATAAAAAACCTGCAAAAGGAGTTCCAACTACTTATAAGAACAGACTCGGGTCCAATAAAAAAAGACCCAATTAATTATTATACAAAAATTGAATCACGAAAGCCCATAAAGAGGCATTAAACCTCATCACTTCCTATACCTCATCCAAAGACCTCTTGATGTCTCTAAATATATTATTCCTCTTGAGCCATATGTCCCACAAAATAATGAAGATACAAGCCTGCATCAACACTCTTCCTTATCGTGAAAGGGAGAGTTCATCACGATCTCTTTAACCATAGACCTAGTTCCCATTACACACCAAATCAACACCAAATGTACTAAAGCAAAGACTCCATATGAAGTGAGCAAACTAATAACCTCACGTAGGTGATCAAGATCGACCTTATGACGCCTGCAAAGGACACACCATTGCAGCCACAACTCGAAGGAAAAATTCATCTGGATGATCTTGGCTGTTAACTCTCCCATGCAAAATTTTTCATGTGAAAAACTTCACTTTCTTAGGTATCTTAAATTCTTAACCTCCATGAGGCTTTCATTGAAGGATTCATGAATCATGATGGCAAAGCCATTCCTACTCCAAAGGGGGCTCAATTTGGTATGGTCAACAAAAGATTCAGATAGCTAAGTCTAAGAGTAGCCAATAACATTTGAAGGTTGAAACTTGAAAGCAAGAAATCAAGAGAAACGTCAGCAGTAGGTACAGATAAGGGGAAAACGATATTATCTAATGATCTACTTAGTTCTTTAGTAGGTGTTACCAGGAAGAACCATAAATACAATGTAGTTCCTGAGAGGAAGACAATCAAATCTCACTTGTAACCTCTATTTGAAGCAACCCTTGAGTCTTAATCCAGGAGGTACTATCTAAAGAAAAAGGAAATTCACTAATCACTGAATGAAAGAGGACAAAAGAAAAACATAACTACAAGTTAGACTATTGGATGTAATACAAAATTTGCAGTACTGCAAGGGCATTGGATATCGATCACAATTATAGTGAATATGTAATTTTCCCTTAATTGGCCTTTAGCTTTCCCTTCCTTAGAGACGGATTGCCTCAATTTAGTGCTCAAGAATCATCCTTTCAAAGATTCAAAAGTTTTGTGGTTGCAAATGAACTTAGGCTTCGTTTGATAATCATTTCGTTTTTTGTTTTTTTGAAAATTAAGCCTATTTCATCCTCATTTTGTATGATAGTTTGCATATTTCTTAAGTACAATGGCTGAATTCTTTACCAAATTCCAAAAACAAAAACAAGTTTTTAAAGGCTACTTTTTTTAGTTTTCAAAATTTGGCTTGGTTTAAAAACCATTGATAAAAAGTAGTTAATAACGGAAGAAATTTGAAGGTAGAAATAGTATCTATAGGCTTATTTTTCAAAAACAAAAAACCAAAAACCAAATGATTACCAAATGCGGGGCCATAGCTTTTATTTGGGCCTTTGGAATGAATGCCATAATCAATTAAGACCAAGAAAACCAAAGAAAACCGTTTCTTGGTCATTTTGTCAGAAAGTTTGAATCCTCCACCCACTAAAGGAAGAAAGAAGGGGGAAAGACTCCTTTTTTTGCAATTACAGCTACTACTCTTATGGCTAATTGGAGAATCTTTTTGTAATCATTCTTGATGGGTCCAACCCTTTTGTTTCATTTCATCATCCCAACCAACCCATATATATATATATATATTATAAGCATTTTCTATATCCACCTCTCTTTCATCTTGAGACTGGTTCTTAAAAGCGCTAATTATTATGATAATGATTCTTATTATGGTTTAAAGTCTCTGACCCATGTGAGGCCTTTTCTCATTGGTATTGAAAAGCTATCTTCCCATTACTCTCTTGTTCTTTTCGTTCGTAATTTTGTTATAATTTTTTTTTCTTCTTTCCTTGATTGTTGGGCAGGCATTATTGGAATTCAATCCTCTGTCTAAAGGTTGGCTGTGCTGGAAAAACAAACAAGTGTTCAGAAAGATAATGTGTTATATTCTCTCTCTCTCTCAATTTGTTTCTTTGTTTAGTCTTGTAGCATTTGCAGTTATAATTATCCCAAGCTACAAATAAACATCACTCATGGCTTTGGAAGCTATGGCACATGTTTTATGATACTGTATTCATAAAAAGCTAGGATCACTGGCCCCATTTGTCAAGTTTTGAGATGGGTTTTTGCAAGAATATAAATTTCTTTGCTTGTTTCATGGTTGTTTAAAATGTATATATACGTATATATTGAGTACAAGAACTGAAAATAACTAAAAGGACAAAAGTCCAAACAACTATATGACAACATCACGAGACATAATCAATGTAAACCAAGAACTGAAGAATCCTCGTCCTTTAAAGTTTTACTCGCAATGTGTATGTTATCATTATTCAAGATAAAAATATCTCGCAATATGTATGCTATCATTATTCAGGATAAAAATATTTCATAAAACTATGGGATCGTGTTATCTTCCTTTTTCTACATATTTATTTTTTAGAAATTGATAAGAGTGAAGTGAGAGATTATCATTAAGGGTGTTAAAAAAATCCGATGACCCGAAAAAATCGATCAACCCAACTCAACCCGTGCGGTTTGGGTTCGGTTATCAACTCATTTGGGTTGGGTTGGGTTGGGTTGGATTCAGATAAATGAAAATTTTATAGGTTGGGTTGGGTTGGTTTATGGATTCACCTAATATAATCCAAATCAATTCGAACGATTTATTATTACTTTAAAATATATATTTTTTCTTACTTATAACACAATTATTTATATATATATTGATTTTAATTTTATTTAATTTCAATATTTTTTTGAATAATTTATTTTTCAACAACTCTTAGGAGTAGTTTTTTTACATTTTAGAAAGAAAATTTTCATTATATAAATTGAAATTGAGTTGTTAATCTTAATTCAATATATGGAAATAATTAAATTAGACTTTTATGTATTTACGTTGAGTTGAGTTTATTTTTTAATAAAGATTATTTGGGTTGAAAAAATTTACAACCTGAACAATTGGATTGGGTCTAAAAAGTCTTTCAACCCAACCCAATCTATGAACATCCCTAATTCTCATAAATTAATTTTTAATTAAGTTTAGATTAATTTTGATTGCTTTAAGTTATTATTTATGGGCAAGTAAACAAATAGCTAAATGGATAAGAGAAAGGTTTGCAATTGTTTAAAGGACAAAAGTACTCCCACTAACAAATTTGAACATATGCGATGGAATTTTAAAATTT